>NC_136926.1:8741622-9941622 GCF_949752795.1 Hyperoodon ampullatus | reverse complement strand
CAGGCGGACTCGCAACCACTGCGCCACCAGGGAAGCCCTAACATGGTGAATTTTATGTGAATTATATCTCAGTGTTTTTAAAAAAGAAAAATGGTTCGTTCCATTCATAAGCAGAAAGGACAAGATAACCACTTCACCTAGAAGTTGGAAAAGGTTTTTAAAATACTAGCCAGTGTTAGCACCACTATTTGAAGACAGATGGGTATAACCTTCCTAGAAGACTATTTGGAAAGGATATATCAGAAGCATTAGAAATAGCTAGTGAGCACATGAAAAGATGCTCAACATCATTAGCCATCAGGGAAACGTAAATCAAAGCCATTCACACCTGCTAGGGTGGCTACAATCAAAAAGATAGATAGTAACAAGTGTTGGTGGGACTTCCCTGGTGGTCCAGGGGTTAAGAATCCACCTTCCAATGCAGGGGGTGCGGGTTTGATCCCTGGTCAAGGAACTAAGATCCTACATGCTGCGGGGCAACTAAGCCTGCGCGCTCTAGAGCCCACAAGCCACAACTAAAGAGAAGCCCACGTGCCGTGACGAAAGATCCCACATGCTGCAACTAAGATCCGATGTAGCCAAATAAATAATAAAATAATAAAAACAAGTGTTGGTGAGGATGTGGAGAAATTGGAACCCTCATACATTGCTGATGGGAATATAAAATGGTGTGGGAAAAATGAAAACGTATGTCCACACAAAAACTTATTCACGAATGTTCGTGGCAGCACTATTCACAATCGCCCAAAAGTGGAAACAACCTCATGTCCATCACTGAGGAATGGATAAACAAAATGTGATCTATTCATACAATGGAATATTATTTGCAATAAAAAGGAACAAAATACTGACACAAGCTACAACACGGACGAACCTTGAACATGTGATGCTAAGTGAAAGAAGACAGTTGCAAAAGACCACATACCATCTGATTCCATTTATATGAAAAGAACTAGGCAAACCTATAAAGACAGAAAGTATTGATAGATTAGTGGTTGCCTGGGGGTGGGGGAGAGGAGGAATGCGGAGTGACTGCTGATGAGCACAAGGTCTCTTTGAGACGATGAAAGTGGTCTAAAATTAAATCGTGGAGATAGTTGTACAGCCCTGTAAATATACCCAAAATCACTGTACCCTTTAAACGAGTTAATTTTATAATTTGTAAACTATATCTCAATAAAGTTTGAGAGAAAGAGAAAACATGAGAAGCGCTCACAAAGCCTTCCACCCAGCATTTCCCTTCTAGGAATATGCTTCTAAGGAGATAATCAGAGATGGGCAGCAAGATTTACGTACAAGATGTTTGTCACAAGGTTGTCCAGCTGAGCGAAAAAATTAGAAGTGATCGAAGTAGGAGTCTAGATAAGCATAGATAAATATATCATGGCCTATCTGTGTAAATGAAATATCATGCAGCCAGTATTTTTTTTTAAGACATTCTTGAAAAATATTTAAGAGAACAGAAAAATGTTCAAGACACGTTAAGTGACAAAAAAGCAGGTAACAAAAAGGTAGGATGAGTGTCAGTCCCACAAGGGCTGGGGGTTTTGTCCAAAAGTTTCTGCCTATGTTTCCAGCATACCTGGCACACAGAGGGGGCTCCCTAGCTAACTGCTGAATGAAGAATTAGTGAATGTGGACGGAACTGCAATTTGGGGGAAAAGTTAGAGAAAGAAATACAAGACAGAAGATTACAAAGACGTCTAGTGAAACGGAAATGCTCGTTCTCTCTGGGTAGTAGGATTGTGGGTGGTTTTTCAGTTACTGTTCCATAATTTCTGCCATGAGCTTTATTAATTGAAAAATCAAAACCAGAAACACTAGGAACTCAAACGTGGAGGCCCTCGGTAAGGTAGACAGTTTCCTAGATTACACGAAGATTTGAAAAGAGACACAGCGGGGCCTCCCATTCCAGACGGTTCCCTGGAGAGCGGTTTCTCTCTCTGCTGAGCCATGGACTTCAGACTGGGCCGCAGTCAGGATTCAGGTCAGGCCCAGGAGGGGAGGATCAGCCACAGTGAGGGCGGACCCAGAGGCCAGGTGCTGCCGTGATGGGCCCCCTCCCCCGTACGCCATCACCCACCGGTGCCAGAGGCTGAGCAGTCAGCGGGGTCCACGGCCTGCGGAAAACAGTGGCCTCTTCCCCAGCCCAGAGGGGAGAGAGGAAAAAGGGGTGTAGGGCCCCAAAAAGGAAGCTGAGGCGGCCCCTCCGGCCTTGGGGAAGGAAGCTACCTCCGCCTCCACCCCCGGGGAGGGCCAGCGCTCCGAACGCAGAGATCTCTGCTTGTGCCTTTTGCTTTCCTTTTCCATTCGCAAAGAAGTGGGTGGGGGATTTCCAGCAGGCCCGCCTGGTGGCCCTCTGTTGGCTGGTGCCCAGTCCAGGCTACTGGGAGAGCTGGCTAGGTTGTTGCCCATCCCAGGGAGGGCATCTGGGGACCCACCCCTGGGGTCTGGTGACTTCCCACGCAGCAAGCCCCTTCTTCTGCCTCGCAGGGAGGAAACACATCGTGTCAGGCCCTCCCAGAGCCTATTTTCGACTCAATCACCCAGCAAGGCCAGTACTGACATTCCACTTTCCAGAATGGGAAACTGAGGCTGAGACAGGCCGAGTTCTCAGCCCAAAGCCACGTAACAAGGACACAAGAGCCAAGATCTGAACCCAAACCTGTCCATCTGCCCTTCTACCCGGCCGCCAAGCCCACGGCCCAGACTCTGCAGCTTTGTGTCCCAATACCCAGTCCCCCAAACAAAGGAAAACAGAAAAGCAACTTCCAAGAAGCTGGCGACAGCTAACAGGCCCCAAGGAGCAAGGGCGTGGGGTGGAAGCAGCCCCCAGAGGCTCCGGGGTGGGGTGGGGGGGTGGGGATAAATGACTGTCGTCGCCACCCTCCCCCTGTTGGATTCGGGGGCACTTTCCAGTCTCTGGATTCACAGAATTTGAGCTGAAAGGAAGCATGCCGATACCATCTGCCCGTGGTTTCAGCGTGGTTGGGGGTTTCTTCTAAGCAGCGAAGTACTTTTCAAAAAACGACCTTACACGAAAGCCCAATAAGGGGCAGATGGGGCGGCTGTGTGTGCGGGGCTGGGGGCCCCACAGGAGCCACGGGAGCCCTGCCCACCACCACCCCTTCCTCCCTCCCCCCACCAGCCCCGGAAAGCCCGGATCAAGCCCCCTGGTTGCCCATTTCACAGCTCAGAGAGTGGCAGGGACCAACCTGGGTCACTAAGCAGCCCAGGGCCGAGTGAGGACGGAAACCCCACTCTCACCCTGGGAACCTTCAGCCCCTGGTCCCCCTGGGAGAGGATGGGATGGGGGAGCCTCTGGCCTCCGACTCACCTGTCTCCCCCTGGGACATCAGGGCTCTCGCCGGCCCACGAAGATCTACCAGGCTGTAGGCAGAGGGTGGGCGGGTTCTCGGGCTGCTCGGGGGCTAAACACACCCCCGGGCCTTGGCAGGCCCACACGGGCCTCCATTCCTGCTCTTCCATCTCCCAGCTGTGTGGCCTTGGGCAGGTCTCTCTACCTCTCTGTGCCTGTTTCCTCATCTATGAGATGCCTTCATCACTGTTCCCGCCTCCCAGGATTTGTGGTAATTGCATGGGATGTGTCAAATGTAGTGCCCATCGTGCTGAAAACGACTAATAAAAATAACAACAACTACATGGGACTTCCCTGGAGGTCCAATGGTTAGGCCTCTGCACTTCCACTGCAGGGGGCACGGGTTCGATCCCTGGTCGGGGAACTCAGATCCCGCATGCCGCTCAGCCAAAAAAAAAAAAAACCACAGCAGCTAAGATTTGCTGAGACCACCTGCGCCGGACACGGCTCCCAGCACCATGCGGACAGCAGCTAGTTCACCGTCGCCCCGATGTGGGTGCCGTCACTCGGCTCTTTTTACTTGAGGAAAATGAGGCACAGAGAGGGTGAGGCGCCTTTCCCAAGGTCACACAGCTCAGGAGGGGCAGAGGCAGGACTCAGGCCCAGCTCTGCCCGGGCCCCAGGAGGCTGCCCCGCCCGGCCGCCCACCCGCCCGGCCGCTTCCTGCCCAGCACTCCTCTTCCTCCTCGTGCTCCTGCCTCTGAGAGGAAACCGCCGGGCCCCCCTGCGGACGTCCCTTTCTTTCTGCTTCCTCTTTCCCACACTTGGGGCACGGGCTCCGGCCTCGGGCCCCCAGGGTCCAGCAGTGTCTCCTTCTGTGTCTCAGAGCCTCAGTGTCCCCATCTGTGAGGCAGGCACAGTGGCCATGCCTACTTTGCAGAGTCAGGGGAGCATTGAGGGGGCCAATTCGGCACCACCCTCGCCCACGGTCAGTGCTCAGGACACTCAGCCCCTTCATCAGCCGGGCTGCCGGGAGCACCTACTGCCCACAAACTGCCCGGCCACACTCATACCCAGGCCCCTCACCTACCCAGTCAGCACGTTGATCCGCAGCCTCCCCTACACGTGCAGGCACTGGGACCACCCCCATTTTACAGATGAGGAAACTGAGGCCCAGGCGCTTGCCCAAGGACAGCTCAGAAGGAGCAGAGGGGGAACAGCTCTGAACCACATTGCCTGACGGGCCCTGGCCTAGGTCAGCCTAGGTCAGGCTCTCCCTAGGACCAGCAGGTCCAGCCACTGCCAACCAGACCACCTCTTCCTGGGGGTACGAGAGGCCTGTGGGCCAGGAGGGGAGCCCAGGGGTGTGGGCTGAATCCCCTGTGAGTCCCCCCCTCCCTTCTCTACCTCTGCTCTGGGCTGAGCAGCAGAGGCCAAGGGCAGAGCACACTGGGTCCACCAAGTCTTACATGCTGGGTGAGAAGGGCACTGGCCAGCCCCCTCTGGGCCTCAGTGTCCCCATCTTTAAATTGGTGGCACTAGACAGGATGGCCACAAGGAGCCTTTCCTGGTCTGAGAACTCAAAACAGACGCACCCCCCCACCCCACTCCCAGGTAGGGCCACTGGCTAAACACCACCAGCACCACTACCCATGATAATAAATCCTTCTGGAGACCTGCTAGGCACCAGGTGCAGCCCGAATACCTGGGTCCCAACCCCATCTCAGTTGCTCAGAGCTATGTGACCTTGGGCAAGTCACCTACCTTCTCTTAGACTCAATTTCCCCATCTGTGATATGGGGGTAATCACAACAGCACCCTCACAGGGCTGCTGTGAAGATTAAATGAAGCCAAGGCTGTAAAGTGCCTAGTATGTAACAAGTGCCAAATAGATGCTGGCTAAAAAGGCATTTTTTCAACAACAGCTACTAGAAATCCATCATTACCCCCACTTTAAAGATGAGAGAAGCTGAGGCTCAGCCCCCGGACCCAGTAGGGCTGGCAGGGCTTTGAGACCATCTCAGCCAAACCAGGCTTGGACATGTGGGGAAACTGAGGCCCAAAAGAGCAAAGGGCTGGCCCCAAGGCCATGGCCAGCCCAGATGTGCTCCATTTGAAAATGGACCCCCAGCTCCCGGCAAAGCTCTGCCCTAAGGCCAGCCACCCCGGGCCTGGTGGCTAGTCCTGTGATCTCTCTCCCTGACCCTGGGACAACCCCCTGACCTCCCAGTCAGGCTCTCCCTCCACAGGGGCCAGGCTGGGATGCACGTCGAGTGATCCTGGCCCAGCACTGCCAAGCCCACCAATTTATAAGAGAAACCAGAAACTGGGTTCTTATATGAAATCTTTCCATTTTATGGTTTTTAACTATTGGCAACCAATCCAACTTTCTTGTTTTTCTGTTTTGTTTTGTTTTGTTTTTTGCGGTATGCGGGCCTTTAACTGTTGTGGCCTCCCCCGTTGTGGAGCACAGGCTCCAGACGCACAGGCTCAGCGGCCACGGCTCACGGGCCCAGCCGCTCCACGGCATGTGGGATCCTCCCGGACCAGGGCACGAACCCGTGTCCCCTGCATCGGCAGGCGGACTCTCAACCACTGCGCCACCAGGGAAGCCCCAACTTTCTTGTTTTTAACTGCTGAGTGGGATGGAACGTCTCAGGCCTGGCCGGCCGGAAGCTACTACTCTGCACCCCGTGGCTGGAGGGAGGCTGTTCACAGTGTGGCTGGGGGCTTGGGAGCAGGGACCTGTTGGATCAGGGGCTCCAATCTCCTTAGTAGCATGATGCTGAGCGAGTTTCTTTGCCTCTCCCAGCCTTGGTTTTCTCATCCGTCAAATGGGCCAACACGCTTGACCTCATGGGAAGGACTTGAAGTCAAATGTTTAGGGCAATGCCTGGCACACAGTAGGTGCCTACTTAAGGTAGTAAACGTACTGTTCCCCCATCCCAGCCTGGGCTCAGAGATGCCCAAGGAGAGGGAGGTGCCACAGGACAAGCGGACATGGGGACCAGAGGGTCTTCTAGGAGAAGACTCAAGCCACACTCTCCCAAAGGCCAGAAGACCATAGCAGCCCCAGAGGGCTCCTCTAGCCCATTCCTACTGCTGGATAGGTGTCCCAGCCCCTCTGGCCCTAAATCCTCCAAGTGCTCCCACTGCTCTTCGTGTAAAACCTAAAATCCTCACCATGCTCCATAAGGCCCCAAATAATCCAGCCCCATCACCTTTCCAACCTCATCCCTCCTTCCTCCTTCTACTCCAGCCCCCGGCCACCTGGTTGTTCCTCAAAGTCTCCTGGTTCGTGTTCACCCCAGGGCCTTTGCACTTGCCATTTCCTCAGCCTGGGACTCCTTCACCCAGATCTTCCAGGATCGGCACCTGTGCTCATCCCAGATGTCACCTCTTGCCAAGGGGCCTTTGATGACCACCCCCCAGCCAAGGCAATCCCTACCTTCCCCCGAGGGCCAGCGCGCAGTACAAGGAAGGGTTGCCCCACCTCCCGTCCATCTGCAGTGATGCCACTGAAACCAGACTTCAGACTTTGGGAACTAGTCACACTTGGCTCCTCCAACCGCCCTCCAGCCGCCCACTGCAGCAGCCTGTGGCCTCCGCTTACACTCCACCTGTCATGGCAAGCTCCCTCCCACCACAGCCCTTACGGTGACCCTCGACCCTTGGCTGCTGCTATCACCCCTACTTTACAGATGACTAGACTGAGGCTCCAAGAGGGGAAGTGACCGGCCCAAGGTCAGAGGTTCTGGTCAGAGGCGGAGCTGTGACCCAAGTCCAGGTGAGGCTGACCCATGAGCAGCTGGCCACCTGGCCTCAGACTTCTGGGTGGCGTTAGCTTGGCTGAGGCCCGAGTGACGTCCCTGGGCAGCTGCTCACTCTCAGTTCTCGTCCTCCAAGCCTCTCCCCACTCTGGGCAGCAAGGGCTTCTCCAAACAGGTGATGAGCACCCTTCAAGTGACAGAGCTCGGGTATGAACCCAAAGCTCAAGCCCTGGCTGTCAAACCTTCCTTTGCCTATGTTTAAAGCTGCTCCCATAGACAACTCCAGGGTCCGAGGTTGGAGGTCAAGGCTACCCTCCAGGCAGGCACACTCAGGACTTCTAGTCTAGGTATCCTTGGCCCAGAGACTGGAGGCTCCAAGTCACTCCAGGAAACATCCAGGAAGAGCCCCAGACTGTTCCAAAGAACAAAGGGAAACTGTCAGAAGCCGACGGAGCTGGGGCCTGCTCTGTCAGGCCAGGCACTCAGGCCAGGAGAGGCCCCACCAGGGCTGCTCACTTGGTGGGGGACACCCCAGGTCACACAGCGACCACCAAGCCTATGGCAGAGGCCCAGGCGGCCTGGAGGGAGGGGCGAGCCTCAGGGACCCAGCTGCCACTCCGGGTCCCACTTCTCCAAGGCCAGACATCACTTCTGAGCCCTGAGGACTCTGACCAGGGTCCCACCCTCAGGGTTTCCAAAGAACAGGAGCCTTGATCATGCATCCCAGCTGGGCACTGAGGGCCCAAACCAGCACTAGAAATAAATCTGCATCCTTAGCCCCCAAATCATTTCACTACCATGACAACCATGATAACAAGGAGGGCCAGTAACAGTGAGCCTTCCCTGCGCCAGGCGCTCAGCGATGTGCCCTCCCAGTTATCACAACAGCCACACAAGGTGCGAACTCTGAGTAGCTCCACTGTACAGAGGAGGAAACTGAGGCCCAGAGAGGTGACGTCACTGGCCTAAGGCCCCAGAGCTGAGAAAGAAGCTAATTTATTGTTTGAACCTGGGTCCATCTGACTCCTGACACTAGGTTTTCCAAGATGGTTTATTTTAAGCAGCAGCAGTTGTTTTTAAAGTTTTATAGGGAACCCCACCTTATCATGCAGATAAGATCATGTGTCTGGGACGTTATTTGCCTTTCATGGTGTCGGAGCCTTGAGACGTTTTAAAAACGAGTAAAGTTTTTATCTGCACTTGCGTTTTTCCAAAGGCTTCATGTTAAACTTGGAATGAAATACTGACTCCTCACGGGACCCTCTACCAGCACATCCTCCCGCACGCCCCATCTTCCCCGTCTGTGCTCCCAACACACTTCTGTTTTTCTTTCTTAAAAACATGCAAAATGCTGGGGACTTCCCTGGTGGTGAAGTGGTTAAAACTCCGTGCTCCCAATTCAGGGGGCCCAAGTTCAATCCCTGGTCAGGGAACTAAATCCCACATGCATGTTGCAACTAAGAGTTCGTGTGCCACAACTAAGGAACCAGCGAGCCGCAACTAAGGAGACTGCCTGCCACAACTAAGACCCGGCGCAACCAAATAAATACATAGATAAATAAAAATAAATATAGTAAAAAAAAAAACATACAAAATGCCTTCCCATCTCAGCAGCTTTGCCTATGCTGTTCCCACTGCCCAGAGATTCTTATCTCAGTATTAAGATCTCAGTTCAGAAGTCACCTCCTCAGTGGGAATTCCCTGGTGGTCCAGTGCTTAGGACTCCGTGCTTTCACTGCTGAGGGCACAGGTTCAATCCCTGGTCGGGGAACTAAGATCTCATAAGTTGCGTGGTGCAGCCAAAAAAAAAAAAAAAAAAAAAAGTCACCTCCGCAAGACTCACCGTTAAACGTTAGTGATTAAGAGAGTGTGGTGTTAACATAAGAATAGACACATAGGCCAGTGGAAGAGAAGGAGGGTCCAGGAGCACACAGATAGATACTAGATTTAGGATGAAAGTAGCATTGCATGCAATCCAATAGGAAAAAGAGAGTCACATCAGCATGTAGTGCCAGAAGTGGAAGAACTGTGACCCCTACCTCACGCCATACACAAAAACTAATTCAGGATGGATCTTGTGAAGGCCCATCAATATGATTCAGCCCAGACAATAAAGCTTCTAGAAGAAAAGACAAGGGATGTCCCTGGTGGTGCAGTGGTTAAGAATCTGCCTGCCGGGACTTCCCTGGTGGTCCAGTGGTGGAGAATCCACCTTCCAATGCAGGGGATGCAGGTTCGATCCCTGGTTGGTAAACTAAGTCCCACATGCCGCGGGGCAACTAACTAAGCCCAAGTGCCACAACTACTGAGCCCACGTGCCCTGGAGCCCTCAGGCCACAACTAGAGAGAAGCCCGTGCGCCATAACAAAAGATCCCACATGCCTCAACAAAGATCCCGCATGCTGCAACTAAGACCCGATGCAGCCAAAAATAGAAAAGAAGAAAAGAATCTGCCTGTCGATGCAGGGGACACGGGTTCAAGCCCTGGTCTGGGAAGATCCCACATGCCGTGGAGCAACTAAGCCAGTGCGCCACAACTACTGAGCCCACGTGCCACAACTAATGAAGCCCGCAAACCTAGAGCCCGTGCTCCGCAACAAGAGAAGCCACCGCAATGAGAAGCCCGCGCCCCACAACAAAGAGTAGCCCCCACTCGCCACAACTAGAGAAAGCCTGCGTGCAGCAACAAAGACCCAACGCAGGCAAAAAAAAAAAAAGACAAGAAAGATCTTCATGACCCTGGGTAGGCAAAGATTCTTTAAATGGGACACAAAAAGCACTAACCATACAGGAAAGCAACCGATAAACTGGACTTCGTTAAAGTTAAGAACTTAGGTTCATGGGACTTCCCTGGTGGCGCAGTGGTTAAGACTCTGCGCTCCCAATGCAGGGGCCCCGGGTTCGATCCCTGGTCATGGAACTAGATCCCGCATGCATGCCACAACTGAGAGTTCACATGCCGCAACTAAGGAGCCCGTGAGCCACAACTAAGGAGCCCGTGAGCCACAACTAAGACCGGGTGCAACCAAATAAATAAACTAGTAAATAAAATAAATATTAAAAAAAAGAACTTAGGGGGCTTCCCTGGCGGCGCAGTGGTTGAGAGTCCGCCTGCAGATGCAGGGGACACAGGTTCATGCCCCGGTCCAGGAAGATCCCACGTGCCGCGGAGCGGCTGGGCCCGTGAGCCATGGCCGCTGAGCCTGCGCATCCGGAGCCTGTGCTCCACAACGGGAGAAGCCACAACAGTGAGAGGCCCGCGTACCGAAAAAGAAAAAAAAAAAAAAGAACTTACGTTCATGAAAAGATTCCATTAAAGGAGTAAAAAAGACAACCACAGAGCAGGAGGTCATATGTACGATACAAAGAAAGTGCATTCAAGTGTGCTGAAGTACATTCAGGTATAAAAACTTTTATAAATCAATAAGGAAAGGACAGACAACTCAATAAAAATGGCAAACACTTGAAAAAAGACTCAATCCCAATGGCCAATAATCACATGAAAAGGTACTTAACCTCATGAGTCATAAGGGAAATGCAAATTAAAGCCAAGATTTGAGATACCAGTATACATCCACTAGAAGGGTTGGAAAGAAAAAAGACTCATACACTGCTGATGGGGATGCAAAATTGTGCTGCCACTTTGGAAAAAGTTTAGAAGTTTCATATAAAATTAAACTTGCACTTCCCATATGACCTAGCACTTCTAGGAATCTACCGGAGGGAAATGGAAGCGTATGTCAATACAAAGACTTAAGAGCAAATTTCCTTACAGCATGATTTGTAAAAGTACCAAAGTAGAAACAACCCAAATATCCATCAACCGGTGAATGGATAAATAAACTGTGGTACATCCATACAACAGACTGGATTTACTCAGCAATAAAAAGAAACAAACTCTGATGCCCCCAAGAGCATGGACAAATCTCTAGAACATGCTGGGTGAAAGGAGCCAGACACAAAAAACAATATACTATATGATTCCATTTATATGAAGTTCGAAACAGAGAAATGCAATCCGTGGGGGTGGGAGTCAATGTGTGGGAGGGGGGCGGTGCTGACATGGAAGAGGCATGAGGGAGCCCCTGGGGCACTGGGCCACCGCGTGTACTAACACAGGGACACTCGTGGAGCTTCAGACACACTTCACACGCCTCAGCATGTGCATGGGACTCCACAATGAAGTCTAAAAGGAAAGGTACTTCACATAAGGGGATTCCTTGACAACACCCCATCCCAACCCCCAAATTAGGGCCCCTCAGTTATCCTCCCAGAGGCCCCATTGCTTTCCTTCAGAGCATAAAATACAATTGATAATTCCATGTTCATTTGTAGGTTTAGTCCTTCAATAGCCCCACCAAGACACCAGCTCCCCCAGCACCTAGTGTGTGCCTGGTACAGTGTAGGTGCTCAACAAGTACGTTTTGAATGAATGTATAATCGTTTGGTCTCCTCCACCCAGACCATGACCCCTCAGGGCTGGGATCTGCTTTGCTCACTCTCTAGACCAAGGCCCTAGGACATAACAGAACCACAAAGAGAAGAGAAAGGAAGACCACATGGTCCCATCAACTTGACACATCTGGTCAAAGATGGAGTCCGGCAGGTGTGTAGACAACAGTGACCTTCAGCCTCAACTGCACGGCCGGAATTAAGTGGGTCGCAAAGGAAAAAGACAAAAAGATTTAAACTTGAAAGAAAATAAGACATCCACAATGCATGGGAGGCTCCAAGGAATTCCACGACGGTTTTGAAATCCCTAGGAGAAATCCTCCTGTTTGTCAGGGTCAATCTGGGTCAGGGGTTTCAAGGACCTTGGACCAGGCTGCCACTAGCTCGCATGATGCCCATGTATGGTGTCCCTAGACATTCTACAAAATCCCTGACCAGTGCTCCTCAAAACTGTCAAAGCCATCAGAAACAAGAAAAGCCTGAGAAACTGTCACAGCCAAGAGGTGCCTAGGGAAACATGACAGCTAAATCTAGCATGGTGTCCTGAAGCAGAAGAGGGACATTAGGGGAAAACTAGTGGAATCCAAAGGAACCTCGGAGTTCAGTTAACAGTAACGTACCAATGTTTGTCCCTTAATTATAAGACGGATGTACATGGTACTGTAGCATGTTAACATGAGGCAAAGCTGGGTGCAGTGTATAAGGGAACTCTGTACTATCTGTAAACGGAAAATGATTCTCAGAAAAGTTCACTTTTAAGAAGGCGCGCTTTCCGCCGGGCACTTGGTGGCCAGCTGCTGGAAAAGTGTCACCACCCGTACCCCCATAACCACGTGCGCGGGCTCTTACCTTGGGCGGGTCGAAGAGCTCCAGCAGGCGATCCGCGCTGTCGGGGCCCATGCGCCGCAGCGCCAGCCGCCCCCTTTGCCAGCGCGCCCCGCTGTCCATGGAGGCCTCGTCGGCCAGGCTGTACCGCAGCGTCGCCTCCTTGAGGGTCTCGGGTGGCGGCTCCCGGGCTAGACTCCAGGGCAGGAGCTTCCTGGCCAGGCCGGGCCTGGCCGGGGCCTCGCCTGCCTCCCCCGCGGCCGCACTGGGGCCCGCGGGCAGCTCCCCGGCCGAGCGGTGACGGAAGATGTGGCGGAGACTGTGGCGCAGGTGCTGGAAGGAGCAGGCGGCGGCCGGCCGCGGCGGGGCCAGCTCCTCCGAGCTGCGGGCCTTGGGCAGGCTTGGGGCGGGGGCGGGGGAGGCGGGGCCCGGCTCGGCTGGGGACGCCTCGGCCTTGGCCGGGGGCCCGCGGCCAGTCTCACGGTAGTCGCGCGCGGGGGCGGCGGCCCGGGTGCCCGACAGCCCGGGCGCCCGGCCCTCGCGCACCTCGCGGCAGAAGTAGCGCTGGAAGAGGTCGGTGAACTGCAGCGACACGAGCTCGGCGCGCAGCGGCGCGTGGTGCGGGTGCTCGCGGGCGAAAAGCCAGTACTGTCGGGCCAGCTCCCGGGCTGCGGCCACCGCGTGCAGCTCGCAGAACTCGCTCCAGCCTCGCGGGGATGGGGCCGTCGCCGCCGAGGATGCGGAGGAGGCCGAGGAGGACTGCAAGGTGGGCCCGTTCATGGTGGAGACCAAGGTAGAGCGGCCGGGCTGAAAGACACGGTGGGGAGTGAGTGACAGAGGAGGGAGCGGACGGGTGAGCAGACACCCACTTAAAGCCCCCGCCAGACACGCTAGTCACCAGGCACAACGTCAAAAAGCGAAAATTACTGTTAATACCCAGTGCTGGTGAAGATGCAGCAAAACGGGCACTCCCTTCAGTGTTGCCGGTACTGTTAGGGGTCTAGCCTTTTTGGAGGGCAGTTTGGCAGGATCATTTTCAGACCTAGTAATTCCACTTCTAAGTATTCAAGAGAAATAGTTGCCCCCATGCGCAGAGAGGGCGCATGGCGTGTCCTGCCCCCACACTTATAACAGGAAAAAATTAATACAACCTAAAGCCCTATCAGTCAGAGTCTGGTGAAATAAACTGTGGTACATCTGCAGGCTAGAATATGCTTCAGCAGTGGAAAAGGAGGACCAAGATCTATGCTACCACCTTGGGGAACCTCCAGGGCACAGGATTAAGGGAAAAAAGCAAACCACAGAGCAATACAACCGTGCGATCCCATTTACGTGAACACACAAAGCAAAACTACCAATTCTTATGTGTACATAAATGTACTTAAGTGGTGGGCAGGAAACATGTGGCTGGAGCAACACCATCCAGAAACAGTGGTGACCTGTGGGGAGAAGCCAGAATCTGGGGTGCAAGGGGGGAAGTAACCAAGGAAAACTGTTACTACTTGTCTCTAGAAAATATGGCTAAGAACATGGCGCCTGGAGCCTGGACTCAAATCCCGCATGAACCGCTTACTAGTTGTGTCACCTTGGGTGTGTGATTTCTTTCTGCCTTGCTTTCCCCATCTGTAAAATGCGGACCATGATTGCACCTACCTCATAGGAGCGTTATGAGGATTCACTGAGTTAATAAATGTAAAGGCCTTAGAACCTAGGAAAAGCCTAATAAGGCTTATAATGAATGTTACAGTAAGAGTGTATTAGTAGTGTCAATAAAAAGAAATAGAGGGGCTTTCCTGGTGGTGCAGTGGTTAAGAATCTGCCTGCCAATGCAGGGGACACGGGTTCGAGCCCTGGTTCGGGAAGATCCCACATGCTTTGGAGCAACTAAGCCCCTGCACCACAACTACTGAGCCCGTGTGCCACAACTACCAAAGCCCACGTGCCTACAGCCTGTGCTCCACAACAAGAGAAGCCACCACAATGAGAAGCCTGCGCATCACAACGAATAGTAGCCCCCACTCACTGCAACTAGAGAAAGCCCACGCGCAGCAACAAAACCCAACGCAGCCAAAAATAAATAAATAAAATAAACTTATTTTTTAAATGAATAAATATAAAACAACGAATAAAAAGGGATAAATTAACAAGACTCACAAGGAGTGCAAAGGTACTTCCTGTTCTGATGGGGGAACGTCAGGACAGGCAGACCCTTGCCTGCTCATCCCAACTGGGGCTCCCACACAATCAAAACGTAGAAGCCCCCTACCCTCTGCTGTCCACGGTGCTGAACCCTGGACCTCTCTAGTTACCATCAGTACTGTCCGTCCTTCCAGCTAAGCCTGGCTGGGCCTGGGCCCCTGCTGGGTACCACACAGTCATGGCTGCTCATTCACATACAGACACCGCCACCCAAATATTCCTGAAGGCCTCTTGTGTGTCAGCCACTGTGCTAGGCCCTGGAGATACAGCAGTGAACCAGAACGAAATTCCTGCTCTTCTGCTGCTACATTATACACACACCCACACACACAAGTATTGGCTGTGTGCCTCTGACTGGACCTCTCTGAACCCGTTTCTTCATCTGTCAAATTGGGAGCAGCACAGTATCTACCTCCTAAGATGGCTGCAAGGAGTCCTTGAAAGGGGACTCAAGGTGAAGATCTGAACCTAGAAACTGGGGTTCTTTCTGCCACACCCCACTCCACATCTCCAGGCCGTGGTGGTGACCCTGCAGCCGATCACAGCAAGACAGCCCAGACGGCACAGAGTGGGTGCCACTGCACCAGCTGGGAGGGTGCTGTGCACACACTTGATATTTTTGCGTATCACAGGGTCCTTGGCACCTATACACCGTAGGCGCTTTGTACACAGTGGGCAGAAGGGAGAGGGGCCATGTGTGCCCTTGGCCACCACGCTCTGCCAAGAAATCCACCCCTGTTGGTGAAGAGGAGGGTTTTACCTGCATGTGTGGGCGACCTGTCCTCGGTTAAGCCCTCGGCCACCCCACACCTTGACACAGGTGAGGCCAGCACTGTCCTCACAGGTTGGGGAAACCAGATGCCAGACCCAAGCTCCTGTCCCATCCACGAGACCCCGTGTGATGTGCCCTCGCACCAGCTGCCTCTGGACAACTGCATCAGGTGTCCCTTTGCCCTGCCTGCTCCCAGTCTGCTTCCAGTCTCACTCAGGAGAAGCCTTCCCTGAGCTCACTGGCGACTGAGTCCTGAACTTGCCTTTCAGCCACTGGTCACGTGCTCTCATTCAATAGCAATGATTGTTTAATTAGTGACTATCTCCCCACCGGACACTGAGCTCCATGTGCCAGGAGCCACTCCCAGCTCCATCCCCAGTTCCTAGCATGCAGCAGGAGCCCAGTAAATGCCTGCTGAGTGAATGAATGTAGGAATGCAAGAGGTCGGCTGGATTTGCAACCTCTGGCTCCTCTGGCAGATGTTTGGTGGCCAGCACCCACCAGTGACCACCTCTCGCTGGGCCAACCCACCTCCTGGGCACCCAGGCCTATCCGTTTGCCTGGAACACCTGACCCTGTCCACCCATGTACATCAGAGGCCTGAAGCCCAGTTGCAGGACCAAGCCCTGGTAAGAGCCTTCTCAGAACAGCTATGCCTGCTCCAAGCTCCCTCACTGCCCAGGCAGTGGCTGGCAGCCCTCCTCACCAGGCCCCCTATTCCAATTTTCCATAAGAAGAGTGCTGTGTACTCAGCACATGCTATGCCTCAGGCGTTTTTCTAACTGCTTTTGCAAAACATCAACTCTCCCAAGCTTCACAACAGTACTAGGAGGTAGGGCCAATAATTGCTCCCATTTTACAGGTGGAGAAACTGAAGCACAGAGGTCCCACAGCTAGCGATTAATGGAAACCCCACGCACAAGGCCCCCCAAAACACCTGATCAATGCCCAAATGCACACCACAAGGAAGACTCACTGCCCAGTGAATGTTTATCCAGAGGAGGGGATATAAAGGTCTCATTCAGCTCTTGCTGGAGTCAGGAGGCCTCAGCTCCTCTGTCCAGGTCATAAACCCACCAAGTGGTTGGAAAATAGCCACAGGGTGAAAATTTTAAAGCAGTAAATGACACTATTTCACGCTTTCTATGTGCCCTGCTCTGTGCTAAACACTTTGCATTTATTCACTTGTTTATTCCCCACCAGAGTGGGCAATCCTAGCATTGTGCCCATTTTATGGATGAGAAAGCCACGGTGTGGGAGGAATGGCTTGCCCAGGGTCACGGGGCCCTCGAGGGGCACAGCTGTGATTAGAACCCGCTCGCTCTGCTGGAAGCGCCAGCTATACATGAGCGATACTGCTCACTGTCCATCTCCCTCAGCCCGGGGGGTCTGCCCCCAGCAGGCCGAGGGCCATCGTACTCCTGCACACTCTGCAGGGCCTGGTCAGAGCCGGTGCTCCAGAAATATTAGTTGCATGAATTAATGAACTCCTAGGGTTGAGGCGGGCTGCTATTTGACAGTCGTACTCTTGGAATCATGCCCCTGACCTTTGTGGACTGACAGAAAAGGCTGAGGGGCTCCAAGAAGCCCACCACAAGAGATGACCTCTCTACGGTGGAGCTACCAACCAAATCTGGGTTCACATCCTAATTCTGCCATTTCCTCGCTGTGTGATGCAGAAGAGAGGGCTTCCCTCTCTGAGCCTCAGTGTCCCCATCTGTAAAGTGGGCTAATGTTCTTGGCATTCACTAGGAGCATTCTAAGAACTGATGTCTGAGGGGTGCTTGGCACAGGGCTCAAGAAACAGGTGGCTGTTGCTATTTTATTACTATTATTGTTAGAAGAGAGGGGCGCCTGCTACAGAGAATGTCAGACCTGCCTCTGCAAGAAGCCACAGGCAGAGCCTGGCTTCATGGGTTGGGCCAGGCAGGGAGGGTCATGGGAGCCTGAACACAAGGCCTTCTCAGGGGTGAAGCACTGCTCAGGCAGCTCCGGGCAGGAGCTCCAGGCAGGAAGTCACCAGCCAGAGCACTCAGCTGTGGCCTGTGCCGGGGAGGGGGCCATGCCTGGGAGGGTTCCTGGCCGGGGCAGGCAGCCAGGCCACAGGAAGGTGGTCCCCTCCTTGGGCCTCGGCCCAGGTGGAAGCATTTATTGAGTGTTTACTATGCGCCAGACACAGAGGAAGAGCAATTGATCAGATCACGCCAACCCTGAGAACAGGGCCTAAAAGCTCTTGGTAGGAAGCAACTACTAATCACCTGGGGGTTCCCAGGAGCCCCCAGGCTTCAGCTAGAGGGTATAGGGAGTAGAGGGATCTTTGGGGCATTTCTATCCCCTCCGACCCCCCACAGGAGCATCTGGGAGCCTGGGCAGCCACAGGGATGAACAGCCTTCCACAGAGAGGGGCCTGCAAATCCAGAGGGTCCCTCCCACCTCCTCATCCTGGGCTTTTGGGGCAGGGAGATCTGCTGGGTAAGGGAGTCAGAGTCCAGGATTTCCCAAAATCCCACAGCAGGGTGAGGGACGAGGATGATGTGACATGGAGCAGGAAAATCAGACCGCATCCCAGCAACCCCCCCGCCAAGTCCCCACAGCAAACATGTGGAGATGGCGGCAGCGACCTGTGTGCCCATACTGGGGCTCATGTCAGGGCGGGGGTGGGTCTGCCTTTCGGGACCCCAAGTTTAGAACAATTGTGTCCACAGAGTCCCTGCTCAGGGCAACCTGGTGAGGGCTTTGAAGCCTTAGCCAGTACCTGGTGTCCCCTGTTCAAGCATATACATCCTACATCAAGCCGGGGAGAGTTCAGGCTCTGAAGAGCTGGGAATCCTGGCTCTGAGTTGTGGGGCTCACTCTAACCCAGGACCCCAGAGATCGAGGCTCATCAGCCTCTCCTCTATCCAATCGCCCTGGGTAATAATGTAATCTTGGGAAGCTAATATTTCCTGTTTAATTATCAGGCCCAGGTGCAGAGAAGGCCTTTACCCACCTGTGGGAATTTCACCTGCCAAGGCTTGGGGAGAATATTTTAAATTGTGAGAACTGAATTTAAAATGAGCCAGTCCACAGCCTCCATCCTCCCCCAGGTCCACAGCTCACAGATGTTTGGGCAGGAAGTCTTATACCTTCAGAGGGAGACACCTCCTCCAGGGGGGCCTCCAAGTTCACTCCAGGCTGCTGTAAGCATTTCTGCCTTTCCTACCCACAGCACCAACTTCTCCAGGAGCCCAGACCCCACCCCCCGGTCCAAGGAGGCCCAGAGAGTTGAGGGGATTCCAACACACACTGCCTGGCAGGAGGCCCACTGCCCTTTCACACCACTCGAGCTGGCCAGACTGTGTAGAAGCCTACAGGCAGTACAGAGCAAAGGTTCTGGGGCCCTGGGGAGGCTGAGAAGTGGGTTCTGCTCTAGCCCATCGGGCAGCCAGGGGGCCGTGATGCACTCTCGCCGGGGTCACCTAGTGCCTGGGGCCATTTATCACACCAGCACAGTCTGCCAGAACAGGAAATGTCCTCTGGCTTCCTCTGCCCCCACCCTCAGCCTGACACCCTGGCCAACAGCCTTTGGGAGGTGGGGAAAGCCAGGGCCACCGAAGAATAGGCAGAACTCTCTAAGCCACCCCCATCCCAGCGTGTGACTTCTTCCTTTAACTGCCCCTGGGCTGAGGGGAGAGAAGGGAAGCCTCTCAGTCAGCTCTGCACACCCCGGGCCCCCAGACGGTGTTGCTTCCTCAGGATACCAGGACGGGTGCCCTCAAGCCCTCCTGCAATCCTCTCCCCACGCTCATCACCCTCTCGGGGCCTCTCCTCCCACGAGGTGACACCAGAGTGCCAGCTCTCAAAGGACAGATCCCATGCCGAAGGCCCTCCTTTGTGTCCACTCTCCTAATTGCATTTCCAGTTCCCCAGCCCCTCAAGGCCAAGGCCTCCCCCTCAGGCACCCTTGTGAGTCAGCTCCCGGGTGAGCAGGGCACAGACTTCCTCCCTCCCAGGCCTCCCTGGGGACCCATGGGGCAGTGGCAGGCTGCCCTTGGCCAGCCGGGATGGGGGCCCACATCCGGGCAGGCCCCCAGGGGCTCCAGGCCTGGTTCATGAGGAAGCCTGCAGCCCGGCCCCGCTAGCCGACCCCTGACAGGGTGGCGTGGGAGGAAAAACCTTCCAGCCATCTGCGCAGCTGCCGGGTTTCCGGGCAGGGCGGGGCCGGGGGACGCCAGGAGGACTTGCTCTCCTGGGGAAGTGCCCCGTGCCCCTGCTGGGAGGAAGGATGCTGGGCTGAGCAGCCCAGTGGTGGCCAACGGGACCCCGAAGCCCCAGCTGAAGAATGCCGGTCGTCCAGGCTTTGCGGCCCAAGTAAGTGGGTGTCCAACTGTGGTTTGGACCTGCCCAGTCCCCGAGGGACCTCAGGCCCCGGAAGCCAGGGAGCTGAGGCACAGGGCTCCTGGGCCCAATTAGGACTGACTCAGCGAGTGACCCCAGCTGAGTCACTTCCCCTGGGCAGCCTGCCCGCCTCAGTTTCCTCAGGGAGGGCGGGTAGCTGGGAACAGGGTCTGGCTGGGAACAAGTAACTTGCATTACACCTCTGGACTCTCCAAGGCAGGCTTCTCTGTCTGCCAGATGGAAGCAGCTTCCTGCTCCGCCCAAAGACGCTGAACACCCGGGAGCCCCTAGGGCCCATTTTCCCAGGAAACCTGGCAATTAAGTGCCAACCCCCCTCTTGGGCATTAACAGCGTAGCTCTTATTGAGCGCTGACTGCATGCCAGGCACTCTGCATGCCTCTTCTCAAAGCAACCCTATTAGTACTCTCATTCATAGATGAGGAGACCCATAGCTCAGAGAGGTTAAGGGACAAGCCCAAGGTCACACGGCCATAGCAGTTATACCCAACATAGTTTGAGTCCCTACTCTGTGCCAGATTCATGCACTTCATGTATGCACTCACATGCAGGCTCATATACCCGGGATAAGCTGGGACTCTTGGCCCCCCTGGGCAGGTGCGCCCCAGAGAGTTCAGGTAACTTGCCCAAGGCCTCACAGCTAGAAGCTGGCAAAGCTCACATTTGGCTCCAAAACCCATGCTGCTACTGGGAGAAGTGAGAACTGAACAGAAGAGACCTCTCATTTTAATAATAATAACAACAACAATATCTCTTATTAATTGAGTGCCAAGGCCAGCACTGAATGCTTTATGTGCCCTGTCTCCCCCACTCGGCGTGGGCAGTGCTGGGACTAGCAGCCGGGCAGTCCCTCCAAGTGTCTCCAGCCCTGCCCCCCTCTGCCCTCGGGGAGACTCCATCCAGGAGGTGGCACAGCCAGACCCAGATATCCAAGGGTCCGCACAGGCTGAACTGCTGCAGGGCTACCCAGTACCTGCTCGCCCAGGCTACCGCCATATCTGGAGTGGCTCTGCAGGATCTAATTTGTATTAGAAAGTTCTGTTTATTGGAGAAGGATCAAGCCCAGGGTTCAGAAGAATGGGGGGGTGGGGGCGGGTGGATCTGGAAGGAAAACGAGCAGAGCTAACATCCACAACAAAAAAGATAATAATCTCATCCTTATCACTATTTCTCCTCCTGACCAAGCCACGCTAAACACTCTGTGAATTCACTCATTCGTGGTTCCAATGACCCTAAAGTAGTAGGTACTATTATCACACCCATTTGACAGATGAAGAAACTGAGGCTGGGGTGGTTAAGCAAGGCCATATCGCCAGGAAGCACCATCACCTCATCCTGCCTGGGTCTCCAGAATTCTTCTCCCAAACACTCAGGAAACCCCAGAGCTGCACGTGCAGGTGTTGCTCAAGGGATGCTGATGAACAAACATTCCACAGCCAGTAACAATAACACTAATTGTGGTAATGATGAAAACCACCACCACCACCATCACCTGGAATTGAACCCTTTCAATGCCAGGCTTATTACATACCCTACCACAAACCTATTATTACCCCATTTCACATAGGGGAAACTGAGGTTCACAAGTATCACTTGCCCATGCCCTCAGCTGGAAAAAAGGCAGTGAGGGAATGGAACCTAAGCTTCCAGGACCCTCCTCTGCCGCTGCTGAGCCCCTGAAGGTCCTCAGACGCCAGAAGCTGATACTTTAGTCCAGCCCCTTCCCAGCTGGCTGCCTCTGTGGCCCACGGGGACTCACACAAGTTCTAGGAATGTTCACCCTTTGGCTCAGAAGGATTTTTCCCTCCCAGAGGGGGGTTGTGGGAAAAGGCTCAGAAAAAGCGTATTAAAAACCCTTCCAACTTCCCAAAACAGGCCCTGGCCTCTCATCTGCTGACCCCAGCCTGACAAGGCGGCCTCAGCCGGCTCTCCCCCCATTAGAGCTGGGTCTCTGGCCCCCGCAGGCCCCGGAGAGCCTCCAGGGTTGTTTCCACTCTGGCAGCCAGGTCAGCGATGAGAAATCCAGATACAACTCGCACCCACAACCCCGGAGATCCATACACCCACAGCCCTGACAGGGGCCCCAGGGTTGGACTGTAAATGGGGATGGGCCGGCTGCCCCAGCTGAGCCCGGCAGCAGGTGGGTGTCAGAGGAGGCTCATCTCCCAGGCCAGGGGGTGCGGGTCAGATCTCTGCCCCTCCTGCCCCCAAAGCTGGACCTTGGCCCTTCAGACTTGGCCTTGCCAGGCCCTCTGTTCCAAAGCCCCCCGCCTGTAGCCCAATTTCACTTCCTCCCACTCAGTCCGGCCTGGCCATTCTCCTCCCTGGAGGCCCCCAGCTGCAGGCAATGACCTCCTCACCTACATCATTGTGGCCTGGGAATGGGGAAGAGAAACAGGAGAATGAGGAAACTCAGGAAAAAAAAGTGGAATGGCAGGCAGGCCCCCCCACAGTTCCTCAAATTCAGTCCCCATTGCCCTGAAAGCCCCCAGGAACAGAATGAGGGAAGGGAGGGGATTTCTGCACCAGGCATTAAGGGCCTCTGAAATACCTTCCCAGCCCTGCTGACCTATTAAGCCAATGACCTGTGTCCCATTTTTTTTTGGTGGGAGGATTCCCCTGGAGCCCCAGGTCCAGGGTGGGAGGGTACCAGCCCAAAGAGACCTGAGCTGTGAGAGCCCTAACCCTTTTGAACCCCCAGATTCTGTAGCATGGGGGTGCCTGGGCCACCCCATCTCCCTGATGCAGGGAATGGGGAGAGGGGCTTCTGGAATGGGGGGAGGGCTCCCCTCTTAGCCACACGGCCTGGCCTGGGAGGTGGGGAGGGGCCTGCGTCCCCCTCCAAGAGGACTCTTCCATTCTCATGGGCTCAGTTTCACTACTTTCACTTTCAAGGCACCAAGCCGGCCCCCCCCGCCCCCCTCCTCACCAGGCGCAAGTTGACTGGCTGGGCTACGTTAAGAGGCGGAATGGGAGTATTAGCCATACCCTCTCTCAGCGCCTCCCCCACTGCCTCAGCTACCCCATTACATCCCCAACACGTGTGTGGCTGGGGGTGTCGGCTGGCAGGGTGTCGCAGGAGCTGGGGAACGGTCACCCCTGAACACCTCCATCTGAGTTAGCTTCAGGACAATGTTTTAGGCTGTTGTGGGAGTGCGCAGACACTGGGCAGAACTGGACACGGGGCCTCCTCTTCCCCCATTAAAGCCCTCCCAGCCCCGGAGGAGGGGAGCGCTGGGAAAGGCGGGCTTACCTGAAAGAGAGGGGGTCCGGGCCCGGCCGGCCCATGGCGTCGCGCGCCCCCGGCCCCCCGATATCCCGAGGGGGCGGGAGGGCCCCCGCCCCGGGCGCGTTCTCTCCCGCGCGCCGGCTCCTGGCTCGCGGCTCGCTCGAGCGGGGCTCAGGCAGGAAACCCGGGCTCGGAAAATGGCCAGCGCCTCATCATTTCCGCCGCCAGCGCTTGACAGCTGCGGGAGGATGCGCCTCCGGGCCGCCACCGGGGAAACTTTGCTGAGGCCGCCGTCTCCACCGCGGGCCGCGACAGTCCGGGCGGGCGGCCGGGCGGAGGCGGTGGCCCGAGCCCATGCCGCCCCGCGCCGTTATGTAAAGAGGAACCGGCTGTGCGAGCGGAGCCCGACACGGGAGGGCGGCCAGGCAGGGGCGGGGCCACAACAGGCCCCGCCCCACTCCGCCTGTGAGCCAGACTTGGCAGGGGGCGAGGAGAAAACCGGCCCAGGGGCGGGGCCAGCCCTCGCCCCGCCCATCAGTCCTGCTCCTCGGCGACTGACCAGGTCCTGGGGTCTCAAAAGCCAGCCCCGGGAGAGGCGGGGCCTTGTAAAGCCACGCCCACAGATCACCCTCCCGATTTCGTATCTCAAAACCTAAAGAAGGGAATGAACGGCAGAAGGGGCGGGGCAACCTTGGCCCCACCCACCTAGCGCCAGGGGCCACCGGGTGCCTCCACGCTGCGGGGGCGGGGCCAGATGAAGGAAAGGCGGGGTCTGAGGGCGGGGCCGGGCCGAGGCGCCTGGCCTCGAGGGGGCGCGACCCTGCCGACTCCCTCCTGCAGGGCCTTATCTGCGCGCGCCGGGCCGGTCAGTGCAATAGCGACCGCAGTTTTCATCATCACCCGGGGAAAGATCCCAACCCAGCCCGGCCCCGACTATCCGCGACTGTACTGAGCAGACCCCCATAGCGCCACCCTCAGCTCTGCTCTTGTCGCTGCCCATGCCCCTATAGACTGGCCTCTATGGGCCCATCCGTCCCACAACTCCAGGAGTGCATCTTTCTCCAGGAAGCCCTCCCAGATCGCTTGCTCCCATAGCCTCTGGGCCTCCCTCTCTGCTCTCCCCGGGGCTACTTTCATTTTATCTATGAGCCTTATGTGGCGTGAGGTTCACAGGGGGGTCCCCACTAGCCTGAGGGGGAGCATACACCCAGCCAGCCCTTCCCCCAACACATGGGAGGGAGGGGAGAGAGGAATGTCTGCTCTTCTCTCCCTCCCACAACAGGAAACAAGTCGCTCACACCCCCAGCTTGCAGGGGCCACATCACCCCTTTCCAGACAGCACACTCGTCCATTCCCCTGCCTCCCCCTCTTACTAACCTTGGGCAAATGACTTGACTTCTCCGTACCTCAATTTCCCCATCTATGAAATGGAAATACCCATTTCACAGGGTCGTTGTGAGGATTAAGTGAGTTAATGCATTAAAGCACTTAGCAAGGGGCTCTGCCCAAGGGAAAACACTGCTGCTACATGAGTGTTTGTTAAACAATCAGGCCTGAGTCCTGCCGTTGGAGCTACAGGAAGGGGTTCCCCCAGAAGGTGGGGATTTCCAGATTTCACCCAGATGGCGGAAGGGAGCCTGTCGGCTGTAGGATCCTTAGAGTTCAATAACCTTGAAGGAACCAGCCACAAACATGTGCTTTCCACAAATCTGTGTGTCAGGCATGGTTCTAGGTGTTGGGGACACAGCATTGAACAAGACAGACAAATATCCCTGCCCTCATGGGCATCCCTTGTCCTCAGCTGACATTCTGTGAGGGGACACAGAGCATAAATAAATAGGTAAATGGGATAATGTACTATGAAGATGACAAAACAGTTACAGGATGGAGAGTGCTTCCCAGGCTATCTTAGACTGAAGGCTTGGAGGACCTCCTGAGGAGCTAATATTTGGGATGAGACCACCTCTCCCCTCCACCCCACGATAAGAAGGATCCAGGAGTGATAAGGAACTGCAAGTGCAAAGATCCTGAGATGGGAATAAGCTTGGTGCATTCGAGGAAAGTCAAGAAAGCAGTGGTGATGCCTAGACTGATAGATGGGAAGAGACGAAGGCGGGCCCATCACATGGAGACTTGAAGGTCCTGGTGGCAAGTTTGGGAATTATTTTGGGAGCAATAGGGAGCCATGGAGGGTTTTGCACAGAAGGACCTGTTGAGCTTTGCATTCGAGCTGCAGTGTCTGAGTTGGCAACCCATTAGGAGGTGCCCCAGTGATGTTCACACAGCAGCCGAGGATGGGGGGCAAAGGGAGTAAGTTATCGGGGAAGCCTAACCTGATCATCCCATATTATTATCTCTTTCTTATACTTGGGGAGACTGAGGCCCAGAGAGAGCAATTACTTGACTGCAGTCACACAGCTGCCAGGTGGTGCCGACAGAGCAGCCAGGTACACAGCAGTTGTCAAATGGTTGCTGAAATCTGCCAGCCACAAGCACTTTCCCTCTCACAGCAGCTCTGCTGACTTAAATGGAGACTTGTGGCTCTTCCCCTTTTTAATCACAGTGCAAGCCTTCTCTCGCGCCAGATTTCTCTGAGGCCCAAAGTGGTTTCCTTTCTCGTTTAATTTCTTCTCACCACGCCTCCCCTCCAGAGTCCACTTTCTTGTTTCAATGCTCACCGCGATCGAGACTTCTCACTCTGTTTTTGTTTCTCCTTAGAAATGCAAAGGGTTTACAGCGAATACCCCTCCACCGCCTTGCCCTAGATTTGAGAGCATCACGGCTCCGAGCAGCGATTTCATCTTCTCCGCGAGTAGGCTGCCCGGCCTTGGCTCCTCCCACTTCACAGGTCATTGGGACCCAAAGGGAGAAAGAGGTTTATTCGAATTCCCCGGAAACAAGCAAAGCGGTCCTGGGGGAGCAGACCGCCCTTCCTTCCGACCGTGAAAAACGCTGAGTTGGAGCGCACCTGCTGCCTGCCAAGTTCCAGGGGTCAGAGACTCTCAGGACTAATAACAGTAACAAAACAGTAGTCAATAACTATTAGTAAATGCTTATTCGGACTATTAGTAGTGATATTAACAGCTGTTATTAATAACAAAACAAAAGTTAGCCAGTACAGGGTTAATAATAAAAGGATCGATAGGGACATCCCCGGTGGCGCAGTGGTTAAGAATCCGCCTGCCGATGCAGGGGACACCAGTTTGATCTCTGGTCTGGGAAGATCCCAAATGCTGTGGAGCAACTAAGCCCGTGCGCCACAACTACTGAGCCTGTACTCTAGAGCCTGCGAGCCGCAACTAGTGAGCTTGTGAGCCACAACTACTGAGCCTGTGTGCCACAACTACTGAAGCCTGCGCGCCTACAGCCTGTGCTCCTCAACAAGAGAAGCCACCGCAATGAGAAGCCCACGCACCGCAACAAAGAGTAGCGCCCCCTGGCCACAACTAGAAAAAGCCTGCTCCCAGCCACGAAGACCCAAAGCAGCCAAAAAAATAAAATTTAAATTTAAAAATAAATAAATAAATAAAGGGATCGATAACAATAAATATAATAATGTAACAATAGTTATTAGGTCTAATTAATAATAACACTGTTAACTATTACAGGATTAATAGCAAATACAAAATAACAATAGGATATTAGTAGTAATAATAAATATAATAATAGCAGTTAGGTCTAAGGCTAATAGTATAATAGTAGCTTATAATAATAATGGTGATAGAACTAATAATAATAAATATGAAATAACAATAGAATAGTAATAAGATTAATAATCAATGTAATATTATATTAATAGTTCTAGGACTAACAATAAAAGCACTTAATAGTATATTACATATCAATAATAAATATAAAAATAACAGGGACTTCCCAGGTGACACAGTGGTTAAGAATCCCCCTGCCAATGCAGGGAACACGGGTTCGAGCCCTGGCCCGGGAAGATCCCACATGCTGCGGAGCAACTAAGCCCATGCGCCACAACTACTGAGCTTGCGCTCCAGAGCCCGCAAGTCACAACCACTGAGCCCAAGTGCCACAACTACTGAAGCCCGTACACCTAGAGCCCGTGCTCCAAAACAAGAGAAGCCACCGCAATGAGAAGCCTGCGTGCCACAATGAAGAGTAGACCCCGCTCACCGCAACTAGAGAAAGCCCGCGCACAGCAACAAAGGCCCAACACAGCCAAAAACAAAAAAACAAACAACAAAAACCCCAATAGGCTAGAATAGGATTAACAGATACTAATAGGGCTTCCCTGGTGGCGCAGTGGTTGAGAGTCTGCCTGCCGATGCAGGGGACACGGGTTCGTGCCCCGGTCTGGGAAGATCCCACATGCCACGGAGCGGCTGGGCCCATGAGCCATGGCCGCTGAGCCTGCGCGTCCGGAGCCTGTGCTCTGCAACGGGAGAGGCTACAACAGTGAGAGGCCCGCGTACCGCAAAAAAAAAAAAAAGAAAAAAAAGAAAAAGATACTAATAGATATAATTACAATAGCTAATGATCTAGGATTAATTATAATGTGATTAACAGTTTTTGAGGCTTGCTTCATGCCATGTATTGCTCTCTACCAGTGCTGACAGATGGAACTTTCTGTGATGATGGAAATATTCTATTTGTGCTGTGCAGTATGGTCACCACATGAGGCTACCGAGCACCTGAAATGTGGCTAGTGTCACTGAGGACCTGAATTCATAACTTTACTTAATGTTAATGAATTAAAATTTAAACAGCCACACGTGGTTAGTGGCTACTGTACTAGCTCTGAATGTTTTATGTATGTTAACTCATTTAAATCTCACATCAGCCCTGGGATAGGTACTATTATTATTATTATCCCTATTTTATGATGAAGAGCCTGAGGCACTGAAATATTAAGTCATTAGCCTGATAAGAGTCTCTCCCCACTTCAAGGGCAGGAAGCCATCATCTGAGGGGACCCATAATTACGAATGAAGGCTCTAGGGGTCACTCAGACAGGTTTAGAATTGAGTGTTCAGCATCTTCTTAGCTGTGTGATCACTCAGACTCTCTAAGCCTCAGTTTACTCATCTGTAAAATGGGAACAATTACAATTACCTCATTGGGTTGTGGGGGAGAATTTGATGCATTAAGAGCTTGGGAGGTTGGGTGGCACTACCTCAGAGAATGTGCTCAATAAAGAGTGTTGATTATAATCTATAATTGGATATGAGTCATACATCCCTCAAGGGTCAAGACTGTTGCCCAGCCAGTGAGTGGAGGCCTTGGTGTCCGCATCTGTAAAATGTGCTTCTGCAGACTGTTCCCTCCCCACCGAGAACAAGGTCTGGGCTGCAGGTGGGGAGGAGGCCTGAGTGGCTGGTCTGCTCCCTAGCTGGGTAATGGCTGGTATAATTGCCTGAAAGTTTATATCCCCCCAAATTCATGTTGAAATCCTAACCGCCAAGGTGACAGTATTAGGAGGTGGAGCCTTTAGAGCTGATTTGATCATGAGAGCAGAGATGTCAGGAATGGGATCAGCGCCCTTATAAAGAGACCCCCTAGACAGCCCTCTCTGCTCCTGCCATATGAGGCTACAGCTAGAGGACACCACTTTTGAGTCAGAAACCTGGCTCTCACCAGTCACTGAAGCTGTCAAAACCTTGATCTTGGGCTTCCTAGACTCCAGAACTGTGAGAAATCAATGCCTGTAGTTTATAAGCCACCCAATTTATGGTATTTTGTTACAGCAGCCCGAACAGACCAGGACAGAACATCGGTACCACGAAGCGGGGGTTCTGCTGTAAGAAATCCCTAAAAACGCGCCAGCAGCTTTGGAACAGGGTGATCGGCAGACACTGAAAGAGTTTGGAGGTGCGTGATAGAAAAAGCCTGCACTGCCATGAACCCACCATTAAGGGTGATTCTGGTGAGGGCCCAGAAAGAAAAGAGGGATGCTGCAGAGGCCTGTCCAAGACAATGGAAGAATGTCCCCACAGGCCTTTCGGAGCTCATCAGGGCTGCCCTCTTATCACAGGCCCAGAGCGCAAGGGCCTGGGTGGGGGGAGGATTTCGGAGGAGGGGCCTTCACTGCAGGGCTCCGCTCTCTGCACAAGGTGGGGGGACTGGGCACCGCTCCCGCAGGCCCCGAGCAGTGCAGCATGTGCTGCAACTAGCCAAGCTGCGGGTGGCATGGCTGCCTCCACCCGGACGTCGGAGGGGCTGTGGAGGCACCAGCCAGCCAGAGGGCCGCCAGCCGGGTGGAGCTACCTGTGCGAGGTTCCAGCCCAGGAGAGCCCAGCAAAGCCATGGGAGCATAGAATCTTGGGGCCCAGCTCCTGCCCAGAAAAGTTTCGGGGGCAAGAACACCACCCTGTGTGTCCAGAAGGCAGCCTTAAGGTTTTGGACTTGCTGAGGACCTTTCTTCTTTCCTATTTCTCCCTTTTGGAATGCGAGTGCCTGCCCTATGCCTGTCCCACCACTGTCTTTCGAAAACACATAACATGTTTGACTTCACAGCTGGGAAGGAATTTGCCTCAGAATGAATCGTACCTTGAGTCTCACTTATAACTGATTTCGGTGAGACTTTGGGCTATAGACTTTTGGGTTGATGTTAGAAGGTGTTAAGCCTTTGGGGGCTCTTGGGATGGAATGAATGCATTTTGCATGTGGGAAGGACGTGCATTTGGGGAAACCGGGGGCAGAATGCAATGGGCTGAATGTTTATGTCCCTCCAAAATGGACTAAGACAGCTGGTGCTGGAGCTTTCCAGGCCTGGGTTTTTATCCCAGCACTACTGTGTTACCTCTAGCAAGAGACTTCCATTTTCTGAGCCTCAGTGTCCCCAGTCTGTAAAATGGGCATCATAGTAGTGGGTAAAGGAAAATGAAATTGTGTAGGACATTTAGTCCTTAGTGGGCACTCAGTGAATGCTCTGTATCTGATTGTTATCGAGGGATAACTGGATCACACTGGGCTCCTCACCGTTCCTCAAATATACCTTCATGTTCCCACTTCAGAGCCTTTGCACTGGCTATTTCCTCTGCCCAGAATGTCCTTCCACCAGATGTTTCCATCCCTCACTTCATTCACTCCCTGGAGGTCCCTGACCACCAAACCTAGAACAGACCACCCCCCCACACACACTGCTGTCACACTCTATCTCTGGCTTTGCTTCTTTTTCTTCCAGCACCTCATGAGGACACTCAAACAGCTTTGTTGGGCGGCCCATGTCGTGAGGAACTGAGGCCTCCTGCCAACAGCCAGGAAAAAACAGAGACCCCCTGGCAACAGCCATCTGAGTGCACCATCTTGGAAATGGATCCTCCAACCCCAGTCAAGCCTTCACATGAAGGGAGCTCAAGCCCATGTTTTGACTACAACCTCATGAAAGATCCTGAGCCAGAAACACCCAGCTAAACTGCTCCTGAATTCCTGAAATCATATGAAATAATAAATGTTTACCATCTCAAGCCACTAAGTTGGGGAGTAATTTGTTACATAGCAATAGTAAACTAATACAGAGCTCAAGACAGCTCTAGGGGTGTCCAACCACCATGTTCCCCACCCATCAAGGTCCAGCTGAGGCTGGAAGGTTCAGCAAAGGGCATCCTTGGCCAGAAAAGAATTATGTAACTGGGCCCTTCCTCTTTCCTCCTCGGCTGTCAGAACTCTCAGGGCTAGATTCCTGGGCTGGGGTCTAATCTGCTGAGCCCAGGTGCCTGATGCCATCTACACCCCCTGCTTCCTTGCCAAAGATTTAGTTCCCTTTTCTGTCCTCCCAAAGGGAGGCCCAAAGGGACTTCCCTGGTGGCGCAGTGGTTAAGAATCCGCCTGCCAATGTAGGGGACACGGGCTCGAGCCCTGGTCCGGGAAGATCCCACATGCCGCGGAGCAACTAAGCCCGTGCGCCACAACTACTGAGCCTGCGCTCTAGAGCCTGCTGGCCGCAACTACTGAAGCCCGTGCGCCTAAGAGCCTGTGCTCCACAACAAGAGAAGCCACCGCAATGAGAAGCCCGTGCAGCACCCCCACCCCCGCTCGCCACAACTAGAGAATGCCTGCGCGCAGCAACGAAGACCCAACGCAGCCAAAAATAAATTAAATACATTTATAAAAAAAAAATAAAATAAAATAAAATAGCCCAAAGTCCTTGCCTAAAAAAGGAGTCCAGTTTTTACAATCTGGACTCCTCCAAAAGTGCGTGTCCAGCTGAGACCATCCCCGGCAATATGATATCCCTCCACCTCCTCCCCACTGTGAATGGTTTGCTATGAATTTCCCTACTTTTCAGATGATGAATCTGAGGCATAAGACAGTGAAAAAAGCCACACAACTGGCAAGTGATTGAAGCAGCTGGTCTAGACTCAGGTCTATCTGATTGCAGAACCGCAGCTCTTAATTACCTACTATACCCAAGTAATAATAACGGTGATAGTAAAAACAGAATTAACTATTATGAGAGCAGTATGTGCCAGGCATCATTTTGAGGGTTTTCTATGGGTTTAACGATCCCAGCAAACTGTATGGAGAGAATGTTGTTTCCCTCCATCTGACAGAGGAGGAAACTGAGGACGACAGAGGCGAAGTATCCTAGCCGGTAAGTGGCCCAGCACTGATGTACACTCAGGCTCCAGAATTCAGACCTTGACCAAAATCGTCAGCGCCGGCCCCGCACCCCACGCCCACCCCAAGGATCCCCCAGCCCAGGGAGCCGTGAGCCGCCCCCTCTTCCGCCCAGGGAGTCTGGTTTCTGAGGGGAAGTGACTCAGTGGCCTGGGGCACCGCAGATAATTATTCACTTCCAATCCCGGTAATTAAAGGTCCTAATGGCTCTGCAGAGGACGTACAACCTAGTTACTCCAGCGATTCCCCACCCCTGCCCGGGGATCAGCGTGGGGCGCACGAACTTCCCGGGCACGAGTTTGGCCGGAATCCCAGGCGGCGGCCTCACGGGCTGCAGCGAGTTTGCTCGAGGCTCTGGCGCCCCCTGGTGGCCCTGGGTGGTGGAGGGCTGGGGAGCTGCTTCCTGGGCAGCCTTAGGCCCCCCAGTCGAGCTGGTTGTCCACCTACTGGACCCCCTACGAAGAGTAGCCCCCGCTCGCCGCAACTAGAGAAAGCCCACGCAGCAATGAAGACCCAACGCAGCAAAATAAATAAATAAATAAACAAATTTATAAAAGTAGCATCAAAATGTTAACTAAAGTTATAGACCTCAAAGAATTGAAAACAGGGACTCAAACAGATACTCGTACATGAACGTTCATAGCAGCGCTGTCCACAGTAGGCAAAAGGTGGAAACAACCCACATGTCCATCAATAGATGAAGGGACAAACAAAATGTGATCTACCCTCAGCCATAAAAGGGAATGAAGCACTGACACATGCTACAGTGTGGATGGACCTTGAAACATTACGCTGAGTGAAAGAAGCCAGACACGAAAGATCAGGTTGTGATTCCATTTGGATATGATTCCATTTACGTGGAATACCCAGAACAGGTAAATCCATAGAGACAGAAAGCAGATTGGTGGTTGCCAGGGCCTGGGAGAGAGGAAGACATGGAGAGTGACTGCTCATGGGCACTAATGGGTATGGGGTTTCCTTTTCGGGTGATGAGAATGTTTTGGAACTAGACAGAGGTGGTGGTTACACAACACTGTGAATGGACTAAGTGCCACTGAGTTGTACTTTAAGGTGGTTAATTTTATGCTATGTGAATTTCATCTCAATTTTTTAAAAAGTAAAGAAAAAGTGTTAGCTAAAGGAGTGAGGATCTGGAGGGAGTTTGGAGATGTGCCCCTCCTATTTCTCCTGTTACCCATCCCCCCATCCCCCCAGGCTGGTTTTGACCCCAAAATGGGCTGCTGGAGGCTAGGAAGTTGCTCTCTTACCCCTGTCCTGGCAGAAGCTGGGGATGGTCCCACTCCCTCAGAGGATGTACGGGAGTGTGGGCCACTGCTCACCTGCAGATCAACCAGGCTGGTTCCCTGATCCCGGTCAACGTGCTGTAGCCACGTGACCACTCGCCAGCATCCAGTAATTGAGCCTGGCCTCAGGGCGAGCCAAAGGAGCCACAGGAAGCTTGTCCAGCAGGGGCGCTAGAATCAGAAGGGGCCGCAAGGCAAGCAGGTCCTCTCTGGAGAGTAAGACCTTGAGATACAGAGAGAGCAGCAGAAAATGGCTGGAGAGTAGGAAGAAAATGGAGCCACAGGGTAGGAGGAACCTTGAGGGCAGAGGCTGCTGGCTAAGGAGGCTGCCGTGTCCTCTGCTGTGAGGGCTATCAGGACCATTAACTACCCGGATTGAAAGGGATTATCTTCAGAGCCTCAGGCTGCCTGTCACTTCCCTTCAGCCACTGGGGAATCAGACCACCTCAGGCTATTCCCAGGCCAAGAGCTGGACTCTGGGGGCAGCTGCCTGGGTGCACCTCTGGGCTCTGCCATGTATGCTGGCTGTGTGACCTCAGGCACGTTACTTCACCTCTCTGAGGCAGTGGGGGCCACAGGGCCAAGGAGAGGAGGAGATGAGAGGACAAGAGGAGGGAGGGAAGTGCTTGGTAATACCTTTTAGAAGCAGAAGCAGGGAGCTGAGGGCAGAGGGGTGTGCAGAGAGCAGCTGAGCCACGCACTTCCATTTTCCCCAAGCTGGGCTCCCTTCATTGCTGAGATGGTCTCCTACGATTGGTAGCCATCAGGGTGGCTGCCTGACTTACCCTTGTCATGGTGATGTCAGGTAGCACCTGATTTTCCATGCAATCTCGGTTCAAGATGTTCCCTGGGGCTGACCTTCCTCTCTCACCCCCAATGATTGGTTCAAGGATGGCCAGGTCAACCCACAGACCCAGTGAGAGTCAGTTTCAGGCTTGGGCAGAGCAGTCTGATAAGAAATGACTCGTTCCATTCCCTTGGGGCTGGGAAGACACGAGCTCAGAGCTTCCAGGGCCCACGTTGCCCGAGAATGAATCCTCTCAGAGCAAAGCCAAACCCAGAGACTGGGAGAAACTGAGTCCTGACGATAGTGGCTTTGCACCTAGATCCAGCCATACTGGAAAGCAATTACTCTTAGACTTCTCAGCCATATGTCAGTTACATCTCTCTTTGGCTGAAACCTGTTTGTGTGCCGCTTTTAGCCACTTGGCAACTAAGAGAGTCCTTCCAAGCACCTATGGGTCCTTCCAGTAACCATATCACCCACAGGTCCCTCATGGGCCACTCATGCCTGAAACAGGAGACTAGGATATGGTCCTGGGGTTGACTGGAGCACCAGAACATTTCCCATATGCCCTATTTCCCACAATGCCCTATATTTTGATTCCCTTACCCCAAATGACACATTTCCCAGGTAAGGACCTAGTTATTTTAAAATTTTCTATTACTCAAAGATGTCTGAAGTGCCAACCAAAACTTGTGAGCAGGAGAAGGGGGTAACACCTAACAATTATTGAGCACTTACTACATGCTGGTGCTGTCCTGCGAGCTTTATATTATTACTCAGAGGGGCAGCAAGGCGTAGACTCAAATTCCGGACCGCCTGGATTCAAGTCCACTTGCTCATTGTGTGAGTTCAGGCAAGCTGTTTCATCTTGCTTTTAAAATTTGTAAAATGGGGATGGTACAATTGTTCCTACTTCTAAGCATTTTCATGAGAAGCAAAACACACAGCAAGTGCTTAGTAGACATTAGCTATTCTTCTTGAAATCCCTCATAACACCTTATGAGATGGGGCACTGTTACTTCTTGTGGTTTACAGATGAGGAAACCAAAGCACAGAGAGGTGAAGTGACTTGCCGAAGATCACACAGCTTGAAAATGGCAGAGTGGGGACTGGAAGCCACTTAAAACATTAAATCCACTCATTTCCAGCTCAAAGCATGGTCACAGGTTGCTTTATGAGTCTGGGGCTTCACAGGACAATGCAAGATCTCCCCCTGCCCTTCTGGAGTCCCGGAGGTGGCTCAGGGACCATACCCGTCAGCCTCCCCTCCCTTCAGCCCCACCTGACCAGAAAACATATATAAATATACACACTTAATACACATACCAAAGGCAGCCATTCTAGCCTTCTGGGAAGGGGTGTGATTTATGTCTTGGAAGGGGCTATTAGTCCTGTGAGTTTTGCTACGGCAGTACCGGGATAGGCTTCTTTGGACGTGAACAGGAGGTGGCTAGGTGGTTAGCAATAGGGGCTTTAGAAGCCACCAGGCTTGGGCTGTAGTCCTAGCTCTGCCCCTTCCTGTGTGACCATAAGCACGTCACTCTGCTCTCTGAGCCTTGGTCTGAGGATTCAATATGAGGGTCTGTGTAAAAGGAACTTGGCCCTGGGCCAGTATGCAATACATCTTGGTTATTAATAAGGAACAGGTGAAACTCAGAGGAGGTTTAAATTGCTCCTTTGGGGAAATCATTCAGGAACCACCGGGGGATCTGTGGACCTGTGGCAGACAGGAGGGTTTGGGGAGGGGGGGGTGAGAGGCCCTATAAATGATAGAGGGGAAGAGGAGTCCGCAGTGGCACGTTTTTTTTTTGGCTGCGCAGCGTTTGGTATCTTAGTTCCCTGACCAGGGATTGAACCTGTGCCCCCTAAATTGCAAGTGCGGAGTCTTAACCCACTGGACCACCAGCGAAGTCCACAATGCCACCTTTTAGGCAGGGCTCTCAAATCCTCCCTTTGATGCTAGGGAATGAGATAGCAAGAAATCCCAGGTCTCCACACCTTTAGCAAAATTCGTTCATACTCTGGACCCCCGCTCTGGGCTGGTGGTGCACAGGTTTTGTCCCAATACAGGAGGGGGGCCGTGAAGTCAGGGGACTCCGGCCCTTCCTATCACTCCCCCTCCCCCATGCCCCTGCCAGTGTGTGGCCTGGGCTGACGTGTTTGTGGTGGAGGACAATTTCAGTTCCTTCTTGGGGCTGGCTGGTCCTGCCCATTTCTGGGGTGGGGCAGCCACTGTGGAAGGAAACTCTGCCTCAGACCCTAGCTTGGACCACTGTCTTCCCCAGCAGGTGGCAAAGGGAGCGGGGAAGGATCAGTGGAAAGGGTTGGGAGCCCAAGATCTGGATGCAATATGGCGGTTCCTATGGGCATCTGCCTGGGAGGACTGCTTCAGTCTGAGTCACGTCCCAGTCACCCAGCACCTACTATGTGCCGGACACTGTGCCAGGAGCTGGAGATGCTGCAGTGAACAAAGCAGACAAAGTTCCCTGCCCTCAAGGACCTACCTTCTCCTGGTGGGAGGAGGGGGTATCACAGGTTAGGCAGAGCCATCAAACCCAGGTACAGTTGGCTTCTCCCGATTCTTCTACCTCATGTACCTTCTCACCTCACCTCCCCTCATTTCCTCAGCCTCCTGAGAAAAGCCCACAGGTTTCCCTGATCTCACCTCTCCTCTCGCTCTCTTTGCTCCAGCCACACTGGCCTCCTTGATATGTTTCTTGCCTCTGAGCATTTGCATGTGCTGCTCCCTCTGCCAGGACTGCTTTTCCCTCTGGATATCTGCATGGCTTGTGCCCTTATCTCCTTCAGGTCTTTACTGAAAAGCAGCTTCTCCAGGAGGTCTTCCCTGGCCCCTCCTAGCTAAAATGGCAACTCCACCGTCCTCATTCACAATTCATATGCTCTTCCTCTGCTTCATTTTTCTCCTTGACTCTTTTTTTTTTTTTTTTTGCGGTATGCAGGCCTCTCACTGTTGTGGCCACTCCCGTTGCAGAGCACAGGCTCCGGACGCGCAGGCTCAGCGGCCATGGCTCACGGGCCCAGCCGCTCCGCGGCATGTGGGATCTTCCCAGACCGGGGCACGACCCCGTATCCCCTGCATCGGCAGGCGGACTCTCAACCACTGCGCCACCAGGGAAGCCCTCTCCTTGACTCTTAACTTCACCTAATGTACTGTATAAATGTTGCTTTATATTTTCCCCTCTCTGGTAAGGGAGGGAAGGAGCACTTGTCTTTCATTTTTACAAGATAATTTATTGAGGTGAAATTTACACGACATAAAATTCACCATTTTAAAGTGAACAATTCAGTGGCATTTAATACTATGTTGTGCAACCATCACCTCTATCTAGTTCCAAAACATTTTCATTGCCCCCAAATATAACGCTGTACCCATTAAGCAGTCACTTCCCATTCTCCCCTCCCCCTAGTCCCTGGCAACAACCCATCTGCTTTCTGTCTCTAAGGACTTATCTATTCCGGATAATTCATACACATGGAATCACACAGCATATGGTCCTTTTGAAACTGGCTTCTTTCACTTAGCATCATGTTTTCAAGGTCCATCCACATTGTGGCATGCATCAGTAATCCATTCCTTTTTATGGCTGAGTAATATTCCATTGTATGGATGTACCATATTTTATTTATTCACTCCTCTGTTGATGGACATTTGGGTTGTTTCCACCTTTTGGCTACTGTGAACGGTGCTGCTATGAACATGCATGTACTTGTATGTCTTTTTAACTTGTATCCCTGGTGCCTCAGAAAGAGTAGTGTCAATAAATACTGGTTGAAAGAATGACTGATTGGAGGAAACAACGGCATTTGACTCAGCAGGGTGGGGGTGGGGGGTCATATGCCTTCCCAGCACCAGCCCTGGAAGGGGACCAGCACATGCAAAGGACCAGAGCATGGTGCATTCTGGGAACAGAGAGAAGCAGCTGGCCAAAGCTGAGGGAGTGGGGATAGGAAACCATGCATGAGGAGGCTGGAGGGGGAGGTAGAGACCAGGACTATAGGGCCTTGTCACTCAAGGGGAGGAGTTTGGACTTGCTCCTGAGGCAGTGGGGAGGTATGGAAAGGCTCTGAGCAATGGAGTACCATGACTCGATTTGACTTAAGTTTTACTAGGATCCCTCAGTGGAGAATGGATTCGGAGGGCACAGAGGTCAGAGTGACAGAAGGGAGACCCGAGAGAGGGCTACTGCCGACATTCTGCTTGGGATGGGGAAATGGTGGCCAAGATGGAGAAGTGACAGACTCGAGACATGGTTTGCAGGTAAATCATCAGGATTGGTAACAGTAGCCACAACCCAGTTCTAGTTGTCAATTTCCCCTTTCCAGTCCTTCTGAATCACTGTCCCTATTCACAGTAGCCAAAAGGTGGAAACAACCTAATGTCCATTACAGACGAAAGGATAAACCAAATGTGGTACATCCATACAATGGAATACTATTCAATCATAAAGGAATGAAGTACTGATAAATGCAGTAACACTGATGAACCTTGAAAACATTATGCTAACTAAAAGGAGGCAGACACAAAAGGCCACATATTGTATGATTCCAATTATATGAAATATCCAGAATAGATAAATCCATAAAGACAGAAAGTAGATTGGTGGTCGCCAGGGGCTGGCAAGAGGGGAGAATGGGCAGTGACTGCTAATGGATGTGGGGTTGTACTTTGGAGTGACAGACACGTTTTGGAACCAGGTAAAGCTGGTTGTTGTTCAAAACTGTGAATGTATCAAATGGTACTTGAATCGTTCATTTTATTTTATTTTTTGCTGGTGACTTTTAAAATTTGGGAGCTGTATCTTTTTTTCTTTATTTTCAGCTTTGTTGAGGTGTAACTGGCAAATAAAATTGTAAGGTATTTAAAGTATACACTGTGATGATTTGAAATATATACACATCATGAAAGGATTCCTCCCATCTAGTTAACTAACATCCATCACCTCCCATATTTGTGTGTGTGTGAGAACATTTAAATTCTACTCTCTCAGCAAATTTCAATCATACAATACAGTGTTATCAACTAGTCACCATGTTATACATTATGTTCACTTTAAAATGCTTAATTTTTTTTAATGAGATTTCACCTCAATTAAAAAAATAAATGATAAGGACTCCAAAAAAAAAAAAAAAAAAAAGAAAAGATGTCAGGCTCTTGATCTCAGATTTCTGCCTTTTTTGCCCCTGTCAACCCTTGCTTCCAGCATAAGGGGCTCTGAGAACAAAGACTCATAGACTTCTGGGAAATTTTCCCCACACCAAGGACCAAATGCCCATGTGCCTGACATTTTCCTTATCTGGCGAACATCCAGATTTGGGGAAATTCCAGTTTGCCTTTCCTGTCCAAGAAATTATGGCACCATCAGGTACAGCTGGATCCAGGGGCTCAGATGATATCAGATATCATCATGTATCTGTCTCTCCCTATGCCATGGGTCTTGACCCTACTTTCCTCTGTCCTGCTTTCACTATCAGGCAGGCTCTAGAATTCAACCACTTCTCTCCACCTCCACTGCCCCCACTCTGCTCTTAGCCACTATCGTCACTCACCTGGCCTACTGCAAGAGCTTCCTCCCTGGTCTCCTGGCCTCTACTCTTGCTCCATACAGTCCATTGTCCCCACAGCAGCTAGGAATCATGTTGAACCTAAGACATAGCATGTCCCTCCTCTGCTCAAAACCCTCCCATGACTCTCCATTCCTCTCAGAGTAAAAGCAAAATCTTTTCCATGATCCACAAGGCTCTAAGCAACCTGGCTTTGCCAGTCATCTCTAACGTCATTTCCTACTATTCTTCCACTTGGTCGATCGGCACCAGCCCCACTGGCCTCCTCCCTGTTCTACAAACATGCTCAGGTGGTCCCTCCTCAGGGCCTTTGCACTTGCTATTCCCTCTGCCTGGGACATCCTTCTCCCAGATATCAAAATGGCTCCCTCCCTCACTTCCTTCAGGTCTCTGCTCCTCAGAGAAGCTTTCTCTGACCACCTTGTCTAAAATTGCACTCACAGTCTTTCTACCCCACTACCATGGATTATAGCCTTCCTAGAGAGAATCACTTCTAGATCTCATCTTATTTGTTTGTTGATTGACCCAAGGACAGCACCTGGCACAGTGCCTGGCACACAAAGGTGCTTAGTGAGAGGCTGTAGAATGAACAGATCATCCTGGTCTGTCCGGTTTCTCTCCTGCTCTCAGGCCAGGACTGGACAGTGATTGAGTCCGGGAAGGTGGTGGGGACGAGGTAGCAAGAGCAGGAAGTAAAGACAGGTCTAGGGAGGTGGAACTGTGTTATTTTGGATAGAACAAATTGAACAGCAATTCCTGTTTATTGAGAGCATCTACTGTGTGCCATGCACTTTATATACTACGATTGTCTTTATTTGAGAGATGAGGAAACAGAGGGCTAGAGAAGTGGATTGATTTCTTTAAGGCCTCACAGTGATTAAATGTGACTTACTGGGACTTGAACCCAAGCCCGCCCAACTCTAGAACTTTCCCTCTTCACCTGGGGCCAGGGGTAGGGTTACCAGACATCCTGTCCATATAGAACAGTCCTGTATTGACTTTGTCATGACGCCTGAAATGTCCTGTATTCATCTTTTTTCAATAAATCACACGTTTTCAGCAGAGTTATTTTTCAAATTTAGCTGGGCATTAAATTTGCTAAATCTGGCAACCCTAGCCAGGGAGGAGCTCGAACTCCAAGCTTAGAGCTTGCTTCAGCGAGTGGTCTCGCCCAGGACTCCGATGCTTCTTCTGGACGAATTCGCCCTCTAACCCTACCCCTGAGAGCGCGTTGAGTCTCCAGGATCTAATCTTCTCTCCCCGAATAGGACACTGGGAATTCCTAAACCGGTTGCTCTTCCTTTAAGAGTGGTTTCGAGGGCGGGCCCACAGGGTGTGGCGAATCCGGGGGTGGGTCGGGGCCGGGTTATCCAATCCGGGAACGGGGGACGAAAGCAGGGGAGGCTCCGGCTTGGGCTGTTTGGGAAGGGTTAAAGAGGCGAGTTTGTGGGTAGCCGAAGGTCCGGCTGCCCCCGCCTCCTTACGTCTGATCTGCGCTCTCCCGCGGCTGCGCCGGCTCGGCCGCCCGGAGACAAAGCACCGCCGCTGCCGCCGCCGCAACCGAGCAGGTCCCGGGCCATGGCCGGGCCGCTCCCCGGCTCCGCGTCTCCCGTCCCGCCACTGCTGCCGTCGCCCTAGTCCGCGCCGTGAGGTAAGGCCGGACTGGCGGGGGGACCTTCGGGCTTACCAGCGAGGGTATGCAGGACCGGGCTCGGGCCGCCATGGGCCTCGGGGTCCCCCAGCCGTCTGGAGAGATCTCTGCTGGGGATATATCCATTTGCGATTCCACGCCAGTGGTACTTTTCCCATCAGGGACCGCAGCTCCAGCAGGCGAACTTGGCCGATGACCCTCCAGCCCCATAAAAGACCTCCGCCGCTGCGGGAACTCTGAGGACTAAAGCTCCACTTGGCTCCCACATTCTGCCGTTGACCACCTCTTCCAGGGCTCTGGCAGTCATTTAAGGAACACGCCACACACGAAAGGATAGAGGGCAGCTAGGAGCAATGGCCTGGGATGGCGGTCCTGGCTTCCTTGTGGCCCCTGCCCAGGGCAGCGCTGGACAGGAACTCCTCAGGGTTCTCAGTACATGTTTTTCTGCCTGTACCTGCCACACCCTCTCCAACATGCCCACTGCTCGGGGACACTTGTGGCAGCTGGATCCAACTCCAGGACCTGTGGTTCTGGCTTCTTTCCTTGAAATGGGTGGCAAAATGCCATGCCTCAGTTTCCCCAGAGTCCTGGTTTCTGGGCAGTCTGTGTCCTTGGAGACCTGGAGCTAATTAGTTGCCTTTTTGACAGCTTCTTGACTGAGTGTTCACTACCTGCTCAGCATTTTGCAAAATTTCTCTTCAGGATTAATCTTTTCAATTCCGAGAGGGATGGATGTTAATATAGATGAGGCTGTGTTCTCAAGGCCCATCCAGCCTGGACTGGAGGAGGCAAGTTGGCTCTGGGACCAGAGAGGGGCTGGGTTGGTCCCCGCCAGCTTCCTGCCTGGCCAGGCAGCAGTGCCCACAGCGGACTCTGAACTTGGAAAAGTGTTAAGAGCAGGGCGAGATAAGTGGGGGACCAGGCCCTCCCAGAGGCTGGAGACTGTGCCCTTGCTGCTTCCTGCCCTCCCCTCCTTTCTTGCTGGGCTGGAGGAGGCGGGGCCATGGGCGGAGAGGGGTCCTGTGCTGGCTGGTGACCTTGGGCTCAGGGTGGGGTGGCTGCGTGGAGGGGAGCTGCTGAGTGTGAGGGAAATTGCTCTTCCTTTGGCCTTAATGGGTGGTGAGACTCCAAGATCAGCCCCTTTGGGCTGGTTGCCTAGAGCATGAGATTCTAGGCACAGAATTGTACCTTTGGGCAAGTTACTTAAGCTCTCTGTGTCTCAGTTTCCACATCCATGAATGTGGGATGGGGAAAAGACTCCTCATGGGGCTGTTCAAAGGTTTACATAGGTAACTGTTTGATTCATTCTACAGGTTTTTGAGCACCAACTACATGCCAGGCACTGGAATTCAGACAAAGAGCCTCTGCCCTCCTAGAGCAGGCAAAAATGACCCAGGTAATTTCAGGCTGAGGTATGGGAGAGTGACTAGGGGGGTCTCTTGTATACAGAGACCTCCTCCTCCTTGAGGAGGTGATGGTCAAGCTGAAACTGAAGGATGAGGAGTTGGCCACGTGAAGATATAGGGAAGGCATTCCAGGTAGCGGGAACAGCCAGGGCAAAGGCCCTCAGGTGTTTGAGGAACACCAAGGAGGCCAGGGTGGCTGGAGCCGAGTGAGCAAGGGGGAAAGAAATAGGGGAAGGGGACTTGGAAGACATGGGGAAGAATGAATTTTATACTGAGAGAAGTAGGGAGCCATGGGAGGGTTTAAAGTAGGGGAGGGGTGTGATCGGGTTTAGTTTTAATAGGATCCCTCTGTGGGGAATGGATCCTCTGGGGGGCCAGGGGAGGGGCCTAGGAAGGAGTTATGATCTTACCCTGAACAACACGGACAAGGAACAGGCAATGGTGGAGGAAGGGAGACCAGTGAAGAAGCTACTGTAGCTGTCCAGGCGAGCCATGATGGGGGGCCTAGAATGGAGGTGGCAATGAGCAGAGATGAGGCCACTGATTTGGAAGAGGCAGGGAGGGGATGAGGTGGACTTGATGAGTGATCAGATGTGGAGGTGGGGGGAAACCAAGGGCCTTTTGCCAAGACAGCACTGAGGGGAGCATTTGGAGAGGCTGAGAAGAATGTCATCAGCTACCACAGCTAAGCACGTACTATGCCTGGCACCGTGCTTAGCGCTTCTATGTCATCGTCACAACAACCCCGACTTAGGTGCTGTTATGATCCCATTTTACAGATGTGGAAGCAGAGGCCCAGAGAGGCTTAAAGCTTGCCCGGGGTCACATAGCCTGGACACTACAGAGCTGACATTTGAACCCAGAGAAGAGCAAGCTGAAACCAGAACTGAGCAGAGGGCAGGGAAGTGAGCAGTGGCCTGAGAGGTAGGAGGGAAATGGGGCGAGTAGGGTGGGTGGTTCCTGTGAGAAATGGGGCTGGGGTCCACATGGGAGTTGTTGGGGGGGTAGGGAGGAATCCCTCCCATTTTGCAGAGAAACTGAGGCTCAGAGAGGGGAGGCCCATGTCTGAAGTTACACAGCTCAGGGATGTAGAGCAGAGATTAAACACCCTGAGTCTTCAGGGGTTGTGGTCTTGGTTAGGTCAGCTGCTAGGTCAGGACAGGCACTAAATCACAGCTCATGTTGCCTCTTCCAGGAAGCCTTTCTTGACTGTGTAGGCTGGTGAGATGAGGTGGATTGGGTTGGGAGCAATTGCCTCCTCTGCCCTGGGTCAGGTTGCCTGTCTGGGCCCCACTGTGGCTAGCTGCTCCCTGGAGAGCCACCACCCATATCTCATTTCTCCAGGTCCTAAGGCACTGCCCAGGTTGGGGAATGAACATTAACTGAGCACCCACTGCATTCCAGCGACTTTCCTTCTTGAACAATGTGGCCAATGTCCTATGTAGAGTGAGATTTTGAAGCAGGAGCATAAGGTACATTTGCAGAGTGGCCATGGAAACCCAAAGGGAGGGTGTAGCCACCTTGGGGACCCATGTGCCACCTGAGTCCTACCTGGCCAGTGTTTCCCTCATCATATACTCCTTGGAGGAAAGTGGTAAAAATCACTGTGGCCAAGTGCATAGAGTTAGATTCCTCTACTTCAAATGGGTGCACAATGCTCTCCCCCCAGCCCCTCCCTATAAGTGTGGGCCAAGCCCTGGGCCCTTTATCTGGATTATTTCGTAACAGTCTTTTCTGCCACTGTGACTGCATCACCCACCTCTCCCCTTCCTCACTCTGCTCCAGCCTCACCAACCTCCTCAAGCACACTAGCAGGTTCCTACCTCAGGGCCTTGCATTTGCTATTCCTTCTGCTTGGCATGTCCCAGGGGCTCCCTCCCTCACCTCCTTCAGGTCTCTGCTCAAATGTCACCTTCTCAGTACAACCTTTCTTGACACCGACCCCCACCCCTTTAAAATCAAACACTCCTTTTGTCCTTAACACTCCTTACCCTCTCCCTGTCTTATATTTTCCAGACCACTTAAGACCATCTGGCCTTTATCTGTTAAAGTACAGATAATGTACTCTATCTGTTTGTTAATTGTCTGCTCCCTTCACCTGCCACTAGCACATCAGCACCAAGAGGGCAGCAACCCTCTCCATCCTGTTTACTGCTAGTGCCTAGAACAGTGCCTGGAACACAGTAGGTGCTTAATAAATGTTTGATGAATGAAGTCCCTACAGTCCTCTGAAATAGGTTCTATTTATCCCTGTTTCATGGACCCGCAAATCAAAGCTAAGTTAAGAAATCAGCAGAGCTGGAACCTGACCACAAAAGGTCAGCTGGTCTGGAACCTGGGGATGATGGAAACAGCAGCGGCTGAAATGAGGCCTGGGTTTGAATTTCAGCTCAGCCCAACTTGCTTTTTGGCCTTGGGCCAGTGACTAACCTCTCTGAACTTTGTTTCCCCGTCTGTCAAACGGGGTAACGCTAGTCCCTGCCACCTAAGGTTTGTTTTACGATTAAATGAGTTAATATATATAAAATGCTTGGCATGCCCTAGGAATCCTCAACATTATTTGGGGGAGGTAGGACAGCAGGAGAGTTACCAGCCTGGCTTCTGGGGCCAGTCAGACCCGGGTTCGAGTCCTGGCTGTGCTCCTGAAGAGTTGTGTGAGTCTGGGCAGGCTGCTTCTGGTCCTTGAGCCTCAGTTTCCTCATCTGTGAAACGGGGGTGATGAGTGCTGTGGCAGCCGAGGGTGGTATGAGATCACCCGAGGCGGTGGCTGCGTGAATAACCGCCGCCCCGGTGGGGACAGGTCCCGAGCCCCCAGGCCCCGCCGCCATGAAGCTGAACGAGCGCAGCCTGGCCTTCTACGCCACCTGCGACGCCCCGGCCGACAACGCGGGCTTCCTGTACAAGAAGGGCGGCCGGCATGCGGCCTACCACCGCCGCTGGTTTGTGCTGCGCGGCAACATGCTCTTCTACTTCGAGGACGCGGCCAGCCGTGAGCCCGTGGGCGTCATCATCCTGGAGGGCTGCACCGTGGAGCTGGTGGAGGCGGCCGAGGAGTTCGCCTTCGCTGTGCGCTTCGCTGGGGCCCGGGCCCGCACCTACGTGCTAGCGGCCGAGAGCCAGGCCGCCATGGAGGGCTGGGTGAAGGCGCTGTCGCGGGCCAGCTTCGACTACCTGCGGCTGGTGGTGCGCGAGCTGGAGCAGCAGCTGGCGGCCGTGCGCGCAGGCGGCGGCCCAGTCCCCCCGCGCCAACCCCGCGCGCTCCCGCCCAAAGAGAACGGCTGTGCCGTGTGGAGCTCGGAGGCCCCTGCCGCCCCCGCCCCTGCCCCCGCGCCCGCTGGCGCCGCCCCCGCCCCCGCCCCCGCTGGCGCCGCCCCCAGCCCCCGGCCCGGCCCCGAGCCCCCGCCACTGCCGCCCCGCCGGCGGGCCTCGGCGCCCAACGGGCCTCTCGACTCGGCCTCCTTCGCCCAGCTGCACGAGTGGTACGGGCAGGAGGTCAGGGCGCTGAGGGACCAGTGGCTCCGCAGCCAGGCCCAGCCCTGAGGATAGGGCTGAGGGCCGGAACCAAGGGGAAGCGGCCAAGGCAGGGGAAGCGGTCAAGGCCAGCCTTGAGGCCAGCACTGGTACTGGTTCTGGTGCCACTCCAGCCCCAGGCCCTGCTCTGTCAGGCCCAGCCCTGAGACACGGGGACCTGGTCCTGAGGGCAGTCGCAGTCGGCGTAAGCCCTGAGGTCCCTGCCTGGTCTGCTTTTGGGGACTCAGGCTCTGAGAAGATGCTGGGTTCTGAGGGGTGCTTTGGGACCTCTGTCATTCAGAGAAAGCCCAGCCTTGAGGAGGCCATCGTGCCTGATCCTCAGGGGAATCCAGGCCCTGGGTGATCCTCAAGCAGCCGGAGGGCTGGTTTTGTGGGAACTGTAGCCCCCAACCCAGCCCTGCAGGTGGCTCGGTCACCTGTCCCGAATCACCTAGCCGAGGCTTGTTGCTGGCAACAGGCGTCCACTGGGGCAGCTGGGACCTGTGAGGATCTGTGGCCTGGAAGGCACATGCCCAGTTAGCGCTGATCCAGAGGCTCCAGACTGGGCCTCACGCGGACAGGAGGCTGGGCTGTGCTACACCACACCTGGGCCTGAGCCTGTGGCTCCAAGGCCCGCCGGAGGAGCTGCCTGGCCGCTGGCTGCCTGCCTGCCTCCATAAGCGTGGGCTTTCACGTGTGCCCAGTACCGTGAGATGGCCTGGTCCCCGGGGTTCCCGGCCCGGAGTAAGGCCGAGGCAGGACTTTCCCCCGGGGCCTCAGCTAGGCCTTGAGGTGGTGCTCCTGGGACCGTAGCGGCCCTCTGGCCTCGGGCCATGTCTGTGCACCTGTGGTAGCCCTCACGCTCTCCCAGCACTCCTTAGCCACATCCTCTGTCTTTTCCCGAAGCCAGCCTGGGGCGGGGCCTCTCGGTAGCTCGCCTGACCTTGTCCAGCCCTGGGCTGGGCAGCTGTGGCCTGAGCTGACTTTCCAGCAGGTTCCCCTAGGGAGGAGGGGCCATGAGCTGACTCACGGCCCAGAAAGAGCCCAGGTGCCAACCTGATAGGGGAAAAGAAGCAGCTGCAAAGCCGTATTTGGCTTCCAGAACCCTCTCCCTCCATCGCAGCCCCTCTCTGAGCTCACAGACTCAGCCCACAATATTCCAAGAGGGAGACCAGGTCTCGCTTTGCTTCGAGACCAACTTCTGTTTTTTACTCACTACAGTGGCCGTTCTTCATCCAGGGAGAATCTCAGGGGGCTGGGACACCCCCGGCCCTCAAGCTGGGTCATGTTTACAGTCCTCAGTGCCCCAAATTGGGACCCCCTGAGGACACCCCTGCCCTAATCTTTATTTCCCCTGAGGCTCCCTCTTGGTGACAGACAGACTCGGCCCTTAGCCCCTTCCTGCTGCCTCTGGAGACCTTGGGCCTTGGAGAAGAATGGGGAGCTAGCTGTCTGTGTGTCTGCAGTCACCAGCTCACTGCTGGCTCAGTTGACTGGAGCTTCAGTTTTAATTTAAATACTTAGGGTATTTTTTTTCCTAGCAACAAAGCTTGGTGTTTTCACTGCTTTTGTTCCTTGTTGGCTGGTGGGAAGGGATAGGGTGCCTGGTTCTGGGTTTGGCCAGTGAGGGAGGGGGGGCTAGTTGGCACTGCCCCCAGGGAGAGGGCAAGGAGCCTTGGCTGGAGACAGAGGAACCTCAAGAATCTCACCTGGTTCTTTGCCTTCTCCCTGGCAAGCCCTGCTCTCCTGCAGGTGCTCTGGGGGTCTTGGTATGCTTTCCATGCCCCTCTTCCCCAAGTCCTCAGTGGTGGGGATGGGGATGGCAGCTCTTGTCCACAGGCTTTGGGTCTCAGGGGGTGTTAGGAACTGCCCAGTGCCCATGTCCTGGCCAGACCTAGCTGGTGTGGTGAGGTGTTGGCCCCAGTCCTGGTGTAGGTTTACAAGCACTAAAGGTACAATCTCCCCCTACCCACCCCCAAAGCACAACCTGCGGTCAGACTGCCTCCAGAGATGGGCGGGGGAGAGAGATATCAGGCAGCCTGGGAGAGGGATATAAAGGCTAAAATAAAATAAACAAAGATTTGTCAAGTAATGGCTGGTTATATCATTCTTTTCCCCCCCATCAAAGTCCTGGATTGATTTGCCTGGCAGAGCCAGGAGCAGGCCCTACAAGAGAAGTGACTAGAGTGTGCTGAGTGCTCCCTGGCTGATGCTCTGTCAGGCACATTCTTACAACCTCTATGGTAGATATTGGCCCCCTTTTACAGATGAGGAAACTGAGGCTCAGAGAGGTTAAGAAATCTGCCAAGTTCACACAGCTGAAAAGTGTCAGAGCAGGGACATAAACCTCTGGAATCCTTTGGAAAAAGGCAGAGTCTCTGAGAGGAATATGAGGAAATGGAGTCCCAAAGTTCCTTTCAGAGGGGAGAGAAGGCAGGAGTAAAGGTGAGGATAAAAAGTCAACTGTGGGCTGAAGGCCTGACAATTGCGAGGGATGCCAAAGGGAAAAGCCAAAATTTGGCTCTTCTCACTGATCAGTTTCTGGTGGCTGCCTCCGGGCCTGGAGTGAGGAGGATTCTGGCACCAATGCTAGTTCAGAGGGAAATATCCTGTGATTGATTAGTGATGTCAGCTGTGAGCAAAGGGCGGATGGTGGCAGTATTTATGCTGTATATCTTATCTCAGGCTCAAGTGTGTTTGCTGGGCTAATGGAGGATTTACAGATGGGAAGGGGCTGGCCCAAGGTCATCTAGTATGATAGACTAGGCCCTAGGTCCTCTTGATGTGGATCCAGAGCTTGGTCACATGTCTCTTGCCAGCCTGGAAAAATCATGCACATTCAGGAAAATGTGGCTTAGGATGAGCAACCTACAGTCCTCGGTCTGCAGAACAAGTTCAAAGAGCAAGAAAAAAACCAAGGTCAGGGAATCATGCTACAAGTTCAAAGAGCGAGAAAAAAACCAAGGTCAGGGAATCATGCTACTCGTGAGCAACCAGTACATGCTGAGTAATTCCTTCCACCTCTCCTGGGACCACAGCTGACAGATGGGGTTGGGGAAGTGCCTCCCCACATAGGCTGAGTCAGGGTGCTGCCCGTGGCATTTGTGACTGCGGCCACCGCAAGGCCTGAGGCACAGAGTGGGGGAAATAGTGGAGAGGCAGCCCCAAGAGGGAGGGTCACAGGTGAGCCCTCACCTGCCCGGCTTCTTAGGAATGAAACGGAGGGGGTGACAAGTCAGTCAGTACCTAGGTGTTGTGCATCCACCTGCTAACAGTGTTTCCTCTTGACCCCGGGGAGGTGTTTGGGCCATGAGCCTAAGGAAGACCACAACATCCCAGGAGTGTGACAAAGTTGAGGAAGTTGTCTTCACTTGAGCAGTGTTTGGAGGATACTGTATGTGTTCAGAAGGAATATTCTGGGAAGCCGCTTGGGGTAGGGGATGAGAACCTCAAGGAGGGCAACTAGGCCAGAAGTTATGGGCTCACTGCCCAACATCCATCCACGCTAAATGATTAGTCAAATTCTATCAGTTGTGCTACTCCCATTTGATATTCAGGGACTGGCTAAACTTGACCTGCTAAAGAATGGCTGTGTGTTGGGGGTGGGTGAAATGAGTGAAGGGGGTCAACTATATGGTGATGGATGACAACTAGATTTGTGGGTGATCACTTTTAGTGTATATAGATGTTGAATTATTAATGCTGTGCACCTGAAACTTATATTAAAAAAAGATATATACAGGGAATTCCCCAGTGGTACAGGGGCTGGGACTCTGTGCGTTCAGTGCCGAGGGCCCGGGTTTGATCCCTGGTCGGGGAACTAGGATCCCGCAAGCTGCAGCCAAATATATGTATATATATATAAAAGAGTAGAAGGGTGTTCTTGCTTCTAAAAAGAGACACAATGAAGAGCTCTGGAAGTAAGCTATGTCTGAAGCCTGGAGCCATGGTAGCCATCTTGTGATCATGAAGTAGGCCACGTTAAGGAAAATATCCCTTGCTGAGTTTAGCACACACTTGAAAATATCCTTGACCTGCTGAATCAATGGACCTGAGAACCTGCCCTTCTTCCGGAAGTCTTGTTGTTTGAGGTAATAAATGTGTAAAGCTTTGAGGGGGACTTTTTTTGTTATTTGCAGTCAGAGGCTTCCTAACGGGTAGCCAGCCACAGACAGGGCTGTTGTCAGCTCCCTGGGGTGAAGGTTAGGGCTAGAGTGGGATTCTCTAGCACAGTAGAAGGGCCACTGTTTTCCTCATCCTCTCCATGGATGCCTTCCTCTCTCCTCTTCTGAGTGGACAAATACTGAGAGAATGGCCCTCTCTGCCTCGCCCACTTGTGGCTCAGTATCGTGTATGTTCCTCAACGGGGCGGTTTGTCTCTACTCTGGCTACATCTGGTGCCAACTGTCCACACCCCCTCACCCAGTCCCTCCCCAGATCACCTTACCTCACCTTACACAAACTGTGGTATGGAAAAGGCCCTGCTACTTGTCCCAACTTCTAAAATCGCAGCATTCAAAAGAACTCTTCCACGGCAGTAAAACGATAAACCACTTAAGCCCAGCTGCAGGTTTCGCATTTTCTGATGAGGACTGGGCCCGTGAACTGATTTTCACTTAGGGTTTCAAAACAGTTGCCCGCTCCTGACAGAGGGGTCAGAGCTGCCTCGGCTTGGTCTACCCGTGCTTGGGGCCATGGCTCTGTCTGTTCTTGCCAGGTGCAGCTCTGAAAGCACGTGGGCACCGGGGCTGCTGCCACTGCCCTCTCTTCATTGTTCAGGGGCACTATGGTCATTGTTTCTCTAGTTATGGGGCCAAGAAATCCTGGGGTGGCGGAAGTAGGCCCCCTAGACTGCAGCTCCTTGAGAGCAGGGACAGGTCTGCCTCCCATGTGCCCCCAAGGCCTGACACAGTGCCCGGCACAGGTATGTCAAAAATTGCCTCCAGTGCCCATTCAGCTCACGTGATTCTACCCTCCCTGACCACAGCTGCTTGGGCAGGAGTTGGTCCCGAGACACAAGCTGAGCCAATCAGGGTCCAGGGAATTTTGAATCAGTGGGGAGTGGGTGTTGAGGGGGTGTATGGATGGACAGACTAAGTTGGGTATGAGGCGGCCTTAGAGAGGGAACAAACGGCTCAAGATAGACTGCAGTGTTCCGAAGCCTGGTTGAATTTCCTGCCTTTGGGTTTCACAAGGTTTACTCTGGATCTTCCCAATAAACCGTTTGCACATCTTTAAGTGGATCACAATTTCTTTCAACCCAACGGTTACCGACTACACCAAGCCACCCAGTGAATGTTTGTTCTGTACTCCTAGGCTCTTCTGTTTCACCAGCATCCTTCGGAGGGCCTGGCACACACAGTGAGGCCAAACAAAGCAAAATGAATTAGAACTGCCTCCCATTTACTGAGACCTATGATGTCTGAGTCAACTGGTTGGGGTGGGTGGGGAATAGTTCTGAAAATGCAGATTCCTGGGCTCCGGCTCCAGGAATTTTGGTCAGGAGGTTGAAGCAGGACCCAGGAATCTGCATTTTGAGTAGGAAACAAGGGATTTTAGAACCATAGCTTAAAAAATGCTCATTTAATCTTCAAAGAAACTTATAAGGCAGTGTGGTAGCCAGACTCCCTGATGATCCTTGCCTCCTAGGGTACACACCCTTGTGAAGTCCTTTCCCACACTGAATAATGGAAAACCTGTGTAGCCAAGAGGATACTGTGGAAGCGACAGTGGGGCTTCCAAATCTAGGTTATAGAAGACACCACAGCCTCTGCTTTGCTCACTCTTAGCTGCCATGTTGTAAGGATGCTCAAGCAGCCCCATGGAGAGGGCCACTTGCAGAGGAACTGAAATGCCCAGCCAACAGCCAGCACCTGCTCACCCACCATCTGAGTGTGCCTTCTTGGAAGTGGATTCTCCAGCCCCAGAACAGCCTTCAGATGACTGTAGCCATGGCTGACAGCTTAACTGTAACCTCATGAGAGACCAAGGAGCCAGAGCCACCCAGTCGAGCCACTCCCAAATTCCTGACCCACAGAGATTGTGAGATAAATGTTGTTTTAAGCCACTAAGTTTTGGGTTGTTATGTAGTAATAGACAACAAATTACAGGTAGATACTATTATGATCATGTCCATTTTACAGATAAGGGAACTGAATCTCATTAAAGGGTCCTCAGGTTACCTAATAGTAGAGAGTCAAACCCAGGCCAGGATGAGTTCAAAGCCATTGTTTTTAATAACTATACCCTAGGGGGCTGGAGAAGGTCACAGACCATTAAAGAGATCAACTGTTTTATCCCTCTCATTGTTGGCCAAGGTAGTCAGGGTGGTCCCTGCCCCATCTCTACTGCTCTGGGGTTTTGAGAGGTGGCTCCAGCCTCCTGGGTACCTGCTAAGCAACACACACCCTGTGCTTTAGCTATGGAGCTCTGGCCTTTAGAGTGACTTCCAGTCATGGGCCAGTCAGCCAGGTGAGGTCTAGCTTTTTCATTCACCAGGAGATGATGGGAGGTGGGGCTGCTGGCCCTATGCGAGCAGCTTAAGTAGGAAGAAAAGGAGGGCAGGGGTGGGAAGCAAGGACCGCAGAAGCCTGAGGTCAGGGCCTGCACTGGGAGTGGGCCAGGCCACTCTCCTTTGGTCTGCCATCTCCTCAGGGAGATGGAACCTCCTAACCTCCTGGAAGTGCAAGTCTGACCACAGCAACCCCCTGCCTCGTATCACCCATGGCTCCCCAATGCCCTCAGGAGAAAGGCCTATTTCCCACCATGCCCCAGGGGGCTTCAGGATCTAGCCCTTGTCCCTCATCCTCCCTCCACCTCAAATTCTAGCCTCCTTTGGATTTGTTTCCCCATGTCCTTGTCCCTGTCCCATGTCTTGCCAGCTATTCCTTCTGCTCTCCTCTTATGCTTCTCTAAATTCTATTGTCTTTCAGGTGTCAGCTGAGATGCCTCCTCCTCCAGGAAGCCTTCCAGGATCCCCCAATTCATGCTCTCGTGGTGTTTCCACCATTGAAGCACTGAGCACACAGCAGGTACTCAATCTATACTTATTACCTGGATGAACAGTCCCCAAATTGCCCCCAGCTCAGCTCTCTCGTCCCTTCTGTTCCCTGATCTAAACCTGCCTCTGCCTGTAAGGCATCCCCTGCCTTCTCATTCCTCTCTGGTCTCTCCACTCTTGCTCCCCCATGGTCCCTAGTTCAGAATTCCACATTTCTGTGTTTTTGCTGCATTTTCCACTCCAGATGGACAGCGACTGCAGACACAATGTCAACACCAAAGCTAATGGTCCAGAGGGAGTTTTGGTTCCCAGAGCCCAGGGGGCACCTACTTCTACAGGTTCTTGGGTGGCCTGTGTGTGTCAGATGAGGCTTCCTCCTCCACTCCTGCCCCCACCTACAACCCGCGGCCACACCCTGAGGATTTCTGACTTCTGACCTCCAGAGCTGCAAACCAAGTGTCCAAAGGGCCTGTCTTTGGCTTTACTTTGGAGCAATTAGTTATCCTGACCAAGGAGGAAGTCACTCATCATTTCATTCCCACCACAAGGACGTGTGGAAAAACTGGGGTGATCAGAAGGTTTCCAGACAAAGAGGAAAGGTCTGTCTTGGGATGCCACGAGCCCTTGGCTCACGGGTGAATAATGTTTCATGCCACTTAGGGAACTCTCTTGATATTATTGGTCAAGAAAAAACAAACCTCCTGCAGCTTGATACACAGAGAGACTCACCATCATGGGTTGAAGGAACCCAACCCCCACTCATGAAAACAGTACGGAACACTGAGCCCTTATGTGCCACACACTGTCTTATGTGTTTTACATGCATCATCATTCCTGATAATGACCCTTTGAGTTGGCTGCTGTGATACCCCCATTTTACAGATGGGGAGACCGAGGCACTAGTTATACAGCTGGGAAAGGGGCGCTGCTGTGTTGGTCACCAGAAAGCCCCTCTTGGCATTTTTCCATCAGGAGTCTAGAGACACCCGCCACTCACACACTCCACTGAGGTGGGCACAGCTTGTAAAATGGCTGGTCTTAGGGCCACAGCCTGCGGCCCGATTGGGGCAGGGCACAATCTCAGCTCCTCAGATCTAGACCCCAGAGTCTAACCAGCTTCCACCTGCTGCAATGAGTGGAAAGTGTATTCCAATCCTTCCATCTTCCTGTGTTGGAGCCCACAGCACAATCACCAACCGAGATGCCCACAGGACCTGGGCAGGTGGTGTAGGTGCAGACAGAGGCAAATCATGGGCACGTGTCCTAACGGGGAGGGCCCCTCCTCAGCTAGCTGCTGTCATGTTGGAATTTGGGCCCTGTGTGGCCAGATCTTACTGTTTTCCAGTGAAGCCAGTAATCGAGATTTTTAATGAAATTAGAACATTCTTTAACACCATACACAAAAACAAACTCAAAATGGATTAAAGACCTAAATGTAAGACTGGATACTATAAAACTCTTAGAGAGAACACTCTTTGACATAATCGCAGCAATATCTTTTTCGATTCGTCTCCTAGAGTAATGGAAATTAAAAATAAACAAATGGGACCGAATTAAACTCAAATGCTTTTGCACAGAAAAGGAAACCATAAACAAGATGAAAAGACAACCCAAAGAATGGGAGAAATTATGTGCAAACGATGCTACTGACAAGGGATTAATCTCCAAAACTTACAAACAGCTCATGCAGCTCAATATCAAAAAAAACAAACAACCCCATCAAAAAAATGGGCAGAAGACCTAAACAAACATTTCTCCAAAGAAGACATACAGATGGCCAAGAGGCACATGAAAAGATGCTCAACGTCACCAACTATTAGAGAAATGTAAATCAAAACTACAATGAGATATCACCTCACACCAGTCAGGATGGCCATCATCCAAAAGTCTACAAACAATAAATGCTGGAGAGGGTGTGGAGAAAAGGGAACCCTCCTACACCGCTGGTGGGAATGTAAATTCGTACAGCCACCATGGAGAACAGTATGGAGGTTCCTTAAGAAACTAAAAATAAAGCTACCACATGATCTAGCCCACTCTTGGACATATATCTGGTGAAAAACACGGTTCGAAAGGATACATTTACCCCAGTGTTCACTGCAGCGCTGTTTACAATAGCCAAGACATGGAAGCAACCTAAATGTCCACTGACAGATGAATGGATAAAGAAGATGTACATATATACAATGGAATATTACTCAGCCATAAAAAAATGAAATGATGCCATTTGCAGCAACATGGATGGACCTGGAGATGATCGTACTAAGTGAAGTCAGACAGAGAAAGACATGTCATATAACATCACTTCTATGCGGAATCTAAAAAAATGATACAGTTGAACTCATTTACAAAACAGAAACAGACTCATAGACATAGAGAATGAACTTATGGTTACCAGAGGGGGAAGGATGGGGGAGGGGGCAGATTGGGAGTTTGGGATTGGTATGTACACACTGCATATTTAAAATAGATAACCAACAAGGACCTATTGTATAGCACAGGGAACTCTGCTCTGTAATAACCTACATGGGAAAAGAATTTGAAAAAGAATAGATACATGTACATGTATAACTGAATCACTTTGCTGTACACCTGGAACTAACACAATGTTGTTAATCAACTGTACTCCAATATTAAATAAAAATAAAAAAAGAATATATTAATACAAAAAAATCACGATTTTTATGTGACAAGCCCCCATATTTTCATGGTGGCAAATGAATTTAAAAACCAGTTTTTAAAAGTACCGTTTTGTAAAACAACTGAGGGACAGATCTGACCCCCAATTTGTACCCACAGCTCCAGAACAAAGCAAGCAGGACACGCAGATGTTATTATACAATTCTGTATTGAGCGACGCATTTATTACAGAACGTGTTCCTTTTTTTTTTTTTTTTTAATTTAAACAAAGTTCATCAGTCTCTCATAGAAACAGTCTTGTGGGTTTTTGTTCTGTGTTTACCGTTATAGGACGTGAACCTGACAAAGTTGTTCACAGGTCTGCTAGCTTTAAGTACAACAGGATTTCCGTGTTCAAAAGACTATACTAAGTGCTTAATCAAATCCCGTCACACAAAAGCCAGATTTAGTCCTCTAAGGATTGCAGTCTGCATGTAAGCCTAGATTTCAATGCTGCGTGGGTTTCAACAGTAAAAAGTGGTGTGTCCCCCACGGTTGCCTTAATTGGGACAGGGTGGCTAAAATGAGATGTTTCGTTTGTTCCAGATTTGATTACTCTGAAAATTGGTCACTGTTTCCTATTGTCAAAATATAAAAATACCTTCATCTGGATAAAAATGTATACAGTGGAAAACTCTTCAATGCATAGCCTGGGTGTTTGGAAAAGGAGGTTTTCCTGCAGGGTTTGCATTGTTCTTCATTGATTGGTGTGGAGACTGCAGCCTGGGCTGGGTGCATGAGAGTTGAGATTTCTGGAACACCCCTCAAATGACCCCTTCTGGTCACTGGATTTTGCTGACCTGGGTTTCAAAATGTTCGCTGCATCCTTGAAGCCCCTGTCAGCCATCTTTCCCCCTGGTACTGGGATGGCACCGATTATGACCACCTTTTCATCGTCATTCTGGATTCAGCTGGGAAATCACCCAACTCAACCTTCCCAAAGAGTTTGAAAAAGTGAAAGAAATAGTAACAGGGGAGATTCAACAACCAATATGGTGGCTGTTCCATCCAAATTGGGAACTCTTCCCCTAAAAACCAGGATGATGAAGACACTGGAGGGTGGGCTTCTTTGAGTTGAGGGGTTGAGTCTTTGTTCTCAAAAAGGTCATGTGTTAGAAGGCAGGAAGTTGGACTTGAGACAGGGATATGGTGGTCATGCTGAGGTGAACTCAACCTTTTAGCTTCATTCTGCATAAACCTGGAGGTGCAGACGTTTTCCGGAAAGCATCAGGGTCAACTTGAGAAAGATGATGATGAGAAGGGGAGCTGGGGTCTCTAGCTGGATGAATCTACTTTTTGGTGCTGGGTGCTGAACTGGGTGTTTGTGGGATGACCAACGCTGTTATTTTCTTAAAACACAAAGAGACGAAGATGGCGGCCACAGTCTTGCTCTGGAAAGCCAGTAGGGAAACTTCCTGCACTGTGGCCACGATTCAGGCTGGGGGATGGGGTCACTCTGGTTCAAGCGCCACCCTCTAATCACCTACCCCCATACCTGGCTTTCCAAAGGATTCGGAACCACATCTTGTCTACAGATGGACGAGATGGGATTGTCTACCCCCTGCGGTCCACAGGTTTCTGACAAGAGGGAGTGTAAGCAGTTTGTTTTGTACCGTGTTACATCTCAGATAGGATGGTCGGCCACAGCCCACATCTCTACAACATCTACAACGGCATGGGACATTGTGTTATCAAGGTTGCAAAACAGACCACCAGAATGAAACACATCCTCAACGGCATCAAGGTTTTCATTTAGAGTCTTCTGGACTTTCTCTTTTCAACATGGTTTCTGGAAGGGCAGTAGCAATGGACTGTGTCTCACAGACAGACATGGGAAAAAACCGTGGTTCAAAGGTTATCTAAATTTTGGTCAGTCTTATAGTGTTTTGTGATGGCTTTGAACAACTGTCTCCTTTTAATCTCATCTAGTGGCAAAAATGACACAACTTCAGTGTATACTTCGCAACAGTTGTGACGGTATCCTGATTTCATAACTCTCTGTAATATCAAAACAGCATCAGCTGGGAATAAATTCCAAAGGATCCTTTATTAAAATATCTAAAAGAGGTCTATAAATATTTAGTTTTCTAAAAGAGTTTGGAGTTTCCAGGGGAAAAATGTGGCGCCACTTTGCTTCTGCCTCCTGTGGAGGGGCCAGAGTGGAGAAGGGGGTGCTCCCCAGGGCAGGGGCTGCTGAAAAGGGGAAGCAGAGGCACCTGCCTCACCTGCTCACTCATGACTTCACGGAACCGGGATCACAACCAAAACTGTCAAGCGGCGCGACACTGCGGTCCACGTTTTGATGGCTGAGCTCCTCCCTTCCTTACCCCGCCCTGAGTGAGAGGGAAGGTGGCCCCCACGGCGAGCCCCTTGCCCCCACCTTTAGAACTCCCACTCCAGGGCCTCCTCGCGGTTGGCAGCCCTCTCCAGCCGGTAGATGATGCTGTTCAGGTTGGCCATCTTCTCATGCCGCCGCTGCAAGTTGGGGTTCACCTTGGTGCTGGGGTGCAAGGCCCCGGCTGCGTCGGCAGTGGGGCTGGCACTCGGCACTTTGGCAGGGAGGGTGCCGGGTGGGGATGGGGAGACGGGGGCTGAAGAGGAAGGAACAGGTGACACAGACATCATGAGGCCCGGCGAGGAGGCAGCTGAGGGTGAGTTCAGCGACACCTCTAGGCTGCAGCGTGAGGACTCTGAGGCCGACTTAAAACTTAGAGGGTCCGGGTGTAGCCACTCCCCGCCCTCGCTCTCCTGGAGGGGCTGTAGCGAGGGGCAGGCTGGGGTGGTCCCGCCTGGAAGAAGGAGCCCTGGGGCTGCTTCTGGGAGTCCGTCGTTACCCGGAGGGTCAGGATGCACCTCCTTGGGGGAACCTTGGCCTTTGTCCAGCTCCTTTGAGTCCTGGCTGCCTGCCTCTTCCTCAGCATCCTCAGTCTGTTCCTGTTTAATCCTCACTTGCGTCTTGTCCTGGGTGGTCAGGGGTGTGATGCTCTCCTCGGGACCCTCCTGAAGCTTTAGTTCCTTCACGGTAGGCTTTTGGTCCTCAGCCTCAGAGTTGGGGCTCTGCGGAGTGGGGTCTGGGTGGGAGTGGCCTGGCGGTAGGATGCCAGGACCCCCACTGGGGTCAAGATCTGGTTCCTCTTGGGTCCCCTCCACCAACATCTCCCGGCGCATCCGGGACCTGGGGCAGAGACGGCGGTGAGCAAGGGGCTGGACGGGGACCGGCTAACCCTGGAGTCAAATCACATGAGTGGCCTTCTGACCCCACCCACTTCCCTGGGGGTTCACTAGGCATAAGCTTCTTCACATGCAGCATCTTAGTAAGTCCTCTCAACAACTCTGCAAGGTGGGTGCTATTATTATCCCCACTTCATAGAGGAGGAAACAAGGCTCAGAGATGTTGAATGACTTGCCCCAGGTTTCACAGCCAATAAGTGGCAGAACCAGGACCTGAACTCAGGATTGTTGGATCCCAAAGCTCACAATCTAGACCTGTGCTGTCCTGTGCAGTGGTCACTGGTCACATGTGGCTCTCTCATTATTTAAGTTTTTATACTGATTACATGTTGAAATGGTTATATCTGTATATACTGAGCTAAATAAAATATATTATTACATTAATTTCATCTGTTTCTTTTTTTTTTAATGTGGTTACTAGAAAATTTTATATTATATACGTGGCTTTCACTGTATTTCTATTGGACAGTGCTGTTTTAGAGCATTTTTCAAAGTCAAACCCAGATCGAGTTTGTGCCAATAACCCCCTGCTTCTTTCCTGGAGGGACTCTTAGACATCAGCCCAGAAGGGGAAACTGAGGCACACAGAATAACTTGTCTAGGTCACCAAGGCACACAGAGGCACAGCTGAGACCAGAACCTGGGAACCCTGAACTCCAGTCCAGAACCAATCCTCTCTTCACTTCAATGGCCTCCTTGTTGTCAGAGGGAAACTTATAATGTTTTAGAGCAGGAAATGATAGGAATGGGTCTAACTCCATTAACTATTTTCCTAATAGCATGAGGTCCAGAGAGGTCAAATCACTCGTCCAAGGTCACAGAGCAACAGGGCTTCCTCAGCATCTATCTTCAATGCTGTAGCCCTCTGACCTTTTTTATTAATGACATCATATATATTAATACCATTATTTATAATATTAATAATAAAGTACATGTTACTGATAAATAATACTCACATTTATAAATTTTAATTATAAACATCATAATGATGGGTGCTCATCATGTACCAGGTGCGGGGCCAAGCACTTTTGCAGGTTATTTCATTTATTTTTCATAATAACCTTATGAGCAGGATACTAGTCTCACTCCCACTGACAAAGATTACAAGGCTCAAAGAGGCACTGGGACTGCTACGGTCACACATCCAGCAAGTAGTGCAGTTGGGCCCTGAACCCAGCAGTCTGGCTACACTCTCCTGCCTCCTTGGCTCCCTGCCCAGGTGGGGGATGGGGCCCCATCCCAGGATCCTGAGCCTGGAGGGACTGTGAAGGGTGATCTGGTTCACTTCTCTCTCTCAGTCCCTAATCCCTCCACAAAGGTGGCCTTGCCCACCTTCCAGGAGATTCTGTCATCTCCTTCAGTCCCCTCTAGAGGGAAAAGCTGCTGGGACCAGGGGGAGCGCTAGTCGTTTCCGGTAAGGTGGGATCTGAGGGTGTTCTGGGATGGCTCAATGCCTGAGCCTCTGTCATTAGAGCTTCCAAACTGTAGATCAAGTATAAATATGAGGCTAATAGTCATTTACACCATAGTAAAAATTAGTCTTTTTCTTCAATTCCTGACTCCCAAATCTATAGCAGGTCCTCCCTGGTAATTTTTTCTGAAAACATCCTATTGTTCACCTTTCCTAGAGCTCACTGAAGGTTGTAATGATACATTAATATAAGTACTCATTTAATAGTGACCTTCCCTGCTGGTCTATAAGAGATGCTAAGGGCAAGGACTTTGTCTTGTTCTCTTTGGTGCTTGGTACAGAGTTGGTGCTCAGTAAACATTTTCTAAATGAAGTAATGTATTCTTCTACAATTAGAACTCTTAGAGAGTGGTTTCTTTTGGGAGTGGAATTCTCTCTGCTCATTCAAAGCCCAGCTCAAAGGCCACCTCTCTATAAAGTTTTCCCTAGGTAGAATTCCCTTTTCCCTCAGCCCCGTATTCATTCCTGTTTAACAGCATTTATTAGGTTGTGGTAAAATTATCTGGATTGTGATTTTAAGCTCCCTAGGGCAGGGATGATAGCTTTGAACCCCGGTATCTCCTGACCCTAGCTCACTGTGCGTACATGGCAAATATTTATTGAATGAATACATTGAATAATAATAGAGGGCTCAGTTCCTGTGGGAAACAAGAGGGGAGAGAATGTCCCCTGGGAGGGAAGGAGGGCCTGAGGCTTTAAGGACCTATGTCATTTGCTGTTTGGCAGGCTCTGGGTCTGAGCAAGATAATAAGCAATATTTTACGAAGTATGTACACTTGAAGTGTTTCATTTGATCCTCAATTCAGCACTGTGGGGTTAAGTATTAGGTTCCTTATCTGTAAAATAGGGATGAGACTCAGAAAGGTACAGTGATTTGCCCAATAACACACAGCCAAGGTGGGACTTGAACTCAGGTCTGTGTGATGCCCATGCCTGGGCTGTGGAGAGAGACTTCAGGCATTCCACCCTTCCAGGCTCCTCCTTCCTCTTTCTTGGGGATCAAGAGGCTCTCCTTTCTGGCACCACAGAGGCAACAGAGGCATTTCTTGCTCAGCAGGCTTGGTGGGGGTTGCCTCAGAGATGGTCCTTGAAATCCCATCAACCCTTCTCTGCAGGGCTCTCAGGAAGCCCTTCTGCGGTCTCCTTGGAAACTGCTGGACTCAGCCAGTCAATGCCCTCAGCCAGCCCCGGGACTAAATTCCCGGGCAGCCCAGCCCACTGCAGGTCAGCTACTCCTAAGACCAGGGACTGGTGAGTGGGAGAAGGCACCATAGAAATAGGAATCACCCATTCCCTGAGGTGGATGGTGCCCAAGGGGCTGCCACAGGGGTTGCCTTTGGCCTTAGGAGTGGGAGAGGCCAAGAGCCCCAAATCGGGGCTCTGACACAAGGTTCAGTGGGTAGTTAGGGTTCCTCAGGCCTGTGCCCCAAACACCATTCCCTGTCCCTTCACAGACGCGGAGCAAGCTGGGTGAAGTCATAATAAAGACAGTGACAATAATAATGTCAACACCTACCACAAACTGTGTGCCAGGTATTTTATGTAAATACGTTAGCCCATCAAATCCTCAGGACAACTATATGAAGTAGATCCCATTATGGTTCCCATTTTCTAGGTTAGAAGACTTGACGCTCAGGGAGGTGAAGTCCCTTGCCCAGGCCTCACAGCTGGAAATGGTTGAGCTGGGATTTATCAATAGATCCAGGTCTGCCTATGTTATAAAGCACTATGGTCCTCTTATCTCCCAGAGGCCATGCTGGGCTCCCTCCAGGCCCCGGGACAGGGAAGGGGGTCCGGCTGAGACCCCTGCCCACCCTCCCAGTGGCCACCCATTCAGGGTCCCTACCTGTAGTTGTGGAACCAGTTGATGACGGTGTTGGTCTTGAGGTTGAGCTGGAAGGAGAGGAGCTCGATGGTCTGCTGGGAGGGGTAAGGCTCCAGCTGGTAGGCCTTTCTCAGTGCCTCCTTCTCCTCAGGGGCCAGCACTACTCGAGGCTTCTTGATTTGCAGGAGGCTCAGGTCCTGGGGCTGCAGGCAGGGGCTGGGGCACTCGGAGCGGGTGGCTGGAGACTCACTGTCTGAGCCGGTGCTGATGAGGCCGTACCTGCGCTTCAGGTAGGCTGGGGCGGGCGGGCGGGTGGGGGAGGGAGCGGGGGAGGGCTGAGAGCGGCCGACCAGAGGCCCATTGCTACCCGAGCTGAACCAAGCATCAGCTAGCGGCCCTCAAAGCCCTCCATGCCCCAAACGTAGGGACCCCCGCCCAGTCTCAGCCTTTTCTCCTTTCTTACTCTCCTTTCACTTCCTCCTAGCGAGACGCTCGCCTACGCACACCTGGTCATTAGCACTCTAATTGTTAACATATGTAGAAGGTTCGCCTCACAGACAGGAAGCAAGTGCTTGAAAAAGGGTGCTCTGGAGCATTCTCTTGATTGTCAGAAGTGTCCCTGAATTTCACTACTTTTGCTGGGGGCAGGGGCAGGACATTAATTTTAAACGAACATAGTAATTGCATGATGCATCTCAGCCTCAAATTGTCAAAATGTAGGGGAAAAAAGGCGCACCTCAGAATGGAGGAAGTAAGGCGTTAGGGTCTCATTTAATCCTCACAGCAATGCCCTGAGGTAGATGCTGTGACTTACTTTCAGATGAAGTAGAATGAGGCACAGAGAAGGGAAGTAACTTGCCCAAGGTCACACAGCCAGGAAGTGGCAGGACAAGTTCTCAACTGTACAGCTGTCTGATGCCAACAGCCGGACTCGGCGCTGCCCCATGTGCCGCTTACAGCTTGGCTTGACCCTGGGCCCTCATCATGAACTGCCTTGGTGCCCTGGATGACAACTTTCCAACTCCTTGTATCTTATCTCCCAACTGGACCCTGAGCTTTTTAAGATCCAGGAATCCCTTATTCACAGCATGAGACTGGGAGGGCACAAACAGGTACTCGATGCCAGCTCATTTTTTCAGGGATATAAAATAATATAGACCATGTAAGAATCTGAAATTTCTTGTCCACTTCCACAAGGGAGGATTCTTGTTTGCTGGGTCAATTCTGTGCTTTGTTGTGTAGAAGCTGGGTAATGGGCAAAGGAGGTAATACAATAGGGACGTGACGCAGAGGATGGAGGGACCAGAGAGAAAGGGGGTTTTGTGGAATATACAAAAGATTTTGGAGTAGCTGTCAGTGTGGGGAAGGATGCTGAGAGAGATGGGCTATTGGAATTTTCAGGGGAGAAGTAGTAAATGTTTTAATGGCTTGCAGTTATATTCTGTGGAATTGCTATTTCTTGCAGCTCCACACCAGACTGAGACTGGACTCACTGGGACCCTGAGTTTATCTGGGACCCTGAGTTTACCCAGTGCTTACCTTTTTTCTCCAGCTTCTTCATGTCCCTCAGCTTCTCCACATTGTGGGGGTCATTGAGCCACAGCTGCATACGCACAAAGGGCTCCCGCCCCTTCAGGCTCAGCTTGTGCCAGGGTTTTGGTCGGGACAGCAGGTCAGACACGGAGCCCTGTGTCAGCCCCAGGATGCTCTCCCCAAATAGCCGCTGCCCTGGAGACAGGGGAGGAGGGCAACCTGTAACCCCCAGGCTGGGCAGAGGTGCTCCCAGGAGACACAAGAAGTAGGCCAGAGACATGGCAGAACCTAGGGAATGTCTCCACTGACTCAGAAGGGAGGACTAGACACATGGGGGAACCCACACCCAGTGTGTATCTGGAAGAGACCTTTCTACAAAATATGAGATGGGGGCGGGCACACAGCTACCAAACAAAAATGCTTTCATAATTTAGATGTTCTTCACTCCTAGGGGATCCCTGAAATTGTCTGCAAACTTCATGTGTACAAATTAGTATCACCTTGTCAGAGAGTAAGTTGACAGTTTTTATCAAAATGTCAATGTGCATATCCTCTGATCCAGCAATTCCACTGCCTGGGATTTATCCTCCAGTTGTATTTGCCCAAGGGCACAAAGACGCATATGGACACAGTTTCAGAGGCAGCAGGAAATTGGGAACAAGCAAAATGCTCATCAGTTGGGTAAAAAATGTGGGGCATCCATGGCCTGAAAAATTTTGCAACAGTGACAAAGAATGCAGGTGGCTATTCATTCTAAACGGGAAGGGTGTCCACAAACAGTGTTAATTTTTAAAAAGCAAGTATAAGGACAGCCTGTGTGTAATTTCATCTGTCTAGAAAAAAGAAAAGAAGAAACTAGGTGAACATATATTCTTGTATGTGTTCAGAAAGTGTCAGAGAAGGGGGAGGCAGGGGAGATTTTACTTTTTTATTTAAATTTTAATTCTTTTTTTCTGTACTTTTTTTTTTTTTTTTTTTTGCGGTACGCAGGTCTCTCACTGTTGTGGCCTCTCCCGTTGCGGAGCACAGGCTCCGGACGTGCAGGCTCAGTGGCCATGGCTCACGGGCCCAGCCGCTCCGCGGCATGTGGGATCTTCCCAGACCGGGGCACGAACCTGTGTGCCCTGCATCGGCAGGCGGACTCTCAACCACTGCGCCACCAGGGAAGCCCATATTTGGTATTTTTAAATAAAGATGCCTTATTTTTATTATAGAAATTGTAGTGAAAAGTTGGGGCTTGTGTGTATCCCTCTGGGAGGGGGGCTTGACTCCCATTTGAGACTTGGAGGAGTTTGTGATTCAAAAAATTAAAGAACCCAGATTTCTCCTCTGTGCCCCCAGCACTGGATCAAGATTGTGTTAGAGTCTCACTGTTACTGGGATTCTTTAAGTCCTCCTGGAAGGAAGTTTTGAAAGCTGTGGGCTCAGGACTTTAGGTCCTTTTCAGACCCGTATTGACCTCCCTTGTGTCCCACTCTAGAGACCCAGGTCATTGTCAGATGCCTCCCAGAGGGTCCTGGATGCCCCAGGGCTGACTGGCACCCGCAGTCAGGACCCCAGTGACTGGGATCTCACTGCCAGCACTTTCCTTAAGGCAAGTAGGAGGAGCCAAGTGGGGTGGGAGGCAGCATCCCTGATTCCCACCACCCTGTACCTAGGTTGTTGTCTGTGAGGACCTCTTTGACCCTCTTGGTGATGGAGTACGTGTCCAGCTCGGGGGACATGGCCACAATCTCCTGGATGCCCCCTGTGGTCTGGCTGCCTGAGTACATCTTTCCACCCAGCGAGGAGCTGGAGCGTCCCTCCGGCTGCTGGTTCTCCTTACTGCTCTCCAGTGCCAGACTCAGGGGCTCCTGGGATGTCTTCTCCGGCGGCTCCGTGGGACTAGGGGGTGGGGATGGCGAGGACCTTGGTTCAGTGGGACTGGCTGTGGGCCACAGAGAGACAGAGAAGGCGGTTACTGCAATCTGGCATTGACATGCATGGTCTGGGCAGGCTTGTTCGCTAGAGCCAAGAGTTGGCAACACCCCTTTTGCAACCACCATAGTAATATCTCAGGCGAGGACTGTCCTGGATGTGAAAACTAGCAGATGAAAGTTAGATGAGGAATAGGATATCCACATAGTTCCAAAGTATCTCCCCACAAGAAACTTATTAATTACAAAGGGAAAAACAGTAACTTTACAGTACAGCTACCTGCCAGACACCACCTTAACCAAGTGATCAAAGTTAGCATCACCAATCATAGGACAAATAAACAACTGGTGCCTCCTGATACGATGTACTGAGAAGGACACAGTATCACTTCTGTGATATTCCTGCCCAAAGTGCACAGTCTGAATCTAATCATGAGGAAGCATCAGACAAAGGTGAACTGAGCCAGTCTACAACATAACTGGCTTCTAGACTTGAAAAATGTCAAAACTGAAAAACAAAGAGAGGCAGAAGAATGGTCCAAACTGAAAGAGACTGAAGAGACATGATGACTAACTACAAGTTATTCTGAATCTGATCCTGGACAGGGAAAAATAAAATTATATAAACGTGATTACTGGGACAACAGAGGAAAGTTGAATATAGATGGTGGGTTATGTAACAGTATTGTTATTATTGTAAAATTTCTCATGCTTGGGAAATACTTGTTGGAAACATTTAGGGGTAAAGGGACATGATGTCTTCAATTAATTTCTCAAACGGTCAAGAGAGAAAGAGCACAAATATGGCAAAATTAGCAACTGGTGAATCTGTGTGTAGGGTCTAGGAAGTTGGTTGTTCTATTGCTTCAACTCTTTGGTAAATTAGAAATTACATCAAAATTGAAAGTCAAGGAAAAAAAGGAGTTGGCAATGACCTACAAGTCCAACTACTGGGCATCAGCTAAATAAAATACAGTGAGTCCCTGCAGCAGTTGAGAATAATGTAATGAGGGCTTCCCTGGTGGCGCAGTGGTTGAGAGTCCGCCTGCCGATGCAGGGGACACGAGTTCGTGCCCCGGTCCGGGAGGATCCCACGTGCCGCGGAGCGGCTGGGCCCGTGAGCCATGGCCGCTGAGCCTGCGCGTCCGGAGCCTGTGCTCCGCAACGGGAGAGGCCACAACAGTGAGAGGCCCGCGTACCAAAAAAAAAAATAATAATGTAATGAAAAGATGTCCACATAAGATGAGTAAGTTCTGGGATCTGATACACAGCATGGTGGCTGTAGTTAACAATCCTGTACTATATGACAGCTGCTGTGAGAGTACAGCTTTATGTTCTCATTATAACAACAAAATGGTAATTATGTGAGGGGAAGGATGTGTTAACTAACCTTACCATGGTAAACATTTTGCAATATATACATCAAATTGTTACATTGTCTACCTTGAACTTACACAGTGTTCTATGTGAAATATATCTCAATAAAACTGAAAAAAGAACAAGAAAAGATGTCCACAGTACCTTGGCATGTTAAAAGAAAGTGAGTTTTAAAATCATATTTTTCATTTGTCAAAAGACATTTTGTGTGAACGTATATTTAAAAACCACTTAGAAGTTATCTTGGGTGGGATGACTTTGTCGAACCTCAGTTCCTAAATCTGTTAAATGGGGCCGTAAAACAAACAGTGCTACACTTGCAACTATCCTACTCAGGGCCTGGAGAGGACTCGAGATAATGCGGATCACCTCTTGAGGAATCAGAGTCACCCACTGGACTTTCCAGCTTGAGCTGAGCCTCTGGACAATCCAGGGAGGGCAGGGGACGTGCCTAAGGAGGTGCCCCTAATAGGGAGGGGCGTGTGGTACAGGGTGTCTAGGAATCCCTGTGCCAGTCCACAAGGTGCCTTCCAGCGAAGTAGGAAAAGGTACCTCTTCCTCAAAGTGTTTAACTGGTGCCTGATGGAAATTTGTTAAGATAAACATAAAAATGTATGATAAGTAGGAAGTAAAGGGAGCCCCATAACCATCCTGCAGTGGCTTTGATTCTAGAAAGGACATCCTGAGCCTCTCTCTGCTCTAGATGGGTTCTTCCTTCCCTGTGGACAACAAGTAGATCACTCTGATCAGACCACTCTCATGCTTCAGAACCTTCAATGGCTCCCCACCGCCCCTTGCACAAGAAACGTGTACCTCCTCTTGTCCTGGTGTTTAAGGATATGGACTCTCTTGTCCCTGCCCACCTCACAGACCTGGAGCAATTCACAGTCCCCTCAGTCACCCCTCTCCCCACAAACCTCCTAGGCTCTTCTAAACCCCTGTGCCTTTGTTTAGGCTGGTCCTTCCACTCTGAAAGCCTTCCCCCTAACCTTGAACTCTTATGTATCCTTGAAGACCCAGTCCCAAATGCCCCTTCGCTGAGGTGTACACCTTTGGGGTCTAAGAGCACCTTGACTACACATTGTCACACTTCACTATAATTCCTTGCTTGTGCCAGATCTCTTCCTTACTAGATACAACAACAACAATGATGATGATGACGACAATAATTCATGAAGCTTCCTTTTACTGAGCACTTACATGCCTAGCATAGTGCTATGTGTTTTTTTTTGTTTGTTTTTTTTTTGTGGTACGCGGGCCTCTCACTGTTGTGGCCTCTCCCGTTGCGGAGCACAGGCTCCGGATGCGCAGGCTCAGCGGCCATGGCTCACGGGCCCAGCCGCTCCGCGGCATATGGGATCCTCCCGGACCGGGGCACGAACCCGTATCCCCTGCATCGGCAGGCGGACTCTCAACCACTGCGCCACCAGGGAGGCCCAGTGCTATGTGTTTTACACCCATGATGTCAAGTCACCTTCATGACACCCCTAGGAGGTAGGTATGATGGTATCCCCTTTTACAGATTAGGCAACTGAGGCTCAGAGAGGTCAGGCAATATGTCTAAGGTCACAGAGTGGCTAGTGGCAAAACCAGGACTTGAGCTCAGGTATGCTTATGCCCGACATGGTCTTCTCATCCACTAAATACCAGCCCCTGGAAGGCAGAGAACATACGTTAGTCTTAGAGCCTGGGGAGGCAGGAGGTGCTTTTGAGTGAAAACATTTCAGTCAGGACCACTCAAATCTCTGTTTCCACAAACCTGGGGTCCTGGTGTCCTGATCTGTGGGTAGGCAGGGGACAAGATGTCCACCCTCATCTGCACTTACCTCCCTTCCCAAACCATGTATGATCCTGCCTCCCAGCCTATGCTTTTGCTATTTCTTATGCCAAGAACACTATTCTTGATTGCCTTTGCCTAACTCTATCCCTACCTCAAATCCTTCCATTACAAAGAAGAAAAACCCAAACAATTAGACATTGGGGAAATGCCAATAAAAATTATGATGCCAATAAAAAAATAATAATGCCAATAAAAAATTTATAATATAAAAATTACTTTTATTTTTAAAAATTATTTTAAAAATAAAAATGCCCATAAAAATACTCACTAGGATGGCTACAGTAAAAAATGGAAAAATAGCAAGTGTTGGCTTGCTGCTGGAATGTAAAATGCTGCAATTGCTATGGAAGACAGTTTGGAAATTCCTCAATAAGTTAAACATAGAATTACCATATGACCCAGCAATTCCACTCCTAGATATAGAGCCAAAGGAATTGAAAACGGGTGATCAAAGACATGTTCATGAATGTTCATAGCAACATTATTCACAGTAGCCAAAAAGTGGCTTACCGCTCCAATGGGATATTAGTTAGCCATAAAGAGGAATGAAATTCTGACACAAGCTATAGCATAGAAGAATCTTCAAAACATCATGCCAAGTAAAAGAAGCCAGACACAAAAGACCACATATTATCTTGATTCCATTGATATGAAATGCTCAGAACAGGTAAATCCACAGAGTCAGAATGCAGGCTTGGTGGTTGCCAGGGGCTTTGGGGGAGGAGGAAGTGGAAGTGACTGCTAATGGATATGGGATTTCTTTCATTCTGGAGTGATGAAAATGTCCTAGAATTGTACAGAGGTGATGGTTGCACAACACTGTGAATGCACTAAATGCCACTGAATCGTACACTTAAAAAAATGGCTAAAATGGTAAATTTGGTTTGTGAATTTTACCACAGTGAAAATGAATTAATTACAATACACCACAACACCAAAAAAAAAAAAAAAAAAAAAAAAGGTTTGGGCCCCTTTCACAAGTGTGGGCTCTGAGGTGGAAACCCTAGGAGGCAGGGGAGTCTAACAGCTACCAGTCTTGCGTTCTAATCCTGTCTCTGCCACTAACTGGCCAGTGACCTTGGGCAAGTCACTGTGCTATTCAGACCCTCGATTTCTTCTTTTGTAAAACTGAAGGACAAAGAGTCCCTCTGGTCAAGATTAACACAAGGATTAAAGAAGAGAACACTGTAAGTGGTTAGCACTGTGTGTGACAAATGAATGCCGTCATTATAACAGTTGCATTAGTCCTCAATTATAAAATATTATAAAATATTTCAAAGCTATAGAAATGTACAGAAAAGTACTCCCTCCCTTCCCTGGGCCTAGCACCTTAATAGATGTTAACACTGCCCTATTTGCTTCAAATTTCCCTGTTTGTTTTAAAGAAAAAAAGGCACAGAGACAGCCAGAGCCCTCTGGTCCCCTCCCAGTCTCTTCCTGGCCCCTCCCTGCCCAGAGCAGCCCCTCCTCGCAGGCAGGTGGGTGGTGGCACCTTTTTTCATTTCTTGTCTGTGGGCATTAACTTCTAAAATAAACACCATCACTGGGAGGTAAGATTTTGTTCCCTGACATTATGTTTCAGGTACTATTCCTGTTGATTCCCATTGATCTGGTTCATTTCTATGAACCCGAGATATGGTTTTTGTCCTATTGACCAGTCCCCACTTTAGAAATGGACAAACTGACTGAGCTGAGGTCCTCGGACTCGGAGTCTGGCCTCTCTTTGTCTCTGCCTTTCTCTGGCCTCAGCAGGCAGGTCAGATGTCCTGTCCTGGCAGCCATCCCCCTCACGGCCTGGGGAGGCATCTCACCAGGGCCTTGATGGATCTGCCCACTGATTGTCACTGGGGAGGGAGCTTGAGCTCCCTGGAGTCCCCACCTCAGGGCCCCAATCCCTCTACTCTCAGGCTCTGTAACTCTGGGCAACTCTCTGAGCCTCAGTTTCCTCACCCAGGAAAAGTTCAGACTCCACCCTGCCTGTGCATCATTAATGGATGGATAACAGCTGCCCAAGGCCCTGTGCTAAGAAGGATTCTGAGGCTGCATGCTGGATTGCCAGGAGAAAGAGATCAATCGGCAGACTCCTGACAGGATGGGAAGGAAGGTGGGGCTCCCCGTGCAAAGTATTTTTTCCACTTGCTCCACGCACCCAGGCGCCACCTAGAGGTTTAAAACCAGTGCCTGTCTGGCTGAAGGAAGGATGAAAGGGGAGCAGGGACACCAACTAGGAGCAACCTGCACTCTTTCAGGGCAGCAGCAGTGGCGCCGGGGCTGTGGGGATGCAGAGTGGGGCAGACCCTGGGAGTGAAGCCACTGCACGGACTGGAAGAGGGAGGGCTCTTGGCACTTCTGGGGCCCTGTCTACACTTACCCTGGGAGGCGCTGGGCTGCTGGCTGACGGCCTGGCCAAGCTGGTCTGAGAGCCACAGCTGCATGCGGATGAAGGGCTCCCGCCCCTTCTGCGTCAGCTTGCTCCACGGCTTCGGCCGGGACAGCATGTCACTCACACTGCCCTGTGACAGACCCAGCACCTGGGGATGGGCAGGGCAGGAAGGGTAGGTCAGCAGGTCCCTGGCCATCCCCTCCACCACTCTCCCCAAGAACCTTAAGGCCCACTGTTCACTCCCGTTCTGAGAGGCCAGGGCTGCCTTCATGTGTTCTTCACTCCCCAGGTGCCTGCTGTGTGCCTGTGCTGTACCCACCACCTGCAGTGCCCTTCCTGATTTCCCTCCATCTAAAAATCCTGCCTCAGGACTTCCCTGGCAGTCCAGTGGTTAAGGCTTCGCCTCCCAATGCAGATCCCTGGTTGGAGAACTAAGATCCCACGTGCCGTGTGGCCAAAAAACCAAAACGTAAAACAGAAGCAATATTGTAACAAATTCAATAAAGACTTTAAAAATGGTCCACATCAAAAAAATCTTCAAAAAAAAAATCCTGCTTGGACTCTAAGACCACTTAAGTGCCCCCTCCTCCAGGAAGCCTTCCTGTGTCTCCCATTCAGGTCATTTCTCCTTCCTCTGAGCTTATGACCCTTTGCCTGCTCTTCTGCTATGGCTGGAGGTGATGTTTAAAACTACTTAACACGGACTTCCCTGATGGCATGGTGGTTAAGACTCCATACTCCCAATGCAGGGTGCCTGGGTTCAATCCCTGGTCAGGGAACTAGATCCCACATGCATGTTGCAACTAAGAGTTCACATGCTGCAACTAAGGAGCCAGTGAGCCGCAACTAAGGAGCCCATGAGCCACAGCTAAGGAGCACACCTGCTGCAACTAAGACCCGGCACAACCAAATTAATTAATTAATTAATAAAAAAATAAATCTACATTTTAAAAAGAAATAAAACTACTTAACAACTGGTACCAACCAATCAGGAGACCACCCCCCCACCACAAGCTAGGCTGAGCCTTAACCCTTTAGTGGATGGACCATGGGAGGGGTGGAGGGTACCCGAGCAGGGTCAGGTAGGTGGCTATTTCCTAACCAGATGGAAGGGTTTCACAACTTTAACAACCACCTTGCCCTTGGCTCCCCTTCCTCCAGTGCCCAGGGACAGCTGGAAACAGGAAAAAGGGCTTTTGGGGTCACACAGACCAGGGTCCAAATCCTGCTTCTGCCCAGTTCTTGCACACACGCACACACTCACACACGCATTCTTTCCAAACCATGGACATGGGATGGGAGTCCTCCCTCCCCAGGTCCCGTGCTCCAGGCCCCGGAGCCTCCGAGGGTGGGCCCCGCCATCTTCACCTTCTCCCCGAAGATCCTCTGGCAGATTCCATTCTTGGCCAGCTTCTCCTTGACCTGGCGCGTCAGCTCCAGGGTGTCCACCTCACGGTACATGTAGAGCTCGTATTGCTCGGGGGTCAGGGGTGGCACGGTGGGCTTCAGCGTGCGGGGCACGTAGGCCGGGTAGTAGGCCAGTCGCCCGCCGCTGCCCCCCTCGGGGCCACCCCCCTCGGCCTTGAGCTCACCCACCCTGGGGGGCTCGTCCTCGCTCCCAGCCGCTTCATCCTCGGGGGCCGTGGGGGCCTCGTCCCCACGGGGCCAGGCCCGCCCGTTGGGCTGGCCGGAGTAGCTGGAGGAGGAGGAGGAGAGTGAGGGTGAGACGGAGGCGTAGGGGCGGCTGAGGAGGCCGCGGTCCGAGGCCCAGTGGTGGTCGAAGTAGCCAGCATCGCCAATCTCTGACTTGACCTTCCGGATGATGCTCTGCACAAAGGCGGCCGGGGACAGGACTGTGAGGGGTGTCTGTGTGGCACTACTGCTGGTCCCCCCACTGCCGACACCACCGCCGCCGACACCACTCTCTTCCTGCTTGACGTGGGTCAGGGCCCCGTTCTGGCTCACAGCGGCCAGCGAGGGCCGCTCTGGGGGCGAGGGAGGCACCGAGCGGCCACGGGGGCCTGCCTCCATCTCCAGCAAGGCCTGCTGCTGCGCTTGCATCTCGCGGCGCGCTTGTTCCAGAATGTTCTTGATGGCATCTTCTGAAGTGCTGGCGGGGGCTGTGCCATTGGTGATGCTCAGTGGGGCTGTCGAGTTCTTGGGCTCACCTGTGGGAAAGATGACAGGGTGGCTGGAGGCCCATGGTCAGAGCATGGATTGAAGGGCAAAGATGTTCACAGCGCAGTATTTATACCAGCAAAATGTTGGAGGCAAACTCTTTGTCCAACAGCTGGGGATTAGTTAAGTAAATTAGGGTCCATCCCTAGGACAGAATATTAGGCAGCCATTAAAAATCAGGTGGACAAATTATACTCCAATAAACATGTTAAAAAAAAAAGGAAAAAAAATTACAGAAAGAGAAATCAGGTGGACAGTGAGATTTTAGCACATGTGGAGAAAGTGCTCATGGGGATAATATAACATTAAAAAAAGACTTGTCTTTTGCATATGCTGTGATCCATCTATGCAGATAAAAGCAAGTCCCAGAAGAGGACACACAGTATAACCTGCTTTCTAATTGAGCTGCAAAATGAGCAATGTATTACTTAGTGAAAAATCTTTTTTTTCTTTAAGAGTGGTAAACAAAGAGGAACAACAGAACATTGTTTCCCTCTGCCCTCTTAGTGGCCTTTCCCATGCTGAGGTCTCCCCACCCCTGGACCAACCCAGATCAACACAGCTCTTCCTCTATTATCTTGTTGTGCAGTCTATACCCTAGCGGATCCTCACAGCCCCAATTTTAATTTCCAATTAAAAAGCAATAGAGCAATGGAATATTATTCAGCCATAAAAAGGAATGAAGCACTGATACATGCTACCATATGGAATAATCTTGAAAACATCATGCTAAGTGAAAGAAGCCAGACACAAAAGGCCACATATTGTATGGTTTCCATTCCTATGATATATCCAGAATAGGTAGATTCATAGACACAGAAAGTAGAGTGGTGGTTCCCTGGGGCTTAAGGGAGGTGGAGAGTAGGGAGTGACTGCTAATAGGTACAGTGTTTCCTTTTTGGGGTGATGAAGATGTTTTGGAAGTAGACAGAAGCAGTGGTTGCACAACATTGTAAATATACTAAACACCACTGAATTGTTCACTTTAAAATGGTTAATTTTATGTTATATGAATGTTACCTCAATTTAAAAAAAAGTAGGGGCTTCCCTGGCTGGCACAGTAGTTAAGAATCCGCCTGCCAATGCAGGGGACACGGGTTCGAGCCCTGGTCCAGGAAGATCCCACATGCCGTGGAGCAACTAAGCCCGTGCACCACAACTACTGAGGCCCGTGCGTCTAGAGCCCGTGCTCCGCAACAAGAGAAGCCACTGCAATGAGAAGCCCGCGTACCGCAACGAAGAGTAGCCCCCACTTGCCACAACTAGAGAAAGCCCGCACACAGCAATGAAGACCCAACGCAGCCAAAAATAAATAAATAAAATAAATAAATTTATTTAAAAAAAAAGTAATACATGCCTATTGTGGACAGCTAAGAATGCACAGAAAGTTAAGATGAAAATAAAAATCCCCTCTAATCTTTCCCCCAGAGGCAACCACATGAACTTTTCTCATGTTTCTCCTTCCAATCTGTTTTCTAACAACATTCATGGGATGGTCACACTTGATATGTGGGAGTGTGGCCTGGTTTGCCCTCACTTGGTGTCAACATGAGTATTTTTTCCTATGATTATAAGTTCTTCTATCTTTAATGGCTGCATATACCACTGAGGAAATACCCTGTGCTTTACTTACCTGATCCCCCACTGCTAGACACTTAGATTGTTTCTAGTTTGTCACTGTTGGAAACAACGATAAAGAGATAGCTTGTATATAAAATTTTGCCCCCATTCTGGACATTTCCTTTGATCCCCAAAAGTAGAGCTCCCAAGTTAGTGTCAACCACATGCATTTCCTTCCCAGAGGACTGCTAATTGCTCTCTGCTTAGCCTTCACTCTTGTCAGGGGCACGGGGCGGTGGGGGGATAACCTGGCACTCTTCCTCTTGTTGAACTCTTCACAGACCCTTCACAGGAAACCCACAACTATGCAAAGGTTTCCCTCTATGATGTTGCCTTTTTAATTTCTTTGCTGCCTTGTTTCTGACCCCCCAGTGGGAGAGCAGTGTACAGGGAGCCAGGAGACCTGGGTTCTCCTTTGGTCTCTGAATAACTGTGAGTATGTCTCCTCCTCTTTGGCTTCAGTTTTCCTGTTCAGTGGGAGAGTTAGATTAAACTGTTGCTCATGATTCTTTTCCCCCCAATACTGTGTCTCATCTGTATGTGTAAGTCCTATCTAGCACACAGTAGGCACTTAATAAATGTTTGGGACCGGTTTCATGGAAGACAGTTTTTCCATGGACTGGTGGGGGGATGGGGGTGGGGGGATGGTTCAGGCCAGCGATGGGGAGCCATGGGGAGCGGGGATGAAGCTTCGCTCGCTCACCCGCTGCTCACCTCCTGCTGTGCGCGGCTCGGTTCCTAACAGGCGGTGGGCTGGTACCGGTCCACGTCCCGGGGGTTGGGGACCCCTGGTGTACACAGTAAGGGCTCAGCAGATGATATGGGTGGAGGAGTGTAGGCTCCCAGCAGGGTAAGTCCCTCTCTACCCTTTCCAGGGACCAGGAAGGGGAGGCATCTTGGGGAACTCCTGGCTTCCAGCAGCAGTCAGAGGCTTGGGAATCGGGACACTTGCTCCGAGTCGCCACCATGGGGCAGCAGACGAAGTAAAATGGAGTGGGAGTGCTGAAGCCAGCATCTAGTTCTAAGCCAGCTGTGGTCTACACTGTGTTGTACTACCTCATGCTGGGTGCAGGGATGTGACTAGGTCCCTGGCTGCAAGAATCCCCCAGACTGGTGGGAGGGACAGCCACATCAGCAGAGTCATTTGTAACATGAATAAATGCAACAATGGATACATAATAATGATAACGTAATGAGGACAGCTAACTTTTCAGGGGCACCTTCTACACACTAGACCCCAGTTGAGTGCTTGCCAGGCCTGATCTCATTTGATCCTCACACAACCTTAAGAAGGGAGTACAAATACTGTGCCCATTTTAAAGATGAGAAAATGAAGGCACAGAGAGGCTAAGCAATTTGCCATGGTCACACGGTTAATAAATAGCAGAGACAAAATTTGCAGCCAGGTCACTCTGGCTCCAATGCACCAAACAATACAGGTCATTATGCGGGATCCAAGGAGGGGTGGTATCCAATCCACCTGGATGGGGATGAGGGGCTTCCTGGAGATGACTTCTGAGTTGAGTTGTAAAATATAAGCAGGAGTTGGCCAGATGAAAGGTGGCTGCAGTGAGGATGGCATTAGGGGCACAGGGAACAGGAATGAGAATAAGCATGACTACAAACAGTTCATGTGAGAGGCACGGAGGGGTCAGGAGGAGTCTGAAGACTATAATAGGGCCTATAGGCCTTGTTGAAGACTTGGGATTTTATCTGAGGGTAATGGGGAGCCATGGAAGGATTTCGAATAGTGATATGACCATGTGTGTCCTCTAGAAAGATCCCTCTGGCCTCTGGGTGGAGAATGAGCCAGAGCATGGCCTAGAATGTCATTGGCAAGACCAGTAAATAGGCTACTGCAATAGTCCCAGCAAGTGATGATGGTGGCTCACTAGGCTGGTGGCAGTTGGGGTGGGGATGGACAAGCTTGAAAGAAGCACTCAGAAGTTAAGTGACCCCTGGATGGGGTAAGGGTTAGGGTTAGGGTTAGGGTTAGGGTTGTTGGAATTTCCAGGAGTGGATTAACTCATCTAGGAAGGGTAAGAAAGTCAGAGGGCCTGGGGTGGAGCTCTGGGGGAACCCCACGTTTGAGGGGTTGATGAAGAGAGTGCACTGTGATAGGCTAAATAATGGTTCCCCAAAGATATCCATGTCCCAATCCCTGGGACCTGTGAACATGTTACCTCACATGGCAAAAGGGAGTTTGCAGATGTGATTAGAGTTAAGAATTTTGAGATGAGGAGATTATCGTGGATTATCTGGGTGGACCCCACATAATCACAATGGTGCTTATAAGAGGGAGGCAGAAAGATGAGAGACAGAGACAGAGACTAAAGATGCTATGATGCTAAGATGAAGGAAGAGGTCAGGAGGCAAAGAATCTGGGCGCCTTCTAGAAGCTGAAAAAGGCAAGGAAACAGATTTTCCCCTAGAGCCTCCAGAAAGAACGCAGCTGTAGCCCAGTGATGCTGACTTTGGACTTCCAACTTTCAGAACTGTAGGATGATAAATTTATGCTGTTTTTGACCACTGAGTTCTGAGTGTGGCACCCACTGGGGAAGCGTAGGAGGCATGGTTTGAGAGGTAGGAGGAAGCCAGGGGAACAGTGGCTCACTGGGAACTAGAAAGTAAGGTGCAAGAAGGAAGGTGAGACCGATGGTCGGGGGTGAGGCTCAGACCTCTGTGCTTGACGAGCTCCTGTGTGAATACCGGTCACTGTGCCTCCTGAAAGTCGAGGACATTTGGACAACCCAGACCAGGATTGCCAACAGAACTCCACAGTGAGGGCAATGTTCTGTGGGTGTGCTGCCCACCATGGCCGCCACTCGTCACCTGTGCCATGTGGCTACTGTGGCTGAAGAACTGAGGCTTTTAATTTCACTTAATTTTAGTTAATTTGAATGGATATAACCACACGTGGCTTGTAGCTCCATACTGGATAGGATCTGGCACTTTCCAGGCCTAGACCTCACTTGGCTGCAGGTTTGGAAAGAGGCAAAGAGGTTCTGACCTGCTTGGAATCCCCTCTGGAGTGGACGAAGGTGGACAAGGCCTTGCCTCCCGCTCAGAGCAGGCCCCAGAGGCCTCGGGCCTCACCTGCTGTGGTCACACTCACCCCCCTTCTGCGACTCGATCTCCTTCTTGGCCTGCTCCAGGATGCTCTTGATGGCGTCATCCGAGCCGGTCTCTGGTGTACGGATTCTCGGGGTGATACTGCCTGGGGGAGGAAAGGAGGCATCTTCTGTGGGGACCTGCATGTTGGGGGTCAGTCCTGGAGCTGGGCAGGGTGACAGCCTGGTGCCCTCCTCTGAGGGCCAGACCGTGAGTGTGTGTGGCAGGACCACCACTTCACTAGTCTGTGTGACAAACTGTGGACCTACAAGTGATTCTAGCTTGAAATAATAATAACAACAACAAAACCCACTGACGGCAGCCACCATCAAAGCTAACAGTTCTCGGGCTTCCTTGGTGGCGCAGTGGTTGAGAGTCCGCCTGCCGATGCAGGGGACACGGGTTCGTGCCCCGGTCCGGGAGGATCCCACATGCCACGGAGCGGCTGGGCCCGTGAGCCATGACCGCTGAGCCTGTGCGTCCGGAGTCTGTGCTCCGCAACGGGAGAGGCCACAACAGTGAGAGGCCCGCGTACCGCAAAAAAAAAAAAAAAAAAAGCTAACAGTTCTCAAGAACTTACTACATGCTTTATGCTCATTTAACCCCCCCATGAGGCTGACATATGGGGAAACTGAGGCACAGAGCAGCTAAAGTGGATTCCTTGAGGTCACTCAGTAGATGAATGGCAGAGCTGGACACAAACTCAGGTGTCTGTGAGGTCAAAACTTGGGCCCTTCACATGGATTACCCTAAAAACTGAGTCTGGCAAGGCTGGCAGTTACCCAGGCTGTCATACGGATGGGTAAACTGAGGCTTGGAGGTGCTCAGCGGGTATCTGCCAAGGCAGCCCCTGGGGCCCAGACTTTTCCCACCATTATCAGCCTGAATGGCACCACAGCGGCCGGAGGGGGAAACTGAGGCACAGGAAGGCAGAGTCACTTGCCCCGAGTCACACGGCTGTGAGGTGGCAGACCCAAGGCTCTGAACCCCGAGCTGTGCTCTCAGACCCCAGCCAGCCCCATGCCCTGGGCTGGGTCGTGGAGACCAGGTCTGAGCCCGTGCGCCGCAGATGGGCCCTCGGCCGGCACTTACCTCGCTGCCGCACCTGGATGGTCCTCAGAGCCAGCACATTCTGCTCGTCCGACAGGAACTGCTTCATCTTGATGAAGGGCTCCTTGCCCTTCACTGTGAGCTTGCGCCAGGGCTTGGGCCGGGCCAGGATCTCGCTGACCGAGCCCTGGGACAGGCCCAACACGTAGTGGCCAAACACCCGCTGCCCGATGTTGTGTTTGAGCAGCTGCTCCTTCACCTGGAATGCGATCTCCGCCGTGTCCAGCTGCTCCTCCTCTGTCCCGGCCCCCGCTGTGGCCACGCTGCCGCCACTGCCCTCCACTGGCTCAGGGCCCCCGGGCGGCTCAGGGCCAGGGGCTGGGGTGGCAGGGGCCGTGGGCGGCTTGGCGCCATAGAAAGCCGGGGGGAACACCAGCAGGCCTCCCGCCTCCCCTTTGAAGGCAGCCGGGGGCATCATGTGCTTGGACAGCAGCGTGTCCCCTGCCAGTCTCTCCCCTGAAGCCAGGCTGGGGAAGGGGGACAGCGAGAAAGTCCGAGGGCCATCAGGGCCAAGGCCAGGGCCCAGCAAGGGCTGCCCTGGGCTGGGGGACAGGGGGTCTTCGGGCCCTGGTGGTGGTGGGAGCTGTGGAGGGGATGGGTAGGACTGCTCCGTGCCCAGAGAATCCTTGATGGCATCATCCTCTGAAGGGTCTTCCTCTAGAACACCAAGGCAGACAGACAGAGGAAGAGAGGAGAGACAGAGAGAAAGACAGGTAGACAGTGATGGGGACAGACAGAGACAGAGACAGGGAGAGAAATAACACAGAGACACAGAGATAGGAAAACAGAAATAACATGGGAGAGATAGAGACAGGCAGAGGCAGAGAGACAGAGACAGACAGAGTGAAAGACAGAAAGCAACAGAAAGACAAAGAGATAGAAAGAGGGAGACAGAGAAACAGTGAGAGGCAGAGAGACACATACAAAGAGACAGAAATTTGGAGGGAGAGGAAGGGGGCACAGGGCAGGAGGGAGTGGGGACAAGTGCTATAGGCGTCGGGCGGCGCAAGGCGCCAACACTGGCTGTTTCTGCCACACACACTCCCTGCCCCCTTCTCTGATCCCCATCCTTCAAGGCTCGGGCCAAATGCCAGTTCTGGGGAGCCCCCCTCCCACCATCAAGCACATTAACTGAGCACTTGTTATGGGCCCAGCACCTCGCTCTGGGAGGATTAACCCCCATCCCAGAGCAGGACAGCCCACTTCCTGGGTGCTCGCCCTGCACCCCTTGTCTATGCGTTTGTATTTCCCATGCTGCTAACTTACTCCACCCGCACAGGGCCCATTACCGCCCCCATTTCACAGATGAGGAAATGGAGGCAGCACACAGAAAGTGTTGGCTGGGGCCACATGGCTGACAGGTCACGAAGCCACTGTGTGGGGAGAAGGGGCGATCTGGGGGAGACAGGCGTGTCTGCAGGCCATGCCCAGTGGTCTGCTGTAGGGGGTGTGGTGTGAATGCCCTCCTTATCCCGTGACCTCTTCCTGTTGTTCTTGAAGGCTAGGGCATGAGCGAGCCCTTCGGGGGACCTCAGGAGGGCCTGAGTGAGCTGTGTGTCCCTGAGTGTGGGCGTGGATGTGGGTGGCACCCTGTGGGACAGCTGCCTGCTGGCTTAGCTGTGAATGGCACCCAGCTCAGCCCCTGGCACCCAGGAGGCACTCAATCAACATGCCCGCCTTTTATCCATCATCCTCCGGCCCATGTGGAAGGCAGTGGTCTGAGGGCATGGAGGAAGCCAGAGACCCACGGGCAGCGCCCACCCCGGCCCCTCAGCCCCAAGAGCACCCCTCCTCCCCTACCAGGGCTGGCCAAAAGACCAGGCTTTTCTAGAAGGAATTTCTGCGCAGGGAAGAATGCCTCCTTTGCCATGAGCAGGGAGTCTTCGGGCTTCGCCATGCCCTGAGGAGACAAGAAGCAGGGCTGAGAGGGCATGGCTGGTGCAAGGCTCTCAGGGGCAGCCTGCCCTGTGGGGACAGTGGTGGGGACACTCACCTGCGGGAGGCTGCAGGTGTTGGAGGCCAGCTTCATGGCTTTGAGGATGCTGCCAGAGAAAGTGGAGAGAGTGTGAGGCCAGCCAGTTCCCCAGGCCGGGGGAGAGGCACTGCGACCTGCTATCTTCCCTGATTGACAGCAAGCACCCCAGCCCCCAGGACCCCATGTAACACGGGACTCACTGGACAACAGGCCTTAAATAGTGGGCTTGTGAACTGGCCTGCTGTCACCTGGAGGAGTGTGGCTTGAGCTCATCTGATTAAGGCATCATCCCCCTGCCCAGTTACAGCACCAGCAAGGCTATGTTTTCCCACAGGCAGCTCTTGATGACAAAGGTCCGGGCATGACCCCCAAGGTGCCAGTGGAGAGCTGACAAGGGTACCACAAAGTGGGGTCTGGTGGGAGGGAGGAAGATGGTGAACTTTGCCGAGGGCCCCTTGTTATCTTCCCAGGCAGCCCCCAGTCAGGCAAGAGGGCTTGAGGCGGGGGCGGTCTGTGGAGCCCCGCCCCACACAGTACCTCAGCTCTGTTTTAATTTCTTCATAGTCAGACTGTGCCTGGAGCTTCTCTTCCAGCTTCTAGAAGGACAAAGATGGTGAGGCTGGTCCACGGCCTTCTGCCTGGGGACTCCCCGCCCATCTCCCATCTGCCCACCTCCTCCCCAAGACCTACCTCGATGGCCTCGGACTTGGCCGTGAGCTGCCGCTCCAGGTCTGCAATCTGGTTGGCGGAGGTCTCCTCCAGCTCCTGCAGAGAGTTCTGGAGGTGCCGCACGTCCTTCAGCAGCCGCAGGATCTCCCGATCCTTGGAGGCCAGGGCAGCCTCAAGCCGAGGGCCCGAGCACAGAGCGAAGTTCACCTTATCCTGGGCACAAACAGGGGCTTGGAGGGGCCGGGAGGTGTGGGGCAGGGGGCTGCAGGGCTGCTGTGCTCCCTGGGGTGACTCAGCCCCTCTCACAGGCCTGTGGCTTTCCCCTTACCACTTCTGAGCCTTTGCTCAGGCTGGTCCCACCTGCCTGATGTCTTTCCCTCTCTTCTTGAAAAGAAATAAGGAGGGAGAAGGAGTGGTCAGAGAAAGTATTTTGGAGGAAGGTATGTCTAAACTGTGATGAAGTTCAAGAACAAGTTAGTGATTTGGAAAATTGCTTGGCAGCCTCTGCTAAAGGTGAAAATTCGGTGCCCTAAGTCCTGGTGAAATATATGCAGGAGAAATGTGGGCACTTGTGCACCAAGACACAGGATGTGAACGTTCACAGCAGCCCTCTCTGTGATAGCTCCGAACCGGAAACCCCCCAGATGCCTACCCACCAGAAAGTGGACAGATTGTGGAATACTCACACAACAGAATACTAGACAGCAACAAAAACGAATAATCTACATTTACTTGCAACACAGCATGACGACTCTCCCAGATATATCATAGAGCCAAAGAAGCCAGACACCAAAGTGTATGCGTGATTCTATTAAGATCAGATATCAAAACAGGCAAAACCCATCTGTGCTGTTAGAAGTCAGGGGGAGTGGCACCTGGATGGGGTCACGAGGGAGGCTTCCGAGTGCTAGAATGTTTTATTGTCTTTTTAAAAATATTTATTTATTTATTTATTCGTTCATCCATTCATTCATTCATGGCTGCGTTGGGTCTTCATTGCTGCACGTGGGCTTTCTGTAGTTGTGGCGAGCGGGAGCTACTCTTCGTTGCGGTGCGCGGCCTTCTCATTGCGGTGGCTTCGCTTGTTGTGGAGCACGGGCTCTAGGTGCACGGGCTTCGGTAGTTGTGGCGCAAGGACTCAGTAGTTGTGGCTCACGGGCTCTAGAGCACAGGCTCAGTAGTTCTGGCACACAGGCTTAGTTGCTCTGCGGCATGTGGGATCTTCCCGGACCAGGGCTTGAACCCATGTTCCCTGAATTGGCAGGCGGATTTTTAACCACTGTGCCACCAGGGAAGTCCTTAGAATGTTTTATTGTTGATCTGGATGCTGGTTATGGGCTGTGTTCACTTTGAAAAATTCCAAATGTTGTACACTTATGATATGCACATTTTCCCTTGTGGATGTTATACTTCAATAACACATTTATTAAAAAGGAACAAAAAGAGCCCGCGTGCCGCCAACTACAGAGCCCACGCGCTCTGGAGCCCGCGTGCCACAACGAGAGAGAACGAAGAGCAACGAAGAGCTCGCACACCGCAACGAAAGATCCCGCGTGCTGCAACTAAGACCTGACACAGCCAAAAACAAAATAAATAAATATTTTTTTTAAAAAAAGAAAAAAGGAACAAAAAAGAACTAGTCAGTTGGGTGAGGAAGTGGTAGTTATAGGATGTTCCTGGCTGAGAGAACAGCAAAGGCTTGGGTTTCTAAATCGGGCCCAGGTCCCACTCCCAGCAGCAACAGACCCACAGGATTAGACCTGAGACCTTGCAGCCACAAGACACATTAGGGTGATTCCTTCCTCATCCTAATTTGCCACCAGCCCCAAGCCCCACAGCTTCTCCAGGTTTTAGGAAATGGCCCCTTTGTCCTGGTTGAAGATGAAGAGGTTTCTCTTTGAGGGGACCTGAAGTCAGGCTGCCCTTGAGCTCAGTTACAAATGAATCTAAGCAGCATTACGAAGAAAAACAAAAAACAAAAAACTGACCACTACCAACCCCAGCTATTCTTCTATGGAGGTAAATGCCAATTAAAACAGGAAGCGGATGCCATTAACACATTAAATTAATTAGCATCGAGCGCCACTGTTGTGCTCAGAAAAGCTCACCCCCCTCCCAAACCAGCAAAGTTCCTCATGGCTGATTAGCACAGGCATTTGCTGGCTTCCATGGGGGTTAATTAAGAACCATTGGCAAATTCTCTCTGAGGCATCCTCATGAGCGCTCTCGCTCTGTCTTTCTTGTGTTCATTCTCTATGTCGTGCAGACATCAGGCATGTTGATACATACACACTGCCTCCTGGGACACGGGCACAGGTGCACACACCTACGGACATAGCACACACTGACACATGTACCTGTGGGGATACTCATGCTGACAAGCACACGCACGGAAATGCACAGGCACCAAGGAGACGTGTCACTATCACACACAGAGACATGTATGTGCTCAGAGGCCACATGCTCACGTGGGCAAAAACACCCTGGACATACCCCAAACACACTAGTAACAGTAACACTGCATTAAATATTTACTGAGCATAGACTATAAACCAAGCACCATGTAATCCTCTCAATAACCCTATAAGGCAGGTCCTATTTATACAGATGAGGAAACTGAGGCACAGTTAGGTTAAGGATACAGTTATTTGCCCAAAGGTCACAAACAGACACACATACACAGTAACACACGTTCAAAGAGACTCATTCCAATACTTGAATAGAAAGACAGATACAGACACACAGGTCTATGTATCAGGGTGTCAGGTGAAATGAAAATTATGCCGGCCACTTCAGGTTCATGAATGGAGACTGCAAATCACCCTGGAGCAGACCTGTGATTATGTAAGCAATCATGAATTTCATTCCTTGATATCTGGAAAGAAATCTGGAAAGAAGGTGGACCAATTTACATAAGGAAGCCAGGCTTTCTGGGAGAGGAACAATGAAGACTCTTATTACATGACAGAAGGGTAGGTTGGGGTGGACCTGATTAAAATCCCTTGGCAGGAAATGTGCTCAGGACCCAAAGGGGCACCAACCTGGAGGAATGAGAAAGATGTACTGACTAACTGGCTTAACACAGGAACCTCAGGGTTGATGGCTGAAGATTGGTTCTTTGTAACATGTGGCTGGTTGGGAAACCTCATTAGAATCACCCTGATATATTTTAGGAACCCATGGCTGATATGAGTGTCAACCTCAGCTCTTGGTCAGCAGCCCCACTGCTGTCTGGGAGGGACTGAGAACCAGTGGGGCATCCCTGTAGCAGTCCCACACATCTTCCAAGCATTGTGAGACCAGTGGTCAACAGCAACACCTGGTGGCAGCCACCAAAACTGCGTGGCTGATCTACTGATCAAACTCACTCTCCTGCCCACTCTTGCTGGGCATCTGGCAACTAAAATGATCCTCTTTGGCCTGACTAAATTCCAAAGTATATGGAATCAAGGTATATGGAAGCTTGAGCTTGAAAAGTTAAAAGAGCTGTGGCTGTTTTTGACCCTCAGCTGGTGAAGCAAGTCACAGTGACTATGTTTAACTACACACTGACCTTGGCAATTAAAATGCTATGCCCACAGTATGCACACAGAGACCCACATCCATTCATGTGCACAATTTCACACATATGCGCATGGTCCACCTACAAAATGTCACCCACATATTCAAACCCACAAACCTGGCCTTTCCCAACCTTTCCCCGTGGCTCCTCCACCATCCTTACCCCACTGGGTCCCTGAGGAGAGCAGCAGGCCAGGCGGATGGAGCTGTTGACGGAGGCAAGTTGTTCCCGAAGACTTTCCACCTCCCGCTGGGCAGCCTCGGCTCGCTGGGAAGGAAAATGGGGCAAGTGTGGTTAAGAGGTGAGCGGGGCCACACTGGATCCCACCCTGGCCCTCCACTGCTTCCCTGAACCGTCTCAGGCAGCAGCTGGGAAGGCAGGTCTGAGGGCCTGGGGTCCTCCTTTCTGGGTCCTGGACCCTTGAGTTGGCTCTTGGTTTCCCTGGTGTGTATCCAAGAGGAGGTAGAACATCCCCTCTTCACTAGGGCAGGAAGGGAGATGCTGTCTTGATGTAACTGGCAATTTTTCACACGTTCCCTGGCCACTTCTGTCTGCCAAGTAAACTTCAGGCCTGGCTAGTCAAAAGGCCAGAGTTTGTCCCCAGCTCCTGTGCCATATGGTGTCTGCAGAGGTGGCTCACAAGCTGTTGCAGGCCCCTGGGCAAGTTACTTCCCCTCTCTGAGTCTTAGTTTTCCTTTTGTGAAATGGGGGCAATGAAACTGTAGAGGAGTGTTGAAATACATCTAAAATCAGAATGCCACAGTTTACTAAACTGAATCTTAACTCTTCAAAAACTTCTAAGAAAAAGTCTGGAAGGAAGCATCCAAATGTTAACAATGTAGACTTGTGGCCTGGAGAGAAATCTGTACTTTGTCTCTCTTTCTGGTTGTATGACCTTGGGCAAGAAACGTCATATTCCTGGCCTCAGTTTCCCTGTCTGTAAAATGGGCATCATAAGAGCAACTATCTCATAGGGTTGTTCTGCAAGTAAGTGATTTGGTAAAATACAACTCATTAGGTATCTCGTCTTGATGCCTGACACATACAAATGTGTCAACAACTGGCTTACTTTATTAACAACAACAGGGTGTATGGGATCTTGAACTATGGAAAATTAAAAGAGTTGCAGTTGTACCTTGACCCCCAGCTGGTGATGCAGGTCATAGTGATTAAGTTTAACTTACACACTGACCTTAGCAATCAGGATGCTGTGCCCACTATACGCGCACAGAGATCCACACACATCCACGCGCACATTTCATTGATTTATGTTTTAACTGATTTGTTTGTTTATTAGTATCCTGCCTTGTTCCAGGAATGGTTCGAGTTAGGAGTCAGTTTTGTTTTGGGAAAGGTTTTGGGCATGTGGGGTTGTAGAGAAAACATTTTGATGTTTCCACAAGGGGCATTCTGAGCAAATGTGACTGAAACTTGGGATCTAGGCTAAAAGACAAGCCTTGGAGTTAATACATGACTGATTAGCTAGTGAGAACTCCAGAAAGATTCACCTCCTGGGAGATGTCTGTTGACATTTCAAGGGGGGATGAGACCCAGACCATGGAGACACCCCCTGGCTTGTAAAGCTGGGTTTAAAGCTACTAGTCTTATCTTCCCCTGGAGAGAAGTATTTGTATTCCAAATGCTAGAAACCCAGGATCCTTGCCTTTCTGTTCGTCACGATACTTCAGAGGAGATTTCTCTCCTTTTCTCAGAACGTCCCTCTACTAGACTATACAACCACGCAGATTCATATTTGGGTGGTTCCTTGCCTACAGCACAAACTCTGGTGCATGTAGGAGGATATCTGGTTCTCGTCTTGTAACCCCAGGGGAAGAACTGGGGCAAACCGGCATGGCTTTTACTACACAAGTCATAATGATCTGCTCTGCTCTAGAATCCTCTTGTTCACATTTAGGATAGTATTAATAAATACAGATATTAAAGGCTAATATGATGACATTTACTTTTTTCTCAGTACTCTACAACGAGCAGGTTTTAATTTTATACTGAGGAAAAAATAAACATTATTAAAAATGCTTCCTATTCAAACTACTCTAAGATCGCTCTTCTTAAGCCTCTTTGATTGGCAGAGACCCAAAAGTCTGACGACACACAGTGGTGGTGAGGCTATCGGGAAACGGGCCCTCTCAGACCTTGCTGGAGGGAGTGTGAACTGGCACAACCCCATGGAAGGCAGTTTGGTCACATGTGCCAAATTATAAACGCACAGCTCTTTCACCCAGCGGTTCCACTTCTAGGAATTTGCCCCATACAGTGGCTTGGGTATGTATGAAATGATATCTGTACAAGGTTATTCACTGCAGTGTGGAGGATGATGGTAAAATACTGGAAATACCATAAACGTTCATCAGTACAGTATGAGTTAGACCAGAGGTTGGCAAACTGCAACCTGCTGCCTGTTTATGTAAATAAAGTTTTACTGGAACACAGCCATGCCCATTCGTTTCCATATCGTCTATGCTTCACTCTACCACTGCAAAGTTGAATAGTTGTGACAGTGACTTGCAAGGCCGAAAGTATTTACTCTCTGGTCCTTTATAGAAAGTTTGCCTTCCCCTGGGTTAGATGATGGTGCGTCCATGTAGTGCAATACAACGCAGCTGTGAAACAGAAGGAACTGCTTTATATACAGATACAGAACAAGCTCTATCTAAGACACATACATGGAAAAAGTAAGGTTCAGGAGGGTGTACATAGTATTAATAATTATTATTTTTTTTAAAGTTGCTAATTATTCTCTTAAGGATATGCATACCAAGGTTGTGATGATTTCTTTCTTTTATTTATTTATTTTTGGTCATACGGCATGTGGGATCTTAGTTCCCCAACCAGGGATTGAACCTGGGCCCTCTGCATTGGAAGCGTGGAGTCTTAACCACTGGACTGCCAGGGAAGTCCCTCATTTTTGTTTTAGAAAGGGGTAAAACTAGATATTCATGGGCTTGTGCAGGGATCTCTGGGAGGAGACCCCAGACACTGTAACAGAGGTTGCTGGGGAGAAGGGAACTGGCGGCAGGTTCAGGGAGGGGAGTTGGAGTTTCCCGGCTACGCCCTAATGTACCTTTTTCAGTTTTGAACTAAGTAAATGGATTACCTATTCAAAAAATTAACCTAAAAAACGTTATTCTTTTCCAAACTTCCTCTGCAGGAGGGAGCACCCTGTCCTTAGGCTGGCATAGCCAGGCATCTGGGCCTTTGCCTCTGCTGTGCCCTCTGCCTGGAATGCCACTCCTCAAGAGAACAGTGCCTGGGCTTTAGAACCCAGCTGCAAAGTGTCCTCCTAGGAGGCCTCCCTCAACCACCCCTGGGGAAATGACCACTTGCCCTGTCACACTGCTGACCCCTCCTGGCCATGCCCCTGGCTGCTGGTGTTGCAGGGGACCGGGGAGAGATGCAGTAGGCCTGCAGGACTCCAGACCGGACCCTTATGGCCACATCTTACCTCCTTTCAAAGTCCTGCCCAACTCTGTCCCGCAGATGGCAACACATCTGAAGCCAGAGGAAGGCAGGACACGGGAATCCCATTTATAAATGTGAAAACTGAGACTCGGAGAGGCTGAAGGACTTACAAGGACCCGGGCTGGGACTAGGATATGGGGCCCCCAGGGAAGGTTAGGGTCCACACAGTGCCTGCCTGGTGATCGAGTGAGGAGGTTGGTGGAGACGCCAGGTGGGGATGGAGGGAGAGAAGCAGCCCCGGGCTTGTCCCTCGTCACCGCCCTCGGCTCTATGGAACATAGCTCCTCACTCAGTCTGGTTGAGAGAGACCCATGTCCTAGCTTAGCCTGGGGGTGGGCCTGGGATCTCTGGTCACTGCTCTGCCTTCCTCCCACGGGGAAGGGCACTTGTCATGCTCTGCAGGCTGCTTCCTGGCCTTTACCAGGACCATCCCGTGCCTGGAATCCATCCCTCTACAGTCTCAAGTTACTTGTCAGGTCTCAGCTCCACGACCCTTCCCTGGGATGTCTTCCCTGACCCCTGAGTCTGGGGCTGGTGCCCCTTCCCCAGTCGTTGCTGCCTGCATCACCCTATTTCTGAGTGTTCTGTCTGTATCCCACCCTCCTTCCTCTGGGAACTCAGGGGCTGGGTCCCGGACAGCTCCCAGCCCCAGCACTCAGCATGGCATGTAGTTCAATTAATATTGATTGAGCTCAACTCCCTCCTCTCCGCCTGGCCCAAGACCCCCGCCCCGGGGAGAATGAGCCCCCAGCACACGTCTCCTCACCTGATTAGCTTTCTCCAGGTTGGTCATGATCAGGCCGACTTCATCTGCCCTGAGACAGAAAGATGAGGCCCTGAGGAAGGGATTCTGGCAGCCACCAGGGCCCCCGACATTCCTGAAACCCCCCAGCCCCTGCCAACCCAAGGGTCTTGCAATGGGGCCCTCGAGCAGGCTGCCTTCCATCCTTCCTACTGGAGAGAAACCAAGCTGGTGGGGCGGGGAAAGAATCCAGGCTGGGGGGAAATGAAAACGGGGCCTCAGCACTGGACCCCTTCCAGGCAGCCTGGCCTCCATCTCCCCCAGGGGTCCACTCTCTGAAGGTGCCACAGAGCTACACCTCCCAGCCTTTGCCTCTGCTATGCCTTCCACCTGGACGTCTTCCTCAAGAGAACAGGGCCTGAGCTTTACACCCAGCTGCAGAGTGTTCTCCTAGGAGGCCTCCCTCAACTACCCTCATTTATTTTGCTGCCTCACCACCCCCCTGGGTTGTCAGCGCCTAAAGGATCGGGACAGGCCTCATCCACCTCGGCTGCCCCTCTGCCTAGCAAGGGGTGGGGCCACAAGGGGCCTGCAGGGAGCATTTGGTGACTAAAAGCCACACACATGCTACACGCATGTTCCAGTTCAAGGCCTTCTTTGCATAAGCTGTTCCCACTGCCCACAGCACCTTTCCAAGCATTCTTCATGTGGCCATCTCCTTCCCATCTCTGAGATGTCATTCTGAAGGTCATCTCCTCAGGGAAGTCCTCCCTGACTACCCTGGATAATAGGACCCACCCCTCCATGTTATTCTCTCTTGCTGCTCCTGTTTTTTCCCTTCATAGCATTTACCATGTGGCCACAACAGTGTCAGGCATACAGTAAGTGCTCAATAGTGTCTGTGACTGAAAGACTTTATTCCTGTACATCAGCTAGTGTCTGTCTCCTCTCCTTGACTGAGGACAGGCCCATGTTCTGGGGTTTCCTCCAGGGACCCAGCATAGCACTGGGTAAACAGTAGGTGCTAAATTGTAGATTAAGTGATATCTTAAAGCCTGAAGAAATGTTGATTCCAGATTAATTTAAGTTAATGACACTTGGCCCTGAGGGTTGGACTGTGAACCTGGGGAGTGGGGACAGCCCCTAGAGGCTGGGGCAAGGCAGAGGCCCATGACCAGCAGTCTGCTTAGCTGGAAACCCAGAATGTCCTTTATAGCTTGTGCTACACGGATCGCACCACAAATAAATGGTGAACAGCTGTGTGCCTATGCGGGTGTGGAGCAGAGAGTACTTAATTCAATGGGTGTCTCAGGTAGAATCCGAGGGAGAATATCAGAAAGAGGAGGCATGTCTGGGAGGGTCAGAGGGAGGAGGCATGTCTGGGAAGGTCAGAGGGAGGAGGCATGTATTGGAAGGTCAGAGGGAGGAGGCATGTCTGGGAGGGTCAGAGGGAGGAGGCATGTCTGGGAGGGTCAGAGGGAGGAGGCATGTCTTGGAAGGTCAGAGGGAGGAGGCAAGTCTGGGCGGGTCAGAGGGAGGAGGCATGTCTGGGCGGGTCAGAGGGAGGAGGCATGTCTGGAGGGTCACAGGCAGGAGACACACCTCAGCATGGCATTCACTTACTTGGATGCCGCCTCCTCATCGTATTTCTGCCGCAGCTCCAGCAGCTCTGTCTGCGTGGCCTTTAACGCTTGGAAAAATTAAAGTGCCGGAGTAAGGCCCTCCACCTCCAGGGAAGTGGAACCCGCTCCCCTTCTCTGGGGCCCGGAAGGCAGAATGAAGCTTGGGGTAGTGAGGAAAGATTTTTCTGTCAGTTAGAACTGGTGACAAGCAGTGAGTTTCCTGCCCCTAGAAGGGCTTCGAGCTGGAGGGAGGGCTGTGGCATGGCCAGGGTGGGGAGGGCAGATGACATGGTTCTCTATGACTCTATGAAGCTCAGGGGACCCAGGTAAGTGGAGGGGGCAGTCTGTCCCGGGACCTGGTGTATGAGCCCCCTAACACCTTTAAGGTCACTCCAGGACCTGGGTGGGGTCGTCCGTGCATGAGCTCACCCACCCTGAGGCCCAGCCCTGGAAGTGAGGGGACGGGAGGGGCAACGAAGTCAACAGATACATGTATATTACAACAAATGAGGGATTTCTCATAAAGTTCCAGATTTCTGATTTCTCTGGCAAAATGGAAGGGACTGGCTATACTGGGCAGTGCCTGGCTGGGGCTCAGCAGTGGCTACCTCTTTAGATCAGGCCTGGGTTCTCCAGTTTGACCCACACCCCACCCTTCCCTACTGCATTCCCTAATCCAGCCAGCTTGGCTGCATGCCCGGCTCCTGTGGGCACTGCATTTGTCATCCCGGATTGAATTCTATCTCAAACCCTCTCTCCACAGTAGTACGACCCCCGGGACTGGGGCTCTGATCCCTGCTGGGTAATGTAAGTCTTTCCTCTCCCTTCCCAAACTCCTTTCTTGCCCTCCTGATTCTAGAACACCTGACCTTGTGTTCGGTGTCACTGCCCCCTCCCACTCCCCCTGGGCCTCCTGGTCTGACTGGCTGGGGCGCTGCACGAGGGCAGGGGACATGTGCCAGATACACACCTGAATGTAGAACCTTGATCTTCTCCTCGGCTTCCCCCAGTCTGGCTGCCAAAGTGAAGGCCTGTACTTCCTGAAGGCCCCTGTGAAAAGACCTGGTGTGGGGACCGGCCCATCCTGGCTTCCTGTCCCTTCTCCCACTCCCTGTAAAATCTGCACCTCCGTCTTTTTAATGAGTCCTTAAACATGACACTCAGGCACTTGGCTGCCCTGCTGTTTTGCTGACTGTGTGGCCTCCATTAGAGCTGGTGCCCAGTTAAGGTTCTGTAGCAGCCAGTGACCTTGCCTCTCTGGGCCTCAATTTCCTCATGTATAAAATGGGTTTCTGATGGAGTCTGCCTCAGAGAGTGCTGTGAAGCACGTTCAATGTGGTGCCCAGCACCCAGAGTTCCCTCAGCATCACTGGTAACTATTAGTGTCCCCTTGAGAGGCACTTTTTTTCCCTTTTCTGTGGCAGGAGTTTGGGAAGCCCCCCCAGCCCACTGTGGTCTAACTTGGGTGTGATGCAAGCATCCCAGCAGAGAAAGAGGACCCCTAGCTATGCTGGGGGAGGGTTTATGCAAAGCCTGAGCCTTACCTTGGCTGGCTCAGTGACTCTAGGGAAGGAGCCCCGTTTACCTTGATCTTATCCTGCCCCCTCCCCCTTGCTCACTCCATTCCAGCCACACTCCCCTCACACATCAGGCACGTTCCTACCTCAGGGCCTTTGCACTGATTGTTCCCTCTGTCCCTATATACCTGCAAGGCTCCCTCACCTCCTTACGGCTTTGCTCACCTTCTCAGTGAGGCCTCCTCCAACACTCTATTTAAAACTTTAGCCCCCGGGGACTTCCCTGGTGGCGCAGTGGTTAAGAATCCTCCTGCCAATGCAGGGGACATGGGTTCGAGCCCTGGTCCGGGAAGATCCCACATGCTGCAGAGCAACTAAGCCTGTGTGCCACAACTGCTGAGGCTGTGTGCCACGACTACTGAAGCCTGCACGCCTAGAGCCCGTGTTCCGCAACAAGAGAAGACCCTGCACCGCAGCAACAAAGAGTAGCCCCTGCTCTCCGCAACTAGAGAAAGCCTGCGCACAGCAACAAAGACCCAACGCAGCCAAAAATAAATAAATAAAACAAATAACTTAAAAAAATCAAAAAACAAAAAACTTCAGCCCCCATCTTATCCTCACCCTCTTCTGCTTTATCTGTCGTCACAATGCTTATCATGTAGCACACCACTTATCGTTTTTGCTTGTTTTCCTCACTAGAAAGTAAACTCCAGGAGGGCAGAGGTTTTGTCCATTTTGTTCACTGCTCTTCCCTAGAACAGTGGCTGGCACACAGTAGGTGGCTCCATAAATATGTGGAATGAAAAAATAAGTGAATGACAGAAAGGATAAATATAATAATCACCGTAAAATTGTCCTAGAAAGGCCCTAAGAATGCATATTTTATCACCACTGCACCAATTGTAAAGGCAAACATTTACTTCTCCCTGTGAGCACTGAGCTAAGCATGTACAGGTGTCATTTCATTTCATTCTTATGGCAGACTAGGAGTTGACACTGCCTGTGACAGTCAGTGTTATACGTCCATTTGGCTGGGCTATAGTGCCCAGTTATTCAGTCGTACACTAATACATGTACTGCTGTGAAGGCATTCTGTAGATGAGGTTAACATCTACAATCAGTTGATGCTAACTAAAGGAAAATATTCGCAGTAACACAGGTGGGCTTCATTCAGTCAGCTGAAGGTCTTAAGAACAAAACTGAGGAAGAAGAAATTCTGCCTCAAGATGGCAGAACTCACGCCCACCTGACAGTTTCCAGCCTGCTGGCTGGCTCAACCAATTCAGACGCGCCAGCCTCAATTGTGTGCGTTAAGTCCTTGAAATACAACTCTTTTTTTTCTTAATGTTTATTTATTTGGCTATGTTGGGTCTTTGCTGCGGCACGCGGGCTCTTAGTTGCGGCATGTGGGAACTAGTTCCCTGACCAGGGATCGAACCCGGGTCCCCTGCATTGGGAGCGTGGAATCTTAACCACTGGACCACCAGGGAAGTCCCAAAATACAACTCTTAATTAAAAAAAAATTCTACTGGTTGTTCCTCTGGGGGACCCTGGGTAATATACCACCATTAGCTCCATTTTCTAGATGGGGAAACAGGCTCAGTGAGGTGATGTGACCTGCCCAGGGCTGGCCACTGAGCTGCTGATGTGTGGCTTGAATCCAGACCTGCATCTCCATCTCCAACCTGCATCTGGATTCCCAAAGGGTCCTGGGCAGGGGTGACTTTCCAGGTCCCCCCCTCCCGGAAGCTGGAGCAGCGGGAGCCTGCCTCTCCTTCCCCCACTCACTTTTGTTTCTCTGCCTCATTTCTCTGCAGCAAAGTTTCTGTCAGGAGGGCTTTGCTGGGAATGCCTGGGAGGCGGCTCCCCTCAGTCAGCGTGGGCCCAGCCGGCGACGTCCCCTCTCTCTGTTCTGGAGGGAGAAAAAGAGGGAAAACCGCCCATTGCTGAGTGTGGCGTGACAGCCAGAGCTGCTTTCTGCAAACCAGATCGATCAACAGTGCTGGGAGAAGAATCAATTTCCCAAACTCAGCGTTGGAGAGAGCGCAGCTGTCAGGACCTGTTGTCACTGCGATCAGCTGGGTTGAGCCTTGGCGAGTGCCTGCACAAGAAAGTCAAACTCCATCGTGCCGGCCTCAGACAGCACACCCAGAGGCTTCCTTTGCCCTCTCAGACCTGTTCCTGCCTCCTTGGCCTTCTGTATGATTAAGAAAAATCATGGTAAAATATACATAACATAAAATTCACCATTTTAACCATTTTAAAGTGCACAATTTAGTGATACGTAGTATAGTCAAAATACTGTGCAACCATTATCAGTAATTCCAGAACACTGGCATCACCCCAAAAGGAAACCTGTCCCCATTAAGCAGTCGCTCCCCACTCCCTTCCCTAGCCCCTGGCAACCACTGTTCTGCTTTCTGTCGCTACGGATTTGTGTATTTTGGATATCTCATAGCACTGGAATCATAACACCTATCCTTTTGTGACTTGATTCTTTCACTTAGCATGTTTTTGAGGTTCATCAATTTTGGACCATGTGTCAGTACTTCATTCTTTTTTTATGGCCGAAAAATAGTCCATTTCATGGTTATACCATATTTTGTTTTTTTCCCTTTCATCCATTAATGGACATTTGGATTATTCCCACAATTTGGCTACTGTGAACAGTGCTGCTATAAACATTTGTGTACAAGTTTTGTTTGAGCACCTGTTTTCAATTCTTTAGGGTATATCCCTAGGAGTGGAATGGTTGGGTTACAGGGTAACTCCAGATTTAACTTACTGAGGAGCCACCACACTGTTTTCCCTTCCCCAAAATTGATGGCACACACTCAGATGCTCAGTCATCGCCCCTCACCTGCAGGTGCGCTGGGGCAGGGCCCACGTCAGGTCCATCTTTACAGGCCCTGTGGCAGTTCATTTGGGGATCAGTGTGTGCCTTTGGCACCGAACTCATGGAGAGAGAGTTGCTCAGGGGCCAGCCATTGAAGGTGAGTGGCTCAAGAGTTCCAAAATTTGTTCTCCCAACCTTGGGTCCAAGTGACTCAGTTAAATCCTGTCCTAGTTTTTAAGTTTCTACTGTGATCCTGGCACAGGAGGGTGAGTGTAGAGCTGGGCGGTTTGTAGAGTGAGCCCCTCTACTCTAGAGGCTAGTACAGCAGTCAGCTTATAATACACACATGCGCGCACACACACACACACACACACGTGCACACATGTACTGGGAACGTTCCAGGTGCCTAGGCCACAACAGTGAACAAAAAGGCAAGTTTTGACCATCATGATGCAGAATAACAAGTGTCCTCAAGGAGAAACACAGCCCAGGACCAAGGTCAAAAACTTCTGTTCTGATTCCCCACTTGGCCACCTGCGGCTTCTGTGACTCAGTTTCCTCATCTGTAAAATGAGGCCAATGACACCTCAAAAGATTGATGCCAGGAGACAGTGAGATGCTGTGTGAAAGGCACACTGCACAGAGCAAATGCTCTCAAGAGGCAATTTCCACAACTACTATTATTCTTACAGAAGGAAGTTTGAACCTCAGAGGGACCTCAGAGGAAGAAGTGACAATTTTGCTGGGGAAACTCAGAAGCTTCACAGAGGTGTGTACATATGAGCAGGGGCTGAAGAACTGCCAAGTCCTGGCTTGTCAGTGTGGTTGGAATCGTATTCCAGGTGCAGGACCAGAGTTGGCAAAGTGCTGTTATTTTAGTCACTGTAAATCTTCCCCAGAAGACCCTGCCTAGGGCCAGGCTTACAGCAGGTGCTCTCTACGTAATGTGGGGAGGGGGAAGGGAGGAGGTTGTGAAATGGGGGACTGTGAGAGAGTGGTTGTTTCCTGAGAAGAGACTTCGTGTCATGCTTTCATTTGACAGGCCTCAGCCCATTTTATCTTCACTACATGCCAAATCTGGCCCACCACCTGTTTTGTCAATAAAGTATTATTGAAACAAAGCCATGCCTACTCATTTACATACTATCTATGGCTGCTTTCACCCAGAGTTAAGTAGTTGTGACAGAAACTACATGACCTGCAATACCTGCAATAATTACTTTCTGGCCCTTTTCAGAAAAAGCTGGCTGACCTCTGAGGTAAATCCTACTCTTTCGTTCCTTAAACAAGAATCCCTTCACCTGACTCCCCCAATTCTCTGCTCAATTTTTTCCCCAAAGTCTTTCTCACCAACTGACATACTATATATTTTACGAACATTTATTGACACTCAGTCCCTCCCTCTAGAAGGTCAGCATGATGAGAGCAGAGATTTTTGTCTGTTTTGTTCCTGGCTGTGTCCCCGGTGCCTATGACAGTGCCTGCAGGTCAATGAACATCCAAACCTTGGACGGCCACCAATGGCTTTCACCTGCTATTGGCTCCTCCCTATGGTAACCTCCTACCTCACCTTCCAGAGGTAACCACCATGCTGAATTTTGTTCACCATTCTCTTGCTTTTAAACATTTTTATCACAACATATGTACACCCAAGCATTATTATTTTTAGCTTTGCTAGTATCTTAACTTGTCTCATTTGGGGCTGAGACAGTGCTGTGTTCACTACATCCTATTTCCCTCTCCTTCTGGACACACAGCCAGACTACATTTTCCAGCCTCCTTTGCAGCAGGGATGTGGCCAAAGTGATGTGCGCCACTCCCACCACCTCAGTGTGATCCTCCACATTCTTTCTCTGCCTGTTGGCCAGGTGTCAACACTCACTGTGACTCTGGATGTCGAGGATTGACGATGGCAGGACTGCCACAGCCTGGGTCCCTGAATGACTGCGTGGAGTGTCCCCTGCAACTTCCCCTCCCTTCAAATATATTAAGCCTCTGAGATTTGGGGTTGGTCTGTCTCAGCAGAACTGCACCTTAACCCATCCCACATCTAAAATTATGATAGAGTTGAGTTCCCTGCCCTCCTTCCCCCACAAGGGTGGCCGAGTTTGGCTGCCAAAGATCCACAGCCCATTTGTTTATTATGGACATCCTGTGAAAACCTTATCAGTACCTTTGGGGCCGAGGAGCTCAGGGTATCTCTTCCACGAACTGTGGAGCTCTCGCCGCGGCTGCCCGCTGGGGTCGAAGCTGGGGGACTGCAGTCTGTCGTCTGGGCTGCGTGAAGCCTCAAACACAGGCACGGGGTCTGCACAGAGAGAGGAGGACAGGGGTGGTGGGAGCCGTGGGGGTCAGGGGGTGCCCCGGCTGAGGCCACAGGGCCAGGGAGCTTGGGTGGGAGGAAGCATCCACAGGAGCCATCTGGAATCGCTCTGGTGGCTTAGTGGAGCAACGTGAACTTCCTGCTTTATGAGGGAGCAGATCTCCAGGCACCTGCTCCGGAGAGCATGTGCCATCCCCACGGGTGTGGCTGTCCTGCCCAGCTGGGAATAATAATAACAATTATCATAATAACTTCATTTTCCTGATTCTAGATGCCATCTGTGGTGGCCATGAGATTGTGTCCTGCACACCTCCGACCACAGGGAACATCACTTAGCAAGGACCCTAGCAGGCACACTCTGAAATCCATCAGTTCAAGCCTAGCCTTCTCATGGGACTTCCCAGACAAGGCCTGCAGGCAGCGAGGGTAGAGGCAGACCTGCTCCTGGGGGACACAAAACTGCTCTGAGGGCTGAGGACCGGCCCGTGGCCTTCCCCAGTGTTCCCTTCCTTAGGCTATAATGCGGTCTCGATGCTTCCACCCAGTTCCCCACCTCTCCTAGCTCCCTCCCTATTTTCCTTCACCCGAGGTTCCCTAATAGCATCTTTGCACATATAACCCTTGGGGTGCTTTTCAATGGATCTGGGCCAACACACCATCATTTGTGACACTTGTGGCCGATTAAATAATAGTTTTTCTGGGGGCGAGATATACACCTGGATATAAGATGTCTCCGTATTTCCCAATAGCTAAATTGAGGACTCCAGGTCCTTCCACCTGGAATTCTGTCCCCGATCCCACCCTGTCACCTAGCAAGCACTTCGTCTTCCTTCAGATCTAGAATCCAACACCTCTTCTTCCAGCAACTCCCCACCTGGGGCAGGAGGTTTGGTGTAGCATCTTCCATGTTACAAAGCCAGTCCCTGGGAATAGGTTCCCACGATGCACCCAGCATCCCCTGGAGGCTGGCCTGGATCTAACTTGTTTTCACATATGAGGAAACTGCTCAGAGAAGCCAGGTGACTTGCTGAAGAGTGGAGGAGAGACTCAAGTCTGGGTCTCTTTCTCTGATGCCACAAAGACTTCCTGTCCCAGTGGTGTGGATATTTCGACCCCAGTAGTTGCAGGTAGGTAGGTGTTCATGGGGTCCCAAGGAAGCCAGGGCCTCCTCGCTTCAGACCAAGGGGGCTGGTCTGGTCCACATTTTTTCTAATGCCCCAGAGCCCTCTCTCTTCCTGGCCCCTCCTTTGGGATCTCCCATCAGCATCTGCTTGGCCATTGTTCTCTGCTGGTGTGGACCCTGGAGTCAGATGTCCCTGGTCCTGGTCTAATCCATACTTGCTTCTTAGGATTGCTGTGTGACCTTGGTAAATGGCGCTACCTCTCTGTGCCTCACAATAAAAGTACTGACCTCGTGGGCCTGTGATGAAGATTCATGTAAAGTGCTCAACACGGTTCCTGGCACTTGGTCAGCTCAGGACAAATGGAAGCCCTCACTATTATTCCTGCCCTTCTGAGTGCAAGCCACACTGACCTTCTTCTCTCAGTCCCTCAAATGCACCTTCCCACCCCAGAGACTTTGTATGGGAGGGAGCCTCTGCCAGGAACACCCTGCCCTCCCCTATCCCTTTCAGCTAGTTAATGCTTACTCATCTTAGCAACTCAAATGCCAATTCTTCCAGGAAGCCTTCCTTGACCAGTCGGTCTTCTAGTATGAGCTCTCCCAGCTGCCTGCACCTTTCCTTCACAGCACTCACTGTACTTCCAATTTTCATTGATTTGCAAGTGCACCTAATTAATACCCGCTGGACTGCAAACTCCACAACAAGGCAGGGCTGGGACTGCATCTGTTCTTGCTCCTCCACTGGACCCCTTGTGGGGTGAATGAAGCCTGACCCACAGTCCAACCCAATAAATATCTGCTGATGGAAGAAACAGGGCAGAGCCTATACTTGGGGACCTTCAGGTCTGGTTGGAACAAGGCCACCTCTGCATTTTATCCCTCTTCTCCCGCCTGTTTGTTTAGGTGGTGGGAGGCTCAGACAATGGGTGTTTGTGTCGAGGTAAGCAGGTGCACGGGAACGCTGCTGCTGGCTTTCCTCTGTCAGCACTCCCCCATGCCCCGTCATTAGGCAGGGGCTGCTCAGCAGGGTATGCCATTATGTCTCCCCGGGCTGATGTAATTATACATTGACATAATTAACCCAGCAAGCGCATTAGGCAGGCCAGCTAAAAATTCATCTATAATTATTTGTTGTGTGCATGCTAATGAGTCCATCTGCACTGCCTTTGTACAACACGGACAAATTAATTTACAAGTCTGGATTTTTTAATAAGTTCAGGGAAACGCTTCCTATTGTGTCCTGGTTTTTGAGAAAGGAAGAAAAAGGCGACAAGCGCTTGCTGGGGTCAGGGAGGTTAGATAAACACGGGAGGCTGCAGCTGAGAGCGGCATGGAGGGCTCGCTCTGGTTCCAAGGAGGTGGGAAACATCCAGCTCATGGCTCAGGGGCCGGCTGGCTAGGAGCCTGTCCAAGCCAAAAGATGATGCTCGGGTGAAAAAGGATGTCATTTACCCCACTCCCAGGGATCAGAAATTGATGTTTGTTCTGCTCGGAGGCAGTGCGGTCATCCCTTGCTGCCTTGTGCTCTTTGTCCAGGGGAAGCTGACCGCAGGTGGCCTCCTGCAGAGGCTGGAGAAGGTGGGTGGCGAGTGGACACTCAGTACGGGGTCAGCGGGTTCCAAGGCTCTCTTTGCCTTCATTTGCCAGTACAGGGTAGAACAGAGTGGTTAAACTCTCAGAACATGAAGTCCAGCGCTGGTCTTGAGCCTCAGTTTCCCCACTTAAAAAGTCAGAAAATATTACAGTTTCTACTTCTCAGAAGTTACTACTGGGAAGACTGAAAAAGATTACTGAGAGAGGCAGCATGATTTAAGGACTGCTGTTGTCAGCTCCAGCTCTAAACTGGCCATGTGACCTTTGGACAGTTAACCTCTCCAAGCCTCCATTTTCTTATCTGTAAAATGGGGCTGCAAGGATTGAATGAGAGAATGTGTACAGAGATTTGCACAGTGCTGGGTGCACAGTAGGGCTTGATAAGTGTTGGCTACTGTTATTACCCTGAGAGGGGGCAGCACACCGTCCCGTGACGTTCTAGGAGCTGTTGTCTACATGGCAAAACTCCACGGAGACTCACGACAGGGTAAGGCCTCATATACTCTCATCAGTGCCTGGGAGACTCAGAATCCAGTAATCCTGCGTTGAGTTCCACTCAGGGACTCAAAGGCTCCAGCTTAGAAAGTCACACTGAGGAGGGACAATTTGTCAAGTGTCTAACACCCCTACCCCAGTGCACAGTTGGGGAAAAGTGGGGTCCCATGACTTCCCTGAAGTCTGCCAGTGAGTTGGTGATAAGGTCAAGATGGGGCCTTGGGCCTCGGCCTCTTCTTCCCACACTGTGCTTCCTCCTAGATCCCCAATTTGAGAGAGGAAGTCGGGGAAGGTTCAGATGACTCAGTTGAAGTCAGGCTGTGGCCAAATCCTAACAGCCAGAGCACTTTAAATCGATTAGAATTCATACAGTCTTCACCACAACACTGTTAGTAGGTCTGTTGTGTTCCCATTCTATAGATGGGGAAACTGAGGCATGGGGGAGTGAAATCACTTCCCCAAGGTGAGGCCCAATAAGGTAGATGCTGCTATTTCCATTTTCCAGACAAGGAAATGAAGGCCCAGAGAGGAGATTCTATGTGCTCAAGGTCGCCGAGCTCAGAAGTGGCAGGGGTGGGATTTGAACCCGGAGTGCCTGGTGACTCTTTGTAGTGGGCTAAGCTGCCTTGAGGCAGGGCATGGGGGATTATTAGGCCAGAAGCACAAGAATGAGGGCACTGTTCTTGGCCTTGCCACAGGCTTGCTGTGTGACCTTGGACAAAGCATCAGACTTCTCTGGGCTCCAAATTTCTATCACAAGTATCCCTGAGGCACACACTCAATCAACATTGGTTATCACCAGATAGGGGTGTGGTCCTGCCAAAGTGAGTGCTTTTGGCCCTGGGCCTATTCCTTGGCGCTGGGATGCTCAGGGAGGGTGATTATTAAACGCCTTCATAGCTGAACTTGACACTTGAGGTTTGAACATTGTGAATCCTCCAAATTCCCAAAGCCACTCTCAGATAAAGGGGGGAGAGGGACAGGTTGGGAGGCTGACGGTCAAATCCTGGCTGTGACAACTTTAGGGAAAGTCACTTAGGTCCCCTGAGCCTCAGTTTCCCCTTCAGTAAAACACGGATAACAACAGGACCTACTGTAGAGGGCTGTGCAGGGACTCCATGAGCACGCTGAGCCCCTGTGACAGTGCCTGGCACCTAACAGAGTCTAAGTGAGCGTTACCCTCATTCTTATGACTTGTGGCAGTGTGAGATGTGCCACCCAGCTCTCCCTTCAAGAAAGAACGTCCTGCGAGGAGTTGGTGACAGTCTCCAGGAGCTGCACCTTCGGATACACTGCAGTGTTTGTTTGGAAGCCAGGTTTCCCCAGGCCTGCTCCCAGCCAATGACCGAGCAAGACAGAGACAGTAGGGCTGGGCCACTCCTGCCGATGCTGGAAAAGGCAACCTAGTATATAGACTAAAATGTTTTCCCCCAAACCCATATGTTGAAGCCTTAACCCCTGATGCAACTGTATCTGGAGACAGGGCTTTAAGGAAGTAATTAAGGTTAAATGAGGTCATTAAGAGTGGGGCCCAATCTGATAGGACTGGTGTCCTTACAAGAAGAGGAAGAGACACTAGAGCTTTCTCCCTCTGCACGTGCAGAAAGGAAAGGCCATGTGGGGACACAGTAAGAAGGCAGCCATCTACAAGCCAGGAGAAGAGCTCTCACCAGAAACCAACCCTGCTGGTACCTTGATCTTGGACTTCCCAGCCTCCAGAACTGTAAGAGATAAAATTCTGTTGTTTAAGCCACCTAGTTTGTGGTGTTTTCTTATAGCAGCCCGAGCAGACTATTGCATCCTGCTTTGGGGCTCCTGTTAGTTTTAGCTTGGCTGAGACTTCTTCAGAGCTGCACTGCAGTTTGAGGTTCCTCCTACCAACCCTCCTTCCTTCCCTCTCTCCCTTCCCAGGTGTTAGACCAGCATCACCAAGTGAACGCTCTCCTGGTCTCCTCTCCCTCTCCTTCATCCTTCACAGGCATCTTCCCCAATAAATCTCTTGCACATCCGGTGCCATCTTGGCATGTGAATGCTTCCAGAGGACCCAAACCAATATGTGATTACTCTTTTGCCTCTCAGAGCCTCAGTTTACTGGTCTGTAAAGTGGGGATAGTCACAGTGCCTCTCCTGTGGAGCTGCAGCTAGACTCTGGAGTCTGTGGGTGTGGAGCCCATGTTGAGGTGCTGGTACATTCCACAGTGGTGAATCTAAAGTGGGCAGAGCTCACAGGGGGACCTATGAGTCCATGCACCTGCTTCACTCAGCAAGAGTTTGTTGAGCCTCTATCTGTGGGGGGCACAGTAGTGACCCTGTCTATGTGTAGCTGACATCCCAGTCAGATAATATGGATGGGGAAAGGACTTATCTTAAGAGCATTAGAAAGTGACATGTTCTAATTCGCATTTTTCAAAGGCTCATCCAAGCTGCTGCAAGAAAAATGGGCTGTAGAGGGAGCCAGTCAGGGGGCTACAGCAATAGTCCAGGCAGTGATGCTGGGGGATCAGGGCGGTGGCAGGAGGAGTTGGGGGAAGTGCTCAGACACAATAGGTAGACAGGAAGAACTGATGGGGTGTGGTGTTCTAGGCTGAATAGCATTTCCCCAAATTTATGTCCATCCAGAACTTGTGAAACTGACCTTATTTAGAAACAGGGTCTTTGCAGATGAAATCAAGTTAAGATGAGGTCGACTGGATTAGGGTTGACTAATCCAATGACTGGTGTCTTTACAATAAGAGGAGAGGACACAGAGGGACAACACACAGGGAAGGCCCTGTGAAGACAGAGGCAGAGATTGAAATGATGTGTCTACAAGCCAAGGAATGCCAACGATGGCCGGCCACCACCAGAAGCTAGGAGAGAGGAATGGAACGGATTCTCCCTGTGCGCCTCCACAAGGAACCAACACTGCCAACACCTTGATTTTGGGCTTCTGGCCTCCAAAACCGAGAGAATAAATTTCCATTGTTTTAAACCATCCAGTTTATGGAAATTTGGCATGGCAGCCTCTGAAAACTAATACATCGTGTGTACTCTGGAGGTTCAAAGTCCAAAATCAAGGTGCTGGCAGAGCTGTGCTCTCTTGATCTGTTCCACGCTGTCTCCTAGCTTCTGGTGTCGCTCGCAATCCTTGGCATTTCTCAGCTTGTGGTGGCATCACTTCAATCTCTGCCTCTGTCATTGCTTGGCCCTCTTCTCTGTGTATCTCTCTCCTCTTCTTATAAGGACACCAGTCATGGTGGATTAGGGTCTCACCCTAAGGACCTTCCCTTTTCATCATCACATCTGCAAAGACTCTATTTCCAAATACGGTCACATTCACAGGTACCAGGGGTCAGGACTTCAACATATCTTTTGGGGGCACACAATTCAACCTATAATACGTGGCAACTGGCTGGATACCAACTGTGAGAAAGGCAGGACTAAGGAGCTGCTAGACTCCAAGTCTCATAGGAAGGAAGTTCTTACTTAAGCCTAACCTACTTCCCTCCTGCTGCACCCATTTCACCAGTCGTCCAGGAAGACAAGTGTGCCTCATAAGACAAAGCAGCAGGTGCTGGGCTCCGATCCTCCTGTATGTTCATCCTCTCCAACTACTGAGGAATAGGGTGGTGGGTTGAGTATGGTCCCTGCTCTGAAGAGTGCACAGCAACGATGATCACTTATTTCTCCAAGCATATTCCATTCTTTATTTCCTCCCCACAGAATTCCTAGACTTTATGGCATGTGGGTAAACTCATTTCTTCCCAGCTCCCCCATCTGGGAGAAATCCACGGAAGTCTGAGCTACATTGCTGGGGATTGGGTTAGGTAGAAAAAAAATATTAGCATTCAGAGGACTGGAAGATTCTGCCAAGTTAGGCGTAAGTAAAATGCTCAGCTGGGGTAGCTGACACATCCAAGGGCTTCCTGCTTACTTTGCCCAACTGGTATTAGTTGATGCATCAGCTAAACGTCACTGGCTGCTCTTACAAATACAAAGTGAAAGAGACAGAAATGACAGCAAATCTTTGAAATGTTGGGAGGTTTCTCAGAGAACCTGACAGTCACAGGGGTCTGGGGGCATCTAGCTTTCATTCCTCAGCAACCCCTTTCTCCCAATGCCTTTCACACAGTAGGTGCTCAAGAAATGTTGCTTGTTTTAAGCATCTAAGTTAGTGGTCATTTGTTACAGCAGCAGGAAAAAACTAATACAGTCTGTAATTCAGCCATTTATTCATTTGTACCTTTTTACTGAGCACCTGCTATGTGTCAGATACCATTTCTTCGGTTGCTGGATACTTCCTGAGCATCTACTTAGGGAAGTTTCTGGGCCCTGGAGATACAGCAGTAAATAAGAGGAAATTCCTGCCTTCCTGGGGTTGACATTCTAGAGGGGAGAGATGGCCAAAGGACAAATAAACCAACGGCTCTAAGGGGGCTGAGAACAAAAACAGCAGGGTTGGGGGAGAGAGTGGCCTGAGGTGTGTGCTTGGGGGCAGTGTGCTAATTGAGGCAGCCTGGTCAGGGAGGTGACATTTGAGCAGAGCCCTGAAGGAAATGAGGAAGCCAGCAGTGGGCTGAGAGAGAATAATCCAGACCCAGGAAGCACCAGGAGAAACAGCTCCCATTAGACCAAGACATGCTGGCACACCATCCTGACCAATCCCCCCTGAGTTACTGTCCCAGAAACACAGCTTAGCTTCGTCTTCACAACAACTGACCCGTTTTACTGATGAGGACACGGGGCTCAGAGAGGCTGGCGAAGCCTGGGTATTTCTTGGTGCCAGCTTCACCTCTCCTCCCTGTAGGCTGGTCTGGGTGCTGGTGGGTGGTGACTGGGTTCAGAGCAGGCTCTGGCTCTTCAAACACTAGTTTCTGGTCTTCCTCCTCCCAACTCCAGCAAACATTCATTCTGGGGCAGATGGGGCACCCATATCCAGGAAGCTGGGGTAAAGAGCAGACGAGATGCCCACCCAGCATCTTGAGCCAAAAGCTCCAGGGAACTGACATTTCTTCATCCCCACCACCCCCTGCACCCTGACGTATGCCAGGTACTTTGCAGATATTTATATCTCATTTAATCTTCAAAACAACCACATGAGACATTGCTATCCTCCCCATTTTCCAGATGAGAAAACTGCAGCCCAGCAGAGGGAAGCCACTTGCTGAAAAAGGCGGAGCTGGATTTGAACCCAGGGTGGCCCAATCGTCAAATGCTGGTGACATGTCACACCTTAAGCTGCATCCACCTGCCCCCCAAAATATTACCAACTTGATATCTGTCCTTATGTGATTTGATGTTTTTAACTTAAATATATTTTAAAGGAATATTTCTTTCACTATTGTAAGTAGATCATTGGGATTCTGTATCATAAAAAAGGGGTTTTAACCATTAAAATAAGTACAAAGGAAAAATCAAGAAACTGATGTTATTCAATTCTAGTTACATCCCCATTGCCTGCTCAAGACCTTGAGCTTGAGGCCGGCTCTTCCTTGGTTAAAAGGAGAGATTCACAGGTGTTCCATAGGCATTTAAGATGCTTTAGCACCTGACTGAGACTTTCTCTAGAAGGAACTAAAAACGTGATACCTGGTGTGCAATGTATTCCAAGTCTGTGTTGCGCCAGGTTCACCAAGGCTGCTCCCTATGTCAGGTGACCCCACTTGGGGAAGCGTGGGGTCCCGCTGACCCCCAGTCTCCAAAGCGACCTGTGTCCCCCTCCAACGTCTGGCAAGCCGCATATCTCAGTGTCAGGAGAAGTGACAGAACATCCCTGTAGCTCCTCATCTGGAGCCAGGGAGCCTGGCTTTCTGCCGGGCTCAGTGCTTCCACTGGAAACCTTTCAGCTGAGACACGTGGCTGCCCAGAGCTGTGAGCGGGACTTTATTTCCCCCACTTCGCTCCTGCAACATACACACTGTCAATATACAGACAAGGGCAGTGGCAGCGGGAATCAAACGGCTTTAGATCCAACCTGAATTTAAAAAGCCCAAAACAGGGGACCCCAAATCAGAAGTGTTTGACTACATATCCTTTGGATTAGTTAAGCACGTTGGCAGACACGGAAGATCAAATATGAACCATCCGAGGTGGCAGGTCCTGATGGGCATGCGGCGGGGGGGAACGTCGTCAGGAAATAGAGTGCCTTTGTCTTACAGCCATCAACTGGCTCTTTATGCATAAACTGCTTAATAAAATGACTAATTCATTTTGGTTACATTGGATCTAAACCCCTAGAGAATACTGCCAACGGATTTATAATATTTTAATCTCACACCAGGCTTTCCAAAGCCTTTGTAGGAGGAGATGGATAGAACATCAACTATTCCATCTTCTACCACTAGCTGATGCTGTTGGTGTTTTTTAAAAAAAGTGTCTATGGGGCTGTGTGGGAGAGTCGTGAATCTAGGGAAAGCTGTCTCATTCCTCCCACTGTGTCCATCTGAAGGAAAGCGGTGCTCAGAGCTTTTTTTAGGAAAGCTGGAGCCGCAAAGGCTGTCCGAGAGGCTGTTTAGAAACACATATATGCAGAAGTATGCGTGTGCCCCTCCAAAGTATCTCTGAGACAGAAGCCTTCTCCCATCTGGGCCCCGGCTCCGGGCGCCTGTGTGGGCAGGAGGTTCAGGCTACTGACGGCGGCAGCGAGCCTAACTTTGATCCTTTAATCCTAACTTTTCAATAGCAGATGGCCTGCCCAGCCCTTGTATGCAAATGGGGGCCGTGCTTTCTTCCCTCCATCGCTAGGGCTGGCTGCTTCCGGGTCTCCCGGCTTAAGCACGGACAGAGGGGCTGGAGAGGGTCTTCCTTCTTGGCACTGGGTGGTGATGTAACAGTAACACCACCACCAACAGCAATGGCAGCCGCTGGTCTACTGAGCATTTACTGTGTGCCAGACACCAGCTTAGGATTTTATACTCTTCACCTTGCTTAATCCTCCCAGAGGTAACAGAAGGTAAGTGTGCTTTTCCAGAGGAGGAAACAGAGGCTCAGAGAGGTAGAGCTAGTTACTCAAGGCTACGCATCCAGGGAGCAGCGGAGCTGGGACTCAAACCCATGTCCATTGTCATAAAAACAAAGTTTCCATAGACTAAGCTGCACAGAAAGTTCCAGGCAGGCAGGAACAGTGTCTGTTTTGCTTAACATTGTGCCCTTGGTGTAGAGGAGAGTGTCTTTCAAACAGTAGGAGTTCAATGTTTGTTGAATGAATTGCATGGGGCTACTACTCTGTGCCAGGCACCATGTGAAGTGTTCCCCATTCCCACTGAAGCCACCCAATGGGCCTATAATTAGGTGGGATCATTATCCGTATTTCACAAGTGGGGAAACTGAGGATCAAAGAAGTCAGGTGTGACGGGGCTTCCCTGGTGGTGCAGTGGTTGAGAGTCTGCCTGCCGATGCAGGGGACACGGGTTCGTGCCCCGGTCCAGGAAGATCCCACATGCCGCGGAGCGGCTGGGCCATGGCCATGGCCGCTGAGCCTGTGCGTCCGGAGCCTGTGCTCCGCAACGGGAGAGGCCACAGCAGTGAGAGGCCTGCATACCGCAAAAAAAAAAAAGAAAAAGAACTCAGGTGTGATACAGGATGCAAGATGGCAGAAGGGGGACTGGTCCCACCCTGAGAGGGTCCTTCAGCCTAGAGTCCTGCTAGTGCTCCTCCTGGCATCTCTCTGCCCCCTGAATTTGGAGCTCTGTGACTCAATTTCTCCTCAACAAAAGTACCAGCCTTTGGAGCCCTGGGCCAGGAGGACCAGGTGTACTTGTCTGTTAGGGGTAATGTTCTTCTTCCAGCTAACACATCTGCATTTCTGCAAAGGGCTCATCCTCTCACCCTAGAACCTCTCAACCTACTGGCAGCAAAGACCCTCAGCTGTTTTTCACTGTATTTAGATGTCAAATCTCTAATGGTTTTGTTCCAACCCTTTCAATTTTTTTTTTCTTTTTTGGCCGCACTGTGCAGCATGCGGAATCTTAGTTCCCTGACCAGGGATCGAGCCCGGGCCCCCTGCACTGGTAGCATGGAGTCTTAACTATTGGACTGCCAGGGAAGTCCCCCAACCCTTTCAATTTTAAAATTAATCCTGCATCTGGGTTTGGAGCCAGGGATCAAGATTCAGGCTCCACTACCTCTCTGCTGTGTGACCTTGGGCAAGTGGCTTGACCTCTCTGAGCCTGCATTGCCTCAGCCACACAGCAGGGCAGGATGGCAATACCTACCTCCAAGGGGCAGAGGGGATAAGTGAAATCCTTTCTGTAAGGGGCTGAGTGCACTGCCTGGCACACAGGGAGCACCAAAGAAACCGCCCCACGAGGATGGTAGCTCATCGTTTAAATTCAAAGGCTGCTCTCCCTGAGGCACCTCTCCTGGCCTTCCCACCTTGAAGCCCTTTTTCTGCTGGGTGTTCTGGCTGTCTGTCTTTGGGTCACGTGGCCCCTGCTGGACTCCGAGGGCAGGGCAGGACTCAAGTTTGAGTTCCCACAGGGCTCAGCACATGGTAGGTGCTCAGAGAATGAGCTGATGAAAAGCCACAGCTGAAACACCTGTCATCCCTTCTGAAAGGGAGCAGCCGTTTATTGAGCACCCACTGGGTACCAGCATCATGCTGGATGCTTTCCTTTAATCATCTTTCAACCCTTAGCTGCCAGGAGTAGTAAAAATCAGACAGGTGGCCGGGGGAAAGGGCACTCCTGGCAGAAGAAATGGCAGAGGCAAAGGTGTGGCAGAAAATGGGGAGACAATGCCTTTTGAAGTTAAGTACCATCTCTGGAAAATCTGCTGTTAAACTTTTCCTTTTTTTATGGGTTAAATAACCTTTTATGTTACCCTTCTGTGCTCCCCTGAGCTCAACAGGACCAAATGGGCAGAGGGATATACAGGGAGGAAAGGAAGGAGGTGAGGGCAGCCAAAGACAGCGATGGGTCTCCCATTACACTAAAATCTGTATTGCCTTTATCTACAAAGGTGGCTTATCCACTAGATGGCAGTAGAACTAGTCATTTGGGACAAACACAATGTTAAATTCTTAACTCCCCTTTCTACTTCCATCACCATATATTTCAAATGCTTCAAAGGTTCAAATTTCTAAAAATTGAGATCACAAAAGTACTTGAAAAATCCTACAACCTTCAGGCGAGAGGGGTTTTTTTAAATATGACAATAAATCCAGAAGCCATAAAGCAAAGGTCTGGTAAGATTTCCTACTTTCTGCAAATATTTTTTGAATGTCTGCTGTGTATCATATACAAGAGACATTGTACACAAAGTTAAGAAACAAAAGGCAAACTAGGGGAGAAGATATGAAACACATTTACCAGGACAAAGGTTAGTATCTCTAATATACAAAGAGCATCTACAAATCAATAAGAAAATGATCTCTCTGATAGAAAAATGGGCTAAGGGTACATGAATCAGTGATTTACAAAAGAATAAATATGAGTGGTTCACAACACGTGAAAAGATATTTAGTGTAACTAATAAACAAAGAAGTACAAAATAAATCAACAAGGAGGAAAAAAATTCTTATTCTTTCTGACCACTTTTCCTGGGTATGTGGTCAATATGTGGCTACAATACATTCTCCTTCCCAAGTTTTCTTCCTCACTCTTATAACTACAGTACAGTACCAATATGCCTTGCATTCCCAAGAACCCCGAATACCCAGTGTTGGGAATGGGGTTCAGTAAATTACAATACAGCCACACAAGAGACTGTTACACAAGAGGAACCAAAGTTACTCAGAATTTGTAATCACACAGAGAAATACAGATGCTTGCAGTGGGTGAAAGGAAGCAGGATTGAAAATGGTATATGCAGAATGAACGACCATTTTGAAAAAGTACATGGGGAAAAAATCAGATAGGAAAACAACAAAATATTGCCACTGCTTTTCTAGTAGGTAGCTTTCCCCTCCTATTTCCGTATTTTCTGAATTTGACAGTAGGCATATGCAACTTTTATAATTGTGGAGAAAAATCTAAAAATCCTAAACATTGGAAAGTATTGTCCTACTGCACATTCAGTAACCCTGTAGTGTTAAACCTCTCACCCCACTTCCTTGATAATTGACAGAGCTGTATGAAATCCACAGCCAATGCGTGTGACTCACGTAACTTATACCACGGTGTCAGCTTTGCAGTGGGCTGCTGATTATCCAACCTGCCAAATGCTTTCATGTATAGGTATAGAATCCTCACATTGACTGATGAACAGGTTCTATTATCCCTCTGCTAAAGACACAGAAACCAGAGTCAGAGAGGTTCAGACCCCTGCCCAAGGTCACACAGCTCAGAAACACCAAGCTGAGAGTCCCACCCCACTGTGTCTGATGCTACAGCTCGATCAACCTAAGCTGCCCAGCCTTGCCTCCTGAAAGGAGGGGCAGGGAGAGAAGCCTGTGAGGAGTTGCCATCTCCTGCATCAGATTTTAAAAAAACAAAGTAAGGGGAAAAAAAAAATTGGGGGGACTCACCTCTCCCTTCTTATCTCTTCAGCAGTGTTCCTCTGCCTGTCCTCTTACCTGCTCTTTCCTTGTTTCCTCTTTAATTTTTTTTCTTTTAACTAATCACTCAGTTAATAAGTTAGCTCTCTGAAACTTGGGTCGGTACCTAGTGACTCTATGAATGCAATAAAGAAATCAGCCGTCACCGGTACAGAAGCCAGAAAGGTTTAAATCAAATCATCCTCTACAACAATGACATTAATTATGCTTTTAACACGTTTTACTGCTTTTTTTCCTCACTTCACGCCACATCTGTGTGAACAATATCCAAAAGATTTACGGTTTTCTTTCATAATTATAGACATACAGGCTGCACACTTATCAAAATACTTGCTGAGCAATCACGCTATATCGCATTCTCTGCCAAAGATTTGTGTTGGCAGCAGTCACTCAAAACAAAAATGTTGAATCAGGACTTGTGTGGCTTCGGGGGGGAGGTGTGGAGGGGAAGTATTTCGACAAATAATTTGCCTGTCAAGAAGTATAAAAACAGGAGAGTGTTCACCCTGGCAAATTTTCCAGGAGTATTATTTTTATGGAGGGGCTGGGGCAGCGTGTGTGGCAGGGACAGTGAGCAGGGAAGCTCCGAGCACCAACAACACATCTGACATTTGGTTCTTGTGTCTGAGGATACAATTTAATGAGAACAAAAATATGTCTTCCTAATTCCCCTAAGAAATCATTAAAACATTTTGTTATTCTTAAATGTCTTGAAAATGAATTAGAGCCCTGAAGGGGCTGTTCGTATGGTATGTCTCCATCAGTTAAGGTTCCTTGTTCTCTAGCTCGGTGACAGCTGGGGATGTACGCCCCCCCCACCCCTCCATTTCTGGGGAGTAGAACTGGGAAATCAGACACGTGGAGTCAGCACTGGGCTTGGAATGACCGTTTGGGGGGAGGGGCAAGAGGGCACGGGAACGTTCCAGGAAGTTCCGTGACCATCTTGGGAGCGCTCACGGTCCCTGACCGGCACCATGGTTCTGGCCTCGTGGGTTAACGTATTTTCAGAAAGATGAGGGTCCACAGTGAACCCCAGAAATGATACTCTCTCCCACATGGGGGCTGTAAGCCCCTTCTCACCCCCAAACGCTCCCCTGGGTTTGAGACAACAGGTTACTTGAGTGATGATCTGTTTACCTCTGCCACCAGAATGCAAGTTCTCTGAGGTCTGGGCCCGTGTCTGTATCGGCAGGCTCATGGCTATGTTCCCAGTGTCTGGTGAGCGCTGGGCACATAGGAGGCACTCAATAAATGCCATCTGAGTAGATAAACACGTGACAAGCAGGAAGCGCTAGTTGAAAAAAGTACCTTTTCATTCAAATAACTCTTCTCCCACTTTCTGCATCTGAATCTTATTTCTAATTCATTCAACAAACAATTATTAGGTGCCTACTGTGTACTGGATTCAGGGTACACAAGTTTACTATGACTCAGTCCCAGGCTTGGAGAATTTCACTTGTCCTAGGGACACACAGATGATGATAAGAACAGTTAACACTTAGCAAGTGCCACTCTGTGCCATGCATGCTGAAGCCTCCCAATGACTGTATGAGACAGACTCTGATATTATTCCCAATTTATAGAAGCGAAGACTGAAGCTCAGGGAGGTGAATTAATTCGTCCACAGTTACCCAATGAGTAAGTGGTTCAGGCAGGATTTGAACTGGGGTCTGAGACTGGAAACACAAGCCCATCTCAGTGCTGCCCCCTGGTGCTACAGGAAAGGTACTATGAGGCCCGGTGGAGGAGCTGGGCATGTGGACTCGTGGGAGGTATCTCTGGGGTCTGTACTGGGTCACCCTCCACTGTCATTCGCCACTGAGACTGTGCAACCCAAAGAATTGAAAGGAGTGAGAAATAAAGAGGGTGTATTTTTCCAAATTTTTTCCCAGATAGCTCTGATAAGGGTGGAGACATCATAAGCAAAAAGGCTGCAAGGAATGGGGCGGCCTCTCGGTCTCTCGGCCACATGCCTGGTGTGGTCCTCAGTAAGGGTGATAACGACCAGGGCTGCAGACACAGCTGTCTTGGCCTCATACCACAGGGCCACGTCCTGGCAGGGGGAGGCACAGAGCCTGGAGGGCTGTGCTGTCTGGTTCCAGCCATTCTTGCCGCCAAAACATTCTGACTGAGAAAACCCATGTGGCCATGCTGCCTTCCTGCGAGCGCAGAATCAGGGCAGAGCGCGGGACTGGAGCAGAGCGAGTCGAGTCTGCAGGGGCCTCTGTAGTGGGCTGAATGGTGACCCCCAAATACACATCCATGTCCTAAGGCCTGGAACCTGTAAACGCGACCTTTTTTGGAAAAGGGTCTTTTGCAAATGTAATTAAGTTAAGGATCTTGAGATGAGATCATCCTGGATTATCTGGGCGGGGCCTAAATCCAATGACCAGTGTCCTTATAAGAGAACGAAGAGGGGGATTTGGGACCCAGAGACACAGAGGGAAGAAGGCCACGTGCAGACAGAGGCAGAGATTGGAGTGATGCAGCCACAAGCCAAGGGACACCTGGAGCCACCAGAAGCTGGAAGAGGTAGGGAAGAGTCCTCCCCTATTGAAGTACAGTGTGTAACGTGAAGGATGTAAGTTACTCAGCTTTCTGCTCTCTACACCAAACAGTGTTTGTCTTCGGAGAGACCACAGCCCTGCCGACACCTTGATTTCAGACTTCTGGCCTCCAGAACTGAGAGAGAATAAGGATCTGTTGTTTTAAGCCACCCAGTTTGTGGTAGTTTGTTATAGCAGTGGGAAACTAACATAACCTCCCACGAGGAGCCAAGTTGTGACACGAGCAGACATTCTAGAAATAGTTGTTGAATGTATCAAGAGCTGAGTCCCATCTCTCCCTGGCTGTGAGGCATCAGGCACTGGACTCAACCTCTTTGTGCCAGGGAGACAGGGACTGGTAGGGCCTGTTCCCTTGGGGCTTGTAACATGCAGAGGGTAGAGCACATGTAACTTCTACACCTGGCCAGTGCTTCTCTAACTATGATGTGCTCCCGGATCCCCTGGGGAACTTGTTAAAAATGCAGAGGCTTCAATGGCCCGAGGTTCTGTATTTCTAACGAGCTCCAGGTGAAGCCAATGCTGCTGGTCCATGGACTACACTTTGAGTAGAACAGGCTAGAAGACTTCCCTCACCACCCAGCCCATGTGCTTTTGGAGGGGAAGCTTCACATCATTGCTGCTGTATTAGTTTCCTGGGGCAGCCATAACAGAGCACCACCCACTAAGGTGGCTTAAAACCACAAAAGTTTATTCTCTCACAGTTCTGGAGGCCAGGAGTCCAAAATCAAGTTGCTGTCAGGGCTGTGCTCCTTCTGAAGGCTCTAGCAGAGGATCCTTCCTGGCCTCTTCCAGCTCCTGGTGGTCTCAGGCATTCCTTGGCTTGTAGTTGCATCACTCCAAACTCTGCCTCTGTCTTCACATGGCCCTCTTCCCTGTGTCTGTGTCCCAAAACTCCCTCTCCTCTTCTTATAAGGACACCCTTCATTGGATTTAGGGTCCTCCCTAAGTCCAGGATGATCTCATCTCAAGATCCCTAACTAATTACATCTGCAAAGACCTTGTTTCCAAATAAGCTTGCACTACGAGGTTCAAAGTGGACATAAATTTTGGGAGGACACTATTTAAACCACCACAGTTGCCCAAGACAGATGGAACGAGGGACTTTCCCATCCCCTGCACAAAGATCTCACAAACAACCTTGACATCAAATATAAATGACTTTGCCTTCTCCATGGCTCAGCCTAGAGTGGGATCTCATTTTCTTCTTCATAAACCCCCAGCCCCAATCACCCCTGATAGCACTAATTCCTGCAGCTGTGTGGAAGTACTAGAAATGGATTAGAGGGGCTGTCTGGGTGGAGGGAGTTAGCACAGTGGAGTCTTCTCCCAGCTCCACCATTATTAAGCAAATCACTACATTCTGGGTTCCCATCTCTAGGTCAATAAATGAAAACGTTGCAGAGGATGGGCCATTTTAAAAAAGGGAAACTTTTTGCAGAAGTATATCTACATATTTAGGTACACAGTTGAAGGCTCTCAAGCTGATCATACCTCTGTAATCCACACCCAGATCAAGAAGCAACATCTCCAGGCCCCAAAGGCCCCTCCCAGGAACCCCATCCAAGAGAAACCATTCTCTTGACTTCTAACAGCACAGGTGCCTTTTTTTTTTAGGTGAAATTCTGTAACGCAAAATTTACCATTTTATAGTGAACAATTCAGTGCCAGTTAGTACATTCATGATGTTGTGCAACCACCACCTCTATCTAGTCCCAGAACATTTTTATTCCCCTAAAATGAAACCTCATACCCATTAAGCATTCACTCCCCATTCTCTCCTGCCCCCAGATTGGTAACCATCAATCTGATTTCTGTCTCTATAGATTTGCCTATTTTGGGTGCTTCATACAAATGAAATCATAAACCGTGTGACCTCTTGTATCTGGCTTCTTTCACTCAGCATCATGTTTTTAAGGTTCATCCACTCTGTAGCATGTGTCAGTACTTCATTACTTTTTATGGCTAAATAATATTCCACTGGATTGGTAAACCACATTTTATTTATTCATCCACTGATGGACATTTGGGCTGTTCCGCCTTTTAGCCATTGTGAATAGTGCTGATATTAATTTTTGCCTGTCTTCATATTTTATGTAAATGGAGTCATACAGTATATGCTCTTTTGGGTTTGGTTTTTGAGGAACATCAAGTTTTTGAGGTTGGCCGAGCCATGTTGGAGGAAACATTTGCAGTCTTTCCTCCAGCGCCCTCTGCTAGCAGAGAGCACTGGGTGCCTTCTGCCCCTTGTGGCGAAGGGATGGGGGTTCTGGTGGGCAAGACACTCGGATCCCCAAGATCCAGGTGGGAGATCTTACCAGGAGCCCCCCAAAGCTCCCTGGCTGATGTTGGAAGGCAGTGGGGTAAGTTGGAAGAGTCGTGTGGGGACATATCACACCAGACTGGGTATAGACCCCCTCAGTCCCTACAACTCCTACCCGTGGCAGGCCTGGCCTCACCCAGGAGTCTTGGCCTGTCCCCAGATGCCACTGAGAGGAGGCCCCTGTGTAACAGTCCTAACAGCAGTTTATTTTTGTTAATTATTCACTCATGGAGCCCAAGCATTTCTTACCTGGTGCTTCAATTAACTGCTTGTAAACGCTCAGGAAAGCGGCTTCGGCCTCCTGACTTCTCTTACTAAGAGCCACCACCTTTGGAAACAACAAGAGAAAGAATCACGTGTGACCACAGCATCTGAGTCTAGAAGCAAATCTGATCATTTTCTACATATGCAAACATGGGATTGGGGGGAGAAAGAAGGGAAATGAAGATTAAAAGTATGGAGTAGACTGCCAAAATTCAGCTGATGGTGGCTGACTCCTTTGCCAGAGCAAGTTCTAAATAAATAGACTTTGCCTGTTAAAAAAAAAAAAGTATGGAGTAGAAAGTCTGGGTTCAAGTTCCAGCTCCACTGCATCTGGCTGTGTGACCTTGGGCAAGTCATTGCCCCTCCTCTGATCCTCAGTTTCCTCACCTGTAAAATGGGGGTAAATAATAGAAACTACCTCTTAGGCCTGTTGTGAGGATTAAAAGAAGCTACATATAAGTGCTTAGCACAGGGCCTGGCACAACAGTAGGTTATTAACAGCTGTTACTATTATTCCTGTTATTAAAGGGCAATGTCGGAGGTTCAAATATGACACGTTTTGTAGGAAAGTGGGACACATCTGGGGAATATGTCTTGCCACTGAAAATTAAAGAGAAATTGTTGAATCTCTAGTAAGATATCAGTTTCAACAAATGTCAAGAGTGACAGTTTGTGAAACAGTTCCTGGCATACCAAAGGTGCTCAATAAATGCCTCTTGATTGATGAATACACCAAATGACTGGATGACCAGTGGTGAGGAGATACTTTCATGCATTCGTTCTCTTGCTCACGGACTTTTATTGTTCTGCCAGTGAGACTCCGTAAGATGTGTTTCTGGGGCTCAGCACCACCTCATCCCTCCGCTCCTGGCTGTGAATTCTGAGCTCCGGCCTCACAACTGCCTTGATGCTGGCTCTTCTTGGCTAGTCCCCTTGGCATTAGTCCTGGGCCTTCCTGGCAAACTGCTGGACCAAGCTCCTGGCACCCACAGGTCACCATCCCTACCTCCTCGAGGACACACTGGGCTGGCATCCCCCTTTGGACTGGAACAGAGCTTTATTCCCCCTGGCACTGAAATACCTCTCCCTCCGGTGCCAACTTGCTAAATGATGACTCTATCAGAGCATCGACTTGTCAACACCCTCTTTCAGAGCTGGGCTTTTCCTATGAATCCCAGTAACGCCATTTGGGGAAGTGTCTGTTATTGAATTCCTCCCCTCAAAGTAAGCTCTGTGAGCATGTGGTCTGGTGCACAGAAGGGGCTCAACATAATCCGTTGAATGAACAAATCCAAGTGGGTAGCACTGACTCTAGATCCTGTCTGTGACACCACTGTAGAGAAATGGCAGGGCCCAATTCTGAGACAGTCTGCTCACAGAGGTGACCAACCGAGGTACAGGTCCTGGAGCCAGGCTGCCTGGGTTCAAATCCCAGCCCCACCACTTATTATCTGTGTGTCCTTGAACAGGTGGGTCACTTCAATCCCTGTGCCTCTACTTCCCCACCTGTAAAAAGGGATAATAATATGACAGCCTCCCTCAAAGCGTCGCTAGAGGATCAAATGACTTAACACAATGTAAAGCCCTTTGCAAAACTCCTAGCATGCATTAAGCCCCATAGACATGTCACCTCTTGGTATGATCAACCCCTTCCTTCCTTCTTGCCTGTTATGGGGACAGGTTCTGCCCAGTGCTGGATGATAAACTTCAGCTGTGCTCATCTCTGGTGTCCTATGAAGACCACCTGAGAAAAGCCTCGCCTCCACACACAGCAGGGCACTCTGGGAAGAATTTGAAAACCACAGCAGTTTCTCTGCTGCTTCCAATATGGCAGCCATGAGCCTCATGTGGGTACTAAGCACTTGAAACGTGGCAAGTCCAAATCCAGATGTGCTGTGAGTGCAAATATGCACCTGATTTCAAAGACTTAGTTCAAAAAAAGAGAATGTACAATAGCTCATCAGCTATTCTTATGTTGATTACATGTTGAAGTGATAAAATTTTGGGTATTCTGGGTTAAATAAAAAATATTATTAAAATTCATTTCACCTGTTTTCTTTTACCTTTTAAAATGTAGGTACTGGGCCTCCCTGGTGGCGCAGTGGTTGAGAGTCCGCCTGCCGATGCAGGGGATACGGGTTCGTGCCCCGGTCTGGGGGGATCCCATATGCCGCGGAGCGGCTGGGCCCGTGAGCCATGGCTGCTGAGCCTGCGCGTCCGGAGCCTGTGCTCCGCAACGGGAGAGGCCACAACAGTGAGAGGCCCGCGTACCACAAAAAAAAAAAAAAAAAAAAAATGTAGGTACTACAAAATGTAAAAGCGCATGTGTGGATCACATTATATTTCTACTGGACGGCATGGCTTGAAGGTTTTACAAGGTCCACAGAGAATTTTTATTTAAGAGAGGTGGAGAGAAATATATGGTGGATGTTGAGCAAGTGATTTTAAAAAGGTCAGTTACAAAAGCTCTTCAAGCTCTCTCGTTGTTATTCTGAGAGCAATCTCTGGTCGCTTACCTTCCAGAGTGAATGACAGTCTCTCATACATTCAACAAACATTTCCTGAGCACCTGCTATGTGCCATGAACTGTGAGCTGAGAACTCAGCGATGAATAATGCAGCCTCAAGCCCCACCCTTAGAGGACTCACAGTCCAGTGGGGAGATGGACATTAAAGCAGATTCCCCAGATAATTCATTAATTACACGTGCTAAACGCTTCAAAGGAAAAGCAGAGGGGGGCTTGAGAGTGTGTAAGTGGGGGGAGACTGACCCAGTTTGATGGGTGGAAGGAACATCAGGAATTATCTCCCAGAGGGGAAGATGGTGATGGACAGAAATAATGTTCTAGAATCTAGGCAAAGGGAAGATTTTTATTCTTGCTAAGATATACAAAACACAGTTCCTGCTCTGGGGACTCACAGCTGAGTGGGAGACACAGCAATGCCAAAGAGGAACCGTAACACAGGAGGAGGTGATGCAAACACTGGAGTCTCCAGATTAATGTGAGGAGGGGGCAATTAATTCAGAGTTTGGGGGGACATCCTGGATGCACTACTAGTAATAATAATGTAACATTCAGAGTTTACCATGTACCAGATATTTACTATTCATAATCATCCCTCTCCATACACCAATCACTGAAGGTAGCTGCTGTTATCCCCATTGTATAGATGAGGAAACCAAGACTCAGCGAGGTTAAGTAACTTGCCCAAGGTCACTCAGTAAGTAAATGGCAGAGTGAGATTCACACCAGGTCTGGGGATTGAAATTACTGTTCTGAATCCAGATGTGGGCCCCTTTCTCCTGGATAGAAAAACCATCCCAGCCAGTGGGGACAGTCACTCGGACTCCATTTGGATGCTGATGCCTTGAGATGCTCTCTATGGCTGTACCAGGTCAGGGGCTGCTATGCTGCTGACCTGAGGTCCAAGAAAAGCCATGAGAAACAAAAGCAATTCACCTCCCGATCCCTAGATGGAGAATTATCAAAGATGAGCCAGCACAAAGTCTGAATGCTTCATTTTACAGTTGTCCATGCTAAGCATGTGTGGTAGCTGGAGTTTACGATAGGCATAAGAATGTTCTATTGACTTCTGATTTATTTCTTTTCTTTATTTTTTTGGCTGTGTTGCGTCTTAGTTGCGGCACGTGGGGTCTTTGTTGAGGCATGTGGGATCTTTTGTTGCGGCACGGGTTCTTTGTTGCGGTGCTCGGGTTTGTCTCTAGTTGTGGCGTGTGGGTTTTCTCTCTGTAGTTTGCAGCATGCGGGCTCTCTTGTTGAGGCGCACGAGCTCAGTAGTTGTGGTGCGCCGGTTTAGTTGCCCCGTGGTATGTGGGATCTTAGTTCCTGACCAGGGATCGAACCCGCGTCCCCTGCATTGGAAGGCGGATTCCTTACCACTGGACCACCAGGGAAGCCCTGCTATTGACTTCTAAAAAGGAATTCAGGGCAGAGGTGAGGGCAAGCCACAGAAGATCCCTTTATTGTTTCCTGGTCCCTATGCATAGCACCCTCTACTATCCATTCATGGTGCTTATCAGTTGTGTACTGATTATCTGTATGACTGTCTCCTTATAATGTCAGCCCGCCCCATTAAAGCTGTGCTGTCCAAAACAGTAAGCACTAGCCCATGTGGCCAATGAGCACTTGACATGTGACTATTCAAATTCAGATAGGCTGTACGTGTAAAATATGGGATTTCTAAGTCTTAGGAAGAAAAAAGGAATGTAAAATATCTCAATAATTTTTATATTGATTTCATGTTGAAATGATAATATTGTGGACATATTGGGTTCAATAAAATATATTATTAAAATTAAACTCACCTATTTCATTTTACTTTTTATAATGTAGCTACTAGAAAAATTTATATTACTTATGTCGTTTGCATTCTATTTCTACTGGACAGCACTGTTCTAGATCAAAGGTTAGGAAACTATGGCCCTTGGGCCAAATGTGGCCCTTCATCTGTGTGTTTAAATAAAGTTTTATTGGAACACAGCTACAATCATTCTTTTATGTATTGTCTATGGCTGCTTTCATGCTATAATGGTGGAGTTGCATAGTTGTGACAGACACTCTGGCTGCAAAGCTGAAAATATTTACTCTCTCTGGCCCTTAACAGAAAACATTTGCTGATCCCTGCTTTAGAGGTTCACCTAATGGCTAGACAATATTTTCAAAAGCAGAGATCAAAAAACATCCTGGAATGGCACTAGGTCTGAATTAGTTCAAGTTTAGGGCCTCCCATAGTAAATATGACTCTTGAAGACAGTAGTCATTTGGATGTCCTGCCTCGTTCAGTCTTGTTTTAGAGCAATGACCCTGTTTATTTCTAAAAGGCCAGGCCTGATGGCATCAGGGCCTGATCCAGTGCTGGGCCCAATGTCATGAAGCATCTCTTGGCCTCAGTTTGTTCATCTATCATGTGGGAATAATACTCTCCATTTGCCTAAGAAGCTGTTGGGGGAGGAATGGGCTAACATGTGGTAAAGAGTCCCATGGAAGCTGGAAAAAAGCTTTCTAATAAAGCAAATAATTCTTCTTCCAACCATACAGGATGTCTTTTCCAAGAACTGCAGCTCTCATGTATTTCACCCATGTGCCCAGAACAGGTGAGCTCGGCCTAAATAAAAGGCCATGTGTTTCTGCTTCATGGCTGGGTCCTACAGTGCAGAAGGGCAGGAGAAAAGGGTCCAGAATGACAGATTTGGCTTGTGACAGGCAGATCTTTGAAGGCCATCTGGGGGAGGAAGAGGAGGAGGAGGAGGAGGTGGCGGCCAGCTACAGACACCAAGAAGGTCACCATCAGAAATAGCTCAGCGTCTGATGAAGCAGGCGGCATTCACACTACCCGAAGTAATATAAGGGGTGAAAATGTGTTTGGTCCCCTGAGTATGAAAGTTAACAGGTGTAGAACCGGTTAAGCCAGAGGAGACACAAAAGCCTGCTCTAGCTGCCTAGCATTTGTCTGTCAGGTGGTCAAAAAATGGCAAGTTTGGGGCCCCCCCCGAGGCTGTGCTTCCATGACTGTCTGAGACAGCAGTGAAAACATCTACTGGCTACTGAGAACAGCTCTGTGCCAAGCTCTTGACAATGAACAGTCAGAGTTTCCAGAAACCGAACCTTTATTCTGTGTTCAGTGCCCTGTCTTTGGAATGTCTGCATACAGCTCTAAGACGTGAGCACTGTTATTGCTCCCATTTTACAGGGGAAGAAACTGAGGTTCAGGGAAGCCAAGTCACTTGGCCAAGATGAAAGAACTAGTTATTGATGGAGGTGGTATCTGCGCCCAGCATGCTCTCATTCCAGGGCTCAGAACTGCAACCAGAGACCAGTGTTTCTCAAAGTGTGCTGCACAGTCCCCCGGGCGTGAAAAGAGGGAGGGACCTGTGATCAAGCCTGTACCCACTTGCCTTCTCCATGGATTGTACAAAATCTACTAGCACACTGGATGCTCTCATGAGAGCTGCAGAAGAAAATGCTCTTCAACTCAGCTTAGCCCAGTGTTTTCCCAAATGCATTTGGTCACGGAGCTTTTTCATCAGAGAATAAACTTAGAAACTAGGGTTCCGTGAAACACACTTTGATACAGCTTCCCTCTACCGCCGGGTCCTGGGCTCTGGGGAGGGTGGGGCATGGTGGTTCTGAGAGATTGGGTGGGGGGGTCTGATGCCACAGGAATTCTGGAAGAAACTGAAGAGTGATGGGCAGTTGAGAGGTGGGTGTTCAGAGGGTCTCGGAATCAGTACCTCAGAGGAGGAGGCAGAGGAATGAGATCGGAGGAGAAAAGGCATCAGCCCAGGATGGCCGGGGGCGGGCGGGCGGGCGAGTGCCCTTTAACACCCTCTGAGGCCTGGTTCTCCTTCTGGGAAGTGAAGATCCGGGGCCACGTGGGGAGCAAAGAGGAGAAAGAAGAATGAGGGGAGACAGAGGAAGGGGGAAGAGAGCGTGAGGGTCATGCAAGGAGTGAGGGGCATGGAGGGCAAGGGGGAGCAGAGAGCTGGGGGTTCACAGACACCGAGGGGAGCAGGCAGGAGAAGGGGGTCATGGAGAGTAAGGGAGGCACAGACATGGAGGCGCGTGGAACGTGGGCTCAGAGTGAAGGGAGCAGGGGTGTGGAGCACAGTGCGGGGAGCACAGAGAATGAGGGTGGCGGCGGCTGAGGGCCATGCAGAGGAGCAGAAGGAAACCCTGGCCTCCGCGACACAGGGGAGTGACTGGCTCAATGGGAAGGGGCTCGTGGTGACTGCTCAGGGGCTGCCGCAGGGTCTGGGAGAGGCGATGGTCCAGGTCCAGGGTGGTGCTGGAGAGGGGAAGAAAAGAACTGATTCGAGAGATGATTAGGAGATAAGTTCCTGATCCAGGACATGGTTGGGGCTGAAGGTGGGGAGGCGCATGGGGGTGCATTTAGCCAAGAGGGAGGTGCAGACTCAGGGAGACACACTACGAGAGCAGTCTACAGTCAGCTGAAGATCTTCCTGGCTAGTGTGTTGAGAGGAATACATGTATTTTGGACTGTAAGGATTGCAGCCCAGGATGGGAAGAAGGTAGAAATTTCAAGGAGGCTCAGTCTTTCTAAGTTCTCAAAATGGGTTGCCTTGTGAGGTACTGAGCTCCCCAAGAGCAGAGGCATCCAAGTACATGGCCATCTATCTCTGAGGATATAAACGCACTCAGGGAAATGTATACATTAGGGAGGTTTGGCCAAACTATCCAGAAGGTGCACATCTTACTCTGAGTCTATGTGATAAATCCCTTTTACTTATAGTGATATTCTGACGTCCTACCACTTGTAAAAGGTGATAACAATTACTTGTTTGGTGATATGAGAATTATTATTATCAACAGTAACAGTGACTACTGAGCACTGACTCTGTCAAGCACTCTGTTAAGTGTCTGACAAATATTAACTCATTTAATCCTCACAACCCAGGTCGGGGGGGTGTCACTGCCCATTTAACAGATGAAGATATCAAGGCACAGAAGGGCGAAGGCCATACCGTGTGGGAGCTGGGACTTACACCCAGCTCAGTCAGACTCCAAAGCCCATGATCCTAACCCCCACTTGGGACTGAATCTCTGGTAGGGGTTTGTGGAAGGGGCTGGGTGGAATATCTGAAAGGGCTGAAGGAGCCAGGCCGGCAGGATGGCAGGGGACAGCGAGGCCAGGAGAAGCCAAGTGCCCGGGTCTTCAGCAGGACTTGTCTCCTCTGTCTCACAGAGTGTGTTTGCTGGGGGCCTTGTTCCCGGGTGAGCACTAATGTTCTCTCTGCCGTATGTCATTGATGTGGCTGAGCAAATGAAAATTACACTTTAATGTCAGGGCTTAAATAAGAAATAAGACTTTGACTCTTGTTTTTGGTAGCTGTTGTTGAGCTGGGCTCTCTCGGCTCCTGTTTGGACAGGGCAGAAGGCTGGGACCCTCTCTGGCCTTCTGAGATTTCAGGGACATTCCCAAGGGAGGGTCAGAGTGGGTCCCAGAGAGGCCACATCCTAGCTGAGGCTCAGGAGCCAGCAGAAGCCACTTCTAGAGCCTGACAGGATGGAATAAAATGAACATATCTGGCCACCTTTCACTGTTTTGAATTCTCAGATATAAATCACACATTTATTTTAAATCGTCAGATGTAAGACACTAATTCAAATTCAATCTTGAGCTCTGAGATCCCCTCTTCCAGGGATGTAGGTCCAGCTTCTAGATCCTCCTCCCAGTGCCTCAACCTGCAACAGTGATGGACACAAGCAGGAGTTCCGTAACTACAATAAAAGCAAGCGGTATTTACTGAGCACCCACTATGTGCACGCCCCAGGGGAGGCGTCCTGCATCCTCCACAAGACCCTCAAACAAGTATTGAGTGCTGTACATGCATCACTCGATCCTTGCAAAACTTCCATGAGGTGGGGGGACTGAATTGTGCCCCCCCAATGTGACTATATTTGGAGAGAGGACCTTTAAGGGGGTAATTAAGGTTAAATGAAGTCTTAAGGGGATTGGTGTCCCTATAGGAAGAGGAAGAGACATAGGCATGCAGAAGCATGGAGGAACACAGTAAGAAGGCGGCCATCTACAAACCAAAGAGAGAGCTCTCACCAGAAACCAACCGTGCCAGCACCTTTATCTTGGACTGCTAGCTTCCAGAATTGTGAGAAAATAAAATTCTGTTGTTTAAGTCACCTAGTCTGTGGTATTCTGTTACGACAGCCTGAGCTGACCGTCTAGCTCCAGAAGCTGCCATCTCATGGCTGGGTTTGTCAGTTCTTAGGTCTGAGCCCCACCAGGGGAGAGTGGGTCTGTCTATTCACAGAGCCTCGCACACAGTGGGTGCTCAATAAATGTCTGCTGAAGAACGAGTGTCACTGTCTATGTGTCATCCTTGGGGGTGATTCTCAGGCTGGAGAGGAACTGATAGCAGTGGGGCTCCCTCTTTGGAGATGTCCGGAAAAGTACCAGGCACCCTGACTGGTGTTCGTGTTCTAGTTAAGGGAGAGTTTGTGCTTTGTCCCGACCTCCTCTGAACACTAGGCACTCACCCATCAGTCAGCATCTGATGACAGGCCCGTGCTCATGCTAACTTCTCATCTGGCTGTTGTTCCATTTCCCCAACCAGATTGTGAGCATCCAGAGGGCTCACAATCTGGACTGGGACTAGCTTTTTTTTTTTTTTTCTTGGCATTTAAAAAAGTGAAATAAAATAATGCATGTAAAGTGTTAACATAGCGCCTGACACATCACCGATGTCCAATGAATTCATTTTCTCAGCAGGTATTTATCGAGCATCTTCTAAGGATGGGGGCTGTTCTAGGCACTGGGTATTCAGTACTAAGCAAGACTGACCCAAACCTGTACCCTTGCAGAGCTGACACTCTGAAGGCAGAGGCAGGCAATAAAAGAAATCATGATACAGAAGGTGAGAAAGTGATCAAGTACAAGGGAGGAAAATAAAGCTAGGAGGGAGATGGGAGTCTGGGGTAGGGATGTGTGTCCTGCCTAGTAGGGCCAGGGAAGGCCTTGGGAGAAAAGAACAGTTGAGCAGACTTGTAGAAGGGGAGGGGGTGTGTCATTCGGCCATCTCAGGGAAGAATATTCCAGGCAGCTAGACTAGCAGGTGCAAAGGCCCTGGGGCAGAAATACTTTTGCCTTGTTTGGGTAACAACAAAGAGGCCAGTGTAGTGGGAGAAGGTAGGGGAAGGGGATGAGAAGAGGTCAGGGATCAAAGGGTAGGGGCAGAGCTTTGTAGGTCATTGTGAGGACTTGGGCTTTTTCCCCGAGGGGAATTAGTAGCCACGGGAGGGTTTAGAGCAGACGAGGGACATGGTCCACGTACGTTTTAACAGGATTCCTCTGGCTGTCATGTGGACAATGGATTGAGGGGGCGCTAGGGTGGAAGCAGGTTGACCAGGGAGGTGGCTACTTTAATAGTCCAGGCGAGAAGGATGGCATTTCAGAGCAGGGTGGTGTCAGTGGAGGTGGGGAGAAGTGCTGGGGTTCTGGATCCATTCTGAAGGTCCAGCCACAGGATTTGTTTCTCAGAAACACAGAGTAGATGTGGGGTGAGGAGAGAGGAAGAGGGGTGTCAAGGACATTTCATGGTTTGGGGCGTGAACAACTGGATGATCTTGAACAGCTGCTGCTGTGATTTTCTCCTCCCTCGCAGTCCACAACAGGACAAGTCAGGAGTGGGCACTAAATCAACAATGACTGAATGAAAAAAATGAATGAATGAGGTAAGGAAGGAACTTAAGAGGCTCTCTGAGCTAATCCTTCTGAACTACAAACAAATACAAACCCACGTCTAGAAGGATGATGGACAATGACACCCATCTACGCTGCAACCCAAACTATGCTGCAACCTTGAAGGCTCTGTGGAGATCTCTTGCAGGCTCTCTGATGGAGCAACACCTAGTGCGAGGGGACGGAGGCCCAGGATCTGCCCCAGAGGTCCTGGCATCTCAGGGAAGCTGTCAGCAGTGTGGGAAACAGGAAAAGCTGGACCTGGGAGTGAGCAGACCTGGGTTCTGGTTTCAGCTGGGGCCTTGTGTTCCTGTTCACCTTTGGGCAAGTCAGACCCCCTTTCTGAGCCTCAGCTTCCCCATCTGTAAAGTGAAGGTGCTGAGTTTCAGGTCTCTAGCTCAAATTCACTCAAGCAGACAGACAAACACTCTCCTCCCCACACATAGATCTCCACCCCACTGGGATTTTAATCAAAGGCAGTGCAAGGCCTTGGAAGCCCACCCAGGCTTGGATCAAGGGGTGGGTCTGCTGGGAGAGCATGAGGGAGGAAAGAAAAACACCATGCAATTTTATTTTAATATTTGTAATTACTCCCAGGCTAAAAATAAGGCACAGAGCAGAGTGTTTTCAAATGTTGGCATTAATGAACACTTTTTATCCAACATAATGCAGGCCCCCAAATGCATTTATGTCAGGTTCCTTGAGATCTCGGAAGCGGTGCCCCATGCCAGATTGGCTTTCACAGCTTGGGAGCGGCACAAAAATGAAATGTCCCACAAGCGCAGGCTGGCAGGCCTGCTATTAGCAACAGTATAATCATCAATTATGTCCAATCACAAACTACTGATTTTATAATTATCAAATGAAGTTCTAACTTCTCACCTCCGCTCAGTGGCAACTCATATAATCTCTCAGCTCAAAAAAGGAAGCTTTTTTCTTTTTTTTCCTGCTCTCTCTTCTGGGGAAAAGAATTTCCAGGCCTCCACATAAGACTGCATTTAAATTGCTTGTCACTCAAAACAAAGGCAAACCACTCATTTGTAATTCACCAGCCACCTGAACAGACTGCCTGTTTTCCTTTAAGCATCCATGCACTGAAGCACAAAGATCATTTTTTCTATTGTTAAAATTGTATAAGCCAGAGCTTTTTTTAGCAGTGAATACACAATTTCACTTCTCTTCTGAGGGCTCCCAGCATAAAAGGGACAGGACAGGAGGCTTTCTTTAGTGCCTTACAAATAAATTTTGCTTTGGGGTATTAAAAAAAATCAACTATGTGCTCATATAATGAGTTGAAAAGCTATTAAGGCCATTTATATATGAGGGCAGGAAAGAAGACGTTTCCCGTCCTGCCCAGGGTGTGGCCAGTATATGAAGTCAGATGACTGAGATTCATTCTCATGGGCGCTGGAAGCAACTGTGTTCAATTTCCTCTTTTGGGAGCTGCCGATATCACAAATATGGCTCCGTGCTGATTGGCATTCGGCTGGCAGGCTTCAAGAGCAGAAGCAACCCAGGGGTGGGTGCCCCAGCTTGGACCTGGCTGTTCCAGGCAGGCTCTAGCTGTGTGCCTGACTTTCTGGCTACCTCACCCCAGAGGGACAAGCCATGCACGATTGTCATGAAGCCCCTACATGCAACCAAATTCTGTGGCTCAGCCTTTGACAACCAGGCCTGTTTTGACAACAGCTCAGTTTTTCTCTGTAACTGATTATGATAATAATACTTTCCAATTTTAATCTAGAGCTTTTTATAATTTACAAAGACCTTTCACAGGAATTAATGCCTCTGAGCCTCCACTCACTCCCAGAGGTGGCACTGGCAGGGAGGATGGTTCTTGTTTGAGAGGCCTAGAGAGGCTGATACAGCAGTCCCACATCACACAGGAGACATCAAGGCAGCATGTGAACCCAGTCTCTGGATTCAGAGCCAGCTGTGCAGCAGAGAATTTGGGTCTGGATTTGTGCAACTTCCCACTTGAAGTGGGAGAGTAGCTTCCATTTTTGGTAAATTAGAACAGACTCAAGTGCACCCCTAAAATGTCCCCTTCTCACACCTGAATATGCTGTGTTTTCCTGAGTGTAAGGAATGGGGCTCCCACATGCCCACCAGAAGTTATGCATAAGCCACAGCCAGTCTTTTCTTTGCAATAGCCATGAGGACTAACAAAGATTCCTGATTTAAAACAATAGTGAAATTATTCTGTATGATACTGTGATGGTGGATACACATTATGCATTTGTCAAGGAAGATTGTACAACAGAAAAAGTGACTGCTTAATGTAAACAATGGACTTCAGTTAATAATTCTGTATCAATATTGGTTCATCAATTGTAACAAATGTACTGAACTAATGCAAGGTGTTAATAACAGGGGAACTGGGGTAGAGAGCTCTATACTTTCTGCTCAAATTCTCTCTAAACCTAAAACTGCTCTAAAAAATAGTCCATCAATTAAAAAAAAAAAGAGTACTGAACACGTATAAAGCAGGTACTAGGTACCAGGCACTGCTCTCGGTATTTATCACATTAACACATTCAATCTGTACAGCAGCCCTATGAGGTCAGTAACATTACCTTCCTGATTTTACTGGTAGGGAAAACAAGATGTCAGAGAGATCTACCTTATTCAAAGTCACACAGCAAGTGGCAGAGCCAGGATTCATACTCAGGACTCCAGAGCATGTGCCCTTAGCCATGAGACTAATGGGATTATCATTGGGTTCTCTCCAAAAGCCTTTCCCATGGCATACTGTCGTGTGTGAGCGTCCTACCTTGATCATGGGTGTCAGACAGCATAATAACGGTCATGAATGATGGGTCCAGGGCCAGATACATCCCATGGACATGTTTTCTTGGACCCTCAAGTGTTTTAAAAATATTTGAGCCAAAAAAATTCATCAAGTTACATACTTAAGATTTGCGCATTTTACCGTATGTAAATTATACCTTCATAAAGTACTGTGAGCATGAAAATGTGTGCATATATATTGAGGCAGCATTTAAAACCGAGAAGAGATCCAAATTGCTGGCTTTTCTTGGAAAATCAGAGGATCTGGCCAGCCTGGGACCACGTTTCCACCAACAACTGCTGCCTGGGGCCAAGCAGCAGCCTTCCATTGAGATAAGCCAGGGGTCGGCAGTTCACCTCGGGTCTCCCGTGCACCTGCAGTACAGGTGTGGGACCCCGTTGGCACTGGCGTTTTCACTCTGGCCTAGACTTGACACCGCTTTTCTGCTTGCTTTGCTTTCTCCACATTCTTCTTGAGTTCCATCAGCCCCCAACTCCACCCTTCAAATAGTGATTTCACAGGCATATGAAAAACAGGAGTGCTAAGCAGGGTGTCCTGTACTGGTCCTACTTCTCGCTTCCAGGCAGCCCCACATGGCTGGCAAACTTCCCTTCCAAACTGTAACAAGATCCTGTGTGAGCCCTCCACCCCGAATAAAAATGGTTACGCCCTCCCAACTCAAGTCTACCTGGGACCAGAAAAAAGGGTCATTTAGAGCATCTGGATGATTCTGTGCCTTGCTAAATGGTGAGAAACTCATAGGCAGAGTTGGGAAAGACCAGCAGGGCTTGGCTACTCTGTGTTCTGATGGGAATGGTGGTGTTAAGTGGGCCACGGAGGAGAGGGGTGAGTGAGGGTAGGAGGAGAGCACAGGGACGCACACAGCTGGGGCTTAATAAAGGCCTGTGGATTCAAGGAAGGGCTGGAAAGCACACGGGCTTTGGAGTCAGGTTCTGAGTGACCTAAGTTTGAAAGCTGCATCTCCGGTTGCGTGACTTTGGGCAAGTCACGGAGCCTTCAGTGCCTCAGCTTTCTCAACTGTAAAATGGGTACAATGATGTGACGAGCTGCCAGGAGGATCAAATCAGGGAGAAGCAGCTGGCAGAGTACCCGCCCTGCCAGCACTTAATGATGAGTGAACATCCTTCCTTGACCTCTCTCTGCCTCGGTTTCTCTACCTAGAGAGTAGGGACAACAAGATCCAGCTTCTGTGTGGTGACACCAGCAGTTAAGATATGCTTGTTCACCATTAAATATGGAGTGAAATTGGCCAAGCCATCCATAGATGGTTCTTGGATTTCTGGGCAAAGGGGTCTGAGGGTGTTAGAAGTCGGTGCTATTGGGGGCAATGTGAAAGGTGGAAACTGCTGGAACACGAGGGCTGGAACCAAATCACCGGAATGTGGGCTGAGGGTCAGCAATGCCAAGAACCACCCAGCCAGCCTGGCAACAAGTGGCCTCTGAAACACAGGGCAGTCCAGGGGTCTGTGCACCAGGCCCAGGGGACTCCTGCTCCTGCCGTGAGCTGGCTCGTGGCCCTGACCTCGCCTCTGAGCTCTCACTGCCCCAGGCTCTGTCGACCACGTGCCGTGGTGTCCTTGCCCTTGCAGGGAGGCCTGCAGGGGTCCCAGGTGGCTGCAGTCTCCCCTCTTGAGGCCATCCTGGGAAGTTCTCTGAAATGCCAGAGCAGAAGAGCTAAGTTAAAAGAGCGTGCATGCCCTTTATGGAGAGGCGGCCACCCAAATGCCACTGAAGCACCACCTGCCCATGCTTTTAAATATAGCATCGTCATTTCTGGATGTCTCTGTGGAGTGTGGCTCAAGACAGCTCCCTGAGAGCCTCAACTGGACACTTGGGGCACTACTCTGTCTCCTGCCCAGTTTGTGCAGCCAGGAGTCATAGGCGCAGTTTCCTGAAGTGGGCTGATTTGATTTCCAGTCGAATTCGATTCCCAGTTTCCCTACTTCTTGTGGCCTTGGGCAGCCACTGGCCTTCTCTGAGCCTTTGTTTCCACATCTGAGGATTACGATAAGGATTAAAGGTGATATACACAAAAACTGCTTAGCTCACAGCCTGGCAAACAGACAACACTTAACAGATGTTCGTTTTAGTATTATTAATTATTATGATCCTCAATGTGCTAAGCACTACGCGAACAAGAATAAACCCCAGCCCCAGCCCACAAGTCCTAGAGTAAGAAAGAGACAGACCATAGAAAAGGGCAGAAGCCAAGCAGCATTTTGAGGAGGGGGAGTCAAGGAGGGAAGGGTTTGTTCTGCAGGGGCATTGGCTAGAGGAGGGCTTCAAGGAGGAGGTGGCACTGGCTTGCAAAGGATGAGCAGGTTGCTGAGCTACAGAGGAGGGAGAGAGGGTGGCATGTGCCAAGGTAAGAAATGATCTGGTGTACTCAGACGACGCTCATCACTCCTCCCTCTAAGCCCAAGGCCGCAAATGTGGGGCCCATGGTCCAAATCCCATCATGCACTTGGCTTTGTTCACGTTTAAAAAATGTTCATTTTTAGCCAACATTTAAAGATCAGGAGATTTTACATAAAAATTGAGATTTCCAGCTTCCCGGAAAAATGAGAAAATGTGGCCACAGAGGGCTCTGTTCCTGTGTAACAACAACATAAAAAAGGGAAACAGTAATAATAGTGAATATTTACTGAGTGTTTAAAGTGTGCCGAGCACTGCTTTAAGGGCTTTACACACACTAAGTCTCAAAATCCTCATAAAAGCCCTTTAGGGTGGGTGCAGTGATGCGCTGGTAAAGATTTAACAACTGGTTCTCTGGTGGAAAAAAAAAAAGGGCCCTAGTTTGTAGTGTTTGCCAATTTCCATGGTGCAAATATTCCCACCATGGCGGATTTCAAGCTACCAATGTCACCGACCACCCGAGGAGTTTGCTCTGTGAGTCTCTCCAGCACATCAATGGTAGGTGTAGTTTCATTTCTACTTCTCAGATGAGGAAATGGAGGCACAGAGAAATCAAGACACTTGCGCAAGGTCACAGAGCTAGGAAAGTGAGCAGAGCAGGGATTTAGAGATAGGCAGCCTGGCTTTGAAGTTTGTGCTCTCACCTCCCACAGTGCACTGCAAGACCAGACTGTGTGGTCTGCCCGAGCTGGGTAGAGGCCACTCCTGAGGTGGCACACAAAGTCCCAGCTTGCCTCAGTCCCCACTCCTCTCTGTTGTCTCACCTGTGCCTGTGGTGCTCACTCAGCTTACCTGCAGGACCCCTGTGGGCAACTGAGCTTGCAGCCCTGCTTTGGGGTATGAAATGTCATGTGGCCCCCAACTTTTCCCTCTGCCCTTCTGGGAACCCCATCAGGTACCTGAACACAAACAGAAGATACCCAGGGTGGGGGACAGCCAGCTTCTTTTGCTCTATCCCAACTCCATCCCCTGGCACCTGACAAAGTGGAAGAGCAAACCTTGTAGTTCAAATGCTTCTCACTTTTTTTCTCATTCTCTCTTTGCCAGGATCACTAACAGCATCAATTTCAAGGAAGCAATTTTTCTGTTCCCCTCCTTGCCTCCTGCTATCCCATACAACAAAACGTGGAAACAACATGATTTACGGGGGAAATACGGCAAAAACTGTTCACCTTAGGTTGGAAATGCAAATGATGCTCTAGCCCCTATGCTCTGTTGGGAGGAAGGCCTTCCATTTATCAGGGGAGGGGGGCTTGGATGGGGAAGCCCACTTTCTTTGCTGTTTCTCAAAGACAGGCAAAGCCCCCTCAATCCTCATCCTCCCAGCTGGCAGCTCAGGATGGCAGCAAACAAAGGAAAGGCATATGTTTGGTGGGAAACGTGGAAATAATCAAGTGTGAGTGGATTCATGTAAGTAATTTAATTACCTCGCACAGCTATGAAATCACTTGGTTTCCGCTTCCATTATTAATGATGAATGTTAACTATCAGAGGACATCGGCTATGGTTTCCTGACATACTGGGGGAGGGAGGTTTAGGTGTCCCTAGGCAGCCACACCTGGCTTGTCACTGATCAGGCTGGTCCCTGCCTCTAGCTGACCCCACCCCCATCTTGGAACTGACTGGGAGGTACATCATACACCTCGTGATGGGAACACCTAGCACCACTTACGAATAGACTTGCCAAAACACTGAACCTGAATATGATCAAGCCTCTAGATCCAATTAACCATGTACAGCAAATATAGAGAATAGAGGAACAGGTCAAACCACACCACAGGGACACAATCAGCAAAATCCCAGCTACAGGTGAGATGACTTGCCCAAGGTCCCACAGCTAGTGGTGGGCTGGGATTTGGACCCAAGCTCATGAACACAGTACTCTCCTGAGACCACATGAGAGGCCAGAGAAAGTGCAGCTGGGCTTCCAGAGGGTGGGACAAGGAACCAGAACAGTTCAGAAGCAAGGAGGGTGCTTCTACTGCAAGAGGCAAGTCCCTTGGCCCTGCCCTCTCTTGAGGTCAGCTTTCTCAGCTTCCTCAACCAGTCCCACACTCAAACTCCTGAGATAATGAATACTGTTGGCCTAGCTTGAGACCAGTGTCGGCCCCTGGTGCAACCAGCTGTGATCAGGGGAATGTCTTCAAGAAAAATAGCCCAGTTATTTCCACATACAGATCAGAAAAAAAAAAAAAAAAAAAAAAAGATAGGCAGGGTGCTTACAGATTAGAACATGTAGCAGAGGTAGCATGACCAACTTGTCCTAGTTTGTCTTGGACTTTCCCAGTTTTAGCATGAAAAGTCTTACACCTGCAGAGCTTCTCAGCTTTAAAACCCAAAGTTTTGCATCTCAGGTACCCCTCAGTCCAAGGCCTAACAACAGCATAAAAAAAGGAATTGACTGGGAGGTACATTATACACCTCATGATGGAAACACCTAGCACAACCAATAGACAGTTGGTTGCCATACTTAAGAGGCACATCAATCAGTCTCAATGTGTGGACCCTGTGTGAGTCCTGGTATACACCATAAAACAATTTAAAAAAACCTGAGGAGCCAATAAGGGACACTGAAGCATTGCCTGGATATCTGATAATATTAAAAAACTACTGTGAAGAAAAAAAATGGCAACTATGTGTGGTATGAATGTTAAGTAGACTTGTGGCGATCATTTTGCAATACATACAAATATAGAATCATTATGCTCTATACCTGAAACTAATATAATACTATATATCAATTATATCTCAATTAAAAAAAGAAATTAGTGTTAAAAAATTTTTGGATGAGATGATATTGTGGTTATGTTCACAAAGAGATTCCTTATTTTTTAGAGATTATACACTAAAATATTTACAGGTGAAATGATACAACTCAGATTTGCTTCAGAATAATCCAGGGGTGCAAAAGGGAAGTGGCTATGAGTGAATAATCATTGAAACTGGGTCATGTGGCTCATTATTTTATTCTCTTTAACTTTCATGTATTTGAATTTTTCCATAAAAAAGAGAAGAAAGAAAGGAAAGAAGGAGAGAAAGGAGGGAGGAAGATAGAAATGACTGTAGGAAGATATGCATTCTCTGGGTCAAATTCAACCACTCAAAATTTGTAAGTTTGATCTTGCCTTTTCTGTAAAGGGCCAGAGAATAAATATTTTTGGCTATATGGACCATATGGTCTGTCGTAACTATTCAACTCTGCCCTTGTACAGTGAAAGCAGCCACAGACACTGTGTGGTTGTGTGCCAATAAAACTTTATTTACAGGGGCTTCCCTGGTGGTGCAGTGGTTAAAAACCCGCCTGCCAATGCAGGGGACACGGGTTTGAGCCCTGGTCCAGGAAGACCCCAAATGCCACAGAGCAACTAAGCCCATGCGCCTCAACTACTGAGCCTGCGCTCTAGAGTCTGTGAGCCACAACTACTGAAGCCTGCGCATCTAGAGCCCATGCTCCGCAACAAGAGAAGCCACCGCAATGAGAAGCCCGCGCTTCTACCACAACGAAGAGTAGCCACTGCTCGCTACAACTAGAGAAAGGCCGCACACAGCAACGAAGACCCAATGCCGCCAAAGATAAAATAAATAAATAAATAAATAAATTTGTTAAAAAAAAAAAAAACTTACAAAAAAGGCAGGGTGCTGGATTAGACCCATGGGCTATATATAATTTGCCAACCCCTGGTCTAGAAGGATATCAGCTGGGTTCAGTTCTACTTGCTGTTGTAACCTTAGGAAAGTCACCTAGCCTTTCTGTTGTGACCTAAGGAAAGTCACCTAACCTTTCTGAGTTTTCTCCTCTGTAAAATGGGGATAATAACAGTAACTATATCAGGCCAGGATTAAGCCAGAACAGAGCTGGGTCCATGTCAAAGTGAGCAGGTCCTCTAACAGCAAGCTGTTACTGATTTAACATATCCTGCTAGAATGTTTTGTTCACCACTGAGAATAGCATCTGGCATGTAGTAGAAGCCCAACAAACATTTGTTGAAATGATGAATGATTATGTCTGTCCCCACCAAGTGGAGAAAATAGGGATGGAAGAACACGGTCTTCTTACTCCTTTTCAAAATGTCAGGGTCTCCTTGCCTTATACACCGAAAAAGGAACATTTATAGCAGAGACATCTAAGTCCTACTTCACACTATGAGTCAGCTCCTGAGAAGAACTTCCTAAGAGGCTGTGCAGCTGAGTATGCTTAAGCATCAGAGACATTTAAGGGTGACAGCTTAACTCTAAGGGGTTGTCCAGCTTGGCCATCCCAAGCTCTGGTGATCAATGTCACAGAAGCAGCAGACTGCTCCACCTATGCCTCAAGGGCTTGGCCAGACACTGAAACATGCGTTGGAGGCTCCATGGAGGAGCTGAGCCAATGTGGGAAGTCTTCAACCAGTCTTGGTTGCCATCTTGTTTGGAATGGGAATAATCTCTCAAACACTGGAGCTGGGCTCACTGGGTTTTACTCTCCTTTCACAGAGAACATGTGGGGATGTGGGGTATATAAGGTCTTGGTGCAGGCAAATCACGTGGAAGAATGAAACAAGATGGCGCCAGAGCCTGGCTTCAATGAGCAAGAACTGGAAACAACCCATTCTCAGCATAATGAATTTCTTTATCTTGACTTCTGGGCAAAATATAGATGATTGGGCTGGTTGAGATCTGTACACCTTTGGGGCTTTCTAAATCCTGAGGTAGACGGTCATCTACCCTCTCTGTAAGAATCACTCTACTACCCTTCCAGGAGCAAAACCCCAAATGTCTGCAGGAAAGTAGTAGTAACTCCAGTATGTGAAGTGGCCAATTGAAGGGGTCAGATGAGAGGGAGAATCAGGACTGTGTGAATGGACAAAATGATAAGAAGCTGAATTAGGCAACAGTAAGTTGCGAGTCTGTGACCTTCCTTCTTCCCCTGAGATCGGCCACAGCGGCTGATGTCTGCACTGAGGCATCTTCCTGTCCATGGCTGATGTACCAGGGGCAGATACTGGGCTAGGCCAATGATCTTCGTTATCCTAACGGTTTACATTTGAGACTGGTTGACTTTGATTTGTCCAGGTAGTTAGCTCCAGTGACTTTGGGGTGAACCTGGGGACTGAGATGGCCATTATGCGGGAGCCACCTTCCATCTACCATGTGTGAGAAAGTCGGCCCAGAGAGAGGACAGGATGAGGAACCTCACCCCTTTGCTTCTGAGCTGTTTTGGTTCCTTGTCCCATGCTCTGGAAGGCCAGCTGTGCTTTCTTCAGCCTCTCATGTGGTCTCAGGAGAGTGCTGTATTCATGAGCTTGGGTTCAAACCCCAGCTCTACCACTAGCGGTGGGACCTTCAGCAAGACAACTCACCATGATGAGCCTTAGTTTCTTCATCTGTAAAATGGGGGATATACCAAAAATACCCCTGCTACTGAGGATTAAATGACACAACTGTGCATCTGGCATACAAAAGATACTCCATAAATATCACCCCATAAATATAATAAGTTCTCCTCATCTAGGCTAGCTAGGGTGGATTTTTGTTTCTTGTACCCCAAGGTTTTCTCTTAAGATGGACCTCCAGCTGCCCTCGACATTGACACCTCCCACTTGGAGGCTCAGGGTGGGGTAGGCATCTCCTTTCTTGCCCCACCAAGGCCAGAGGCAGAACATAGACTGAGACAGAACACAGGAAGAGCTGCTGTGTTGTTCCTGACACCTGGGCAGCCCCAGCAGCTGCTGTTCCCCCACCCTACTCATTGCAAAAGCAACAGGCGAGGCAAACAGATGGCTTTTTTCCTTTCCCAAGATGGGAAAAAAAGGAAAGGAGATGAACAGATTTCCACTGGCTAGGAGATCAAAGAGAAATGGCCATTTTCGCCGATAAACTTCACTTAAACACCATCCCTGCGCCCAGGCACACGATCATCCCGGGGCAGGAATGGGATGGGGCCAGCTTGCTATTGCCTATTGATGTAGCATTAATTTCTTTTTGTTTCCCGCTCTGGTGTACACCCGACTCAAGGTGAGAGAACGCAACTGGGCTGCGACTTCTCAGATTGATTGCGTTTCTCTGCTAGGTCCGTTTCATGCTTGGTGACTTTGCAGCAAAGCAATTATCACTGTGGAATGCATAATGGCCTAATTAATAACTAATGTCAGGTTGGCCTCTGAGCCATGATTATACCTTAGCAAGCCAACTTTTTTTTCTTTTAAACATTCTGAGAGAAAAATATTATTATAATTGACTGGTTAAATCGTCAAAGTGTCCCTACCCTGTGGACACAGGGTGTATAGTAGGAAGCACGTAAAGCCTGGAATAAAGAGAGGTGTTCTGCCGCCAACTGGCTGTGTGGCCTTGCTCAGCGTCTGAATATCTCTGCACCTGAACATCTGCACCTATAAACAGAGCCACCTTTCTGGAACTGAGTGGAATTCTCGGAACCTGGGGCAATGTAGTTCTTGTTTACTACTGTATCCCCAGGGCCTGGCACACAGTAGGTGCTTAATAAATAATGGTTAAGGGTAAGGACTCTGAAGCCAGACTGCCTGGGTTCAAATCTTGTCTTTGCCCCTTACTGGCTGTGTGACCTTGGGCAAGGTACCTAATCTCTCTGTGCCTCATTCTTCTCATTTGTAAAATGTTGATGATAATATCTACCTCATAGGGTGGTCACGGGGAATAATAAATTGGTATCTGTAAAGTGCTCAGAATGCTGCCTGGAACACAGAAACAGCCACAGCAATGTTTGCCAATTACTTTGTGTCAACATTCATTTAATAAATACTTATTCAGTATCTATTGTGTGTCAGGCACCATGTGAGACCCAGGAACATAACAGTCTACAAAGTCCTCCTTCCTTTCTTTGGTTAAGTGGGAGGAACCAACGTTATTTGAACAATTAAGCAAATAAACATAACAAACTATGCTAAGTATTGTGAAGGCTCCTATAAGAGTTTGTAACAGGAAAGCTTGATTAAATCTGTGGGGGGCCCACAAAGGTTTTCCTGAGGAAGTAACATTTGAACAGCGATCTGAAAGACATGTAGGCCTTAGGTCAGTGATTCTCAGGGGGGACACTGTCTGGAGCCATTTGTGGCTGTCCCACTGAGGAGAGAGCTGCTACTGGCATCTAGTGGGCGGAGGCCAGGAATACTACTGAACACACAGAGCAGCTCCCCTCAACAAAGAATTATCCAGTCCAAAATGTCAATAGTGGCAAGGTTGAGAACCTCTGCATTAAGTGGACAAAACGGGGAGAAGCAGCCTCAAGAGGAGGGAAGAGCAGGTGCAAAGGCCCTGAGGTGTGGGAGAGTGTACTTCCAAAGAAGAGCATAAAGGATGCAAAGAGAGAAGGGGAACAAGGTGAAAGATTGAAGGCAGAGGGCCTCGTAGCTGGTGGTCAGGGGTCTGGATTTCACTCCAGGTACCGGTAGACGTTACTAGAGGGTTATACACAGGGAGCCAAGCTGTGTGTTGTCTGTCTTCTGAAGCGCTCACCCAGGCTGCCGGCAGAGAGGGCCAGATAAACTAATCTGGAAAACAAGAGGGCTGGATTCTGTGATGCCTGAGTCATTTTTAGGAGAGGCAGAGATGTCAACAGCCCATGCCCACCCACTGAGAGTGTGGTTCAGAGGGCAGAGAGGCCCATAATCCAGGAGGCACAGGTGTGAGGATAAGGACCTAGAGGATCAATATTTGGCTGGAGCCTTGAGAGACAAGCAGGGATTTTTCAGGGGACTTATGAAGGAAAAGCATTTTGAGAGATGGGAACAGAATGTGCAAAGGCTCAGAAGGCCAGCACAACAGCTCTGCTGAGGATAAATTGGGATCAAATTATCAGGAGGTGGGGATGGATGGATCTTCACGCTGGATGCTAGAAAGTTTTTGCTGTTCTTAGGAGGCAATTTTTTTGACAATTATTTTTGCAATTGTTATAGGAAAAAAAATAAGCCTAAAGCAGAGAGATTTAAAAAATTATTTTTTAACTTGAAGCTACTAGTTCAGATCCAAAATTTGAATCCAGGTCTCATAATTATGCAGAACATAAAAAAATAAAATCTTTTGGGCATTTCTCTTGAACCAGTGCCAACTAGGCCACAACCTCTGGTCCTTTGGCTTCTTCAAGACCCTCTCTTTCTCCCTGTCTCACCCCAGGTCATGGGGTTAAGAGCTGGACCTGGCACCCCTGGGGCCCAAAGTAGACTTCTTTACCTCCCAGGCAGATCGGATCTGCATAAACCGAAGCTCCTGGGCTGTTCACACCACCTCCTAGCTGTCCGACCTCCATGCCTCAGTTTGCTTATTTCTACAATAGGCATAATTATAAGTCCTATCCCAGAGGGTTGCAGCAATGATTTTAAAAGTTAGTATGGGGGAGACCTTCAAGATGGCAGAGGAGTAAGATGTAGAGATCACCTTCCTCCCCACAAATACATCAAAAATACATCTACATGTGGAACAACTCCTACAGAACACCTACTGAACGCTGGCAGAACACCTCAGACTTCCCAAAAGGCAAGAAAATCCCCACGTACTTGGGTAGGGCAAAAGAAAAAAGAAAAAACAGAGGCAAGAGAATAGGGACAGGACCCACACCTCTGGGAGGGAGCTGTGAAGGAGGAAAAGTTTCCACACACTAGGAAACCCCTTCACTGACGAGGGCAGGGGGTGGGCGGGGGGGAAGCTTCGGAGCCACGGAGGAGAGCGCAGCAACAGGGGTGCGGAGGGCAAAGCGGAGAGATTCCCGCACAGAGGATCGGTGTCCACCAGCACTCACCAGCCCGAGAGGCTTGTCTGCTCACCTGCCGGGGTGGGCGGGGGCTGGGAGCTGAGGCTTGGGCTTCGGAGGTCAGACCCCAGGGAGAGGACTGGGGTTGGCTGCGAGAACACAGCCTGAAGGGGGCTAGTGCGCCACAGCTAGCCAGGAGGGAGGAGTTTGGTGAAAACGTCTGGACTTGCCAGAGAAGCAAGAGACCTTTGTTTTGGGGTGCGAGAGGAGAGGGGATTCCTTCCCAGTGTGCCCACAGAAGGCAGAGCACCGCCTAAACAAGTTCCAGAGATAGGCATGAGCCACGGCTATCAGCTCAGACCCCAGAGATGGGCATGAACTGCTAACACTGCTGCCGCTGCCACCAAGAATCCTGTCTGCAAGCACAGGTCACTATCCACACACCCCCCCGGGAGCCTGTGCAGCCCACCACTGCCAGGGTCCCGTGATCCAGGGACAACTTCTCAGGGAGAACACATGGCATGCCTCAGGCTGTTGCAACATCAAGCCGGTCTCTGCCGCCTCAGGCTCAGCCCACATTCCAATTATGACTACTGTACCCCTCCCTCCTCCCTGCCTGAGTAGGCAAGAGACCCCTAATCAGCTGCTGCTTTAACCCCCTCTTGTCTGGGTGGGTAACAGACTCCTGATGGTGGCCTACAGACGGGGTGGGGGGGCCAAAACTAAAGCTGAACTCCAGGAGCTGTGTGAACAAAGAAGAGAAAGGGAAATTTCTCCGTGCAGCCTCAGGAACAGCTGATTAAATTCCCACAATCAACTTGATAAACCCTGCAACTGAAGAATACCTGAATAGACAACGAATGTTCCCAAAATTGAGGCAGTGGACGTTGGGAGCAACTGTAGACTTGGGGTTTGCCTTCTGCATCTAATTTGATTCTGTTTTTATGTTTATCTTAGTTGAGTATTTAGTGCTTATTATCACTGGTGGATTTGTTAATTGGTTTGGTTGCTCTCTTCCTTTACACACACACACACACACACACACACACATTTTTTTTTTCACCTTTTTCTTTTTTTGTGAGTGTGTATGTGTATGCTTCTTTCTGTGATTTTGTATAGGATTGCTTTTACTATTTGTCCTAAGGTTCTGTCTGTTCATTTTTTTTTCTTTCTTTCTTCCTTTTCTTCTGAGCAGTGTGGCTGGCAGGGTCTTGGTGCTCCAACCGGCTGTCAGGCCTCAGCCTCCAAGGTGGGAGGGCTGAGTCCAGCACATTGGACCACCAGAAATTCCCGGGCCCACATAATATCAATCGGCGAGGGCTCTCCCAGAGATGTTTGTCTCGGCACTAAGACCCAGCTCCACCCAACGGCCAGCAAGCTCCAGTGCTGGACGTCCCATGCCAAACAAATAGCAAGACAGGAACACAACCCCACCCATTAGCAGAGAGGCTGCCTAAAGACATACTAAGTTCACAGACTCTCCAAACACACCACCGGACACGACCCTGCCCATCAGAAGGACAAGATGCAGCCCAACCCATCAGAACACAGACATCAGTCCCCTCCACCAGGAAGCCTACACAAGCCACTGAACCAACCTCACCCACTGGGGGCAGACACCAAAAACAACGGGAACTACAAACCTGTGGCCTGCGAAAAGGAGACCCCAAACACAGTAAGTTAAACAAAATGAGAAGACAGAGAAATATGCAGCAGATGAAGGAGCACGGTAAAAACCCACCAGACCAAACAATTGAAGAGGAAATAGGCAGTCTACCTGAAAAAGAATGCAGTCATGATAGTAAAGAGGATCCAAAATCTTGGAAACAGAATGGAGAAAATACAAGAAACATTCAACAAGGACCTAGAAGAACTAAAGAGCAAACAAACAAGGATGAACAACACAATAAATGAAACTAAAAATACTCTAGAAGGAATCAATAGCGGAATAACTAAGGCAGAAGAACAGATAAGTGACCTGGAAGATAAAATAGTGGAAATAACTGCCTCAGAGCAGAATAAAGAAAAAAGAATGAAAAGAATTGAGGACAGTCTTAGAGACTTCTGGGACAACATTAAACACATCAACATTCGAATTATAGGGGTCCCAGAAGAAGAAGAGAAAAGAAAGGGTCTGAGAAAATATTTGAAGAGATCATAGTTGAAAACTTCCCTAACATGGGAAAAGAAATAGTCGATCAAGTCCAGGAAGCACAGAGAGTCCCATACAGGATAAGTCCAAGGAGAAACACACCAAGACATATGAATCAAACTATCAAAAATTAAATTCAAGGAAAAAATATTAAAAGCAGCAAGGGAAGAGCAACATACAAGGGAAACCCCATAAGGTTAACAGCTGATCTTTCAGCAGAAACTCTGCAAGCCAGAAGGGAGTGGCAGGACATATTTAAAGTGATGAAAAGGAAAAACCTACAACCAAGATTACTCTACCCAGCAAGGATCTCATTCAGCTTCAACAGAGAAATTAAAACCTTTACAGACAAGCAAAAGTTAAGAGAATTCAGCACCACCAAACCAGCTTTACAACAAATGCTAAAGGAACTCTCTAGGCAGGACACAAGAGAAGGACAAGACCTACAATAACAAACCCAAAACAATTAAGAAAGTGGTAATAGGAACATACATATCGATAATTACCTTAAATGTAAATGGATTAAATGCTCCAACCAAAAGACACAGGCTCGCTGAATGGATATAGAAGCAAGACCCCTAAATATGCTGTCTACAAGAGACCCACTTCAGACCTAGGACACATACAGACTGAAAGTGAGGGGGTGGAGAAAGATATTCCATAAAAATGGAAATCAAAAGAAAGCTGGAGTAGCAATTCTCATATCAGACAAAATAGACTTTAAAATAAAGGCTATTACAAGAGACAAAGAAGGACACTCCATAATGATCAAGGGCTCAATCCAAGAAGAATATATAACAATTGTAAATATTTATGTACCCAACATAGGAGCACCTCAATACATAAGGCAAATACTAACAGCCATAAAAGGGGAAATCGACAGTAACACATTCATAGTAGGGGACTTTAGCACTCCACTTTCACCAATGGACAGATCATCCAAAATGAAAATAAATAAGGAAACACAAGCTTTAAAAGACACATTAGACCAGATAGACTTAATTGATATTTATAGGACATCCCATCCAAAAACAACAGAATACACTTTCTTCTCAAGTGCTCATGGAACATTCTCCAGGATAGATCATATCTTGGGTCATAAATCAAGCCTTGGTAAATTTAAGAAAATTGAAATCGTATCACGTATCTTTTCCGACCACAATGCTATAAGACTAGATATCAATTACAGGAAAAAAACTGTAAAAAATACAAACACATGGAGGCTAAACAATACACTACTAAAGAACCAAGAGATCACTGAAGGAATCAAAGAGGAAATTAAAAAATACATAGAAACAAATGACAATGAAAACACGAAGATCCAAAACCTATATGATGCAGCAAAAGCAGTTCTAAGAGGGAAGTTTATAGCAATACAATCTTACCTCAAGAAACAAAAAAACCCTCAAATAAACAACCTAAGCTTACACCTGAGGCGATTAGAGAAAGAAGAACCAAAAAAAACCCCAAGTTAGCAGAAGGAAAGAAATTATAAAGATCAGACCAGAAATAAATGAAAAAGAAATGAAGGAAACAATAGCAAAGATCAATAAAACTAAAAGCTGGTTCTTTGAGAAGATAAACAAAATTGATAAATCATTATCCAGACTCATCAAGAAGAAAAGGGAGAAGACTCAAATCAACAGAATTAGAAATGAAAAAGAAGTAACAACTGACACTGCAGAAATACAAAGGATCACGAGAGACTACTACAAGAAACTATATGCCAATAAAATGGACAACCTGGAAGAAACGGACAAATTCTTAGAAAAGCACAATCTTCCAAGACTGAACCAGGAAGAAATAGAAAATATGTACAGACCAATCACAGGCACTGAAATTGAAACTGTGATTAAAATCTTCCAACAAACAAAAGTCCAGGACCAGATGGCTTCACAGGTGAATTCTTTTTTTTTTTTTTTTGCGGGGAGGAGGGGGCTAAGTAACATATTTATTTTCCTCTTTTAATAATAACATTTATTTATTTATTTTTAACATCTTTATTGGAGTATAATTGCTTTATGATGGTGTTAGTTTCTGCTTTATAACAAAGTGAATACATATACATCTATGCCCATATCTCTTCCCTCTTGCGTCTCCCTCCCTCCCACCCTCCCTATCCCACCCCTCTAGGTGGTCACAAAAGACCGAGCTGATCTCCCTGTGCTATTTGACTTCTTCCCACTAGCTATCGGTTTTACATTTGGTAGTGTATGTATGTACATGACACTCTTACTTTGTCCCAGCTTACCCTTCCCCCTCCCCATACCCTCAAGTCCATTCTCTAGTAGGTCTGCGTCTTTATTCCCATCCTGCCCCTAGGTTCTTCATGACCGTTTTTTGTTTTTTTTTTTTTTTTAGATTCCGTATATATGTGTTAGCATACGGTATTTGTTTTTCTCTTTCTCACTTACTTCACTCTGTATGACAGATTCTAGGTGCATCCACCTCACTACAAATAACTCAATTTTGTTTCTTTTTATGGCTGATTAATATTCCATTGTATATATGAGCCACATCTTCTTTAGCCATTCATCGGTCGGTGGACACTCAGGTTGCTTCCATGTCTTGGCTATTGTAAATAAAGCTGCAATGAACATTGTGATACATGATTCTCTTTGAATTATGGTTTTATCAGGGTATATGCCCAGGAGTGGGATTGCTGGGTCGTATGGTAGTTCTATTTTTAGTTTTATTTATTTATTTGTTTGTTTTATTTATTTATTTATTTATTTATTTTTTATTAGTTTCTGCTTTATAACAAAGTGAATCAGTCATACATACACATCTGTTCCCACATCCCTTCCCTATTGCGTCTCCCTCCCTCCCACCCTCCCTATCCCACCCCTCCAGGCGGTCACAAAGCACCGAGCTGATCTCCCTGTGCTCTGCGGCTGCTTCCCACTATCTATCTACCTTACGTTTGGTAGTGTATATATGTCCATGCCTCTCTTTCGCTTTGTCACAGCTTACCCTTCACCCTCCCCATATCCTCAAGTCCGTTCTCAAGTAGGTCTGTGTCTTTATTCCCGTTTTACCCCTAGGTTCTTCCTGACATTTTTTTTTTTAAATTCCATATATATGTGTTAGCATACGGTATTTGTCTTTCTCTTTCTGACTTACTTCACTCTGTATGACAGACTCTAGGTCTATCCACCTCATTACAAATAGCTCAGTTTTGTTCCTTTTTATGGCTGAGTAATATTCCATTGTATATATGTGCCACATCTTCTTTATCCATTCATCCGATGATGGACACTTAGGTTGTTTCCAGCTCCGGGCTATTGTGAATAGAGCTGCAATGAACATTTTGGTACATGTCTCTTTTTGAATTATGGTTTTCTCAGGGTATATGCCTAGTAGTGGGATTGCTGGGTCATATGGTAGTTCTATTTTTAGTTTTTTAAGGAACCTCCATACTGTTCTCCATAGTGGCTGTACCAATTCACATTCCCACCAGCAGTGCAAGAGTGTTCCCTTTTCTCCACACCCTCTCCAGCATTTATTGTTTCTAGATTTCTTGATGATGGCCATTCTGACTGGTGTGAGATGATATCTCATTGTAGTTTTGATTTGCATTTCTCTAATGATTAATGATGTTGAGCATTCTTTCATGTGTTTGTTGGCAGTCTGTATATCTTCTTTGGAGAAATGCCTATTTAAGTCTTCTGCCCATTTTTGGATTGGGTTGTTTGTTTTTTTGCTATTGAGCTGCATGAGCTGTTTATAAATTTTTGAGATTAATCCTTTGTCAGTTGCTTCATTTGCAAATATTTTCTCCCATTCTGAGGGTTGTCTTTTGGTCTTGTTTATGGTTTCCTTTGCTGTGCAAAAGCTTTGAAGTTTCATTAGGTCCCATTTGTTTATCTTTGTTTTTAGTTCCATTTCTCTAGGAGGTGGGTCCAAAAGGATCTTGCTGTGATTTATGTCATAGAGTGTTCTACCTATGTTTTCCTCTAAGAGTTTGATAGTGTCTGGCCTTACATTTAGGTCTTTAATCCATTTTGAGCTTATTTTTGTGTATGGTGTTAGGGAATGATCTAATCTCATACTTTTACATGTCCCTGTCCAGTTTTCCCAGCACCACTTATTGAAGAGGCTGTCCTTTCTCCACTGTACATTCCTGCCTCCTTTATCAAAGATAAGTTGGCCATATGTGCGTGGGTTTATCTCTGGGCTTTCTATCCTGATCCACTGATCTATCTTTCTGTTTTTATGCCAGTACCACACTGTCTTAATTACTGTAGCTTTGTAGTATAGTCTGAAGTCAGGGAGCCTGATTCCTCCAGCTCCATTTTTCGTTCTTAAGATTGCTTTGGCTATTCGGGGTCTTTTGTTTTTCCAAACAAATTTTGAAATTTTTTGTTCTAGTTCTGTGAAAAAAGAGTGGTTCTTCCTCTGCTGTATTTTGGAAGAGTTTGAGAAGGATAGGTGTTAGCTCTTCTCTAAATGTTTGATAGAATTCACCTGTGAAGGAACAAGACAAGGCTGCCCACTCTCACCACTCTTATTCAACCTAGTTTTGGAAGTTTTAGCCACAGCAATCAGAGAAGAAAAAGAAATAAAAGGAATCCAAACTGGAAAAGGAGAAGTAAAACTGTCACTGTTTGCAGATGACATGATACTATACATAGAGAATCCTAAAGATGCTATCAGAAAACTACTAGAGCTGATCCATGAATTTGGTAAAGTTGCAGGATACAAAATTAATGCACAGAAATCTCTCACATTCCTATGCACTAACGATGAAAAATCTGAAAGAGAAATTAAGGAAACAATCCCATTTACCACTGCAACAAAAAGAATAAAATACCTAGGAATAAACCTTCCTAAGGAGACAAAAGACCTGTATGCAGAAAACTATAAGACACTGATGAAAGAAATTAAAGACGATACAAACAGATGCAGAGATATACCACGTTCTTGGATTGGAAGAATCAACATTGTGAAAATGACTATACTACCCAAAGCAATCTACAGATTCAATGCAATCCCTATCAAGCTACCAATGGCATTTTTCACAGAACTAGAACAAAAAATTTTACAATTTGTATAGAAACACAAAATACCCTGAGTAGCCAAAGCAATCTTGAGAAAGAAAAACAGAGCTGGAAGAATCAGGCTCCCTGACTTCAGATTATACTACAAAGCTACAGAAATCAAGACAGTATGGTACTGGTACAAAAACAGAAATATAGATTAATGGAACAGGATAGAAAGCCCAGAGATAAGCCCATGCACATATGGTCACCTTATCTTTGATAAAGGAAAGGAGGCAAGAATATACAGTGGAGAAAGGACAGCCTCTTCAATAAGTGGTGCTGGGAAAACTGGACAGCTACATGTAAAAGAAGGAAATTAAAACACTCCCTAACACAGTACACACAAAAAAACTCAAAATGGATTAAAGACCTAAATGAAAGGCCAGACACTATAAAACTATTAGAAGAAAACACAGGCAGAACACTCTGACATAAATCACAGCAAGATCCTTTTTGACCCACCTCCTAGAGAAATAGAAATAAAACCAAAAATAAACAAATGGGACCTAATGAAACTTAAAAGCTTTTGCACAGCAATGGAAACCATAAACAAGACAAAAAGACAACCCTCAGAATGGGAGAAAATATTTGCAAACGAAGCTACTGACAAAGGATTAATCTCCAAAATATACAAGCAGCTCATATCAAAAAACAAAGAACCCAATCCAAAAATGGGTGGAAGACCTAAATAGACATTTCTCCAAAGAAGATATACAGATTGCCAACAAACACATGAAAGGATGCTCAACATCACTAATCCTTAGAGAAATGCAAATCAAAACCACAATGACCACTGGTCAGAATGGCCATCATCAAAAAATCTACAAACAATAAAAGCTGGAGAGGGTGTGGAGAAAAGGGAACCCTCATGCACTCTTGATGGTAATGTAAATTGATACAGCCACTATGGAGAACAGTACGGAGGTTCCTTAAAAAACTACAAATAGGGCTTCCCTGGTGGCGCAGTGGTTGAGAGTCCGCCTGCCAATGCAGGGGAAATGGGTTCGTGCCCCGGTCTGGGAAGATCCCACATGCCGCAGAGCGGCTGGGCCCGTGAGCCATGGCCGCTGGGCCTGTGCGTCCGGAGCCTGTGCTCCGCAACGGGAGAGGCCACAACGGTGAGAGGCCCACATACCGAAAAGAAAAAAAAAAAAAACTACAAATAGAACTACCATATGACCTAGCAATCCCACTACTGGGCATCTACCCTGAGAAAACCATAATTCAAAAAGAGTCATGTACCAAAATGTTCATTGCAGCTCTATTTACAATAGCCAGGACATGGAAGCAACCTAAGTGTCCACTGACAGATGAATGGATAAAGATGTGGCACATATATACAATGTAATATTATTCGGCCATAAAAAGAAATGAAACTAAGTTATTTGTAGTGAGGTGGATGGACCTAGAGTCTGTCATACAGAGTGAAGCAAGTCAGAAAGAGAAAAACAAATACCGTATGCTAACACATATATATGGAATCTAAAAAAAAAAAAAGGTTCTGATGAACCTAGGGGCACGACAGGAAAAAAGACGCAGACGTAGAGAATGGACTTGAGGACACGGGGAGGGGGAAGGTTAAGCTGGGACGAAGTGAGAGAGTAGCATTGACATATATACACTACCAAATGTAAAACAGATAGCTAGTGGGAAGCAGATGCATAGCACAGGGAGATCAGCTCCGTTCTTTGTAACCACCTAGAGGGGTGGGATGGGGAGGGTGGGAGGGAGACGCGAGAGGGAGGGGATATGGGGATATATGCATACATGTAATGGATTCACTTTGTTATACAGCAGAAACTAACACAACATTGTAAAGCAATTATAGTCCAATAACGATGTTAAAAAAAAAAAGTATGCGTGGAGGACTTAGAAGAATGTCTGAGCACACAGCATACACTGAACACACAGGAGGGTTTGGCTGCTGCTGTGGGTTGTTACTAGTAATAGTATTCTCACAGTCTGCAGAGTATCCGAGGAATCTGCTGGTTCATCATCAGCCCTTTCTTAACCCAGTTTTGGGTCTGACTCAACAGGAAAAAGGATGGTGGTAACAAGGACCATTTCTTGAGCACCTATTATGTGCCAGGCATAATCTCATGGAGTCCTCCAACAAGAGCCCTGTTAGGGAGGGACAAATATTATCCCCATTTTACAGATGGGGGAGATAATGTCATGTGACCTGCTCAAGGTCACACAGCAGGTAAGAGGCAGAGCTGGGGTTGAGCCCAGGCCTCCCTGGCTCCTAGAGCCTGGGTGTCTAAACCAACTGGGCTTGTCTTCCTGACACCAGTTCTGCCTCCTCCTCTTCTGCTAATGGTGTCATGCCCCACTGACCTCTGGAGCCTGATACCCAGGCCTTCCATCTCCATCAGCCACGTGAAGGCCAGGCCCCCCCACTTCCAAACTCTTTCAAACCAGCCCTCTCTTTGCCACTCCTCTGCCTCAGGCCAGGACATCATTACTGCTACATGTCTCAAGTGCTCCAAATCCTGACTTCTGAGTCAACCCCCTCCCACCCCACTTACCTCCAAAGGGGTCTTTCTAGAAAAGCCTTCTGGTCATGCTGTTTCATAATCAAAAAAGACTCCTGGGCACCTCGTCTACCCACAAGACGAAGTGCAGACTTAACTCGCCATTCAAGGCCCCCTTGTCCTGCCCAAGTGTGTTTCCTAGCCTCTTCCTCTCCCCCGCCTCCCTACATATCATAGCTTCAGATATGTGGCACTGCTCACCAAACAGCCACTGGGGTACTCATTTTAAGCCTTCTGTGCGCTATGCATTGAGCTAAGCACTCCAGACATGACCATCTCATTTAATCCTCACAATCAGCCTGATCACTAGGTACCACTTTATTGATGAGGAAACAGGCTCTGAAAGAGGGGAAGTGACTTGCCTAAGATCACCCAGCCAGTGGTCAAACTGGGACACAAACCCAGGTCTGCCTGACAACAAGGCAGCTTGTGCTCTTACCACCATACCTTGTTCTCTGTGTTCCATCCTGCCCAAGTCTTCCTAACCTGAGCTGGGACTCTTCACCTCCTCTTGGAAGTTTTCCCTGATTGCTTGCCTACAAAGTAATCACTTTCTCTTTGGCACACCTGGGACATGTTGCTCCAACTTTACATTTGCCTTTTTTCTTAGTTTTTCTTAGTGGGTGTGGGCTCCTAATGGGTGGCTTGGCCTCCTTGTTGGACAGAGCTCATTTCTTCCCTTAGTCAGGCCAGCACAAAGAAGTACACAGAGTAGGAGCTTTATAACACCCGTCAAATTGTTAAAATTCTTCCTTGCCCTTGTTTTGCTGCTCCTTGACTTGACAGGCCCCTTGAAATTCATTTCTTGCTCTTTTGTCCAAAATGTACTAATGCTACTGTTTTCCAGAGTCCATCCTATTCCCCAATAGCTAATGAGGTTGTTACTTCATCCATCAGGGAGTCCACAGTGCAGCAGACAGGGTTATGTGCTCTCTTAGCCCTGTTTTTTTTTTTTTTTCTTTTTACCCTCTTGGGCACACACGTTAGACTATATCTCCAGCCTCCCTTGAAATTGGACATAGCCTTATAAGTGAGTTCTGATCAAGGAAATGTGGGTGGAAACAATGTGGCCACTTCCAGGTCTGTCCCTTGAGAACCTTCCCCATGTACTGACTAAGTGAAAGGGACTCTGGGATACAGTGAAGGCAGAGCCAGACGACAGAAGATGCCTGGACCCCTGAATGGTTACGTGGAGCAGAGCTCCCTTGCCTCATTAACCAGCACTAGACTGTGATGTGAATGAGAAATTCTCACTATGTTAGATGTTGTTGCTACAGGAATGAGCCACTATGACTCATGCAGACACACTGCGTTCAAGTCCCAGCTCTACTTCTGTTACGTGATCTTGGTGTCTCAACCTCTCTGAATTTGTTTCTCCTTAGGATTCTCTAGAATATCCCACAACATCCCCGATGTCAGATAACCAGCCCTGAGTGTGGTACCCAGTAGGTGCTCAAGAAATGGAAACCCCCTCCCATTAGGGCAAGGCCTCTGCTTAGTACTGGGACACAGGATTTGGTTGATCTTAATCTTCACTGGTCTCCATTAATATTTGGCTTTATGTATTTTAATTAAGTGTTATTATTTTGTGCTTGTGCTGAGAATTATTTTATTAGAGGGCAGTTTATAAACCTTGTGGAGGAAATAAATAAGAGACTTTTGTCTGTCACACTGTGGGCTCCAAGGCCAGGAGGGAGGTGGATGGAGAGAATTTAGGAGGTGGCCTTTGAGGGTGGGGAAGCAATGGGGGCCAGTGTGCCAGGGTAAGCCTGACTCAAAGTGATACTGTGCTTGGCAGGGTAGATGGGAGGGGTGGGTAGAGGTCTGGGCACAGGTGAGGGCCTACTGACTGGCCAACTCTCCCAGGCTTTCAGCCCTGCAATTCTCACTTCCATCCTCCCTCAGGGCATCTGCACAGGCTGTTCAGTTTACCTGGCATGCTATTCCTGATAATTATATATTTACTTGCTGTGCAAGAGTCTGAATTACATTTGTCTTCCCCCAGAAGGTCAGCTCTGGAAGGGAATGGACTTTGTCTTATTTGCTCCTGTGCCTAGAACAGTGCCTGGCACCCAGAAGGTGCTCTGTATATACTGGCTGAGTGAACAAATGAATAAATGAATGAATAATAAAAGATTCAATCTCTCCCACTCCCTGTACACCTAAGTGCAGGAGCGAGCAGGCTTTTTCTGTAAAGGGCCAGATAATAAATATTTTTGTCTTTGCAGGTCATACAGGTTCTGTTGCAACTACTCAACTCTGTGCTCTCTGCTGTGGTGGGAAAGCAACCACGGACAATATATGAATGAATGTGCATGGCTGTGTTCCAATAAAATTTTATAAAGATAGGCTTTGGCCCAAGAGCCATAGTTTGCAGACCCCTGTCCTAAAGCCTGCTTTTGTACCTCTGTTCTCACTTGTACTTCTGGTGGTGTGCTGGGGCTGACCTGTAGCAGCTTGCAAAAGCTCACTGTTAAATTTTCAGGAGTTTTGCAAGCTGGTTGTTAAACATGGCCATAATTAAAATTTTACATCATATAAACCTACAATTATAATACATAAATTCTACAACATGGATGAATTTTGAGGACACTCTGCTGAGTGAAATAAGCCAGTCACAAAAAGACAAATACTGGACCATTCCACTTATATGGAGTACCTGGAGTAGTCAAATTCACAGAGACAGAAAGTAGAATTGTGGTTGCCAGGGGTGGGGAATGGGGAGTTATTGTTTAATGGGAACAGAGTTTCAATTTGGGAAGATGGAAAAAGTTCTGGAGATGGACGGTGGTGATGGCTGCACAGCAATGTGAAGGTACTTAATGCCGCTGAACTCTACAGTTAAAGATGGTTAAGGTGGTAAATGTTGTGTGTATTTTACCAAAAAAATTGAAAGAAAGAGGAAAATACATATTCAATATTCATCAATTCCTAATTATTTGGTGATATATTATTACTCCCGGTGCTTTGAGGTTATGCATAGCTCCTGTGTCTGTGTGGTGGAAATGCTATATAAGATGCTACTGCACATCTCTTCTCAGTTCCAGGCTGGCAGCTTGAAATTGGCCCTGGAAGCAGTATTTATACTATGGAAGCCAGGGCTCCCCAGATAGCCAGCTGCTCATCATTTACCAGCACACCACTGGTTATTTCCATGTGTCTGTCTCCTCCACTAGATGGTGAGCTTCTAGGGCAAGAGCGTCTCAAACATCAGAATCACCAGCAGAAGCTTTTAACATCCTCATGCCTGAGGCTCACGCCAGACCAAGAATGCCAGCCACTCTGCGGTGGCACCCGGATTTCGGTATTTTTTAAAGCCCTCAGGGCAGTCAGGGCTCTCAGGTTGAGCGTCTCAAACTTCAATGCGTACACGAATCACAAATCACCAAATTTACTGGGGGATTTTTTTTTTAATTGAAGTATAGTTGACTTACCAGAGGACCTTATTAAACTGCAAATTCTGATTCAGGAGATCTGGGAGGTGGGGTGGGGGTGCCAATGAGACTACATTTCTACCAAGATTCCAGGTGATGTGGATGCTGCTGGCCCATGGACCATTCACTGAATAACAAAGGGTTAGAGAAAGGATGCTTCCTTTCAGCTGGGTGACCATGTGGGCTTTCCATGACCATCCCCAGGGATAAACAAGGTGGGTGTTACAACAACCCATTTTATAGAACAGGAAGGAGACTGAGGCCGGAGGTAAAGCGACCTGCCTAAGGTAACACAGCTAGGGAGTGGTGGTAGGGCTTGGATCTGGTTTTCCGAGACCCCAAATCCACTGCCTTTGTCTTCCTTCACCAGCTGCTTGATTGGAGCCACTCTGGGTAAGGGGATTACGTGGATCTGAAACAACACAGGGCCCTTCCACCTCCTGGCTGTGTGACCCCAGGTGAGTTTCTCCCGTCTCTGGGTCTTATTCCTGGCACTCAGGAAACAGGGAGGGTATGACTGTGATACTGGATGCCTGAGGGCCTCTTGAGGGGTCTGCCTCATAGAGGATGCCATGACCAGGAAGGTTCTTTCTCCAGTGCCTAAACTTGGGGATGGCACTTCAGGGCCCCCCTTCTCCCTGGGCAACAACCCCAGTGGGTCAAGCAGTCCAGCCCTCTGCCTCAGAGCCAGGACAAAGGAAGATAAGACTGGGGTCTTCCTGGGTGCAACTGCATTTTGCCTCAGCAGCATTTAGCACATCCATTATTAGTTAATGCAGTGTGGGATGATTTCAAAACCATAATCATTGTGATAATCAAGACGATCATAGCCTCTGACTCTGATCTCAGCTTTCTTTACATCAGGCATTGTTTTAAGCCTTTACACCTATTACCTCATTTGCTCCTCACTCTCACACTATGAAGTAGGGGATGTTAGGAGTCCCGTTTTACGGATGAAGAAATCAAGGCAGAGAGAGAGAAACATAATTTGCCCCAGGTCACACAATTAGTAAGCAGCAGAGCAGGGATGTGCTCCTAACCACTGCACTATGTTGTCCTTCAAATAATTTACGTGCATGATGCAAACAGGCATGTCTCTCACTGTGTTCTGAGCGCCCCTGGGACAGGGGCCCTGTCTGTCTTGTTCCCTGTTGTATCTCCAGGGCCCCACACAGGGTCTGCACAAGAAACAGTTTCTGAATGAGGGAATGGGTGGGCTGCTTGAATCTCTGCCATCCCACATCCTGGCCACGTGAAACTCAATCATAACTGTGACTTTCATTGGCACTGAGGGGTATGTGCCCAGCTGTCTCTCTCATTAAGGCCGTGAGTGCCATGAGGACAGCAACGGTATCTGGAGCTGCTCACTGCCACATCCCTGGAGCCTGGTACTCACCCTGGTATACAGCAGGTGCCAAATAAATGCTGCTGAGCGTGAAGGTCTCAGTGGAACTGGAAGGGAAGCAGGATTCTAGGGTTGCTGGATGGAGGGGAAGGGGCAACAACACTAAATCATGATGCAACGATCCCATTTCTGGGAGGTTTATGTCGCATTGAGCTCTTTACCTGCGTGAATCCTCCTAGCCTCCCTGCATGGTAGGGACTGTTACCATTCCCAGTTTACAGCCAGGGAAACCAAGGTTCACCGAGAATGCTGGCAAAGGACGGAGCTGGGATTGGAACCCAGGTCTGTGTGGATCTAGGCTCATGTCATTTCTACTCCACATCACGGGAGCCGGATGAATAATCTGTGTTCACCCTGTTACCCTCAGTGCTTAGCATGGTTCTTGGCACACAGTGGTGCTCAACCTTTTCTTGAGCACAAGTCAACAGTGTTCACCACTTAGCCCCGGCACCTAGTACCATGCCTGGCACACAGCAGGTGCTCAAGAAACATCTACTGAATGGATGCATGAGTGACTGCACGAATGGCCACTCATCCCACACCAGTCGTGCTGGCTGTTGCAGTATCGTCTGCTTTGATCGCCACTACCCCCAGGCAGACACGAGTGTTGAGAGAAACTTGGCTGACAGCACTGTGAGATGGATGCGCGCCCGGCGGCCTCATCTCCCCACCGACTGGCCCCGCACGGCCTTCCATAATGCAGTCCATTAAAAGGCTTGTAAATTTTCATACACGAAAGCCTACCACGGCATCAGCACAGACTAATTGTTGTTAAATGTGTGGGAATGTTACCGCCATGCTGCTGGAGCGATCACTCTTCCCAGCTCAGCCCGGCCCATGCCTCTGCAGGCAGAAAGCTTACAACACTTGCACAAGGCCAAAAAGCAATTCGTGTCAAAAAGATCAATAATATAAAAATAAAGCATGAGAATTCTAGTTAAAGGGAATGTCATATAAATATGTGGTTCACGTCCATGATTCCAAGATTAAAAAAATCAATCAATATCGTTCTTTAGATGATGTTATTTCTAATGAGAAATACCCGGAACAACTGCAAATAACTGCTTAACTGGGGGGGAAAAGCATTAATAATTTACTTTATAAGGTATATGATACCAAATGAAAGAGGATTGCTGCTGGTTCTTAATTTGGTTGTAAGATGGCGTGACAGGTTCAGTGATGCTTTGGTGGGTTCTTAATATTAAATTCAGAAGGATGTTCGGGTTTTACCCCTAGCTGGGCAGGGCAAAGCCAGAGGAGCCAGACTGGGTTATGGGAGCCAAGGGGACCTGCATCACCAAAGTTATTATGTCATCAGAGGAGGCTGTGGGGAATGTATGTGCAGGTGTGCGAGCAGGGAACAGTAAGGATGGACAGAAGTCTTTCTTACTGCATCTTGCAAGTGACACCCTGTTTACTGAGCTCTTGTTATGTGCCAAGTCCTGGGCTGGTTATGCAGACCTGGGTTTGAATCCCAGCTCTCGGCAGGGGCTGCGCTTCCCTGGTGGATTCTGCCTGGATAGCTCAGCAAAAACATCTAAAAGGCACAGATCTGGCTGGACAGAGGTCCTTCCCAACCATAACCACCTGCAAGTGTCCAATTCAGGCCCTCAATCTAGAATCTATATTCTCAGCTCCTTCTGTACCCCCCAGGCTCCTTGAGGAGCTCTGTTCAGCCCTCGAAGCTGAGATGTGTATCTTTCACCCTCTGCTCTGCTGATGAGGAGCTGTGTGAGCTTAGGCAACCAGCTTAACCTCTCTGAAACCCAATTTCTCACCTGTAAGAGGGGACAACACCAGTGGTGCCTCCCTTGCCATGCTGCTGAGAGGTGGTGATGTATGACAGGCATTGCTAAATGCTCGATAAATTTTGCTGGCTGGTGTCCCAGCCTGAGTTACCACCCACACCATGTGCTGGGTGCTAAGCCTCACTTACCTCACCTGAGAATGGGTGAGAGCAGAGGCTTCCTCACTGGGCTCGTGGGAGGAATAAATGTGATGAGGCAAGTTTCAGCTCATCAGCTAGGAGTGCTGACTAATCTTCAAAGAGCACTCACTATGTGCTAGGTTTTGTTCTTGGGGCTTTTCAAGTATCAACTCATTTAACCCTCTCATCGACCTTATGAGGTGGGTACTATTATTATCTCCATTTAAAAGCCAAGGAAGCTGAGGCCCATAGAGGTTGAGTGACTTGCCCAGGATCACACAGTTGGGAAGTGGATAGGCTAAGATGCAAGCTCATGCCAATCTGGATCCAAGCCCATGCTTGTTCCCACTGCTTGTCTTTCCTGGTGGGTCCCGCTGGTCAGCGAGGCCATTTCTCCCTGGCCTTGTAGGCTGGTCAGGACTGCACGTGTCTAACGTCTGTTGTGGCCCCAAGGGGGTCCCACTTACAAAGAGATGGTCATGACAGTGCTGGGAGGGACAGAGAAAGGGTCATCTGGGGAGTCAGAGAATTATGACATCAAAGACAGCTGGAAGAGCAAACAATGTTAAAAGGCAAAAAGAAAAATAAAAGATCGGCTCAAAGGGAAGGGCAAGAGTCCTGCGGGCAGATGCGGAACAGGAGGGGAGCATAGGGACCAAATTAGGACACGGTATGCAGAGCTGGGCGGGGGCTCAGGGCAGGGAGGGCTGAGCCCGTCTCAGGTGATCTGAGCTGTGAGGATGCCCCCCATGCCCTTCTCAGGCAGCTCAGCTTCAGGAATGGAGACTATAAACCCCCGGGGATCTTGTCCTGGGTTAGAACCCCCTTCCCCACCCACGACTGCCTGTGAGGGAGAAGCAGGGAGTCCTCAGTGTCTGGGGCTGGGACAGATGGTGGGGGAAGCCGATGATGACTTCAGGTTCTGGGTACTCAGTAAATGTTTGTTGAGTGAATAAATGACTTCATGGACTCAACCGATGATCTGATCTATCTCCTGGAAAATGGCATCTTAGTCCCGTCTCTAAGCTCCTAAAAGGTGGTCACGCCACACGAGCTCCCCTCTGATCCTAAGAGGACAGGGAGAGAACATTCTCAGGCCCGAACCAAACACACCCACCACAATGAGAACAAATAACTTGCTGGCCACTCAACAGAGAATCTCACTGAAACTTTTGCAATCCGATGAGCTGTCCCTATTTACAGATGAGGAAACAGTGGCTCAGAGACATGAAGTCACTTGCCAAAGTCACATAAGCAGTGTTAGGGTGGGACACAGACCCTGGATGTCTGACCGCCACACTCTCCCGCCTCCCCTGGGGGTCAGAGGACACTTCAGCCTCCTTGGTTTCCAAACTGCTCTGTTTCAATCAGGCCCAGATAAATGTGTCTGTTCCAACTCAACGGAAAGGGTTTTCCATCATGCAGGCCATATCCCCTTCAAGGTGGAAGAGGAAGGAAGCAGGGAAAAAAAATTTCCCAGCAGTGGCCTTGCCATCTTCTGGCTGGGCCACTGCACACGCTCCTTAGAAAAGTTTCACCTCTGATTTAGCATAAGAAAACTTTTAATTTAGATGTTTTCGTCTCTCTCTCCAAGTAAAAATAAGTTTAAAATAATGACTGTAATAAATGAAGGTAATTAATTGTAGTTTGTTCCTTTACTGTCTAGTCAGCTTAATTTTACCTTTTCAACTAATAATGAGAAAATAATTTTTGTGCTCGGAGGGTTAATGATATGTAACTGCGAGAACTGCTAATTGCATGTTGCAATCCATCCATCAACAACCCCATCTGTGCGACTTGATTATGTTTGTTAAATTATTGCTTTGAATTATCTTTCATAAAGCAACTTTTGTAATTAGCAGGGCTTTCGTCTTGCTCTTTTCTCTGCGCGCAAGGATATTCAAACTTTGGCCATTTCAAGCTGTCTCCATTAAGCCACCTTCTCTGGCTGTCTTTGTTTCCCTGAGCAGGGGGAATCAAGACTGTCCTTTAAGCAATCAAGGCGGAGAGGAAAAGCTTCCTTGATTCACAGCAGGGCAAATTCACTTCCTCTCCGCCCCCCTCCCACCAGCATGAAAAAAAAAGAAAGAAAGAAAGAAAGAAAGAAAGAAACAGAAAAAGAAAAAAAGACCCTCACACATACACAGTATGAAAAGATAAAAGGATGCTCGTATGCTGTATTCACCAGGGCTGGTGGAGTGAAATTAAGGAATGAACTTGAACATGTTATATTTCAGCAAGAGGCCCACACTGGGGAAGAAGGAATGACAGGCACGATATTCAGCCTTGGCGTTTTATGGGTTAGTTTATATGACTCTGGAAGGTGTTTGCCTCAGGGAATATTCCTGGGAGGTGATTAATGCCCACTTGGGAATCCTCAGCTCTGAGCCCAGAGCCTGGTGGATGGCGAGAGGGAAGCGGCATAAAGGATGAACCCTCATTAAAAAAATTAAAATGAAAATCAAATTTGGATTATAAACGGCCTATGTGTGTGCAGTTTGTTCTGGACGAAGGAGATGCTTTTTATTAACACCTTTCTTTGCCGGCGTTTCTCCCCTGAGGCACTGGGAGGGACATGGCAGCCGCAATGGATTAGTCAATAGATCATGAAGAAAGCAGGGGTTTTGGGAATAAAACTCCAGACAAATGTGGTCTTTTTGGTACATTAAAGGGACGATGGAAAACCCTCTTAAAAAAATTAACGAAGCTCCTTGAAGATCCCCAGCTATTAAAATGGTGTGTATTCAACACGTCACATGGGTTTGGAAATGAAAATTCAGCTTTGCCTCTTTTGGCCCCACTAAGACTCTCTCTCCTGCACTTACTGAGCACCAACTGTGTGCCAGACACCATGCCGACTGCCTCCACCCTGTTTAGCTCTTAGGATCCTTTCTGTTAGCCTCACTTACGAGAGGAGGAAAGCTGCAGCTCCAAGAGGTAGAGGAACTTCTCCCAGGTCACTCAGCTAGTATAAGCAGCAGGGCTGAAATTCAAGCCAGGCCCATATGAGTCTGATTCACATGTGTTTTCCACCATGCTGCACTTGGGTCTTCCCTGGATCACTGCCGAAATCTAATGTTTAACTCTTTCTCCTATTGGAAAGATGGCATAAGTCATGCCTGCTTCCTATAGGGACAGAAAACCCGCTTCTTTTGGATAAAAATCCTTGAACACCTAGTTAGGAAAGACGCAGATTCCAACCTAGGCATAGTGGAGGCCAAATAAACCTGTGTTGAAGGTGACTGATCATAGGAATAATAAAATAATAAAACTTCTAATACGCAAGGTAATGTCCTAAGCACTCCATGAGTACTGACTTTGTTCTTCCTCAATCACAACCCTATGAAGTAGGTATAATTATTATCCAGTTTTATAGAGTAAGACACAGAGGCACAGAGAGGTCAAGTAGCAGCTCTCCATGTACCGGGAATTACATTAAAATCTTTCTTTTCATTATATTTCAGTTAATCCTCAAAACAACATGAAAAGATCTGCAGTGCCTTTATTCCACTTTAACATATAGAGAAACTGAGGGTCTAAGTAGCTAAGAGAAGCTCTGCCACACCAACCCAAGCAAGGGAATGGCTGAGAAAGTGACGCTCTACACGAGACACTCACTGCCTGTCTTTGGGCTGGACAGAGGGATCAGCTGCCTGAGAGGGCTTGTGGGCTGAGTATTTCTCAGGGGACCATGAGCTGGCAGATGGGGGCCTTTTTTTAAAAACATAAAGCCATGACGACACATTCCCAACATTATTGGTCTTCTTTCTGGTTTTTTTCTACCCCCTTCCAGCTCAGGCACCTTACAACGAAATGAATCAATACCGGATGGCCCTAGAAATAAATAAGCGCATCAGTCAACTCAGTAATAAAATGAAAGGATGAAAAATATGGAAATCAGCGACATTTGTGTAAATCCAGTTATTGTTTACTTTAATATTGCCTTATGCGCTTACGCAGTTCCGAAGAGACAGATTTAAAGTAATGTGGCACTTGGCAGACGACAGACTTAAAATGCATCTCCACTGGCGAGCTCTGAGAAGGGCCTATCCTTCCAGGGTCCTGCCTGAATACAGGGGAAGACGGAGAAGAGCCCCCTGAAGACAGAACATTGGAGAAATGGCCCTCCCTTCCACTCTCCTGACTCAGTGTAATTCCATTCTTTTCCTAGCCTACCTCCTGCACCAACCAGACAAGTGGACATTCTCAGAATCCTGGTCACAAAGTCAAGCAAAGTGGAGAAACAGGGGAGGTTCAGCTCCATCCCAGGGCACCGGGAAGGCAAGAGAAATAACTGGCTGAGGACAGCTCAGCTGCTGCCAAAGGAACTAGGGCCCGATGGGTTGGCAGGAAAGGATGTGAAAAGTGTAGATTTTATATCCTCAGAGGATGCGTGGTAGAGAGGATTTCAGAGCAGGCAGAAATCCCATCAAACAGAACAGAGAACCCATTCTTATCATGATACCATGGCTGATCAGGAGGGCATGGGGCAGTTTGCAATGGGGGTAGAGAAGTTTCTCTGCTGCTGGCATCCTCTGGCAACTCCAGGTGGGATAGGAGAGGGGACTGGGAACTATTTTTGTGACATGCCACAGGCCTTGGGTCTTACCTCAGCTTGGAAGCTTTTTAATACAGGAGCCACCATCTCTCTGATTTCCTGTAAAAGAGATCAGCGAAGAGTTCACCGTGGTGCCAAGTGGGATACCCCCATGGCCCCTGTTTGCAGCTCATTGTTGTCCCCCAAATCAGTATTTCCCAAGCGTGTCCCGTGGGACCTGCACTCCATGAGATTTCATAAGGGTTCCTCATATATACACCTACAGACAGACACAAACACACACCAAGGTGCCAAGCCAGATCCAACTAGGACACATCAAGCACAACATCAAGTTTCTTCCCTGCAGGACTTTTTGGAGCCTTTTATATAATGCACAATGGGAATTTCTGGAAGAGGGAGAGAGAGGAAGTAGCATTTCCCAAATGGATTTGATCATGGAATGCTCTTTTATGCAAAGTACCTTGTGGGACTGGTGGTCCATCATGGGACATTTTTTGGAGCAAGGGCTGGAAAGGCTCCACACCCAGGGCCATGCCACCAAAGCTCGTACATGAAAACCTCTGTCCTTTAGGTTGCTTGGGAGATGTCTCCCTAGGGTGCCATTTCTGCTCCCCCCACAGCTGCCCCCTCCAGCAAAGACTGCATTTGGCATTTTAGCAACACCGTCCTGCACGGTCGCTCCTTCCTCACCAGAAGGTGGGGTTTCTGGGGGCTTGGTGGGGTCACCTGTCATGGCACCCAGCTCAGAAGAAGGGTTCTGTAAATGTTTGATCAACTCTATGCCATTGGGCTGTCTTCAGAAGGCAGCCTCCTCTTTCTGGACCCTAATTTCATGCCTTTCTCAAGTGACCTTGAGGTTCCCAGCCCCAAGGGCATCCCTGGTGGACTCCCATGAGTTCTCTCCAGCGTGCAAGAGGGATTAGAACCGAGGGTACCAAGATCCCAACCATAAATTCTCCAGTTTCCCCTGAGACCCACTGGTGACTCCCCTAACCACTGGCTTCTATGGCCCACAAGAGACCCCCTTGGGAGGAGGAGCTGAGGGGAGCTGGAGAGAATGGAGAGGGAGCGGGTAGCAGACAGAAACAGGAAAGGAAGAGATGAGCTGAAGAATACATATTTCAGGTGAAGAATAAAATCCCTTAACTATGAAATAGGATTGCGTTGCTTCTGGCCCTGGAAAAAATCCTTCTTCTGGGTCCTGGCTATGCTTTCCTCACTGATTTGTGGCCCCCAGGGCTTCTCAGAGCCACTGATATACTGACGTATGCAGGGGATCTTCAGGAGGAACGTAAGGAGTGCGTGTGAACCTAGTGGATTTATTTGATCATAAGAAACCGTGAGTGCACGGGCTGAGCGCAGAAAACGAAACTTAAGAAAACCTAGATTGTGGGCTGTAAACTCAAATGCCCACAGAGGCTGGAGGAAGTGGACAGGAGGGAGACGGGCTGTCCCGTGACAAATCTCAGGGGAGCACAGCATCTTGGTAATGTGAGTGGCAGCTGCTCGGCTGTTTCTGATGACTGCCACTTGGGCATGGAGCATCCACGTGGCCAGATCTACCAAACAGTCTCAAAAGCTATTGGAAATCCAAGCTTTGGGGTGAAATCAGAGATGCTAAACATCGACAACTTACTGTAAAATTTGAAAGACCTTTACAGACCAAATAAAACACATTAACAGGAAGCCTCTGGTCTGGGTTCAGGAAATATCGGTGTTGGAAGGGGCTCAAAAACCATCTCCAGTCCCCTGAATTTACAGAAAGGGACACAGAGGCCCCGAGGGGGGCTGCCTTGTTCAAGGTCCCAAAGCAGGTGAGTGGCACAGTTGGGATTTCAGTGCAGGTCAGCAGAATCCCCAAACAGGCGCTGTTCACAACCCCACACTCAAATGAATTTAGAGGATTCCAATCTGAGACCCATGGTGGGGTGGGTGGGATTCTGGGCCAATGCCAGCCATTTCTAGAAGCCCACTGCCCTGTCTGCTTAACCCCTGGGGGAAACTGAGCAAAGGCATCAGCAGGAGGTGAGCTGGGCACCAGCCAGATGATGTTCTTAAATAAAGTCTTGGCATGACTCTCCCCCATCAGGAGAGGCTAGTTCCAAAAATGAGAATTTTCAGAGGCGCGACTATAATAGGAATGGAAACTTATTCCTTCTAATTACATAATTGCATAATTATGCAGTATTAAAATTATGTAAGCCGAACTCAGAGGCTTAAAACCTGGCCTGGATTTCCCTCATCACCTGGGGGAAGGAGGACAAAATGGTGGGCTGTGAAGATCTGTGGCCGTTTCATCTCTGCTTCCCAGAGATTGGAGAGTCAGAGGCAAAGCTTCTGGTTCTCTCCTTCTGGGCAGAAAAACTGGTTTAAAGACCATGCTGTTCTCTGTTCTAAGAGGGAAGGGAAGGATGCTCAGAATCTCCCTATGCCTTCTTAGCTCCCAGTCAAACCCAGGACTTAACTTGGCCTTTCTAAAGCCATAACATGGGAGACACGCTCAGATCTGAGATTCCCGTCCCTTCTACAAGCGCACTCTCTCTCAGCTCTCAAACCTGATTCCTCCCAGACTTGCTCCATGGACAAGTTCTAACTAGATCCTACTTCCCACTCTTGCCTTGAAGAACCAAAGATATTTATGACTGGTGTGAGGAGGACTTCAGAGCTAAGAGACTGACCCTTCTGCACTTATGTGGCCTGATTCCTGGGTGGGCTTGCTTCTTCTCCATCTTTCCATGGCCTCCATCAGTAAGATGGCAACAGGACCCCTAGGTGATTCCAACAGGCAGAGTGGAATCAACATGTCCAGGTCTGATACCTCTGGAATGGCAGACCCTGTCTGGCGCTCCTCCAAGATCCAGGCCACCTGAGCAGCCTGGGACAGAGAGCTCAACCCTCTGCTGACCACAGAGAAGCACAGCAGGCTTTGGGAATGGGCGGGGTATCTGTTTCCTGTAATGGCTCTGATGGGTCACATCCCTGCCAACATTATATGGAGTCAGAAGGTTTTCTTTTTCCTATAATACGTGTTTATTTCCATCACTAAAAAAAAAAATTTGAGAAGCAACAGGGGGCCTGACAGAGGAGGAAAAAAATTCACACATTCACCCTTGTGAAGAAAGAAACATGTCCGTTCTCATCTCTTCCCCTGGGGGACTCTTACATTGCAGGGGCTGGCCATTACCTGGACCACCCTCATGGCAGCTGGGAAAGACAACGCTGGTGGCTGGAGTTGCAAAGGAGGAGGTGAAGGGGGGAGAATGAGGCACATTTATGGGCAGGCGGGGGAGACAGTTTCAGACATGGAGATCAAGGGAAGGACCAGAGAGGGTGAGACAGCCTACAGCCATCATCTCCCGGACGCCAATGGGAAAGCAAAATAAAATCAGGAACTCTAGACAAATTGTCTTTGCCGTCAAGGCCAAGCATTTGACTTAGACATTAATGTGAGGGGAAAATGGATGTTGTATAGAGCCCTCAAAAACAATGACTTCCATGGAGAAGCATCCTGCTCTTATTCTAGACAGCGCCAGTGAGCACCGCTATACTGAGAAACACGGAAAGGTTGAGGGTTGTATTTTTTCTTCGTAGCTAATTAGCTTCTTTTCTTGTTAGTCACTTATGTCTATAGTTTTCAAAATACAGTTTGAACAGAGAAAAATCTGCATTCCTATTGAGTTAATTCTATAATAGCAACTATACTGTACCTCAGGTACATTTTTCTTAAATTCCCGGCGGAGTTCAATTAAATGTTTATGAGAATGTTCACTCTCCTCCTGCCGTGCAGACAGCTCGGAAGCGACGGAATTAAGCTCCTTCTGGAACAATAAAAAAAAAAAAAAAAAAAAAGAAAAAAAAAGAGAGAGAGAGGGAGAGAGAAAAGAAAAAGATTTTTTTCCTCCTTTTCCTTTTTAATCATCGTACAAAACAGCATTCCAAACAAGTTTCCTTAACTTACAAAAAAGCTGAGAAAAGACAGGATATTGACTCCTGGCACAAATGAATAATTTACGAAACTGGGGATGCAACCGAAAAAAATCCAGGACAGCTTTTTTTGCTTGTCAGAAGTCAGGCCAGATCAATAATCTCCCATAAAGTTGGGTGGAGTTGTTTTTTTTCATTTCTCCCCTACGCCTCTGCCCCACCTCTTAAATTTCCAAGGGAGTGATGGCATAAGCTTGTCAGTAACTGTAGAAAACATCTCCAAACGGTGTCAAAATAGTAAAGTGCGGCATATTGTATGGGCATATTATAGTGTAAGAAAGTGCTGTCGACAGCTTTCATATATCAGAGGTGGGAACTGTTCCAACTATGACTTACACTTAAGGGTTCATAAATACGCCTTTTAAGATATAGATGGCTTTTTAATTTCTGTAGATTTTGGAAAAATGAAGGTGCCAATAAGAAGCAAGATGACCTTTTGTGTATCCTGCAGTAAATTATCTAAGGTTCACTTCAAGTATAAGAAATATTTCATTGAAGACTCCTGGATTCAGAAGAAAAGGATTGGAAGCAGCCTTGCCTGCTTATGTGCAATGAAGGTTTCAGACCAGGTTTTTACAGGATGAACCAAGGAGGGAAAAAAAGAGAGTGAGAGATGGAAGTGGGGGACGCTCCAGCTCACACATGACAGACAATGTCTGCTGGTTGTACATGTATATTTGATCACCCCTCTCGCAGCTTTCTTCACTTTAACAGTGGCGGTTTCACGAGGGGAGAATAATTCACCATGAGTTGTCATGGATTTCATTTGCATAATTCAAGAAATGCTCTGTTTATGTGGTCTGCTGCTTTCTTGCACCATCCCGAGATGGGCTTTTTTCTGGACGATAACTAGAGGAGCATTTCTGTATATATCACCCGATTATATCTGCAGCAATCAAGCCCCATAATTTCCTAAATCCGGTGATGCAATAAATTTCTGCAATCAGATTTATTAAAAACACACAAGCAGATGCAAGAGTGTATTTCTAGGGTGAACCCTTTAATCTAACATATGTATGATGAGGCCCGGCACCGTGTTGAAAGACCTCATTTGTCATCGCTAATACGCATTCATCTTGCACACACAATGAAACACTTTTACTATTAGATAATGAAATAAAAGTACTATTAACCCGCTGCAAATCCTTTTCCCTTTAAGAGACGAAATGCATGGTAATCGTCTTATATCATGTCTGAGAGTCGGTAAATCTGCTCAATAGCAGTTCACCATAGCACCATAAACCTTGCACCCATCGAAGGCTGGAGCGCATACCCCAAACCCAGGATAAGTGTCTCTGCCTATGGAGCCTTTGGGAGAATCGGGGAAGGAATTTCTATTTCTGGAGAAATGTCTAACCTCTTTGGAGAATCATAAGACTAGAAGGGAGGAAAATCGAGGCAAGAAAGTAGCCATTAAAATAGAGAGGCAAGAGACTTGGAAATGTGGTGCTCTCCAAGGTGCTGATATCAATTCTATGCCACAGCACTGGGTGCACCAACTCCAAGGTGCAGGGGCTTCCAGTCCAAACGTCCCATTGAATTTTTGAGCCAGGTAAGGAACAAGGTGTCATGGGAGAGAAGAGAGAGAAACAGAAACAATTTTTGACAGTCTGCCAAGGTGACAGAGAAAATAAGGAGACTTCTGGTTTATCATCATTTAAAAATAATTGTAGTTTCCAATAAAGAAACCACAATTGACCATGACCAAAATATCGAGTAACTAGGGAGATCTGTGTTAGCAGCAATGGGACTGACCAAAGGCAGACAAAAACCAACTATGTGGGGCAGCCATGTGGACAGACCCTCACTTGGCAGGAGAGAAGTAACTGGAGTGTCATTGTCAATTTGAGTTGTGGCAGAGTGCTCACAGTTTTTCTTAGTTTTTCTCATCCGTCTTGAAGATAAAGAGGTGATTTTTACATGGCTACAGGACAAACAGAACTGGGACTTGGGTTAACATCACACGGTTTTGAATGATCATATATCTGACACAATGTTCTTATCTCTGGGATACTGCCTCTCCCAGCATCCCAGCAACCTGGTGGGGGCTGAACTTTGACTCCTTATTTAAAACATCAAACCCAAGTTCCAAAAGGAAATCTCAGAGCAGGTTAAGTCCAACTGTCTGATGTGCTGTACCAGACAACGATGCCATGTGACTGCACTGGCTCCCTCCACCCTAACCTCCCAGGCTGCTGGTGGGCTGCTGCATCCACACTGTAGACAGAGCAGAGGTGAGACCAGATGGGGAACATCAGCAGGCTTCCAACCCCAGCCCCACAGAAGCCCAGCTCTTGGTGTCTTTCCTGTTCATCCCTAGAGAAGCAGACGATGGACATCATGACTGATGTCCATGTTCTTCTCACCTTTGCCTTACATCTATGCTCATCCTTCAACTCTGAATTCTTGCCACGTTTCTATGGTTAGTACACTAACAACATCAACAACAATAATAGTAAATAATCATAACTACCATTTATTGGGTGCTTACATGTACCAGGCACCATGCTAAGCTCCTCATATACATCATCTCATGTGACGAGCACATTAATATGTTTGTAAGGTAATTCAAGCAGGGACTAAGAAACAAATTACAGTCCTAATAATTTAGCTGTGAATTATCTCCTTGGTGGATTATAAAGGCAAAATTGTAATGCCCTGCTCTTCACAGGGTTTCTGCTCCACTTCCCCACTAGCTGGGGGATGTTCAGGGAGCTTGTTTTAAATGTTATAAATGTGTAAAGCATCAAGCACAGTACTAAGTGTTCAAGAAATGTTGGCTGATACTAATTTAGATAAGCTGAGAGCTCAAAGAACACCGCACTAGATCAGTGATTCTAAGAGTTCTGGATTTCACAGGTCAGTAAAAATCTCACACCCCCACCCCTCAATAAAAGGATGACAGAGTACTGACAAGTTTTACTCTATCAGGCAAAGACATTAAAAACCACTCCCTCTCACCCTAAAAGATAGGCTATTTGAACATTAACAGAGCAAGACAGCCAATGACAGAATTGACATGTCTTTTAAAATAAACACATTTAAAATAAAAAAGCTCACAGCACTGTATTTATTTTGAAGGAATATAAAAAACTCTCATAAACATAAACCAGCACCAGTCTGAAGCTGAGTTTTAGAAATAAGTGTCTGAACCCCCATGCACATACACAGCTAGCAGGGCCTCTTTGATGATCAAGCAGAACTTGGGATCCTCTCCCACCTGGCCCCCAGCCCCCAGCCCTAGGGGAGCCATGATTAACACAGCCCCAGACTTTGGGCCAGGCCCAGGCAGGGAGAAGACTCATCTGATTAACTGGCCATCAGCAGCAGACAGACAGCCCGGAGCCCGGCACAGACCATTCAAATAATGATCATCATAAACAGCCCATTTGCAACTAAAAAAGAAATAATTTTAATGAGCTTGAAGCAGATGATAGATGCAGCTGAGGCTCGGGCCAGCGTGCAGAGAGAAAGGAAGCTGGGACTGAGCTGCAGCCAGGGCTAGGAGCAGCAGGAAGAGGCTGGGGCAGGGAAGAAGGGCTCTTCTGATGGGACCTACAGCCCCACTGCTTGCCCACGGGAAATGCCCACTGCCCAGGGAGTGGCCCTAGCTCTGAGAGCGTCTGCCATCAGCTTGCTGGGCAACCTTGGAACTTCCAAGGCACTCACAGTCTCAGAACATATGAGCCAGAAGGAACTTTCAAGGTTGTCCAGTCCATCACTGTCCGAACTTCAACCATTCATGCTACCCCTCTGCATGCATTTTGCCATACTGATATTCCACATGAATTACTATTTCCATGATATTTATCTTCAAACTGACTCTTCTTTCTTTTTGTATAACTTTAAGTTCAATTTTTTTTTTTTTTTTTTTTTGGCGGTACGCAGGCCTCTCACTGTTGTGGCCTCTCCCGTTGCGGAGCACAGGCTCCGGACGCGCAGGCTCAGTGGCCATGGCTCACGGGCCCAGCCGCTCTGCGGCATGTGGGATCTTCCCGGACCGGGGCACGAACCTGTGTCCCCTGCATCGGCAGGCGGACTCTCAACCACTGCACCACCAGGGAAGCACTTAAGTTCAATTTTAAGCTCAAAGTTTTACACCCTTATAACCATTGCCCAGGTAGATACACAGAATATTCACACTCCTAGCACCTTGGAAGTTTCCATTGTGCCCTCTCCTAGTTAGTACCCCCTTAAAGGTAACTATCATTCTGACCCTAGCATCTAGATAAATTTTGCCTGTTCTTGACCTTTACATAACAACCCCTTCTCTTTTTAACCTAAATAAGTACATTTGAAAAGGAAATTCTTTTTATCACTAGAGGACACTATGCCATAAACAGAAGGTAGTCTTTAAAATAAAAGTACAATGAAAACAAAGCATTGCTGTTTGTCTTTGTTATAAAAGGAGACTGGCAAGTGCTGGAGAGGTGTTAAAGGTAGAGACTTTCTTCCTGTTCCAATGAGAAGGAATGAATGACCACTGAGAAGGGATAACTGAGCCTCCTGACACAGGTCAACCCCTTCTAATGTCAGGTCTACTTACAGTCATCTCACGTCCTAACAGTGGGGGTATGTATGTCCCACACTTTAGCTAACACTAACTGAATCTGAGTCTCCCATTTTAGAGATGCGGAAACTAAGGCAAAAACAGCTTAGGCGACCTGCCCAAGCCACACATCTGGTTAAGAGGCTGTATTTCCTCAGAGGGAAGGTAGCTCTTGGGTGGGGGAGGAAGACTGTTGGTTATCTATGGGGAGAGCAAGTTGAACATTCTCAGTTCAACTGTGTTTCCTCAACCAGGAAGGACTGGGAATCGTAGAAGAATACTTAGTTTTGAAAGAAATTTAACACATGATCTTGACCTGAAGTGTCAATGATGTACAAAACTTTGAGCTAGCTGCTATGTTCTTACAGGGGAAATACACATCTGAATTGTGCATATGCATGTCAATTCCCCCAGCATGTGCTCACACTCTTCTCAGCTCCAAAGACACCCTCACACTCAGACACATCCCCCTAACACCACCTCTGTGAAGAGACCTTCTGAAAACGATGCAGTGATTGCTGGGGATTAGGGGTTAAGGTAGCAAGGACCTCAGGTGTTCCCATATTTTGAAGGGGTTTCATGAAAGGAAAGAAACTCTTCCTCAACATGTCCCTCCTCTGCTCAAAACCCACCTCTGGCTCTCCACTGCTCTAGGACAATCGCCATACTTCCTACCTAGGTGTCACTGGGCCCCTGCCAGTCCTTCCCATCTTCCCATCTCTTTGTTTCCTTCCAAACCAACCTTCCTGCCTTGCAGGAATCCAAAGGCAACAGGGTCTCCCAACTCCATGGCTCAACAGACTTCATTCCTTCAGCTCAGATGATCTCATTCTGTCTTTGCAGCTGAGCTTACTCATCCTTTGTGCCTCGGCTTAAATGTCCCCTCTTCCAGGAAGGATTCCTGAACCCTCCCCTCCAAGTCTGGGCATCTCCTTTGTGCCCCTGTTATCCCTTTCTGATATTTGCCACCAGATGTTGTCTTTTCAAAGGCCTAGAACTTTTTTGCCAAACGAAACCTTACACAGACATTCCTTATAGAAAACAATAGCTCATGGCTAACATTTATGCCACACACACACACACACACACACACACACACACACACACACACACACATGCTAGTATTTATGGAATGTGCTAAGCACTTTATGTATATTATCTCCTGTAAGGATATATGGATGAAGTGGCAGTTGAGATTCCAGGCCAGGTCTGGAAAACAAGGATGACCAGTGATTATGACTTTCAATACAGTCACCAACTCCCCCCAACACAAACCTGGAAGTCTGCTTTCTCTTTACTGCAGGGAGATGCAACTAGAGATGTTGTACATTCAGCCTTCCATCTACCCATCCACCCGTCCATCCACCCATCCATCCATCCATGATCTCCAGTGTGCTAGGCATTAGATAAGGGGAATCAGATACAGTCTATATCCTCCAAGAGCTCAGAAACCAAATAAGACAAGTTAGGGCATAAATAATTCTGGTAAAAGGAACAAAGGCCATCGCATTAAGACATCACCTCCAGAGCAGACTTGGAGAAGAGTGAAACCCTAACATATGCCCTGAATTGCCTTTGCATGGGTATGGAAACTGATGGGGTAAGGGAGAGATACGAGTTTTACCTACTTCTACTAATTAAATCACTGTGTGGTTCCCAACTTGGGCAGGGGTTGCCAGTACCTAGTAAGTTACCCAGGCTGGAAGCCCTTTATCCAACATCCATCCAATCACCCAACCAACCATCCATTTATCCACTCATCCATCCATCCATTTACCTAACAGATCATCTATCTTCCAACTGATCGTCCATTCATCTATTCATCCAACTGATCATCCAACATCCATCTATCCAATCACTCACACTCAACCAGTCATCAATCCATCATCCATCCATCCATCCATCCATCTAATCACCCATCCACCCATCCCCATCTAATCATCCATCCAACTAACTACTGAGCCCCAAATCTGTGCTAGTTACAGTGTTAGGTACTGGTACACAGAAACTAACCAACATAGCCCGTCCTTGAGGAGTTCACAGTGCAGTGGAGGAGACACACAGGCCAATTCCAACACTGTGTGCCGAAGTACAACATGAAAAGTATGAATAAAGTATCATGGGAACACAGAGAGCAAGGTGACGTGCTGTGACTGGGGTAAAGAGTCACCAAGGTGGGAGTGTTTGACCTGGGGTCAGGGGATGAGTTGGTTAAGAAAGCTAAGCATCCCACTCAGAGGAAATGGGATTATTGTGATAGCCCCCTAACTGGTCTCTCTGTTCCTGCCTTTAGTTTTCTTCTTAACATGTATCACTATCAAACACACTATATATTTTATTTACTAGAATGAAAACTCCATGATAGCAAGACAGAGATTTTGGTCCTTTCCTCCTTATGCTCAGTGCCTACAACAGTTCCTGTTACATAGTAGGCACTTCAGAAATGTTTGTTGGTCAAATAAATGAATGAATAAGTGCTACGTGTCAGAAACCCTGAAAGAGCCTGAATTGTCTGGGGAACAATGACCATGTTCAGGGATCACAGACCTGTGTCAAAATTCTGGCTCTTACCCCTCACTAGCAGTGTGACCTTGGACAAGATATTCAACCTTAGTTTCTGTGTCTGTAAAATGAGGATAAAAATTTGTGCCCAAAGTGTTACTGAGAAAACCCTTGAGAACCAGACTGTAAGTAGGTAAAGTGCTTGGCACAGTGTCTAGGATCTTCATTGCTCATATTCCCTCCAATGGAATGTCAGTCCCTCATGGGTGGGGACTGTGCCTGTCTTGCTCACAGCTGTAGCCACAGGTTCTAGCTAAATGCCAGATGCATAAAGGCACTCAAAAAACACTTGTGAATGAATGACTGTTAGTAGATATAAGCATGAGGGGTCCTTTGTGGCAGGAGCAAGATGGGGCCCTCTTGCTGTGTGGGGGGGCCAAACAACCCATTCTGTACCTCAGGTCTATGGAGCCATTCAGGGCTTTGCCATCAGAGTCCCAGGCAAACACCGAGGAGGAGGGTTTCTGGGGATGCAGTGGACCATGATGGGAGTGTCGCCTTCAGAGTGGCCTCAGAGGCTGGCTCTAGGAGGGGGCTGGGAGATGACCTGGGACGAAGGGCACATGCTGGCCTGCCATGAGCAAGGAGACAAGACGGATGGCTCTGCAGCCCGCTGAGATGGATAACTGAGCCTTGGCCGAGAGACGGACCGGGTTACCAGAGCCATCCATCACTCCCGGCACCATATGTAAATTTCAGATGCCAAGATGTAGGGCAAATTATCCGAGGGCCCCGGCAAGGGGTGGTGCCTATGAGAAACAGTTCTCAGTCAAGCTGGCTTTATTGAATTCCATCATCTGGGCCAGGGTGATAGTTCACACTTGGGTCACAGAGCCCGTTGAGAGGACTGTGTCCAAACCGTGAGGCCTGGGTGTGTGGGCGAGGCTGCCAACAACTTCTTAGCAGACTCCCAGTGCAGTGATAACAATAATATAATAACTGTCCCATAGAGGGCTTACTAGGTCCATGTTAACTGGCATACAAAAGTTCATTTTATTTTCCCAACAGTGTTTGGCATGCAGTGGATTCTCTAGAAACATCTGCTGAGGGAGCAAATGAATGGTCCTATGATGCAGGTGCCATTTTACACGGTATCTGCAGAGAAACAAAGCCACTTGCCAAGGTCACACTTTCTTCTGCATTCTTTCCTCCGGATGCTCATGGGGCTACCTTTCCCTTACCTGTTTGTCCCAGACAAGGACTCAAGTGGCCTGAAGATCAGGGGCATGGCTGGGCCTTATCAGTCTGTCTGTCCATCTCTTTGTCCATCTGTCCATCCATCCATCCATCCATCCAGTCACTCCCTCATTTACTCAACTATAATTTAACTGCCTACAATGTTGCCCAGAACAAGTCAGACCCAAGTCCTGCCCTCACAAAGTGCTTGGTCATGGAGGGCGCATAGACAATTAAAATTGTGGTCCACAAGGCCTTCCTAGCAGCTCCCAAAGTTGTGGCTTCCAGAAAACCCAGCGGCAATTTGCTTTTAGCTGGAGGCAGGCCAAGAGCCCACATTTGGCAGGCAGAGCGGGTTTGAGTCCAGACGTTCTTAGTTACTGGCTCTGTGAGTCTGGGCAGACCCTTGACCTCTCTGCATCTAGGATTTACTGCTGTAACATGAAGCCATGGCATGCCTTCTCTCTTAGGGGTGCAGGCAGGATGAGAGGCCTGTGGCTGGCAGGGGGTCCAGGGTGCAGGAGGTGCTTGGGTGCTCAGGGGCCAGGGTTGGCGCTAGAGGTGGGACCACTGCCAGCCCTGAGCCCCGAGAGGGCAGCAACCTTCCCTGCCCTGGTACTAGGCTGAGGCCCAGGGTTGCAGTGGGGACATTTCTTTCATCAGCAAATACTGTCAGCTTGATCCAACCATTTCTCATCCTCTCTACTGCTGCCGCCTGGGTGACCACAGGAGCCTCCTCACTGGTCTCCGCACTGCTGCCCTCACGCTCCTACAGTCCCTTCCCCACCCGACAGCCACTGGGATACTGTTAACCCCAAGTCACACCCTGTCCCTCCTCTACTCAAAACCCTTCCACAGCTCCCACCTGACTCTGCATCAAGGCCTAAGTGCTCACCTCGATGTCAAGGTCCCACGTGACTTATTTCTGTCCGCACATCCTTCTACCCCCTCCTCACTCACTCTCCTCCAGCCACACAGGATCTTTGCTGGCTCCTGAACACATCAAGGACATTCCTACCACAGGGCCTTTGTATTGGCTATTCCCTCTGCCTGAAGTGCTGGGTTTTTGTTTTTGTTTGTTTTTATTCCACATGGGTCTTTTCCTTTCCTCCTCCAGGTCTCAGCTCTTACACTGCCTTCTCACAAAAGCCTGTCCTACCATCCTATTTAAAATAGCAAGCACCTCCTCCTTACCTCACCCATTCTTCTCTCTCTGCTTATTTCTCTAAATGGCACTTGTCATCAACACATATAGGTGGTTAGTGCTCTATTTATTTATTGTCCATTTCCACTAGCCACCTTCCTTGAATGTCAGCTCCAGAAGGACACGGGCTTTGTTTGTTTGGGCCACTGCTGTATCCCTGATGCTTGGTACATAGTAGGTGCTTAACACTTGTTGATTGAATGAATGTATGACTAAAGGAACAAATGAAAGACGTACTGGCCAATCCTGGCACCAAACCTCCCTCCTCCCACACACTTGCACCTCCGTGTCCAAGGCCCTCCCCCACCAAGCATCAGCCAGGAAAACAAGCCAGTTCCTGCTGAAGATGGGACCTGGAGGTGGCTGTCCTTGAGAGAGGATGCCAATCAAACACCTAATTATCTCGCCACGAACCCAGGAGCCACATCTGATCACTTCCTCCTGCCCTTGATTGCTGCTTTATATTCCGGAGTTCTCAGATGTAAAAGCTTGAGGCACCAGGAAAATAGAGAGCCCCGCCCCCACTCTGGTGGGTGTCAGGTGAGGGGCCAGGGACCCCAGGTACTCCCTCATAGGGCTAATACATCTGGTCCAGCTGGGTGAGCTGGCTGGGCAGCTCCTCTCTGTGCTCTTCCCTCTCTTCTGTTAAAAAAGGGGGAGTGGGGCTTCCCTGGTGGCGCAGTGGTTGAGAGTCCGCCTGCCGATGCAGGGGACACGGGTTCGTGCCCCGGTCCGGGAAGATCCCACATGCCGCGGAGCGGCTAGGCCCGTGAGCCACGGCCGCTGAGCCTGCGCGTCCGGAGCCTGTGCTCTGCAACGGGAGAGGCCACAACAGTGAGAGGCCCGCGTACAGCAAAAAAAAAAAAAAAAGGCGGGGGAGTGGGTCACATCAAGGAATCACTCGTTCACCCATTTCAGTGTTTACTGGGCACCTACTCTGTGCCAGGCACTTGCTAGGGGCCACAGTGGTGGTAACTCATCATATCACAGGAGCTAAGGGCTTGCTACGTGGTGTCAACTTTTCATGCCTTGGCTCAGCTCCTCTCCTAACCCCTTCTGCAGATGGGGAAATCCAGTCTGAGAGAGATGATATCACTCACCCAAGATAACAGTCGGGCAAAAGCAGAGCAGGGCCTTGAATCCTCATCCCCTCTTCTCCAAACCGTGGCACCAACGCTGAAGTCTGTGCCATTTTAACATCTTTTTCAAATTCATTTCTCTGAGTAGCCTCTTTTTTAAGGTGGGGGAGGAGACTAGGTGTTACAAGAAGCTCTGTGGAAACCTCAGAAAGCTGTGGAAAAATTTACTGGTGTACAGGGCTAAGACACACAATCCAGGTGGGGAAGGAAGCGCCTGCTCGGTGTTAGGTGGGGGTCTAGGAGCATCGTGGACCTCAGTGTTGGGAGACAATGGTCACACAAGTGCTCATGTGGTGTCCTGGGGAAAGCGCACAGGGAGAGAGCTGCAGCTAACAAAAGAATATGGGCACCGGGCACCTGGGGGAAGGCATCGGAGGAGGAAGGACCCATGGGCAAGGGCGTGGAGGGTGGAAAACCCGGGCTGTGCTGGGGAATGGCTGACCACCTAGATGCGTATTAGGGACTCATGGGGATTGGGGTTGGAAAGCCATGAGGCCAAGGCAAGAAGGAGCTGGGAGCCACAGAGGACCGTTGAGCAGAAGAGGGGCACTTGCTTCAGGCAGCTCTGGGAAGCCTCACGGGCAGCAAGGTGAGGGCAACAGGCAGAAGAGAGAGCTGATGGATTTTAGGGGCCCAATGGAAAGGAATTAATGCCATTTGGCAACTGGGAGGATCGGCCAGAGGAGGCTGAGGGCAAGATGGGGAGAGAAGGCCCTCAAATGAGGGGCAGCTGGGCGCACTAAGGAGGGCTTCACACCAGGAGTCCTTGGGCCCTCCATCGCTTGTCCCCTAATTTGCTGTTGACTTTGGCAAGTGACAGACCTCCCACTGCCCACTGTTTTATTGGTTAAATGAGGCCCAGGATGTCTGAGGGGGTACTGAGAGGACCTAAAGAAATTTGTAGATACAATTTCTCCCTAAACAAATGAGAGGAATTAGTGTTTAATAAATGCTCTGGGGAGTCTAGTTTATAAGTATGAAGACAAATATTTTTTAAAGAAAAATATTTTGTAGGGGTGACAAGGAGGAAAAGGGAGCCAGAGTTCAAACTAAATGCCCCCCATTTCTGCTGTTGTTCCTAACCTGCAGGGGTACTCCTTTAAAGCCAGTCCTAATTTGGCTGCGACTCACATGCCGCGACTATTCTTTTTAGGGTTAGAAGGCACTTGCTTGAGTGACGCCATCTCCAGGAGGGAGTCCCAGATTGAATGGGGGATGGCCAGGCAGGGTCACCTGAGGGTCCCTATGAGCCTGCTACTAATCAGGCAACCCCATGACTGAGTCCCTTGTCCCAGCGTGTCCCCAACACCTTGATAAAAAGTCTAATTGGCTGCTTCCCATCCAGGTGCGGGTCTTATTTCACATCAAGCTGCATAAGGTCCTTGATATACAATTCTTCCACTTCCAGTGAAAGGGAGGGAAGGGAGGAGGGAGAGGAAGAGGAAAGACTACATTTTATTTTTGAATCAACATCCCTTTTTATCTACCTATATTTTATTAAAATGTTTATCATCCACATAATGTGAAGTTCTCATGGAGCCAACTTTAATTACCTGAAACTGCACCCAGGACCCCCAACTGCCTTCTTGGCACAGTAAGTAAAGTGATGGACAGGAATGCTACATGGCCAGGCACTGACCCAACCAGGAAAGTTCAGGGACAAGACACTAATCCTTTCTGCAAAAGGGGGACTTTGCTGGTGGTCCAGTGGTTGAGAATCCACCTACCAATGCAGGGGACATGGGTTCGAGTCCTGGTCCAGGAAGATCCCACATGCCGTGCAGCAACTAAGCCTGTGAGCCACAACTACTGAGCCTGCGCTCTAGAGCCCATGAGCCACAACTACTGAGCCTGTGCGCCACAACTACTGAAGCCCGCGCCTAGAGCCCGTGCTCCGCAACAAGAGAAGCCCGCGCACTGCACCAAAGACCCAAGGCAGTCAAAAATAAAAAAATAAATTATAAAAAAAAATTTTTAAGAAGGGGGTGTCCTTTCCTCTCCCCCAAACCACAAAAGGCCATGTCCCAAAACAACACAGATGAGACCTTTCTCTCCAAATGCTCTCTCCCCAGACCCAGGGAGACGTTCATCTCTGTATTTGGAGGCATAACAGAATTTCCCCCTATCTACAGACACACAGACAGTCTGTACAGAATTGAATTTTTACTGTACTTATTTTTTTTTTTTTTTTTTTTAATTTTTATTTTTTTATTTATTTATTTTTGGCTGTGTTGGATCTTCATTTCTGTGCAAGGGCTTTCTCTAGTTGCAGCGAGTGGGGGCCACTCTTCATCGCGGTGCGCGGGCCTCTCACTGTTGCGGCCTCTCTTGTTGTGGAGCACAAGCTCCAGATGCGCAGGCTCAGTAGTTGTGGCTCACGGGCCTAGTTGCTCCGCGGCATGTGGGATCCTCCCAGACCAGGGCTCGAACCCGTGTCCCCTGCATTAGCAGGCAGATTCAACCACTGCGCCACCAGGGAAGCCCTTTACTGTACTTATTGACTAAGAGAAAACTCGAGAATGACAGACTGGCCTATCCTAGACCAGGGACTTTCTTTCTCCAGGGTCTAAAGAGGCCCAGGACACAGGATACTCATATTCCCAGCACTGGGCCTAGATGAAGACTTAGGAATGCGGGCTGGGTTCGAATCCTGATCCTGCCGCTCTCTAGCTGGGAGATCCTAATGCCTGAGCCTCAATTTCCTGATCTGCAAAATGGGTATGATGCTTGTGAGCATCATCTCAGCTAGAGATGGGGGTTGGACACCAAGCTGAGCTACCTAGAAGAAGTACTGAGGAACAGTGCAGATCACTGGGATGGCAGCAGCTCTGCAGCCGTGGGTTCAAATCTTCCCTGTTACACTTGCTAGCTCTGATCTGGTCATGTCACTGCACTTCTCTGGGCCTCAGTTTCCCCACCTGTAGCATGAGGATAATAATACTAAATGAATCTCAGGCACGTCTCACTCTTCAATATCTCTAACTGTTCAGAAATAATAACCGCCCCTGCCGCCGCCTTCGTCCAAGCTGCCATCGTCCCTCGCCTGGACTATTTCCGGGGCCTCTTTCCTTCCCTCCCAGCTCCCGCCCTTACCTGCTACAGTCCAATTTCCAGGCAGCTGCTGGAGTGTGCTGTTCAAAACGTGAATCAGCTCTTGCCTCTCCCTGGCTTGAAACTCTTCCATCATTTATTTGCCATGGGCTTAGAGTGGAATCCAGGCCCCCCGCCAATGGGGTCTACAGGGTGTGGCCACTGCTCAAGGTTCCAGTTTTATGTGGGCTGACATCTCTCCTCAACTCAATGCACTCCAGCCCCTCCAATGGCTTCTATCCTCCAGCATGCCAGCATCTCTCCCACCCCTCAGGGCATTTGCCTGTGCAGTTCCCTTTATCTGTCATCCCTTCCCATCCCACTAACTCTGGCACCTCCTTAGTGGGGTCCTCCCTGCCCTCACCCCAAACTCTAAAGTAGATCCATCCCCTCCTTGCTCCTTTTTCACAGAGCATTCACCAGCATTTGCAAAGACAAACTAAAACTAAAAGCTCCAGGAGGGCAGGACTTGTGTCTCTTTTGTTCTCTGTATTTCCAGCACCTGGGCCTATGCCTGGTGTAGAGGGAAGCTTAATAGACACTTTTTGAATGAGTATTCACTTCACTGAGTTTCTCTGCACATCAAATGAATATAATGAATATGAAGAGACTTTGATAGCCAGAAATGCTTCGCACAAATAAAACAAAAATAACAATTCCTTAAGAATGGAAATATCTTACTTTGGGGCTTAGAGGCAGGAAAGAAAGAGTGAGAATAAGGAGGAAAGAGAAGAGAAAAGCAAGAGTGGGAGAAAATTCGGGATTAATGAGGTGGAACTAGTGTGTTCCCCCCACCCCCAAAGGCCATTTGGGGTGTTCTCCCACCACCCCTGGGAGGGTGCACTGACGCCTGACATGTTAGCACGTCCTGATATTTTAGGGCCTGGGAGAATTACTTGGATGAAAATTCATTCACATTTTAAATCTGTATTTTCACTGTGTAAACCGCAGCAGTGGGGTCCCTTCAGGCAGATTGGATCAGGGCAGGTGGTGGGAGGTGGGTTGGCCTGGCTGACCCAGCCAGTGCTCATCCGTTCCACACCCACCTCCGGAGACTGCAGACCAGCCCGTGCTGCAGCATGTTCCTGTTGAGATGAAGCACTTGTTCAAGGAGAGGGAAGCCATCTCTGCCCTCACACAGGACAGGTCACTGCTGACATTGACCCTGATGTTTTCAAACCACACTTTCTAAAGCAGAGTGTCTGCTGTTCTTTCCAGGAAACCTCATGTCGCTTACATCCTGCTCATCAACATGCGGATGGCATTCACTGCTTCATTCATTCATCAAACATGCATTTGAGTGCCTACTCTGTGCCAGGCACTGTGCCAGTCGCCGAAGATCTAGTAGTGGCTGCAGTAGACAAGGTCACTGCCCGCGTGGTACTGACAGTCTAGAACCTTATCGTTCATGGACGAAGGTGTGGACTCAGGGTTTACATGGCATTTACATAGCCCTGGGGACTGGACGGAATAACAACAATAAAGATAACAATAAAGGAAGGAGATACTTTTTTGCCCATACTAAGAGGCAGACACCATGCTAGGGGGTTTATGATTCTTCTTCTCTGAGCCTTACAAGACAGTCCTTCAAGAGTCATGCTACTACTCCATTTTTTTTGGTTGAGGAAACAGGCTCAGAGAGGACAGGTCACCGGTCCTAGGTCACAGACACAGTAAGTGACAGGGCTGGGATTTGAACCTGGGCACTCCTGGCTCCAGAGCCCATCCATGCTCTTCGCCTGACCCTATAGTATACCTCAACCTAAATCCACAGCACAACTTCTGGTGCTTCCCTCTCGGTCCTGAGACCCTATGTACTATCTAGGTGCAATATTCCAGGACACATGCAGCCCTGAAGCCCTAGCTTATCCCAGCCAGGTATGAATAAAAGAGTTGAACTGTGATCAATCCTTGGAAAGGTTCACTGAGGACCTAGAACATACTGAGCAGTGATCTTGAACTTCCAAGTACTGCACTGTCCAATGTGGTAGCCACTTGCCTTGTGAGGTTCTTTAAATTTAGTACATCTAAATGAATTTAAATGAAATACAATTACAAATTCAGTTCCTCAGTCTCACAAGCCATATTTCGAGTGCTCAGTAGCCACAGGTGCTAGGGGCTACCATATTGGACAGTTCAGATATACATCATTTACATTATCATAGAAAGTTCTACTGGACAGCACTAACTTTAGAACATCTAAGATGTGCGGTTTTGTCTCATGAGTCCATGCCCCCACCTGCCATTCATCTCTTCAAGCTCCAACGGCTCCCAGAATTCCCAGTCCAAACTCCTGAAACTCAGGACCAAAAATGTATACTCAAATCTCCAGAAGACATGACTAAATGCTGGAGAGGATGTGGAGCAGTTGGAACCCCCATACACTGCTGGTGGGAATGTAAAATGGTAGTCACTTTGGAAGACAGTTTGGCAGTTTCTTAAAAAGTTAAACATAAGTTTGCTTTACAACCCAGCAATTCCACTCCTCTACCCAAGAGACTTGAAAGTTTATGTTCACACAAAGACTTGTACATGCATGTTCAGAGAAGCACTATTCACAATAGCCAAAAAGAGGAAACAATCTATATGTCCGTCAACTGGTGAATGGATAAGCAAAATGTGGTCCATCTATACAATGGAATATTATTTACCAATAAAAAGAGCAAAATACTCATATCTGTAACAACATGGGTGAGCCTTAGAAACATAATACTAAATGAAAGAAGTCAACACAAAGACCACATACTGTATGATCCCATTTATATGAAATGACCAGAAAAGGCAAATCTATAGATATAGAAAGTAGATTCATGAAGTCCTGGGACTAGGACTGCAGTCAGGAAGATCTATTTGGGGCGATGGAAATGTTCTAAATTTGGACTGTGGTGATAGTTGCACAGCTCCATAAATACTAAAAATCACAGTTGGGTACATGTATAATAGGTAAATTCTATTGTACATAAATTATACCTCAATAAAGCTGTTTTTAAAAAAGTGAAAAGAAATCAGGAGGTGGGGAAAGCTATGTTCAGCTGCCTTGTAAAATCATAAAGCTCATGCTAACTTTCCTTTCAGAGCCCTCTTCATCTTTGCATTGGACCATCATGACAATAAGGAACATTTATGGACAAGTCACTGGGTATCAGGTTCTGTGATCAGCATTTTACCTGAAGAGGTTATGAGTATCCCCATATTACAAATGGCAAACCTGAGGGCTCAGAGAAGGTACTTCCCTGGCTTAAGGATACAGCGTGGTGAAGCCAGGGTTCGAACCTGGGTCTGTCTGTCCTGCCTCTCACAGTCCACAGGACGCTGCATCCAATTCTCCCAGTGATGCTGGAGGGGGCTCAGAAGAACAGACTCCATGCTGTGCCCTTGAAACCTCAAGCTGGTGGCTGGTGCCCGTTCCTTGTGCCACCTGACACTCCGTCGGCCAGGACCCATGGTCAGTTTTATTTGATTTCTATTCTAAAGCACTGTTTTGTGTGTTTCTTTTTTTTCCCCTAGGGGTTTATAAACTCTGTCTTTTCTGTATCAGGTTGAAACTTAGAATACAGGTTGTCAGCCAACATGCCAGGCATTTTTCTAAAAATAACCCAAATTGGTTAAGCCATTTTTAAGCGATGGAACAGTCAGGGGAGGGAAAAAAAGTTGCTGGGCAGGAGGAGGGAGGAATTTTAAAGGTGGTCTCAGATGCTTTTTTTGAACAGCTTTAAACTAAACGTCTTGTCTGATTGAGATGGACGTGGACCAGTGACCGCAGCTACAGACCATGGGACAGAGTATGGTTTCCTCTGGTGCCTCAGGCCTCAGAGTGGCTGCTCAGGGTGGGCATTTCCCTGTGTGGGGGTCACCAGAACATCTCATGTAGAGGGATGAAGAGGACAGGACAGGAGGGGTGGGGGGAGAGGGGGAACAGTAGAGAGCAGGACTTTCTTTGGGAACTGGGGGGAAATGGAAAGGGGGGACCCAAAGGGCAGACACACCAAGGGTGGAGTTTGCTGTGCTCTCTGTAGCAGGACCACTAGGTGTTGAGGGTCTTCTCAAAATGGACCTGCCCCATTAAGTCAAACTCACCTGAATGCACGTTCATTCAATGTGCTTCAAGCACCTACATCAGGGAAGAGGCTGACCTGTTCCCAGCAGACTTCACAGGGCTTACAGGTGCGGGCTGGGGTGATACCAAGAAATGAAGGGCTGGGGGGCAAAACAAATGGGAAACCAGTGTCCCAGAGAAAGGGGGCAGCTATACTCAGCTCTGGCTGATTGGTGCCACAGAGGATGGTGAGCTCAGTGGGTCGGAGGGTTTGATTCTACAGAAAAGCCCAAATCCAGATTTTTAATTTGAAAATCTCCTGATTTTTAATTGTTGGCAACAAATTCAGAAAAAAATTTAACAACGCAGTCTGTGCCAAACAAAACAGATTTACTGGGGGATTTGGACCCTGGCCTACCAGTTTGCAAACTCCAGTCTAGCCTGTTAATTACCAGGGATGAAGAGAATAATAATAACAACGATGGCTTACATCTACAGTGCACTTGTGACGTGCCTGGCCCCGTGCTAAAACAACACTGTGAGGCGGGTGCTGTTATTATTTCCTTTTTACAGAGGAGCACATCGAGGTACAGAGAGGTTAAGTCATTTGCCCAAGGTCACACAGCTGCGGTGGCAGGGCTGGATTCCAGCCAGGAGTCTGGCTCCAGAGCCTTACAATCTCCTTGTGGTTAAAGCAAGCTGGGTGGCCAATGGTATGACATGTCCATGACATCCTGTGGAATCTGAGACCCCTGGAGATGAGGGGGTCCTTAACATTCCAGTTCATTACCCCCACCTCTTACAAACTTGTCCCCCAGAGAGGTTGGGGAGGCTGACAGAGGCCTCCAGAATGTAGGTTTCTGCTCACTGGTCACTCCATCCTGGGACTGCCCCAGCCAAGCTGGCCCTAGAAGGTCCTCAGGAGGATGTGTGCTGCTTCCCAGATGGGTGCCACCCGCCTGTGCCCGCTGCCCCCTGGAGTCAGCTCCCCCAGCCCCCAGCACCTAAGGAGAGGGGCAGAGCTGACCGCCCTCTAGCCAGCATGCGGTCCCCAGGCCTGGCTGGCTCGCTGCCCCCCACACCTCCAGTTCCTTCCTCCCAGGATCCCAAACAAGGAGCCTGTTCACAGCAGAGTGCTCATTACCATTTGCATCCCGCCTTTATCCAGCAGATGTGCGCTGTTACAATAGCAAGAGAGAAAATAGAAAGAAATTTCGGAATTTGTTCTCCAAAGATATTCAAATTAGTTAATCAAGGGGCTTCTTATTGCTTCTCCTCTCCCCCCTCAACAGCTATCCATGAAGATAATTGATCAGCTGCTAATAACTGATTACACTTCACGAGTGTTTTCTTATGCCCATTACCACAGTGTTTAAAGACATTTTGTAAAGTTCTAATTATTTCAAATTGTTCCACTGTAGAAAACACCTTGGAGCAGTCAGTTGTTGGCTATGCCTGGGATGCTTGTGCTGGGTCAAAGCGTACTTGGAGGCAACGGTCAGGGGCCTGGGTAATCCCATACCCACCTCTCTCCTGGACTCCTGCATCTCTTCCCTCCCTCTAATCCCTTCTCCACACAGCCACTCGGATGCTGTACTCCAACCACCATCCCTTAACGGTAAGCTGGGTCCGAACTCCTTAGCACACACCTCCTTCATTTATTCACTCATTCATTTTGTCATTTAACACAGCAGCTCTCCAACTTTTGTTGTCTCAGGACCCTTGTAGACACTTAAAAATGACTGAGGCCCTCAAAGAGCTTTGTCTACATAGGTTATAGCAATCGATATTTACCGTGTTCAAAATTAAAACTGAGAAATTTTTAAAGCACAAGCATATATAGGCACACACTCCATTAGCTGTAAGAATGATGACATAATCACACATCCTGTAGCTTCTGGAAACTTCCACCGTGCATTCTCTCACAAGCCACGTGTTCGATTAAAAGCTGGGGTGCTGGGCTGTGGAGGTGCTATGAGTGCAGGAGTGAAGCAGATGGAGAATTAATTCAGGCTCCCACAGAGATGCACATGGACACAGGCAGCTCGCCTCCCTCTCTACTGCCTCCACTCCGCCAGGCTGCGGGCCTGGGATCAACCACCTCAGAGGTGTGTCTTTGTGAAGATACAAGGAATCTGTGGATCTGCTAATAATGCCAGGCAGCTCTCTGGATGTCCAAGAAAGACGAACTAATCTAGTGGTCAAAAACATCAGCAGGGGAAAGATGTCAAAGGAACGTCAGGGTTAAGTGGACGCCCTGGCTTGAGCAGCTGGGGTCGTGGGGAGGGACAGTGGTGGAGGAATGTCCACCATGAACATGGGGAGAGCCCTTGACCTGGGAAGCTCAGTGACAAGAGTGTGAGTGTGTAAATGAACAAGAAGCTCAAGGGACGATCCTTCCTGTGACACTCTAAGTTGACTATGACAGGCCAAGTGGGAATCTCTGTCTTCATCCCCTGCATTTCTAAGCGATAACTGTTGAATTAAAAAGAACAGGTGAAATACGAGTGAACAGGCAAAGCCACAGAGTGGGAGAAGGTTTGTGCAATTTACCTAATAAAGGATTGTGTCCAGAATCCAGAACTCCTAAAACCTCATTGAGAAAAGGAGAAATGACCTAACAGAAAAATGGGCAAGAGACTTGAACAAGCCCCTCCCCAAAGAGGAGATCCTAATACCAACGAGCACATGAGAAGATGCTCAATCTCACTGTCATGAGGGAAAGGCAAATTTAAACTAGGAGATACTTCTACATATCCACCAGAATGGCTGAAATGAAAGATAGTACCAAGTGTCGGCAAGGATGTGGGGCACCGGACCTCTCACAGACTACTGGTGGGGTGTCAACTGATATCTGGGAAAACTACTTGGCAGTGTCTACTAAAGTTAAACATATGCTGCCCTATGACCAGCAATTCGACTCCTGGGCACCTACCCCAGAGAAATATGTTCACCAAAATAGAGCCTCACTATTCAAAGCATCGTCACGGACCAGCAGCATTGGCTTCACCTGAGAACTTGCAATAGATGCAAAAACTCAGGACCCCCCCACACACCTTCCGCTGCCCCCGCCCCGTCAGACCTACTGAACTGGGGGTCTGTACTGTAACAAGAGCTTGAGGTGATTCATGAGTACCTTAAAGTTTGAGAAGAACTGGTCTGCAGTGTTCATAGAAGCTCTATTCATAACAGCCCCAAACTGGAAACTACCCAAATGCCCATTAACAGTAGAAACGATAAATCTGCAAGATATTCACCCAATGGAATACTACATTACAGCCAGGAGCATGAATGAACTTCAACAGCAAACAATATTGATAAATCTTATAAAAGTTATGTTGAGCAAAAGAAGCCAGATGCAGCAGAGTACACACCGTATGATGCTATTTATACAAGGTACGAAAACAGACAAAACAAACCCATGCAAATCAGAAGTCAGGAGAGTGGTTGCATCTGGAGGGCAATGGAAGGAGTATAAGAGATGCTTCTGGATGGCTGGGGATGTTCTGTTTCTTGATCTTAGTGCTGGTTCAGTTGTGGCGAGTCATGGAGCTGCACCCTTACAATCTGTGCACTGGTCTGAATGGATGTTTGGCAGGGGAGGGAGGGAGAGGGAGAGGCAGGAGGAGGGAGGATCGGCTATTTTCCTTCCATCCAAAATACTCTTGAATCTGCCCATGTCTTGCCATTTCTGCTGCCACCAAGCCCCCATCACTGCTTGCTTGGACTACTGCAGTAGTCAGTCACGGGTCTTCCTCCGTCCCTCCTTCCCTATGATCAGTTCTGCCACAGCACCCAGGGGCGCTTTCACAAACATGAATCAGATCCCATTATTCCCATGCTGAAAACTCTGCAGTGACTTCCCACTGCTCTGGAGGCTGAGGTCTCAGATTCTGCCCAGGGCTGGTGTGATCTGGCCCTGCCCACTTCTCTGCCCTCACGTTTCTTGCTCTCTGTGTTCCAGCCACTCTGCCTTTCATTGGCCGAGCATTAGACTACCTCAGGTCCTTTGCATCTGCTGTTCCCCTTGCCTGGACCTCTCTTCCTCTAGATTTCCCTATAACTGATCCTTCAGGCCTTCCCTGACCATCAGGCCTAAATGGGACCTTGTTCTTATTCTCGCTCGGTCCCTGCTGGCTTCCTTCACAGCACTCTGGATATGCCTCTGTTTGCTTGTGTCTTGCCATCTCCTCTGCTCAACACTGATGGCAGGGTCCATATCTGTCCTGGCCTTCGCCTGTGACAGCACCTGGCATACACCGTGCCTGTCTCCTTGGGCAGAAGGAAAAGAGCTGGCCTTCCCTCCCACTGCTTCTCCTCCCCATATTCCACAATCCTCTTCTTCCTCCACCATTTCTCACCCGCTCTTTATTTTTGACGTTGTGGATACTTTGTGTTAGTAACCTATTTAGTGAGGTAGAATATCCATTAAGAAATATGTACACAGTAGGTGCTCAATAAATACTTGAAGGAATAAGGGAAGAGAGGGGCTCAAGCACTCAAAGACATATTTACCAAGCATTCCCAGGCACCTCTTGATGTTCAGTTGTCATTGATTTTAATGGCTGTGCCATAGTCTGACTGGCCCACTTAAGGTTTTGAAAATATGTCCTTGAGGGACATAGGAAAATGAGACCAATGCCAAGTTTAAAAATACTCAGTGAAAATACTAGATCAATAGCTTTCAGGTTGTGGGGTGACTGGCAGCTGTGTCCACCCAGTGCTGTTGGACCTAAGCCCCTCAGCCAACCTGAGCCAGGGGCAGCTTTGCCCTGGGAAGTGGGGTGGTGTGGCCAGTGGGGGGCTCAGTGAAAGGTCTGGGGGTCACCTGGGCCTTCTGAGAAGGACTGGAAATGGCTTTCAGAGGCTCCAGCCACCCCCAAGGGCTCAGCCCTGGAAACAGTGGGCTGTCTCAGAGGGTGGGATGATTGCCAATGTGGCCAACACCTGTCCTGCACACCTACTTCAGGGAAACTGTGAAAATGGACTGTGATTCCCTCATGGCAGATGAGGAAACTGTCAAGACCCCCATGGCTAACTTGAAGCATTCCAAGGGCTAGAGGTGGGACAATCTAAGGATCAAGAAGGAAAGTAATTTCGATGGACTGAAATCCATCAAAGGGGATGGATTAATAATAGCAGGAGTTTATAATAACACCAAAAACAAAACCCAAAAAAACCCTTCACTGGTCACATTGGAGGATGCTAGGGAACCAACTCATTGCTTTGAAATTTGATAAATAAAAGGGAAGAAGCAAACTTGCATTTTTGCCTTTCCTGCAATCTGCACCCCAGAGTGGCCAAACAGCAGAGAAGTTTCTCTCAATAGATACATTCCAGCTAGTAAACAGGAAGGAATGACAGAATTAGAGCACTGCCAGCTGGAGGCCCCCGAGGAGACCTGAGTTACCCCGCTGAACTCTGACAACACTCACTCATTCCACCAAACACCTACTCAGTGCCAGGCACTTTTTTCATTTAATCCTCAACTCTATAGGGTGATATTATCTCCCTGTTCATACACAAGGAAGCTAAAGCACAGAGAGGTCAAATTACTTACCTAGGAGCACACAGCAAGTGAGAGGCAGTGCTGGGATTTGAACCCGGGTAGCCTGGTTCCAGCATCCAAGCATTTAGTCACAAGCCTCTACCACTTCTCTGAAAAAAACTCAGTAGCATTGTGGGTGGGAGCTTGGGCATCAGGGAAGCATGTGGCCAAAGCCATCAGCAGGGCCTATGAAGGCTTCCAGGAGGCAGCACCAATTAATGCCTGTCAGGTGGATGTGACTCTATTCATTTTATAGTGTCGGCTAAAGAAGACTCAGAGAGGGTGTGTGACTTATACCAGGTCACACAGCCAGGATGCCAGGCCCACTCTTATCGCTGTCATCCCCCACCTCTGGGATGGACCTCTGCAGGTTGAGCCCAGTAGTGAGGAAGCAATCAAGTCCTTAGTCACATGGAGAGGGGGCCGAGGAAGCTGCTTACAGCCAAAGCCCAGTGCAGACATTGTGTAGAAGACTGATGCCTCAAATGACCCACCCCAGCCTGTCTTGCACAGACAAGGTCAACTCTAGGTACCATCAACCTGGGGGGTTCCTCTCAGAATTGGGGGTACCCAGGGCTTGTGAGCCCTAAGGCACCCCAATTCCCACCCAGATATCTACCTTAAGAGCAATGGGAGCCACCGAAATGTGTTTAAGTTTGAAGATGGGGAGAGAGAGAATAAAGCAGGGAAGAAAATAAGGGGGGTTTTGGGGGGTAAGCTGCAATTTCAACAGAGTGGCCAGGAGACATCTCATAGGAAAAGTGACTTTTTGGCAAAGCCCTAAAGAGGCTGGAGAGTCAAGCCATGTGATCATCTGGGGGAAGAGCCTTTTACTGAGAGGGAACAGCAAGTGCAAAGGTCCTGAGGCAGCAGGAACATGCCTGCCGTTACTGAGGAGGCCTGGCGAGCAAAGGAAGCATGGGGTCTGACGCAGTTTTCACAGAATCCTGCTGCCTGTTCTGTGAATATGGATTCCTAGCCACGGGCACTGAAAACATCCACAGCAGGAAGCAGGGAGCACAGATAACATTACCAAGAGTAAAACATGAGCAAACACCTAGATAGCCCAGGCTCTGTGCCCAGCACGTTCTAAGCACATTTATGCATATTAATGCATGTATACCTCTCAGTGACCTGCTGGTACACACGATCACCACTGCCACTTTACAGAGGAGAAAACAGGCCCAGAGAGGGCAAGGTTGCCCAAGGTCACATAGTTGGCATGTGTTGGGGCTGGGAGGCAAATCCAGGGACTCTGGCTCCGAATTCCATCTCCTTACTCTACACAGCCATGAGGCCCACTCCACGGAGTCCCTGCCTCTCTTACAGTGAATTTGGGCCTGGCTGGGATTTGCTCAGTTCACTTGGTCCTGTCCAGCCACAAGACCTTTGCTCATGCCATTCCCTCTGCCTGGAACACCCCCTTCCCCTCTCAGCCCCACTACCTAACTCATACTCTGGGTCTCAGCTTCAGTGTCACTGCTTCCAGGAGCCCGTCACTGCTCAGGCTTGCCGAAGCCTCTCTGAAACGATGGTCTAACAGTACCTCGTCTTCCCCATCAGGGCCCTCATGACACTTTCTATGCACCTAGGTCTCAACTGGAATGTCCACCGCCCGGAAGGCAGGGCCTGGGTCTGCCACCTGCCTTCCCTTTACGCTCGGCACCAGCCCAGCACACAGTCAGTCCCCGTAAGCGTTACCTGGCTAGGCCCTGCATGGTGACAGTAGCAACTCTTAGCTGATGTAGGGAGGGACAAATAAGAGGACAAGAGAGAAAAGACAGAGACAGAATGAGAAAGAAAGGGAAAGAGAGGAGAAGAAGAACCAAGAGGGAAAAGAGAAACAGAGGAAATGAGAGAGAAATTCAGAGACAGGGAGAGGGAGGGAGGGAATACACAGCTCCTTAACTGCCCCGACATCACGGACAGCAGCCAGGGTGGGCGCTGTGGAGTGGACACGGGCGGCAGGCAGGTCACGCTAAACCCCCCACTCTGTCTCTCCTCTCTGGGCTGAGCTGGTGACCAGGCCCCATTATAGAAGCTGTGACCATCGGGAGCCAGGCCTCTGGAGAGGGATCCACTATTGAGCCTTGCAGGCTAATGAGTTCAAGGGCATTACTGAGTGTAAGGGGCCCCCTGCCCTCCCTTGCAGGGCTCAGGGAGCCACTGACATCCTGAGCATTGCCATGGAGGGCTCTGGGCCCAGCAATGCCATAAACAGTGCCTCCTTTCAGCCTCACACTGGTAACGATAACCACTAATAACCATGGGTGGCACAGACCAGGTTATCGTTTATGTGTACAATCTTGCCAACACTTGTTACCGTCCACTTGTCACCATTTTACAGACGAGAAAACTGAGGCACAGAGTTGCTATTGCTTATCTAAGAGCAGCTTATTTTAGTAAGTAACAGAGCCAATATCTGCTCCCAAATCTGATTTCCAGGAATCCAAGTTCTTCCATTCTACCAGCATTTTTAAATAGTAAAATTTTTACACTAAAGTAATACATACATATGATAAAAACTGCATTAGCACAGAAAGATTTAATGTTAAAAAGTCTTCTTTCTTCACCATTATTCTGTGTCCTTTCAAAGACATTTCATTCATATTCAAGCATATATGTAAGCATAATCTATCTCATCTTTTGCTTTACTCAGATACAGCATGCTACATACCATGTTCTGCAACCTGTCATTTTCTCTGAATTTATTTTGCTTTCTCCTTTTATCATGAAGAGTATCTGTCTTCTTTTTTACAGCCATGGAGTATTTTTCTGTGTGGAGATAATTTATTATCTGATCCCTCACTCATGGACACTTAGGTTATTTCCAGGCTTGGTTATTACTACTGATGCTGCACCAACACACTGAGGGCTTCCTCTTGGTTGCCCCTGTGTGGGTGAATCTAAAGAACAAGTTCTGCGATGAAGAAGGGCCGAGTCACAGTGCGGGCACATCTGTGTAATAGATGCTGCCAGCTTGTCCTCCGAAGGGGCTGCACTGATTGTTGCTCCCACCAGCCCCATGAGGGATTTACTTCTCCCCACAGCCATGCTGAGACTACCAGCCACACTTTTATCACAGGATCAGGACAGGGGGGATTGGAAAGGGAAAAGGAGAAGGGACACGCACAACTGGAGTGTTTCCAGAAGAGGATGACAACGGGTGACAAGGAAGATGTCAAATGTGCTGGGGACTTGCTCTGTGATTTCAGAGAGGTCACTTGACACCTCTTTCCCTGGCCTGCAATTCTCCTTGAGCCAAATGACCTTGTTAGTCACAAATGTTCACTGGAGGTGTGGGTGTCCCCGAATGCCTTAGACCAATGATCATCACTGCCATACAGCCTGTGCCAGGTACTGTGTATGGGCTGATGCGTATCACCTCACTTCATCCTCACAGTCACCTTGAGAGAGAGGTATTATTATCAGTAGCTATCTGCAGACTGGGAAATTGAGGCCCAGAGAGGTTCAACTGCTTATCCAAGGTCACATAGAGGTAAGAATGTGATGACCCTGGGATTCAAACCAAGGTCTACTCAACTTCACGGTTCAAACTCAACCACCATGCCGTCCTGGCCCGAGGCTGTCTGGCTCTCAGCCAGGTCACCAATGAGCTCACCCTGCCTCCTGAGACCCCATTATTGCTTCTCCCTTTGGCCAGACCCCGCAACCCTGAGTGTTCCTTGCCTGGAAATTTCCTAGTGACCTCAAACTGGCTCCTCTATCTGAGAGGACTGGAGCCTGAGCACAGCTCTATGCCCATAAGAACAAAGCAGGAGCTGCCATCAGCAGCCCTGGAGGCCCAAACATCAGGCCTGCCCATGGAGGTCACTGAAATTTCTCTATTTATCCCCTGGACAGATGACCTGGCCCTGCCATTCTTGGCTATCGAGGAGCCCAGGTGAGTCCCTACTGGAGGCGTATGTCCATCCATCCATCCATCCATCCATCCATCCATCCATCCATCCATCTACTCATTTATTCATTCACTCAACAGATATAAATATGTTGAGTGCTCTCCGTTGATGTTAAGAGCCCAGACTCCAGAAACCAACCTAAACTTGACTTCCAGCCTCACACACCTCTTAGCTGTGTGACCTTGGTCAAGCCACTCAATGTCTGCGAGCCTCAGTTTCTGCATCTATCAAATAGGTATAATTATTTCCAACCTCCCAAGGTAACTGGGCAGCTTAAAGGAGGAAGGTGCATCTGGAAGTGCTTGGCAGCACTTGGTCAGTCGGCGGTGAACAAATGGCAGGTGTTGTTCTGATAATTACTGAACAGGATTGACTTCCTCCCCTGCCATGGAGGAGCTTGGAGTCACCTCCACTAGCTCCCCCAGAGCATCCTTGCAGGGGCATTTTTTTTTTATTTAATTTATTTATTTTTTATTAGTTTCTGCTTTATAACAAAGTGAATCAGTCATACATACACATCTGTTCCCACATCCCTTCCCTATTGCGTCTCCCTCCCTCCCACCCTCCCCATCCCACCCCTCCAGGCGGTCACAAAGCACCGAGCTGATCTCCCTGTGCTCTGCGGCTGCTTCCCACTATCTATCTACCTTACGTTTGGTAGTGTATATATGTCCATGCCTCTCTTTCGCTTTGTCACAGCTTACCCTTCACCCTCCCCATATCCTCAAGTCCATTCTCAAGTAGGTCTGTGTCTTTATTCCCGTTTTACCCCTAGGTTCTTCATGACATTTTTTTTTTTTAAAATTCCATATATATGTGTTAGCATACGGTATTTGTCTTTCTCTTTCTGACTTACTTCACTCTGTATGACAGACTCTAGGTCTATCCACCTCATTACGAATAGCTCAGTTTCGTTCCTTTTTATGGCTGAGTAATATTCCATTGTATATATGTGCCACATCTTCTTTATCCATTCATCCGATGATGGACACTTAGGTTGTTTCCAGCTCCGGGCTATTGTGAATAGAGCCTTGCAGGGGCATTTGAATGTCTGCCCCTGGGTGGGATCAGGGGCCAAGTCCCTTGCCCACTTTTGCTGTGGTGACCAGTGCCAGCCTTCTGATCCCCACAGGACCCTCTTGGCTGATGCCAAAGTCAAAGCTGCCACCACCTCCATCTCCATCCTCCACTCTGATCGTTCTAAAATTAGCTGGCAGTTGCCAATTCCAAGCAGAGCTGGCTTCTGGAAAGCAGGAGGCCTTGGCTCTGTCACCTGAGCCTCTGTCTCCCTCCCAATGCATAATAAATGGTCGGTCTCAGCCACCCCGTGGACGGTCTCAAGTTTACAGCTGTTCCACCATCAAGGACGCTGGGGCTAATGGCTCTGAGACTAGAGATCACTGGAGAGCGCCAAGATGATGGATGCATGCGCCCAACGTCAGGATGCTGGCTGCCAGGCCACATGTAAAAGGGAATGCCTAATTTGTTTGTACCCACAATTACCTGGAGCCTGCTCTTCAAGTATGATTGAGTGTGGAAGGGTTCCCAAGTGCGGTCTCTGTTTGGAGGAATTAATTATTTCAAGTGGCGCCAACCTTTGAGCTGGGTTGCTTGGATAACCTCCTCCACGCCCCCAGCCCTGCTCCACCTCCCACGCCCCCTGCCCATCAACAGGGGCACGTCCCTGATTAGGTCCTGCTGGATGCGGAAGAAAACGAGAAGACTGAAAACACAGGCATTCCAGAGGGTTTTGGAGGTTGGTTTTGTTCCCCGCACCCTGCCCTGAAACATCTTTGCATCAAGCCCTCAACCTTCACACTTTCACACAGACGTCCACAAACGCCCCCCATTCAACTCCCCTCCTCCCAAGATTATGTGGGTCCCATCAGACATAATCCAGTGAGCCAGTGGGCCACTGCACCCCTGCTGAATTACAAGGATTTCTCCTGCCAACCAAATATTTCATCCAGCTGTAGATATCATGAGGAAATGGCAAACAAAGAGAGAGATTTAATAACTGGAAATAAGACTAAGGATACAGATAGTTGAATTTTTTTTTGTATTGCATCTAATTGCAATCAACAGTAGACATCTGACACAGTGACAGCCTCAGCAAAATTGCTGCTGAGAGAACAGAATCTTTGTCTAAAAATAATCAGACATTCTGTGCACCACTGTTTGTTATAATGGTAATCGATGCTGGAGGCTTTGAATTCCATCAATTTATAGATCTGCGCCGGCCTGCCTGGCAATGGGGCGCAGTGCACTGGGGCCCTCGCTGGTGCGGGCAGTGCTGGGGCCCAGTATGTGATTAAGATAAGCCCCGATTTCTTTCATACATTCCTTATCAGGGTCTAATTCTCCAGCAGGTAGAGATGTTCACAACAGTTAAAGATTAGTGCAGCTTCTCAGACGCCAAATTTGAGGGTATTGATCAATAAATCAAATCAGGCCAATCAATCGCCCAATCAGGAGAGTCTAGCCAGTGCATTATTACCGGCGCCTCCAAGCCAAGGCTTTTCATGGGTTTCATCAAAACAGCCTCACCTTGGCGTCCCGCCAGCTGCTGGCTTGCCTAATAGACTCCACAGCCGAGAGGGGCTCCTGCCCAGCGGAAGAGCAATAAATTTCTCACCAAACAGCCAATAGAGAAACAAGATGAACATCTGTTTTGCTGCAATGAAACTCCTGTGTTCTTCAGAATGTGCAAACCGCCTCTGACAGACCACCCTAAAGGCGGCTTCCCTGGCACGCGGCGGGCCCACGGAATATTCCACTGGTTATTTCAATCAGGTAATTTAAGGAGACTTTTGCATTCTTCTCTCTGCAGCTGCCGGAGCTCTGCAAAGACTATTCCGGCACAGTCGATAATAAATGCCATCCTGGGACCCTGTAGTATGAAGGCAATTTTATGATACCCATTATGTGGCAATGTAACTTCATTAAAAGCTGTTTATTCCCTCTAAGCATTTTAAGCACTTTCCCTCACCCATAAAGGAGGAGCCAGGAAGGTTATTTTTACAGAAAGAGTTCTAGACCATATTTCTTCCCTCAGCAACATGGAGGAGACTCGCCCACTGCCCTTCTCACTTCAATGAGAGGGGACAACCTCGGGGTCCTGGTGAGGTCTCAAGTTTTCCCCGGGACCCAGGCATGAGGCCACCTCAGCTGTGGGCTGAAAGGTCCAGGAGAGAAGAGACCTGGGAGGCCTCAATCCCATCAGACCCTCACAGGCCCTTTGTGCTGGGTCCTATAAGACAGGGATGAAGAAAGTTCTGGAATATGCCAGCCGGGAATATGCCAGCCAAAGGCAGCATTTTCCAAACTGGGGGCCCCTCAAACCTATCCTTTGATATTTCCACACTGACGCAAATCCAAAGAAGTTATTACTTGGCCTGTTGTGAAGGCCCAAATTCTCAGGGCTAGCTGGCAGCTGAAAGTTCATCTCAGAGCCCAAGATTCGAATGTGCATATGTCAAGGCTTCTTTGGCAGAGGTCTGCAGACTCCGGGCTGAGAGAAGTGATTCTCAAAGGTTCACGAGATTTGTTTCCCTCCCTTTAAAAGGGTCTGCTCATGTCATGAACTGGAGGAGGGGTATGGTGGAAGATGGCATTTTGGCCTCCGTGATAGCAGGGGAAGGAAAAAGGAGGGGAGTGAATGCTTCTGCAGTGAAGAGCAGCCTGCGAGTACCAGAAAGACCATGGGCACTGCCCGTTGCACTTTGTGCCCTTGTTTTGCCATCTGTCAAATGGGGCTGAAGATACCCACCCTCCAGGGTCTGCTATGAGGGGGAAGAGATGATGCCAGGCACAGAAAAGGCCCTGTTCAGTGAGTGAGGATGAGGGTTCCTGAGGACCCTCTTTATTTGGATGAGCTCGCTGTCCGAGTAGAGGAAGGTCACTGAAACAGAAGGTCGTGGCAAAACTGGATGAGTAGGTGGCAGACCTATGCTGGGGCTGGGGGACTCTGGGGGCTGGACTTCTGTCTGAGGCATAGTGGGGCCCAAGAGAGGGTCTGGAAGGTGAATACACTAGGTGGAGGGGAACGGTTGGGTGAGGTACAGCTAACGTGGTGGGATTCAGAACCAGGATAAAAACCACCCCTGGGCACCTGACGATCAACCATGTAATACACAAAACCACAGGAAAGAGAGTAGTAAAAACAACGATGATTTTAACAGTAGTAACAACTAACCTATCAGCCCAAACTCTGTGCCAGCCACTATTCTAACTTGTTTAATCCGATAGTAAAATTATTATCCCCATTTTGCTGATTAGGAAAACTGAGGCCCGAAGAAATAAAGTTAGTTTTCCTGGGGTCGTACAGCTAGTACGCAGAATTGATAATCAACATTTCTTGAGTGCTTACTGAGTGCCAGAAACCGTTCCCTGCTCTGTGCACTTTATATGCATTCTCTTGATTTAGCTTTATAACACCCAGGTGGGTATGGTTATTACTTCCATTTTACCAGTGAGGAAACTGAGACTCAGAGAGAAGTGATTTAAGCTGATCGACAGGGGTGGAGCTGGGACTGGAACCCCCTCCAAAGTCCTTGAAGCCTTTGGGGGCTCTTTCTGGCCTCCCAGGGGCCTCAGTGGGCTCCCTCTGGGGCTCTGAGATGAGGAGGGGAGTCTGTGGCTCTTCAGGAGGCTCTCAGGTTCCACCATGGCCCCATCCAGTCTATCCTCTGTGCGGTAGCTGGAGAAGCCTTTAAAATGAACTGTTCCTTCCAAACTCCCCTGATTGGCTGCCCACAGCTCTGAGCAGGAAGACTCCACAGGGTCTTGCATAGTCTTTGCCCAGCCTCCCTCCCAGCTTCCCCTGGCCCTGTGCTGGTCAGTGACAACCTTGCTGTCCTTCCCTGCCTGAGTCTGGGCTCCTTCCCTGAGCCTCCACTGAGCTCTAAGATGTCCCTTCTTCAGGACCATGCCTTGGTGGTCCCAGAGCCCCTGCATTTCCCAATCAGAGCCCTCGGCACAGGCATAAATAATTCAGCTTCATTTCAAGTGACCATCTTATAAACTGTCTGCTTCTCCCATTGAACCCCAACTCTGTTTTGTTCACTTCCTTATACCTGGCCACATAGTAGGTGCTTAAGAAATATTTGTTGAATGATCAAGATGGGGATTCTTGCCCTCCCAGGGTCTCCCAAGGTGATACAGTCCACATGGGGCAGAACCACAGGGCGCCCAACACCCCATGAAAAGAACACAGGTACCTGCTGAGTTTCCAGTGGCATTCCCCTCCCCCGTTCCAACCGTGTCTCCTTCCAATTCACTCTTAGTTCTAAGCCACATTCCCCGTTTTAAATGTGGGGAGGAAGTAGCTAAGTCTATGGATTTGTGGGGGAGGAAAAAGTAAAGAAAGATTAAGAAGGGACAGGGTCATGTCTTAAGCCAATGAAGCTGTGGAACAAAGACGACCCAGTCAGAGGACTGAACTTGTCAAACCAAGAGCAAACTATAATCCTGCCAGGCCATGGGGCTGTCCGCCAAAAATACAAATCTGCACAGGGATCTCTCATACAGAGAAGCCACAGTATATTAGATTTATCATACACTCCAGCCAAGATGTGCTGCCGAGATTTTTTGGGACAAGATTTATTACACTGGCTGGTTTTTAAAATGAAAGTGAAAAGAGGATATTCTGGCAAAACTGCGGGCTGTTAATGGGGTGAGAATCACATAAAATGGATCATCTCTGAATCTCTTCCTCTGTATGCACAAGCAGACCTTTGCAAAACCCCCGGGATTTCCATAAAAAAAGATGCTCAACCCAATGTTTTTACACTGACCTGCTAGTTGACCTTGGGTGAATTACTCTCATACTTTGGATGTGTTTCTTATTTGCAGACAACAACAGTATCACAAAATAGTAGCTATAATTTACTGGTTGATTACTATATGCCGGACACTTTGCATGGCTTGATTCTTTGCAATCATGGCAACAACCCTTTGAGCAGTTGCTATTTTTATCCCCATTACACAGATGAGAAAACTGAGGCTCAGAGAGGTATAGTCACTCAGTCAGTGGCAAAGGCAGAGTGTTAACCCAGAGCTGGATCCAGCCCCAGTCAGAAGCCTCCCGCTCTGCAAAGTTAGCTCTACCTGTTCAGATGAAAGCTACAGGATAAACTCAGACCTCATCATTCCTGTTCTCAAAACAGAGATTCCAACAAGGAAGTCCCAGCCACCTTCCAGTCCTGGTGGTGTCTGCCTTTTCCAGAGAAAGCTACAGAAAGAAAAATGGGCAATTTCATTTTGGTTTCTCAGGATCTCAGCAGGTCCAGCTTGTGCCAGGTAAATGTGGGCCCTGCTCCCAACGGGCCCAAATCATTCCAGAGGCATAAGCCACAGGGATGCTGGCATGCCAGAGGGGACAGAAATGAAAGGATGTGGAAGCTTCTCAGGTGAGGTGTCACGTGTGGCTGAAGGAGCCAGGATGGTGAGGACCCAAACTCTTGAACAGTGGTTCTCAATCGGGGGTGATTCTGCCCTCTGGGGAACATTTGGTAATGTCGAGAGATACTTTTGAATTGTCACAACTGGGGGGTGCCACTGGTATGTAGTGGAAAGAAGCAAGTGATATGGCTAAACATCATATGATGTACAGGACAGTCCCCCAACAGAATTATCCAGTCCAAAATGTCAACATTGTGTGAGGATGAGGAATCCAGATCTACAAAGAGCTGGAGACATTTACCCTGGAGTACAGAAGACTCAGGGAGGGGGGGAGTTGTCACATATTTGAAGAACAGGAGAGGAGCTCAGATCTGTGTGGGCAAAGGAAGTTACACGTGAACAGGTTTCAGGTTAACAAAAGGCAGACAGCCTTGATGGTCAGAAGTGAGCTCCTTGACCCCAGATGTGCCCAAGAGTAAACTGGTCAACTGGTGGGCTTTGTGGAAAGACAACAAAGCCTGGAACGGAGGGCTAGGCACAATGACCTTTCTTTTCCTGTCTAAACCTGACACTGGATAAAGTCCTTAGGAGAATAGCAATGAAGTTTGAGGTTCCTTCTGGAACCTTCCATGGATTATCTCATTTAACCCTGCTTGAGGCTCAAAGAGGTAAAATCAATCACTTGTCTGAGGTCACAAAGCCTGTAAAGGAGGGAAGACAGGATTTGAACCTGAGTCTGTCTGATCACAAAGCTCATTAGAAAGCTACTCCTCAAACTCAACAGTTATCTTAAGGTGAAGCACAGCTCCCTCCTTCCCCCACCGCTTTGATTTAGAATTGCTTAGAAAACCCGGACCCAACACTGGAGACCTAAGTTCAACAGTTCAGCCCTCTCTCATGTTAACGACACAAAAACATGTTCCATAAGTTGCCCAACCCCCTGTTCATTTTTTTTTTTTACATAAAAACACTGCAACCAGCAGTGAAAAGACATTGTCCCAAGTGCACACTTTAACTGATGTCCCCGACCATTCAGGAACAGGATGAAAGAAAACGCGCTTTATTAATAGGCCCTCATGCTAATTAGCACAATTTATTGTCGGGAGGCTGCCCCTGCCTTCCACAAATGTTACAAGTGTGGACAAAAAACTTTTGTCGCAAACCCAACACATATTGCCTTGTGACCAAGACTGCCAAGCCCACCACAAAGGGAAGGGGAAAGCACGTGGCTTAAATAGGCCACTCGGAGGCACTGGATTTCACTCTACAAATTTATGACGTAACTTGACCATTTCCCAGGGATAAGAAAGACCCGAATATAAATGTGGGCTGTTTCTGCACATTAAAACGCATTTCTCAACATTTTGAGGAAGTCCCCCTGATGACTGCAAAGCTTTGTGGAACAGTGGAAAAAGGTGTGGGTGAGGGGTGGGGGGGCTGGGGGGAAAAGCCTTAAATGTTTAATATTCAATAAATGTGCCGATCTTACATACAGAGGCAAATGGGTCTTCATGGAGGAATTGGTAAATTTCCTCGGAGAAAAGTAAGTGCAGTTTAGCCTTCAAGGAGTCCCAGCTGAATAGAAATGGAATGTGATTTGTGATAAAACTCAGCTGCTCTATAAAAGACGTTAAATAAATGTTGCTGTTTCACCAGGGATATACAAAATTGATTGCATTATAGACTGATTCGAAGATGCTGCATCCCTGTACGGCCCCCTCATCAGCTTCCGCGTGTGTGGGAAGCTGCTTTCAGAGACAATTTAGACTATGTTACAACCTCTAGTCCTCATGCTGCGGCAGAATTTTCTAGAAATGCAACATTTCCCCCTCATACTTTGTTTTAGATTGAACCACAGGAAACTGCTGATGTTTGAAGATTTTTGACTTCCCAAAAAAATGACAATTCCCTCTATATTTACTTAGTATTTCTGATGGACTGGCCCTATCATCTTGGGGAAGCCCACTGGCACCACTTAAAGGGAAATTTGGTTGCTGTCTAAGGTTGGGGATGGAGGGATCACAGCTCCTTTTGTCTGCTCACCAGAGGATATTCTGGGTCTAGGTGAGAATCTTGCCTTTCCTTAAGCCCAGCTGGGTGAGCTTGGGAGCATCTACTGCCATTTCTGAACCTCAGTTCCCCCATCAGCAAAATGGGCACAACTCTACCTTTTGCTCAGGGTATTTGAAAAATCTAATGGGATAACAGATGGTAAACTGGCAAATGTTCACAACCAGCTAATTATTATATTTGTTGTGTATCTAATCGGGGGCTGCAGATGGGCTATATGAAGCAGACAGAACATTTCAGGTAAGAAATCAGGTTTCAGGGATTGATGCGTGGATCCAAACTGATCTGTAAGGCTTTCCAGAAAGTGGGAGCCTAGACTCACTCTCTCAAACATGTCCATATGTCCGTGCACCTCCATGCCCACTGCCACCAGCCTGGTCCAGCCACTGCTGACTCCCACCCGGTTGGCTGCAGTAGCCTCCTCATAGAGTTCCCAGGCTCCATGCCTGCCACCCTCCCACCATCTCATTTCCCCACAAGCAGCCAGAGAGAGTGTTTCAAGATACAAACTGGATGCTGACACTTCGCTGCTTAAAAGCTCCCCAGGCTTCCCATCCAATTTCAGATAAAATCCAAACTTGCCAGCTCAGCCTGCAAGACCTATGTGGTCAGGACGCTGCCCTCTCCTCCAATACATTTTCCCCTATAGTCCCCTCACTTTGCTCCCGCCATTCTGCCCCTTTATTCTGTGACTGCCAAACACACTGGTCACAGGGCCTTTGCATTTACAATTCACACTACCTGGATGCCCTCTCCTTTTGGTCCTTTTCCCAGTTTGGTGGTTCCCAAAGTGTGGTCCTTGGACCAGCAGCAGCAGTGTCGCCTGGGAACTTATTAGAAATGGTAATTCTTGGACCAGCTCCAGATCTGGTGAATCAGAAACTCTGGGGGAGTTTTGGGCACCCAGCAATGTTTTTAACCAGCCCTCCAGGTGATTCTAATGCACACTCAAGTCTGAGAACCACTGGCTTAGCTCAGTCCCACCCCTATGCCAAGGTTCAGCTTAGAAAATGTTACTGCAAGACCAGCACCCCAAGACAAGGCTGAGTTCTTACAGTCATTTGCCCCCACTTCCTACTCCTCATTTCTATGAAGTACTACTGCAGCTATGATGTAATAATCAATTGTTTCATGTCTGTGTCTCTTCATAGCTAGACTAGAAGTTCCACGGGGAAAGATACCAATATGCTCTCAGCACCTAATTGTGCCTGGCACAGAGTAGGTGCCCAGTAACTATGTGTTTGCTGAGCAGATGAATGTATGCACAAAGGAACAAATGAATGAGTCCTGGAAAAGTGACAGATGTTCATAAAGAAAGTAACCCCAGGAATCCTATTCTCCATATACCAATCCATAGAGTATCCCCATCCCCATGTGATTTTTCTAAGTGTCACCCTGGTCAAGTCAGGAGCCAAGCACAGTGAGGCATGGAAATGAAAAGGGAGGAAGGGAAGAAGGGAGGAAGAAAGAATGAACAAAAACAGCAGAGAGAAGACTCCCATCCAGTGGCTAAGTCCAAACACCCCCCAAGAAGAAGAGCAAACCTTCTTTCTCTCCTTCCCCAACAGCGACCGGCTGGGCAGAAAGCTTCCAAATAAAATCCTGGAGACTGATAAAACTGCAAGCAGAAAATCTGCCCGACAGCTTGGAAGATCCCAGTCCTGCCGTCATCCAAATCTTTAGGTTGAGACACTGAGTCTGTACTAAGCCCCGAGTTCACTGGAAGCTTCTTGGTGCTCCAGGGTAGTTTGCTCTGCTCTTCCTGGAGCTAAAGCTGGAAGAGAAATCATTTCCTTTCCTGTAACTCAGAACAATTATATTCTCTTAACGCAGACATCTGGCTCACTGCTGCTTTCCTTACTTACGTTTTCCAAATGATATCAGTTCTGGGAAGATCAATTATTACTGAAAAGTCGAGAAACGCTCACTGGTTATTTGCACTGATTTGGTTGACAATATGCAGGTTCCTTATGAACTACGAATGTCCGTGGAAGGGACAGAGAGGAGAAAAATGCAAGACTCTGAGACAGCTTGGGCTTTGGAGCCTCCAACTGCAGAGACCTCAGGCGGCCTGGAAGCATTGCCCAAGATGGGGGACACTGAGCTGCCCCCCCAAAGCTCCCCCAGACAAAGCTGTTTCCATAAAGACAGATGGGTAGCCGGCGTTGGCCAGTGCCGCAAGCAGCCACGATGATATAATTGGCCTGTTACCGCATCATCTTTAATCAATAGGATCCGGAGTTTCCACGGCTTGTACAGCCCAAATCTCCCTGGCAGCCAAGAACCAGCAGGTTGTTAAAAGGCCCGATAGTTCTGCCTCACTAATGGGTGCCTTGTTCCCTCAACCCTGCTGATTTTTTAAATAAACCTAAATTCCAATAATTGTTTAATGTTTATTTTTATTTAGTTCTGGTTCAGATGCTCTGTGTCTCTCTGACAGAAATTGATATCTGGCTCATGGTGAGTTTTATTAAAACACACACACACACACACTCACAGACACACAGAGGCACAGACACACATACGCTCATGCATTTGCCGCACGCCTGTTGGGAAGCTGTTTATTTACTTGGTTATTTATCTGGTGGAGGTGGAGACCCACATATCTAGAGTGGGAGATGGACAGAAGGACAATCTGCCCAGCTCTGCTTTCTCCCCGGCTCCTTCCCGGGGAAGTGGAGATGGACCCTGCTAATCTTTCACAAGGGAGCCCTGCTCTTCACTCGGGCAATAGACAAAGGTGACGCTAGGCCTCTAACTGCGGCTGCGTCGCTGGGAACACCTCTGACTTCTTTGGTGTCACTGTGTCCGCATGCTGAAACCATTCACCAGAGAGGGCACCTCGCACCTTTCTTGTATGTTTTCATAATAAACAGGACCCACAAAACTGCCTGGTTGCCTGTGTACAGCGGGGACATGGGCCGAGGTTTCCCTGCACACCCCGGAAACCCAGAGGCAAGATGTTTCCTACTGTTTGCAACTGGGCCAGAAGGAGACTACTCCACCCTCACACAAGAAGCCCCTCTTTCCTTCTGGTACATCTCAGAATATTCTAGGTGATTCTGAGTTTAAAGGCTAAGGGTTTTCGGTGCTTGTCCTTTTTGGGGGGCTTGTAAGCTTATGCCATGCCGCTCACGGTAACCTCACTGTAAAAGGCTCATTCATTCGCTTGCATAATCACTGCAAACTCATGACCTGAAAATCGGGCTTGCCAAGGTCAAGGGATGTGAAAGGTCAAACTGGAGACTTTTATGCCCACCCGCTGCCACACCCAGACAAACTATCAAACTGGGAGCTGCCCCAGCTTCGCTATCTTCTTCCCCCCCAGAAGTCGAATCAACCACTGATACCTGTGAGGTCGACTCTGGGGCTATTGCCAGCATCCATTCCCTCCTCCTGATACCAATGCCATCCGCTGGTTCAGACCCATGAGGCTTCACTGGGCAACCATGGAACCTCTCACTGGCCTCTTCCCTGCCTCTTCCTCTTCTCCACTGATTCCCAGACACAGGCCTGATCTTGTCACTCCTTGGTCCCTTCCAGGGCCTCCTCCTGCTTCCTGGGAGATGCCCAAATAATTCCCATGGCGTTTATGCTCCTGTCCTTTCCTGTTCCCTCTCCCCAGGCCTTCACATCACACTGGGCCTAAGGTCAAGGACCCACACACTGAAGATGGACAATCTGCTATTTTCATCTTTCCAACCACCTAGACAGAAGAGGAAATGATGTCAAAGTTCCTCTTTTCATCACAGAAAGGGAAGATTGGAATCAGTGAGAAGTTTTTGCAGTGGGTACAGAGGAATGCTGAAAAGGGCCATGTCTTGTCATCAGGTGTCTTACCAGCTGTGTGTCCTGGGTGAGTCATCCTACCCCTGTGATCCTGGCAGTGGCTGTCATGTTATTAATAATCTTATCCTGGGAGACTCGGCTGGGATGCTTGGTGCCATCTCTCACCACTGTGGGGGGCTATTGTTGGCATCTCCATTCTTGGAGGTGGTTACCTCAAATTCTACACCCTCAATACCCCTTCCATTGGGACATTCATGTGCCCAGGTCTGTACCTGGAATTCGACTCTGTCTGCAGCAAGCTGTCATAGGGCCCAGGGGCCAACTTGTGCCCTCCAGACCATGCTGTCCTGCCACCGTCCACACCAGCAGAACTGCATTTCTCTGTGGAACCCATATTCCAATAACTGTCCCAATACATACGGTGTGCACTTGGGTCTATTATCAGCTAATGAGTAAATAATGTTCTGTTCTAAATCCAAAAGCACTACTAGATACCTGAGGGGGACTAATGGGCATTTTAAGACCCCTTTAATCACATATTAACGTGCCGCGAAGCAGGCTGCAGAGCCCATATGCCAACCACCCTGAGACTGAGGAGGCTTCCTCCTTTTAAACAAAGAACAAAGCGGAGGAAGAGAGTGAGCCCGCATCCCCAGGTCTGGTCAAGCCAGGCCAACAGCTGGGGCTGGAGAACTACCCCGGAGCTGACCCGCTGTCTTTGAGTTCGATGGATATTGTCGAACCTGCTCCTCCTTTTCTGGGATGTGGGGGTGGATTAGTGTCCTGGGGCTGCAGTCTCAAAGTACCACCAGCTTGGGGGCTTCAAACAACAGAAACATGTTCTCTCACAGCTCTGGAGGCCAGAAGTCCCAATCAATGTGTCGACAGGGCCAGGCTCCCTTCTGAAGGCCCCAGGGGAGGCTCCTTCCTTGCCTCTCCCACTTTCTGGTTGTTGGCAGTCCTTGGTGTTGCCTGGCTTGTAGCTGCATCACTCCATCTCTGCCTCCGTCACCACAGGGCATATTCTCCCTGTGTGTCTGGCTCTTCACATGGCCAGTGAGGACACCTGTCATTAGATTGAATGGGCCCACTCTAATCCAGTCTGATCTCATCTTAACTAATTATACCTGCAAAGACCCTATTTTCCAATAAGGTGATATTCTGAGGTTTTGGGTGGATGTGAACTTTTGGAGGACACTATTCATCCCAGTACAGTGGGGAGGGTCTGGGTGTGGTGATAGAGGCAAGAGGCTCAGATAAGGAGCCTTAACTCTGAGAGAGCATAACATGGAGCCCTTGCCATTTTGTGCCCTCTCCCCCTCACTGAACATTCCAGAAAGTTCAAGCACCCAACCCAAATTCCTCCCACTGATCCATCATGTCATATTAGCAACTTAGTTTCTTATTAGCCACTTGCCATCGAATCACATTAATATTTGTTTTCCCTAATACAATGCAAGAGTCTTATCAGATTAGCAACTTTCTCATCACATTAGTGGAAATAACTACTAATACAATACAATCCGAATATGACACAGTCTGATGGAGAATTGCTAACACAATCCGACTCTCCTCTACCTCGGCGCAGGAATGTTGGTCTGTTGTTGAGCAACTCAGGGACGTGCTGAGACAGTGAGGCCCTGGTGAGCAGAGCCATGAGGGCTACCACCCTCCACAGACTGCATGAGGTCTGGGTGTGGAGGGGGTCCGCTCTGGCAGGAACCAACTTAGAGGGTCTATCCTGTTTCTAAACACTCTCTGCTCCCATAAGAAACATTCCAGCTTTTCTCCTAAACATCCAAGCAACCCTGGGATCTGCAGGAAAAGGGGGACAAAGAGGAGAGAAGGGTCCATTATACCTCCTGCAACCCAGTTCCCCGCAGCTGTAACCGTACTGGTGTGACAAGGTCTGCGTTGCCAAGGTTAATTCATCAAGGATGTGTGGACACAGCAGAGCTACAGCAATGTGAGGAGCTAGCAAACCAGGCTGTGTGCTGACAAAGCCACAGGGAGGGTGGGGGTGAGGGTGACACTGAGCTGGTGACAGGCTCTCAGGAAGTGGTTTAAGGAAAACCTCACTCAAATCAGCCTGGGCTCTAGACTGGCTTGGATTCAAATCAGTCAGTGCTGTGTCCTAGCTGGGTGATCTTGGGCATGTAATTTAATTTCACTGTGCCTCAGTTTCCTCCTCTGTAAAATGGGGAAAACACAGGGCCTATCTGTGGGGTTGTTGTAAGGAGTAAATGAGACAGGAAGAGAAAAGACCTAGACGCTTTCACAGCACTTGGCACATGATAAATCTGCCTTAAGACACAGTAATGGCGATGACTGCAAGTCCAGTGTGTCAAGTTCATCCACACATCTGAGTGAGCTCTGGGCTAATGCTATGGAAAAATTAAAAGTTGAATATGATACAATCTCTCCTGTATCATCTCCCTGGGAGACAAGATGCAGAGCCAGGGGTCAGGGGTCATATCACAAGAGATCTTCAAGTCAAACCAAGGAGTCTGAACTTTATCTTGATGGAAACTGGGAGCTGTGGAAGTAGAGGTGCCCACGTTTTAGTAGAGCCGAGGGAATGGAGGCTGTGGGGACAGGAGACATTACTTCCTCGATGCCAAACCACCTGTCATCTTACTGCCTCCTTACCTCCTGGCAGAAAGAGAGACTGAGGGACCGCAAGAGATGGAGATAGACAGAGGCAGGGAGAACTGAGAAGGGAGGAAGCTGAGTTTGGGCTTCCAGTGACAGTGCTCCTTTTCTTGCTCTCTCTGCCTGCCTGTCTGAGAGACCGGCAGAGCCCCCAGCCCATTCTAAACTATCCCAGGCAAGGTTGCTGAATAATTCCCACCACCTCCAAACGGCACTCCACGTGGCAGCCAAAGCCTGCTGCCAAGAGGCAAGTGGCCAAGATTCCTTTCCAACAGAGACATCCCCTTGCCAATCAGAATGAGGCCGGCACACGTCCCAGAAAATCAGACTGTTGCTGTCCCATCAAGCCAGATGACACCGTCAGGACTTCTTGACCCTGCCCACTGTCTAACCCTTGTCCCCAAAGCCTCCCAGCAAGGCATAAGGTCCACACCACAAGGAGCAAACACCTGCCTCCTCCACGGATCCACCTTATGAGAGCTCAGCCTCTGGAGTCAAAACGCATGGGTTCAAAGCCCAGCCTCTCAATTGAGCAACTGTGCGACATGGGGCAAGTCACAACCTCTCTGAGCCCCATCTGCATCCACACAATAGGGTTCATAACAGTTTCTACCTCATAGAGTTGTTACAGGAATTAAATGAGACCATATGCTAGAAGTGCTTGCCCAGTACGTAGTGTTCAGTCAGTGTTCAGTAAATGCTCAAATTCTATAAGATACCCAAAGATATCTCAGCTAACTGACAATATCAGCTATCCAGAATGAGGCTGGGGACCAGAGAAGTAGCAGAAAAGTCCCCCAAGCAGTTAAAGTAAATGTCAGAGTCAATACATGGAAAGTCCAATCATGAAAACCATTTTACATAATATTAGTAATCCTGTAGTCCTGTAATTAATACATAGTAATACAGTAATTAGTAACCACCACTACCAAGCATTGGGCCTAGCAAATTAAATACATCTTGTCATTTAACCAGTGGTATGCTAGTAAACTAGTAAACAGTGGTGTGCTTAAAAACCAGCTTTCTAGGAAAAAAGGCAAAGTCCTGACGTGTTCCATGGTGTAAATTCTCCCAGCATGTTCAATTTCAAGCTCCCACTGTGATGTCACCACCCCTGGAGCTGGAGGGAGGCTAACGGTCCTCACCAGCCAGCTCCAGTCACCACTGCATTTACCATCCCTATGTCCCTATTAGGTAAGTTCTATTTTAGCCCCATTTTCTAGACAAGAATAACAAGGCTCAGAGACACTTATTTCCTTGCCCAAGGTTATATGGTGAGAAGCAGCACAGGGATCACATGCAGATCTGTGTGGATTTCAGAGCTCATGCGCTCTGGCCCAACCCCCTCTTCCCCCCTACCCCGTTCCCACCTCAGCATAACAATACTGACTTCCTCATAGAGAGGTGACAGCGAGAGTGTGTCCCTCTCCCCAAACCCTTGTGTTTTCTGTGCCCACCTCTGTTCAACCACTGTTCAGAGGTCACTTTTCAGGGGGGGTGACTCTGGTTTGGCTCTGGAGAACCTCCTGCTGTCTTACCAGCTGTGACCCTCCGTGAACTTCCCACTTCTCTCTTCCCAGACAGTGGAAGGATGCACCTTCTCCCCACTCCAGACAGCTTGAACCACATGCTTTTTTAACAAATAGCCAATAGGCCCGTATCCCCCATGTTCTCACGTCCCTAAATAGCCCCTTAGGACATAGGGGCCCTGTCGGCAGCGCCTGTGAATTCCCTCTGCTTCTCAAACTTGAATGTGCACAAGAATCACGTGGGGACTTGTCAAAGGTCAGATTCTGATTCCAGGTCCAGCGTGGGGCCATGTCCCTGCATCACTAACAGGATTCAGGTGACACCGATGCTATCACTCCACGGCCAACCACACTGTAAGTAGTGACGGTCTGAATTCCAAATGTTCAAATCCCCAGGCTGCTTGTGGGACCCCCCACACTCCTCTGCATCTCAAGGTTTTATAAATCTTTGAAACAATTATAGCCTAACCACAAACACCTTGGAGTTTGCCCAATTCATGTGGCTCCTGCATGGTCACTTTCTGTGATTAGCTTATTCTAACTCTTATTCAACAAACACAAGTACTCACTCTACACCAGGCCTGGGATGGTGTTGGGAATATGAAAAGACCCAGTCTCTGCCTCAGGGAGCTGACGGACTCCTTCATTTGGCAGGAAAGTGCCTACTACATCCTTCTGCTGGGTTTCCTGCAGCCATGCCCACGGGGCTGTGCTGGCATGAACTGATGGGGCGCCTTCAGTGCTCTGGCCCAGGGCCTCAGAGCCAGGGAAAGTTTGTTTGCCCAGTCCGTGGACATGGCCAGGCCTCTGAGGGTCTCACCTTCAGCCCACAGGACTCTGGGCTCTACTCGCACACCCACTGCAGACCTGATGTCCCCTCTGAGAGGCCACGGGCATCTCAGATTTCCTATGACCAAGAGAAAACCCTGGGCTCCTGCCTGCTCCCCACTCTTTCCCCCAGTGTCGTAACATCTCAGGAAACGGCATCGAATCCACCCAGATTCTTTCATTCCATTCTGCCACATTAAATCATCCACCAGCTTCACTTCTAGGGAAGCCGAAGCCGTCCTCTGCCGTCACCCAGCCTCCTCTTGGCCACCCACTTGCCCCCATAAAGCTTTCACGGGGAGCCCTGACAATGCCCCGGGATTGCGTCGCTCCTCTGTGTCCCTCTCCATCAGCTCCCTGGGTCAAAACCTCAGGCCCCTTCATTTGGGAAAGGAGGCCTGCAAACCTGGGGGCAGCCCTGCTCTCCATCCATATCTCACCACGCCTCCACACTCTGGTCACAGGAGCGCTCAGACCCCAGCACAAGCCATTCCGCCACACGTCACACATGTGTGCACATACACGCCCAGACACACAGACACCCACAGAGATAAAGAAGCACACATCTCGAAACACAGATACACTCCACAGACACACCTAGATGCCCACACACTCATACACAAGCCGACTTCGACACACACCTCACACCCAGACATACACCCCGCTTTCTATGGCTGACACCTCGCCCTTCGAGGTCACTGAATAACCCCCTCCCCCTGCTCCCCTACCACAGCACACTACTGATTTTCTTTGCAGGATCACAATTTGTGATTCTTTTATCTTATTGGTTTACATGCTTTTTGGCTGTCTCCCTGGCCTCTCCCAGACAGCCCATGCCAGGAAGTCTTGGACATTTTTCTTTTCTGCATTGCTGTAGTCTCAGCTCCCAGCATACAGTAGGCACTCAATAAGTATTGAAAAGAAGAAGAAATAATCCCATAATCCTTTTCCTATTTTAAAAAGGGGGCTGCACTTACACATTTGTCTATGGGTTAAAATGTCCTGGAAAAACAAATAAATGTGGAACAGCCAGGAGAGACCTGAAAGTTCAGGAGACTTACTGTTCATTCTGTTGTCATCTTTAATGCCTCCCTTAAAAATATGACATGTATATTGCTTATAGAATAATGCATCTTTGAAAATTAATATTTTAAAGTGGGCTACCCCAGTGGTTCTCCAAGTCGACCCAGCATCCTGGCAAGAGATGTCAGGCTGGGCTCCCAGGTGGGTGCTGTCAACACCCTCCTGGGTGGGGGTGACGGGTCTGAACACCAACTGTGCTTGAGAGCCAGGGGTCCACACAGTCCTCCTCAGGCCTAAGGGGAAGGGGCCTGGGTGGAAGCCTCACGTGGGCCTCATTTCCCGGGTCCTCTATCTTCATGGCCAGCCCATCTGTCAATGAAGGAAATTAAGTTTGTCCAGGGCTGGATGCTCCTAGAGCCACATGGTTGGCTGTGAGAACCGAGAGGACAAGGGCAGAGATTTCGGCTCATAGTTTGAGAGTTTTTTCTAGACTCTTTGCAGGAATGGAAGCTGAGCAAACTGGCCTATAATCCTGAAGTATGCCCTCACACTGGTTTTTATTTAATAGAAATTTGCATATTACACATACAGCCCTGTTCATATTATAATCTCACAAAACTTCCCTTAACCTGAAGGATTTTTAAAATTTTGTAGTAAGATTCACAGGGCCTCCACTGCAGCCTTGCCACTTCCTTACGAGGGTACTTCAGGCTTTCAAAACAGCCCTTCCCTCCTCAAGTCTGGTTCCCTTCCCAACTCCAGGCTGTCTTTTCCACCCTACCCAGTCACACAATGATGTCCTTTCTCCAAGTGTCTGATCTTCTTAGAGAAGACAGAGATTTATAGAAGAAAAACCATAACAAAAGAACCCAAAGGGGCTTCCAGTTTGTCCTCTGCCCGCCCCCAACCCTGCCAGGTCCTTCCTATTTGTAGGATAGGAAGAAGAGGGGATTGTCTCTGATCCTCTGTTTTCACCTGACATAACTGAAAACTTTTTCTATTAACTTGTTCCATGGATGGCTGTCTGCCTTGCCTCTTCTCTTTGAACCTCCCTGATTGCATCTCCATGGAATCGTGTTGGTCCTTTTCACATATCTATAGGGATTTGGTCTAATTTGGTCTTCGGAAAGTCCCATTTGCCTTACCGATCCCTGGACAATCTCAGGTTGAGATAATGTGGCATCTCACACACCCCTCCCCGCCACGGTTCCATGAACAGTCCTTGAATATTCTCTTCAAAATGCACCTCCTGGAATATATGTAGCTGTTGTTGAAGCCACAGATTACTATCCCTGAGTGAGCCTTCATCCTCCCAACTCCCTCCTATCAGCCTAAAAATGACTTACAAGGCAGAGAGGGCAAATATAGAGCATGTGTGTGGCAACTGCCCCTTCCCTTGCCTGTGGCAGACATTACTAATGGATTGGCCACGCCTACTCTGCAATCTAACCCTCCAATGAATCTAGTCAGTTATACTTCTACAGTTGAGCTCAAATCAAATCAATTCTTGAGCCGGAAGCGGCCATGCAGGCTGAGCGCAGTCTGGCAGAGCTCGCTGCCCCGCGCCGCAGCGCATCGGAACACCTGCAGGCCTGGGTACCGCTCGCCGGATGGCCGTGCGGGTGCGTGAAGGTACAGGGCAGCGCTGCCGCCTCGCCCACCGCCGCGCTCAACTCGGCCGGCACCTGCATGAACCAGCGCTGCACCGGTGCATCTGCGGGCGGGCGGGAGGCAGGGGGCATGCGTCAACCCTGCCCGCGCCCTCGGGGGGCCTGGAAACCCCAGGACTCAGGAAGCACCCTCCCTCCCCTCGGGGGTAGGGGGGAGTCTGGAAACCCACCCCAGGACTCGACAGGCATCTCCTGGGACCTTGACTCCCGTGACTTTCTAGGTGCCTGGACCCTCCCCCCATTTGCCTGGGACTATTTGCCTCACTCAGGTCGGTCCCACCTCACTTACAGGCCCAGTGACCCCAAGCTTTTTCCCATCAAAACTTGCCCTGCTGCAGAAAAGCCCTGGGATCCTGTGGTTACAGTACAGTCCCAAGACCCCCTCAGATGGTGATAATAATAAAGGCACTTACGGTGCATCTCTGTGTTGAAGAAAAAAAAAAAAAATTCTTACCCATCTCTCATCCCCCACCATTCCTTGCTCAGACGTCTGCAATATCCTTTGAACTTTATCTTCTTGTTTCTCAAGTCTCTTTACCCAGAGTGATTTTTTTTAAAGCTTCAATCTTTCAAACATAAACCAGATTCTAGCATTTCTCTACTGAAAATCCTCTAATGACTTCCACTGCAATTAGAATAGGATGCTAACTCTATCCTGTGCTTAAGCCCTGCATAAGCTGACTTTGTTGGTATCTACTTTCAGCGTCTCCCGACTAGAATGTGAATTCCTTTAAGGGAGGGAGTTTGGCTGCCCACTTCAAGGTAGTGGCTCCAGTGCCTAGAGCAGAGCCTGACGCATCAAATGTCTGTATACTGAATGAAACTGTCTTTTGCTGATCCAGAATGTGGTCTAAGACTCCTTCTCAACGTGGCACTTCAAGAAGCCACCACTGGGACTTCCCTGGTGGCGCAGTGGTTAAGAATCCGCCTGCCAGTGCAGGGGATACGGGTTCAATCCCTGGTCTGGGAAGATCCCACATGCCGTGGAGCAATGAAGCCCGTGAACCACAACTACTGAGCCCACGGGCCTAGAGCCCGTGCTCCGCAACAAGAGAAGCCACCGCAGTGAGAAGCCTGCGCACAACAATGAAGAGTAGCCCCCGCTCACCTCAACTAGAGGAAGCCTGCGCGCAGCAACAAAGACCCAACGCAGCCAAAAATAAAAAGAAGCCACCACTGAATTCTCAGAGTTGGCATGCAAGACGCAGCCTGCTTTCAAAGCCTGTCTGGGTGGGTCTACCCACCTCCAATTATCTGGGAATGAGACACTGTAGAAATAAATCATTTTAGCCCTCCAGACCAGCTGACTTCCTTTCATTACATGTAGTAAACTTTTTAGTCCTTACTCTTTGCAGTAGAAAATGTTTTGGTGAGGCAGAGCTTTGGGCCTGACAGGGCTGCTGGCAGGGTCCCTCAGCATTGGGCATCCAGCGGCAGGGACCTTGGGGAGTCCGTGAGGAACTTCATTCATGTTTTAACCGATGCATCAATGAGGCTGTCACTGCAGAGAAAGATGCTTAGGAAAGTCAGGCCATGCATTACTGCTTCCTTGGTACATTACTTTTCACAACTGGCTGAGTCACCACAATGGCTGGAAACAGGTTCTAGAAAAACTAAACTTCTGGAAAGCCCAGGAGTCCCAGAACTGGAGGAACCACTGGGAAGAAGAGAGAAAATGTTTGGAAACTGGGAGCCCAGACGGGGGTGAGTTCTGGGCTCACTGACTGGTTTCCCTGTCCAGGGACATCTTGGAGCAAAAGGTGAACATTCTCGTGCTCCCGCCAGGTTTCTTGGGGAACGGGGATGACGGCAGGAAGAAAAGAAGATGAAGGCAGAGAACAGTAATTAGTGCTATTAATTACATCTCAACCACAGCCTACGTTTCTGCCCCGGGATTAAAGAAACATTCATTTGGAACAACTATTAAGGTCTTAAATTCAATGCTTCACAAATCAGGGCAGTGGAATGAAAATTCTTTCTCTGTAGGGACCAGGAGGCAGAGAGCAGAGAATTTTCTATCCAGGTTGCTGCATGCTGCAGCCCAGCTGGAAAAGCCAGTGCTTGTGAGCCTGGGAGGAAGACCATTCACTTGTTATTGTTGTTGGTGAGTTTTTTTTTTTTTTTTAAGCTCTTCAGGCAAGGACGTGTTCCAAATGTATAATCTAATGTGCTATAAAAGTCACTAATGTGATTATACTTTTATATCATATTAGAGAAAATGAATACTAATTCAATACCAAACACTAATTTGGTAGAACCCCAAATTGCTGAGAGGCTGCAAAACATTTACTGGGCTGAACTTTCTGGCGGTGCCTGAGAGAATGCAGTGGTGTTTCCAGGAGTTAGGCAAACTGAGTGGCCATACAGGTCGGGGTCTGCTGGGGTCTATCTTCCCTGTGCTGTACAGATGCTAGGGTGGTTTGCTGGGAACACACATTCTGTCACCTCAGGAGGGACTTCTCAATGCTCAGAAGAATTTTTCAAATCATAAGCAACGCAAATCCGTTTGGATTTCTAAATGAAGCATGTTGTTCAACAGTACTGGAAGATGGGAGACAGGGAGCCTCTAAATCCGAGTTAAGGTTGAGAATGGTTTCTCAGAAGTAAGACTGCTAAGGAACTATGGCCTAGGAAGTTACATTAATGACCAACGTTTAACTGAGTGTTTACTGTAAGAGAAGCACTGTTAAACTTTCCTCCCATTCATTCTTTTAATCCTTAAGATGATCTTCTGAGGTAGGAACTTTTTTATACCCATTTGACAGGTGAGGAAAATGGAGCCTCAGAGAGATGAAGTGACTCATTCAAGGCTACACAGCCAGTGAGGAACAGAGCTGGCATGCCAGGCCAGGCTGATTCCAGACCTGCATTCTTAATCATTCAACTTAATTGCTACTAGGTAAGAAAGTCTGGCCAATTGACCAGACAATTACGTGCATTATCTCATGTTAATCTTGAGGTAACTCTTAGGTAGATTTGTTATTATTCCTATTGTACAGCTAAACAAACTGAGGTTCAGAAAAGTGACCTAACTTGTTTAATGTCACATACTACATGCAAAGTGACAGAGCCAGGACTCATAAACACTGTACTATACAACTTCCCAAGTCCCCCAAACTAAAACCACAATCCTCAAAGGGAGGTCTCATCCCCTGCCCAAACCTCTGTTCAACAGCCCCTCTCACACGAGCCTCCTCTGCATTTTCCTGGAGGCTCTTCTCCTCCCACTTATGGCCTGGGAGTCCACGGAAGGGCCGTTTGGATCAGCTGCCAGAACAATTCTCATTCCCTGGAATCTCTCTTGCAGGATTCCTGACTCCCTGTTTCCCCAACACCTCCATCTCACAGGGATGCTGTCCTGTTTTATTATCACACACCACCGCATCTCCCCATCCTGGCCAGCCGCATCCAGAAATGCAGGGCCAGAATTACGACGCATCCGCTTGTCTTCATAAATAATATTTTGCAATTTCCTCGTCCAGGGGCATGGATAAATTATTCTTCTGCATCAAGGTTACAATGATCAAAAAGGTGGCCCGGCTGGCCTTCCTCGAGAGTGGGGATAAAAAGGAGGCTCTGATTACATCAAGGCGCCAGGCTGAGGCGGGAGCCCCGAGTCCCGGGCTTCTGTTTTGTGGCTGCACGGCAATCAGATGTCTGAAAATGCATGAACTCTGATGTTAAGGTCCTGCTGGAGAAGGGACTGACGTGACAAGCAGATGTGACTTTCACATCGTTCATGGGGGTTGACAGAAGGAGCCTTCTGATGACAGTGCATTTAGCACTGTTTTCTTGTTCCCTTCACTGAGAGGCCCCACGTACCCAGCCACAATCATATACGTACACGTGAGCACACACAAACAAAGACACACTCTCTCCCGACAGCAGGTGTTATAGGCTGAACTGTGTTCCCCGAATTCTTACCTTGGAGTCCTAATCCCCTGGACCTCAGAATGTAACCTCATTTGGAGACAGGATCTAAAATGAGGTCATTAGGGTGGGCCCTAATCCAATATGACTGGTGTCTTTATAAATAGGGGAAATCTGGACACAGACATGCAGAGAAGGAGAATGCTTTGTGAACATGAAGATGGCCTTCTCCTAGGCAAAGAGAGAGGCCTCAGAAGAAACCAACCCTGCCGATACCTTATCCTGAACTTGTAGCCTCCAGAACTGTGAGGAAAGTAAATTTCTGTTGTTTAAGCTGCCCGGTCTGAGGTACTTTGTCATGGCAGCCTCAGCAAAAGAATGCATTGAGATAGACTCTGAAAAAATCTGGAACCAAGGTATCAGATGGATCCTACTGGAATTAAGCCATCAGTAGTATCTGAGGCTAATTTGTGTTCTTAATTATATAACCTGCTTATGGTCTATTTGCCACCACTAAAATAGAAGCTCCATGAGGGCACCAAATCTGTCCACGACTTTATCCCCCAGAAGTTAGAACACTGCCTGACTCATAATATATTTGTTGAAGGAATAAGTAAGTGAATAAATGAATGAATGCCAGAAAGGATGAATTTTGCTTCACATGCCACCATTTTGAAGGATGGTAGCCAGAGATGCCTCTTAAAATAGAATGCAGTGGCTTACCCCAGCAACAATATCCCTGCACCTTGGGTTGCTTCATGAGATACAAAAAAGAAAATGAAAAAAAGGAACCTTTGCCCCAGTTCCCTCCACCACCAATCTTTAAGTGCTCAATAAATATCCACTGACTGACAAACAAATGGCAACAGAAAGCCCAATTCTTGATAACCACTCAGAAACATCCAGTGAGATGGCCAGACCCAACCCGTTAGCATTTGATGGTGGGAGTGGGCCTGGCCAGCCTTCTGCAACTTCTCAGCCAGCCAAGAGATCTCCCACCCTCCTTGGGGAGGCCAACAGCACCAGACCCCTCTCTAGCTGAATGGCAGCACTGAGAGCTGGTGACAGACACAGTCCACCACTCCCCACACATGCTCATGACATCCCGCCCAGTCTCAGCAAGATGGCACCAAGCTACAGCCTTCTGCCCCCACCCCTCTCACCCGCCCTCCGTGCATCCAGTAGGTGCCCAATTCTCATTGCCCTCCCAAATCCAGACGGAACTGCGAATTCACCCTGTCAGTGCTGTATATCACTTTGAGATATATACCATATTAGCAGAAAGAACTGAATTATATTGCATTCATGATGCAATTAAACACTTCACTAGGAATCAATGTAAAACTGATGAGGCCTGAAAGTAGTGCATATGGCTTAGAACATTATAAAACATTACCTTCACTCAAATCCTTTTCAGTAGCAATTTAAATCTTCTTACAGTTACTGCTGCCAATGGTAAACCATCTACTGATTCATAACAGTGCATGGTAACGAATGAATTTTTTTAAAAATTTATTCAACTACTAAATTACCCATGAATCCGGAATAGCTGACAGGAGTAATCTGAATTATTATTAGCTCTGCAAGTATTCTGCATTAGCCAATTTAAAACCACGGTTCTCAGGCAGGAACCAGTTAGTACAGCCAGAGTGTTAAATGACTGCAATAGTTCTTCATTTTACTGCTGCTTACATTTAAAGGTCAAGAGATAAAAATTACATATGACTCCAAACACAGGAAGGGTGTTTATCTTTTTCTATGAATCGGGTCAGTTGTAAACTTTAAAAAACATCTGAGATGTAATTGTACAAACTCAAAGGCCTCTGGGGTATTCAGAAATCAGAAGGCTGGTCGGGGGGGTGGGGTGGGCATTTTTCTCCCTCCTCCCCCACTGCCAGGAAAGATGACACGGCCCCTCTTCCTTGTGGTTCTGCAACTTGCTCCCCCAAATAATCTAGTCCCTATTTTTCCTCTCTGACCTTCACATACCCCCAGGCTCTTCCTAGCGCTTGGGTAGCTCTGGAAGGATCTCGAAGCCACAGCAGGAGGAAGTCACAGGAGTGAGAGCTCCCTCCCCACCAAGAGGGCATTTGGGCCAGCCCTCTGCCTCCCACCTGGGGCAGCAGAAAGACTGAATCTTCCAGGCCCCTACTCCCTTCCCTAAACTGCCTTCCTGTTCATGCTCACCAGCTGTTGGGCTTTTTCCCCTCCTCTAAAAGCCCAAGGGAAAAACCAAAGTGAGAGAAATAAATAAAGAAGCAGCTTTCTTCAGGAAGCCAGTGTTACCAATGCATGGTTGAACAAGGACCATAAAACACCAGCCTTGTCTCTTTGCATTGCTCAGGCAAGATGAGCACATGGGTTTTGAGCTCAGCAGAAGGAAGAGCTGGGCAATTCAAGGCATGACTCTTCTTCTTTTTAAAATTTCTTTTCTTTGGGGAAGAGTTTTTTTTTTCTTTAACCACAGAGTTGATTTATGCTCATCATAAGAAATTCAAATGACAGAGAAGCATACAAAGAAAAACGTGTGACAGCCCTGTCTTTCCACTTTGTATTCAGCTATCAAACGAATAATAATTAAGCACCTACTGTGTGCTGGGGCACTGGTGCTACAGCTGTGAACAAAACCATTGGAAAACCGTGGGGTCTACTCCTCTGGGTTTTTCTCTACATGTCAACTAACATGTACATTCATAGGTAGAATTTTTCTCAAAAGTGGGATCCCATTCTACTACTTGCTTTATTCACCCAACAAAGTGTCCTGGACACTTTAAACTGAAAGGTACAATTCTACCATGTGTATGGACCATGTTTTTGCCTAAACCTGCAAGGACATTTTTTTCTAATATGAACCATCTTATAAATGAACATTATTCAAGCTACCAATGAAGGGTGTGCCTAGCCTTATGCCAAAGTGGATGTTCAAACTGGCTGTTCAACCCGTCCGGGCAGTTTAAGGGTGAGATGGTGTGAGGGGTGCGGCACTCCTGTGGAAAAATCCTTTCAACAGGCAAAGAAAGTATTTGTGTCCCATACTTCCCTCAAACGATCTTTTGTGCACAAGCTGATTTCCATGGATTGACGTGGCTTAAAATATGAGCACTCACAGGGGCTTCCCTGGTGGCGCAGTGGTTGAGAATCTGCCTGCTAATGCAGGGGACACGGGTTCGAGCCCTGGTCTGGGAAGATCCCACATGCCACGGAGCAACTGGGCTCATGAGCCACAACTACTGAGCCTGCGTGTCTGGAGCCTGTGCTCTGCAACAAGAGAGGCCGCGATAATGAGAGGCCCGCGCACGGCGATGAAGAGTGGCCCCCTGCTTGCCACAACTAGAGAAAGCCCTCGCACAGAAACGAAGACCCAACACAGCAAAAATTAATTAATTAATTAATAAACTCCTACCCCCAACATCTTCTAAAAAAATAAAAAAATATGAGCACTCACAAGCTTAGAAGCAGCAACAGCATGAAGATCTGCTATTTGCAGGCTGGTGAATCCACCTTGGTGGGTCTGACAGCAACTACCTGATATCCTCTGCGTTGCCAGGAGGCCCCCAGTTAAACCAGAGGATCTAACTGGGGGTGATTTGCCTCCAGAAGGACATCTGGTCTGGAGACACTTTTGGTCATCTCAGTGGGGGAGTGTGTACTCCTGGCACTTAATGGAGACCAGGGAGGCTGTAAAACATTCTTCAATGCACAGGATGCCTCCCCCCACCACGACAAAGAACTATCCAGCTCAAAATGTCAACAGTGTCAAGTTCAACCTTGGTTTAATCAAAGTCTGGGTCATATGGTTGAGAGACTGGGTTTTGGACAGACCTGTGTTCATGGTTCAGTTAAGCCATTTGCAAGCTGTGTGACCTTGGACAAATGACCTAGCCTCTCTGTATTGCAGTACTATTAGTGTCTTTACCTACTTATTAACAGTGTCTACTTAGGGTTCTTGGGAGGATTGCATGAGATAATTTGTGCCAAGTATGCAGTGCAGCATCACTTATTATTACCAGTATAATTATTATTGATTGCAGCAGCAACAAAAGCAGTATTTTTTTTATTGTGGTAAAACATACATAACACAAAATTTACCATTTTAACCATGTTTTAGTGTACAGTTCGGCGGCATTAAGTACATTCACATTGTTATGCAACCATTAGCACCATTACCACCATCCACCACTTTTTCATCTTGCAAAACTGAAACTCAGTACCTATTAAACACTAACTCCCCAACCCCTGGCAACCACCATTCTACTTTCTGTCCCTATGAATGTGACTCCTCTAGGCGTCAATCATATAGTAGGATACAGTGGACTCATACAGTATATGTCCCTTTGTGACTGGCTTATTTCACTTAGTATAATGTCCTTAAGGTCCGGCTATGTTGCAGCATGTGACAGGACTTCCTTCCTCTTGAAGGCTGAATAATAAATTCCATTGTATGGATATGCCACTTCTGTTTATCCATTCACTCACTGATGGGTACTTGCAGGTCTGACTCTGGAGTCAAAGCTCTGACTGTCATACTAGACTGCCACATAGCACTAGACTTGGTACTAACCCTCTCTGACTCTGCTGACTCTTCTGTAACATGGGATAATGAAAGAAGCTACTTGCAGCTACCCCAAACTGTTCCAATTCCCACCTGCCTCACCATCTGCATTAGTTTGCTAGGGCTGCCATAATAAAGTACCAAAGACGGGGCGGCTTAAAGAACAGAAATTGCTTTCTCACAATTCTGGAGGCTGGAAGTTGCAGATTGAGGTGCTGGCAGAGTTTGTTTCTTCTGAGGCCATTCTCCTTGGCTTGTAAATGGCCATCTTTCCCTTGTATTCATATGGTCTTCCCTCTGTACACAGATGTCTGTGTCCTAATCTCCTCTTCTTATAAGGACACCAGCCACACTGGATTAGGGCTCACCCCAATGACCTTATTTTAACTTAATTACCTTTAAAGGTACAAATAATTACCTATCTCCAAATATAACCACATTCTGAAGCATTAGAAGTTAGGACTCCAAAATATGAATTTTGAGAGGACAAAATTCAACTCATAACACCATCTTCTACCAGAGGCTGGGAAGCTATAGCGTCTTATTTCCCAGACTCTCTTGCAGCTACAAGTGGCCACTGAGAGTTCTGGACAATGTAATGAAGATTAGATATCGCTCTGGAGGGCTTTGCTTCCTAAATTAAAAAGTAAAATCCCCACTGGAAGTAAACCTTTTGCCCTCTGCCCCTTTGGCCTTCCCTTCTTTTTCCTTCTTGGCCTGTAGACATGAGACCTGGAGGAGGAAGAGACATCTTGCAGCTACTGAAGATGAAAGCCAAGATGGTGGAATGGAAAGACAGAAGGGTTGCCTACCTGTGAACTTTGTTATGTGAGAACAACAAACCCCGAGATGTCCTTCAGTAGGTGAGTGGATAAACTCTGGTACATCCAAACAATGGAGTATTATTCAGTGCTAAAAAGAAATGAGCTATGAAGCCATGAGGGAAATTAAAATGCATATTACTAAGTGAAAGAAGCCAATCTAAAAGTTTATATACTATGATTCCAACTACATGACATTCTGGAAAAGGCAGAACTCTGGAGACACTAAAAATATCCGTGGCTGCCAGGGGTTGGAAGGTGGGGAGGGATGAAGAGCTAGAGCACAGAGGATTTTTAGGGCAGTGAACGTACTCTGTGTGATACCGTATTGGTGGATCCATGTACAGCATTATACGCTTGTGCAAACCCACAGGAAGTAAAACACCAAGAGTGAACCCTAGTGGAAAATGGACTTTGGGTGATAATGTGTCCATGTAGGTTAATCTATTGTAAAAAATGTACTGCTCTGGTGTGAGATGCTAATGTGGGAGAATGGGCATATGTGGGGTCAAAGGGGATATGGGAACTCTCTGTACTTTCTGTTCAGTTTTGCTCTGAATCTAAAACTGCTCTAAAAATAAAGTCTACTTAAAAATAAATTAGTAAACCTAATGAGTTTAAGGCACCAGTGGCTGAGTTTCCAGTTACTTGCAGTCCAGTGCATTTCTTAAAGGAGCAGAACCTCAGAGGGCACTGTGGTCACTGGCTGGGCCCCACAATGGTAGAGGGGTTCTGGACAGAGGACAGGGTACCCATACTGGAGCCAACAAAGCCTGATCAAACACGGTATGAGATCAGAGATCCTGCGCGGGCCCTTCTGCCCTCAGGCCCTGATAACCTGGGGGAAGGTGGGTGGGTTGGTGAAAAAGAGAAATGTTTATGGCTCAGAAGATCTCTTGGGAAAGCAGGAACTCAAACTCAGATCAGGAGGTGGGATTAAAGATGGATGCCAAGCTGCCCCCAGGGCCCTCCTCCCAACATCATCCGTCCCCAACATCCCAAAAGAAGACTCTGCTCTGCTTATCTCAGGGGCACAGAAACTTCCCATAGGGAAAAGTTGTGACCAGAGAGCCCAGTACCCAGTTTACTCAGAGACAAGAGAAAGAGCTGCTTCCACGGCCCACATTCCTCCCCACCCCACACAGGCTGTTGGATAAAGACCTTTGGAAAGGCCCGAGAATTTTGCCCCCTGTTGCCTTCAACAACTCCACTCTGTGAAACAGGATTCAAGCACAGCTCCACCCATGGGGATGGGAATAAGTTGGGGCATTCATTCATTCATTCATTATCTTTTAAGTATTCAGGGGTTTCAAGCTGGACGGTGGGACTTCAGAGATGAATGGGGTGGGGACATGACCTAAAGGTCTTCTCAGCAAAGCACAGGAGAGGGAGGTGCACAAAGTCCCCATTATGTGTGCTGTCCTTCTGCAGAGTGAAGTTCAAGGATGGCTCAAGAAGAAGCAGGGTGGATGTCTGGGGGTCCTCAGTTAGTCTTCTCATGCCCAGTGGGGAACCAGTAAGTCAGTAATTCACTGAGTATTTATTAAGCACCTTCTGTGTCCCAAGTACCATTCTGGGCAATAACCAGGGGTGGGGGTGGGGAGACATTTAGGGCCCAGTCCTGGCCTTCAAAGACCTCATGATCTAACAGGGAAGTATCGCAAGGCAGTCTGGGCACCGGGCAGTGGTGGGTTCACTGTGAGATGTGAGAGTTCAGAGAAGGCAGAGCTGGTCAGAGAAGCATTTTTGGAGGCAGCAGCCATGCTACAGCACATGCTACAGCACAGCCATGAATGCCAAGTCAATTCAGACAAACAGACTCTGTCAGGGACACCAAGCAGGTACCAAGGAAATGCAAAGAGGTTTTGAGCAACGACTAGTCATCCCAAGCCTGAGAAGGGGAATCACATGAGATGCTGATGAAGAGGGAAACTGTGTCCTGAAAGCATCGAAGAATATGTATGCACACACATCCCATGCCACGCATGCCAGAAGGCAGGTGCTGGACAGCTGCTTAGCACGCGTGTGCACATTGATGGAGAAGACATCAGGCGCCAAGGCCTCCGGAAGAAGTGGGCTCCAGCTTGGAAAGGAGACATTGTCTCTTTAAGTGAGCGTAACACTGTATCATCCTTTCTCTTCCTATTTTGGGTTTTATTAGCAAAGCAGTACAATGTTTATACTAGTGGGTATTACATTTGCCAGAACAATTACAGTATGACAAATGGTACATCAATGTAATCCATCAACCTTGCCAAGACAGGAATCCTTTACTCGGGGCTGCCATTAATTCTGCGCTCCCGTCTCTGGGGTCCTGGGCCCGAGTAACCATGACAACGTGGACAACGCCTGGTGCAAATGCTCGGGCTCCGTGAAGGATGGGTACTCCTTGGTGTGCTGGAATTTAACCTCCGACACCCGCATATTAGTCTACTCAGAGGAAGAAATTAGAGTTTGGGGCTGGAAAAATCCAGGGCACTTGGGGGAAGAGGTGTTTTTTCTCCATCATGGCACAGCGCCTCGGAAGTGGGGAAGGATGGACACCTACGGGTTGTGTGGCCAGCCTGTCGCGGGTTGCTGGATATCAGCTCCAAAGCCAGGAGCAAATTCAGGCAGGGATGTGTCAAGTCTCAGTAGCAATGGCAGCTTTTAAGGAAAGCAGATGGGGACTCGGGGCAAAGATACAAAGGCACTGAGCATCTGGAGAGAGGGGAGAAGGGGCAGTTGTTTTTTGATCTATACCAAAAGCCTCAGAGATTCCAAAAAAGCAAACACCTCCCTAGGCACATGGAGGAAAGATGATGTGGTGCACACCTGACTCTCTGACTGGTCTACTCCAGCCCCGAACAGTTGATATATAATTTCTTGACCCTGGGCTCCCCCTTCCTCCCCCAGCTGTAGCTTCTCAGAGCAGCTAAATCTCGATGGTTACACACAAGACTGCAGTCATCAGCTGCAAATTCACCAGGAGTTTCAGGGTTCCTCGATTCATCCTAACCAGCAAATTATGAGCTAGGAGCAGCTTTATAAAATATGAAACGACTGCTGTCAGTTTTTCCATCAGTTCTACATATTTTGCTGTTAACAAAAGGAACCGATAACCACTTCTCACAAGGAAAAACAAGAATAAAATCAAAGGCCCCTAATGGAGACAATCTCCAAAGTGCAACAACACAAACCCATTTCTTTCTTTTTTTTTTTTTTCCTTCCCTGACAGATCAATCTGGCCATGGTCCAAGGATACAGGCAGACAGACGGAGCTACCTCACCTGTTTTATTAAGCCATTACCAGAATCATTTTATTCCCATTTATAATGTTCAATACATGGTCTGAAGACTTTTCTAATATAGTAATTAGATGGAACACTAGATAGATGGATTAAATTGGGACGATATTTTATGCTATTGTACATTGCTTTACAATATTCTGCCTGGTTTCTGAGACACCAAAGTGTGAGCATGTGTGTGTGTGTGTGTGTGTATATATATATATGTAAATATATCCCTTTTATTTTGGATGAGAAGGCTGTACTTTGCATGCGGCTCATCTCAGCATGAGCCTTCCCATGGAAATCTGATGGAAATGTATGAATCCATGCTAGAATTCACCAGGAAATCCATCCTACATTCCTGCCCCCAAACAAAGGTTGCCCAAGTATCCTCAATGTTATCATGGCCACTGCAGCTGACGTTCACTGGGTGCTTACTAGGCACCAGGCATGGAGCTGAGACCTTGACATTGATCAGGAGGTCACATAACTTGGGGGCTAAAGAGCACAGGCTCTGAAATTGCCCAGAGCTGGGTTTAAGTCCTGGCTCTCCTACTTACTTGATGTGTGACCTGGGGGAAGTCACTTTACCTCTCTGAGCCTCAGTTTTCCCTACCTGTAACGTGGGGATAATATTGGTACCCATCTCTCAGGGCAATTCTTAAGATACTTAGATGATGCTTAGCATGGAGCCAGACAGAAAGTAAGTGCACAGTAAATGTCATCTTTATTATCATCTTGTTTAGCCCAAGGAGATGGCATCATACCTCTTTTACAGATGAGGAAACTGTGGCTTAGAGAAGGGAAACACTTTACCCAGGTTACCAAATAGGTGGAAGGCGTGGTTATCTGTGTCCAGAGCCTATTCACTTAACAAACACAAAAGACTGTCTCATCTGAAGGGAGAAGAAGGGACACTTCTACCAAGAAGTGTGTGTGGGGGGTGGGGGGGTGGAGGGGTATTGAACTAAGCCCATGAGCCCCTAATTTGTACCTAAGATATGGACTTAAATTATAATCTTAATTCTCAGGGTCTAAGAAATCTAGACTTTGGTGATCAACAAAGATCTCCCTTCATGTACCCTCTCCTCTCATCCCATGAGATGACACAAAATGTGAAACCAGAGAAATGAGTCCTGCAGTGTCACTGGAGCCCACTCACTTCTCAGGCACCATCCCCACATGGAAAAACTGAGCCACCGAAAAGTTAAACCTGGAACATCATAGATACGATGCCACCTTACAGAGCGGAACACTGATGCTCAGAGAGGTGGTGTAACCTGTCTGCGGTCACACATTTTTAAGGTCCCATTAGGGACCCCTGCAGCACCGGAGCCTCTGCGGAGTGTAACAAGGGCTGCAGATCCTCCCAATTCCAATTATTCAAACAAACAAATAAGCAAACAAACAAAAACCAATCCTGCCCTCCTTGCTCCCCTACCACGTCAGCTCACCTGTGCTGGGGCTATATTTAGTTGTAGCACTTTTTCCAGTTTTGTGTGTAAATGGAGAACATCAACTGGATGAAACCTATTAATATAAAAGAGGAAGACGCACCAGCCACAAAGCTTGAACCGGACTGCTTCTGAAGACCTATCTTTGCCATGACCAGGAAAATAAAATTACCCTCCGTACACATTTTTCTATATCAAAAGAGAGTTCTTGATTTGACAGGTGGTACTATAACTCATTAAAAAAAGAGAAAACTTAGGGCTTCCCTGGTGGCGCAGTGGTTGAGAATCTGCCTGCTAATGCAGGGGACACGGGTTCGAGCCCTGGTCTGGGAGGATCCCACATGCCGCGGAGCAACTAGCCCCGTGAGCCACAATTACTGAGCCTGCGCGTCTGGAGCCTGTGCTCCGCAACAAGAGGCTGCAACAGTGAGAGGCCAGCGCACCGCGATGAAGAGTGGCCCCCGCTCGCCGCAACTGGAGAAAGCCCTTGCACAGAAATGAAGACCCAACACAGCCAAAAATAAATAAATTAATTAATTAAAAAAAAAAAAAGAGAAAACTTGGATAAAACCCCCAAAATCTCTTCGCTGTCAGCTCAATCTACAGTACTGATGGAAAAGTGAGACTTGCCTCCACATCAACTGTTCCCCATCAAGGGACTCCTGGATCTGCTGTTCTCACTCCTCTGCCCAGGAAACTGGGCCCCTGTGTAGCCCTACATGGGTGATTGGAAAGTTGTTAAATGGGTTTCCAGCTCACCCCAACTCTTCTGCTGCTCTTGCAAGTACAGTCAACACAGAACACCGCACAACACTGGAAAAATTTCTATAAGGAGCAATAAGGTGAGGGATAGGAAGCTGAAGCAGAAAAGGGATGAAAAAGAACAGAGAAGTTACTGGATATGCCAAATACTGACATTTACTCTGGGCCAGGCCCCATGACCACATCATTGCTTCTCTCAACCACTCCATTCATATCCCCATTTTATAGATAAGAAAATGGGGGCTCAGAGAGGTTAAGTGACTTACCAAAGGTCACACAGCTAGTTCAGGGCAGAGTTGGAATCTGAACCCAAGTCTGTCTGACTTTAACATCTAGGACCTGTAAGAATGAAGAACCCTTTGGCAGACTGAAGGTAGGCCCACACTTTTGACATAATAGGCAGTTTCTTGGGGGAAAACTGTTCTTCTGAAATCTTATCCTGTTTGAAATGACCTTGGGAAGCTCAGCCCTGTGGAAGGAATGGACAAGCCTGTGTGATGCATATAACCATCTCTTTGTTCATACACTTTGTATAATAGATTTTCTTACATCAGGTTTTCTTTGCCACAATACAAAAGCCTCCCAAGGAAGGGGAAGCAACTGGCTGGCTCTGAGATGAGGTGGACAATTGGATCAGATAAAGCCAGGAACTCCCACTACCTTAGAAGAGCACTTTCTGAGGATCCAGGAGGCTTTGCCCCAACGCAGAACTAGAAAAACAACAACTTCAGTAGCCATGACCTCAACTGCCAGTATTTCTGAACATAAGCTCTCTTCTTGGACCAGCTGTCCCGGGGCTCCTTTCCTGGATCATTGGGTCTCCCAGGGAGGAAAATTTCACAACTGCCCAGAGACCCACTACACAGACTGTTCCCTCTGGAGTCTGACTTTGGTGTTTCTTGCTGCAGCCAGACCTCATTTCCTTATAGAAATATCTGTGGTGATGACAATGCTACTTTATCTAGCCTACCATACAGACCCTTTGACTCTTAGTGGCAAGAGGGGGTGTTGTGATTTTTTAGATGAACAAATTAAGGACCAGAGATGGTGAGTGACTTGTCCAGAGTCACACAGCAAGTGAGGGTTGCACTTTTCCCCAGCATGAGCACTGAACTCTTCACATAGGGCCCCAAGGGGTAGAAGGAGATTCTTGCATCTCACCTAGGCCCCCAACCCTAGGAGTCATCCTTAATCATTCCTTTCTCCTCCATATAATCACCAAATCCCCACCATTCTGCTTCCTAGATGTCTCTTGAATCCTTCCCCTCCATCCCCACTATGCCCACAGCCGTGCTCACTGGGCCCTTCACAGTCTCTTGCCTGGATCATGGGCCCGGCTTTTCCTTGAGCTCCTACCTCCATGCCGGGCTCCCCTAAACTCCTCCCCATGCAGCAGCTCAAGAAATGTTAGTCACGTGTATCATCATCTTGTTTGCCAAGGAGATGGCATCACACCCATTTTACAGATTGGGAAACTGAGGCTTGGAGAAGGGAAATACTTAACCAAGGTTGTCAAACAAACAAGTGGCAGGCACAGGTGTCTGCGTCCGGAGGCTGCTTACTTAACCACATCTCCTTTGAAGGGGAGGAGAGACACCTGTACCCAGAAGGTGCCTAAACTCTAAACACCATTCCAAAATCGAAACCACAGTACTCTCTGCTCAAAACCCATCTGTGGCTGCTACTACACTTGAGATAAAGTCTGGCCCCCTCACCATGAACTCATGGACCTGCCCACCTCCCTCTCCCACTGAGCCCCGACTGGCTTAATGCTTCAGCCCCACAGCCCATCTTTGGGTATCTCGCCCCCACGCTCTGCCCATGCCGTTCTCTTGGCCACAAATGCCATTTGCTATTCTTCCCTCACTGGCCCTGCATGTCCACTGTCTGTAGTCTACCCCAGGCCAGGGAGGCAGAAAATATCCCCAGAACACAGACCTCCTCTCTCTGCTCCCCAAACCCTCTCCTTTCTTCTCCCACCAAGCACACTGGGACCAGTCAGACCAGCAGGATCCCTTTTGTCTCTGAAGAGAGCCTCCAGCTGACAAGAAGGAATGTCATATCCACGATCTTCATTATTTTATCCCCCTGTTGTCCTCCCTCCCCCCTTCCTCGGGGATCCTGTGACTCAGGAAAGGCTGACAACCTGCTGGAGGTCACACAGCATCAAAACTGGGACTTGAGTCCAGGTTGGGTTGTCTTGGGTCAGGTGTTCTACAAGAAGAACCTGAGATGGGGATTCCTGTGCTGGAGATTCATGGAGGGAAGGTGCTCAGGAGGAAGCTGGAGGGAGTGAGGGAAGCAGGCAGGGTCAGGGGGAGAAGCTGAGGAGAAGCTGAGGTGGGCTCAGCAGGAGTCCAGTATCAGCCTGATCCCAGGGGGAGCTCTGGTGGGTGAATGGTACCACAGGGAGGTCCTGCCTTGAGGGAAGGCGGCCAGGCTGCTGGTCCCCTGAATCAGTCAGTCAAAGGCTGTAGGCTGCCCCCAGAGTCGGGTGGGATGTAACATCTCTGGGCAGACAGCTCCTAGAGGCTGAGACTCCCTGGAAAAAGGGGGCAGCCAGGAGCTGCTATCAGCCAACTCATAGCAGCTGGCAGTGCTGGCTGGTAAAGGGATCTGGGGGTGCCACCAGCAACATCCCCCATAGATCTATGGCCCTCCTTCTTCCTAAACTTCAACAGAGAAGGGTGGCAGGGTTGAGGATTCTTTGCCTAACCCAAAGCCAAACGGTAGCAGTCCATCTCCTGGAAGGGAGACCCTGGGGGCTGCTGTGGGGAAACTGAGGTTCAGAAAGGTTAAGCAGTCTGACTGACGCCACAGAGCATTTTGTCCCATTTACCATGAAGCCATTACCTTCTGTAATAATGAAGAGCTGACAGGCAGCCTCTCTGCTTTCTTCCCCCTCCCTTCCCCATGCCCCTACCCATACCCTTTCCCCACTCCCATGTAGCTGTCCCTCCCTTTGCTGGCTCCCCAGAGCCAGGGTGCTGGATGGAAACAGTGACACCTTGTCAAACAGGCTTTTGATAAATGCAAATCTCTCTTAATTTGAATTTAATTATCAATGAAGTGAGCGACTCCCAGATCGCTTCTCCCCATCAGAAACTGGCAGATACGTCTGTGTGCAGAGCGAGACTGGCATCTGCTGGTCCTCGTGCCAAGCCCCACCTGCCTGGCCATGGCTGCTTCTCAGGGAGAAGGGGGGAGGGGGTGGGACACAGGAGTCCCAACAGCTGGAGCCCCAACCTCTGCAGGTTTCTACAGTTCACAAATAAGCCTTTCACAGGGCACCCAGAGAGGTTTTGGGCACTTGTATGAAGCCCCACAGCAGGGCTGGACCCTGGTTACCTGACAGTATTGTGGCCAGAACTTGTTCTACTGACCAGTAGCCATCATCAGGGGTGGGGGGTGGGTGGCCCTGCACCTCCTTGGCCTCATGCTCAACCCTAAGTAAATTCTGGAGAGAAGATGCCAATCAACAATCATTGGGCACTTACTGTATGCCAAGTCACACTAGTTCATCCCTTTTGTGCAAAACAGCCAGCTCTATAGGGTGGGTACCCTGACAATCTTGGCATACAGACATGGAAACTGAGAAACTGGCTGCTGGCCCGGGGTTCTCCCAGCCCATAGCACTGAGCCTGGGCTCTCACCATGTCACATGTACGTACCTGCCACAATCAGTGTGGGTTTGGCCTAGAGGGCAGGGGGATAACGGGTCTAAGTAAAGCAGCTCAAACTGTGGGCAAGAGCCTGAAAGTAGAATCTCCACCTTAAAAATTATACCTCATTAAAAATAGAAGTACAAACAGCAACACCTATGCTCTGGAAGCCCTGCAGCCAGCATGTTACAGAGATGAGCTCACTGACTCCTGTGAGCAGCCCTATTTTACAGATGAGGAAACAGGTGCCCAAAGCTTGGGCTCCCTAAAACTGCAGCAATTTTTAAAGTCAGACAAAAATTACAAATCTCTGTATACAAACTAGGAAATCCAGATGAGTCAAAAATAGCGAGCGCTCAAAATCCCACCACCATCTACGAGTACAACAACCTCTCCGAGGTTTTCTTCAGAATATTCTAGGAAAAAAAAGTGGAGGGGGACGGTTAGATAAATGAGACCAGAACAGTAGGATGCTGACAATTGTTGATGCTGAGTGATCAGAAAAAGGGAGTTCATTGTATTCTTCTATTTCCATGATGTTTGAAATTTTCCATAATGAAAAGATTTTTAAAAATCTCATCACGCAGGAACAATCTAGTAATGTTTTGGCATCTTCCCTTCCAGACCTTTCCCTCCCCCAAAGTGACTGACTTTAATTCAATTTTATAATAATTATAGTAACAGAATATCAGCAGAATAGAGGAGGGCAATGGGACCACCTTGGATCCTCTCTCACCTCTGGCCCTAAGCTGCCCTCCACTGCCCTTTAAGTAGGGGATTCTTGGACCATATCTTGACCCCACTGCACCCACCTGGGATTTTTAGAGTAAGACCCTATAAATTCCTGCACCGTCTTCAAAGGCATTGGCTCTTGTCTTGGGAGACAAGTGCCCTGACAAATAGTGCTGGGTCCTGGAGCCAGGTTCCCAGAGGTCAGATCCTGGCTGGCACTTACTTGCTGGGTGACCTTAGGTAAGTCTCTTAACTTCTCTGAGCCTTCCATGTCCACCTTAAAATGGGTTAACAACTGTGGCAACCTCATGGCACTGCTACATCAATTAAATGAGATGACGTAGGCAAAGTGCTTGGCACGTGATGAGGGCTTCATAAACTTTCCCATCATTTTATTTTTGGACAAAATCCTCCCAGCCCTGCTGCACGTGCAGCTTTTCCTGAGGCTGCTTGAATTCAGGCCTGATCCCCTCACCACCAGGCCTTGCCTGCTGTCAGCTTTAGCAAGGTCAGCACGGCAGCCCTGCTCGCCCCATAAGCCCACGACCCAAAAGCTGAGCTGCTGCTCTCCTCCATAAAACACTCCTCCCCCAGTCATCCCATCTCAGGAAAGGGCAGCTCCATCCTTCCGGTACTGCAGGCCAGAAAGCTTGGAGTCATCCAGGACGCCTCTCTCTTCCTCTTACATCCCACATGCAACCTACCAGTGAGTCCTATTGGCTTGACCTTTAAATTATAGATAGAATCACATCCCTCCTCACCCCTCCATGGCCTTCTCAGCCCCCCTCACCGCTTGCTTGGATGACTGTGGGTGTCCCAGCTCCGGCTCACACGGCCTTGAGTCTATTCCCCACATGGCAGCCAGAGCAGCACCCACATCGGTGACCTCCCTCCTCTGCTCCAAACCTTCCAGGGCTCCCAGCTCACTCAGAGTAAAGGCCAAAGTCTTTACCAGTCTCCTTGCTCTTCCTTTAACCAACAGGCATTAACTGTGGTAAAGTACACATAAAATTTAACATTTTAACCATTTTGAGGTGCTTAATTCAGTGTCATTTAGTACATTCATAATATCGTACAACCATCACCTCTATCTAGTTCCAAAACATTTTCATCACCCCAAAACCCGGTAAGCACTCATTCCCCCTTCCCCCTCCCTGGAAACCACTGATCTACTTTCTGTCTTAATGGATTTGCCTATTCTGGACATTTTACAGAAATGGGATCATATGATACATGGCCTTTTGTGACTGGCTTATCTCATTTGGCATGATGTTTTCAAGGATGTAGCATGTGTCATTCCTTTTAATGGCTGAATCATATTCCACAGTATGGATAGACCGTGTCTTAGACCATCGTCCGTCGATGGACACTGTGCTGTTTCCACCTTTTGGTTACTGTGAATAATGCTGCTAACACCTGTTTCAATTCTTTTGGGTATATTCCCAGGAGTGGAATTGCTGGGTCATATGGCAATTCTATGTTTAACTTATTGAGAAACCACCAAACTGTGTCCTGCGGCTGCATCACTTTATATCTTGCATTGGTGGTTCCCTCTGCCGGGAATGCTCTTACTCCAGACACTCACGCTGCCTTATTCAAATCCTCCATGGGCCCAAATGTCATCTTCTCAGTGAGCCCCTATTTAAAACTGCATTAACTATACCCTCACTCTAGCCTCCTGCCCCCAGCACCCCATCTCCCTTCCCTGCTTTTTTTTTTTTTTCTGTTATCACTTATTAAAATGGACTAACCACACATTTCACTTTTCTATTAGTCTTACTCTCGCTCTAGAATGTCAGCTCCAGGAATGTAGGAACCTTGTCTGTCTCACCACTGAAACACCAAGGCCTGGCATACAGCAGGTGCTCAATAAACAGCCCCCAGAGCAGTCTTTATAGTACACAATCTAACCCCTGCCACTCCTCCACTCAAAGCCCAGGATAGCTCCTGTGGCCCTCAGGGCGGCCTGTCCTACTTCACTCTCCAGGCGTGTCCCTGTCATGTCCCCACACATGCCCTGTATTTAGGTCACACTGAACTAGCTGCAGGAACACAAGCACACATGGTCCTTCTGCCAGGAGTTTCCCTTTCCCACCCAGTTTTCCTGGCAAACCCTTCTTCATCCTTCACAACACAGCTCAAGTGTCACCTCCTCCAAGAAGGCTTCCCTGACCTCTCCAGGCAGAATTCAGTTGATCTCCCTGGGTGTCTTCCTCACAATCATACCAGAGCCTCATTACTCTGAGTACATACTTGATTCAACTACACCATCAGCTCTCCTGGGTCTCCAGCTTGTGGGACTTCTCGGTCTCCATAATCACAGCAGCCAATTCCTTATAATAAATCTCTTTGTGCATGTGTGTGCCTGCGCGCGTGCGCACACACACACACCCCTTATTGGTTCTATTTCTTTGAAAAACCCTGACTAATGCAGGTTTGGTACTGAGAGTGGTTCTGAAGGGAAAGAATTTTAAGGATGAGTTTTCTGAATTGATTCTGGGGTTTCTGGTTGGCTCACTAATCCAATTAGATTTAAGGATGTCAATGACTCTATTTCCAGTAAAGACTACTGACAGTCCATGGTGTGAACTGTTTATAGAAATATGCAAAATAACACCACTGGATACTCCTAACCAACCACTCATTCATTCATTCATTTATTTATTTATGGCTGCGTTGGGTCTTCGTTGCTGCGCACGAGCTTTCTCTAGTTGCGGTGAGTGGGGGCTACTCTTGCTTGCGGCGCGTGGACTTCTCATTGTGGTGGCTTCTCTTGTTGAGGAGCACGGGCTCTAAGCACGTGGGTTTCAGTAGTTGTGGCTCGCAGGCTCTAGAGCGCAGACTCAGTAGTTGTGGTGCACGGGCTTAGTTGCTCCACTGCATGTGCAATCTTCCCGGACCAGGGCTCGAACCTGTGTCCCCTGCACTGGCGGGCGGATTCTTAACCACTGCACCATCAGGGAAGCCCCTCCTAACCAACCACTTATAATAAGCAAAGATCTGAGTGACTGTGTATATGATGCTTTCAAATATTTTTGGCAAACTAATATAATGAGGTCTGCTGGTTACTCCTAATGTCACTTGACAAAGTGGGGAAAGAAAAGGATGAGTTCAGGGATTTGAATTCCCAGCTCAAGTGCCACATAAATGATCTGAAAGCTTTTATGCGTGCCCTGAAGGAGACCCTTATCACCTGTAGCGGCAGGGCTGATATTGCTAAAAATCAAACCCGGAATCTCACCTCGCAACTTGCTGAATAACAATGCAAGTTAAGTTGAACTGCCAGCCTGTAGACTGTCTACTGTTAAAGTGAGGGCATTGACTGGGAAAGAATGAGATCATGCAAGTCAGAATGGGGATGTATAGGAAGATCCTGATGAATTTTGGGACTCTGAACCCCTAAATTCTTTGCCAGTGAAAGAGGACTCCTCACCCACAGCGGAGTAGCTTCTCCATCCCCTGTCTGAGGGGATCAACCCTGCATTGCCTGAAGAAACTGTAACGGTCTTCCCTGAGGCCGCTGCCATTCAAGGCAAAGCTGATTCTCCTCAGGATCCACCCCTGCCTCTTTGCTTCTTTGCTTCTAGATCTGTAACTAGACTCAAGTCCCAGCAGGCCCCTAAAGGTGAAGTACAAAATGTGACCCAGGTGGACATGAGCCACTCCAAAAGAACTACTTGAGTTCTCTAATTTATACAGACACAAATCTTGGGAGTATATGTGGGAATGGATATTAAGAATGTGGGAGGGGACTCCCCTGGTGGTCCAGTGGTAAAGAATCCGCCTTACAATGCAGGGGACGTGGGTTCAATCCCTGGTCAGAGAACTAAGATCCTACATGCCGTGGGGCAACTAAGCCCACACGCCACAACTAGAGCCCGCACACCACAATGAAAGATCCCACGTGCCACAACTAAGACCTGACACAGCCAAAAAAAAAAAAAAAAAAAAAAAAGGAATGTGGGATAATGGTGGAAGGAACATAAAGTTGGATCAGGCAGAATTTATTGATATGGGCTCACTAAGCAGATAGTCTGCATTTAATGTTGCAGCTCAGGGAGTTAGGTAGGTCTCCGGTTTGGTTGGTTGGTTGGCTGAAATATGGACGAAAAAGTGGCCCACAGTGAGTGAGCTGGAAGTACTAGACCTGCCTTGTTTTACTGGAGAGGAAGGCAATCCAAGGCTTGGGGAGACTGGAATGTTAGAATGGATTTGTCATTTAAGACCTACTTACCCACACTGATTGGGGGGGACGTATGTATCCAGAAGACATACCTTTCACACAACTGTGAGAAACAAATTTGCAAGGGGAGCCCTGGCAGTCTTGAAGAGCTCTGTGATTGCTGTTCTCTGTAGGCCAGACCTTATGGTGGGAACTGCAGTCACGGAATTGGGAAACCTAAGTACAATGGGAGTAACTGGATCTCAGGGTGGCAGGGCTAAGTGGTGGCACTGAACTGCCAAAGGCAAGGTGGGCATGGTCATCATAATGGGCAGCAGAGTTAGAGCTGCAATCAGAACAGTCTGACTCACCCAGACCTATGGTGTTGCCTAGGTGATCACAGTGTTCCTATAAGTGACAGGAAATGTACCAAATTCTTACTTAATCTGGTTAAGCAGAAAGTTCTAGGTCTCATGAATAAAAATCTAACCTGAATCATAAAAATAGAGGGTCATGGCCCCTCAATCAATTCCCAGACACAGAGCCCCTTGAATGCAGGGGAAGCCAGGTTCCCTTGAGGAAGGACTCTGGTACACTACTGAAAATTTATAATGTGAAATCTTTCTCCAAGCCTTCCCCAAAGGGACTGATGGCCTTTTACCAAGATGACTTTGCACTAGGTTAAAGGAAATAATCAAACCTTTTGGGGACAGCTTATGGAGGTCAGGTGATCGATGGAGTTGTAGCTCAGGTCTGTCTCACAGTGGGCCCAGTGGGTCCCCAAACCCATCTTGTGGTTATTTCCCCAGTTCTGAAACATATAATTGGAAAAGATATACCCAGCAGCTGAATTTCCACATTGGCTCCCTAACCTGTGAAGTGGGGGCAATTATGGTTGGAAAGGCCAAGTGGAAGCCACTAGAACTGCCTCTACCTAGGAAAACAGTAACCTAAAAGCAATACTGCTTTTCTGGAGGGACTGCAGAGATAAGTGCCATCATCAAGGACTTGAAAGATGCAGGGGTGGTGATTCCCACCACATCCCCATTCAATTTGCCTATCTGGCCCGTGCAGAAGGCAGATGGATCTTGGAGAATGATAGTGGATTACTGTAAGCTTAACCAGGCGGTGACTCCAACTGCAGCTGCTGTACCAGATGTGGTTTCATTGTTTGAGCAAATCAACACATCCCCTGGTCCCTGGAATGCAGCTATTGATCTGGCAAATTATTTTTTTCTCCATATCTATCAGTAAGGTCCACTAGAAGCAGTTTGCTTTCAGTGGAAAAGGCCAGCAATACACCTTCACCGTTCTACCTCAGGGTAAATCAACTCTCCAGCCCTACATCATAATTTAGTTCGCAGGGATCTTGATTGTCTTTCCCTTCCACAAGATATCATACTGGTCCATTACAGCAATGACATTATGCTGACTGGAGGTAGTGAGCAAGAAGTAGCAACTACGCTAGACTTACTGGGAAGACTTGTGTGTCAGAAAGTGGGAAATAAATCTGACAAAAACTCAGCGGACTTCCACCTCAGTGAAACTTCCTGGGGTCCAGTGGCATAGGGGATGTTAAGATACCCCTTCTAAGGTGAAGGATAAGTTGTTGGATTTGGTCTCTCTTATAACCAACAGAAATGCCTAGTGGATCTCTTTAGGTTCTGGTGGCACATAGTTCTCATTTGGGCATGTTACTCAGCCCACTTACCAAGTGACCTGAAAAGCTTCTGGTTTTGAGTGGGACTCAGAACAAGAGAAGAGTAAACATCAATCAAGGACTTTACCTCCTCTTCTGAGGAAGGGGTTAGTGTATTTTTGGTTGTTCACAGGACAGTTGTATTGTGTTAGATGGAATCGTGACCTTGTTATCTTCTTTATTTAGAGATTAAGTGTGGTTTAAGGAGATGCATATGGAGCCAAGTTGACAAGGGGTGGACAGGTGATGGTTAATTTTATGTGTCAACTTGACTGGGCTACAGGGTGCCCAGGTATTTGGTCAGATATTGTTCTGGTGTGGCTGTGAGGGTGTTTGGGGATGAGATTAACATTTGAATTGGTAAACTGAGTGAAGCAGATTGTCCTTCCCAATGTGTGTGGGCCTCATCCAATTAGATGAAGGTCCATACAGAACAAAAAGCTGACCCTCCTGCTAGTAAAGGGAAACTCCTCCTGCCTGACTATTGAGCTGGGTTACTGCTTTTTTTCTGCTTTTGGATTCACACTGAAACATTGGTTCTTCTTGGGTCTTGAGCCTGCCAGCTTTCAGAATGGAACTTAAACCATCGGCTACTCTGCTTCCCGACTGCACATCTCGGGACTTAGCCTCCATAATCACATGAGCCAATTTCTTTTAATAAATCTCTTACACACACACACACACACACACACACAATCCTGTTGATTCTGTTTCTCTGGTGAACTGTGACTAATGCATTTCATACCCTGGTGGTTCATTTGCCCTCTATAGATGTGTTTTGTTTAGTTTCTGCATCTTAAATATCAGGGATTTTATAAAAACATTCAAAATTCCAGAGTCTTTTTAAAAACAGGAAGTTCTGGCAACACTGTGCCTGCATTCCTGCCTGGCAATCATCATCATTTAGAACTGTTAGACTGGGCATCTACTCTCTAGTTAGCCACAGTTTTCACCACTCCCTATAGCCTCGCATCTGCTTTCTGCCTCCCTCAATTATCTTACCCACTAGGCACCTGCAGAAAGCTGAGTTTTCAGTTCCTGCTTCACATGTTCCCTCCCCTCTAGACTATGAGGCCTAAATGCAGGGACCATGAGTGTGTTCACCAATGCACCCTCAGCATCTGGCACAGTGTCTGCTACAAATCTAGTACACAAAATACATTTGCTGAATGAATGAATGTTCCTTGCATCTAGGACTAAAAGCTAGAAGTGCCCCAAGGCACAGCAACAATAGCTCCCTTCCAAACACCCAGCACAACTTGAGAGGTATTGGGGGATCCAGTTACAGTAGAGTGTGGGATTAAGTGTCAACTCTGAACAGGCTGGCAGTTCCTCAAAACGTTAAACACGGAATTCCCATATGACCCAGCAATTCCACTCCTAGGTACGGACCTCAAAGAATTGAAAACAGGCGTTCAAATAAATACAGGCACATGAATGTGCACAGCAGCACTATTCACAATAGCCAAAAGGAAGAAACAACTTGCGTCCATCAGCAGATGAAAGGATAAATAAAATGTAGTATATCCATACAATGGAACATGATTCAGCCATAAAAAGGAATGAAGCACTGACACATGCTACAACATAGATGAACCTTGAAAACATGATGCCAAATGAAAGAAGTCAGACACAAAAGATCACATATTATATGACTCCATGTACAGGAAATGTCCAGAATCAGTAAATCCATAAAGACAGAAAGTAGATTTGTGGTTGCCAGGGGCTGGGGGGTGGGGGACTGGGGAGTGATTACCAGTGGGTATAGGGTTTCTTTTTGGGGTGACAAAAAAAATGTTTTGGAGCCCGACAGAGATGGTGGTTGTACAACATTGTGAATATATTAAATGCCACTGAATTGTTCATTTTAAAATGATTAATTTTATGCTGTGTGAATTTCACCTTGATTTTTAAAAAAAAGTGTTGACTGGAGCCGAACTGTCCAGGTTCATATCCCAGTCTGACATTTGCTAGCTGTGCAAGCTCCACCCCTTGAGCCTCAGTTCCCTTGTCTATAAAATGGGAACAAAAATCGCACCACCCTCCATGGCTTTTATGAGGATTAAATGAGCTAATGCATAGAAAATACATAAGATCCGGCATATCCTAAGTGGTAAATGCTAACTGTTCCTGTTATCACTCTGGGGTTGCTGAGTTTCCTCAGGTCCTTCAGGATTGGGTCAGCCAGAGGCATAGAAGACTCCTGGGGGCCCAGCAGGGCTGGCCAGGACTCCCAGACCCCATGGCTACATCTGACATCCAAGGAAGGGATCAAACATTTCCTGCCCATTAAATTAAAGCAGAGGCTATCTATCTAGGAAGAAATAAAACTGTAAATATCAAAGCCAATGCATAACCTTCCTGGGCTTCTGTTGCAACTTCCTTTCTTTAATAATCATTGTTTAAAAGAAGTAGTCTGGGATGGTAGGGTGGGGTGGGGACGGGTTGATGGGTCTTCCACTCCATTTAAAGTTCACTGCACGCACTGACTTGTGTCCCCATATCAAATATCTGCAGCCACAAGGAACTAGCCAGTGGCTGTTTGCTCTCTGGACGTTATTTATTGCTGCTGTAAATTGGCAGGATCTCCCCCGGTGCATAACTTTTTCCCTGACTTGTTTCTTTCCAGAAGATCCCAGACTAGGGGGCCAGCCTCACAGACGCCAGCAGAACAATCTTCTTTCAACAGCATTAATTATCTGTATGGCTTTCCATAACAACAAAAGAAAAAATCTTGACCCCACTGCCTGCCAATATTTAAGGCACTAGGAGAGGGAAATCCTTTTATCTTTGCATCTCCCAGAGCAGTCTGGTTTGATAAAACATCCTTCCCATTCCCCCCCTCCCTTTTTATATTCCGAACTTTCTGGCCTGATTAATTCTCCCCACCTCGGTAAAGGGCTGTGTATACTCCTGAGTGTTGACTTGATTTCCTTCTATAAAAACATCCCTGCAAGAAATTAAAACAGCGTAACCCATTCTTGCTCCAGAAGCTACTTGTAAAGAGTCTTATTCCTCACTAATGGAAGGGGGTGGGGGGGCAATTAAAAGATCTGTAGGGGAGGACAAGGGTGGGGGGAGAGAATGTGGAAAATGGAATATGAGTTGAGAAGATTTCTTTATTTTAAATTAAAGTTAAGGATTAAAGGCATCAGGCTTTCAAGAGTTATCGTGAAAGGCTTTTTAGCAGTCCCAAGTGGATGGGTCGTAATCTTCTTTTTAAATGGCTATATTTAGACCACACTCAGGCAGTGGAACCAGAAACTTCCAGCAGGGGACTGCTGGATGGAGGATGGAGGATGGTGTTTTAATATCAGCTGTGGAAACGAGATTTAGCCACCTAGGAGTGATTTGGTTTTGAGGAACACGTAGCACTTGTTAATAGCACGTATAATTTAAGTATCAGTGGACGGGGTTCATAGCAAGAGTTGTGCCTAGAGTAAACCTAAGAATTTTGGGAAGACCAGGCCTCACCTCAAATGCCCCTCCATTCAAGTGGTGTCTGATTCACAGCTGTATGACACCTCTGATGAAAGCATCTGTGGGTTATAACTTATACAGAGGTTTCTCGATGTGAGAAATTATCTTAAAACCCTGACTCTTGTAACAGATCAATCCGTAGATAAAGTAAAGCAAAAAGGAATTGTTTAAAGGAAACACATTTATCTCCTTCTCTGCCTCCCAGTTTAAGCTCCATGATCATGTTTACTGAATCTAATTTGACTGAGTTCACCTTTATAAAGGTTATTTATCAGGCTATATTACATGTTTGTTTTTTTTTTTTTTTTTTTGCAGTACGCGGGCCCCTCACTGCTGTGGCCTCTCCCGTTGCGGAGCACAGGCTCCAGACGTGCAGGCTCAGCGGCTATGGCCCACGGGCCCAGCCGCTCCGCAGCATGTGGGATCTTCCCGGACCGGGACACGAACCCGTGTCCCCTGCATTGGCAGGCGGACTCTCAACCACTGCGCCACCAGGGAAGCCCTATATTACATGTTTAATCGATATGGTAATGAACGATTCATCTCAAAATATAAGATACCAAGTTAGTTTTTTAAAAACAATTTAACAAGATTTTTTAATGTCTGAAATGAAACACCAGGGTTGAGACAGCACAAGAGCAGAACCCTTAAAAGTCTGGTGGGCAACAAGCGGGAATCCAGACAGGAGAATTCAGTAGAACAAGAAACCTTTGGGTTTGAGACAGCGGGACCTCCTGGGCGGGCTTCAGTGTGGTTTGGTTTTTGTTCATTATTGGAAGCATGAGTAAGTGTTCAAAAATCAAAAGTGACAAAGACCCAACCTGCAAAGCAACATAATCCTCTCCTAAGAAGCAAAAACACGTTTCCCACATTTCCCTCAAATTGCAAATCAAAGCAGACCCCGACATATCTTCTTTAAGCTAATCTCCAGCAGCCTGGTAACTTTAAAGGGGTTTAAATTAGACCAAGTTTTTGTTCTTTTGGTCGTCACTCCCTTCCTTATAGGATGCTGGAGAGAAGGTGTCTAAAGGGTGCTAGGCAGGGCTGGGGTGGGTGGGAGCTAGATTTTCCTTCACCTACAAGACTCTACCAGGCTCCCCCATTCCCCTGTCTTCTCAACAGCCCAACACCTAGCAGGGGGCCTGGGAACCAACAGGGTTAAGATCTGCAGGGAATTTTTGATGTCTCCTGCAGATGCTGAACCATAGCTATTTGTGGTTTTAAGTGTAAGGAGTCACGATCTAACCCACAATATTTCCAAGTCTATGCAATAGCTAGTGAACCCGCTAGAAGAAGTCTTATAAAGCACATCTAAATGCACTAGCTTGTCATTCATTTATTCTTTTGTTTATCCAACACATGTTTACTGAGCACCTACTATATACCTGACCCTGTTCATGGCACCAGGGCATATGGCAATATATAGGAAAAGGGAAATGGTCCCTTGTCTTTATGGAATTTAGAGAAGCACAAGCAAGCAAGCAACTTCAATTCAGTGTTGGAGCTGGGTGATGGGTATGTGGAGATTCTCCACACTATTCTCTTTTTGTGGACATTTGAAATGCTCCATAAAACAGCTTTTAAAAAAAAATAGTAAATGCTATTTATTTGAACAATTTGTTCCCCAGACAAATATTTGTTAAGTGAGACCCAAGGGTCAGGCACCATGGCAGGAGAACAAGACCAAGGGGCACCTCACCTTCAAGGAACTCAGTCTAGCAATGGTGGATTTTCCCTATTAGATGAGTGAGGACAGTTAAACCTGTCTGAAGAACTTGGGGGGATTGGAGGGGCACTCAAAAGACCAACACAACCTGCCAGCTCAGTGGGAACATTCAAGGTGACTGTGTGCAGAGATTCTAAGAACACCACTTTCTGGCTTAAAGGAACACTGTAGATGGCAAGCTGTGGTCCATGGGCCAAATCTGGCTCACCTCATTTTGCAAATAAATTTTACTGGAACACAGGCATGATCATTCTTTAAAGTCTTGTCTACGGCTGCTTTCACACTACCATGGTACAGTTGAGTACTGCAACACAGACTGTATGCCCACAAAGTAAAAAATATTTACTATCTGTCCCTCTAACGAAAAAGTTTGCCATACTCTGCCCTACAGTGTTCTTCACAGAATATTGTTGATAAAACTGAGAAAGCTTTTGTGAATTAAATCCCCAATCTGCCTTCTTTGGTGGCCCAAGTTTTTCACACACTAAGTTTGCTTAGAGCTGTAGTTCTCTGCCTTGGCTATCACTGGAAAGCTTTTAAAACCCCTCATGGCCAGGCCCTACACCAGACCAATGAAATCAGACCCTCTGATGGTGGGTCCTGGAAAAAAAAGAAATCTGGATTTTTTTTAAAGCTCTCTTAGGTGATTCCAATGGGCAGCCATGGTTGAGGACCCATGGCTTAAAAGGAGAGACATCAGCTTGGCGTTAAGTTTTCAAGGATGAATGCAGACTGTTGATCCAATGCAGTAGCCCCATAGAAGATGGCCCACCTCTAAAACCAGCTGGATCCATGGGGAGGGCCAGTTGGTCCTGGATTGACTCTGATGGTAACACCCAGTTGGGAAAGCAGGTGGGCTACAGGCAGTGGTGTGCTGGTAAATATTTAACAACTGGCTATCCAGGGGAAAAAAGCTCTGAAAGGTGGTGCTTGCCAGTTTCTATGGTATAAATACTCCCACCACGGCCAATTTCAATCTACCAACTAGACATCACTGAAAGCGGAGCTAGGAAGATATATATGCACAGTAGTAATACATTATATAGTATTTCCAGCATACAGATACGATAGATGTAAATAACCTCAAGAGTATATAACAGTAAAATATGTAAAATGATTTGGAAGTGACAAGTTTTGAGTATTTATTACCGTGGTTTGAAATAAATATAATTTATTTAACTGTAGTTAGATTACGTAGTTTAATTCTTAATAATGTCTTGCAAAAGTCCTGGAAATTTAATATTTGGTCCTCCTGAGCTGGTACAAGGTGGTTCTACCACAGTGGAGGCAGACCTTGGAGATATTGAGGGTTTGGTTCCAGACCACAATAAAGCAAATATCACAATAAAGCAAGTCACACGAATTTTTTGCTTTCCCAGTACAAGTTACGTTTATACTATACTGTAGTCTACTGAATGTGCAATAGCATTATGTCTAAAAAAATGTACATAGCTTAATTTTAAAATAATGCTACTGGAAAAATGGCACTGATAGCCATGCTCAATGCAGAGTTGCCACAAACCTTCAATTTGTAAAAAATGCAGTATCTGTGAAGTGCAATAAAGCGAAGTACAATAATATGAGGTATGCCCGTAGTCACTTCAAGACTCAGAAGGTCAAGAGTTGGCTGGTAGTTACTAACAGAATTTACATGGGAAGTATAATAAGGTAAAGGAACTAAAGTTTGCTGCTTCCTGGCAGGATGACCTTGGGAAGGTTGCTTCCCTGAGCCTCAGATTTCTCATTCTATTAAGTGGGGTTATTATCATATGGGCTCTATAGCTAAGATGGCTTGGACTAAAATACTGCTCTACGACTTCCTAGCTGTGTGACTTTAAGCAAGTAACTTCAGATCCCCTATTTGTAAAATGGAGATAATTATTGTATCACCTGATGGGGGTTGAAGGGTTGAAAGTGCTCTTCTAGGTAAACAGTATATGGTATGTGGTCAATAATCAATAAATGTTAGTTCTCATTATTATTGTACAGGTTTGTGTAGAATCACATGAATTACTTCTTTATTGGGTGCTAGTGGCAATCATTCATGCTGTTTGCCAAATATTTCTGGCTTCCTCCCTTCTGACTTGGCTACTTGTGGTTGAGTGAGATCATATGACTAGTTTGGGCCAATGAGCTGAAAGCAGAAGTGATGTGTCCCTTTCCAGGACGGAGTGTTTTATTGTTGCCACAAGAACTCTGAGAAGTTCATCCTTTCAACATAGTGAATAGACATTAGAGCTGACAGCTGCTCCGTTAGCCTGGGTGCCTGAATAACTGTGGTGAGCAGAGCAGAGCCCACTGCCTACCTGCAATGGACACGTAAGCCAACGGGACTTGTCATGTGAGCAAGAAATATGCCTTTGTTGTGTTAAGCCATGGAAATTTGGGAGATCTTTTGTTACTACAGTATAATATAGCCTATACTGACTGATACATTGCTAAATAAATGGTATTTATTACTACTCTTAAGAATACCTCCATTGTCTCCAAAACTATAAATATCACCCCAAAACTCTCAATGTAGATCATATGCCTCTAACAGGAAAACTTTAACTAGTTCAACTCATTGGCAGGGTGTAGGGAACAAAGCATGGTATTAACTGTCCAAAGATATGTTTGAATCTCCTACTTGCTAACTCTGCAACTGCAGGCCGATCACATCAGTTCTCTGAGCCTCAGTTTGCTGATCTGTGATATGGAAATAATAACGAGGATCGCATTTGCTTTTGCATGACCAGGCAGTTGTGCAGCTATAATGACAGTGTGTGTTGCATAAAAACAAAAGCTGTCATCACTGGAAGAAAGTACAATCTCTGACTGTGATAAAGTTAGGTTATTTCCATTGCTCTTCTTTAAGCTCCCAAGAATTCCAGTCAAGTTTTTGTTTTGCTTGTATTAACCACCTCTGGATCTAATTCAAAGTGAACAATATGCCTGGTCTCCTCCTTCAGGGCTCCTGCCCAGGACTCTACATCCTTGAGCAACTTCTTTCTCTCTCTCATCTTGCCCCGAAATCACCAACATTCTGCAACACGCCTTGGCAACCTGTCCCAACAATCTCACTCCTTCTCAGAAAGTTCCTCCTAAAGCCTTCCTTAGCAATGCTTACTCTGGGGATTTAACTAACACTGGTACCTATGTATTGACTTATGATAAAAATGCAGAATGAAATCTATATACCCAAGTAATGTCCACAAACCATTTAGTTAACAACAGAATGCCCCTCAACTGCCGACTTCTTAAACCTTAAGGGGGAAAAAAAAGACTTAATTTCATCACTTTGTCCTCACCACTTTTCAACGTTGTGCAGGCTTCAGCATTTCCTAATTATGAGCACAGCCTAATTCAATCAAGATTCCGCCACTGCTTTTTCAAATGTTCCAACTGATGCTGTGAAAGCAACACCTTTCCCCCCATCCCCAAATAAATTAAACCTCTGTATTATACTCATTACTTAAAATTCTCTATAGATGAATTATTTTATTTAAAAAAATCATAATTACACACATCTACCTGTCAAGTGAATAGGAGTCATATACTGCACGTCAGCAGGAACTCAGAGTTAGGCAGAAGGCCAAGAAAGGGGTGGGAGGATTCGGCCTTGGTTTCTCCATTAGCAAGCAGACACCACGGTGTGCATCGAACTGTGACTGACAACAGCCAGTGACCTGCAGATCTCTGCCAAAAGAGCAGGAGGACATTCGTTCATTCATTCCTTTATAAATCTTTATTGAAAACTTACTGTGTGTCAGTCTGTGAACAGGCAGACCTGATCCCTGTCCTTATGGGACTTATGACACAAAACAGATAATCATACAAATAATTATTACCATTGTGATAAGTACCAAGAAGGAAGACAGCAAGGGCACCAGAGGGTATAACAGGAGCTATATCATCTAGTCAAGAGGCAACAAAGACCTCCTTGAGGAGATGGCACTTAAGCTGACACCTGAAAGAGGAATAAGAGTAAGCCAGAGAAAGAGTGGGGGACAGAAAATGGAGATATGCTATGTTCATGGATTGGAAGACTCAATATTGTTAAGAAATTTCATTCTCTCCAAATTGATCTATGGATCCAATGCAGGCCCAGTCAAAATCCCAGGAGTTTTTGTTTTTTGTAGAAATTTATAAGCCAATTCTAAAATTTATATAGAAATTCAAAGGACATATAATGTCCAAAGAAATCTTAGAACAGATAAACAAGGTTAGAGGGCAATCTATCCAATTTCAAAGCTTATTGTGAAGATTAATAAAGTGTGGCACTGTTGTAAGGATAGACATATTGATCAATGAAACAAACTAAACAGACCAACACAGATGCTCATGTGATTTTTGAAAAAGGGCACCAAAGCAATCTAAAGGGAAAAGGGAAATTTTTTAACAAATGATGCTGGAACAACTGGATATCCGTATAGAAAACAAAGTGACCCTCAAATCTTTACCTCATACTATACAAAAAAATTAATTTGAGGTGGATCAGAGAGCTAAACATGAATGCTAAAATAACACGGCATCTAAAAGAAAACATGAGAATAGACTTATGATTTGGGGGTAGGCAAAGATTTATTAGATAGGACACAGTAAGAAAGAGTATTCAGACAGAGAAGGCAGCATGAGCAAAGGCCCTGGAGAAGGAAAGAGTTTGATTTTTTTAAGAACTGAAACAAGGCCAGCATGGCTGCAGTGTGCTGCGTGAGGAAGAGAGTGGTAGAGTTTAAAACGCCAACTGCTACAACGATCTTTATAAAAACCCTGCACTTTAAGAGATGAAAAGACAAGCCGCAGACTGGGAGAAAATATTTGCACATCACATATCTGACAAAGGATTTAACTCTAGAAAATATAGAGAACTCTCAAAACTCAACAATGAGACAAACAAACAACCCAATTAAAAAAATGGGCAAGATATTTTAATAGACACATGACCAAACCAGATATACAGTTAGCAAGTAAGCACATGAAAAGATGCTCAACATCATTAGTTATTAGGGAAATGCAAATTAAAACCACAATGAGATACCACTTCACACCAATTAGAATGGCCAGAATTGAAAAACAAACAAATAAACAAAACAAACAACCTGATAATACCAAGTATTAGGGAACACAAAGAACAGCTGGAACTCTTCTGCACTGCTGGGAGAAAAGCGGAATGGCACAGCCACTTTAGAGAAAAGACTGGCGTTTCTTGAAAAGTTAAACATACGCTTATCAAATGCCCCAGCAATCCCACCCCTAGGTATTTACTCTAGAGAGATTAAAAACTATGGTCACACAAAAACCTGCACAAAATGTTTATAGCAGTTTTTTTCATGGCTGCCAGAAACTGCAAACAACTCAAACATCTCTCAACAGGTGAATGAATAAACAAACAGTGATATAACCACACAATGGAATATTACCCAGCAATGAAAAGGAGCAAAGTACTAATACATGCAGCAACATGGAGAAATTTCTAAGTGAAAGAAGCTAGATTTAAAAACATACACAGGGCTTCCCTGGTGGCACAGTGGTTGAGAATATGCCTGCTAATGCAGGGGACACGGGTTCGAGCCCTGGTCTGGGAGGATCCCACATGCCGTGGAACAGCTGGGCCCGTGAGCCACAACTACTGAGCCTGCGCGTCTAGAGCCTGTGCTCTGCAACAAGAGAGGCCGTGGCAGTGAGAGGCCCACGCACCGCGATGAAGAGTGGCTCCGGCTTGCCACACCTAGAGATAGCCCTTGCACAGAAACGAAGACCCAACACAGCAAAAATAAATAAATAAATTAATAAACTCCTACCCCCAACATCTTCCAAAAAAAAAAAAAAAATACACGCGCACACACACACACAAACACACATTATCTGTGTGTATGTATTGCATCATTTCATTTATACGGCATTCTGAAAAAGGCAAAACTTCAGGGATACAGAGCAGAGCAGTGGTTTTCTGATAGAGGGGATGGGGAAAGGGTTTGAATATAAGGGAGCACCATAAAAGAATTTTAGAGGGTGAGTTAACTGCTCCATATTCTGATTGTGGTCAAAGCTCACAGAACTGTACAAACAAAACAAAACAAAATTACCCTATGTACGTTAAAAATAAAACTTCACCAGTCATCTCATCTCCTGCTTAAGGATTTTGCCAGGTTCCCCACCACCTACTGGAGAGAATCAAAAGTTCTTAGCCAGATGTCCAAGGCCAGGCTTCTCCCAGAGAGTACTCTATACCCATCCATGCTCCCTCTGCAACTCCAGCGGGCAGAAACTTCAGGGCTCCAGGCCTCAGGGCCTTTGTTCATGCTGTTCCCTCTGCCTGGAATCCTCCTTCCCTGGCAAACTCCTATTCGTTTCCCCAAATGTGGCTCAAACGTCACCTCCTTGGATAGTCCATCCAAAGTGTCTAGCGCTAAGGTTGGGTCCACAGAAATGCAAAATGCAGCCAGGGCGGGCAGACTGATGTGGTTCAATGTCCAGTACTTAACGAGGTGGTGGCCAAATTACATTTTAGATCAAAGTGTCTATATTCCAAAAGGGTTATCATGCGGGAAAAGCAAGAGAGGCAAGGAACATCTGTCCAGCTTCTCTTAATATGGCTTATTTTAACCTAAAGAAAATGATGAACTGGAAACTCTCAGGAGATGGAAGTCCAGACAGGGTCCAGCTACTCAAGAGGGAACCAATCCTCAAGTTCTGCCCCTTTGGGGCCTCCAAAGCACACAACTCATCCTAAGTTTCTCCCATGCCTCCATGTCCCTGTGTCACAAGTCCACAGTGAAGAAGCAGTTCCTTCCCCACGCCCAGACAGATGAAGCCAAGAGCGAAGCCCCAGAACGCCACTTAAGAAAGATTTCTTAGGCTATGGCTCTGCGAGTCAGAAATTTAAAAAGCGGGGTTTCAGCATCATGCAATTAATGCAGCAAACATTGATTTCTGCACCATAAGAGGCCGGTTCATTAATTCCAGATGCTCCCACCAGTCAAACCAAGGCTCGGCTTCTTTGCAAGATGAGGCAAGTGAGAATACTGAATTTTAAAATTCCTTTCTGCAGCAACCTTTATTACCAAACAGAGCATAAAACCCACCCACCCAGACTGCTTAATTCTTCCTAAATAATTAACAACACCTGCTCACCTCCCTGTTTATGTGGGCAAAACTCACAATGCTGCTTGGCACCCAAGTGGTCTCTCCTTCTTATGACAGGAGAGACCAGTTAGCCCTCAACCTCGGCCTCCCCAACCCAGCCCTGAAAAACCAGTGTATTTGCTTAGTCCAATATTCCTCTATGCCTCCCAATACCAGATCTCTTGACTGGATTAGATTTTTCTCTGAATCACCTTTGAAAGGTAAAGACCCAACAGGGACTTCCTGATAAAGATATCTGGGGGCTCTTTGAGGTGAAAAAGAGAAAAAGATGTCCCTTGGGAGAGCCATTTTCCTTTGGAGGAGGCTTCTGCAAGTTGAAACCTTCCTTTTCTTTCCTTTCCTTTTTTTTTTTTTTGTAAGGTAAATTTCCCTTCAGGGGAGTTGGTGGATTTAGCAAGATTCAAACTCTATAATTCAAGCCCAGGAAGGTGCAGGAATTGACCAACCAACTGTTGGGTTTTCTTGTTAATCAATAGAGCCTTGCTGCTCAGTGTGGTCCACTAAGGTGGCTCATCATCCCCCGGAGTCTGTTAGAAATGTGGACTCTTGGGCCCCATCCAAGTCCTAGTGAACCAGAACTTGCATTTAAACAAGAATCTAAGGTGATTCGTGTTCATGTGAAAGTTTCAGAAGCACTGGATCAGGTGGTCTGTTTCAGAGAAGTGATAATGAGGAAGAACCATTGCCATATCTGCAAGGTGAAAGTAATAAGAATACTTTCTGCTTGGCCTGCCCCAAGCTAAGATGCCCGGCCCTGCTATTCCAAGAACCATTATAGCCCTCAGATAAAACCTTCCAACAAGGCTGCCAGCTGAGGTCATCAGGCCACTGACCCAATCATGACATCCTGGCATGGTTCAGAAAACCCCAAACCACAAAGCCCACAGTACTATCCAAAGGGTGGCCCCTGGACCAATAGCATCAACGTCACCTGGGCACTTGTTAGACATGCAGAATCTCAGGACACTCAAGGCCTACTGATTCCCCAGGCATCACAGAAGCTCTCCAGGAGAGTCCTATGCACTCTCAAGTTTGAGGACTACAGACTGAGATCTCTGAACCTCATGCTGATATCTGGCAGCCACCAGGCTGTTTTGAGGGACTCCTTCAGTTGGACTCCAACTCTACTTGGGCCTTGGAGATGGTGGGGAGACCCACCATTGTTTTCTAAATGAAGAAGAAGTTGGGGGAAAAGAATAAAAGTGAATAAATCGTTCCCAGTGGGTCATTAACCTGTTACAGGGTTGGGAAAGTGATGAGGTGTCTGGAATCCAAGTTCAAAGCCACTGCTTTGAACCAACAATGAGTTTCTCCGGCGAGAGGCGTCAACAGGCCCGACCCCTCCCCTCACCTGTACCCCATTCTCTCAATTTCTTTATTCAAGAGCAACTCAGGGATGAAATAGTCTTTTGAATGTGTGGGTTCCCTCTTCGCCGCCCCCCTCCAGCCTTCTCAGTTATCCTGGTGAATGCAGCGAAGATTTCATGCACCAAATACCATCCGGCTCCAATTGTCATTTCAGGATTCGCACCATTTTAATGAATGCCAAAACTGTTTTTTCACTTGATAGAGCCTGACACGACCAACAATCACAGATTAGAGAGAAACTTCTTGCTTTTCAACAAAGGTTAATAAATAGTGACAGCATTAAGTCTATTCTGATTAACTATGCTGAAAGATATTACTGCTGTTTGTAACATGAAATCATTATTGGATTAAGCACAGCATATAAAAATGAAATGTGAGTTTTAATCTCAAACACAGACATGCACGCTGCTCAGATAAAGGCGAGGTAACACTCAGAGGCTCATATTAATTTTTAAGTTGCTCTGATGAAGGGATATTATCTGTCATTTGTCTGGTCTGGATTTGATGGTCCCTCAGTGAACTCTCTTATTGCTCCCCCTCAAAAGATACTAAGAGGCAAATAGCAGTGATACCCCCGCAACACACCCACCCTTCACTAAGCTGTACCACACTGAGAGGCTGAAAAAAGCATGGCAGGACCCAAATAGGGATTGATGGACCACAAGTGGCTTCACTCTTCTGGGGGTTCTTTGACTTCAAAGACCTTCCCCAAGAAAATGCCAATCCCAAGTAAGGGGACGGGTTGAAGATGGGGGAGATCCACCCTGGTTTTCTAAATGAAGAAGTTGGGGGAAAGGAATAAAAGTGAATGAATGGGAACTCCCCGGCAGTCCAGTGGCTAGAGCTCCGTGCTTCCACTGCAGGGGGCACAGGTTCGATCCCTGGTCAAGGAACTAAGATCCCACAAGCTGCGTGGTGCGGCCAAAGTGAATAAATGGCACCCAGTAGGTCATTAACCTGGGACAGGTTTGATGGAGGAGTATTAAATGACACCTCAGGGATATGCTCAGCTAGATCCAATGGAGAGAAACTCTACGGGATGAAAGCCTTAGTCAGCAGGAATAAAAGAGAGGAAGAGAAGGAGAGTGAGAGGAGGGTGGGGCAGAAATAGAGAGGGGACAAAGACAAAGGGAGGGGACACAAAATAAAATATGAATCGATAAGTCCATACTGAAACAAATTAATAATTGAATAAATAAATAAGTGAGGGAGAAAGAAAAGCTCTTCAACTCATAAATGTAGAGGTAATGATGAAAAGAGAAAATCACCATTTGGCAAACACTGCAGTAATAACTGTTTCAGGCAAGAAGCAATGATGGATCTAAAATTAGTGGGCAAAAGAATTACTAACAGAGTATTTACATTGTCTCAAAGTGTTTCCCCACAAGATACTTATTAATTACGAAGGAAAAAAACCCAATAAGTTCACAGCAGAGAATCCCAGCAGACAAAAGTGACCAAAGTTAACATCACTACTAATGGGACAGATGGTCACCATGTGCCTCCTGATATGATGCATGGAGAAGGACACAACATCACTCCTGCAGCATTTCTGCCAAAATGCATAACCTGAAGCTAATCATGAGTAAACATTCCCAAATCAAGGGACGATCTACAAAATAAAAGGCCAGTTCTCATCACAAGTGTCAAGGTCATGCAACCACAAGAGCACTGTGTATTACAGTAGAGAGAGGCCCCAGATTCTCCTTCACCGTGACACAGTCCCTGAAAAGTCTACTTGAGATTTGCGCATCAAACAGTTCTCCTTCACTTAGTCCCACAGGGTGTCTCCCTGCAACCAAGCACTGAGCACAGAAATACTCACTGAATGAATAATTCAATGAATAATAATCAGCTTAAACCAAAAAGGATTTTTACTGGCTCACATGACCTGAAAGTGTCAGGTCATCTGACTTCAGGCATGGCTGTATCCAGCAGCTCAAATGATGTCATCTCATCCTACTTACCTCCTGACTCAGCTTTCCTCTGTGTGGGTGGGCTTTGTTTTCAGCCAGGATTCTCCCTTGGCAGCTCTCTTTCACCAGCATGGCAACTCCCAGGGAAAGAAAGCACCTCTTTCCCAATAGCTCTAGCAAAAGTCCCAGGATTCACTCTGTTTTGACTGAATTGGGCCCGTGCATTTTAATCTGTTCCATATTAAAGGACTAAAGAAACATGACAATTAAATGCAGTGCATGATCCAGGACTGGATCCTAGACCAGAAAAGGAAGCTAGTAAGTAATGGGAAAAATTTGAGTAATATCAGTACACTAGATTATAGTGTTGTATCAATGCTAATTTCCTCATTTTGTAATTGTTCTGTGCTTATGTTGAATGTTTATGTTACGTTATATTAATGTTAATCTGGGTGAAGGGAATATGGGGAATTCTCTGTATTATTCCTGCAACTTCTTGTAAATCTTTTTGAAATAATTTAAAAATAAAAGTTAAAGAATAATATTTTTAAATATTCCCTAATTACTCTACCTCCAAAGGTTCCCTCCAGACAACATTTCAGAACACCTCTTATTGCAGAGCACTTAGAATTATAAATTCACTTATTGCTTCTTTGCTGAATGCAGTCTCTCTTGCTGGTTTGTGAGCCCTCTGAACACATGGCACTTTCCTACCAGAGGGAATCACTATACTTTCTTTACCATCCCCTTCTTTTCCCATGTAGTTTTTATTACTTTCTATAGTTACATATTCATCTGCACTTGGCTCATTCATTCATCTGTCCAGCTAATAAATAGCTGAAGGCACAGGTGTGCCAGGTAAAAGCTAGATATTGAGAACCCAGCAGTGATCCAAGCACACAAAATTTCTACTCTTAACACAGCTTTACTCTGTCTCCACCACCAGTCTGAAATCTCCAGGGCATAGAGCCATATCTGCTTTGTTTCCTGCTTTGTCTCCAGTGCCTGTTACATAGTTAGCAATCAAAAAGTGCCCACTGAATAAATAAATGGATGAATGGCAAACACACCACCACCACCTCCTCCAGCACCTACAGCAGACATTGTTAATTGATCCCAGAACTCTTTCCCATTGAGCCTGGCCAAACAGGCATGCAATGCATTTGCCTAAGAGCACAGAAGAAGCCTTGGTTAGCATCTGTTTGAGACAAGAAGAAATGAGGGGCAGAAGGCAGGAAGTCACTGGCCTTAGAGCACTGACAAAATCCAGTGCCCTGACTTCTAGCCTCTACAGGTTCCACTGTCCCACGAGGTAGGAGACATTTCCACAACAGCAGTCAAGTTTTAGGCAACTGCTGGGCCTCATTAGATCTCACACCAACCTCCTTCCTGGCCCCTCGTTCTCCTCTCCTGGTTCAATCCAACTCAGGGGGGCAAGCATAGAAACATTCCCCCCAAACAGGGTTACCGTGCCCATGTTTCAGAGAGCAAGGAAACTTAATGAAAGTGGCCTCATGAGCTGAGGAATCCTGCACAAAGCTTAATTCTGCTTCAGACACCCAGGGACCTCCTGAAACAGGGACCATGGAGAGCTTGCCCATCGCTATGCCAGGGTGTTTGGCACTTAATTATACTTTATTTTCTATTTTCCTCTATTTGTTTCATGGCTTTACAGCCAACTTAACCCTCTCCCCACCAAACCATGAGGTAACCAATAGTTGCAGATACAGGGAAGTTCCACCTCTGAAAGGCAAACACGTCCCAACCCCTCTCCGAGCCTGTTTTCCCATTTGAAAATGAAAGAAGATGTTGTGAGGTCCGAGTGCCCTGGGTTCAGATCCTGTTTTGACCACTTCCTCTGAATGTGGGCAGGTACCTAATGCTCCCTGCCTCAGTTCCCCCATACGTGAAATGGGTCGATGCTGTGAGGATCACTAGGGAATGTGGCTGGAGAGCGTCCAGCTCAGAGAGCAAGTTTGAAAGACAGTAGATGTTACTCCCATATAAATTCCCCCTCATTTCTCACCTTGTGGGAACTTCTAGAATCACTGGCTTCTCCATTTCACTGGGTGAGCCTTGGGGGTGCTTGACAAATATTCCCGGAGTTAAATTTAGACTTGTGGGTGGACTTTGTACAGAGTGTCTGCCCAGGTGAGCACCCCAAGGTCAGGGATCCAGCTGCCTTGGACACCTTTGCATTGTCACTGCCTTGGGTGCTGCCTGGCACAAAGGGATTTTGGGTATAAGACCATTTATTTGCTTTTCATTCTTACATAGTTTTAATATCAAGCATTTGTTTTCTCATTGAGGTTTGCAGGTCCCACCCCAGGCCTTTCTGCTCCTTGTACTCTCTGGCCCCCACCTGAAGAATGGGCATTTTGCCTGCCATGCAGACGCCCCCATCCCTCCAAACTCCCCTGAGCCAGAGAGGATGTCGTAAATATGATCGCAGCTGTGACATCAGGCCCTGCCCAGGTGAATCCTGCAGCTCCCTGGAACTCCTCAAGGCAATAAAAGAACTTAGCTGGGAACATGGAGCAAAGAATTATAAGTGACGTCTGCATGACATCTTCGCCTGACTGAATTAGGCAAGGAATCTGAGGAAAGGGGTATGTGCCCCAGTCAAGTGTCAAAAAGGTTTCCGCAAAGGAGAAACTTATGTGGCCCAAGGACTCGTATGACCCACATCAGGTGGGTGGGCTAGTGAGGAGTCTGTGGGTTTGGCCACAAAGGAGGAGGCTTGCCTGGTCTAACCAGGCCCTGTGGGTGATTCAAGGGAAGGGGTGAACGACACAGAAGAGTATACATTCGGGTGCACCAGTAAATGTTACAAAGAGCCTCAGTTTTCTCACCTGTAAAACGGGGACAGAGTGCAGATTCAATGAGATGGTGTAAGTCAACACTTAGCACAATGCCTGGCTCACAGTTAGAACTCAGCCAAGGGAGGAGGTGCGATGTATTATAATTGCTTCTGAATTTCAGACAGAACAAATGGGCCCTGATGCACAAAGCTCTCCATCAACCATTTTACCTGAGTCGCTGGCCAAACAAAGACCAACAGCCCCTCTTCTGCCACAACCTCACCCCTCCCAGTCCCCTCCCCCACACACTGGACAGTAGCTGGTCTCCCATCTTGCCAGAGGTTCCCACACCTCCCTGCCTTTGAGCCTATGGACTCCTGGAACAGAAAAGTGTTTCCCACCCCTCCCCCGTTCTGTCACGCGTCAGCATTTCTTTCATTCAAGGCCCTTCTCTTGGAAGTCTTCCAGGATTGCTTCCATCAACATCCACCACCCGCTCCCTGGCACTCCCATGGCATCCTGCTCCTCTATCATCAAGTAATACAAATTATTAGTTGTTAATGTCATCAATGCAATCAGAGCTGCCATTAATTATCACCAAGAAATATTCTCAATTAATCCTCTGAATTACCCCATGCAGCAGGTATGCTCTCCCCACTTTACAGAGAAGGAAACTGAGTCATAGAAAGGTAAAGCCACTTACACAAGGCCACCTAGCCAGGAGGTGACAGACGCAGGCTTGAATTTGGGTCTGTGTAGCTCCAAAGTCCTCACTTTTCTCCAGATGAGCGCCGGAAAAGGCAGCTGAAGAGGTGGGAACCCGCATGCCCCATCTTGAGGGGACAGGGTGAGTGTGGTTGTGAGTTATAGGCCCTGGAGGGAGCAGCAGAGCTGTGCACGTGCATGCACACACATGTACACACACACACAGCTTCTTTCTGGCTTCCCCGAGCAGCCCTCTCCTGAATTTCAGAACATCTCCCCTTCGCTGAGTCACCTTCCTGGGAGGAGGGGGAGAGAAATCAATACTCTGTTGCCTATCAATTCGGTTATCAAGTCAACCAGCACTGGCCCCCAAGGCCACAGCCAATCATTCCAAAACCCCCAAACCCCATTTCAATACAGTTACAAGAACATTTCCTTTTAATCACCCCCAAATATTTCTGAGGAGGCAGAAATAAATAAGACTGCCCGGAGGAAGACCAGGCGCATCTTTACATGGAAGGACACAGTGCAGCGTGCAGGGGCAGCAGGCCCTGAGCTCAGTGGGGACCGTACAACCCTCAGCATGGCTCCTGGGTCTATTGTGGGGGCAGTGATGGGCCGCTCACAGGGCAGATCACCAAGGGTGGCTACTTAGAGGAGAGCAGGTCACAAGACATGACAGCAAAAACCCAGCCAGGAGAAACACCAAGACAGAGTCCTGCTCACCCTCTGTGTGAGACAAATGGCCCCTCACCCCTACCCCTTCCTTCTAAACAGGCGTCAACATTCCCTGAGGGCCACACTGGGCTGCAAGCTCATGTGGTCTCAAAAAGGACAGCCAATGTGAAGATCAAGGGCTGAAATGGGAGTCAAGGTGAGTGGGGTGGGGAGCCATTCTGTGACCCTGAGAGTGTCTCTGAAGTTCACTGTGCTGCTGTTTCCTCCTCTAGTAAATAGGAATGGAGTTTATAATCCCTCTCTACCTGGTGACTCTGAACACAGCACGGTAGTAATGATAACGGTGAACAGTCAATGAGCGCTTGCTGTGTCCCAGGCCCTTTCCTTAAACCCACTGTGTGAATGATCTCATTTTACAGACAAGGAACGAGTAGCATAGAGGGGTGAAGCAACTTGCCCCACGTCACACAGCCAGAAGGGCACAGAGCTGGGATTTGAACCCGGGAAAGCCCAGCTTCTGAACTGAGCCCCTACCCCCTTTCCCATCTCCTCCCTGGCCTCCTGAGAGGTCCAAGTCTTTGGGACTCAATTACAAATGAACAGTTCAGCAAGATGAGTCCTGGGATTCCCTTTGGACCCTGCTGACCCATGACCTCCCATGAGCCATCCTGGGATTTGGCTTCTAAATTAAATCCTTAATGCCCCAAATCCACTAACAAGCACTTATTAGGCACCTCTCAAGTTATTTATATTATGTATGGGGCAGGAGAGAGAAAGGTAAGAAATGAAACTGGCCTGTCAGGGATTCTGGCCTACTTGACGTGAACACAATGCAGCCAGGATGCAGCTGAATTAGATACAAAGCAGGAAAAAGATGATTGGTGCTCCAAGAGAGAGAAAAATGCAAAGAACGATAAAGGCAAAAAGAGAAGACTATAGATAGAAGCGATGGAGCTCAAGCAGGACTTGAAAGGCAGGTAGGTTTGGGATACGCAGAAGAGAGGAGGGCACTCTAGGCGGTCAGAACAGCTTGGGCAAGTGCAAGGATCCAAGCTGGTCCAAGTAGAGTGAATCCTGGGACTTTTGCTAGAGCCACTAGGAAAAAAGGGGCTTTCTTTCCCTGAGAGTTGCCATGGTGGTGAAAGAGAGCTGTCAGGGGAGAACCCTGGCTGAGAACAAAGGTCACGCACACAGAGGAAAGCTGAGCTAGGAGATGAGTAGGATGAGATAACATTTGAGCTGCAGGATACAGCCATGCCTGAAGCCAGATGACCTGGAACTTTCAGGTCATGTGAGCCAATAAAAATCCTTTTTGATTTAAGCTGGCACCAGGTGAGTTTCTCTCATACAAACACAAGAGTCCTGCCCATTACGGTAGAGAGTGGCCCCGAATTCTACCTCACTGTGACACAATCCCTGAAAAGTCTATTCGAGATTCACACATCATCAGTTCTTCTCTTTCACTTGAGTCCACAAGGCGTCTCCCTGCATCCCGGCACTGAGCACAGAAAATATTCACTGAATGAATGACATTCCCCCCACAGTCAATGCTTACCTGTCCGTCAAGGTCATATTCACTGCCTCGAACCCATTCCCTGGTCTTTGAGGTGTGGGATAGTGTCTCAGTTTTCTGCCATCACCCTACCTCTGGCCATCACAATCACAGTTAAGCGATTAACCCCAGGAAATGTTCCATGCACCCACAGCTCTGCAAAGTGTGCATCCCTGAAGGGGAGGTGCCTAGATCAGGCCCCCTCTTCTGGGGGAAGCTGCCACGTTGTGCCTGAATCCAATCACTCCCTTAGCTGCAGTAAACTCGGGAGCATGATCCATCCACCCATCCAAAGAGCATTTGTTGAGCAATTACTACACACCAGACACCTTTTGCTCAAAGCGTCTGAATGAGTCTGGTTATAGAAATGAGCATGGGGCAAAAACCCTGGGGAGTTTCTCTTCCATGAAACAAAGAGGCTCCGCCCACACAAGCAGATAAGACCCTGAAGATAAGAGTAGTGTCCCCCACTAGACAGGAAACGTACAAACTTATATGCTGCCAACAATAATAAAATGTTTTCCTCCTCCTAAAAATACCCCCTCCTTGCAGACCTCAAGACATCGAATTTGAACCTTCTCGATATCTGTTAAACTGGCAAGGAATGTTCCCTTGCAAAAAGATGAAATAAGAATCGTAGTAATAACAACCACCTTCTTAAAAAACCGTTTACCATGCCAGATGCCAGGCTAAATGTTTTAACTACATTTAACTACATATTCCTTTGAACCCTTGCTACAACCCTAAGAAGTGGGGAATTGGAGGCTCAGAGAGCTTAAGTAAGTGGCCTGAAGTCACAGAGCAACTGAAGGAACCAGAATTTCTACCCAGATCTGGAAGATTCCAAAACATCTCCGGCCCTCAGCTTTTTCCTTTGTAAAGTAGAAATAAGTAGGACTTACTTCAAAAGGTTTGTACGTACACTAGATGAGATAATGCCCATAAAGTGTTTTAGGACACAGCCTTACTCACGTGAAGGGCTTTGCCCAGCCAAATGGAGTATTTCATCATCAGTGTGCCCCTGACATGGTTTAAGGCAGGTGGGCTCAGGGCACCATGCAGTGCCAGGCTGGGGGAAAACAGCCCTCTGTAGTCGGCTCTCCCCTCTGCTGTCTGCCGCCAATGCTCAGATGTCAGTTGCCTTTTGACAAATGCACAAAACAGTTTAGGGTGCCCACAGACACCACAAGCCCAAGCTTGCTGGATCCACCCCGGCAGGGAGAACTGCCAGGTGGCTCTCTTGCCGGTTGGCTCTCACCCCTGGCTGCTGCCCAGAGTGACTTAACCGAGTCTGTACCCGCCTTGCCAAATCGTTGGAGGAGAGACAGCACAGCATTTGACCCAGCCCACCCATGCAGAATACCCACCCCATAACCCATGCCATGATGCCCTGGGCACTCCCAGCCAGATGCCTGGCACACAGCAGCTGCCTGTTGGCACAGAGTAGGCAAAGCTGCAGAAAGAGTGGGTTACAAGTTGTGTTTAAAAAAAAAGAAGATGATATTGTGTGCTGACGGGATATTTTAATCTGGGCTCAGGCATTCCAGAAATAACAATGATAGCTCATGCTCTACAGCGCTTAATCTAACCTTTTATGTAAAGTAAAAATTTAACCCTCACAACATCTCATGCAGTAGGTACTATTGTTAGCCCAATTTTACAAGTAAGAAAACTGAGGCACAGACAGAATGACTTGCCCATGATCACAATGCAAGTAGGACACAAAGAACCCGGCTGTCAGCCCATGTAAAACTGCTGTGTTCAAGAAGGGCCCCAAGGTAACAACTGAGAGACAGCCCTGAGGCTGTCGGGCACAATTCCCATTTTACAGATGATAAGACGGAGGCTCAGAGAAGCTGACCAACACACTCAAGGCCACATATAGCATTTGAAGCCAGGCTCCCGAATTACATTTCGCACTACTTCCTGATTATACTGAATTTTGCACAGTACCTGGTTTCTACTCTGTAAAATCCAGCTCTCTCATACCAGCCACCCTGTCCTGCATAGGGTGATACCACAAAAGGCAAATCCCAGTGACAAGGAGGTGAGCTGGAGGGAGACAGGGATTAAAAATTGGTTCCTCTGGCCCCGTGGAAAAGCTCTCTGGCCACCAGGTTCCCTCAGGGGGTGGGTTTTCTGCCCTAGAGAAGCAATTAGAGCAGGTCGAGCCCTGTGGGTGGCAGGGCTCAGGGCTGCTGTGGCCCCTGCGGAAGTTCTGATCACCTCCAGGGCTAGGGCCAGAGCCCCCACTACCCAGCTCGGGGCAACCAAGCCCAGGGCGCCAGCCTCCCCCCAGGCCAGACCAACAACTGTCAACCAGGGGCTCTCATTGCCAGGGGTAGGCACGCCCTGAAAAAGCACATTCTGTTTCATAAAATAACATTATATTTAGAAAGCAGCACCCAGAAACAAAGCATCCATTGCTCATATGGCCCAAGCTGCAGGGGTAAAGCTCGACAAAACCACAGCGGGAGCAGAGTGGGTTCAAAACGGCACCATCCTCAGAGGCACCTGGAGGTTTCCTGAGTCTCTGACTGGAGTCGGGGCCAGGTGGGAGTCTGGCAGCCTGTCAACAGTGCTGGCCCACTGTATTCTCGAACCCAGGAAGGTGTGTGACAGGCTGAGTTACCCAAAGACAGCTCTGCCAGGGACTCCAAACGGGAGAGGATGGGAGAGCGCCACACACGCTCTCACATGCAACACATGCACCCTCGACATGTTACATTCTCTCACATGTGTGCACGCACACACAGCATGGCTTACGCTCTCACATGCAATGGGTGATCACATGCAACATGCCTTCACATGCAACACACACATGCACACAACACGCTCTCACACAACGTACTTGCCCACGAGACACTCTCCCCTACACATGCGCATGTGTTCAAATGCATGCTCACACACTCACACACTCCTATTACACACACGGTCATACTCACACGTGCACACACACGGCTGTATGGATGCACACAGACCCACAAAGACCCACAGTCACACACCCATGTGCCCCCCCATGATGCTCACACACATCCACGCACAGATAGAAAAATACACGCAGGGCCACAGAGAAACATGCCCAGACCCAGACCCCGCCACACCCATGACCACCTCCCAGAGGCACAAGGGCAACACAGAAAGACACACACACAGACAAAGAGTCACACCCAGTCTCGCATGTGGACAGCCCCCGCAAAGCCGTAATGCACGCAGATAAAGACACACGGAGACCCACACCCACCACACACACCTGGCTGGACGCATATAACGGCACAGGGACACATACACAGTCACAGCCTCCTGCTCTCATGCCCACAGGTCCTCCCCACCGATGGCACGTCCTGGTGCTTACCCTGGGCAGGGACGTCCAGACACAGGCGGCAGCGCCGTCTTTCCAGCCCCAGCCCGGCAGCCTGAGCCCACTCCAAGGGCCTGTCACACAGCACCACCGGCAAGTAAAGAGCGAATGTGCAAAAATAAAGCCGAAAGGCTGCGATAAAGCAGTCCCCTTCCCACAGGACTCCGCGCTGACGCAGGTTCTGCTCTCTGCAATAAACATTTTCATTCTAATTTTAAAAGACATTAGCATTACCTCTTTGGCTCTCCATCCAGCCAGACGGTACCTCGCCTGCTGGGCCACCCGCCGGCCGCACTGGGCAGCAAGGGGACGGACGCAGGGTCCCAGGCCTTACGCCCTAAGCCTACAGGTCACCCGGCACGAGGGGTGCTGACCCAGGGGCCTGCTGGCCACCTGGCTTTTATTTTACATCATCCTTGCAGAATCCCACTGATGCTACACCCAATAAAGCAAAGAGATATACCCGCAAACTTCCTCTGGAGAACTCTGTCTCGCTCCAGCCGGGATCCCTGAGGATACAGTCGTGCCATCCAACGAGCACCACACACTAGGAAGGCAGCTTTCAAATGATGGGTATGCCCCCCGACAAATGGGGGGCTCGGTGTGAACTGGGGCACCGTCCTCCACCTCCCACCCCACAACTCGCCCTGCCTGCAAACTCGAGCCTCACCTCGCACCTCCCAGCAGTGACTCAATCTGGATTTCCAGGCTTGTCAAGGACTTAAGGGAGAAGGGAAACCACAGGCTAGTTTGTGAAAGACAGTGAGCTATTTTTATGAGCTCAGAGGCCTAGACCCAAAATACAGCCTCCAGCCTCAGCTCTTGCCCCATCCTGCTCACCCTTAAGGTCCCAGGTACTCTGAACAGGTGATTTCTGCAAAGCCACCTCCGAGCCTTTGCCCAAGCTGTTCCTTCCGCCTAGAACACTTTCCTGTCTCTTTGCCAGAGCTGTACCTGGTGATCCTTCAGGTCTCAGCTTCCAAGTCACTCCAAACCATATTGTTGGGGGCCCAGGGATCCCATGTTGTCCCATGTTGGAGGGGGCAGCCCAGTTCCTGCCTTCACTGAGATATAATGTAGGTGGCCTCCTTCCAGAAGTTTCCTAGGCCTCCCAGACTGTGTTGAGCACCTCTCCTCAGCTCCCACGGGCTCCTGGGCTCCCCGCTTAAGGGACAGCTCTTCCCAAGCTGGTTCCACCCACCTGTCCCTGGGTCTGTCTCCAGTAGCTATGGGGACTAGGGACTCCCCAAGCGCAGGGGGCAGTCTGCCGTGTCCCTCCAGGTCTCCCTGCACCGGGCACAGCATTAGCCCAATAGGTGGCTGCTGAGTGAGTAAATGAACAAAGAGCTCGTGCTGGCTGAAGCACCATGGCTCACAGTCTTCCTCCTCTACATCCAAAGACAGAAACTAGGAAAGGGAGACCTAAGTAAGTCCTTGCTAGAGAGAGGATGTGACATTGGCTCTGGCTCGCTGGCAGCTCTTATCTGCTCTGCCCTGGGGCTGGGGGTACAGCCCCCTCCAGCCATTCCCAAATGTTTCCACATTGCTATGTTAGCAATCAAGGCTCCACAGGCCCCGAGCATAAAAATGTGGGATGAAAAAGAGAAATGTCAGCAGATGGCTCACAGCAGCCTCAGGGCCCTCCCTCTGGGGCCTCTTGGATCTTCCTGCATCGGTCCTCTACTGGGTAGTCCCAATGCCACGGCCCAGCTCAGGCCCCCTCCCCCTGACATAGGCCTGGATGACTGCAGTAGCTCCTCCCGGTCTCCCTGACTCTGATCTTACCCCCTCACAATCCCTCCTCTCCAGGGTGGCCTGAGGGCTCCTTGCAAAAGGCAACTGGCTTCCGTCACTGCCACTCCAGGCTCAAACCTCTCCATGGCTTCCTGCAGCTCTTAGAATTAAACCCCTAAATCCTCACCCTGAGCCTCCAGGAAAAGTCCAATCTCTACGTGGTGGCCCAGGAGGTCCTGCCCGATCTGACATCCACCACCAGCTCCAAGCTGACCTTGATCTCCAACTGAATGAGTCACCAGTCCCCAGTGTCCCCAGTTCTCATCCTCTGTGCCACTGCCCATGCTGTTCCCTGTGTCTGATGCTGTTCCCTGGTGTAAAAGAATGGCAACCCTAATTCCCTGCCTGGGAAACACATCTTTCCAGACTTGCGGCAAAGAGCTTCTTTGGGGCTTCCCTGGTGGCGCAGTGGTTGAGAGTCCGCCTGCTGATGCAGGGGACATGGGTTCGTGCCCAGGTCCGGGAAGATCCCACATGCCGCGGAGCGGCTGAGCCCGTGAGCCATGGCCACTGAGCCTGCGCTCTGCAACAGGAGAGGCCACAACAGTGAGAGGCCCGCGTATCGCAAAAAAAAAAAAAAAAAAAAAGAGCTTCTTTGAGGCTCCTTCCCAGCTCCTGACTCTAAGCCCCTGCACAGCAAGTACCCAGTGCCGAAGAAACCTCCATCTTGTGCTGTCATGGGTGGTCTTCTCTCCCTGGTGACCCTCTTGAGAGCAGGAGTCCCATTTGATTTATCTAGAGGCTACCCAGATCTGGCCCAGAGTAGACACATTAATATGTATTAGTGATTACTGCTGTGATGAATATATTTTTCAAGCTCCCTCTGTGGCCTGGTGCCTTGCTCTAAGCTCTCGTATTAGTTTGTTTCTAATAAATCAAGCCAAAAGGAAAGATCCAGATGCCTCAGCTTCCTCTGCAACTCCCCATGCTCCAGTCTGAAGGTGGAACGCTTGAGGATTAGCATGTGAGCAGTGGAAGGAAGGCCCTCCTACCAGAAATGACACAGGAAGTGGGGGAGATGACAGGGCTCACCACCCCAAGAGAGGCACCTGAGTATCTGAGTACATGATCCATCCTGAACAATGTGGGTCTTCATTCCAAGGCTACCTTGTGGGTCTCAGGACTCACACAGGTCTGAGGCTCCCACATCACCTTCCTTGGGCTCCTGTCAGCAGTCGGGACAGGGCTAGCATGAGGTAGGTAGGCTATGTGTGCTTTTAAAGACAGGTGGGACCCTGAGGAAGGGACAGGAAAGACCCCCAGCACAGGGTCCCTAGGGGTGCTGGGCTCTGCCAGATAGGTTGGCAAGACCCTACTTTTAGGACTTAACACTTTATCTTGAGGCCAACATCTATCCTCGTCTGGCTGGGTCTCTGGGACAATTCCAGCTCCGCTCACACACCTGCCCAATGGCTGAGCTGCCCCTGCTTTCTGAAGGGAAAGAGGAGGCTGGAGACACAACTAAACTGGGAAGAGGGACATGTGAGAGGAAGGCTGTGTGGCCTCAGGCAAGTGACTTGATCTCTCTGAGCCTCAGTTTCCTCATCTCAAAAATGTAAGTAATAAAAGCTCCTGAGACCCCACACAGGGAGTACCCAACACGGGGCCTGGCCTCCCACTCTGCTCCACGCATAAGGGTCATGATGGCGATACTTTGGGCAAACCCAACTGGCTTCTGAAGAGCAGGAAGAAAGGCCAGAGGGGAAGAGAGCAGCCCAGGGAGGACAAAGAGCCTTGGCCCAGGCAGCTGGGGAACTTGAGACCATGGTCCCACCTCCCCATACCCAGAGAGGTTCCACTTTGGACCTTCTGGGCAGCTGCGGGAATGGAAACCAGGCTCGGGCTCTGGTGGTGATAATGCTCTGAGGCAGCTCTTGGCTCTCCACACTGAGAGGCAAGGCTCAGTGGCATGGATAATTCAGGGGCTGTCACTCATCCATGAGACACTCTTACCAGGTGTGGCCGAGCCCCTCAAATTGTCTCCTGCCCCTGATTCACTGCTAGCTCTATTTGGCTTTGGGGGCTGTGAAACTTCCCGGCCCCTGCACCCTTGCTGGAGGAAAGGGTGGGGTGGGAGCTCAGGTCCGGCACCCTGGGGGCAGCTCACGGCTCCAGCACAGAACAGACCCACCACAGCCGCCACGATTTGTGGGAGGGTTCCCTCCAGCCCAGTTTCAGTGTCAAGTGCTTTAGACCAGCATTTCCTGACTCTGCACAGGTCTGGAGTAGTGTGTCCCCTATTATGGCTTCAAGATCTTGAAAGGGGGCAATAGTGTTCAAAGCAGAAAAAACAGAGGTTGTGAGTTCCCTGGGGTCATGGAGAGCAGTAATAATAATAGTAATATCAATAAAACATTAATAATAGTAACAGCTCTAACTTACTGAACACCAGCTTTATGCTGGACCTTATGCTGGGTCCTCCACCAGCATTCTCTCATTTACTCCTCAGTATGGCCCTTCAGGAAGGTAGCACTCCACTTATTTTACGGACGAGGAAACATTTAAAATGGTGAAGGTACTTCCTCCATTATCCTATTTTACAGACTAGGAAACAAAGACCCAGAGAAGGCAAGCCACTTGCTTGAAGACAGCAGTTAACAGACCAAAATATAATCCCAAGGTTACCTGACCTTCCTGCTCTTAGTCACAGCTGTTTCCTTCCCAGCAAAATCTATGCCAGTCATTCAACAAACAGTTGCTGAGCCTTTAAGAGACTCCAGAGAGTGGCTGGGGAGACGACAGGGAAGATGATGAGTCCCCACACCCTTGCAGGTGACCAGCTAACAGGGGAAAGACACTGAAGGTTCCCTCACTCCCAAGGGCGGCAAGCGTCAGGTAGGGAACTGAGGGGAGACTTTATAACAAAGAGAGTCTACCTTCTCCCAGAGATCAAGAGAGCCCTCTTGGTTAAACATGATGCTTTCCGGGCTGCACAAAACTTCTGGTTCTGAGGGGCAAGACAGACATTCGCTGGACAATCACATAAATCCTTTCTATCGCTTAAAATGGTGGGTGCCACCAAAGGGTCAGGCACTGTAAGCAGGGCCCAGCAGGAAGACACATATCCCTGTTCCCTGTCCCCACAGACTCTCCAAGCAGGAGGCAACAGCAAAAGTTACTTTCCTGGTGGAAAAGCCAGGTTCCTGGCATGACCCTCACCTCCTCCTGCCAGCTCAGGCCCCCTTTCTCCTGACCTCCCAGCCACAAGGAGGAGGCTGGGGCAGCTCACGTGGGACCCAGACAGAGCCTCTGCTTCGCCTCTTTCATGTGTCTCGTGGAATTATCGATTCTGCCACTGGAACAGCCAGGATAATTTTGCTCAGCTTCAAATACCTGGTTCTCATGAATTCCTTGGCCAGAAGGTTATAAAGTTTCCCCTAAAACACGGGGGAAAGATTAAGCCTGCTTATGGTTAATAATACACTGTACCATGTCCATCAAGCTGCCTGTCTGCTATTGAAAGTTTGCTATTAGCTACTTATTTAAACAGCCTTGCAAGTCTTCCAAGGAAAGTGCAGTCATGCATTTTCCCCTCCTTGCTGGTGCGAATGACTACAGACAAACATCAATTCGCTCTGCAGATCACAGTCACAGTAAATAAATTTTTCAGGAAGCTCGAGATCCCCACAAAGGCTCCGCCAAGCTCCCATTTCACACAACATCAATGTTTGGCCTCCGAGAAATAAAAGTTCTAAGGTGTCCGTCACTAGGGCAAAATTATCAACTGTCAAGTCACTTTTAAGAGGGAGAATAAGGAGCATTTTAGGAGACATTTCCTCCTGCAGGAAAAAAATATATATATAGATGGACAGGCATTACACCCACAAACTAACCATTGGCACTTTCCCCCTAAAAGCCCAGGTGTCCATCCCCCAAACTTCTGGCCCTTGACCCACTACCTCTGGGCAAGCAGAAGTAGCCACAGCTCAGAGCAGCCACTTCTGGCTGAGTTCAGTGACTTCAGTGACTCAGGCTTTGGGTTATTTTTACTTTGTCAAAGTGGGTTTTTTTTCCCCCCACTACTTTTAGAAGTGGCAGACAAGGCTTGTCTATTATAAAATATTTGTTGCAAACACACACACACACACTCTCACTTGCTCACCACCCCACACACAGTTCCCGTCTGTGTGAAAATCTCAAGTGGCTGTGGTGTGTGGGACAGGAGATAGGGAAGCTGAGACACCCTCCTGAGCAAACCAGGGTTATGTAATGCTCTGGGCCTCATACTCAGCACAATTCTGCTGGAGTCAGGAACCCGGAGGAGACGCCATTTTACAGATGGGGAAACTGAGGCATGGAGGAGCCTAAGGAAGGGAGACGGAACCAGAGAAGTGGACTTGGACATACCTGCATTCAAATCTCAGCTCTACCACCTACAGCCGCATGGCCTTGGGCAGGTAACTTAAACCTCCTGGAGCCTCAGTTTCCTTATCTGTAAAATGGGGACGGTAGCAGTCTCCAATGCACAGGATCACTGTGAAGATCAGCTTCTAAATACATATTCATTAGTTTTACGATAAAGGGCTCAGACCCTCCTATCCAATAGCTGGCAGGAACCCAGGCTGGATTTGAGAGGAGAGAGCACTGTTCTTGGAACACCACATGCAGCCCTGATTCTAAGCTTGTAACTTCAAGTCATGGCTGTCCTCTCAGTCCCAGATTCTCTGTCCAAACAATGAGACCCTGGACTCACGAGTCTCTAGCATTAAAATCCTTATGTGATGTCTTCACAACCACCTCGAAGGGAAGGTGCTGTTATTATCCCCAATTTACAGAGAGGAAAACTGAGGCTCAGGGAAAAGCAAGTTTTCAAAAACCAAGGAAACTCGAACAACCACAGACCTTAGCTCAGCCTGTGCTCCTCCTCTCAAAAGCAGCAAAAACCCCAAGTCTCAGTTTTTTCCGGCAGCATTTAAGACTAACACTTGGAGCCCTTTTTCCTGCCCACAGTTGAGGGAGTCATCCCCACACCCCCTTCCCACTTCCGCAAAGAAATCCTAACAAAGCTCAGAGTGAGAAGGACACGTGCTTGCAGCATTTTCTGAAAACGTCTGTACTGAGCTGAAGAGCGTTCCCCACGCCCACACACAAATTCATGTCCCAACTACAGCCAGAACCTCCGATTATGACCTGATTGGGAAAAAGGGTCTTTGCAGATGTAATTTGAAAGATGAGGTCATACTGGATTAGGGTGAACCCCAAATCCAATGACTATTGTCCTTATAAGAAGAGGAGAGGACACACAGAGAAAGGACAGCCATGTAACAATGGAGGCTGAGATCCGAGTGACACAGCTGCAAGCCAAGGAACACCAAGGACTGCCGGCCACCACCAAAAGCTGAAAGGGATAAGGAAGGATCCTCCCTTAGAGCCTTCAGAGGGAGCACGGCCCTGCTGACACCTTGATTTCGAACTTCTGGCCTCCAGAACCATGAGACAACAAATCTCTGTTGTTTTAAGCCACCCAGCTGGTGGTAATTTGTCATGGTAGCCCTAGGAAACTAATATAGTGCTATTCTATGAAAAGTGCATAAAACCATGGGTGACAATTGTCTGGGCTTTGGGAAAGTTCCAGGCTGGCTGGGGTAAAAAATCAAAATGGGCCCTGTCAGTTGGGCTACCAAGATGAGGTGGTCCAATCCTGTACCCCTCAATGGCCCCATGGAGTTTCTCCCTGTACTAGAGGGGCTGCACAGGGAGTACAGGCCATCCGGTTACACTTGACCTTGGCCAGCAATGACCCCAGCTGTGTCTCCTCCAGACATTCGTGGAAAGGGCATGGCTGAGTCAGGAAATTTACCTTGGCAGCTTTCGTGCGGTAAATATCACTTCCCTCCCTGAACAGTAACACCGAGGCCAACCTCCCAGAATTATTTATTGCCAGCTGCCTCTTACCGAGGCCATTCTCTGTTCCAGCACTGTACCCAGTCGCCCTGCCCCTGGCTGGAATGGACTCACTGACTCTTTTGGCAACCTTCCAAGGTGAGTCTAAAAGAGTGACCCCTTACACTGGTGTGCAAATTGAGGCTGCGAGTGGCTCCAGTTAGCTAGGACATGGCACAGCCGGACAAAGACCCCAGTTTGTTGGACTCCATCACCCGTGCCCCTAACCCATAAGACAAAGAAGGCGGTAACATACAGAGAGGCCTTGGCACACAGCAGGAGCTCCATAAATGCTGATGCTTGTTTTGGAAGCTTCGGTTTGGTGATGGCACTGTTTCTCAGCACCTCCCCTGAGATAAGCGAGAGAAGGGAAGAGAGCCCCAAACTAGTCTTTACAAGGAAAAGGAAAGAAAACCAGTAGTCGGTATCTGTGTTAAGCAGATTAGAATGTGGCACCTCTGAAACACCACTGGACTAAATAAGAGAGCTCTATTTTGAACACCAGGGGCCTTGTCCCCCTGGGAATACTCATGAGCTCTGGGTGGGGGTCGGGGTTCGGGGGTTTTGCTGTTCCCTGTAAGGCGCTGGCTCAGGGAGCTTTTCATTTGACCCTCACTGAAGCCAAGGATGCCAAGAGATAGGGAAGGGGGAAATCACCCCTATGTTACAGAGGAGACCGTGGAACAGAGAGGTAAAGGGGCCTCCCCCAAGTGGCCGAGCCCAGAACCCAAGTCAGAAATCCAGCTCACCCAAAATGCCCCCTTATCTGGCCCCTTACCAAGCTCTGTCACTTCCCCATCAGACATTCACCAATGTCCTGAATCCAAGTCCACTCCCACACCTCTGCTCCCGTCCCCTGTGATCGCTCACCAAGATGCTGCAGTACCCTCCACTTGGAGGCTCGCCTCTGCCCCCCCTCCACTCCACACCGCTGCCAGAACCACTTTTCTCAAATAGAAGTCTATCTGCACCACTCCTCTGCTCAAAACCCTCCATGGCTCCCCATCCTCAAGATGCAGTCCAAATTCCTTACCCACCTATGAGTCCCCCTGGGATCCTTCTAGCCTACTCTGGGCTGTCTTAACAGAAAAAGATACTGAGGGCCAGAGTGACTGGGTTCTGCTTTATGCCTGTTTAATGTTAAAGTATTACCATCCTGGTTACAGTTCCCCAAAAGCACCTGCACACTCTAACCTCTGAGACTTTGTACCTGTTGTTCCCTCTCCCTGAAATGTCCTTCCATCCTCTGTTTCCCACTCACCTGGCAAAAGCCCAGTCATCTTTCAGCTCTCAGCTTAGGTGCTGCCTCCTGCAGAAAGCCTCCCAGGCCCCCTGGATGTCCTCTAATATAGCATGTGCCATCCTGCTCAGGAAACCAAGAGCTAAGCAGAACTCAGGTCCAGGAGATCACATGCCCCAAGGAGCCATGTCAGGGCATATAATTCAGGAAGGGGGCTTTGCTCCTCTGGCATACTCTGCTCAGAGCTCTGAACCTCAGGGCAGATAGATCAGAGTTCCCAATTAGACCTCAGATACTGCCAGTGGTTTTTGTTTCCTACAATGTGTTATGTTTTCTTATTTAGTCCTCATTATTATCCTCATTTCTCAGATGAGGAAAGTGAGGCTTGGAAAAGAGAAATCACTTGCCCCAGCTCACAGTCTGGTGATGTGCAAGGCAAGGACTCCACTTCAGCATTGCCGGACCTTGCTGCAGAATCTGTGCCCTTGACCGCCGCATCACGGGGCAGAAGACGCCCTTGAAAACAGCAGCTGTGCAAGACAAATCAAAGGAACTATAATCACCACCACAGGATGCTAGAGGTGGGAAGGACTACACCTCCACCTGGAACAACCCCAGTTCCTTTTCCATCCTGTGCCTCAGTCTTCCCACTTGTAAAGCAGGTATAATAACACCAATCCTGCAACACCCTCGCATAATCAAAGGAGTGGGGTGGGGAGGGGGTCATGACTCCTGAGGTCAGCAGGTCACTTAGAAGCAGCCAGGTGGGAAGCCTAGGTTTACTCTCAGCCACCTCTCCCCTACAGAGCTGTCAGTCACTTAAGAGGTCATCCACAGGGCCCAACTAGGTGGTCAGACATCATGTGACTGTGCATGAGGGAAGTGAGCTTCCTGGCTCTGCCCAGCATCCAACCCGCAGAAACTCAGAGATGCATGTCTAGAGGAAAGAACTCAGGGTTTGGGGCCAGACACTCTCAGGTTTGTGTCCCACCTCCACCACCTGCCAGCTGTGAGTCTTCAAACAAGTCCCTTAACCTCTCTGAGCCCGTTTCCTTCCCTGTAAAATGGTGATGTCACATCCATCTACTTCACGGAGCTGCTGTGAAAACCTGAGTTACTGTACCAGAGTAGGGGTTCAGCCCACTGTATCTCTCATAATTAATCAAGTGCTTTCAGTCCCTCATTTTTTTACATTGAACTTCTTATTGTGAGATAATTGTAGATTCAGTGCAATTATAACAAAGAATACAGAGAGATCTCCCATACTTTTCAGCTACTTTTCCCCTTGGTAATAACTTACAAAGTTGTAGTAAAAAATCACAACCAAGATACTGACACTGACATAGTCAACATACAGAACATTTCCATCACCATAAGGGTCCTCACACTGTCCTTTTATAACCACACCTACTTCCCTTCCTGTTCCCATTCCTAATCTGTTCTCCATCTCTGTCTTCTCAAGAATGCTATATAAATGGAATCATCTAGTATGTCATCTTTTTTGAGACTGGCTTTTTTTACTCAGCATAATTCCTTCAAGATTCATCCAAGTTGTTAGTGTATTGATAGTTCATTCCTTTTTACTGCTGAGTAGTGTTCCATGGTATGGAGGCACCATAGTTTGTTCAACCACTGACCAGCTAAAGAACATCTGGGTTGCTTCTACTTTGGGGCTCTTATGAATAATGCTGCTGTGAACATTCACATGCAAGTTTTTGTGTGAACTTCAGTTTCTATTTCTCTGGGATATGGTCTTTCATTCTTAAACCCCTACATTCATATAATTTCATTCATTCAACCAAGATTTACTGAGCACCTACTATGTGCAGGAGCTGTTCTCGGTGCTGAGGACAGAGCAGCAAACGAGGCTGACAAAGGCCCCTGCCCTCTCAGGTAATACAAAACTGAATAATTGTGCAGACAGCTTACTGCAAAGTCCACTCTACAACAGAAATGGATACAGTTCTCTGATTCATGATAAAATCAGCAGATGCTCCCATGAGCTAGGTCAAGTGCTAAGCACTTGAGTGCATTTTCTCAAGGAAAAAACATTATCTTCTGGTGAAACCTGCACTGCCTCAAGATGAAGCGACAAATCAAGGGGCCAGAACACTCTGTGGCAACTCTTCATTCAGGGTGTTTTCTGCAGGAAGCTCCTTGTCATACTGGAACGAGCCTATGACGTTCCCACTTCATAGGCCTTAGGAAGCACCAACACCATCACCTGACAGCCTGAATAACAGTAAGCAACATTTTCTGAGAATTTACTGCACATGCATCATCACTTTTAATCCTCATAAACCATAAGCTATTCCCAGAGATAACAGCACTACTAGGCCATTTTACAGAAGAGGAAACTGAGGTTACAAGAGGCTAAGCAACTTGTCAAAGGGAATACAGCTAAGAAGGGCAGAGCCAGGAGATGGACCCTCAAGGACAGAGGAAGGTGATTTGATGACCTAAAAAAGGAGAGCTCTTCCTCTCTTGGTTCCGCACCCACTTCTGTGATGTTAACTGTTTTCCTCTCCTGGGCACCACACACCTCATTAAAGGCCCCAGGCAGTGACAGTTTCCAATACAAATTGGACAGTTCCTCATTAACTATGAAAGACCTAAATGCTGATCACCTCAATCAATATGTTCTAAGCTCTCAACATTATAAAAAGAAATAATTGGGTCAGCTGAACCTCTTCCCTGTGATCAAAATGTTTCTGTCCTCAGTGTACCTTTGGCCACTCGATTCCAAACACCAGTGGGTTCAGCATTTTCTCCATCATGAAATAAACTTCATCTCAAGTCCTGAACTCCTGACATCCACTGCTCTTGTGACAATAAAAATGCCAGCAAAGATATAATAGGAATATTTAAGCTCCAATGTCACCAATGTCTTCAGCAGCTGCAGAAAGCTTGTTCTTGCTCACCAACAGGGGATTAGCAGCTAGGGGACGATAACTGTGCCCATTCTCAGAGAGGCCCCAACATGGCGCTGTGTTGCTTCTGGATTAAGTAGAAGGAACCCAGGAATTATGCTGCTGGAATAAGGCTGAGCACAAGGTAGGAACCTCTGGCTTCTCTGTCAGCTGCTTCTGTTCCTTGATTTCTGATCTCATGCGGTTAAGACATCTCCCAAACCAATGCTTGGCACAGAAAGGCTTTCTATCCACATTCACTCATTTGACAAAAAGGCACTGAGCATCTGTTTTGTGCAGGTCCTTGCTGGAAGGTGGGAAGATGGCAGGGAGCAAGAAGACTTCTCAGACCTTACAGTTCAATGGGGTAGACAGACCCCAACACAATAAAAAACCCAATACACAATTACAAATTGAGATAAATGCTGGGAAGACAACCCAAGGGTGCTGACAGAAGAATAAAGGAGGAAAATGTGTTTTAGCAAAAATGGTCAGAGAAGGCCTCTCTGCGGGGAGACAGGAGCTGAAGGAACCAGCCAGGGGAAGAGCATCCTGGGCAGAAGGAATGGCATGTGCACAGGTCCTGGGGCACAAACAAGCTTAGAGGAGTTCAGAAACTAGAAGCATTTAGGAAAGTCTCTAGCTTTATCTCCTTTCATGCTCCCCTTCTCACTCACTCAGTCCCATCCATACTGTCTTCCATGATGTTCCTCAAGCCTTCCTAAACACATTTCCCCTTCAGTGAATGCCCAGAACCCCCTCCCACAGCTTTCTGCATGACCCACTCCAGATGTGTGCTGGTAAATGCATAACAACTAGATCTCTGGGAAGAAAGCTCGAATTTGTGGCATTTGCCAATTTCTGTGGTGTAAACACTCCCACCCTGGCTGATTTCAAGCTACCAACCAGGTATCACTAAACAAGGATCTGGGAAGAGATGGGTGCAACTGGCTCTCGTGAGCCTGTGCAAGCCAACTCCAGCACACCACTGGCTTGCTCCCTCATTTCATTCAGGCCTTTAAATGTCACCTCTTGAGAGAAACCTGTCTTAATTCCCCCCATCAAAAACAGCACCCCCCACCATCCCCATCCTCTGCCCTGTTTTTACTTTTCCTCCCCTTCTCTCACCTGGTATTCATTTGTTTCTCTATCACCTCTCTCCCCTGACTAGCAGGGCAGCTCCATGAAGGCTGGGAATCACTAGTGTCTAGAACAATGCTTGGCACATAGCAGATGCTCAATAAACATTAAGAGATAGAAAGATGATGAGGCCTGTGTGTCTGCGCTGTGGTGGCATGAGGAAAAGATGGGGCTAGGTCTGACTGCCCATGGTCTGGTGACTCTGATGTGGACATTGACTTTCCCCTGGGAAGCTTCTGAGCCACTGGGCAATGAGACTGATTTGTGTTTTAAGATGCCCCCTTTGGATGCTGGGTGGGGAGAAGCGCAGAGCAGGTGAAAGCTGAAGCTGGGAGCCCCCTGAAGATGCTTCAGTGGCAGAGAGTGGAAGAGACCAAGAGACACCTGTCAGCCACATTCCAGAAGAAGAATCCTCAGGACTTGGGGGCGGGTGGGGTGTGGGGACCCTAGCTGGACCCTGAGGCCCCCCTAAATCCCTGGCACACAGCAGGAGCCTCTCCAAAACGGGGTCACCGGGGAGCTTGGGTGACGGCGGGCCCAGCAGGCCATCTGCCAACCCACCCACCACGTGGTTCCTCATTATACAGTGCAGTCACTGCTGCCAAGCCTTCGGAGCCACTCTTATACCGTTTTGCTTTTAAAATAGAAGTTTCCTGTGAAACTGCAAATAATTCATTGCTGAGAGTCCTTAAAACGTTCACAGGTATTTAAAATGCTATATAATCAAGTTCGCAAAAATATAAAGTGTAAGCGTTAAAATACTTTAATATTCTAATTAAAACTGACCACTTATGCCCTGGCACTGACTCCTGTTTACTATTTCCGTAATAGCTGATGGCCTGATCTGGGGGAAAAAAAAAGTTTTTTAATTGGCCTAAAAAAAAAAAAAAGAAGAAAAAGTCAAGTTTGCTCTAACCAGTGATGCACTGAAGAAACTAAAACTCACACTCACAATATATCCACAGGTTTCCAACCTGCTAAGGTATGGGGGGGTCTAGGCATCTGTGGGTCCACCCATCCTGCTCCCCTGGAAACAGGGAATGGGCAGGAATAGGAGAAAAGAGAGCAGAAAACCTTTAAGTCTCAGGGTTGTGAGAATGCCCACAACCCCAGAAGCCACCAACCACCCCACTCCACCAATTAGGTCCTCACTATTGAAGGCCAGGAGGGAAATTTTACATATTTGTAAAGTTTAAGGAGATGAGCCAAGGCTCCATCTGCTCCATAAACCCTGATCTCTATCAAGCACAGCCATGATGCCTTTGCTGTTCCCTTGCACTTCCCCTTGCAAAGGTCTACTCAATCTTCCATTCTTGGCTCAAATGTCACCTCCTCAAAGAAGCCTTCGCTGATTATCCCCACCCCAGTATTCAAGGAAATTGTCCTGTTGTCTGGTCTGCTCTCGCTGTTCTTCTGTGCCAAGGGGTGGCCTGTCACCCTGCCCCTACAAAAGTCACCTTGAATGAGCGTGTTCTCTGGACCAAACGTGGACCGCCCTGTCAATGGCAGCCCTTGACTGGTTGCTGGACCTCTCCTCCCAAACTTGGCTCCCAGCACACGAATTCCCTTTCCTGGCACTGAGAACCATCTGTAATCATATATTATCTGCCTATTTTCTTGTTCAGCGCCCCCTCCTCCTCTGTGCTATAATTTCCATGAGATCAGAGGTATTATAGGTGCCCAGGGTCCACCTGTGTGCACACAGCAGGTGCTCATTAAATGGCACAGAAAATGGTCCCTTAGCTCCCACCTGAACCTCAGTCTTTGTTTTAAAAAATGCCTATTTGGCTCATTCATTAACTCATTCATTCATTCAACAACATCTCCCCCTTACCAAGGACCCACTTTGTGTCAAGCCCTGGAGATACCACAAGATGCAATGACCCTGGGGTCCCCCAGCGCCCTTTACCCCAAAGGGTTCTGCTTCCTTTCCCATCTGCTCCCAGTCCCATGGACCTGTCAGGCCCGGGGCCTTGGACTCCGGCCCCTGAAAGTACAGGCTCCAACAACTCTCTCCACGGGCTCCTTGACCTTCTGATCCCTGGCCTCCTGGTCCTTGTTCTCAAAGGCCTCTCGCACCGGCACCCTCCTTCCTCATTCCTGCCCTACTTCTGGGCTGCATCACTATTCACCTGCATGCTGGCTGCTCCCTGCTCCCACCCAGTCTGACACAATGGTTCTCAGCTAGGGGTGACTGTGTCCCCCAGGGGACATTTGGCAATATCCGGAGACATTGATTGTCACACTTAGGGTGGAGGCAGCTGGCAATTCAGTGGGTAGAGGCCAGGGATGCTGCTTAACATCCTACAATGTATAGGACATCCTCCCACGACCAAATGGCCCAAAATATCCATAGTGTGGAGGTTGAGAAACATTGTGATAAAAGATCTTTTAAGCACAGCTCCAAATATCTCCCTCTCAAGGTGCTCAAACACCTTCTATAGCTCCCTATGGCCTACCAAGCTATCCAGCAAGGTCCCTTCATGACATTCAGGATCCTGCATCCTCCCAACCTAATCCCCGCATCTCTCTTTCACACACAAACCAAGCTGGCCTGCACGGTGCTTCCCAGGCTCGGCCCTAGTCATCCAACCCCGGGGCCCTTTGCCCATGTTGTACTCTCCTCCATCTGTCAGCCTGTCAAGTCTTCCAGCTTTCAAGGCATGTATTAAATGTTCCCAGGATCCTTGGATGATCGAACCTCTGTCTCTCCTCTGTGCCCATGCCCTGGGCTTCAATTTCCCCTGGGCCACCTGCTACCCCTGTCCATTCCAGTCACTACTGTTTGTGGGTTCTCTAAGACTCTTTGGGAAACCTGGTCTCACTCATTTCTCCCCACCCAAGTACCCAACACAGTACCTGGTATATAGGAGGTGCTCAAACACCTCTGCCCACTGAAGTTTCAAATCCAGAAATGTCCCAAATGCAACCAGTTCAGGTCATCAGCCTTTTATTTGGACTGATTCCAATCCCTTTAGTTTTGCCCTATAATGTACTGCGATTTCCACTTTCTCTCTTTCCCCTTCATCTCAGCTCGATGCAGAAGCCTGAAATGCTCTGTCCATAATGTGAGCAGAGACAAAGATGCTACCAAGCTACCTGCTGTCCCTGCCCAGACAACCCCCAACCTGCCTGGGGGCAGTCCTGCTCTTTTTTTTTTCTTTTTTTTCTTTTTTTAATTTATTTTGGCTGCGTCGGGTCTTAGTTGTGGCAGGCGGGATCTTTCGTTTTGGCGCCGGGCTTCTCTCTAGTTGTGGCACGCAGGCTTAGTTGCATGTGGGATCTTAGTTCCCCAACCAGGGATCGAACCCACGTCCCCTGCATCAGAAGGCGGATTCTTTACCACTGGACCACCAGGGAAGTCCCAGTCCTGCTCTTTTGCAGTTGATTTCAAATGACAAGATAAAAAATTCTCAAAGCTGAAAACCTGGGCTTCCCTGGTGGCGCAGTGGTTGGGAGTCCGCCTGCCGATGCAGGGGACACGGGTTCGTGCCCCGGTCCGGGAGGATCCCACATGCCGCAGAGCGGCTGCGCCTGTGAGCCGTGGCCGCTGGGCTTGCGCGTCCGGAGCCTGTGCTCCGCGGCGGGAGAGGCCACAGCGGTGAGAGGCCCGCGTACCGCAAAAAAAAAAAAAAAAAAAAAAAAAGCTGAAAACCTAAAAACCTCCTTAAGAAAGCCAAACACAAAAGTCGCCTATAATCTCCACCACCCAAAGAAAATGCAAAAGAGACACAGGAAACTCTTCCACTCGGAGAGGTAAGGGAGCTGGAATATGTATACACCACCTCCTGAGACTGAGTGCTGCTCCCGAAAGTTACCCAGAACTTCTGGCCTGCCCCACTCTCAGGAAAGTGTTCTTAAGGTTTTGAACATAAGCCCCCAGGGGACAGAGATACATCATCAGCAGGTGAAAGCTTGTCAGAGGACACTGAAAAGTCCCAGATGCTTTTGCATCTGCCTCAGGCTACACAGCGACCGACCTCCACCCCAACGTGAATTCCCGCTGCATCTAGCAACCGTCCCTCATTTTCATCTGGGGATCTCTATCCCATCCCATACCACTCCCTTCCAGCTGCCGTGAACATCTGCTTTTTTGGCAAGCTAGCGTCAGAATCTCCTTCTTGTGGGTGGAGAAGCCCCTCCTTACATGAGTCTTGGTGGGAGGCTGAGTCGCTTTCTGTTGCTTGCAATTAAGAGTCTTGGATGGGGTTCCTCCCAGACTCTAGGGATGAAGGTCGAGACCCAGGTCTAGGCCAATGAACAAATCTCATTCACCTGTCCGGGGAGGCTCTGCTTGTCTGATTTACAAAAATTACACACTATGTGCTGCTCAGCTCCAGTTTTCATCCACATAACAATGTGCTGAGGATGTTTCCCTGGGACAAAAAATATCAACTGGTCTTTCTCTTCTTAAAAGTATTTCCCATACTTTAAAAAAAAATGAAAACAAAATCAAACGAACTTTGTTTGGAACAATTCTCCCCTTGAGAAAGCTGGAATCCAGGGGGTATTTGCAAACCTTGGCTAGACACTCTGGGTAGACGGTAGTCAAAGGCAAACCAGAGGATCATGCCCCACAACTGCAGTAGCTAATCAGGACTGGTGACAGGGTGGCTACAGCTGGTCCCTGGGTCTCAGACACTAACTCCATTTCTCAAAAATGCTGCAATAACCAGGGGGCCTTTATTATTCATTTTGTACTTATAACTAAAATAGCTCCTATTTTTTGAAGAATTACTGTGTTGGGAGATGTACCAAGAACTCAACATCCACAGTACTGAATCTTCACAGCAACTCTATGATAGCTACTAGCAACAGTATTTCCATTTTAAAGGTGAGGAAGGGCTTCCCTGGTGGGGCAGTGATTAAGAATCCGCCTGCCAATGCAGGTGACACGGATTCGAGCCCTGGTTGGGGAAGATCCCACATGCCACGGAGCAACTAAGCCCGTGCGCCACAACTACTGAGCCTGCGCTCTAGAGCCCGTGAGCAACAACTACTGAGCCCACATGCCGCAACTACTGAAGGCCGCGTGCCTAGAGACTGCGCTCCGCAACAAGAAAAGCCACCACGATGAGAAGCCCGCGCACCGCAACAAAGAGTAGCCCCTGCTTGCCGCAAATAGAGAAAGCCCACGTGCAGCAACGAAGGACCCAATGCAGCCAAAAATAAATGAATTTTAAAAAATAAATAAAGGTGAGGAAACTAAAGCTCAGAAAAACTTACCAGTAGTTTGCTGAGTGCTTACTATGTACCAGGCACTGTTCTGAGTGCCTTACATTGATTTATTTCATTCATTCCTTCAACAGATATTTGATGAGCACCTACTATGTGTCAAGCTCCATTTTAGGTGCTAGGAAGACAGCAACAAGCAGAACAAACAAAAATCTCTGCCCAGCTGGGGCAGCTATTTTAATGGGAGAAATCAGTAAACAAGTAAACGATTAAAAGCTATAATATGATCAATCATGTTAAGTGCTAAGGAAGAAAAAAAACATATAGCGTGGAAAAGAAGAATAGGTTGTGTGTGTTGTGAAATTTTAGTTAGGGTGGCCAGAGAAGGCTTCCCTGAGAAGGTAACTTTTGAGTAAAGACAAAAGTGAAGGAGCAAGCTATGCCAACATGTAAGAAAAGAGAGAAAAGCAACAAGGAGAAGGCCAGAGATCACCATTATTCCCATTTTACGGATGCAGAACAGAGGCCCAGAAAACAGACTTAACTCAAGGTCACACAGCAAGCAAGTGCATGCACCAGGACTAGCATCAAGGACTTCTGACACTAAATCAAATAGTTTTTTTTCCACTGAGATCCCTCAGTGAGCAATTACTTGTGCCACACCTAAATTAAGATGCTTGTGAGAGTGTGCCTGTCACCAAGGAGAGCTGGGAAGTGAGGCGGGCTTCCTCCCCCACAGTCCTGAATACACGTGGACACTCCCAGGCCTGTGCACACACACAGGTGTGCATGCAGGCCCCTCTGCCTCCCCAACAATTCAGGCACAAGAACAGTGTCGCTGAGGGATGTGCAACGGTTAAGCTAATAAAGAAAGCTGCCCAGTCGATGGTTCCTGGAGCAGATCACTGGGGCAGGAGAGATTGCTACCTGTGCTGGGAAAAGCCAGCTTCTCCAAGACCCAGCAAGTCCACAGCCTCAACTAACGGCAACAGGTAAGATGAGCTGAGCTGGAAAGAGAGGGGTTGGGGCCTGAGAAGGGGCTGGAGCCACCAGGTACAGCTATGTGATCGTAGGCAAGGGACAGGCCCTCTCGGAGCCTCATCTATAAAAACAGAGGTGGTGGGTTTCCCTGGTGGCGCAGTGGTTGAGAGTCCGCCTGCCGATGCAGGGGACGCGGGTTCGTGCCCCGGTCCGGGAAGATCCCACATGCTGCGGAGCGGCTGGGCCCGTGAGCCATGGCCGCTGAGCCTGCGCATCCAGAGCCTGCGCTCCGCAACGGGAGAGGTCACAACAGTGAGAGGCCTGCGTACAGCAAAAAAAAAAAAAAAACAGAGGTGATAATACCAGTCCTTGCTCCAAATGCCACTGCAAGTCCATCCTGGTGAATGTCACAGCACATCACAAGCGGTATGGACAATTCTGACCAGGTAACACATGCCTGTGGCATAAATTCAGAGGCTACAAAAGGGTACAGAGGAGAAAGTCAACCTCCCACCCAGCCCATGTCCCCCTGCCAGGGGAAACCAACAACTGTTGGCAGTTTCTTCTGAGTCCTTCTAGAAAGTTCTATACCAACAATTATTCTCACTTGCTTTTATGTGCAAAGAGCAATTTGTCTGAGGTCACCAGCTTGCAAAAGGCAGTGCTGAGACTGGAAGCCCCCATATCTATCTGACTTCACAGCCCAAGTCCCCAGCCTCCGTACCACCGTGCTTCTAGCTGTTGCAGTCTCAGGAAAAGTCTGGAAGACCAGTCCAAAGACAAGCAGGGTTCTGCCACAAAGAATCCCTCCACTCCCCTGGGACCAGGCCACTGCCGGCTTGGGGCTACAGCCCTCATGAGGCCAGGCCAGGGCCCCAGCTGGCCCAAGCACCACATCCTCTTCCTTAGCCACCTGGTCACAGACCAGAATTGCTGAATCTGTCCCCTTCTCCCCACTCTACCCTGTGTCTCTGGTCCACACCCTCATCACCACTCACTGGATGGTACAGCAGACCCCTCAGCACAAGTCTCCCATTTCCTACAGCCCACTCTCCTCAGAGTGACCTTTTCTAATGCAAAACTTGAACAAGCCACTCCTTTGCTCAGAACCGTTCCAGGGCTCCCCATGGCACTGCAGATAAAGCCAGTCCTCCTCCCACCTAAGCCAGCCCCTGTTTACCTGCCCAGACTCCTCTTCCATCTCCCTCCCTCTTGTCACCCACTCATCTGCCACCTGGCCTGACCTGGCTCCTCTAGCACGCCAGCCTCCAGGCCGTTATTAACCCTTGCTGCCCCCCTCCTACCTGGTGCTCTCTTCCCATTTCTCTTTACTCAGATCTTCCTTGACCACCACTGAAATGAAATGATCTTGTTATTTTTCCTCAGAGCTTCCTCACAAGACTTTGCATGCTTTATAATCATATGCCTTGTTTTTCCTTCACTGCTTGCCTCCTCTGGACCAGAATGTATACTCTATGTGGGCAGGAATCTTGTCTCTGTCAATAACAGCTTCATCCCTGATGCCCAACGCAGTGCCTGGCACACAGTGTGGGCTCAACCGTTTGTTGAATGAATAAATAAAATGACCAGAAGCAATACCCTCCATAATGAACCTTCCATGCATTCAACCTGCTCCCTGGCCCACTTCCACACCATAGTTTTGAAAATCTCAGAGGACAGGGCTGGAAATCCCAGCTCCCCCTGGTGGTAAAATGCCTTTGCCACCCCCTGGCTATCGCCGGGACTCCCTTTGTCTCCTCCCTTCTTCTGTGCTGTTACATTAAGCAAAATTTCTCCATTGGCAAATAAATGCTTTTTCCATCAATAACCATGGATGACTAAATCAAACCTTTAGCTGCTGTTCTTATCTCTTAAACAGATCCATGGATTTCCCAACTAATCAGAAGTGAATCAAACACTGCCATTTGAGGTGGGAGATAATCTGGTCAATTTCTTCCAGGAGGAGGGATCAGGGTAGGAATTTGCTTATGGTCCCCCAAAAACAAACACTCTTGTAAATAAAGCCGGCCTCCATCCTGTCTCCACAATGCTACTCTTATTGAGTGAGTCAGGTGTTTGGCTGATTAAAAATTGATCCATTTCAAAATCTAATCAACAGAATAGGATTCTTTCATACGTTATCAAGAGAGCTGCTGACATCGAAAACCAAACCTGTTATTAACCCATGAACTCCGATGACCCGCTGCTCGCTGCTCCGCGGGACCGTAAATTATTCAGTGGTCCAAGACCAGGACTGGCGAGCCTGATGGATTTAGACGAGGGCGCAGTCCAGGGGGTTCAGGTCAATGGCGTGGCCCCATCGGTCCCTGGGGGCTGGGTTCCAGACACTCAGGGTTTTCGTATCATGACTGTGAATACATTACCCCTGTCCACCTGGGCTCTGCCATGGCTATGCCTTTGACAGAAAAGCCTGTCTCAACTTCCCAAGTAGGGAAGGCAGGCTGGCCCAGGCCTCAGGGAGCTGCAGGGCTGGGGAACAACATTATCCCTAAATCTCAAGTTAATAAATTATTTTCTTTGAACTACAGAAAAGGAAAAAATAAACAAAGACAAGGGGGAGCCTGGGTGCATTTTGCAAACAGTTAGGAACAGGCAATACAGTCAGTTCAAATATTTTACCTCCTCATGCAAGGAAGAGCTCTGTTGCAATGGGACTGTTTAAAAGAGGAGATGAAAAAAGCCAGCCATTGGCTGTTTATGTGTCTGGCGGGACCCAGAGGGGCCATGGGCTTTCTGCCAACTTCTGGACTCTTTGACCTTGAATTAAAGCCTCATTAAGAGTCATATCTTATAAAAACAAGAGCAGAGCAAATAAAGGATTTTTTAAAAGGACACATACCCACGCCAAAGTTTCCATCCTGCTAAGCAAGCAGGAAATCCAGTGGCAGCAAAGGCTGTACTTGGCATTATTTGGGGGCCCGTATTCCACCAGCTGAACTGATTAGAAAGAAGGATTTAGGGGGGAAAATGTAAGAGTCTCAGGCAGGGTTGGAAGGAGACGGGAAACTGGGATAAGAAATCTGGACTGTCTGCCAAGTGATAAAGGGGACTGAGGCAAGTCACTTCCTTGTTCTGAACAAGGAGACCCCAGAGGAGTGTAGATGCCATCATGGGCTCCTCGGAGCAGTTGCTGGGAGAACCAGCAAGGCTCTGTGGGCTATGCAGGCAAACAGGGTCAAATCCAGGCTCTGCACTTCCTGGCTATGTGAGCTTGAGAAAGTGACTCAATCTCTCTCAGCCTTGGTTTTCTCATCCATCATATGGGAATAACACAACAGCTATGTATTTTAAGGTAATCTTTGAATGGGAGGCACATGGGAATTACTCAAATGCTCAACGAATGGCATCTGTTGTTTTTGTTGTTCATATTATTGCTATGATTATGCCAGGCGTTCTGCACTCCTTGGAGGAGTATATGATAAAGTTGGTGGTAAATCAGCACCCTCCTCAACTGCACTATCCCAACCCAAATGCTGAACCTTCATAAAAATAATGATTGTGACTTTCTTCTCCAGCACACCAGGCTTTAGTGGGAACCCCAGAAAGTACCTATACAATGTGTTTAAGCTTGAAGGCCCAGGTCCTGGGTTCAAATTCCAGCTCTGCCACTTGCTGGCTATGTGACTTTGGGAAATTGAATTCACCTCTCTGAACCTCAGCTTTCACAACTTCTAAAAAATGGGATGATTATAATATGGATCTCATGGAACTAAACTCACTTATTAGCATAATTCCTGGCACATAGTAAACCCTCAATTAATGCTGGTTATTATCATCATCATCATTATTATTCAGACTCAGTTTTCTACTTGATCAAGTGATTATTTTGTTCATTTACTAGTGAAACTTGAACCTGGCAGGCGCCTCATGCAGAGTGACCCTGGGCAACTCACTCCACCTGTCTGATTCCTAACCAACAAGGGTAAATAATGAAAACTATAAACTCCAAAAGACAAGGCTCCCATCTGGCTTGGTAACAATACTATTCCCTCAGTCTTCAGAACAATGCCCAGGCTACAACAAGCACTTAAAGAAAGAAAGAAAAAGCACTAATTAAACATATTTGCTTGATGAGTTATTTCCCAGAAAATGTCTGTGCCCAGCACAAGCTGTCAGCACCAAATGGACGTACAAGGCAGGTGAACACCTCCCTCCCCAAACCCAGACCCAAACTCTGAAGACCCCCTTGCTGCTAGAGGAAGCACCTGGCCCCCAGCAACCTAAACAGCCTGGACACTTCGGCTCTGCCCCAGAGAGCATGCAGGAGGTCAGAGAGAGGCTGTCTCCCCAGCCAACAAACTCTTACAGACCACCAGGAATCCTCTCTTAAATAATAATATATTTATAAATCTGAGGCCCCTTCTGACCTCTTCTCAAAGCAAAAGCATCCTCTGAAGGCCCCGGGACATGATCATATTGATCTTGTCTGGGCTGTAATTTCGTGGCTTTGAGTTGAGCAGACAGGGTCGGCCTGCCCAGCTGGCTGTGGCCTGGTGGCTCCGGGGTGCCCAACAGCAGCTGGGATGAAAAAGAAATCAGATCTATCCTCCAAAGTTGGGGAGAGCAGCTGCTGCAGGCCAGGCTAAGGGCGGGGACAGGAGCTGTTGGCGGACATCTCCTCCTGCCCTCAGGCCTGGCCTGGCAGCCTCTGAAGGCCCACGGGAACGGAATGAATGGACCATGAGTCCCTGAGGCTCTGGTCAGGCAGGGACATAGCGAGGGGTGCAGTTCTGAGTCCAGGCCCTGCCCCTTGGCCAGGCTGGACCTTACCTGGCCAGATGGTGGAGTCTCAGGAGGCCACAGGCCTGGGCCCAAGGGGCACTGTGCCCCCAACAGCGACAGTCAGAACCTGGCAGACACTTTGAGCTGAGACAAGCTCTCACGCCAGCCAGGCCCTCCCTGCTGCTGAGGCTGCCGTCTACTGTTTACCCGCCGCCTGTTTTCCTCATGATAGGGCTTCCAAGAAGTGCAGAAATAAATCAATGCAGCTGGTCCTGGTGCCCACTGCCCCCACCTTTCTCTCCCGCTGCCAAAGTTCAGTGCCGCCTCCTGTAAAGCTGGGGTGGGCTCTGAGCTGGGCTGAGGGGCAGCCGGAAGTAGAGAACCCCCCCACTCCCCTGCCCATGCTGGAGGCCTTGAGCAGAGGTGTCCCAGGAAAGGCCAGTCAAGGCCAACCCTTATCTTCACCCGCAGGAGAGAAGTGACCAGGCAGGGAGCAGCAAGGAAGAGTTTTCCCTGCCCCGCCTTCCACACAGCACATCACAAACTCAGGAGAGTAGGAGTTCACCCTGAAGCCTTGGCTCTGAGTCACCTGGGGCCTTGGTTAAAAATTCAGAGTCTCAACCCAGCCTTGGGGACTCAGTTTCAAGAGATCTAGGTGGGGGCCAGGATTGGGCACTCTAACAAGCCCCTAGGTGATTCAGCTGAGGAGCCAAGTTTGGGAAACCATGTTTGCGTGCTAAGATGCAACTTCCAGAATGTTCAGCACTGCGACACTCAGAAGAGACAAGAACTGGAATTAAGAGGATAGCTAGATAAAATACAGGACACCCTGATCAATCTGAATTCAGATAAACAACAAATATTTTTTAGTATAAAAATCTCAGGGCTTCCCTGGTGGCGCAGTGGTTGAGAGTCCACCTGCCGATGCAGGGGACACGGGTTCGTGCCCCGGTCCGGGAAGATCCCACATGACGCAGAGCAGCTGGGCCCGTGCGCCATGGCCGCTGACCCTGAGCGTCCGGAGCCTGTGCTCCACAACGGGAGAGGCCACAACAGTGAGAGGCCCGCGTACCGCAAAAAAAAACAAACAAACAAACAAAGTCTCAAATACTGCATGGGATATACTTATATTAAAAATTAATTGTTGTTTACCTGAAATTCAAATTTAACTAGGCATTATTATCATTTTTTTAGATTTTGCAAAATCTGGCAGCCCAAACTGAAAACAATTTACCATTCCACACCAAAGAACTACTGACATAAACCACAACTCATCCACATCAGAGAATATTTATGGCCACTAAAATGGATAGTAGCAGTCAGCACAGCACTTGCCACATGCCAGGCCCTCTTCCACATGTCTCACATTAATGAATTCAAGTAATCTCCAAATAACAGAGGCCAGCACCATTATTGTTCCTGTTTGACAGAAGAGAAAACTGAGGCACAAAGAGGTGAAGTCACTCAGCCAAAGCCACACAGCTAGAGAGAGGCAGAGCCACGGATTAAACTAAAGGAAGTCAGATTCCAGGGTTAAGTACAGATTTAATCACTTTACTGCTCTGTAATGGAAGAATAAATGATAAAAGATACACTAGACCATGTAATCTAGCATAAGGTAGAATAATACTTACACCTGATTTCATTCCATAAAATTTATATATAAATTATAAATAAAGGCATTAGAAATGGTTAGAAGGTCACACACAGCTGGCAGAAGTACAAACTGGTGCAATCACTTTGGAAAAACACCTGGCATATACTATACTGAAGCTATGCAAATAACTCCCTGTAACCCAGTAATCCATTCCCTGATATGTACCGTGGGTCTCCACCAGAGGTGATTTTGTCTACCCCTGAGGGGACATTGGGCGATCCCTGGGGACCCTTTGGACTGTCACAACTTGGGGGATGCTACTGGCACCTAGTGGGCAGAGGCCAGGGATGCTGCTAAACATCCTCCAATGCTCAGGACAGCGCTCACCACAAAGAACCATCCAGTCCTAAATGTCAACTGTGCCAAGATCAAGAAACCCTGATTTATACTCAAGAAAAACACATGCACCCGTGCACCCAAGAGACACTCGGGAACCAGTGTTCCTAGAAGTGCTGTTGGTAGGAGCCCCAAATTGGAAGCCACCCAAATGCCCATCAACAGGAGAAAGGATGAATAAATTGTGATCTCCTCACACAGCAGAATGCTAAATGGGAACGGGAATGAATGAACTGCAGCTACACACAACAACGTGGGTGAATCTCAAGAACATAACGTTGGTGAAAGAAGCCAGACGCAAAAGAGCACATGCTAGGTGATTCCTTTTACATAAAGCTCACAAACAGGCAAAACTAACGCGTGCTGTTAGGAGTCAGGATGGGTCACCCCTGGGGCAGGGGTTGGCAGTGATAGGAGGGGCTTGATGGGGCTTCTGGGGTGGGGGACAGGGATGTTCTATTTCTTAATCTGAGTGATGGTTCCATGTTTGTGACACGTCGTTGAGCTGAACACATATGATCCATGTCCTTTTCTGTATGTTTGTTACAAAAAGTCTAAAGAAATCGTGATAAAAGATTTATCTCAGAAGCAGGTGATTTTTATTTTCTCCTTTTTGCTTATTTGTTCTTTCTACAATTTCCATGTTGAACGTGTCTTACTTTAATGAATGAGGTCAACAGCAAATACGTTTGTTTATTCATCAAAAATTTGCTGACCCCTGCGATGTCATCCCTAGCATGGGGCCCTTGGGGTGGCAGTGCAGGGAGGTGAGGGCATCCCTGCCCTCAAGGAGCTCACAGTCTTGGTGGGGGTAGGGAGAGGATGTAACTATTGTACAACCCAGGTCTGGGTCACAGCCAGCCAGCAGTCGGGTATTTCAACTGTCCAGTACAGCGTTTTAATCAAGTTGATTTCCCTGCTGCAGGGCCAGATATCCTCAGCTGTCCGGCACCCCTGCTCCCCTACCAACCTTCCTCCTGCTTACCCAGAGCTGAATCCATCACTGATGTTACCTGCCTGCCCCTGTGTTCATGAAAGTTTGCCATTCCCCGAATTAGATACTGCAATCAGCACTGTACTATGATAGAAAGATGGACAAAGGATTATAGGAACAAAGGAAACAAAAAATGTATAGGGATGAAGAGGCTGGGGGGTTGGGGGACTTGCTTTTGACAGGAACACAACACACATGGACAAAATACCGCTACATAAATAAAGCAGGTTTTATTTGTGACCAACCTTGGGGTTGAGGGGTTATCAACCAAGAAGTCTTAAAGAGAGGTGATGGGCCATTTGAGAAGGTCAACCAGGGTGAATCTGGAGAAGTGAGCAGCAGCTAAACCTTACTGAGCACTTACTATGTGCCAGGCAGCATGTTAAGGAAGTGCTTTACCTGTACTGTCTTCACTAAACCCAACGACCCCACTGGACAAATGGGAAAACTGAGGCTCAGAGAAGTGACAGGGTTGGCTCACTCAGGATGAAAGAGCTGGGATTTGAACTCACACCGAGCCTGACTCCAGAGCTATGTTCTTAATCATGAGATTTCCCCCCCTCCCCTCCCACAGGAGAGCCACGGCGGCACCATCAGCACCCCTTCTCCTCTCCTCTCGGGGGTCTGCCTGGAGCTACCAGACCCCTGAGGAGGCACACAAGTCAGGAAAGAAGGGAACAGAGTTGAACTGGGAAAGGCAGAGCAGGTGAGCTACAAAGCATTGCTGCAGGGCCCTGCTGGGAACGCAGTTGAAAATACCAGCTGCTCCAAACAGCATCGCCTTTAATCTCTTCAGAAAATGGATGCTGCTACTGGGTCCCCGGAGAGCCCAAACTTTGGGCTGAAGGCTTTCTGGAAAAAAGCTGTTGCTGGGCGTCTCCACAGTCACCCCGTGTGACGTCTGACACTCCACCGCAGCACTGGCTGACAAGCGTCTTCAAAGGACAGAAATCGGCAGCTTTGCAGTCTTTTCATACAGATGTCATTCACCCACAGGAAGCGCTCTCCCCGTGCATTGTGAGAGTTATTTTGGTTTAAGGAAGCCAACCCCAGAGCAAATCCAAGAAAGAAATCAAAGAAAGGGAGGGAAAAAGAGCAGCTCTGGCAAAAATGAGAAAAAGTGGCATTTGGGTAAACTGCACACAAAACAATCTTTTCCAAGATGATCTTTTTTGAGATCAAGGATGAGGGGGGAGAACTGTGCTGAAAGTCAGCAGGTGTAGTGGGCTCAGGAAGATGTATGGGGCTTTGTGGGTGTCTGCGGGCCATGTTTAAAGAGTAGGCAAAACTCATTCTCAATGAGCCAGACTTGCTGGGCTTACATGTGACTGGGGGGAAGGGTAGGTGATCCCTGCTAAGGGGTCCACATGGGCTTCTCTGAAGAAAATCTGAGACCCAAAGGGAGAGAACATCCCACATCTCCTGATGCTCCACGTGGGAGCTTATTTCTCTGGGTGGTTTACTGACACAACTGTGGCTGAGGCACTGCCCAGCCCCTCTCTGAAAGTTCCTGTGGAAAGGGTACGTTCAAAACCCCGCAGGCAGGATTTCCCTGGTGGCGCAGTGGTTAAGAATCCGCCTGCCAGTGCAGGGGACACGGCTTTGATCCCTAGTCCGGGAAGATCCCACATGCCGTGGAGAAACTAAACCCGTGTGCCACAACTACTGAGCCCGCGTGCTGCAACTACTGAAGCCTGTGTGCCTAGAGCCCGTGCTCCGCAACAAGAGAAGCCACCGCAATGAGAAGCCCACGCACCACAACGAAGAGTAGCCCCTGCTCGCCGCAACTAGAGAAAGCCCACACACAGCAATGAAGACCCAATGCAGCCAAAAATAAATAAAAATTAAAAAAGAAAAAAAAGATCCCACATGCCGCTTGGTGCAGCCAAAAAAATTTAAAAAACAAAAACCAAAACGGAAGGCAGTGCAATTCTGCCCAGAGCTGTGTCCTGGCATGCCGTGTGGCCTCCCTCTGTCCCCTCCTCCTCTGAATGATGTTTTTTCAAACAACAGGGTACATCCTGCACCACCTGGCATGTCTGCACCAGACCAGGTGGCAGATGTGGCATGTGTCTGGTTCACCTTGTAGAAATTTGGCCATGCAGAATGGACTGGCCGAGAGTTTCCAGAATGCTGTGTAGGGAGAACTGTTTTGGGGGTATTTCTGATTGTAGGTGGTAGAAATTTAATCAAGGAGCTTAACCCGCTACCCAAAAAAAATCCAAAAACAAACACAAACAAACAAAAATAACAAAGTGGGCTCCCGTGAATAAACTATTAAGAGACAGAGAAGGTGGCCTCTGGGATGATTCAACCAGTCTGTCTCTTTCCATATCCTGACTCAGCCTCTCCTTACAGGCTGGTTTTACTCTGTCCCCATGAGGCTGTCTGCAACCCCAGCTACAGGCAGCTCTGGGCTTCCTTCCTTGAAGCATCTCAGCTAGAGAGAAAAGAGAGACTCCCCTCTATGCTTCAACTGAAAAATCATGGGGACACTCTAATTGGCCCAGCTTGAGTCATGTGATATCCCCTTGAGTCATGTGACCAATCACCTTAGCCAGGGGGATGGAGTACTATGATTGGCAGCTCCCCCTCCTTTCTGGGTTGAGTCACATGACTGAGGGGAGGAGGTGGGAAGCAAGATAAGGCCACCACAGGAATGGTGAGGAGCAGGGGTATATCTGCTACATGCTGAGCAATGGTATCTGGCTGCTGCCTGATTTTGTCATCCCATGAGCGCCCAGCCTGACTTCTCCTAGTCCATTATCATGAGAGACAGACTCACAACAGCCGTTTGGATCACAAATAGGAACATCCACTGGGCACTCATCAGGTACCAGGTGCTCTGCCAAGTGCCTTCCATGAATAATCTCATTGGATCCTTAGAGCAACCCTCTGTCATCCCATCTTACAGTCGGAGAAGCTGATGCTCAGAGAGGTGCAGAGGCTCACCCAGGATCACACAGCTTGTAAGAGGGAGAGCTGGTTGTTGAAACTGACTCTAGTAGACTTCAAAGCTAGTGTTCTTTTTTTTTTTACTGAAGTATAGTTGATTCACAACGTTGTGTTAATTTATACTGTACAGCAAAGTGATTCTGTTATACATATATATATATATACATTCTTTTTCATATTCTTTTCCATTATGATTTATCACAAGATATTGAATATAGTTCCCTGTGCTATATAGCAGGACCTTGTTGTTTATGCATTCTCTATATAATAGTTTGCATCTGCTAATCCCAAACTCCCAATCCATCCCTCCCCCACTCCTCCTCCCCCTTGGCCACCACAAGTCTGTTCTCTATGTCTTTGAGTCTGTTTCTGTTTCATAGATAAGTTCATCTGTGTCATATTTTAGATTCCACATATAAGTGATATTGTATGGTATTTGTCTTTTTCTTACTTCACTTAGAATGATAATCTTTAGGTCCATTCATATTGCTGCAAATGGAATTATTTCCTTCTTTTTCATGGCTGAGTAGTATTCCATTGTATATATGTACCACATCTTCTTTATCCATTCATATGTAGATGGACATTTAGGTTGCTTCCATGTCTTAGCTACTGTAAATAGTGCTACAATGAACATTGGGGTGCATGTATCTTTTCAAATTATAGTTTTGTCCAGATATATGCCTAGGAGTGGGATTGCAGGATCATACAGCTACTCTATTTTTAGTTTTTTGAGGAACCTCCATACTATTTTCCATAGTGACTGTACCAATTTACATTCCCACCAACAGTGTAGGAGAGTTCCCTTTTCTCCACACCCTCTCCAGCATTTGTTATTTGTAGACTTTTTAATGATGGCCATTCTGACTGGTGTGAGGTAGTACCTCATTATAGTTTTGATTTGCATTTCTCTAATAATTCAAAGTTAATGTTCTTAATATTGACCTCATTCTGACCCCCAGAGGAAAACACTTAAAGGAGTCAAGCTCCCCTAGAGAGGCACGAGGGGATTTACATGCTGGGATAGAGGAAGGTCCCCAGGTACAGTGACCACAGAATGGCAACCTCTAGCACAGAGATACTTGTCACCTGTACAGAGCTAAACCCCGTTCATCACTCACCCAGGGCCTGGCACCAGTGGGTACTCAACAAATGTTGGATGAACTGGATCCAAGCCCTGGGAAAAGTTAGGATGGAGAGACTCCCCAGGGGGTATTTGGACTCTGGTCTCTGTGACCAGAGAGTGACACTCCCTGTGACCAGGGAGTGACAAAGTGGGCCCTGACTCCAGGGCAAGTGACAAGTGTCAGATCACATGAGAAGCAGAGGAGCTGCCAGACATTCTAAAGAAGAATCCCAAAGGAGAAACTCAACCCTCCACTACACTGAAAGGACTTTCTGTCTAGCATTATTGGAGACAAGAGAACCTGAAAATGCTCACACTACAAAACACCCAGAAATAATGGATAGAATACACCAACATCCTTTAAATATACAGGTCAGTTCAGTAAGAAAGTAAGAGAAGTTCTCAAGGGTCATAACTAAAGAGGAAACAAAATCAAACTGCTAAATATGTGAACTGATACTTCAGTGCCCTTGGCAATGAAACGGTGAACAGGTGCCCATCTTAGTAGTCCAGAGCCCTTCACCCTCAGTGAGAGTGGGTCAGAACACATCTATCCACTAACACAGAAAGAAAAGAACAGTAGAATTTGATCTATCTTGGCCCTGCCTCTAGATTGGAAAACCAAAAAGTAGTCTTCCCTGGTAATTCATAACCACAGGTCTGCCCTCACATGGGTTTGGAGGTCAATTTTATACTACCCTTCAAGTTCTCAGACTTGTGTACACCAGCACCACCTGGATACACAGATTGCTGGGCTCCACCCCCAGAATTCCTAATTCAGAAGATCTGGAATGGGGCCCAAGAATTTTCATGTCTAAGTTCTCAGGTGCTTTTGGTCCAGGGACCACACTTTGAGAACTACTGCTGTCAGCCAAGCAATTAGCATTTAAAAAATTCATTCTCTCTGGTAATACCCCTGGACATTAAGCAAAAGCGAATACAAAATCTCTCTAGAGCAGGAGTGAGCAAACTATGACCTGTGGGTCCAAATCCCACCCGCCTGCAGGCCAAATCCAGCCACACCCATTAGGTTACTTACTTCTGGCTGCTTTTGTTGCACAACAGTGGGAGCTGAGTTGTTGTATTAGAGACCACAGCCTGCAAAGCTAAGAATATTTGTTATCTAGCCTTTTACAGAATACAGCTGGCCAACTTCTACGCTAGAGGTAATCCAGGCCACAGAAAATTACCAGAGATTCAATCCTACTATAGATGAGCTTTCAATCCAAAATTACAAAACACCTGGGGAAACAGTCTACTCTGTGTGAGAATCAATACACACAACACACACAGCTAGCAAGATCAGATCTAAAAACTTCAGATAAAGGAATTATTATATACAGACTATAAACATAACAGAGGGGCAGAGCCTACACTTAGCAACTCTTAGGTCTTCAATCAAGTGGGGTCTACCGTGTGCCAAGCTTTGGGCCAAGTGTTTTACATGGTCCAAATCCTTTTCACATGAAGAACTCCACACCAAGGCTCAAAGATGTCTCTTCACTTGCCTAACTTTATACAGCAAATATGAAAGAGAGCCAGGATGAAACCCAGTTCTAGAAGGTTCTAGAGCCTATGACTCACTTCCACTCCACAACAGGGTGATCTACCCTAGGGATTGGGAGTTCTTAACTTGGAGTACCTAGCTAAATATGGAGGACCCAACAACCCCCTGAAACTACAATATATGCAAAATGCTATGTGTCTCTAGCACAGAGAGGATCCATAGCTTTCATCAGATTCTCAAAGCTGAAGAAGCCCAGAGATAGATCCAAATGCAAACCTTCTCTCCACACCATACCAGAACCCTGTTAGTAACTAACATTTCTTGTGCACAATGCCAAACACCATTTGAACTTTGTAAAAATATGCTTGTTTAGATCCCACACAATCCTATGAGGAAGTACTTTTACCATCCCCATTTTACAGATGAGAAAACTGAGGCCACAGAGGGGTCAAGTAACTTGCCTGGGGTCCCACAATTAACAAGTGGCAGAACAGGGACCTCAGAGTGGAATCTACTCACCTGAACACTTAACTCCTGCCACACTGCCTCCTGCTGCCTGTAGTAAGCAGCCCTCCAGTTCTGAAAGCAATCACTTGTCTATACACGTTTGGAGGGCCTGGGGTCTTTCCTGTCTACCCTGGAGCCACTTCTACATGCACAAAAAACAAGAGGGTACTTCTACCCTCATTTCTGAGCAAACCTCCTTCCTAATCCCAATCTTCATGTCCAGAAGAATATTTCAAGGCCAGCCAGACATGAACAGGACACTTCTTGGAGTGTGAGCATTCCCCTGTCCCCCACCACCTTGCCTGGCGCTGGCCTAGACACCAACTACCTACTTGGCTGCTGTCTTGCTCATCGCCAAAACACACATTTACCCAATTTTTCAGAATGAGCAATATTTACTCAACAGCCCAGAATGGCTCATATGGAACTATTAAACCCCACTGCCTCAGTCTGCAGCTTGGAGCGCGATAATGAATCAGTATTTTGGAGCGATTACGATGCTAATAAGAATGTGTGAGGCACAGAATATCACTGTGCAGGGGCAGCCGCCAAATCCCCTGGACTCCCTGCCTCCCAACCTCTCTCTCAGGAATTCCACCATCCCAGAAACCAGCCTGCTTGAGAACCTCCAGCACCCGGCACCCCCAGGCGGGCTGCGCCTGAGTTATCGGAACACAAAGCAGATGAGAAACAGAAGCCTACCATTTTGCAGAGGGCGGGCCCCGCTATGCCAGCCCTCGTCCGGGATGTGGAGAGCAACGGTGCCCCGCTCCTGACGGCCCTGAAGGCCCCAGAGCCCCCTATTCTGGCGGGGCCTAGAGTTTCAGCACAGCATTTCACAGACTCAAACACGCACAAATATTGGAGAAAAAATACTTGCTCCCTCAGGCTTCATGCCTGAAGCAATGTTGGATTTGGTGTTTTTTGGGTTGTTGGGTTTTTTTTTTTTTGATCTTTCTCTTTTCACAAGCCCCTAGGTAAATAATAACTGGCAGAAAGGAAGCATATATTTGAATGTGGTAAGGCCCTCCCCTGCCCCCCTCCCCATCTGCCCAGGAAAAATGGCTCTATTCCTGTCCCTACCTTGACCTGCTCCATCCTACATACTGATGAATTTTCTGGATGCCTGGAAAGGCCAGGCATGCACTTTCCAGCCAGGGGACAGTGATGGGTACATCTGAGTCTTCCTGTCTAGCCACTTCTCTCACCCTAGGCTCCAGGCCCTCAAACCCCTCCAATTCTCCTCTTTCACCCCTCCAATGCCCCCTTCACCCAGTAACGGTTCCCCTCTGTTTCAGGATAAAGACCTCAGCAGGGCCTACAAGCCCCATCTGAGCCAACCCTGTCTACCCTCCCCAGTCACACCCTACCTCTCTGCCCCTCACTCTATGCTCCAGTAACACTGGCCATATTTCACTTGCTGGAACCAGAGGTGTATCTTCCCACCCCAGGACCTTTGCATGTGTTGCTCCCTTCCTCTGCCTGAGGAAGGAAGAGAGGATGACCACAGCCTCTCTTTACTTGGCTAACTCAGGAGTCCTTCCTTAACTTCCAGATTAAATCTGTTATACCATATACCATATCATCATTCCTAGCTCATTTCCTCCACAGCCCTTCACAGGGTTTGCAATTTCAAGTATGTGTGATTATTTGATTAATGTCAGTCTCTTTAGGGATTTCACTTCTAAACACTGTGGAGACCATCAGGGCAGAGAGCATGTCTGTGTTGATCACTAGGGCATCACTAGGGCATAGCCTGCGACCTGGCACATAGTAGGTGCTGGATAAATACAGATGACTGATTGGCTGAACGAATAAATCCCTGAGCCCCAGCCCCTCCCCTCCTCTGCTTCCTTAACTGGCTGTTTCTTCACTGAGCTGGACCCCATAGCTTTTCAGGCCTTTTCTACATGGCCCTGTCTTATCTACTGCAAAGTGTCACGTTCACACTACAAGCACCAGATAAATATTTAATCACAATAAAATGTTCATGGACCCTCAACCAGAATGGCCCTGTGCCCTTCCCTTGGCTTGGTTGAGTGAGTGTGTGTGTGTGTGTGTGTGTGTGTGTGTATGTGTTTGTACACATCTATATTTCCACACAGAGTCTTCAACAGAAATGTACACCCCAGCACAGGCAGAAAAACACATACATGTGAATGTGTCCATCACATTCATTCAGCATGAATTAAGTGAGAACCCACTGCATGCCAGGCACGAGTGTTGGGGGAAGAACAGTGAATAAAACAGACCCACTAGGGGCCACACAAGAGCCTGCTATGTGTTAGTCCCAAGTTAAATGCTTCAGGCAAATTCACTCATCAAATCCCAACAATATTTCCTGTGAGAGAGGCATTGAGGGTCCCCATTTCACAGACAAAGAAGCTGAGGCACAGAGCAGAAAGCACTGGCCTGAAGTTTCATTGATAGGGGCAGAATTTGAACCCAGGTCTACCTGACTTTGGAGCCAGGTTCTTGGCCTTGAGAAAAGGGCCAAAGACATAAAACCAGAAATACAACTTTTTTCCATCACCCCAGTGTTTTAAAAGCAAAAACACCTAGAGATGCCCAGGGACATGGTCTGGCTGAGGGGAGAGTGATCCATTCACTTCAGGGAATATTAGGCCAGTAAAACACTTGTTCTGAAGACAGCAAAATGATGTGGAAAAGGCTAATGTCAGTATTAAGTGAAAACACCAAGAAACAGAATCAACCATGGTTCTGATGGCAAACCAGGAAGAGTAGACAGAAGCACACTGAAGTGCTAAGCGGGCTGGGTTATTGGCATCTCCTTCCTCTTCTTTTCTCTTTTTAAAACCCTCCACGTGGCAACATGGCTTTCATAAGACAAAATTAATTTTTAAAATCCCTTCTTTTCCTTTCAGTCGCGGGATTCCCTGATAATCCTTCTGTGGCCAACGCCTCCCTCCCTACCCCACAACCCAAAAAGCTTTCCTCAGCTCCTCTGGTCCCCTAACAACTCAGGAATGAAAATAAGTAGGAAAAAGAAGGCAGAGCAAAGGAAGCCATGGTGTTGCTATGTGCAGGGATTCTAGGGATGCAGAACTGGGAAGATGTGTGTGTGTGTGTGTATGTGTGCGCGCGTGCGCATGGGCGCACCAGTGAGTATATGTGCACGTGTGTGCATGTGACTGCATGTGCATGTGCCTGTGGCTGAGGATGCCATGGGCCTGTGGCTCTCCAAGCAGTCTCACCAACCACAGCCTGGCCTCCACATAGCCACAGTGGGGAAAATTGCCCACCCCAAGAAAGGGGCAGCAGGGAGGGCAACCCAAGGCAGAGAAATAGCAGGTGTCACCACTTGCTCTCTTTCTAAGGTCTTGAGCTCTTCTTGGAGGAAACATAACTGTCATGTCCCTTTATCACGGACACCTGGCCATCTAGAGGATTAATTTGATAATAGGGAGGAAGGGGGAGCAGGCGTTAAGCCTCTCTCTCTGCTTCTGAAGGCAGCCGCAGCAGCCTAACTCTCTCCCTGGCTCTCAGAGAAGCAGCCTTGTCTTGTCCACACTTTACAGAGGCCATGGGCTCCAATAGAACCTTCCAGAGTGGGCTGGACCAGAATGGTCCTGAGGGAAGTGGAATTTGCTCCTCTCCGTACCTTCAAACCAAATTCAACCCCTGCTTCCCAATGGGGTCCCGAAAGTTTAGCAGTTGCTCCCCCAAACTTTCTAGGAGCAACAAAAGTGTTGTGCCATCAACAGATGTTTATCGAGCATCTAAGATGTGCCACGCTCTGTGCTTATGACAAGAGTCAACAAGACAGACACAAATGCTGCCCTCGTGGGTCTTAAAATAAAAAAACAAGGCAAGCAATCACAATGAACTGTGATGTAATAATTATGGGGGAAGCCCCCTGATCCTGCCAGGAGGTTCAGGAAAGCCTCCCAGATTAGAGATGTAAAGGATGAGAGAAATCTATCAGGTAGAGCGATGACAAGAGAGTTCCTGGAATGGGGAACAGCATATGCAAAGGTCTGGAGATAAGAAAGCATAAGGCATTTGTGGACCTCATAATAATTAAGTCTGGCTGGGGGAACTGGTGGCAAGGAAGTGTAGTAAGAGATGGAATGGTGGAGGTAGGTGAGGATGGGAGGCGGTGATCACAACAGGCCTGGTAAGCCAAGGTAAAAGGACTTCATCCCCTAAGCAGTAGGGAGCCACTGAAAGTTTTTAAGTGGAGGAGAGGGTGTCGTGACCTGATTTCACTTTTTTATAAAGCTCATTCAAGGCAGAGTTCAGGGTCTTCAACTCTTGGTTTTGACCTCAGAATCAAGCAAGGGCATCTCCATTTGACTTAAGTCACTGCCACCTCTCTGCCATGATTTCCTGGGGATGCATGCCTTCTATACAGAGTCCTGCGACCTGCCAAAAAGACCATATGAGTTGGGATTGAGGCCTGGGGTTCATACCCTACACATCACCTCTCCAACCCTCAGTCTTGCCAACTGAAAAACGGAGAAAAGACTCAACCTCCCTCCTCCAACTGGGAGGATTAAATGAGCTCATACCTGTCAGGGGCTCAGCGCGGCGCTTGCTGCTGGGAAAGCACTTCATAAATAAGCTACTGAAATGTTTCTTTTCACCCGTTTAGAGCCCCCTTAAGCACTGGGACAGACTTGGAGACCCAGGGCCCACAGGTCCAATTTGATATTTATGAACAGGCAAACCTGTTGTGTGCCCAGCATTTAATTACTTTCAATTTCTTCCCTGCATTTACATCTTAAAAGAATGTTCACAAAACCCAGGTTTCTGGCTTCTCCTGAAAACCCGAACCATCTGCTTAAACCCACTGCAGCACAGCCCCTCAAGCACCCCTGAAGGCATGACCAACATCTTCCACCCAAGCTCCAACTGTCAGACCAGCTGGGGGGTGACCTCAAGGTGGGGAGTTTCCCAGAGCTCAGGGCTAAAGATGCTACATCTGGGTAGGGGGCAGGCAGGGGAGGGAGGGGCTGCCTGGCAGAGACCACCCCCTGACAAAAAGGCCCCCCCCTCACTTGCCGCCCCCAACCCACCTACTCTTTGGTAACATCCCTTCCAAGTTATCCCTCTCTCCCTCCAATATCTAAGGAGCTTTGCCCTCAAAAAAAAAAAACAAAAAAATTCCAGCTCTATGCTGTGGCCCTCAAGGCCCTGTGTGATCTGACTCCTGCCATCTCTTAACTCCACCTGCCACCTCCCCAGCTCTAGGAGGCAGAAAGCTAAGACTGGGGGGATCCAGCAAAGTAAGAAGAGGTTGGAAATTGCCCCATTTTGCAGATTGGCATAACTGAGGCATAAATAGGGCCCTCGCTGAAATCCAAAAGGTCCAGGAATCAGCCAGTAGTCCTACTCCCTTCACTAGCAGGGCTCGGCTATCTCTGCCTAGCAGCCCCTCAGCAGAGGGGCCCTGGCGTTATCAGGACACTTTCAGGGCATGGTCCTCTCCCACCCACGACCCACCACGCTCAGTGGAGGTCTGCATATTTTTTCAGAAACAAGGCCCGGTTCCAGAAATGGAAAAGTAACCCTCCAGCCCCAAAAACCCTGCAGAGGGGCCTCCTCAGCTTATGAGCCGCCTCTCCAGCTGGCCAGCGTGGCAGGTGCCATTATCTGCAAGGATGGAGCAAAACGTCCCCTCGGGCCCCACCCTCTCAGCTGCCCTCCCTCTACCTTCTCTTGTACCTGCAGTTTGAGAATTGCTCTGTCCCTGTCTCTCTCTCTGCTCCTCTACTGTGTTCTCCCTTCCTCCCCAGCCAGGGAAATGGGGGTAAAAAATCTCCCAAGATCCCCAATTTAAAATAAAGTCAGATCCTTTTCTCTCCCCTTCCTCACTACCTAATGACCACACTTGTGTGAAGTTGATGCTCTACATAACGAAAAGAGAGGCCTCCTTGGAGAGGGTACAATCAGACAATTTTTAAGATCACGGAGCATTAGACCATTCCCAACTGGGTTTACTAATCAAACAGCCAAATCCTTCATAACCAGCCAATCCCTACAGGGCAATTAAATCCTTCCCCTTTAAAACACTTGCCACACTGTCTGGGGACAGAAAGAAAAATTTGCAAAATTCATTTGATAAATTAGCCAGGGAAAAGAAAGGAGTGAATCAAGCTTTGTTCTTTTCATTTTTTTTTAATTATGGAATTCACAATGCCTGAATAATGTTTAATAAGAACTATGAAAATTCCTAACAGTATTACAACACAACACAAAAGAATTAACCTGGTTACCGTGAAAAATTGCATATTTAATTAAGAACAGAGAGTTCAAAACTATCCAGAGATTTCAAAAGTGCTGTTGCCTGAGGGGCCAAATTACATGCTTCCAGGGCTGCTAACGGAGTTAGCGCGTTCAGTCATTACCCAGGCGTTCCCATTAAGTGACTCTGGGCAGATGACATCAAATTCATTTCAAAAGCACCAGGAACTGAAGCATTCACTTGGGTAGTTTAAGGGAAAGCAACTATCCTGCTGGTACAAATCAGACCCCTTGTTGATAAAGGCAATAATTAAAGAATAATGTTAATTAGCTGCTTTTATTTGAAGGAAAGTATGGTAGTTGGAGCGCTTCCAGGCTGTTGAGGTGGGAGTCGCTCTTTCTGGAATAAGGGGAGGCTGCTGGTGAGAATGGAGAGCCTGGGGGCCCACAGAAAAAGAGAAAGATGGCAGGGGCTGGGGGCGGCCAAGACAGGGCCAGGTAAGGAGGATGCTGGCCTGGGCTGCTGGAGGCCTGGGTACCCATGTTGGAATCAGCCTGGTCACCCCAAGGCCTTCAAGAGGGCAGCTTGGAAAGCAAGGGAAGATGGTACTGCCAGTATCTTGGGCACTGTCACCATCAGGTCCACTTCCATCATGGCGGACTCTGGCCAATGCAGATCTCCCTGTCATGCCCACTCCCCTCATTCAGCCATCTCTGTCACACCCACTCCTCTCACACAACTTCCTGTCACACCTACTCCCCACTTGGCCACTTCCTGTCATACCCACTTCCCTCATACAGCCTCCTGTCTCTCTTCATGGTTTGTCACACTCAGCGCTGAATCACCACCACCATCCTTACTATAGCAGACTGTTGTCCCAAAGACAGCCACCACAATATCTCTCATGCTCTTCCAGCACTGTGACCTTGAGCTTGACACTCCTCCCATCGAGGGAGGATTTGAACCTGGTCCTTTGTAACTGCCCTTTGAAACTGGGTGGTCCTTTGTAACTGCCTTGACCAACAGAGAAGATGGAAATGACATTAGTGACTTCCAAGGCTAGATCATGAACACCCCTTCACTTCACCTCGCTCTCTTCAGGACGCTCACCCTTGGAATCCAGCCAACATGCTGTGAGGAAGCCCAAAGTAGTCCACACAGAGAGACCACATGGAGAGGGCACATGTTGGTGTTCTGACTGGTAGCTGAGGTCTCAGCTGACAGCCAGCATCAACTACTAGATGTGTGACTTGTCGAGTTACCCCCAAACTTTGAATCTTCCCAACTGAAGCCCCAGATATCACGGAGTGATTCAGCTGGGCTCTGTCCTAATTCCTGACTCAGATTCTGACTCACAGTATACATAATTGTTTTACCTAGTAAGTTTTGGGGTGGTTTGTTACACAGCAGTAAACGACTGATACATTAACACAAAGTCACACATTTTAAGAACTGCCCTCATCCCCAACATCTCTCTTTCCTCACAGACCCACTGAAGAGGCCCAGCTTGAGAAACAGATTGGTGGATCTGACCACCAGTGACAAGAACTTCTCCAAAAGAAAGCAATAATTAGCCTCTACCTAATGCCTCTTTAGTCAGCTCTCAATAGCCCCCGAGGCCCACAAGCGCTGGCTGTGTGTGGTGACAGGAAGGACTAAAGCAAACCACAGGGTCTAGTGTGGAGGGGAGAGAACAGAGGAAGCACCGTAGTGTGGAAGACAAACTGAGACCCCAATGCAACTGAGGGCTCTTCCAGGACCTACGGCTGGTTCACGGCAGAGCCAGGCTCCGATTCACCTGACTCCAGGGAAGTGGTTTGATTCTCATTAGCAAGGCGCTTAATTAGGGCAGCTCATCAGTATATCCCAGAGAAACAAATTATGCTCTGGCCCAAAGCCACTTACCTGTTAGCAGCTGGGCCAGCCCCAACCCACCAAAGGGGCCATCCTAGGTAGGATGCAAGGGAACATGCACTGATGGGGCAGCTGGGCCAGCTCTAGGGGCTCGGGGACTGGGAACTGGGGGAGCTGCCTTCCCTGGAGCGCCCCACCGTGGAAGCCAAGTGGGAAGCAGGAGCTGGGCCTGGGTTTCTCTCCTCCCCACTCTGGGGAGGCAGAAGGCCTCACCCACCACGAGATGCCAAGATGTTCTGCTCTGCTCAGAGAGTCATTTTTTTCCAGAGATGAATTTCACAAAGTAGGCCATGGGCCGAGGGACCAACCCCCTTGCTTACAGAGGCTGAGGAGAATACCCTCCAAGGGACAGTGCTAGTTCAGAGAGGCTCACAGGCTGCTGGCTCAAGGGGCCCAGGGTCCAGCAACCCCAGGAGGTGAAGGGCAGAAAATAGGCCTGGCTCCTCCCAGAGTACCTGCACGGTCACCAGCTCTGACCTCGGCTCCCGGGACCCTGACATCCCAGCTGCTATCAGCGCCCACTCCCAGGAATCCTGGCCCATATGCCTCCACTCCTGCCCGCTGGCACTGTTCAGTGCGAGCAAGACACCATCACGGTAAGACCTTTACAAGGCAAACGTGCATATACAGTAGCCCTTTCCCAGCTGTACAGTCTCTGCTTTGGGTATTCACAGAAGTAACAAGAAGCAGGAGAGCCTGCAAATGCAGGAGGACCTCTAGAATCAGACTGCCTGACTCTGCTGAGTAACCCTGGGCCAGTCACGTGACCTCTTTGTGCCTCAGCTTTCTCCTTTGCAAAACGGTAATATTAATAGTGTCTACATCATAGAGCTGTTATGGGAATTAAATCATTTACATGATGGTATTTAGGGAGCACTTAAGAGTTGTGCCTGGCACAGAGCCACTCTTGATAAGTGATCAATTAAAAAACAAACAAAAAAAACCAAAAAACAAAACTTCAGCACTCCTCTCATCCCTGAACGGTCATGTAAATTCTGCCCATTTTCTGGAATGGCCATACTGAGACCAGAGAAGGCAGAATCATCTCCACACCCGTCACAAAGTCAGCACAGCTGGTCCCTAGAGTAAGGCTGCTAACTCACATGCCTATGGAGGCTGCACAAGGAGCATCAATAGGACAACTGGGCCCACTGGGGGTTGTGCAAAATGGGAAACCCACTCTCCATTCCCACCCCCATTACACATCTCAGCTGACTGCTGCCCTGTTTGAAGTGCAGGCCCAGGGATGAAAGAGAAGAGAAGCCAGGAACCTGAGTTTTAAAAATGTGACCTCTGATCAGGGCACTGGGCATTCAGCATTCACCAAGTGTCACACCAGTTACTGCAGCTGCAATGTAGAGTAATGAGCTCACCATCTGATGAGGGAGACCAGCAAGGAACCAGGGAGTCACCGGGTGGCCTGAAAAGCAGCCCAGGCCAGGGATGCCCGAGCAGGAGATAGAAGATGGTGCCCAACTCAGCAAAGAGTCAGGGAAGGAGGGCTGGGGCCACCAAAGAACAAGGGGAACAGTATTCCAGGCAGAGGGAAAAGCAAATGCAAAGGCTGCAAAGTATGAGGAGTATGGCAGTTTGGGGATAGGGAAGATATACGGGTTTGGGGAGCAAGAGAGAGAGATGAGGCTAGAGACTATGCAAGCAGCTGGTAGAGTTCTAGAAGCCAGAAATTCCTGGGGCAAAATCCCATCTCTACTGGGGAAAGGCTGTATGTGTATGGGAAGCCTCTGAACTTCTCTGGGCACTTGTGGGTTAGCATGTTGCTCTCACTGGAGCAGATGTGCAGCCCTTGGATGGCCACAGAGAAGCCATGTGGAAAGCACCCCTTGTTGTTGTTTTTTTTTTTTTTTGCGGTACGCGGGCCTCTCACTGTTGTGGCCTCTCCCGTCGCGGAGCACAGGCTCCGGACACGCAGGCTCAGCGGCCATGGCTCACGGGCCCAGCCGCTCCGCGGCATGTGGGATCTTCCCGGACCGGGGCACGAACCCAAGTCCCCTGCATCGGCAGGCGGACTCTCAACCACTGCGCCACCAGGGAAGCCCGAAAGCACCCCCTTGAAGAAAGAGAGTTCCTTAGCTGTTTGCCTCTGTGCCACAGCCTGAAATCATCACTCCCACTATTAAGGTTAGAGGTAACAGGGAGCAAGCATGACAGCAGGTGACAGAATAACATTTATGGAGCGCCTGGTACATGCTAGGCTCCAAGCTAAGCCCTTCACAAAGATTATCTCATTTCCTCCACACTACAACCCTATGAGGTGACTATTATTGCTACCCCCATTTCACAGATGAGGAAACTGAGGTATGAAAAGGGGCAGTCCCTGGCTGCATCACACAGTGGTGAGAGGGAAGCCAATCTGTCTGTCAGGAACCCCTCTGCCCCTGCACCAAGGTACCAACCTGGGGTCTTCTCCTCTAAGGGATAAAGCTGGGGCTAAGGAGACAGGGCAGGTGCAGCAGCCAATTCTGAGGAGAAGCACCTGCCAGCTGGTAGTGCATTACCCTGAGTTAGCTCTAATGCAGCAAGGTCAATACTTGGGGGGCTGTGCTTAGCTCTGGGGAAATCATTAAATGCTACACTAAACTAGTCAAAAAATAAGTGCGTGGCAAGGAGACTGAAAGGAGCTGCTGCTTGGGAGCATGAGCACACAAATGTATACACATACACACTAAGGTGCATGCATGGACAATGACATACACATGAGTGCACACACAGAGTCACCCACACGTGCATGCAGACACAGAGGCACATGTACAAAGACACTCAGAAGGACACAAAGACATACTCAGACACATACACATACAGAAACACGCTAATATACACACACAAGGACAGACACACATAAACGTGCAGAGACTCACAAACATACTCAAAAATACACCAAAAAAGATGCAGTGTACACACATAAATACATAAATACAGTCACATAACATTCACATCCATCCCGTTTATTCACTTGACTGATACTTTTTGAGGGCCTACTATGTGCTCAGCCCCCAGCTGCTAGATCCTGGGGACAAGCTGCTTTGTGCCCTCATGGAGCTTAGAGTTCACAGAAGGAGGCAGCAGTTGATCAATAATCAGAGCTGTGTGTGATACCCGTCGTGGTAAATGCAGTAGAGGTGGGACCCAGCATCTCAAGGGGGAGTGGGGAAGCTGCCCTGAGGAAGTGACATTAAACAAGCTTCCAGGGTGAGGGAGGAGTTGACAGGGGATGTGAGGGAACAGCGTCCCAAGCAGGGGGAGCAGGTAATGCACAGGGGGCTGTGGTGCAGAGGAAAATGAAGAAAGACGTGTAAGTCTGGAACATGGAGGGCACAGCGAATGTGGCTCAAGATCAAGGTCAAGAACAGCAGACAAACTAGAATTAAGCTAGTATAATTCTGAAGGTGATTCTGTTAAGCTACGATGTATACGGTAAACCATAGAGCAACCACCAAAAAAACCCTCAAGAATATAGTTAAAAACCATTAACGAAATTAAAGTGCTACATTAGAAAATATTCACGCAATGCTAAAGAAGGCAGAAAAGGAGAAACAGAGGAACAAAAAAGACATGAGACATATAGAAAACAAAAAGCAAGTTGGTAGATTAAATCCAACTATATCAATAATAATATTAGATGTGAGTGGATTAAACAATCCCATCAAAAGGCAGATTTTCAGACTAGATAAGAAAACAAGATCCAACTACATGCTATCTACAGGAGACACGCTTTAAATTCAAAGACACAAAAAGACTGAAAATAAAAGAATAGAAAAACATATATCATACAAACAGCAACTATAAGAAAGAAAGTAGGAGCGGCTATACAGGTATCAGATAAAATAGACTTTAAAACAAACAAAAATGTTACTAGAGATAAAGAGGGATATTTTATAACAGTAAAAGGGTCAATCCACCAGGAAGATATAACAATTAAACACATATATGCAACCAATAAAAGAGCACCATGACACATGAAGCAAAACTGACAGAAATGAAGGAAGAAATAGATAATTCAACAATAATAGAGACTTCAGTATCCTACTTTCAACAGTGGATAGAACAACTAGACAGAAGATCAAGAAGAAAGCGGAAGACTTGCAATACTATAAACCAAGTATGCAGGGTAGAGACCAGCTGTGCTAAGCCCAGAAGGTCATGCTGGGGCCTTTGCCCCAAAGGCAATGGGGAGCCATTGTAAACGGTTCTTAATAGGTTTTTAATAATCTCACTAACTTCCACGTGTCAAAAAGAGTGGGGGAGGTCAGAGTCAGTACAGGAAAGCAAACTGGGAGACCAAGGTCCAGGGAGAAGTGATGGGGCATGATGGGTTGCTGGGTGGCTAAGTAGATGAATGGATAGATGGAAGGATGTGTAATTAGACACATGGATGGATGACTGGACGGATGGATAGATAGATGATGAATGGGTAGGTAGATGGATGAAGTCAGTAGGAATACAAAGTAGACAGCTGGATAAATTGCTGAGTGGGTGGATAAAAATGGATAAGTGAGCAAACTTATGAATGAACAGATGAAATAATATTGGATGGATGGTAGACAGTTGGACACCCAACCCCTGCCAGACTTCCAGTGTGTGGGTGCTCGGAGACTGGACAAAACTAAAGGGTGAGAAATGTCCCATTTATTGTGTACTCCAGCCCACATTCCCAATAATCCCCCAGGCAGACATCCAACCCCTCTTCTACCCAATAGCATCCCCATATATGATGGCCAGGACATGGCTCAACAGAGCACCGGCCTGTGTCCTGTGCTCTGATATCCACACCATCTTAGTCACCTCATCTTTTCATGGTCCTTACTGTTAAGCAACATTTGGTAACATGCTAGAAACCAAACCCACAACCAGAGTGCAAAGAGCCCTTTTCAGAACATAACTCAAGTCCTGCCCCACCACCTTGCACCAGTTCTATTTCTGAGGAGAGGAACACAACACCCCTTGCCCACTGCATACCTGCCACGAGAGGCCTCCAAAACACCAGCTAGCCATTTGCACAAGGGAAGGAACCACCCCCTTCCTAAGGAAGCACAGCTGCCACCTTGCTGGGGGCATCAGGTATGTCCCCATGGAAAACTTCTCCCACCCACCCCCCCGACCTTGAATGACATAGTCCTCAAAACACTTGTACACCCAAAGGCCTCTCAGCACTAAGACCCTCTCTGGGCAGAGATAACACATCAGATTGTCATAGAAGCTCTCTTTTACCTATTTTCCAAACGTTCCCTCCCTTCCTTCACTGTTCCCTATCAGGCGGAACCCAGTGGGAACCAAACATACTCTGGATCCTGTTTCTCCACTGCTTTAAACCCTCAATGTCCTCTCACTTCCCTGAGAATATAATCCAACTGAATACAACCCCCTACCGTGGTCTACAAGGCCTACCTCCCTCTCGGACTTCATCCTGTCCTCTACCCTCCCTTCCTTGACCACCTTGTCTCAGCCATACTGGCCTTCCTTCAGTTCCTAGATGTGCCAAGTGGATTCCCACCTCAGGGCCTTTGCACATACTGTTCCTGTAGCTATGAAGTCTCTTCCACCTGAACTTTGCCTGACTGGCTCCTCATTGTTCAGGTCTCAGCCTAAATGTCACCTACTCAGTAACTACCCTGAGTAAACAGGTTCCTCCTTCATCTTGATTTTAGTAGCATTTGGTCATTTCTTTCCTCCACTCTTTCTATCTCAGTAATTACACATTAATTTATTTAGCTTACCCCTCTATACCCAGCACCTGACACTGTGCTTGGCCCATAGCACATACTAGATAAATATTTGCTATTTGATGAATACATGTCAGGTTCAGAGCAAAGACTGGCCAGACTAGATTCAAATGCTTTGTGACACTGGATGGCCCCCCTCTGGCCTCAGTTTCCTTTTCTGAAAAATGGGTAACACTAGTAGTACCTACTGCAAAAGGTTGTTGTGAGGACGAAATGAGAGAATGGGGTACTGACAAGCCAGGAAGTAACTCCCAGCCCCGTACTGGGGGGAGGACAGAAAAGTGAGGAGACATCTGAGTCCCAGGCGCCATTCCAGAAGCAGCTGGGCCCCAAGTGTTTGCTTCCAGAAACCAGAGTAAGTTAAGTTCTACCATGAAAGGAAAGAGCTTATGGAGCCAAGTATGAAATGTCGAGTGTGGGTGTAGCATTTAATGATTTCCCCAGAGCTAAGCACAGCCCCCCAAGTATTGACCTTGCTGCATTAGAGCTAACTCAGCCACGGAAAGAGGGTTTAGCAGTTAAGAAAAAGATTTATCAGTTAAGAAAAAAAATCTAAAAAACTTTTTAAATAAGGCCTACAAGTCTATCCCCTTCTTTCTTTATCAACGACACGATTTATTGATCGAGGAGGCCATATCGACTAAATAAATCTTGATAATGACCAAGGCAGCAATCAATACCTGCTTATTATCAGCCCGGGCCGAGAATTTCACTTTGCGAACACAGGCCGAACCACAGGGCGCGCCACACAGCTCTGGACTCCGGCGGGTAGGCCAGGGATGGATGGCCGGGTGGTGTTCATTTTCCAGGACAGGAGACAGGAATCTTTCTTGTGTTATTAATAACCTCCCACCTGCCACCCTACCCCATGCCTCTCAGGCTTGTGGGTCTGGATTCATTTCCATGAGTTGACAATGATGAGGTCTTTTAAGATGTTTAAAAAATGAAGGGGAGGGCTTCCCTGGTGGCGTAGTGGTTGAGAGTCCGCCTGCCGATGCAGAGGACGCGGGTTCGTGCCCCGGTCCGGGAAGATCCCACATGCCGCGGAGCGGCTGGGCCCGTGAGCCATGGCCGCTGAGCCTGCGCATCCGGAGCCTGTGCTCCACAACGGGAGAGGCCGTAACAGTGAGAGGACCGCGTAGCGCAAAAAAAAAAAAAAAAAAACGAAGGGGAAAACACAAGCATAATGACTATAGGCGGGGGAACCTTGAGAGGGGAGCAGGGAGTCGGGGGACTGGCTCTGGAAGAGGCACCTCCGGCCCCTAGTGAGTGAAGGGCAGGGACATGAGTGGTCAACAGACCTGCATCCTGGGTTAGAGTTCAAGCTCTGCTACTTGCTGACAATATGGCCTTGGACTTAACCATCTGTGCCTCAGTCTGCTCAACTGTAAAAATGGGATAACAGTAGTTTTCCTGTCCTAGTGTTGTGAGAATTAAACGAGATAATATCTGTCAAGGGCTCTAAACACTGTCTAGCATGCAATAAAGGTTCAAGAGCTATTTGTTAAAGAACTGTCAGGCCTTTCTGTGCAGAGAGCTTCCTTCTGAAGCTCCAAAGCAAATGCCAGGCCTGTCCTTGCTAAAGCCAGCCAAGGGGCATTTGGAGAGGCCTGACCTCCCATCCAGTGCCTCTCTGCAAGGATCTAGTCCACCTTGCCGCTGGCTGGTGAGGACCAGGAGGTGAATAACAAACAATAATGATCCTGACAATAATAATAAAGGTAGTAATAGCTGCTCGTTTCCTGGGACTGAACATATTCCAGGCCTGGTGCGGACTTGCCATGCTTCCACTCATCAAACCCCCACAATGTCCCTATGAGGTAGAGGCTGTGTATAATTCCCATTTTACAGATGAGGAAACTGAGACTTAGAAGAGTCTAGTGAATCACCCAAGGCCTCCCAGTTAGGAAGCAGCAAGGCCAGGGTCCAAAGTGAGGTCTGACTACTCCAAGCCCATGCTCAAATCATTTCAGGTGCTGATCCCAGGGTACCTGAAATTCAACAGGAATTACCTCAAACTACCTCACAGCATCACCGTCATCATCATCATAGTTATTATTATTGTTGGTGTTGTTGTTAATAAAGACAATGATTAAGAACAGTCACTATCTTGGAAAGGCTTACAGCATGCCCAGCCCTAGGCTGTGTCTGTATTGGTTTGTCGCTCTTTACTTCTCACAGCCTTGAAGAAAAGTACTTCCATCCCCAAACGGTTATAATAGCAAAGCTTTATGAGGGCAGGGACTTGGTCTGTTTTGTTCACTGATGCACCCCCAACACCTCACATTGCACCTGACACATAGCAGGTGCTGAATAATTTTCATTAAATGAATGAATGAATAATCTGTCTCGACAACCCAGGGAAGCTCCATCTTAGACAGGAAAACCGAGGCCTGGACAGAGTCCTTCTACCACAAAAGGAAAGGGGAGACTCCGATCCTGACCTCTTGCCTGACTGTAAACTAGGAGTCCCAGGGGATGCTGAGCAGGAAATCCCCTCAACTCTAGCATCCAGAGACCTTGATCCCTCTTTGATGCCTGCTGGGTTGATCAGATGGGCCCATGAACCAGGCTTTGGGAGAAGAATGTCATCTGGGTCCAAAAACGTGTTAACTGGCTATCTGTGTCCCCCATAACAGCCATCTCACCGGCTGCAGGGACCTGCTTTGAGTTGTCTGTGACTGAGGCCACCAAACCACCACTGATGGTCCACAGCCTGCCAGAAATTAATTAATGGATTTATTAATTAGGATGGGAGCCACCTCCCAGGCTGGAATTGGGGTCACCAGTTTCTAAAGCGAGACTCACAGAGCTAAAGATAAACCCTTGTTCACTGTGAGTCTGAGGCCCGTGCCCAATTCCCAGTCACAGAGTGAGAGACTTTCAAGAGCTAGTGATGGGTAAAGAAGCTGGGGATCTGGGAGGAGCTGGGTCCCCCAGAACCACCCCCAAGGTGGAGTCAAGGCAGCTGCCCTCGCCTCACCCTTCCTGTGGTAACCATCCACTCCATCATCCAAATATTTATTAAGAACTTACTATGTCCTTGCCCTCCCCAGGTAAAGCAGATGGCAGTAAAGAAATGGGGGAAGGCTATTTTGGAAAGAGAGCTTAGGGAGGACATCTCCGAAGAGGTGATATTTAAGCAAAGGACTGAAGGGACTGAGACAGAACTAAGGAGATGTCTGGGAAAGCATTTCCCAGACAGTGGGAACAGCAAGTGCAAAGGCCCTGAGGTTGGAATGTTTGGTGTGTTCAAGGAATAGTGAGGAGGCCAGAGTGCTTGAATAAAAAGGGGAGGAGTGGCAGGAAATGAGAGTGAGAGGCAATGGAGGGATGAAAAAGGGAAGGGGGCACCTAATCACACAGTGGGCCAGGTAAGAACAGGCAACCAGGAGGGGACAACGTTGAGAGTAACACCCCCCAGGCTCCCAACAAGACATAAAAGATAACTCAACTGAGCACCTCCTATGTATTAGGTGCCTTAGGTAGATGTCCAAACCTCATTTCATGTTTCCTGTAGGGAAGTGTGATCCTCTGAGAAGCAGACACAAAGGCAGGATTACAAGACAGAGAGATTTATCAGGATCAATGCCTGCGCCTGCAGGAGGGAACCAGAATGAAGAAGAGAAGGAAGGAAGGGAGGGAGGGAGGGAAGAAGGAAGGGAAGTTGGTAGGTAGGTTGGCTGGTTTGTGGAAGTATCCTACACTGCCGAGGAGTCTGGAGCCTGCAAAGGAGTCCTGTGTGTCCCAGGAACAGGTCTGCTTTTAGTCCCTGCTAAACTCAGCTCCTGGCTGTGGCACTTGTGGGGTGATCTCCAAGAGCAGTTATCTGGTGCCACCTGCCAATCACACTCCCTATAGTCAAAGATCTGCAAGGTGCATTCTCATGGCCGCCACTGGAAGGTACCATTATTGTATCCATCTTACAGCTGAGAAAACCAAGTCTCAGAAAGGAGAAATAACTTGCCCAAGGGCATGCAGCTAGGAAGGAGCAGAACTGGGATTTGAATCCTGACTGCCCCGTGCGTGATCACAAGATAAAACAGAGGATGGTGGGGGGCATTTGGCAACAGAGCAAGAATTGGGCTTGAATACCTTATTAAAAAATAAAAGCAATACCCAAGGCAGTTTACCAAGTACCCATTGAGACAGATTCATTCTGGGCCACACATGTGCTATAAATAATCTTATTTTATGCTTCATCCTTACTCCCAACTGACAGATGGCAAGAGTGAGGATGAAGGTGGGTCCAAGAGCCACTCAGAATCTGTGACCAGCCTCACTGCCTTCTTTCAATTCCTTGCATGCACTATTTTTCCACCCACCTCAAGGTCTCAGCACATTTCCTCTGCTGGGATGCTCTTCCCTGACCTTGTCCTTGACACCTCGGCTGAAGCATCACTTATTCCAGGAAGGCTCCCCCAATGCTCAGACTCAGGCAGTTCTTTTGCCTCATACTGTCTCAGAATCAAATCCCCCTGTGTAACTACACACCCATCTGTCCAATGAGACGTTTTTCCACCCCCCCATTGTCTGCAGGCTGGGTGAGAGCTGGCACTTTGTCTTCCGGTTCACTGTGATATCTCCGGTATATTATTATTACTTATAGTATTTATGCTATTTACTTATTATTATTTACACAGTTATTAGTTATAGTTATAACTTATACTGTGAGTGGTGAATATACATTTCCAGACTGAAGGACAATAGCAGTTATTAGTATTAACATTATATAGCACATCTATGTCCTGGGCACGGATTTCACACTTCACATGCATTAACTCACTTAACCCACAATCCTTAAGGAGGTGGATACTACTATTATCCCCATTTTACACAAGAGAAAACCGAGGCTCAGAAAGGTTAACTGACTTGCCCAAGGTCACACAGCTGGTAAGTGGCAGAGCTGGGACTAGAGCCAGGCCCCGTGGCTCCAGAGTCCTCACTAAATGTCTTTGGGAATGGGAGACTGCAGGGCTTGAGTTTGCAGCCCACACTACACCCCTCAGATACCTGGAGCCTACGGACACTCATAATGGACAAGCACTCCAAGTAGGTGCCCCCAGGAGAGTGGCCTCTGAGTGACCACCTTACTCAGGGATACCTGCCCTGGTGACCTCTGTGGTCCCCCTGTCTGCAGCACCCACACTCCAAACAGCTGGCTGGACAAGTCTATCGACCGTAATGGTTCCTGGGGAGCCATTTACCCCGTCCAGTTTGAGCGACGGTGGCCCAGAGAGTCTTAAGCACTGCTTGGCTCCGGGCGTCTCGGGCAGACAACCAGCTCAGGCCAAAGAGGCTGAAGGATTGATTTCTTTTTTCTCTCTTTCTTTTTAATGACAAATGCGTATCCTGGAACTGCTGTTTCATCTGGCTGAACTGAAGGACAGCAGAGGGGGTATATAGGGAAAGGACTGGGAAGGAGGGGGGCAGCCACTGGCCCACTTTGAGGGTGAGTGAGCTACTGAGGAAAAGCAGAGACAGAGGGCTAATCACGTATCTTCATGAAGCTCATCAAGGGCCTTTTGTTTTTTCTGGAAATGCTGCCTCTTCTGACACTAGGCACCTGGAGAAAGGTAGCCAGTGGCCTTGACAGCTGCCCTCCTCATGACCCCTACAGCTGACCTGACCCAGCGCAGACCCTCAACCCAGGGCCTTGGCACCACCGTTCCCTCTGCTTGGCATGCCCTTGCCAGGTCTCCACCTCCTACCAGGTGTGGTCAGAGCGCTTGATTTATATGGGATACTGGACATCTGAATTTCTTAGGTAACATCTCCTATGTTTTAAATGCTGACAAACTTAACACAAAAGTGTTTTTAAAATATTTCACTAATCGAGACAGATACATCCGCTGGCCAGACATAGCTCCCAGTCTGCAACCTCTGTGCTCAGAGCTCCCAAAATATAAGACATCACATACAATATTAGTAATATATTATTATAGTAAGCCCCCAATGGAGTAAAAGAGAAAAGAAAAAGTGCCCAGTAATCTCTAAAACAAGCTTTCAAGGCCAGCAAGTTCCAGGATCCACTGCTTATTTGGTTTTCTCACCCCTCTCTTACTCTCTAAAAATACCAACAACAATAAGAAGTAAGACACGTACGGAACAGTAGTTGTGTGCCCAGCACTGTGCTAAGCACTTTCACATTTAAAGTGCTTTAATCTTTAAGAACAACCTAAAAGGTGAAGACTACTGTTAGTCCCATTTAGAGACAAGGAAATAAGGCTCAGATAGGTTAAGTGACCCATCCAAAATCACATAGCCAGTAGATGATGGAACCAGGATTGGAAGCCAGACAGGGGCCCCTCACCATCCTGGCTCCTCGTACTTCCCTCTTGAGGGAAAGAGTATGGAACAAGTTTCTAGAACTAAGTTTGATTTACCCCAATACTCTCAACTGAAAAGTGAAACACTTTGGCCATGCCACAGCCATCACATAGACCAGTAGACCAGGCTCAGCAACTATTGCCCTAAGGCCAAATCTAGCCCACCACCTGTTTTTGTAAAGTTTTATTGGAATATAACCATTTCCATTCATTCTTATTGTCTATGGCTATTTTCATGCCATAGTAGCAGAAGTGAGTGCTTGCAACAGAGACCACAAAGTCTAAAGCATATTATTATCTGCCTCTTTACAGAAAAAGTTTGCCAACCCTGATGGCAGACCTAGATGGTTTCCTAAAGAGTCTAGAGAGATGCCACACCCTGAGAAGGTTATGAGGTCAAAACCCTCAGGGAAACACCATCCTGAGAGATGTGGAAGCACATTTGCACAAAAGGGTAGTGGAAGCTTCTTCAGGTATTTGGGGTGAGACCAAATGAAAAGAAGGAGCCAGCCACGGGAAGATCTGGAGAAAAAGAGTCCCAGGCAGAGGGAACGGCAAGTGCAAAGTCCCTGAGGTAAGAATGTGCTTGATGTGTTTAAGGGACAAAAAGACCATTGTGACTGGAGCAGAGTGTGCAGAAGGAGAGAGACTGGAGATGAAGCCAGAGAGATAACAGGGGGGCGCAGATTACGGGAGCCTTACAACCAGGGGAAAGGACTCTGGATTTTAAACTTTTAAGTATGACAGGAATAGATTGTTCATATCCTACAGAACACTACAAATGATTTTTGTGAATGGATCTGCAAGGCTTAGAAACCAAGAACTCCATCCTAGACATAATTTCTTGTCTCAAAAATTTGTTTAAACGGTCAATAGCTCCCCCTCACCGCCAGAACGGGCCCCCACGTCGTTAGAAGACAACATGTTTAACTGGCACACAAAGTATGTCAGCATCCTTCCCCTTTACAGCAATTAGTACAGCAGACCAGATGCACACAGCCAGGCCGTGTGATGGATTAAGAAATGGGACACTTGGAATGTTGGGTGATTCACCCAGGGGTGCTAGAGGCTGCACCTTTAGCTCCTCTTGGGGCCCTTCCTCTCCATCTACTACCTCCATCTTCCCCGACATCTTCAATATAAGCCACTGTCATTAATAAAGAGCACCCCCCAGACAGAAAAATCAAACCAAAGACTGAACCCTGAATTCCTCAGCCAGGAACAAAGGTAGGCCACCACGTCAGTCCCCTGCCCATGCTCAACCTCTCTGCCAGGCTCAGTCTCTGAATTAGATAACTGGAAGCCACCAGAAATTCAGCCCTTTCAGAAAGCAACAGAGAAAACCACAGTTCCTGGACAGCCATGTCCACCATCATCCAGGACCAAATTTAGCACCAGCCAAGGTGCTCACGTTTTAAATCTCATCTGATGGAAGAAAGGTTACCACAACAGAATGTCAAGTTCGAATCCTCCTTTTTTTTTTTTTTTTTTTGCGGTACGTGGGCCTCTCACTGTTGTGGCCTCTCCCGTGGTGGAGCACAGGCTCCGGACGCACAGGCTCAGCGGCCATGGCTCACGGGCCCAGCCGCTCCACGGCATGTGGGATCCTCCCAGACTGGGGCACGAACCCGTGTCCCCTGCATCGGCAGGCGGACTCTCAACCACTGCGCCACCAGGGAAGCCCTAGAATCCTCCTTTTAACAGAAGAGTTTTTTTAAAAAAGAAGAAAGAGAAAGAAAGAAAAAGGAAGGAAAAAAAAGAAAAAGCACCACCACCATCAGAAAACCTGTTCCCTCTGGTCAAAATAACACCATGCTCATCTGAAATAACCCACTGAGACGCTTATTTGCTTCTTTAGGCTTGTCCATAGTTTCTCGATTTTCTACGGTGAATTCAGGTATTAATAAAAGAAACTTCGAGACCTCCAACAGCAAAAGCGGTCAGGGATGAGACGCTGCTCATTTTTCTTCCAGCACTCAAAGAGAGAGCCCATCTTTGGGAAGCAATTTCTGTCGAGTTGAGAATCCAGAATTTTGGGATGCCCAGAAAAGACTGTTGGGTTCTTTAAATAAATTCTCAACACCTGTTTCTAGCTCCTTCTGCAAAAAAGGCCCACAGGGTGTGGCTTCCAATGAATTGGAGAGGCAGATGGAATAGGGTCACCCACTGGTTGGACTTGGAAGGGTCCAGGGGGCTGACCAATGGTTTGGTCATATTCACAGAGCTGCTGCTAGAAATCTCCTCTCACCCCCTCTGCCTCCCACCTCTCCCTTTCCTCCCCGCCCCCCCCAACCTCCCACAGCCCTTGCCTAATGCCAAGCCATCACATGGGCCTGGGCCTGGGCCATGCCAAGCTTGGTCTGCTCCTGCTCCCCACCCCGGCAGCAATTCTATTACAGCAAAGTTTCCAAAGTTAGGATTCCGCCAACAGGGCTGATAGCTTATTTACTGCTGTCATCTAAAGAAAGAGGAATTTTGACACATTGTTAAATGATAGCACATTTAGATAAGTCAAGCTGTCAGAGGCTCTAATGGATGTCTAAACTCTCTGTGGCTGATATGTAAAACTTATGCACTTCAGAATATCATAAGGTTATAATATTTTAATCACATCCACGCTCTTTTCTAAACTTTGAGCAGGGAAAAACATTCCATCAAGTCCCATCTCCCAGGCGCCAAGAAACTGAGCCTTCCCAGAAGTTTCTCCAAACTCCTTACAAAAAGTCCAGCTTCTCTCACTCGACCTGTCAGTCTTCCTCCCTAAATGTTCACACCTCAAGCGAATTCATACTGTATGATGCCTCCACCCAACCTCCTTTCTCCCAAGAAACGTAGATGTGCATTCGGACTGGGCACCAACTCCTGTTAACCCTCTTCGAAGACAAAAAAAAGATATCACAGGAGACTGGACCCAGAGCATCATTAAAAAAGTGGCAAAGTGAAGCAGAAAAAGAAAATCACAAAGGTATGAATCCAGTTATGATGATTATACACAGAAAAGCCATAAAAAAATACTGCATTAGTAATGTTCACCATAAAGCAATCTTACAACCAAATGAAATATGCCTAGCATCAACTCTGAGATAGAATTTTTTTTTCTTCTCGTTTCCTGGACTGCTAGCAGCAGAGGAAAAAAAAAAAGAACAAGCAGAGAAAGGGGGAAGCAGTTTCAGTGATCCTGGAGTAGGGTACCAAATGTCACAGCATCTTTACCATCATCAACCCTCAAGTCATTAAGACTGCTGACTGACTTCCATCCTAGGTAAACAGCCCCGCTGTGTCCAGAGATGGCACTGGAAGAAATAATAACCGGACTGCTTCTATATTTGAAAAATGTATACTTCCGGAGGGCTGTGCACAGGCCGGTACAAGGTCACCTTTCTTGCCAGGATCAGGGTGGCGTCAGCAGCATGGTCTGGCCTGGGGACACAGGCCTCCTTTGCTGCCTCGGCCACTTTAACACTCAGTAACTAGGCTGCATAAAACCAATGAATTGAAGCCACACACCTCACACTCATAAGCAGCTGGGCCACGTGAAGAGTGGGCCCAAAGCTCTTGGCCTGCACAGGGCCTGGGGTGGGGACCCACCTTTCCTACCCAGATCTTGGAACGAGCGAGATGAAGTTTTCCTTTCTGGCTATATCCCCTGTGAGAGGAAAGTGGGAAGGGAAAAAAATGAAAATAAAAGTATGGCATAGGAGTCATTAGCATTATGCACAAGAGATGATCCCAGGCAAAAGTGCTTAGGCTCATAATCCGTTTCCAACAAAATGCCATCAGTGAGAATACGGGGGTTGTGGGGGGAGGTGTCGGCCTACCGGGCAGGGGGACAACTGAACATTTCAGGACGAGGGTGGGGACCACAGCAGATGTGAGGGCCTCAGTGTTTACACTTGGCCACCGCTGCCACATTTACCTCTCTGCTCTCTAGAAGTGTGCGGCTTTTCAAACTCCCACAGGGACCCCACCCCACTTAATATCCATGTAAATGAGCTTAACCCCTTCCCCAGAGCCTTCTCCTTTCGTGCCAGACACACCAGCCATTGTCTTAATGAACACACCCGCCCCTCCCGCACCCTATGTATACACCCTGTGCAGGGAGACGTCTTGGCCCTGTATCCCCATCACCTGAACAAGGCTCTCCACCATCCCCACCTTCATCCTTTCGAGTTCAAATTTGCTTTTCCACCTCAGCATCTTCTAAAACCTTAACAAAGGGTTCTCAGATCAATGACAGTCCAACTGGAATCAAGATTTGGGTGACCCCAACAGCTTCACAAAAGACCCCTGAGCCCGAGAAGGAAAAGAGTGAGGTTCAACACCCCCTCCACTCCAGCTCAGAAATCAGTCCCCTGGGAGCCGCACCCACCCCTCAGCATCCAGCCCCAGGTCTCACTCTACCTCCCGGTTGCAGCCCAAGCTCCCCGGATTGAAAACGAGTTATCTAATGAAAATTGTGTTAACTGACATTCTGGCCAACCGGGAGCAAATACCAGCGCTGCAAATCTCACCGCGGAAATTTTCTCCAGCCCAGAATAACAATAGGACCCTGCAAAGGGCTTTCACCAGCCCTTCTGGTTCCTCTTCTCTCATCTGCCACGTTCTTGTCATTCCTTATGTTACAGAACATCAATCATAAATAAAGACGCTGTCCCCCAGCCGTGCCCGGGTCTCATTTACAAACATTAGCAGGGAATACAATTACCATTGGCCTTCGTGCCAAGCCCAATGTGGCTGCCCAACTCTCTCTCTCCCGTTCTCTCCCTCTCTCTCTCTCCCCCCATCCCCCACTCTTCCAGAAAGGCCACTTTAGCATCATTTAAACCAGCAAGCACAGCTCACAGCCCTGCCCGCCTCAGCTGGCCACCAAACTGTAGCCCCAACTCGACTGACGACCTGGAATTGCAAGGCACTCGCAGTTATTAACTGCATGCCTGAGTGCCCCGATTTTCTCTCCAGCTCAATGGCTTTGAGGGAGGGGGCCTGCAGGGAGTGAGGAGTTAGGAAGGAGGGGGGTTGGGAAGCCACCAGGAGGAGGGGGTACTGTAACTACTTATCAGAAGAAACTTGACAAGATTTGCAGGCGGATTTAAAAAAAAAACAAAATAAAAAGTGGGTCCCTTTTTATCTCCAGAGCATCAGCTCTCCCTTCTTCTGAGAATGTCAAGGCCAAGGCAGGATGCTTTAATCGCCCGTTATCAGCACCACTTCCCCGCCCCTTGTTCCCACCGCACCTTGGTGAGACTTCTGGGTTTGGGGGGCTTGTCTGGAGCATCCTGGGGCACCTGGGAAAGGACAGAGGCTAGCGCTGTGCCTCCAGCGCGCAGCTCTCTGAGATTCCACCCCCCAGCTCGGCGTCCTATTGGGTCAGCAGAGAATACCCCCAAATCTGGGGGAGACAGACTCCCAGAGAAAGGTGGAATGGGGATAAAGTGCCGGAGTTTGGGAGGGAGTCACCCTAGGGAGGAAGAGGGCAAGAAGAGAGAGGAAGAAAGAAGAGGCTGGAGAAAGGAGAAAAGAGCGGAGTGTCGGGGAGGAAAAGCAGGAGGTAGAAGACAGCGAGGGAAATTTCCCATTTAAAAGTTCCCGTGGGCCCGAGGGCCCGGAGTCACCTGCTCTGCTCCGCTCCCGGTTCTCCAAGGCCCCCGAGGCAGGAGCGCAAACTTGCGCGCGCCCCGGGCCCATCTCCACCGCCCGTCCCCATCTAGACTTGGAAAGAGGTCGGAAGCGGGAATAAGACAAGAAGCAAAGACGAACCCCTAGAACCCGGCCCAAGGAGAGGTCTGCCGGTGTAGGCGGCCAGTCCAGCGATGGTGGCTGTGGCGGCTGGGGCGGCAGCAGCGGCCCCCGGGTGGCTGCGCGTCCGGGCTGCGCAGCCAGGCGGGCGGTGGAGGTGCCGGCGGGCGACGGGGCGCGGAGCCGCCTCCTCGCCAACCCCGGATGCCTCCCCCCTCTCCTCCTCCTCCTCCTCCCAGCCCGCCAGCTCCCTCCCTCCCTCGCCCGAACCCGAGCCGGGCGCGGACAGGCACTGGGCGCCGCGAAGTTGGGAGGCGCGCAAAGTGCGGCGCAAGGGGGGTTGCCGGTGGTCCCGCCGGCAGCCCCCTGCCTGGGACCGCAGACCCTGCCTTCCCCGTGCCTCACTCCGCCGCTCGCCTGCCGCCTCGCTCCCCGGGCCGTGGGCTCGCTAGCGCTTCTCCATGGTCGCGGCGGCTAATCGATGATTGAACCGAACAAAGAGCAGCGGCGAGATCAATTCCTAATACCTATCGATGGGCAGCGGGCAGTCGAGCCCCGGCGAGCCCCAGCAGCCGCCGCCCGCCTCCCTGGGGCGCCCGACCGCCCTCCCGGGTACCTCCCCAGTGCGCCCAGGGCGCGCCCGAGGGCTCCCCACGGCCGCGCGGCCAGTGCTGCCCGCACTAACCTGGAGTCGCCGTAGATCAAATCGCTTCCAATATTGAAACATCGATCCCACATTGGCGGCCATCTTGGGGGCTATTCGAGACGCACACACACAAGAGTTTGGCTTTTCTCAATGGCTGCACTCAATATCCGGGCTGGACTCCCCCCAGCCCCGGGGCCGCCGCCGGCCGCCCGGGCCCAGCGCGCCGCCGCTCGGGGCCCCTCGGGCGCCCCACGGCCTCCTGCCACCCGCAGCCCCGCGGCGCCGCCGCGCCGCCGCTGCCGGGCCCGGGAGCCGTGCGCCCCCCCGACCCCCGGAGGGCGCGGGAGGAGCGCGCGGGGCGGGGAGCTCGGTGCCCGCCGCGGGGAGGCGGCCGGGGATGGGATGGGAGGGGAGGGGGGGCGGAGGCAGCCTCTCCAAGAGGCGCTGGCGCCGCCGCTGCCCTGCCTGCAGCCGGCTCCCGGGCCCGCGGAGCGCTCGCTGCATCTCCCCCCCAAGTCCGGGGTCGGTGTGCCGCGCGAATGCACTTGACTTTGGCTTTTTGCAAACTTATCAATAAAGACGTAACGTGCTGATCAATGCAAAGGGAAGTTTGGGGGGGGGCAGCAGGAGGCCGGCGCGTGGGGCGCCTACCCCCGCCTCGCACCTGTCTATCCCCCATCCCCGGCATTGCATACTTTAAAAAAAAGTTAATAGTTTGCAATGCATTTTTTTTCTTTTGCAATCGGAGCACACACAACACGTGCCTTGGGCTGCCGCCGCTTCTCCGCCAGCTAAGCTTCGCATCCGAGGGTAGCAGCCCGCAGCTCGAGCTGTGTAGACTCGCCGGCCGGCGGGCTTATGGGAGCCGGCCAGAGGGCGGGTGGTAGCTGCCCGGGGGCGCCACTGAGTTGTGGGAAATGTCACCACTGCCGCGCGCAGTTTCCACGCCATGATACTGTTATGATTATTACTAGAGAGCGGTGTCTTGGCCATAGCACTGGTTTTTCCTGGGGTCCTCTGCAATAGGGATTCTTGTTATTGTTATTATTTTCGGGAGCCTTTAGTCCAATTACATGGGCTCCTCACAACTTTAGAATGGGAGGCCGTTTTATTGTTATGATTATTAAAGAGGGTTACCAAACCTCTTGAGCCCTTTTCCACGCAGTGGGTTGGCTTTTATTGTTATGATATGTTGAGGGGGCCCTAGCCCAACTCTGGATCATTAACAACTACAGGGGTTTCTGCTATTGTTACCATCATTATTCCGGGGTCCTTAGCCTAGCTGGGGACCCCAGGTCCTCTGCAGTATGGGCCTCCTTTATTATGATTGTCTTTAGCCCAGCTGGAGGGAAATTCTGGTCTTTTGCAATTTCTCGGACGCTGGACAATAGAGGTGACTAGATTTCCTTTACATTTTCCCTCTTTTTGCCTCTGTGCAAGTGAGAGGTCCCCAGTCTCTTCCCAACGTCCTACCCACCCTCCACCCCAGGAGGAACTCAGACCTCCCAACCCCCTCCATAACCAGCACTTCTCCTGACCCTGGGGTCACTCTCCCTCTCTGGCAAGTCCCTGCCAAATCCCACCCCAAAAGGGGGCATTTCCCCCCTTTTTCTCTGGGCAAAAGATATGCTTTTATAGACAGCAATCGGAAATTGTATTCTCTTTTTATGACCCAGCTTGGACTTCTGACATCACTCTTGGTCTGGGACAATAGATCAATACAGAGGGTTATAAAAAAGATAAAGTTTAGAAGAGTTGTAAAGAAGAAAGAATCGTGATGGATATTTTTGATGATTTTCCAATATCTGTGTCTTGCAACACGTGCTTCAAGGCAATTAAAGTTTTTAATGTAATGTAAATAATTGTTTCATAAATGCTTCAGAAGAAGGTGTGATCTTTCTGAGCAATCACTCGAGCTGTTTAAAAAACATAATGTGATTTAAACAAGGATACAGTATTTCTGTTACCATCCCCATACATCTTCCATGAGGCCTGGGTAAATATATTAATGCACAAGTTGAAAGACTCGTAAGGCCAAAAGTACAGCATTCACCAAGATGTAATGAATTAGGCCTAGTTAGCAATTCCGAGTGGCCTGTTTCCTTGCCAGATTAAATTGCACGTGATATGTGGTGTATCTGAGCTCTCGATAACTTCACGTTTAAATTACAGTTCTCATTCTGCAAAATGAATTTAGGGAAATTTCATAACTATTGCATGGCAATTTTTTTTTAATGGCTACATTTTCTCCTGAGCATCTGTAAAGCTTGCAGCTTCTTGTCTTTGAGTCTGTTTTTTTAAAGACCTGTAGTAGAAAATCTGGAGTGAGTGTGAAACCTTTCAAAGCAATTTTTAACAAATCAAGGTTTTGATGAAAGATTATTTTAAATTTATGTCTGACTTTGCAGTCATGGAACAAATTGACATCATGTACCTCCTGATATGATGTATGGAGAAGGACACAACACCACTTCTGTGCTATTCCTGCCAAAAGTGCATAATTTGAATCTAATTGTGAAGCGATATCAGACAAACCCAAATGGAGGGGTAATTCTAGAAGTAAACAGCCTGTTCTCTTCAAAAATGTCAGTGTCACATGAAACACACAGAAAGACTGAGGAACTATTCCAGATTAAAGAAAGCAAAAGAGGGGACTTCCCTGGTGGCACAGTGGATAAGCATCCGCCTGCCAATGCAGGGGACACGGGTTCGATCCCTGGTCCGGGAAGATCCCACATGCCGCAGAGTAACTAAGCCCACATGCCACAATTACTGAGCCTGCGCGCCAGGCTCTACAACAAGAGAAGCCACCGCAAGGAAAAGCCTGCGCACCACAATGAAGAGTAGCCCATGCTCTCCACTAGAGAAAGCCTGCACAGCAATGAAGACCCAACGCAGACAAAATTTTTTTTAAATTTAAAGAAAAAGAAAGCAGAAGAGACTTAACAAGTGATTAAAACATATGATCCGGCATTTTCTTTTACTAGAAAGTGCATTAATTGGAGCCAATGGCAAATTTAGAATAAATCAGCAGATTAGACAATGGTATTGTATCATGTTAGTTTCCTGGTTTTAATCATTGTACTGTGGGTATATAACAACATATCCTCGTTTTCAGAGAGAACACTGAAGTAATTTAGGGGTAAAGGGAAAGCCACCATGTCTGCAACTAGCTCTCAAACAGTACAGACAGAAGTAATATGCATCTATTTATTTATCTAAATCTATCTACATAGAAAGAATGATATAGCAAATATTGCAAAATGTTAACATTTGAGGACTCTAGAGGAAGGGTACACAGAAATTCTTTGTACTCTCCTTGCAACATTTCTGGGAATCTGAAATTATGTCAAAAGAAGAAGTTAAAAGAAAAATAATAAATTAAATTTATGCCTGACTTTGTCTCGGCTGTTAGGGACTGCTGGACTTCCAAATAAAAATTCTGCATGGAACTTTTGTACTTTCCTGACTGACGTAGGCTGCACCTTTGACCGAGCAGGAAATTGCCACAGCAAACATGCTTACTGAGGAGCAGCGAGAAAATCCAATAATTCAGATTGTTTTAAGTCTGTGATATTTTTAAATGACTTAATACAGTAGGTCTCTGAAGAATTCTGACAATCTTAATGGTAGAAACTTGCAGTCCCACTGAGGAATGGGTTGCTACATAAATACTGAATGATCATGTCTTTCTGTCTGGGCTGAAACATATTAGCTTTGCTTAGTGGCTTATTGCTTTATTCAAAAAATAAATTTCAGCCGTCTCTCCCCACCATATTCCAAGCACATCGTGCACCTGTACCTTATTAGACGTGGGGGCTTATGTTCCAACGGCATCTGTTACCATCTCAGGCTCAGTGATAATGAATTAAGCAGTTAAGTGTTTACCCCCTGAACGGAGTTAGCTGAGGGAATGATATTATTATGGGTGGTCCTTAATGAAAGACCAAGAAACCAGGAAACTCAGACTTTTTCAGCAAACAATCAGCCTTCGATTTGGGAACTAAAGTACCAGAATATTAAATATTTTTGAGAAAAGCTGTTTTGCGTGTTCTTAGCACATTCTCCCTGCCACAAACACACATGTACGCAGATATACAAAAACTTAAGCAGGTTCCTAGTTGATTCCTGATTGTCAAACACCCACACATCAGATAAGTATTTTAAAAATTACAATGGCAAAGAAGACACCCTCCTCCCACCCCAGAGGAAGCAGAGGGTGGCTTGGGGCAGCCCATCCTGAAAGCACAAGCAGACCGAGAGCCAGATCCTTTAGGAAATTTAAAAACTGTGCAAGAATCTCAGGGAAGATAATGGCAGGTCCTTAGCCATGAACATAATGATATGCGAAATCTCCAGCATCAAAGCTGAAACAAAAGAAAATGTCCTTCAGTAGCTCTGCACTGCCCACCGCAGCTGTCAGGCAGGAAGAAAGACAAGTAGACACTCCAAGTTCATCTGGAAGTTTTCTAGCCCTGGGAGAGGAGAAAGGGATATGGGAGTGTCTGGCTGACACCTGCAGGGGTGTGTCCCTGGAAGTTGGCCCATGTAGGTCTCAGATCCAGAGGCTGAAGTGACTGGCAACAGAACCAAGCCAGCAGTTCCTTATGTGCAAAACACTTGACACAATGCTGTCAACCACTACCATTATTAAGCACCTACTGGCTGTTGGACACTTTATAAATAAATCATTAGCATAACATAGTGCTTAGGAGTGCGACTCTGGAGGCAGACTGTCTAGATGTGAATTCCAGCTAGTCACTTACAAGCTCTGTGACCTTGAGAAAGTTAGTTTACCTTTCTGTGCCTCGTTTTCCTCATATGTACAACAATGCTAATAACTGTACAAAGTGATAAAGATTAAATGAGTTAGTCTATCTAAAGCATTATGTAAATGTGCTGTATCTAGTAGCTATCATTATTATTGGTCTCACAATAAACAGGACAGAGATTTGCATTCCCATATTGCAGATGGAAAGAATGAGGCCCTGAGAGAGGAAGTGGCTGGCTCATGGTCACATGGTTGTGAAGGTGGTAGAACCAGCACTAATACCTGGGTTTACTCACATCAAGCCTAGGACTCTTTGCATTTGAGCCTCCCCTGCCTCTCATGGGAAGAATGAGTGGAAAAGGAGATGCCCAGAAAGCAAGGGCTGTAGCCTTAACTATGTGCCAACTCTCAATTACCAATTAAACTGGAGAGGACCAACGCAAGAGGGACAGGATCCCTTGGCCTGATTCCCCTCCCATGTTAGAGACTAATTAAACAAATGATAGTATATTCATACTGTGCTGATTATTCTCCTTTTGTTCCCTTTCCTCACTCACTCTCCCCATCCCCTGCCCAATGTCCCAGGAATCTGACCTTTATGGACTACATCTCCCAGGCTTCCTTGCTCTCTGGCTTCCAGATGGGTTTGGACAATGGGAGGCCCTGGTAAGAGATAAGAAGGCAGGGGGAGAGAAAGGTTGGGATATTTAGTCCTGGCAGTGTCTGGGTCCTTCTACAGCCACAGCCCTTGTCAAGCTGTCCTTCTCCTGCTCTCACTGGGCCCCAGTAACTTCTCCCTCCTCACATCTCTTCAGATCTGGGGTGTTAATGGCTTCCCTCTCTTGCTAGCATCTGGATGCCTTAACATTCCCCAGCACACACCGCTGTAAATAGTCTCATTAAAAAAATTCCAGCTGATTTTTTTTTTTTTTTTTTTTTTTTTTGCTGAGACCCCGACCAATACACCTACCAGAGGATATTATTCAATTATTAAGAAAGATGAGGGGTGTGTATATGCGTTGAGGTGAAGAGATGTCTAGGGTATATGGTAAAGTGAACATAAGCAGGTTATACAACAGTCTTATAAATAATCCCATCTTTGCTTAAAATATGTTACTTAAAAAAAAGTTAAGGAAAACTAGACATCAATTGGTTAACAGACATTAGTTGAGGAAAATGGTTTTAGAGATCTCATAACTTCCACACCATCATCTTAATTTCTTTTATGAGTACAAATTACTTTTATCATCAGGAATCTTAATTCAGTTGGGGTGGAGGGGATCTGTTTTTTCCTGAGCCCCTGATTGATACACATACCACAATATCACATCCATTTGAGATGCCTATGAAAGAAGATCTGACTAAATAGATGTCCATGTTCATGGGCTGGAAGCTGTAATACGGTAAAGATGTCATTTCTCTCAAAATTAATCCATAAATTTAAGACCATTCCAATCAAAATCCCAATAAGGTTTTTCACAGAACTTGACAAGCCCATCTTAAAATTCTTATGAAGATGCAAGGGCCAAGAATAGCAGGGGCAATTTTGAAGAATAATAAGATGAGGGAACTTTTCCTATCATATATCAAGACTTATTATAAAGCTTCAATAATAAAGACAGTGAGCAGAATGACTGACAAAGAGACTCAGGGGACAAAATTAAAAGCTTAGACACAGACTCACACCAATATAGAATGAACTTACACAAATAGATGGCAGAACTGGCATTGTAAACTAGTGGGTAAAGGATAGACTTCATTTTCAATATTGTGCTGGGCCAACTGGCTATCCAGATGGGAAAAAACAGAATTAGATCCCTACCTCACACTATACAAAAAGATCAACTCCAGGTGGAGGTGCCTGCAACTCTATGAATTTAAAGAAAGAAACTCAACATGTTCCTTTTTTTCCAAAAGCACAGAACATTTGAACTGAAAAATATATCCTTATTAAGCTGACTTTACTACGCCATGTCTGTTTTTTGGGGTTTTTTTTTTTTTGTTTTTCTTAAGCATCCCAATAGCTCTGGTCATGAAATAGCCCAGGGTCCCTTTCAGAGCTGGATCTATGGCCAGAACCAGGACTGAACTTTCTTTGAATATCCCCAGAATGAAACACCACTTGGCACCTGGCAGCTTCCAGGAGATTTAGAAACATTAGCTAATTAGAATTTCTAGAACACTGCTCCCCACTGGCACAGGCTCTTCTTCAGGCACACAGCTTCCCTGAGCCCCTGAGAAGCTGGCTCCAGGGCAGAAATCTGCCTTCCAATTCTGCACCCCTATTTTAGCAGCAGAGTGTGCAAATTGGACAGTGATCTAAGTCCCCCAAAACAACCACCACAGAATTGAGGGCACCCATTTGGCTCTCCATCTTTCCCAAATCCCATACATCTGGCTCAAGTGGCCCCACGTGGCTTCATGTTCACTAGGGCACCCACTCCTCTCTTGGCTCCCAGGTCTATGAACTCTCAAGGGTCTTCCCCGTGTCCAGAGGAGAGCAACAAAGCCCTCCAGCACGCCCACCCCCACCTCCACCCAAATAAAACTCCACAAAACTGGACCCTTAAAGCTTCAATGAAGAGTAAAGACTCTTACTGCTGGCTTTCTTAAGGGGTGGGGCATGGAGAGCTTAATGCCTTAAAATACTTTTTGCTTCTTTCTTTCCCCAAAGTTCCTTTCATTAAAGCAACCGCTCCAGTTTCTGTTTTTAATCTCTCTCCTCTCAAACAGCTCATCCGTCTTCTCTCACTCATCGCTCACTCTCAGTTTCTATCTTCCCCAGCTCCTTCTCCCTCTTCCTCCATTTCCGTCCCCCCCTCCTGCTCTAGTTTCTCCTCCTTCTTCAAATCTGAGGTTCTCACATTTCCTCTAGTCAGCAAAGTACCATCCAGTAGCCAAAAAGAAAGAAAGAATTCTTTTTCTCCTTAGGTAAGATGGGGAGATGTGAATGCTTACACTTTCCTTTTTGCCCCTGTCCAATCATCACATTGTCATCGTCATTGTCATAATGGTGCCTACTATGCACCGGGGGCCTCACTAACATTCTAGTCAAATCTCACAATCTATCATGGCTGCGCCATTTTACAGATGAGCAAACTGAGGCTCAAAGAGACAGAACAGCTCACCCAAGTTCATTCAACAGGACAATGGCTGAGCATGGTTTGGAGGCTGGGTGGGAAAACCTGCACCTTTTGGTAGCCTTGCTGCAAAAGCCTTGACCCTAGCTCTAGCTTTTCCTGCTGCCTAAGTTCAGGGCAGGAGGGAAGTGAATGAAGGTGCTTCTGGAAGATGCCATTCAGACAAATCAGAGCCAAGAGGGGCTGTGTTTGCCACCCCGGCAGCCAGTCCCTGAGATACCACTCCCTCAGCCTCCTTGGAGCTTCTAATGTCCTAGCTCTTGGCTCCCACGAACCAAAAGATGATCCACCTGGCCCCACAGGGCCGAAAAAAAATGATAATGTTGCCGTTTATGACCTGCTTTCCACAAGCCCGGCTCACTCTGCCCATTATCTAATTTCCTCCTCGTAACAGCACTTGGAGGTAAGTATGGCCATTTCCTCCCTTTAATAGCTGAGGAAATGGGGGCTCAGAGAGGGCAAGTGACTTGCCCAAGGTCACCTAGCATGTAAGCAACAAAGCTGGGGGTCAAATCCAGTTCTGTTTGATGCTGGGGCTTAAGTTCTTAACCTTGAACGCCACCCGCTTCCCTTTCTCAGCTGCCTCTAAGTCCTCTGAGGGGCTTTGAATTCACTTCCCAGCTGGTGAGGGGCTGAGTCAGGGTTGGATCCCAGAGCTGAGTCTCCCTTGTACCCACAGCCTCCAGCCACACTCTCCAGAGCTCTGGGAGTCCAGAATGTAGGCTCTAGAAGCGCTCCTTTGAAGGTTGGGTCCCCATCCCTCCAACCCCAGAAACCTCTGTGGACTAAAGAACTCAGCATCTGGGGCAGCAAAGTCCCCCCAATTCAAACACTCCCTGACCCAGGAAATAAATCTAGCCCTCCTACCATGACCCTTCTTGCTGCAAATCCTTGGTGTCCATCAGGATCTTTGGCAAATGTGCCAGGCATTGGGGACCCTGAGAGGTCATCTGTCCCAGCCTTCCACCTCCAAACAGTCTAGGAAAGAGACTTTAAAATGATCCTGAGGACCTCAGGTCTAACCTACCACACATGTGCCACACCCGCTTTTGCACACACACGTACATATTTGCACATGTGCATGCAAACACACACACCTGCATGCCAGTGCACACATCTATTCACACACATTTGCACACAAGCCAGAAACAGATTCTCTGCAACACACCTGTGTGCTCACACACAGGTTTGCACAGGCTGTGTATGCATGTGGGTGAGTATACTGTACAGTGGTGTGTGTGCCCAGTTGTGCTTTCCGGGATGGGGCAGCGAGGCCTCTCCTGGGACCTCCGGGAGCACGGCCCTTAGCAAAAGCCCCACCTGGTGGACACTTGGTGTATCCGCCAACCCCAGCTCCAAGCCTGAGCGCCCCTGGGACCAGAGTACGACTCTGGGCAGCACCCAAGCTGGATGGCAATAAGTGAGTGAGCCCAAAGCTAGACTTTGGGGCACCCCCTGCCCCTTAAAGCTCCTTTCTCTCCTCCTCTCTCCTTCTCTGGGCAGCAATTTCTTTGGACAAAGGCAGAGCAAAGAGCATTGGGTCCAGAGGCAGGGATCTGAATCACTACTCTGCCACTTGCAGACACAGAATCAATTGTTATCTCAGGGTCAGATACCTAAATCGAGTCTGAAGTCAGACATGAGTTCAAATGGAGCAGCAACTCCTGGCTGTCCCGTTCCTACACGTGTCCTTGGGCAAGTCACTTCCACCTCCCGAACCTGCTTCATCAACTGTGAAGTGGGGTAAAGCCCCCAGTGAGGTGGTTGGAAGAAGCAACGACATAGTGGAAGTAGAGTCAGTTACTCTCCATCTCCATTCCTCTCAGACCGAATACAGGTATAATTTAGGGGCAACAAGAAGCAGGGCTGGAGTCAGAGGGACCCCAGTCCAAATTCTGATTCAAATCCTGGCTCTGCCACTTTAGATGTGGGGCAAGGCACTCCACCTCTCTGAACCTCAGTTTCCCCATCTGTACAATGGGGACCTCTTGGTGTTGTGGTAAGAATTAAATGAGATAGTGCATGCAAAGAGCCTGACATCAGTAAGCACTCCATAAATGTAGACTGCTATTAGCAGTGTTGATGTTTGGGAAAAATAAGTGATACTTAGAGGGGTGGGCAAAAAATGAGCTTCAGAAGCCCAATATAATAGCTATATAATTATAATTAATTATAACTTAATCCCTGTGTGCCAGGCACTGTTGTAGGGACTAAGAATTAACTCATTTAACATCATAACAACTCCATGAAGTAGGCATTATTATTCCCATTTTACAGGTGAGGACACTGAGGCACAGAGATGATGTAACTTGCCTAGGGTCACAGAGCCAGTGAATGGATTAAAATCCAGGCAGACTCCTCTGGATTTCTCACATTCCCTACTCCTGCTGAGCTGTCCTATCACCTCTGACCTCCCAGCCTCTCTTAAGTCTGGAAACTTCTCTACAAGATGAAGTCTGACTTTAGAGGGCAAGTCCTCCCCCAGGAGAGTCACTGACAGTCCCATTCTTCCTCCCAATCCCCAGGGAGGCAAATGGCCACAAATGCATTATGTGTATTCTGGAGGGCTATGGGATTAAGATGATCTCAGGGAGGCCATAAACACGACGGAAATAAAGCTAACTAAAGAGCATCTGTTAATCATGGGATCCTGTGTCAGGAAACTTGCATCTGCGGGAGGTTGCTAAGTGGCATGAAGGTGGACGGAACCTGGCTGGCAAGGCCTTGCCCCACTGCTGAAGCATCACTGCAGAGTGGAGGGACAGATGGTGGCCCAGACAAGAGACAAATGTAAAAGAGATTAGGTACAGGAAATTGTGCACTCCACATTTTATTTAAAAGTCAGTCACTGGGAAATGGCTGCCTGTTGATGCCAGCAGTAGCGGAGTTATGTTTTGATGTGGCATGGTGTTGGCAGGAGCCAGGACTTGGGGGTTCAAGAGCCATTGGGTTTGAATCCTGAATCTGTGGCTGTCTGGCTGTGTGGTTCAAATCCAGGTGCTTAACCTCTCTGGATATCAGCATCCTCCTCTAGAAAACAGGAGGGATAATATCTACCTATCGTTGATGGTGTCATTGACCCCAATTCTTCACCTTTCCCTCTATTCATACACAGTGCCATGTGACTTAGCAGTGTCCATCCCACTGTGGGTGGGGCATATGTCCCTGCCACTGGAGCTTGGGTTTGGCCACATGACTTGCTTTGGCCAAAAGAATGAGCTGGAAGTGTTGGCGTGCCAGTTCTGAGCCCACATCTCAAGATATACATCTCTTGCACTGTTGCCTTTGCCAGGAAAGGAACATGCCCGGCCCACTCACTGGTCCCAGGAGGAGGATGCAAGACTCAAGGGTAGGGAGGAGCCTGGCTTCCTGGATCACATGTGGAGGACAGCCTCCACCATCCAGGAACACCTGCCAAGGATTGTCCCATAGCTATAAAACACATGGCTCTCATGCTGAGCCACTGTGCACCGGGGCCTATTTGTTGCTGCAGCAAGTGCATCCAGTGCTACCTCACTGGCGGGCTGGACCCTGCACCCCTTCCTGAGCCAGTGCTTGGTTTCACCAACCAGGATTTTCCCCCACAGTCACCCAGCCTGGATGCCTTGGGGCTTTGTGCTCTCAGCCTGCTGTGACCTCCTGACCTAAGACTATGAGCTCCCTGAAATCAGACCTTGGTTCCCACTGAGTCCCTGCCTAGGGCATCCAACTGCCCTGACAGGACCCACCTTAGCCCACAGGTGAGGTTCCATGGTGCTCTTGCCAGTCTTCCTAGTGGCCTTCACCACTGGTTCTGGGTGCTGGGGTGCCAGCAGGTCTTGCACCCCAGTCAGCTTGAGTCATGATGCCATGTGGCCTTGGGCAAGTCACCTAGCACCTTGGAGGCCTTGTTTTTCACACCTGTAAAGGGGAGTGCTGCTCCCTGCTCAATTCAAGAGTGGAGGCATGAAGATCCAAATGGTGACAATTACGAGACCTGTAGAAATATGAGCTGTCCTAAGGTTCATCATTCAATGCTGACTCCTAAGGGGCATCACTGAGAGAAACAGAGAAGAGTTCCACTACCTTTGCCTCAGCCCCACCCCCACCCCTCACCCTGTTTCTCTTCTTTGTTAGCGTCTTGAACGTCAACTTGTTTGGCAAGTTGGTGCTTCAAAAAATTAAAAAATAAAAAATAAAATATGCCAAGAGTGGCCCTGTCTAAAGAGATCCCTTTCTAAAACTCCATGTGACAGCCCCAGACAGGTATTTCACAGACAAGGACACTCAAATGGCCAATAAATACCTGAAAAGCTGCTCAGCCTCCCTAGTAACTAGCAAAATTCAAATTAAACCCCAAACGGGGTACCATTTCACACTCATCAGATTGGCTAAAATGTCAAAGCCTGATAATACCAAGTGCTGACGAGAAGGTGGAACAAATGGATCTCTCATGCACTGCTGGTGGGGGTGTAATTGGTACAAGCACCTTAGAAAACAATCTGGCAAAGTCTAGTTAAGTAGAAGATACACAGGCCGCATGCCCCAGCAATCTACTCCTAGGGATATATTCACCAGGAACTCCTGTCCAAAGGCATTGGGCAGGATATAAATGATTTGCATCTTTATAAATGATTGTTCAAAATGATAAAAAAAATAGGCAGGAAGTAAAAACCCAAATGCCCATCAACAGCAGACTGGATAAATAAATTGTAGTGGATTCACACAATGGAACTCTGTAAATGGGGGAAGTAAATGATTCAGAACCACACTATTCAACATGGAGGATTCTCACAAACAGTAATGCTGAGTGAAGAAAGCAAGTTCCCAAAGAACACAAACAGTATGATACTATTTATGTGAATTTTAAGGGCAGGTAACACTATTCTACATTAATATGTTTCAATAAAGTGTAAACTCCCTGGGATGATCAACACCAAGTTCAAGATATAGAGTACCTTTTAGTGGGGAGAGGGAGGGACTGAGATTGGAGAGGGGGAGGTAGGGGCTTTAGCTGGTAATCGTTTATTTTTTAAAACCAGGTGGTAGGTATACAGATGCTCTAATATTATTTCTCATATCTGAAATAGATCAAAATGAATTTTAAAACACTGAGTGGAACAGAAGGTTGTTTGCTTTCATGAAAAAAGCAAGGGCTAAATTTGCTGTGTGACACCCAGCATGTGGCCCTGGCAATGCTTCGTTTTCCTGAATCTCCTTTCCTTGCAGGGCCACCAATAGGGCCTGAAATCACAGCAAATGGACCTGGAGCAGAGTGGGCGTGCAACGATTGTTGAAGATGACTACTGATCATTTGGGTAAGTTCCAATCTCCATATGTCAGGTTTGGCTTTTTCTTGAAGACAAATTTTATTTGGGAAGAGCATATGTCAGGTTTCTTAAAGCAAGGTGCCCCGTGAGGTGCCCCAAAATATGAGTGTTGAGGGCAAGGGAGAAGCAGCTACTCTCCTGGTGATTGCTAATCTTTGTAGTCAACATACATGCATATGGTGGTACCTGTGCTGAAAAGAGGTGCAGTCCCTGCCCACCAGCACACACTAGACAAAGGCCCTGTGAATACAAGGAATGGGCTCCGAATGCAGGAACCCTTGCCTGGGATACCCATGGCCTAGACACACCATGAACTGCTCCACCTCTGGGGTCTTGCAGCAGTGTAAGGAAACGGGGTTCAGATTCCCCTCTGTTCTCAACACCCACAGACCCTTCTTCTTCCTTTGTCCCACTGTCCTAGAACATCTCTTCCTACTCCAAGGTGGGGTGGAATGGAGGGGAAGGAAACCCACTTTCCCCCTTTCATCCAAGACATTTTGTCTTTTCCTCCACCCAGATATCTCACCCTTGATCTCCTCTACAATCTCCCCTTCTCCCTTCTTCTTCCACAAGAGACTGGGATGGTCAAATCCACCAAAAACTAGTTCTATTTTTCCATGACGAGCAGAAAGGGCTTGACTATCAAACCCTACTAGTGTAGCAAAGAATTAAAGGAACATAAGACAGTTACATGTACTTATCAACATAGTTTAAACATGCATATCCTTCCACACAAGTTCTTTCCTTTCCTACTGTATCATTCAGGGATCTGCCACAGAAACAGAACCAGGAGATGTACACTAAGAGATTTATTGCAAGGAATTGGTCTTTGTAATTGTGAGGCTGACTAGCCAAGTCTGATATCTGTAGAGCAGGCCATCAGGAAGGGCAAGCCAGGACTCTAGGGTAAAGCTGCTCTGTACAGGAGGAATTTCCGGGTCTTCGAGGAAATCTCAGCTCTGCTCTTAAGGCCTTTCAAACTGACTGAATCAGGCCCACAAAGATTACATAGAATAGTCTCTCTGACTTAAAGTCAACTGATTATAGACTTCAATCACATCAACAAAATATCTTCACAGCATCACCCAGATTAGTGTCTGAATAATTGGGCACTACCATCTAGCCAAGCAGACACATCAAACTGACCGTCACACACTTCCTTTGTAAATCCTTGTGGCGTCCTCAAGTTTGGTGCTTGTTGACCAGACCATATTGTCACTGTGAACCAGTCACGGCTATTTCAGTTGGATGAACTTAAGCAAAAGAATGAATTTGTTGGCTCCCATATCTCAAAAGGCCAGGAGTTTGGCTGGATATGCCCCAAGCTAGGCCCTCAGCACAGCCTAGACTCTCTTTTGCTGCTTTCCATCTGCTTCTGTCTAGATGTCAGCTTGATTTTGCTCCTTTTACTCTGTCCACAAGTCTAAAACCATGGCCCTAGTAGCTCTGGAAGCATATCCTTATGGGGTCAAGGCCAAAGATGAAAGGGAAGAGGCTGATTGGCCAAGCCTGGGTCACGGAGGGTGAAGTCTGTTATTCATGGGCAGCAGGCAGATAGCACATGCAAGGACACCATGGGGAGGTCATGAGCTGGGCAGCTGCCCAGGTGTGCACAGCTCTGTACTTCGCAAAGTGTGATCTATGAGCTTCCAAATGTTTCTAGAGCATACTCGGAACATTCTACAACTTCGAATCCCATGGTGAGGAAGCCCACCCTCTTTTAACTGTCCCTCAATCTTTCTGATTGCTCCAAAAAACAAGCTCCACTTAGTCGCTATCATGTCTATAATGCTTCTGTCCCTGGAAAAATCTCAGCTCTCAGGCTCAGCTCCTCTGGCAGGCAAGAATTTAATTCATTACTTTACTCTAAATGTATTTATTTATATGTAGCTATTTTCTGTTTATGGCAAAAGATGCCAGTTTTCCATTTAGAGCAGTGATAGAAAGTTTCCTTTTACAAAAACATTTATTTAAGTAAAAAGTGAGCCAGCCCAGAGAAAAATACTAAGTAAATAATAATATATGGTACATGGATACAGCAAAAATTGTGTCTGTGCATGGGAAAGATCAAAGGGTTGTGTTGTGTGATGGCCTTGGCTTTGACATGAGACATCCTGAATTTAAATCCAGGCCACACTCACTATGTAAATTTGGGCAAGCTACTAAAACTGAGTTTCATTTTCCTCATCTATAAAATGGAGATGTTAATAATAATCAACAAACTGCATAACCTACTTTATCCAAACCCCTTGGGACCAGATGTATTTGGGAATTCAAAATTTCTCAGATGTTTAGACTACCACATACCTTATATTACATGCAGAGCCTGGGCGCACCATGTGGCCCAGCACGCTAATACTTCTACAGAAAATGTATGACTGTTCACATCAAGTGTTGGGTTTTGGGTTGTTTTTTTTTTAAGTCTATACATTGCACCAGTCCTGGGCAGATTTTGCAGCCAAATGAGTTTGCTACAAACTTGAAAATAAAAACTTTCATATTCCAGAGGTTTTGGAACAAGATTAATGAGACTTAAATCACCTTAGTCAAGCCCATGTAGCGCTGTGGCAAAGCAGGGAACCGCCAGAGCAGGGGCGGGAGGGTTTAGAGAGAGCAAGAGTGAAATGTGCAACAATCCCAAGAGAGATTATAAAGAGGAGATTATAAGAGCTCCTGAAGATTTCTCAGAAATTTCCTCCCCCGTGACCTGCCCCTTCCCTTCCTCCTCCTCCCTCTTCTTCATATTCTTCTTGGTGCTCCTCCTCCCATTGCCCTTGCTGGTGATTAGCCTAGGAGTGGACATGTGGCAAAGTTCTAGCCAATGAGATGTGAGGGGAGATCTGCTGAAGTGCTTCTGTAGATGTCTCTGTGCCTAGATGTGATAGCTGGTGCAGTGGCAGCCATTTTAGGGTCATGATGGGAAGCAGGCTGCAGGTAAAGGCCACACAAAGAATGGCAGGGTAGGGCTTCCCTGGTGGCGCAGTGGTTGAGAGTCCGCCTGCCGATGCAGGGGACACGGGTTCGTGCCCTGGTCCGGGAAGATCCCACATGCTGTGGAGCGGCTGGGCCCGTGAGCCATGGCCGCTGAGCCTGCGTGTCCAGAGCCTGTGCTCCACAATGGGAGAGGCCACAACAGTGAGAGGCCCGCGTACCGCAAAAAAAAAAAAAAAAAAAAAGAATGGCAGGGTAGAGAATTGATGTCACATAGCCACTGATCACATCAAACTTGGACTTGCCTACCTCTTCACTTCCTGTATAAGATAAAGAAAACCTATTATAATTTTAGCCACTTCAAGTTGGAATTATCTGATATGTACAGCAGAAGGGTATTAGTTTGGATATTAAAGGAAAGTATAAATCTGGAAGGTGAGAAAACGTGGGGAGTCTCAAGTTATAAGATGGCATATATGCAAGGTTGGATTTTAAAGACTTTAATATTGGATAGATGACACTATGGGCAGGCAGGAGGGGAAAGAGAGAGAGCTAGTGTGGGCTGGACTGAGGATGGTTTCATGAAAGAGTTTGGGAAACTTCCCAAACGTCACTAAAAACTTCTTGATTCCATTTCTGTGTTCTCAGAGGAGGGCAAACAATTAAGCTCAAGCCCAAGGGCCCTTAAATTCCTTCCCAGGATCATAGATGTTTTCTCTACCAGAAAAGAAATCTAGGCTGAGCGGTTCGGAAGATTCTGGGTAGACGCAAAGCCTTAGCAGTGTTCTGGGCTTGTCTGGCCTTCAACGTGTGATTTTGAGAGTTGGAAGCGAGAAGATTATAACTCAGAATGGCACGCGGGTGTGAAGCTGGCTGCCTTGCCAGCTATTTGCCTGTATTTAAAACACATATGGGTGATATTTTTAAATATCTTTGCTGTGTGATTGAAAAACATTGCAGTTGCTACTTCGTGGACGTGGGTTTTTATGCAAACCCAGGGATGGAATGATGAGTGTATGTTGTACCTACGTGGGCTTTGCTGGAGAGAAGTAAGGACAGAATGGCACAGCCTGCCTAAGTGTCGGGCAGAGAATTGGGGCTGGGCCATTCAACATTTAACTTGGGTGTGGGCGCTGCTGGCAAGCTCCTCCGTTTTCTTTGAATCCATCCCTCCCAACTCTCCCTCCAAAGGGTCGGGGTGGGGCTACTCCCCCAGCTCTGGGAGTGGGCATGTGACCCAGACTGGCCAATTGGATCACTCCAACCCCTTGGCCCCAGTGATTGGTTCAAGGGCAAGCTCCTGTCCTAAAAGCGAGCCAGTGAGACTCAACTGTGAGCTTTTCAGGAACTATTGGGAAAGAATCACTTCCCTCCTCCTCATGTTGCTGAGCTGAGAGGAGGTGCACCTGGAATTGCCCAAGGCCGTCTCTGTACCACCTGGGGAGAGCCTGATGGAAATAAAGCCAAGATGGGCGAAAAGAGAGCCTGGAGATGAACAGAAACCGGGATCCAGTCATGCCTGAAATCTACCCCCAGACTCTTTTTTTTTCACTTTAAAAACAATTGTAGGGCTTCCCTGGTGGCGCAGTGGTTGAGAATCTGCCTGCCAATGCAGGGGACACAGGTTCGAGCCCTGGTCTGGGAAGATCCCACATGCCGCGGAGCAACTAGGCCCGTGAGCCACAACTACTGAGCCTGCGCGTCTGGAGCCTGTGCTCCGCAACAAGAGAGGCCGCGATAGTGAGAGGCCCGCGCACCGTGATGAAGAGTGGCCCCCACCTGCCGCAACTAGAGAAAGCCCTCTCACAGAAACGAAGACCCAACACAGCCAAAAATAAATAAATAAATAAATAAATAAGACCACATATTAAAAAATAAATAAAGTCTTTAAAAAAATTGTGGTAAAATATATTTAACATAAAATGTCATTTCATCCATTTCTTTTTTTTTTTTTTTTTTGCGGTACGCGGGCCTCTCACTGTTGTGGCCTCTCCCGTTGTGAAGCACAGGCTCCGGACGCGCAGGCTCAGCGGCCATGGCTCACGGGCCCAGCCGCTCCGCGGCATGTGGGATCTTCCCGGACCGGGGCACGAACCCGTGTCCCCTGCATCGGCAGGCGGACTCTCAACCACTGCGCCACCAGGGAAGCCCCATTTCATCCATTTCTAAATGTACAATTCAGTGGCATTAATTACAGTCACAATGTTGTGCAACCATCATCACTATCTTTTTCCAAAATTTTCATCACCCCAAACAGAAACTCTGTACCCATTACGCGGTTAACTCTGCATCCTATTACGAGTCCTAATTTAATATATATATATATATATATATATATATATATATATATATATATATATATATATATATATATATATAATATACATACAGTAAAATCCACCCTTTTTTCTGTGTGGTTCTGTGAGTTCTGACAAACACAGTTATTTAAACAGCACCACAATCAAGATCCAGACCAGTTCTATCCCCAGCCCCAAATCCCTCATTCTCCTTCACAATCTGCTCCCTCACTCCGCCCCCAACTCCACGCACAGCAACCAATGATCTGTTTTCTGTCTGTAAAGTTCTGTCCTTTCCAGAATGTCATATAAATGAAATCACACAATATGTGGCCTTTTGAGTCTGGCTTTTCTCACTTAGCATAATGCATTTGAAATTCACCCGTGTTGTTAGTCTATCAGTGATTTGTTCCTTTTTATTGCCGAGGAATAAATACATTGTACGAACGTACCTCAGTTTATCCATTCACCAGTTGAGGGACATTTATCCACCCCTGTACTCTGAATTTACTTGAGTCTATAAATTCCTTTTTCTTTTCTTAGGCTGTTCGAGTTAAATCTCGGTCACCTCCAACCAAAATAATCTTGACAATATATCAGAGAAAGCCACTTCCTCCCTCTGAAATTATTTCTTTCATCTATAAAATGAGTGTATTACTCAAATGGTTTTGAGGGTAACAGAAATCTTGACTCAAAATTGTTTGAAAGAAATAGATAATTATTATCTCACATACCGGGGAGTCCTGCGGTGGAGCAGATCTCAAAACGGGTAATTCTGGTAATTTGCGGTTCAAGTCCGGAGGCAGGCATTTTCCAACCCTCTGCTCTGCAGTCCTCGAGCTTTTCTCCTCAGGGCAAAGCAAGATGGCGCCAGAGATTCCACAGGACGAAGTTCACAGGAAGTTCTCTCAGAGGGCTCGGGAGACTTCCCCCAGAAGCCCCGCCCAGCGGATTTCTCCTCACATCCCACTGGCCAGAATTGAGTCACATGCTCATTCTTGAATCAGCTGAGAAGCGGGAGGGCTTACCCTGACTGGGGAGTGGGTTCAGCTTTCCCAGAAACAACTGGCTTCGTGGGGAGGCGGCTGGGAACCTGAACAAAACGGGACAAGGAAGATGGAAAAGGATGCTGGAACAGCAACCGACAGTGTCTACTACAGAATATAACAATAGCTGCTCAGCTACCTCACAAGGGCGCAGTGAGGATCAAAAGAGGCATCCGTTCTTGGTTAATCTTCTGTGAAAATTGAGACAAGTTGTAATTCTCTTCAACTTTGCAAGAGAGTGTGATGCATATCTTCCCAAACCCAAGAGGATCAGATGACATCAGCACAGCTTGCAAACACTGAGATAGTTCCAGCTAATGCATTTGAATTAGTCACATGCTTCTGGTTGCAAGGGAGGGAAACATCTCTCAAATTGGCTTAAGCCAAAAATAGTTTATTAGCTTATTTAACTGGAAAGTTTAATGGTGTGATGGGCTTCGGGTACAGCTGGATCAAGAGCCTCTGAGGTTGAATTTTAGACATTATCATTTTCCTTCTCTGGACTCTGATTTCTTCTGTTGCCTTCATTTTCAGACAGGCTTCTCCCCAGGGTGGCCAAGATGGCTTCTAGCAGCCCAGGTGTCTGTCCTCGCAGTTTAACATCCCCAGGGAAAAGAGAGAGCCTCTTTCCAAAGGTTCCACCAGAAATCCTGGGGAAAACTCTCACTGGTCCAGATCAGATCCAGACCCCTGAGCCAATCACCCTGACTCTGTTAGACCAGGTCCAGATTGCATGCCCAGTTCTACAGCTGGGGCAGGGTAGTGATGAGGGGGTAAAGCCACAAGGGCATAAGCTGGCCAAAGGAAAACCAAGATGCTGCTGTAATAAGAAAGGGGAATGGTATGCAGGCAAATATAGCATTGTTTCCTACTGATGGAGAAACTTACACTCAGAGAGGGTAAGACACTTGTCCAAGGTGTCACAGCAGTGGATCCAACCCATGAACTCTAGCTCCTGAACACTTAGCCATTACACCAACCACCAGTGAGAGCCAAGAAGGTGGGTGAGCCTGTGGTTCCTATAATGCTCACTCTTTCATTCCTTGTCCTCTTTATCCAAGGATTCTTGTGCACTTTTCTCACCTTGAGGTTTTGTCTACCTTGCAGTTGAAACACAAAATGTTGGAGGAGTGCTATGGACTGAATTGTGCCCTGCCCCACACCCTAATTCATATGTTGAAGCCCTAACTCCTAAGGTAATGGTATTTGGAATGGTGCCTTTGGGAGGTAACTAGGTTTAGACAAGGTCATGAGGTTGGGGGCCCCCATGATGGTATTAATGCCTTTATAAGAAGAGACACTGAGAGCATGCATGCCCCGCCACCCCAACAGTCTCCCTCTCTCCCTCCCTCCATCTCCCCCTCCCTCTCCCCCCCCTCCCTGCCATGTTAGGACATCACAAGAGGTGGCCATCTGTAAACCTGGAAGAGAGCCCTCACCCGATCCCAACCATGATAGCACCCTAATCTTGGACTTCCAGCCCCCAGAACTGGGAGAAAATAAATTGTTGTTTAAGCCCCCCAGGCTATGGTGTTTTGTTATGGTAGCCTGAGCTGACTAATACAGGGATGAATTTAGAGCAATCAGCATTGACTGAGCACCTGCTGAGTGCCAGGCCCTGTGCAGGATACTAAAGTTCATTAGCTGGGTCTCAGCCTACAGAGAGTTTGGAATCTAGAAGCAGTATTAAAATATTAATGATGAATCCCTTCTACCTTTTCTATAAATTTGAGATCACTTTTATTTAAGAAAAGAAAATTCCAACTCAATCAATAACCTCCTTGCACTTTCTTCCTCTATCCATCTGTCTCTGGAAACAGACTAGCACGTAGACCACAGAACTTTGCATCCATCTCTCCATGGTTATTTCCATGCATGCCAAGAGAAAAAAAAAAAAAGACAGCTATAAAGAGATATGGCAGATGCTCTTAAGTGCCCTGTGCTCAGAGCTTTTCATGTCTAACCTCATTTAATTTTCAGACCAGTCTGTGAGGCAGACATTATTAGTCCCATTTTCCAAATGAGGAAGCTGAGAGGCCCATAGAGGCAAAGTGACTTGCCCAAGATCACACAGCTGTGAAGTGAAGGTGAGATTTGAACCCTTTGAATCAGGTCTCTCTGATCTTAATGTCCAAGCTCTTAACTCCCATCAGCTTCCTTGGCTAATCAGTGCTATGGATGAATTCATAAAATAGACACTCATCCAAAGTTGAGACATTTTGATAACCTAGATTCCTCCATGATAAGGACAGCCACCACTGGGGAAGGTGGCTGTATGTGGATGGATGCATTAAGAACTTTTATTGACTCTCAAAAAGAAAACAATGATACTACTTTTGTTACTCATAAGAGAGTCTCTACTCTGTGCCAGTCACTCCACATGTTTTAACTCTTCCCCTCACAATCCTTTGAGATAAGTCCTAGCATCACTCCCATTTTCCAGATGAGAAAGCGGAGGCTCAGTCGAGCCAAAGCAATGGTGAGTGAGTGAAATCAGGGAATCTCACCACTGTAAATCTTTGCAGGAGGAGTAAATGTCCCCAAACCCTTAAGGTTCTAGAATCTCCTGAGTCTGTATTCAAAGAGAAAGGAGCAAGATGGAAATTTAGAACAAAATTCTCTTGTCATAGAAGGAAGATGCTGAAAGTTCTAGGGAAATGCCATGAGATCCCCCCAGGTCTGGGGTTCTGGGGTTGCATCTGTGAACTCTGAAAGTTTCCCTGAACAGACTCAGAGCTGATGGCGCGGGGAGAGAGCAGGCTTATAAGGGACTCTCACAGGAAATGCAACACTCGCACTGTTGCGCCCTGTGAGAGCTGCAAACAGCATCCTCAGCAACAGGGAATATGGGTATGCGTACGCTTGAGCTGTTCTGCCACCTAAATGTGCATAATGAAAAAAAAAACTTGTATAAAAATGTAATAAAATAGGTCTGTGAATTCAGCCTTAAAAAATCACGTGCATCTGGGTTTTGTCCTGAAGGAAAAAAAAATCCCATGACCAGTTTGGTGGAGTTGGATGAGGGGAGTGGTTAAACAGTCATTTATTATTTGATTTTGTGTTTTTCAGTAAGATAATACTTACTCATTATTAGAAATTCAAGCAATGTATGTGTAATGGTGTATAAGGAATGCTTCTAGCTACAAGTAACAGTAAACTCAACCAACAATGGTTAAAAAGATGAGTATTTATTGTTAATTACCAGGAAGCTGGAAGGTAGGAGGTTCTGGGCTTTGTTTAGGGACTCAATGTCAACAAGAACTCAGACTCCTCTGTTCTTTCTGGCTTGCTCTACTCAGTGTGCTGGTGATGTCTCCCCTCATGGTCACAAGATAGCTTCCACAGCTCCAGATATCAGGTCCTCATGTCGCAGTCTCAAGCAGTAAGGAAGGGGGTATGATTATGCTAAAAAGAATCTTGTATTCTTTAATTAAAGGAAAAGATCTTTCCCAGAAACAGTCCCCTTCCTCCACAAAGTTGGATGGACCTCTCTCCAAACCTTAGCTCTCCCACTTTATCTCTCTGAGCCTCAATTTTCCCATCCTGGAAATGGGGATAATGGTAGCACCTTCCTCATAGGGTGTTGTGAGAATTAAATGAGAAAATACTTGGTGTATACTAAGCATTCAGGAGGTGTTCTAGTATCTTCCATTTCCCTGTCAGGTTCACCCTTCTTAACCTTTCTCCAGCTTATTTTGTGCTGCCTCAGGACTGCAACAATGGTCTCCCTGTTCCTCTGGCTTTTGGTTGATTTGGCCAATGGGAAGTGTCAACAGGAGATCAAGAGGGAAGAGAGAGAGGTCGGGTATTTATCCCCCTAGCTCCTTCTCTGTTGGATTGCTGAGGAAGGCTGTTTCTCTACTGATGTCCACAGCTGCTCTCTCTCTGCCAGCTGCCCCCTCCACGTCCTGGTAACGACCAGGTGGTAACATCTCCCTAAAGTTACTAGTCCCAGGGGGCTGCACCATTGCTGTTTCTAAACCTTTCTTCACCTTAATAAATAGTCTCTTTGGACTTTCCTGATGGCACAGTGGTTAAGAATCTGCCTGCTAATGCAGGGGACACGGGTTCGAGCCCTGGTCCGGGAAGACCCCACATGCGCGGAGCAACTAAGCCCACGCACTACGACTACTGAGCCTGCACTCTAGCCCGCGAGCCACAACTACTGAAGCCCACGCACCTAGAGCCCGTGCTCCGCAGCAAGAGACGCCACCACAGTCAGAAGGCTGCGCACCACAACAAAGAGTAGACCCCGCTCGCCGCAACTAGAGAAAGCCTGCACGCAGCAACAAAGACCCAACACAGCCATAAATAAATAAATAAATAAATAAATAAATAAATAAATAAATTTATAAGAAAGGTAAAATAGATAAATAGTCTCTTTATTCAACTCTTCTTGAAATACCAGTTTGAGTGAATCATCTTTTCCTGCCAGGACCCAGAGTGATTCAAAACATGAGCTTTTTTTTTTTTTTTTTTTTCCTAAAGTAAATTATTTGCAAACTTCAGTATTAGTAGTGACAAGTGATTTGTGTCACACTTCATGATTAAGAATCACCAGTCCACTTGGTCAAAAAGTTGGTCAAGTGGGATGTTTGATTGAGTTGGCTGTTATAATCATGAATTAAATCTAAATCCTTGGGCCTCTGGCCATATCCTGAGGTACAATATCTTTTATGTGATAATGATTTTGGAAAAAAAAAAAAAGAGAAAGGCACAATTTTACATTCACATGTCCTGAACTCGTAGCTGCGTATTCTTGACATCCTTCAGTTAAATGGAAAACACCGGGTTTTGAAACTGTATTGATTTCAGCAGGCATATATTATTTTACTGTAAGTACCAATGTCTGTTGTACTTAATATACAATGGATTAATTTAAAATGCATTAGTGGGCTTCCCTGGTGGCGCAGTGGTTAAGAGTCCGCCTGCCGATGCAGGGGACACGGGTTCGTGCCCCGGTCTGGGAAGATCCCACGTGCCACGGAGCGGCTGGGCCCGTGAGCCATGGCTGCTGAGCCTGCGCGTCCGGAGCCTGTGCTCCGCAATGGGAGAGGCCACAACAGTGAGAGGCCCATGTACCGCAAAAAAAAAAAAAAAAAAAAAATTAAAAAAATAAATAAATAAATAAATAAAATGCATTAGTTTATTTTTTTTAAATGCATTAGTTTAATAAAAATGCATAAAATAGAATAGAATTGCATTAGCTTCAATAAAAATTCAATTTCATAAATATTATCTCGTGTTAAAATGCATCGATTTCCAGGAAAATATATTGGTCAAAGGTAATTTACATTGGTTTGAATGGAAATGCGCCAGTCTCCATACATATGTATTAGTTTAGTCAAACGTATCCAATTGTGTAAAATATCGGTTAGGCTGGAATAGATTCTGACCCTGTTTGTTGTTGTTGTTGTTGTTTTATTCTCTTTGGCTGAATAAATATTTCCCATGCTGGCTTTAGTGTGGCCTAGTTCCCGTGAAGGAGGGCAGGTGGGTGAGCCTGAGGAACATTCTGGTAACCCACTGGTTTGTGAGTGGATGTGCTGACTTCTGCAGCATTTAAGACTCTCTTGGTGGCAGGTAAGCTGCATTCACCATCCCCACCAAGGCTGGGTGGGGGATATGAGCTGGAGATCCAAGCAAAGGGCCCAGAAGTAATATCTCCTGTCCTCATGAGGCTGATTGGAGCCACGCCCAGACTCAGAAAATGGCTGTAGGCCTTGACTAAGGCAGGGGGAGCTGGAAAGGAGCTGTGAGATGGGGGCAAATAGGGACCAGAAGCAGAAGGTGAACTAGACCCAGAGCTCAGGGTCAGCAGGACACAGAATCATAGGTAGGGCTCTGGGGTCTACCAGAGTTCAAACCCTAAACCTGCCACTTCCTGTGTGTCCTTGGCCAAGTCACTTAACCTCTCTGAGTCTCCATTTCTCCCAGGCATTGTGTCAAACACTAAGTTCTCTCCATATACTGATTCTTTAGTCATCACCACAACTTACAGGTAAGTGTCTTTTTCCAGATCACACAGCTAGCAAGTGGTAGAGCTGGAATTTGAACCCCGAATCGCTGCTCTCAACCACCAGATTGCCTCCAGTAATTGTATGGTGGCTGCCAAAGCAGGTACACTGGGGTAGTTAAGGGAGGTATCTAATCCCTATTCTCTGGCTTCCTAGGAATCTTTGGATAAGTGACTTTGCCTTTTTGAGCCTCAGTTCCTTCATCTGTGAAATGGGTATAATGATGATAGCGTCTATTTCCTATAGCTCTTAGCACACCAGAGACATGGTAGCAGCTCAACAAACAGCAGCCCCTCACCCCAACAAAAAGCATTCACCACATTTTTGTGGCTGCAGGACTTTTCAGAGCCTTTAATATGCTCATGTGAGTCCTGAATCCCTAAGAGGGGAATAAGTAGGCAGAACCTACCCAGGAAGAGGCTGAACTGGGAAGGTAAGACCTACAAAAGGGAGAGAATTAGAGATAGAGAAACTGTGCTGAGTCGTGTTTCCTGAAGTGTGGGAGCCCTCCGCAATGATGATATGTGAGCTGCCTTTGCTCTTTTCAGATGGGCACTTTTCAAAACTTTTTATTTAGAAAAAAATTATAAAAGAAGAGTTATAAGAAGAGTACAGTGAACTCCCTGAACTTCTCCAGATTTGCCAAATGTTGACATTTTGCCACATTTGCTTTATTTGTCTCTCCGTCTGTATGTGTATGTATATCTTTCTATATATATGTTTCCCCCCTGAACCATTTGTGAGTTAATGCAATCACCAACATAATCCTTTACACACACAGATCAGTGTGTATCTCCTAAGAACAAGGTCATTCTCATACATAACTACTGTACACTTATCATATTCAGGAAACTTAGCAGTGATACAGTTCTAGAGTCTGAAGTTTTAGATTCCATGTTCAAACTTCACCAACTGAAATGGTGAAATAAAATTGCACCGTATTCTATAGCAATTATTTTTCCAGTCTGGGACCTCATCCAGGATCACACATTGAAACTAACTGTCCCTTCTCTTTAGCCTCCTTTAATCTGGACCAGTGCCTCGGCCTTCCTTTGTCTTTTTTGAGGTTGATATTTTTGAAGAGTCCATTTTGGAGAACGTCTCTCAGTTTGGGTTTGTTTGGTGTTTCCTTGGGATCAGATTCAAGTTATGCATTTTTGGCAAGAACACCACCAAAGTGATGCTGTGTCCTTCTCAGTGCATCACATCAGGAGGCACCTGATGGCTGTTGTAAACTCTGACCTCTCGTATGGGGTGGTATCTGTCAGGTTTCTCCACTCTAATTTTTCCCCTTCATAATTAGTAAGAAATCTATGGGGGAGATACTATAGATAAGACTGTGCCAAGCTGAACATTAAAAACTTTTTAATATTTATGTATTTATTTTTATGTTACATTCTGTTTCTGCAAAGGAAAATTAGTGTTTCCTTTACAGTTGCAACATAAAGTTTCTTTCTTCAAAACACATATTTAAAGTAAAAAAGAAGGAGTCAATTTGAAGAAAAGTATAAAATAAGTGACAATAGTGGTGGTTTGTGGATATGGCAAAATACTGTAAGGTGTGGTACTCAAATGGCTGTTTTAGAGACACAGGACAGTAAATTTTTGACCTACCAAGTATGGAAACAGCCACTGTTAGGAAATACAGGGTTATTCCTAACCCTGTATTTATGCCCCCAGGCATTCCTGGGGTCTTCAGAGCCTTGGAATGTCTTCTGTGGTGTCCAGTGTCCCCCAGTCCTATAGACCCTGCCTCCAGGCTCTGTCTGGTGAAGAAGAGACTCTGGGAGGCGAGCAGGGGGAGGGGGTGTCCCAGCAGGAGCCCTGGGAGGTGGCCGGTGCAGCTGTCCAGGTAAAGCACCACACTGGCCTGGATTGTGACAGTGTCAGCAAAATGGACAGCGGGGGCATGTTTTGGAAGAAGAGAGGGACAAGGCGAAGGGGATTTCTTCCCTCAGGCCTGCCAGCTGTGGCCACCAGATGTGCGGCCCTGAAAGTGACTCAAGCCCCAGAGGCTCTGTCAACAGCCACAGTGGCTCCCCAGCCTGCGTGGAACTGCGTATTCAATGTGGGCCGCGTACCTGGGAATCAGCCTCGAATTAACTGACATTGGGTTTGAGACAGACTGCGGAAATGGGCACCAGCGAACAGATGACTTGCGGTGGCTGCAAGGATAGACCTACATTTGAGGACCAAGAATGCAGAGTGCACATGGCTGGTGGGGTCAGCCAGGGAGGTGAGAGGAGGAATGGGGCAGGGATCCTCTGGATATAGCTGGGTCCAGCAGGGCTGTTTGTGAAAATGGAGGGCTTGGGCCTGTGGCTTGTTCAGGTCGGGAGGCTGCTGGTCTGATAAACTGCAACAATCCTTCTGCTCCTCGGTGAGGGCACTGCTGCCAACCAGCTGTGTGGCCTTAGGCAAGTTAATTGGCCCCTCTGATCTTTAGTTTCCTCATCTTTAACATGGGACTGACAATCCACCACTTTCTTCGTAAGGCTGGGGTGAGAACTAAACTATGAATGCATGTGAGTCATCTCTAGTACGATCATTTATGAATTTCTTTATGGCTTGTGTGTAACTAGGTCACAAATTGGCCATACAAAGCTGGGTTCAAATCCCAGCGTGGCCACTTGCTAGCTGTGCAGCTCAGGCAAGTCTCATAGTCACTCTGACCCTCAATATCTTCATCTGTAAAATGAGGAAAGTATTAGGATCTACCCAGTGGGGTTGTCATGAGGGCTAAGTGAGGGGCTGATGCATGGAAAGTGCTCAGGCCAGTTCTCAGCACATGATATTCACTCTGTTCATCCACGAGAGCCTCAGGGATTATGACTTTACTCACTGATTTTTACTAAACCTTGACTGGCAATAAAGAACAGAAGCTCAGAATCCAGAGTCAGACCTGGGTCCAAATTCTGATATTACTTTCTATGTGGCCCTAGAAAGTCATACTTCTTCTAGCCCTAATTTCATTCATTCATTTCCCCATTTATTCATGCAACACTTACTGAACAATGACCATAAGCTGAGCAATCTTTTAAGCACTTGGCTTGTAGCAATTCGTGTGATTCCCACAACAACCCTAAACAAGGTAGGTGCTGTTATTATCTCCATTTTACAGATAGGGAGTCTGAGGCCCAGCGAGAGAAAATCACTGCCCCAAGTGATGCAGCTGGTTGGTGTCAAAGTCAGGATTCCAATCTGGGCCACCTGGCCCCAGAGTCCATGCTCTCAACTTTTGGGGGCCAGGTTTCCTCTCTGCAAATTGGAGGATTTCCTTTCCTCCTATGGATGTTGGGAAAATTAAATGAGATCTGGCCTTTACAGGCATAGCACAGTGCCTGGCCCTCATGGAGGGTTCAGTAAAAGGGAGCTGTTATTTTGATTTATTATTTAATTTTTCAGCTTGATACATCTCTATGCCTTTGTACTACACTGCCTTCTCTACTTGGTTCACTTCAGATTGTCTTTCAACCCTCCAATTCAAGGGTGACATCCTCCAGGAAGCTTTCCTTGACCTTGCTAAGTGCCCTCGGTTGAGTTCCCACAGCCCATAGGGTTACCAAACTACAGTAGGTCTGACCACATGGTCCTACAATTCTCTCCTTCCATCTAACATAGGACAGAGGCTGTGCTTTCTCCTTTGTATCCCTGGCTCCTGGTACAGCCCAGAACCAGCGTGGATGCTTGCTCAGGGAATGGGTGCTCATTTTTCAACAAAATGTTTTGAGCACTGACAGTACATCAGCCTCTGGGGCATTAGCACATGGCTTTGTTGAATGACTAAAGGGCCCTCCCCAAGTTCTGTGCTCACTTGACCATCTCACTGTGCCACTCCCCTGTGTACACCTGCTAAGGTAGCACTTTCTAGAAGACCTTCACACCCTCCTGGGAATGGACCAGGGAAGGTTCCAGGCCCATGCCCACCAAGCGTGACTCCCCTCCCCAGTTCCAGATACCCAGCAGCCTGGCTCTCCTCCCTGTGTCTCCCTGAATCCCCCAGGCCTCCCCTGAGCCCAGCCCCTCTCCTGAAATAGAGTTTCTTGTGGCTTCACGTTTCATCTCCCCAGAGCACAGGCTCATTTCTCTAATCTGCCACCGGATGCACCAACTCTCCAGGCTAAAAATACCCTTGACATTTCTGAAGGCCTGTTAGGGCTGGAGCTGCTCTCCTGAAGGGAATGAGTTTCTTTGCAAATCGATGCAGGTGGTGCAGCAGTCACAGGCTGAGGGCATCTACCACAGTCACAGCTTAGTTACACCCAGTGGATGTGTTTGCCTGCTTTCCTGAAATCCCTCCCTGACTCTGAGCTCCTGGAGACTAGAGATCAGGGCTAGTTCATCTCCATGTCCCCACACATCCTGGCCTACAGAGGGGCGCAGTAATTGTTTGTTGAGTGATACATAGTAGTTATGAATAGGGGCTCTGGAGCCAAATTACTTGGGTTCAGATTCTGGCTCTGCTGCTTACTGGGTGACCACTCTGCCTTCATTTTCTCATCTGTTAAATGGAAGTACTAAAAGCATCCAGCACATAGGCTTGTTAAGAGGAATAAATGACTCACTATGGGTATAGCTTCTAGAGTAGAGTTTGACATGGTGAGCACAATGTAAGAGCTGTTCATTATTAGCATTGAGATTATTGTCATTGTCTTTTTTATCATCAGGAGTCTAGCTTTCCTTATCTCTCCACTATTTTCCTCTGTAGTCCTTATTCTCAGGCAGGTTCTCCCTCACAGTGGCAAAATGGCTGCCAGGCACTCAAGCTTACATCCCATTCCTCAAAAGTCCTGGTCTAGGCTTCCCTGGTGGCGCAGTGGTTGAGAGTCCACCTGCCGATGCAAGGGACACAGGTTCGTGCCCCGGTCTGAAAGATCCCACGTGCCGCGGAGTGGCTGGGCGCGTGAGCCATGGCCGCTGAGCCTGTGCGTTCGGAGCCTGTGCTCCGCAACGGGAGAGGCCACAACAGTGAGAGGCCCGCGTACCGCAAAAAAAAAAAAAAAAAAAAAAAAAAAAGTCCTGGTCTAAAGAGAACTTGTCTTTTCCTCCCCCAAAATTCCAGCAGAAATTCTGGAGCAGCTTTTTTCAGCCTGGCTTTGAGCTTTGCCCTTTCCTGTAACAATCTCTGGAGCCAGGGAGATGAGCTGTTCTTATTAGCCAATCCTAGGTCATGTGTCAATCTGGGAAGCAATCACTACAGCCAGAAGGATAGCATGCTCGGATTGGTCAGGTCTGACACCAATCACTGTGTTCAGGAGAGTAAAATGCTCTGATTGGTGGGCCTGGGTCACATGGCTATCAGGAACTAATCGTTGTATCTAGGGAGCTAAAACGCTCTAATTGGCCAGCTCTAAGTCATGTGCCCATCCCCGGAGCCACGGGTTGAAGTAGACATCACCGAAGTGCTTAGACTGTGGTGAGAGGGGCGGGGCACTGTTCCCAGATGCAGGAATGGACAGAGGGCAGGTGAAAAGAACTGCCTCAGACTACAGCAACCCCAAAGTGGAACAAAGCCCTTTGTCCCTTTTCCCCAGAACATCTCCCACTCAAGATTGTCCTGGATGGTGGCTTTTACTGGACATGACAGCTGCAATGGTGTATGTGTGGCTACATCACACTGCACACACAATTAAAGATTAAATATTAGATCTCTCAAGTCTTAAAAGCTTTCCCTCCCAGGGGCCTCAGAGAATGGCCCCTGCTTCTCTTCCTCTGGCTTGTCCAAAGTAACAGTATCCCTATGGGCAGGCAGTTTGCATTTTCTCTCTCTCAGTCCATACTCATGTCTCGCTGCGTCAGGCCACACAAAATAGATTCTGAACAAACTTTCCTGCATCTTAGCCTGCCGCTGGTCTCCTCTCTGCCTTTAGTTTCTCCTTCTGCACATTGAGCAACTATTCCCTTGGCAGGATTTGTAAGTCCAGCCTCATTCATCACTATGAGGGTCTCCCCAGCATGAAAAAGTTGCATCACATCTTGGAGGTGGGGGGAGAGTTGGAATAAGAAAACTCTAAGAGAAATAAGCCCACAGACCTTGGGTGAAGCCTCTCAGCTTCTCAGATCAGGAGAGCGGTTGCCTTATTTGATTAGAATTAACAGATTTTCCAAAGATAACCTATTTTGGCTTTATGATTCTATCTCTCTAGGCAGTGTTTACAATATGTATTTGCAGAAACAGAATGTATGTCAGGAACGAGGCGAGGGCCCTTGCTGGTGCTCACACAGTCTGTCATAAATATAATATTAGGATGATGCCTGAAATTAATATGAATCATTTCCCAATAAATATAGTCAGTTAGTGAGGTGTTCCAGGACGGCTGATGGGAGATATATTTTGGTAAAATATGCTTTTTTTTAATCGGTTGGGCACTGGGAATGGGGGTGCGTGGAGGGCATAAATCTCCACGGAAGAAGTATCCTTTATGATTATTCAATTCCACAGTAGCTCTAAAAGCCTAAAGTAGATTTGTATTTACAGTTCCTGGAAGCACCTGGTTTTTATACATTAGGGGAAGAATTAGCATCAGGGCCTCCTCATGGAAATCACTGACTTACGGGTGGGGAGGTGAGAGGACTCCGTGCTGGGATACTCCGTGGGACTGAATTAATTTCACCTGTATTCGAGTGTGGCACAAAGAAAGCTCACGAAGCAGGCAAACAAGAAGGAGCTGCTGGGAAGGCGCTCCTGGCTGGGTCCATATCAGGAATCTGGGATGCATGGAGGGGTTAGGGCCCTTTCCTACTGGAAAAGGAAAAAGTGTGCAAGGGAGAGGGCTGAAGCTAGCTAGCTAAAGCTGACAGCGACAGAGGTGGACGTACCCCTGTCCCTAAGATCTCGGGCTAAGCATAAACATCCATGTCTCATCTCACCTGCCCAGATCCTTTCAAAGCCTGGAGATGGAAGAAGGAATCCTGACCTTGTCACTTCACGTTAACTTCCCTGCGTGAGCCTTATTTATTTAATTTTAAAGTTATCTTTGTTTTTTTTCCCTGCAAACAAAAGTGATACAGGCCCACAATCCGTTAGCCAAAATTTTTAAGTCCAAAAAGCTCTGAAAACTGTGAGTTTTTATTGCTGACACATTTGGTAGCAAAACCTGATTTGAACGGATATGAAGCTATTTATATTCCTTATTCATCCCACTTTGTGGGAACATTTATACCTTTCACGGCAGAATTATTAATGTGTTTGATTATGGGGGGCTGCCCTGAACCTCGCTGGGAATGTTAGATAAGGCACATGGACCTTGACGCCTTTCCCAGAGCCAAACGGATTCTGAATTCTGAAACACATCTTCCCCGAGGGTCTGAGATAAGGGATTGTAGACTTGAGCTTGCTAGTTGTAATAAAAAAGTCAGATGACATAATGTAGAAAGTGAAAGCCTTAAGGAAACAGAAAAGGCTCCCACTTAAAAAGTGGGCAAAACATAAATATTCACAGAAGAAAAACAATTGGCCAGTTAACTTGGAAATAATTCAACTGCCCTCATAATTAAAGGCGGCAGACTGAAACTGTAATAAGCTCCATCTTTAGCAAATTAAAAAAAGGGAGATTATCTGGTGCCAGTTGAGGACGTATGGAAATATATTCCCATCCACACTGATGATGGGGGTGAATCGTTCAACTATTTTGGAAGACAACTTGGCAATACCCATCCACATTTCAAAAGTGTATACCCTTTAGAGGGACTTCCCTGGCGGTCCAGCGGTTAAGACTCCACAATTCCACTATAAGGGGTGCGGGTTCAATCCCTGGTCAGGGCACTAAATCCTGCGTGCCACGTGCGATGTGGCCAAATTAAAAAAAAAAAAAAGCGTATACCCTTTGGAGAAGCAATTCTGCTTCTGGGAATTTATCTTGCAAGTATTAATAGTTGTGCTCACCTGTGCAAACATATTCATTCAAGGATATTCACTGCACCATAGATATAACAGCAAAAAGCTAGAAAAAAATCTAAATTTAGTGCTAAGTGTCCACAGCAGAGGACTGGTTAAATACACTTGGAGCATATAGGCAATGGAAGAGTAAGAAGCAGTTAAAAAGAATGAAACAGATCCATACAAACTGATTTGAAAGGATGCCCATGATATAGAACTCCAAGGACAGAACAAACTATGTAATTCTACAATTCAGTTTTCACTTTCTAAAAGTATTTATGTGCATACTATATGTTCACCTGTGCAAAGAAAAACTTTGGGGGGAGGACATACCCCAAACTGTGGTTACACTTCTCTTAGATGTATATGGGAGTCAGGGCTTTCTCTAGATTTTATACATTTTAATACATTTTGTAATTAAACTAAATTGTGTGTAGTGAGGGAAAGGAAGTAAGATTTCCCCATAGCTCCACCCTCTTACCCAGAGATTAGTTTTGCTAAAAATGTGCTGTCTTTCCCTGTTCCTAGCAGCATTATTCACAGTAGCTAAAATGTAGAAGCAACCCAGGTGTCCACCAATGGACGAATGGATAAGCAAAATGTGGTCTATCCATACAATGGAATATTATTGTCTTAAAAAGAAGGAAATTCTAACACATGCTATGACATGAATGAACTTTGAGGACATTATACTGAATGAAATGAGCCAGTCACAAAAAAACAAATACCGTATGATTCCACTTATATGAGGTCCTTAGAACAGTCAAACTCTTAGAGACAGAAAGTAGACTGGTGGTTGACAGGGGCTGGGAGGAAGAGGGGAGTCAATGCTTAATGGGTCCAGAGTTTCAGTTTTACAGATGAAAAGAGTCCAGAGTTGATGGTGGTGATGGGAGCACGACATTGGGAATGTATTTGATACCAGAACTGTACATGTGAAAATGGTTGAGATGGTAAATTTCATCTTATGTATATTTTAACACACACAAAAAAATTGGTGTTCTTTTAGAATTTTCTCCATGAATACATCTATATTTATATTCACCCACCTGTGCATTTATTTTCTATACGCAACAATGAGTTTGTGCCATCCGAATTCGTCTGCAATTTTCTTTTCCCTTCTAATGCCACGTCCTGGCCATCCTTCCATGTCAGTGCCCGTGGGTGTCCCTGCCTGGCATGCCCCCATGCAAAGGCATCATCTATTTCACCAGCCACCCATTGATGGACATCTGGGCCGGCTCCAACTTGGGGGCCTTATGTCTTGAAAGATTTTTGTCAACCAAACTAAATTTATTAAGTAATAATTAATTTGTTTCCCCATTTTTTATTCATCAAAGATGCACAAACTACAGACCAGGGCTTCCGATTAGCAGGAGGCTCCTGGAGCCGAGAGAATCCCAGCCAAGAGCAGAGAAGGTGGGTGTCTGAGGGAACCCGGATGGCCTATGGAAGACAGATGTGTGAATTCCCTTTGTGTGTCGGATTTTTGCTTTTTTAACACAGGAGCAAAGCCAGACCCCAAACAGACAGGGGAGGGATGGAGAGGGCATTGGGAGTGGAAAACTCTGGTGGAAGGGTTTTCAAGACAGGAGGAATAGCAATAACAAAGGCACAGAGGAAGGAGAGAAGATGGTTTAAACTTTCTGAGCCTCTGTTTTCCTCATCTGTATGATAGGCATAGTCTTTCCTGCCTCCTCACAGAGTTATTCTGAGGATTTGCATAGTGGCACATAGTAGGGCCTCAAGAAATCCAATAGATGGTTAAAACAAAACAAAAAAAAAACAACTGAGGTTTCCCTGGTGGTGCAGTAGTTAAGAATCCGCCTGCCAATGCAGCAGACATGGGTTCAAGCCCTGGTCTGGGAAGATCCCACATACCGCGGAGCAACTAAGCCCGTGCGCCTCAACTACTGAGCCTGTACTCTAGAGCCCGTGAGCCACAACTACTGAAGCCCACGCACCTGGAGCCCGTGCTCTGCAACAAAAGAAACAACGGCGATGAGAAGCCCGCGCACCGCAAGAAAGAGTAGCCCCCGCTTGCCTCAACTAGAGAAAGCCCACGCGCAGCAACGAAGACCCAACGCAGGCAAAAATAAATAAATTAAAAATAAAAAAGTTTATCATTAGAGAAAAAGAAAACTGAAAATGAGGTGGAGCTTCTAGCTTGTATTATTTCAACAGATATATACCGAGCTCAGGGCTGATGGCGGGGGGTGGAGAAATGAGGAAGACCCAGGTGCTCCCCTCCAGGAACTCAAGTCCAGGCTGTTTTGTGTGTGAGGAAAGAACGATTTCCCACAGGGAAACAGTGTGTTGTCTCAGAAACAGAACTGGGTGCTGGACAGGGCAGGCAAAATAGCTAGGAGATGCAGGCTGGTGGTTGCCAGGAGCTGGGGGAGGGGAGGATGGGGAGTGAGTGCTTAATGGATGCAGGGGTTCCTTTTGGGGTGATGAAAATATTTTAGAATTAGAGGTGGTGGTTGTACAACACTGTGAATGTGTTCAATGCCACTGAGTCATACGCTTTACAGTGGTAATCTTGCATTACATGAATTTCATGTCAATAAAAACAGAAATCAACTCAGGGCAACTTAAGGGCGAATGCAGGGAATGTGGACCCCAACTTCCTGGGATCAAATCCCAGCACATCCCTGCCTAGCTTTGCGAAGTGAAGCTAATTCCATAACCTCTTGGTGCCTCAAGTTTCCTCCTCTGTTAATTGGGGGTAATAAACTTCCACCTGATAGTGTTGCCAGAAGGATTAAATCAGGTAATAGTTGTAAAGCTCTTAGCAGAGCCTGGCCCAAAGTAAGTGATCAATAAATGGTTGTTGTTGTTTTTATTATTACTGGTGAGGGAAAATGTGTTCAAGGCAAGGGGAACAGCCAGCAATGGCAGCCGCAGAGATTTAGGTGGAGATATGGAACAGGCTGTGAATAGCAAAGTGTTTGGTTGGGCTGAAGACGCCTGCGGGTGTGAGGAGGGAAGGTGAGACAATCCTCTCTCTAGATTCAACTCGTCTGACCATAATATTTATTGCAAAGAATAAATATGTAGTTTCCATGTCATACTTCTTACCAGACAAGGAAAACAGCCATTCTGCCAGGAACTTGAATGTGTATGATGTTTTTAAAGGGACTGTGACAAAAGCAAGGTTTGGTTCAGTTGCAAATGTCCCATCGTTTCAAGTAACATTTTGTGAGCGCATATGAACTATCTTCTCTTCTGTCTTTATAGAAAACCAATTATGCATTGTTGCTTGTACAATAAATTATTTAAAGAAGTACACATTGGGCTTCCCTGGTGGCGCAGTGGTTGAGAGTCCACCTGCCGATGCAGGGGACGGGGGTTCGTGCCCCGGTCCGGGAAGATCCCACATGCCGTGGAGCGGCTAGGCCCGTGAGCCATGGCCTCTGAGCCTGCACGTCCGGAGCCTGTGCTCCGCAATGGGAGAGGCCACAACAATGAGAGGCCCGCGTACCGCAAAAAAAAAAAAAAAGTACACATTGATGCCTATTCTGTTGTTTAGGGATGTTGGCAGAGCTTTACGTAGCAGGGTCCCATGGAGGGTATATGGAATGTGTATTCATCCCCTTCAGAGGTTTTAGAAGCCAATCAGATTGGTGGTGTATTCCTTCAGGGTGGCAGTTGTGGGATGGGATTCAGGAATGGTGTGCACCAGGGGTTCTTAGAAAGTGTTCCTGCACAGTGGCAGGAACTAGAGAACTCGGAGAACTAGCCTCCTCTCTGGATCTTGCTCCAATTTACCATGCAGCTTTGAACAGGTCACCTAACCTCTCTGGTTTCAACAGGCCTCAGCATCACCCCCCTCCCCAACTCTTATACTCATGCTATGCTTATGAATCTGCTTCCACCAAAAGATAGTCCCTTTCAAGAGCAAGGAGAAGCTTCCATTTACCTTCTTGTTTCCAGTGCTTGGCATGGTACCCAGCACAATTTAGGTGCTCCATAAATGTTTGTTGATTAAATGAGTGAATGAGTGAAAAAGTAGGTGAAGCTGTAAAAGGAAGAGGTTGGGTGTGGTTGATTTAAACTGGTACCACAGTAGCAGCCCCTGAGACATATTTTCCCAGCTTTCCACTAAAATACCTAAGAAGGCAGCAAGAATCCAAAGCTCACAGTGCTGACACCCAAGACTGACAGGCGCCTGTTGCCAGAATCTGGGAGGAATTTCCATAAATACAAGGCAGATGGAGCTGGGTTGAGATAAACAATCGGGAACCTTTTCAAGTTTTAGCTTCTGAAATAGGGCACTCCTCCAGGGCAAAAGGAGGTAGGAAAATACTCAACCCCTTTCCCCACTTACAACCCCAGACTGTGAGACCCACAGTCTGTGCCGATCAGAAAATGGGGTAGTGAGAGGGGAGGGGGTTTTCTCCACTGTAGGGGGTCAACTCTGTAGGCAAAGTATCCTTCCTCTTCCTGGCCTGTACTTCTACCATTTGGAGACTGAAGTTTACAGAAGGCAATAGGTCAGGGGGGATGGAAGGGAGGGAAGAATGTCAAAACCATTTTGTATCCTGAGAGGAACAGCTTCCAGGAGTGCTACAGGTGAGGGAGAAACAGACACAGTGTATGCTGGGATTGTAGTTTTTGATGTCCTCCCTTAGTTTTTGTTTGTTTGTTTTTGCTGCACCAAGTGGCTTGTGGGGTCTTAGTTCCCCGACCAGGGATCAAAACCGAGCCCTCAGGTTGGCAGTGAAAGCGCAGAGTCCTAACCACTGGACCACCAGGGAATTCCCTCCTCCCTTAGTTCTTTATGCCGTGGGACAGAAGGGGATCTGTTCTCAATGGGATGAACGCCTGATTAACACTCGCTCTAGTGCTATGCAGAGAACCAGCCTTCCTCTCCAGGTGTCGATGATGAAGTGCTGGGGTCGGCCAGTACCTTAGTGGATGATGAGAGGTGCCGAGGACAATTCACACACGCTGCCTATTGCCTCGACTACTCTCCTGTGTCCCAAGGTACCGTGTGTATTGTCAGGAATCAGATGCACATCTCTATGGAGCTCGGAAATAACACCTTGACACCCATGCCCACACCCAGTAGAGAACAAAAAGCACTATGAAGCCTCTAGACCAGAGGTCCAGGCCCCAGTGCCTTCAGGGGCCAGCAGGAACTGTGTGAGGATAAAGTAGGTCAAGTGTAAGAGGGGGTTGAGGAGAACCAGGGAACTGGGCCCCTTGATGTCCAGTTCACAGATGAGAAAACAAAGGCTCAGAGAGGGGAGTGACCTGTTCCAGGTCTCAAAGTGATTTGGACCAGGGCGGCTTCTTCATTCTGGAAGCTTCCTCAGAGGAAACTGACAGCGCTGCTGGCCTTATCAAGAGGCAGGAGAGGTGTGCGTTTCTGAGGGACGGAGGTGGAAGAGGCCACTAGCCTGGGGCTCCTGGCTCTGCCACTGGGCTCTTGGGTCTTGCCCCTCTGCCAGCCCCACCATCCTTCTCTGCCTCACTCCTTCCTTGGGTCTGTCCCTGCATTTTCTCCCCCCTTCACCCTGGCCTTCCTCCTCCCTCTGTCTATTTCTCCCTCTCTCTTTGTCCCTTCCTCTCTCTTCTACTCAACAAGCTCTTAGTGACTGCCTACTGTGTGTGCATCACCGGGCTGAGCCCTGAGTGCAGCATAATTCGCTCATCTGGATGCCGGATCATGTTCCCCATTGCAGCTTCCAGATCTGCAGAAATGTGGTTTTACAGTAAAAAAAAAATACAATGAGTTTCTGCAAAACTAATGATAATTACCCTCCAGACACAATCACTCGAAATTAGCTGGAAAACTAACCCAGGCTTTGAACTTTGTCCCTCCTCAGTAATTTTGACTATGAAATACCATCATTTATGCTTAAGAAAGAGCTAGTGAGCAGGATGGGAGACGTGGCCTTTTGCTAGGCTTGCAATAACTAAACAGGCTCAGACAAGGCAGGGTCGGGCAACCGCTCTGCAATGCCTATTCCTCTTTTCCTCCGGAGTTCATCCCTGATCCTAGCAGCTCTAGTTACAGCCAGGATTTCCTTCCTCTACCGAGGCTGCGTGAGCTGGGGGGGCTCAGGTGAAGGAAACCTGAAGGCCCCATTCTAGGACCTTGGGCCACGCTTGCATTTACACCTTACACACAAAACTACAAACCCCTCTGTGATGGTTAATTTTATATGTCAACTTGCCTAATTAAGCATTATTTCTGGGTGTGTCTGTGAGGGTGTTTCGGAATGAGATTAGCATCTGGACCCATGGACTCCATAAACTGACGGCCCTCCCCAAATGTGGGTGGGCATCATCCAATCCTTTGAGGGTCTGAATAGAACAAAAGGTTGAGGAAGGAAGAATCTGTTCCCTTCTTTGCCTCCTGCCTGACTGCTGACTCGGACAACTCATTCCATCTTCTCCAGCCTTCCAACTGGGATTTAAACCATCGGCTCCCCAGGTTCTCAGGCCTTCAGACTCAGACTGAACTATACCCTTGGCTTTCCTGGGCCTCCAGCTTGCAAACAGCAGATCGTGGGACTTCTCAGCCTCCATTATCGTGAGAACACATTCGTCATGATAAATCTCCTTGTATACATCTACCAGTTCTGTTTCTCTGGAGGACCCTGACTAATGCACCCTCCTCCCCCATCCCCTCTCTTCCCTCCACCCACTACCCAGCCTTAACCTTCTTTGGCAAAGTCATAATGTGCTATTTGCCCTGGGATTAAATTAAGCCCAAACTTCTGGTTCCCTCCACTACTGCATCATCATGCTACAGGGGCAGGATTAAGCGTCCTAGGTTGGTTTGGGTCCTCTCTGTCCTTTCTTGGTGAAAACCATCATTTTAATGATAACTGTCTTTAAGTGTGTGCAAATTATTTTATGCTTTATGCAGTAATCAAAATGATGCGAGACAGACATTATGTTGAAAGAAAGAAGCCAGATACTGTATGAATTCACTTATGTGAAGGGTAAGAACAGGCAAAATGAATCAAGGCTAAAATAATGATTCCCTCTGATGGGGCGGGGGTGAGTATTAATGGGCAAGTGACATGAGGGAACCTTCTGGGATGCTGGCCATGTTCAGAATCTTGAGCTCAGTGGTGGTTATGTATGCATATACATTTGCCAGCATTCATTGAACTGGACACTAAAGATATGTGCTCTTTACATGCATTACACCTGAATTTTTAAAAAAATACATGATGGTTAGTCTCTTTCCAATGCAAGTTAGTGCTAAAATTTCTCTATTTTCTGCTGTCTTTTGTACTATTGGCTTTGCTTCATTGGCAGACAAGTATTGTTCTTTACTCCTGCCAACTTATTTTTAAGGAACAGTTATTTTTGTAGACTGCCCTCCCCCATCATGATATTACTCCCCCAGTATAGCTCATAATCCAGAAGGAAAGCTAAGACTCATACTCAAGTAAGAGTAATGTAGAGTTTCAGTGGGAACTGGGGGGAAGGGGGTGAGAATCTCTAAGAATGAACTTTAAGTATGTAAAGAATGTTCTCAGCAGAATTAGTCCAATCTAGTTGGAACATAGGAAGAACAAACTGGGATTCCATAAGGCTGGAGTCAGACATAGAAGGCTTGGATGCCAAGCTACAGTTTGTTGTAGTAGACAGTGGGGGAGCCACTAGGGTTTTTTGAGCAAAAGAGGAGCATGATCAAACCCATGCTTCCCAAAGAGAAATATGGTGGTGTGACCAAGATAAAGCAAAGCCTAAAGGCTGAGAAACCAGTTGAAGAGGATATTCACGGCTGCAATAGACCAAGCAGCGAATAACAGGGCTTGAGACAGCAGAACTAGATGATAGATGCCATAAATAATATGGCCATTGGGTATAGAGGTCAAGGAAGAGAGAGGAGTTGATGAAAAGGAGGACACAAAGGCATGGAAGTTGGGAACATGGGATCTGGAGTGAGATCACCTGGGCTTGAATCCCAGCTCCCCCTAGGTACTAGCTGTTTGTTTGGTTTTTTAAATAAATTTATGTATTTATTATTTATTTTTGGCTGTGTTGGGTCTTCATTGATGCACGCGGGCTTTCCCTAGTTGTGGCGAGCGGGGGCTAGTCTTCATTGCGGTGTGCGGGCTTCTCATTGAGGTGGCTTCTCTTGTTGCGGAGCACGGGCTCTAGGCATGCGGGCTCAGTAGCTGTAGCTCGCGGGCTCTAGAGTGCAGGCTCAGTAGCTGTGGCTCACGGGCTTAGCTGCTCCACCACACGTGGGATCTTCCCAGACCAGGGATCGAACCCGTGTCCCCTACATTGGCAGGCAGAATTCTTAACCACTGCGCCACCAGGGAAGTTCCTAATTATTTTCATTATCACCATAATTATTCAAGTTAATATTAAGAATGCCTAAAAGAAGGAGAGTGAAGGGATGGGAAGATGATGAGTTCAGTTTTCTTTTCAGCAGAAGCTAAGAGGAAACACATGGTTCACCATGTTCTCTTTTCCTCCTGCCGTGAGACCCCTGACATCCCAGACAGAGGCCACTCCATTGGCCTGAATCTCAACAAGAGGATGACATGGAACAGAGGCACAACCTTCCCACAATTTGCATGTAACATAAGTGAGAAATAAACCTATGTTGTTGTAAGCCATGGAGATTTAGGAGATGTTTGTTACTGTAGCATAATCCAGTCTCTCCTGACTGTTGCAAAGGGCAAATGAATTGCTCAGTGACCCCAATCTGTGATATTGACAAGGTTAAAGCAGAAAACTCCCACGGGTTCTTCCAGGAAGGCTTACAAATAAGACTTGGTGCCAATCATTTCCATCATAACAACAATCACAGCAACAGACTGTTAGCACATGCCAAGGGGGATAATTTGGGTGGAGTGGGTAGATGCTCTGTACCCAGTATTTTACTGTTAAGGGCAAATTTGCAGAGATTTGGAAAATTGGGTTCTGTGTGGAGTAAACATACTGAACAAGTTTTCAGCTACAACACAGCTGAGCTCAAGGGAATGGGGTTTGATAGTTAGTGTCAGCATAATGAATTTCTTTTAAAAAAGGCTCCAGAATGTCTGCAAAACACTGTCAAGTCAAAAATTGTGCCTGTGGGGTTTTTTTTTCGTTTTTTTTTTGGCGGTACGCGGGCCTCTCACTGTTGTGGCCTCTCCCGTTGTGGAGCACAGGCTCTGGACGCGCAGGCTCAGCAGCCATGGCTCACGGGCCCAGCCGCTCCGCGGCATGTGGGATCTTCCCGGACCGGGGCACGAACCCATGTCCCCTGCATCGGCAGGCAGACTCTCAACCACTGCGCCACCAGGGAAGCCCTGTGGGTTTTTTTTAAAGCAATTTCCCTAGCCACTCTGGCTAATAATATCTCATTTTGTTAACTCCGAAAGAAGGTCTTTTTAAAAATACTGTAACATGTCATTTCCCAGTGTAAACTCTTTCAATGACTTTCCATGGCCTTGACGATCAAGTTGAAACTCTTCAAATGACCTACAAGTCCCTTCATAACTGGGCCCTGCTTACCCGCCCAGCTTCACACCTGGGTGCTCTCCCCTCACATGCTATGATCCCACCACTCAAGGACTGAAAATTCCTACTAAAAGCTACACCCACTCTGCCTCTGAGCCTTTGCACTTGCTGTTCCCTGTCTGGAACATTCTCCTAACCATTGCAGAAAGATTCAGTTCATGTGTAGGGTACCAGCAAAGCAGATGCTCCAAATGTTCAAAATAATTTAAATGTTTATTCTTCTCTGAAAAAAATATTGAACACAAGCAAAATCACAAGGGTTTTTAGAGTTCCCTTGCACTTATTTTGCTGTTTAGTATTATGTTTCTTTTGAGTCACACATAGGGCCCCATCATAAGCTCTACCATGCTTCCTTCTAAGGTAAAGATCTTAACCGGACCTGGTTTCTGGCTATCTTGCAGTGACAGCAATGTTCATTACCAAAAATCAAAATGAAAATGAAGCAAACAAGCAAAAAGAAGAAAACATTAAAAACAAACTCCCCAAAACTACAGTTCCACCTACTCAGAAGCTATTTCTATTAACACCTTGATGCTAATGATCCTCCCAAACCTTCTTTTGTGTGTATACAAACATACGATGATTTTCTTTTTTAATGAGATCATACAGGGTATATAATTTCTTAACATGTTTTCTCATTTAATATATCACAGCTATATTCCTTGTTAATATATTTATCCCACATAAATTTATGGTCATCTAGTATGTCATTCATTCTCTCATTCATTCACTCAGCAAGTATTTGCCTAAACTTGTGTCTCTGAAGGTATTTGACTGAGCCTCTATTATTGTATATAGGTTCTTCCCAACTTCTCACAGAGCACTGCCCTTAATATCCTCATAGCTAAACCTTTGTGTATATACTTTGATGATTTTCTGGAAGTAAATTCTCAGAAGTGGAGTTGCTTGGTCCAAATAAAACCCCTTGCAGGCTTTTGATACTCTTAATCGGGCATATTTGGTTATCAGAAATAGACACCAACTTGAACTAGCTCAGGTTAAAGGTGGTTTATTAAAGGGACATGGGCCTCACGCAGGGTGAGAGTAGAACAACTTGAGGGTTCTCAGCAGGCAAAGTACATGGCCTTTCAGTCTAGTGCTCCCACTGATATGACTCCACATCAACTCAATCAGTCTTTGTTTCAACTTCATCCAAATTATCAAGAAAGAGGGAATCTGGTTGGTGTAGCCTCGGACTATGGAACTGGCTCTCCTGGGTCAGGGAGGCTCATCTGGAACGGATACCCTCCAATCCCATGAAGTGGATCTCAATAACAGTTTGAGAATAGAAATGTGTCAGCAGAGAAAACATAACCTCCTTTTCCTTTGTAAACAGATCGCCATTCTCAGAGCATTCTTTTGGTTGTAAGCACAGAAACCCAGTTCAAACAGGCCTAAACATGAGGATTTGGAAGGGGGTTTGGAGGACTCATTAGCACCAAGGTGTTAATAGTAATAGCTTCATGTGACTGGGAAATTCAGGCCTAGATCTGCCATCAAACACTGCTGGATCCAGGAGGTCTACTGCGTCACCAAGACTCTCTCTTTCCCTCTCTACTCTGCTTTTTTCTGCAATGAAGTTATTTGCAGGCCAACCCTTCCCAGGGTGAGATTACGACAGCCACCTGCAGTTCCTGGCTTATATCCCCAACAGGAAGAGGGCACTCCTTCCCATCAATTCCGGCCAAAGTCCCAGAGTTTACTCCTATTGGCCAACATGAAAGAACTGATCACCAAAGCCAAGGGAAAGGAATATCCGGTTTAGTCAGGCTTAAGTCCTGGGGCTGCCCCTCAGGCCAGGCAGTGAAGTCAACCCCACCTGAACCACATGAGAGTAGGGAGTAGGAAAGCAGTGACTCACAAAAGAAAATCAAGGTACTTTTGCTAAGAGGAGGGGGATGGTGCTGGGCAGGAAGCACCGACAAGTGTCACTGCAGAAATATAGTAGGGTTTTGTTGTCTTCCAGTAGAGGAGATGACCATTCTTTTCTTGTTTCTCCCAAAGGACAAATAGGATGTTTTGTGAGCTTGTTGAAAGGAGCTGTGCTGTCCAATAGCACCTTCTGTAATGATGCCATCCAGTATAGAAGCCATTAGCCACAATGTTGCTATTGAGAACTTGAAATGTGCCTAGTGGGATCGGAAAACTGAATTTTTAATTTTAATTAATTTAAATTAAAATCACCCCATGAGGTTAGTGGCTACTGTAATTGGATAACACAAAATAAAAGCCTGCTAAATTTTTCTGGTAGCAGTGTATAGAAGAAACATGAGGTCTTCAGTGCATCGTGACTTCAGAAAAAGAAACTCTCCTGCCCTTGTCTGCTGGCAGGGAAACTTTCTGAGTCTCAGGGAGTTTTTCCATGAGAGCGATGGGAGGTCTCCGCTGTGTCCACGGGGCTGGCGGTGAACATGGCGCCTTGTAATGAAATAACTGAAACATCATTGTGACTGTAGAATCAAGGGTCTTCCCTCCTTATCTCCAAAGCGCCCGTGTTTTACATGAAAAAGCGTTTCTAATTAATAGGCCAGCCCCTCTTGAGTTTGATAAAAACAGAGGAGAAAAGGATTTGATTAACCCACAATCTTTTCAATTTGGCGTGTTCTGCATGAGTGAAGTGTGTTTTCTGCAACGGAGCCAAGCCGGGCCTGTCCTGGTTCACCGTGATAACATTCTTCTTCCCTTTGTGCAGCCCCGATTCACCCCCAGCCTGCCAGGAGAGGCCGGTAGAAGAGATTCTCAGAGGTAATCACCAGCGCCGCTGCAAGGGTAATCTGGATTCTCATACAGACAGTGGCCCACCCGAAGAAGGAAAAGATGACAAAGGCTTCCACTGCCTCCAAGTGAGAGAGTTCGTTCAGTCCCGAGACCAAGGGCTGGAGGTTGGGCTGAGCAGTGATGGGAAGGACCATGCATGCAGAATGGTAGTGGGACACCCAAAGTCAAAAGGTCAGGGGCTGGGATGGGGCAGAGGAGGAGAGTCAGCTGTAGTGGTCTCCAGTGCGATGACAACCCGGTGTCTGCTGGCTCTCCCAGCTCCGGCTTGTGCCAGAGGAAGCCCTTGCTGCCGGGGGCGGGGGGAAAGCAGGTCAAAGAGCAATGTGTTCTCTGAATAAGGACCCAACTTCATTTTTCTCTGTCAACGCAGAGATGAGAAACTTCTTTCTCCTCCTTGCTGAGAGGGACAGGCTAGGTGGCAGATAACACCTCTCTAGACAGGTGTGGTGGTTTTAAAACATGACTGCAAATCCTTAGACAGTTCTTGCATTGAGATGGGGGCTCTCTGTCCTCTCCACTTAAATCTGGATGGGCTTATGACTGCTTGGCCCCGTGGAATCTGGAGGAAGTACGCTCTCTGACTTCTGAGGCTGGGGGGTCATAAAAGGCCATCGGCTTTCACCTCATTCACCGGAACCCTCACGCTTAGAGGCCTGAGCCACCATGTAAGAAGTCACCCAGTTTGTGGTACTTTGTTATGGCAGCCCTAACAAACGAATACTTCTTCAATCTTATTTGGTTGTTGTCAGAGGTTTTTTGGTTGTTCTTTTCCAGTATTTTATTATGAAAAATTCCAAGCACACAGAAAGGTACTCATGTACTCACCTCCCACATTCTACAATTAATTATGTTATGTTTGTTTTATTACATGTCTATCAACCTCTCCATCCTTCCATCCTTCTATCAATCCTTTTTTTTTTCAAAGTAAGTTGCAAGCATAATACACTCCATCCTTAAGCACTTCAACTTGTATATCATGAACTAGAGTTCAATATATATTTTCTCTTTTTTAGGTGAAATTGAAATACAGTGAAATGCACAAATCTTTTGTGTCATTTCATGAGTTTTGGTAAATGTTTAAACAATGTAACCCAAACCTCTATCAAGGTACACATCATCACCAAACCCAGAAAGTTCTCTCATGTCACTTCCCAGTCAATTCCCACATCTGCTTTCCTAAGAGGATACCGCTGTCCCGATTTTTCTTAATATAGGTTAATTTAGCCTATTCTAGAACTTCAGATATATGGAATCATATGACATGTACTCTTACATAAGGCTTCTTTCACTCAATATAATATTTTGATTGATTCTTATTTTAAGAAAGCCGTAAGAATTGGTCCAAGTGTTTTAGCACCTTGTTGAGAAAAATGAATAAGAAATAACACATAAATCAAACAATGAATAGTAACATGGGTTCCACCCTGCTTGGTGCTAGGCAGTGTCCTGGGTGCTTGGGATACAAGGCTGAATATAGCACAGTCCTGCCCTCAAGAAGTTCACGGGTACCATAGCCAGAAAAGGAAAGGAAAGAATCAAAACAAAAGTATAATTCTGAGTAATAAAGATAAGAACAGAGAAATGGAACAAAAGGAGTACAAGTTTCTCAAACTTGATTTCAGCAGTATTATTGTTTGATATTTTTCTTTAAACCGATTCCTTTTATTTTACTAAGCTATTTCTGAAGTCACAGTGCCCTTGCTAATTTTGTCAGGTAAGCAATGTGTTCAGCTAAAAATGCTTTCTCTGACTCCCATGTAGCTAGGAGTGGTCAGGAAACTTAATTCAGGCCAATAAAATGTAGGCAGAAGTCTGTTCAGTAGACTTCCCAGAAAACTTTTTGCTTTCCTAATTTAAAAATTGATGATGATGATGGTGGTGGTGGTGGTGGTGGTGGTTATGGTGGTGGTGGTAGACAGACTCAGCTGGTACAGCCTTTTCCCTCCCTCCCTCTGACCTAGTAGGGTCATTAGTTTTATTGAGCATTTCAGAATTTACTAAGATTTTCCTCCATGACTCTTTTATTTAATCTCCACTACAATTCCATGAAGTAGACAAGACATACTTATTGTCCACTTGCTATAAATGAGGGGATGGATGGGGGTGAGAGGTGTTAGTGCCTTGCTAAAGATCACATAGCTAGTCAGTGGGGAAGCCAGCAGAATCTCACAACGTTAATATCACAAATGTTGATTGAACGTGAGGCACCAGACACTGTGGATACAATGGAGAATAAGATAGATAAATACAGTCTCTGCCCCTGGAGTAACAGGGAGAACAAACATTGAAACGAGTGATGGCAACTAAATATGAACAATGGTATAGAGGAAATCTAGAGGTCTGAGGAAGCATGAAAGAGAGTCTCTGTCTTAATTTGATTCCCCCAAAGCAGATCACAGCTCAGAGTTGCCTCACCGGGTGAGAAGCTGGAGTATTTACCACCTCGTCTCCCTTGTTGGTTGAGAGCAGCTCCTGGGGGCATCAACTCCCCAGCTTCTGGCCTGTCCCAGGCATGGGACAAAGCCCCCCAGGCAGGCATTTGGAAGAAACCCCTGTACCAAATCTGTGTGCAGATGACCCCAGCGTGGGCAGAGATATGCCTACAGGCAATGACTGTCACAGGTACCTAATCTAGTGAGGGAAGCAATGCAAAACAGAACCTCTTCTTTGCCACTTAACGCTGCAATCTGCCAACATGAGACAATCTGTAAGACAGGCTGACTTAATGCTATAAAATGCCCAAATAACTTGACATTTGACCTCCTGGTTCATCCACAAGGCTGACCCAGGTTAAACCAAAATCCCATAGTGATGCCCGGATTTGAGGCAAGATCAAAATACACTCCCTTCCAGAAACCTCCTCAGGCACCCAGCCTCCCATGAGAGACCAGGGAACCAGCAGCCGGTTTCCAACCTCTCCTGGGCTTCCTGCGGTGCGTGCTTCTGCCCTCGCTGACACGCTGAATGTTCTCCCCCAAATTATTTCTGAGTTCTCCTGGCAGCGGCTCTGCCTCCCCCGCCTCCCCTCCCCTCTCCCTTTGGCAGATCTGTGTTATAAAATAAGAGGCTCGGGATTATGTCTGTCTGACAACTGAAGAATGAGCAACGGAGCAGATGCAGAGTCTTACAAATCCCGTGAATTATACATGGCCATCTGCAGCCTCGAGCCGTCCAGGATTTCCACCCCACACCACAGCGTTCCATATGGAGTCATATGTTTTTAGTGCTGGAGCCATGCTGTCAACGTCCAGCAATCCGTCATGTGGCACATGTGTGATGCAAGCGCCCAAATAAATGTTATCAGGCCCAGGAGTGCGGAGCAGGGGACCACAGCGGCTCTCACCACCTTGTCTTCTCAGAAGGGCGGTTGCTTGTACAGCTTTGTGAAATTTTAACAAAATACTAAACAAATACTAAATCTCTTTTCTACCACTAGGTAAAGCAAGTCTCCTACCCTCCACCGCACAAATGCCCCAAGAGAGGCCTGATTTTAAAATAAAATGTAAAAAGTCATTAGATTTAAGTTCCACGCTGGTGGATTTTAATGGATTCTTCGGGCATGGCGCCCCGGTTCCCACTACCTTCTTTATGAGAGCTTGGCTCCTCCCCTGTGGCCAGTCTGAAATCACATGACCCCACCCTGGCTGGAGCTGTCTGGCTCAGGCTGGGGCTCTGCCCAGTGCCTGGGCCAATCAGATTCTCTCATTCAGAAACTGGGATTCAGGGGCGCTACTCAGGCTGTGGTGGGACGACCTTAAAGAGGAAATCTGGTGCAGTGCAGAAGCCTTCTTGTGCCATGTCCATGAGGACATGAGAGGAAGGAGAGAATCTAGGCTGCAGAGAGAGACAGAGACAGAGACAGAGAGAGACAGAATGAATGAATGAACGAATGAACGAACATGATAATCTCTTTGCCAGCCCCTTGTTGTTACTTTCTCTCCGTCCTGAGCTACTCTCTTATCCCTGTGTCTAAATTCTCCTTCTTGCCCAATGGCTGTTTCTTGGCTGAAGGTTTGTGGTGAGAGAGAAGGAACCTGTTCAAGGCCTCTGGGTCAATCAGCCAAAAGATGGTGTGTCTGGAGAGAATCTCCCTGCCTCCCAGTTGGGAGAGGCAAGGGATGGAGAGAATAGTGGCTAACACTTTCAGGGCACCAGGGAGGGGACACTGAAGAAGAGACACCTTTACTGGGCCTGGGTAACCTTTCCTTAGAAACACCATGGGTGTCCAAGGAATTGAGAAGGTGATCTAGCTCTTGTTGTTCCAGTAACAGGAACATCTGGGCTTTGTGCTGTTTTGCAGATACCAACTTTATGTCCATAGGGGATGCCTGTTGTCTGGCCTCTCTGACATCTTTTTGTCCTCCTCTGGTAACAGCACCCTGATTTTCCTTTGGGAGACCACCCCTCTTCCACTTGGTGCATGTGGCTTAGTTGGACCGATGATCTTCTCGTATTAACCCAGGCCCAGCCCATTAGAATTACAGGAGTGGTTTCAGGAAGGGACCTTTGGTCTAGTCTGGACCAATAAGAGTTGGCCTGAGACTTCTGCTGGAGCTATTAGGAAAGAAGTACTCTCTTTCCACAGGAGTCACTGAGCTCGTAAGTTGTAAGCCTGGAACTGCTGTAGCCACTTTTGCCACTGCAAGAGGAGAAAGAGTCAATACAGAAGAAAGGAGGGAGAAGAGATGAGAAGCAGGTGGAAAGAGGAATGAATGACAGCAGGAGAGGGAGAGATGGATAAAGTTCAGATGATACACTGTAAAGCCTGGATCCAGCTATGCCTAAAGTCCTTCATACTGGTACTTCTCATTTACACGAGTCAATAAATCCCCTTGTTTATGTAAGCCATTGAGTGTTAGGGTTCTGTCACTTGCAACTAATGGAGTCATGAGTAATGCAATATCTTATACATCCCGAACCAGCACCACTTCCTTGAAGCTAAAGATGGGGGAGGCTTTGGGAATAACCAGAGGATAGAGGGTTCTCTGGAGAGACTAGTGCAGCCAGTGGTTGGAGGGATGGGAGGCGAACCACACTGGGTCAATATGATGTGAGACTGAATCTTGAGAGCTCTCCCACATCATCAGGAAGCTGTCTCAGTAACCTCTGCCTCTTACATGTGTGAATAAATGTCCTGAGGGTGTAAAAACAGGTTCTCATGGCCCTGAGGAATCTTAGTTCCTGTAACAACAACAGCTGAGAAGACAGAAAAAGACACTTGTAGGCCTCTCAAGAACCAGGACCAGTCCTCACACGCCCCAAGGCTTTTGGTTGAGACACGCCTGGATCTGAATCTCAGTCCCACCACTTCCCAGCCCTCTTTCCTGAGCAAGCCCTTCACCCTTCTAAGCCTCAGCTCCATATCTGTAGAATGGAGTGATGAGGGAACCCACCTTATAGGGACATGGTGAGGTGTAAGAGAAATAAAGTACCATCACCTTGGCCATATACACCATTGGGGGGTACCAGAGGTGCTTATAGGTTGGACAGAGATTAACAGTTTTTATTTTAATACTTATGTTTTTATTGTTAAGGTTACTATCTGCTTTTGGCAAGTGATACTGATTTTCTATTGATGGCAGTGATATGAAGTTCCTTTTCAAATAAATGTATCAAAATAAAAAAGGGGGCCATTAAGAGTCACATGGAAAGCTGCTCAACATCACTAATTATTAGAGAACTGCAAATCAAAATTACAATGAACTGTCATCTCACACCAGTTAGAATGGGCATCCTCAGAAAATCTATAAACAACAAATGCTGGAGAGGGTGTGGAGAAAAGGGAACCCTCTTGCACTGTTGATGGGAATGTAAATTGATACAGCCGCTATGGAGAACAGCATGGAGGTTCCTTAATAAACTAAAAATAGAATTTACCATATGACCCAGCAATCCCACTACTGGGCATATATCCAGAGAAAACCATAATTCAAAAAGACACATGCACCCCAATGTTCACTGCAGCAGTGTTTACAATAGCCAGGTCATGCAAGCAACCTAGATGCCCAATGACAGAAAGATGGATAAAGAAGATGTGGTACACATATACAATGGAATATTACTCAGCCATAAAAAGGAACGAAATTGGGTCATTTGTAGAGACGTGGACAGACCTAGAGACTGTCATACAGAGTGAAGTAAGTCAGAAAGAGAAGAACAAATATTGCATATTAACGCATATATGTGGAATCTAGAAAAACGGTACAGATGAATTGGTTTGCAAGGCAGAAATAGAGACACAGATGTAGAGAACAAACGTATAGACACCAAGGGGGGAAAGCGGGGGCAGGGGGGTGGTAGTGGGATGAACTGGAAGATTGGGATTGACATATATACACTAATAAGTATAAAATAGATAAGTAATAAGGGCTCTGCTGAATTAAAAAAATAAAATTTAAAAAAAAGGGGGCCAATTTGAAGAAAAACATTAGGTCAGAAGTAGTATAGATGGCATTTTCCAAAATTGTGTAGGGGAACTCAAATGACTAGTTTGAGGAACACTGAGATAATGTCCAATGCCTGGCACATAGTAGGTGCTCACTAGAAGTGCATAGACTGAGATGAGATAGCATTTGACCCTGGCTGCAGGCAGTCAGGCCTTGACTGGATGTAACCATAAGAGAGGGAAGATGCCAGAGGTATGTAACCTTGTGGGGTAGATGCTCTTACGCCTGATAAAGTGCCAGATGCACAGTAGGTGACTCAAAGTGGTTCTTAAAGGGAAGCATGAATCTCAAAGGAAATGATTCTGAGAGAGGTCAGCCCCAGGGAAAGCCCTGGAACTTGGAACAGTGAATTCAAATCCCCTCTTTGGGTCTGGAAAGCTTCCCACCTCAATGCCTGACCCCTCTTGACAGCTGTCATCACACCCAGCATGCAGGAGGAAGGGGAAGCCCCGGGCAGAGTCCTGCAAAATGAGTGCTTTTAGCTGCTGGAGGAGGTCACGGGGACTGACTCTAGGCGGGTCATCTTCTTGCTGGAACTTGGAGACAGATCTTCTCTAGAGGGGGGAGCTGAAGCGGTCCCAAACTTAGATGGCTTTTAGGGGGCCACACAGGGAAGTAAATGAATAAAGTTGTCAGATGTGAAACAACGATCCCTGGGGGTGGTTTTTCATCGGAAGGGACATATGCCCCACCCAAGGTGACAAATTCACTGAGTTGCTTCAGATCACATGAGATCCTGTATGTAAGTGCTTGGCACCATGCCTAGCACCCAGATGGTGCTCAAGAAATGGTGGCTATCAATGAGGTACCACCTCACATTGGTCAGAATGGCTATCATTAAAAAGTTTACAAATAACAAATGCTGGAGAGGGTGTGGACAAAAGGTAACCCTCCTATACTGTTGGTGGGAATGTAAATTGGTGCAGCCACTATGGAAAACAGTATGGAGTTTCCTCAAAAAAACTGAAAATAGAACAGCAATCCCACTCCTGGGCATGTATCTGGACAAAAATATAATTTGAAAAGATACATGCACCCCTATGTTCATAGCAGCAATATTTACAATAGTCAAGACATGGAAACTACCCAAATGTCCATCTACAGATGAATGGATAAAAAAGATGTGGTACATGTAAACAATGGAATATTACTTAGCCATAAAAAAGAATGAAATAATGCCATTTGCAGCTACATGGATGGACCTAGAGATTATCATACTAAGCGAAGTAAGTCAAAGAGAAAGACAAACACCATATGATATCACTTATATGTAGAATCTAAAATATGACACAAATGAACTTATCTATGAAACAGAAACAGACTCACAGACATAGAGAACAGACTTGTGGTTGCTGTATATACGTATAACTAAATCACTTTGCTGTACACCAGAAACTAATACACCATCATAAATCAACTATACATCAATTTAAAAAGAAAAAAGAAATGGTAGCTATGATTACTGTTGTTATTCATGAGCCTAAAGGGGAGGTCCAGAACCAAAGACTGCCAAGTCCTAAGAAAGTCCAATGCCCTGCTGATTTTCTGACTCTAGCCCACAAAGGAACCTGGGAAGAAGAGGAAGGAGAGACCATTAAAAGAGTTGAAAGTGAGTGCTTCAAGAAGGGAGAGTTCAGGGTGAAGAGGAGTGGGACAGAGACAATAGCAAATACTAAGGGTTGATCCACTCAACATCCCTCCTAACCTCCTTTTCCTTGCTTTTCTACTACAGAGGCTGAAAATCTGAAAAAGAAAAACTTTCACCTTCCCAGACTCCTTTGCAGTTGGGAGTGGTTACAAGACACAATTCTGGCCAATGACATAATCAGAAATCTGCAGGGGATTTCTGGGAAAGACTTTGCCACCTTCCACCTGCCTAGAATATAGATGTGATTGATGACCTGAGGAGCTACAGCAGCCATTTTGTGGTCATGAGGGAAAGGCAAAATAAAATGAAAGAAACATCTGACCTAATGCCATTGAGCCATTTAACCAACTGCTTACCTCTAGATCTCTGGTTATAAACAATAATTTAAAAATTATATTTTATGTTACCAGATTTTGGGGTTTCTATTACTTGCAATCATGAGCAATCTAAACAGATATAAGGACTGTTTGACTTTTTCATCAATTTATCTGAAATATTTTGATAAACATTAAAAATAAATTTAAAAAATAGGTAAACAGAATGTTTAGAACTGGCCACAGGGGTTGCATGGCACACACATGGTTCCTGGGGTTGCCTGGCACACACATGGTTCCTGTCATTTTTTGGTCAAGGCCCAGTTCCCCTTCTAGTCCCATGGTTCCTGGGCCAAGTCCTCCCAGTGTCTTCAAACACCTCTTTGGCAGTTAGGGGAGAATGCTGCAGATGTAGTCTCTTTGACAATCCCCCTTACACTCTTGCACGTTGCATCTTGACATTTATAGATTTTCACCTAATACTGTAAATTAAGATAATTGTGCTGAGGTCCAATCAATTCAGTTAACTTCCCAGGACAAATACGAGCCAAAGCTTGATAATGGGATGGAAGCCTGAGCTCCTTTCTATTGCTTACTCCTTTTTTTCTGATAAAGCTACTGCATGAAGGTCTCAGAAATACTTTTCTGAATTCCTCTCTGCCTTATCTCTGTTTCTTTAAATAGAGGTGAAACCGAATAGTCAAGAATCAGAACTTCGCCTGTCATCTTTTTTTTTTTTTTTTTTTTGCGGTACGCGGGCCTCTCACTGTTGTGGCCTCTCCCGTTGCGGAGCACAGGCTCCGGACGCGCAGGCTCAGCGGCCATGGCTCACGGGCCTAACCGCTCCGCGGCATGTGGGATCTTCCCAGACCGAGGTACGAACCCGTGTCCCCTGCATCGGCAGGCAGACTCTCAACCACTGCGCCACCAGGGAAGCCCCGCCTGTCATCTTTGACACCTCCCTTGTCCACTCTATCCTCAAGTCCTACCTATTTTACCTCCTCAAAATCTCTCAAGGCCATCTCCTTTCCACCTCCCCTGCTAACACCCTGGTCTAAGCTGCCATCAATAAGTTGATGTCATCCTCTATTTCAAACCCTCCAGGAACGCCATCTCACTCAACATGAAGACCAACAGCCTACCAGGCCCCATGTGATCTGGTCCCACGTGACCTCTGCAGCCTCTCTCTCCTCCACTTTTTCCCTCACTCTCCCCATTTCAGCCACATATGTGCAAGGCCCCCTCCTACCCTAGAATTTTTCCCTGGAAAATTCTCCTACCCACCCATCCCCACACTTTCTCTGTTTTTCCCAACCTTCCCAACTCCTACTCATCCTTTGGCGCTAATTCAGTCCCTCGTCCAGGAAGTCCTCCTGGATTCCCACTGTTATAGAATGAGAACTCCCTAAGTGCAGGATACAACATTCCCTAATGTAGCCCCAGCATTTCAACAGCTCCTGACACATAGCAGGTGCTCAATAGATGTTTGTTGAATGAATAAATGAATATTGATGGAAGAAAATAAACTAATGTACTAATAAGTTTATTACAAACTTATAAGTACAAAGGGGCAATGAGGGCTTTGATCACAGCTGTGTTTGGGGTGAGAGACCACCCTCCAAGGCAGCCCATACATGCTCTGTTAGGAATGTTTTGGGTTGAAGTAACAGTAAATTTAGCAAAGATGGCCAAAAATAAGAGTTGGTAAACTATATTACACACGGCAAATTTGTGGCCCCTGTGAATTTTTGAAAATAAAGTTTTATTGGAACAGAGTCATGTCCATTTGTTAACATACCATCTATGGCTGATTTCATTATTCAATAGAGTTGAGTCATCACAACAGAGACCATATGGCCTGCAAACTTAAAATGTCTACTATACAGTCCTTTATAGAAAACATTTGCCAAACCTTGGCCTAAAAGAACAAGGGTTGACTTTTCTCATGTAGCAAGAAATCTGGAAGAGGAGGCTTTCAGGATTGGTTTGGTGACTGAGAAATACTCAGGGTACTGGGCTAGTGTCTCAGTTATTCTCTTAGCCTTCCCCTCATGGTCACGGTATGGCTGCCACAACTCCAGGCATCACATCCTCATACAAACGCATTCAGAGGAGGAAATAACTGAAGGCTTAGAACAGAGAAATTCTCCTATAACATGCTTTCCTCTTATTAGGGAAGAAACTGTCTCAGAATCCTCCAGAGGTTGTCCCTTACAAGGAAGAAAAGAAGGATGTACTGTTAGTGGGCAACCACAGTGTCTGCCATGACTTTCCCTCCCACTATATTTCTCTTACATTTGACCAAATGGCGTTCAGGTCAAATATGGAAATATGGTAAACCAAGACACCTTTCTTTTCTTTACGAGCACCAAGGACCCCATCCTGTATTAGTACATAGTAACTATCAGTTGTTGAATGCTTATTCTGTGTCTGACATCATTTCAAGCACGAATCCTTCCTTATTCCAACCCTATAAGGAAGGTATAATTAGTGCCATTTCACAGGGGAGGCTACTGAGGCACAGAAAGCTCAACTCACTGGCTCAAGATCACCCAGCTCGAGGTACGCAGCAGAGTCAAGATTCGAACAAGCAATGTGGCTCCAGAACAGCTCACCGTGACCACTCCATGTGGCGAAAGCCAGTCCCTGGAATCCAGGGAGGGAGTTCTTTCAATTGTAAACCAGGAGGGGGCACATCCCGTTTTGCTTTGGGGACCACTTTCGCTTGTCAGGAGGCGACAGACCGAGGTACTATCCACTTTGGGGCAACTGAACCGCCACCAGAAAAATGACCCATAAACTCGAGACAGAGCGCAGGCGTCCTCTGTGGATTCTGCCCTACTTCACATCCCTCCCTTAATTAATTAATAAAGCCCCGCGCCTCTCTCTGCCTCGCTGCTTCCCGCCCTCCCCATCCCCGCCGAGATCCTGTCTTTCCTCCCTGCAGCCCAGCCCCACGTCATTCTCTGGCCTCTGCAGTTGCTCCTCATGTGGAGGCGCCTGAAGAGGGAGACCGGACGGAAGGTACCGGCTGGATTTGCGCAGCCCTTAAAATGAGGGCTCTGTCTCATTGAATCTCAGTTTTGTGAAGTCCTCATGCCAAGCCTGGCCTCTGCTCCAGATTCACCCCAACAGGCAGAGGTTCCAAAGAGAAGTACAGTCCCAGAACAGGGTCAAGTTCAAAGATGTGATTCTGAGCTCTAGCTAAGTGCACATTCTCTCCCTAGCTTCCAATTTGGGGACATATCATCTATGAACAGACTGATTCTGGAATTACATTGTGTGGGAAAGAGCTGAGGGCCAACATTCAGACAGACCTGGGTTCCAGTCCCAGCCCACCAATTCCTGGCCAAGGCATCTTAATCTCTGTGTTTCAGTTTCCTCTCCTACAAAACAGAAATAATCGCAAAAACTGGATGTTTGGGAATTAGGTGACAAGACATGGAAATCACTTAGCACAGAGCCTGGTACAAAGTATTGTGGTTACTGTCATTGGAACTGTTAGATTATTTTATGACTCTCCAGGGCACTTAGCACACTGCCCTTGGAGAAGCAGAAAACAGTAGGAGCTAAGCAGAAAACAGTAGGAGCTAAGATCCACAGGCTCTGGATCCAGTCTCTGTGGCTTTAAATTCTGGCTCAATCATTTCTCAGCTGTGTGACCCTGCAAGTCACTCTACCTCTCTGTGCCTTCGTTGTTTGATCTTGAAAATGGTAATAATAATAGTACCCACCTCACAGGGTTGTTTTAAGGATTAAATAAGACAAGTAAAAGACAGAACAGCACCTGCACAGAGCTAGCACTCAATGAATGTTAGCTATTATTATTTTCTGACACTCAGTAACTTCTCAGTAAATTAAAAAGCATTCTTTTGATGGTGGGATATGATCAGTGGTGGGCAGGTAACAACTGAATCTCCTCAAAAAAGAGTGTATGCATGTGTATGTGTACATAAGTGTTTTTTATCATGAATTTTTTCTAATGTAAAAAAGTGCAGCACAAAATCTACTAATAATATTTGTAAGAAATACTAAATTTTGTAATAAATAATTTCATTGATTTTTGCCAAACTATATCCATCATCTATCTGTGATTGCAAGTCAATCATGATTTGACAAATGAAGTTGCACCTCAACCATGAGTGTAATTCTGAGATGAATGTTGGTTGATTTTTCATTTACATTAATGAGTAATGTGAAAGTGAAACAATGAAGATGTAAGTTAGAACTTCACTTGTCCATGAATGATGTGAGCAACAACTTCTTTGCTCAATTGAATAATAGTTCTTGAATACTGGGAGAATATTTCCCCCAATATTTAGCACTATTCACAATGAAATGGGTACAGCCCGACACACTTTAAAGTTTAATCTGCATTATTAACATTTTGTTCATCTCTTTATTAGGGTGAGACAATCAACCACACAAAGCCCTGATTTATAGCAACTGCAGATTTCTGTGGTGTAAATATTCCCACTATGGCCTAATTCATGCTACCACTGCAAAGCCACTGAATGTGGAGTTGGGAAGAGAGGCACAGTGAAACACCATTACACAGTCGTTCCACCACACAGGTACGATAGACCAAATGAGCATAGATAATAGCAAAATGTTTAAAATAATTAGGAAGTGATAAGGATTGCATATTTACTACCTGTTTTTAATTTAATCTATTCAAGTGTGAGATTATATAATGTAATTTAAAATAATTGCTGTTTAACAACCAGCATGCAGAATTCCTGAAAATTTTACAATCAGCTTTCACGAGCCAGTACGAGCTACCTGCAGTACCCCACTGATTTTGATACCTAAGTCCCCAGAGGAAGTCTCAAGAAAGATGAAATGAGGAAATGCATTAAATAATTATTGGGCATGACTGGGTTTTTTGGTTTGTTCGGCATAAAGAAAAAAATTTCATAAATGAGGTGTTTCCTTACTATGTTAGATTGTGTTTTTCAAGCATGGCCACAAAAATATCTCCTACTGCCAAATGCTCATCTAGAATCTTGCCACTACCCTACCAAGAGGTGGAGTCAATGTCCCCCACCCACCCACCCACCTTGAACTTGGGTGAGCTTGTGGCTACCTGGATCAATACAGTATAGTGGGAATGGCTTCCATCCATATTTCATTTCCAAGACTAGGTAATAAAAGATGGTGTAGCTTCTTCCTTGTGAGCTGAAACACTCACCCTTGAGCCTTCAGCTGCCACGCAAGCAGCCTGGCTTTCCTGAGACCACCATGCTGTGAGGAAGCCCCAACTAGCCTAGGCAGAAGACCACATGGAGAAGCCCTAGGACTCCATGATGAGAGAGAGAGGCTGATCAGCATCTAGCGGCCCCTAATTCCACTTGACTACAACTGCACCAGAGACTCTGAGCCCAAACCACACATCTGAGACCTTCCCAGGGCCTTGGAGCTACTAAAAGCCTATGAAGATTTGAGGAGGATGTCAGTGGGAGTTAAGAAAAATGTTATTAGAAACTGGAGGAAAGGGAAACCTTATGTGCTGGCAGGAAGTTTGTCACCTGCAGAAACGTGAAAAAGAAGAAACATGTGTAATGAACTCAATGAAATAGAAGGATATTGAGAGTGTCATCTGGCTTTTTCTTGCTACCTATGATAAAACACAAAAGGAGAGAGTTGGCTGAAGAACAAACTATTACATATAAAGGAAGCAGGACCTGCTGGGCTCACAAACAAAACTGTTTCTCATTCCCAGTCTCTCCAGAGGGCAAAAAATTATCCAACTGAGAAAAGACCTCAGGCTTTTATTACCCGATTTCAAGACTTACGATAAAGCTACAGGAATCAAGACAGTGTGGTATTGGTGAAAGGATAGACACATAGATCAATGGAACAGAATAGAGAGCCCAGAAATAGACCCACTCATATATGGTCAATTGATTTTCAACCAAGGTGCAAAGGCAATTCAATAGAGAAAGGATAGCTCTTTCAACAAACAGTGCTAAAACAAGTGGACACCTAAATGCAAAAAAAGAGAGAGAGAGAATCTCAGCCCCTATCTAACTATCTATACAAAAATTAACTTGAAATGGATCATAGACTGAAATGTAAAACCTAAAACTATAAAACTTCTAGGAGATGACATTGGAGAAATCTCTGTGACTTGAGTGAAGCAGATTTCTGATATAGGAAACAAAAACACAAATTGTAAAGAAAAAGCTGATAAATGGGACTTCATCCAAATTTAAAACTGCTCTTTCAAAGACACCATTAGGAAAATGAAAAGCCAAGGAGCTACATACAGGGAGAAAATATTTGCAAAATACATGTCTTATGAAGGACTGACATCCAGGATAAGGAGATTTTTTAAAACTCTCAAAACTCAATCTTAAAAAGAAAGTCAATTTTATTACAAAACAAACAACCCAATTTAGAATGGGAAAAAGACTATCTGTTCTTCACTGAATTGTCTTTGCACCTTTGTAAAAAATCAGTTGTCCATTTATGTGTGGGTCTATTTCTGGACTCTATTTGGTTTCATTGATCTATTTTGCCTACCTTTATACCAATACCACACTGTCCTGAATACTGTAGTTTTATAATAAGTCTTGAAATCAGGTAGTGTTAGTTCTCCAACTTTGTTATTATTTTTCAATGTTGTTTTGGCTTTTCTAAGTCCTTTGCATATGAATTTTAGAATCAGCTTGTCAATTTCCACAAAAAGTCTGCTGAGGGATTCCCTGGTGGTGCAGTGGTTGAGAGTCCGCCTGCTGATGCAGGGGACACGGGTTCGTGCCCCAGTCCGGGAAGATCCCACATGCCACGGAGCAGCTTGGGCCTGTGAGCCATGGCCGCTGAGCCTGCGCGTCTGGAGCCTGTGCTCCGCAGCAGGAGAGGCCACAACAGTGAGAGGCCCGCGTACCGCAAAAAAAAAAAAAAAAAAAAAAAAAAGTCTGCTGAGATTTTTGATCAGGACTGCATTAAATCTATAGTTCAGTTTGAGGAGAACTGACATCTCAAAACTATTGAGCATTCTGACCCATGAATGAGCTATATCTCTCCATTTATTTAGGTCTCCTTTAACTTCTCTCAGCAGTGTTTTGAGGTTTTCGGTCTACAACTCTTGCACATCTTTTGTCAGATTTATCCCTAGGTATTTCTTATTTTTGATGCTATTGTAAATGGTATTTTTTAATTCCAATTTCCAATAGTTCATTGCCTGTATATAGATATGCAATTGATCTTTGTATAATATAATCACCTTGTATTCTGCAACCTTGCTAAACTCACTTACTAGTTCTAGTAGCTTTTTTAAGATTCCATCAGACTTTTCTACATAGATGATCATGTTATCTGCAAATTTTAATTCTTCTTTCCCAATATAATGTTCTTTATTCCTTCTTCTTGCCTTATCAAAGTGGCTATAACCTCCAGTACAATGTTGAACAGAAATGGTGAGAGCACACATCCTATACCTCGCCCCACATACAAACATTAAGTCGAAATGGTTCATAGACCTAAATATAAAACTAAAAAGTTTCCTGAAAAAAGAGAAAAATTTTGTGACCCTGGATTAAGCAAAGATTACTTAGAATACCAAAAGCATAAGCCATTTAAAAAATTGCTAAATTGCACTTCATTGAAATTTAAAACTTCTACTCTTTGAGTAATACTGTTAAGAGAATGAAAACACAAGCTACAGACTGGGAGAAAATATTTGCAAGTCACATATCTGATAAACAACTTGTATTCGCAATATATAAAGAACTCTCAAAACTAATTTTTAAATGGGCAAAAGATATGAACATACATTTGTTAGGGAAATGCAAATTAAAACCACAGTGAGGCACCACTACATACCTATTGGAATGGCTAAATTAAAAAGACTGTACTGGATTGAATAGTGTCCCTCAAAAATTCATGTCCACTGAAACCTCAGAACGTGACCTTCTTTGGGAAGAAAGAGAGGAAGAGAGGAAGAGGGAGAGGAAAGGGAGAGCAGACTTCAGATCAAATATCAAATCCAGGTGGGACTGTAAGTTCCTTTGCTAAGACACCAGAAAGATATAAGGCAGTACCTTATAGAGACTTTCAAGTAGACAAAAGCCCCTCTAAGGATCTACAGGCCATGCCTCACAGATGCCTTGCAATGTACAATAAGGAGTCTAAGAATTTTAAGGGCATTGTTCTACAGTAGCCTCAATGGGAGTCCAAGATAGAAAAGGGCTTATCTTGAAGACATTTGCTATTTTGGCTTTTCTTTTAACAGCACAAACCTCAATAAGATTCATAGAAAACCCACGAAGTTTTTTTTTAATAAAATTGTTCTGGTGGAAGCAGTACCAGCTAGGACTAAAAGGAACAGAGGCAGTGCAAAATGAAATGGAGCCTTTGAGTCCCCAGACTTCTATGGGTAGGAAGCAAGCTGAGAAAACCACTCAGCTGCAAGAAAGGTTATATTTTATGGGGGAAAAAAAAAAGGATAGCTCATACCCAGGGAGCAATACTGGGTCCTTAATCAAGAAACTGGCAAATTTACCAACAATTTGCCCGGCTGGATTCAGAATTGCTATGGACCTGTGATTGCTTTATACTCCCATTTTCTCCCTCTTTGAATGGGAGCATCTATATCAATCATGCCCCCATTGTACGTCAGGTGTGGGAGGCAGACAGTTTGCTCTTTAGTTCACAGGTCTTCAGGTCCAGAAGGAAGGCACCAAGGAGCTATATCCAAGGCCTTGTATCTGAGGAGCCTCATCTGTACCTGGACCTGATTAGATAATAAGATCCTGGGTCTTGATATTGAGCCTGATCCTGTAATGGCATAAAACTTTTGGGAGGTCTTGGAAGGGTGCATCTCGCATGTAGGAGGGATATGAATTTTTGTGGCCAGAGAGCAGACTTGGAAGGTTATATTTTTCAAAAATGGCTGCAACAGTATTTCCCAGCCCATATGCTCTTCTAGAACTTTTCAACTCCTCCATCAAGAGGTAGAATCTATATCCCATCCCCTAGAACTTGGGTCAGGCTTGATGACTGCCCTAACCAATGCAGTACAGCAAAAATGACACTGTGTGACTTCTGAGGATAAGTCACAAAAATACCATACATTTCTGCCTTGATTTCTTAGGATTTTCACGCTTGAAACCCAGCCACCATGCTGTGAGGGAGCCCAAGCAGCCTTTGAAGGGGATCACATGGAAGGGAACCAAAGTCCTCAGTCCAATGCACTGGCTGGGATCCTAGAGCCAGCAGTTAGCACCAAGACACCCATATGAGTGAACCATCTTAGAAGTGGATCTTCCCATCTCCAAGTGAGCTGCCTCAGCTGAAGCCCCATGGAGCAGAGACAAGCTGACCCCACTGAGTCCTGTCCAAATTGCTGATTTATGAGCAAAATAAATGATTATTGTTTTCTCAAGTCACTAAGTTATGGGGTGGTTTGTTACACAGTAATGAATAAACAGAGTCCTTACCTAGAGGTATTTTAAAATAGTATAGAAAGGACCCTAGAGCCAAAGCAATATGAAAAAGATTGATAGAGGAATACTTTAAAAGGTAAAACTTCTGCATGTAAAAAAAGTCATAAACAACATTAAAAGGCAAAGTTAATAGTTAAGGACATTCACTTCTGGGTATATATACAAACTGATTGAAAGTAGGGACTCAGACATATTTGTATACCATGTTCACAGCAGCATTTTTTTTTTTTCTGCGGTACACGGGCCTCTCACTGTTATGGCCTTTCCCATTGGGGAGCACAGGCTCCGGACGCGCAGGCTCAGCGGCCACGGCTCACGGGCCCAGTCGCTCCACGGCATGTGGGATCCTCCCGGACCGGGGCACGAACCCGTGTCCCCTGCATCGGCAGGCGGACTCTCAACCACTGCACCACCAGGGAAGCCCACAGCAGCATTATTCACAATAGCCAAAAGGTGGAAACAACTCAAGTGTTCACTGATGGATGAATGGATAAACAAAATGTGGTATATGCATACAATGAAATATTATCCAACCTTAAAAAGGAAGTTCTGACACATGCTACAAGACAGAATAACCTTGATGACATCATGCTAAGTGAAATAATCCAGTCACAAAAGAACAAATATTGTATGATTCCACTTATATGAGGTTCCTAGAATAGTCAAATTCATAGAGACACAAAGAAGAATAGAAGTTACCAATGGCTGGGTGGGGGGGGAATGGGGAGTTAGTGTTTAATGGGTACAGAGTTTCAATTTGGGATGATAAAAGAGTTCTGGAGATGGATGGGTGTGATGGTTGCACAACAACGTGAATGTACTTAATGCCACTGAACTGTACACTTAAAAATGGTTAAAACGAGGACTTCCCTGGAGGTCCAGTGACTAAGACTCCATGCTTCCACTGCAGGGAGTGTGGGTTCAATTCCTGGTTGGGGAACTAAGATCCCGCATGCTGTATGGTGCAGCCAAAAATTAAAAAAAAAAAAAACAGTTAAAATGGTAAATTTTATGTAATGTGTATTTTACCACAAAAAAATGAAATATAATAACAAAGACAATTAGAAAACTGGAAAAATATTTGCAATATATTTGCAAACATAACTGTAATATATTTCCAGTTTTTTAAGCATGGGAAAATGATAGAAACATGCAATACCAAATAAGAAGGATGAAGAAGAGGAGGAATAAAAAATGGCCAAAAAGCACTTTGGAAATATATTCAATCTCTCAAGTAAGCAGTTTTAGTGAGTACATGGGATAATATCATATACAGCTGGTGAGTGTGTAAATTAGCATCTTTCTGGAAGGCAATTTGGTTCTATGCATCATATCTTTGTAAAATGTACCCTACAATTGCACTACTGGGAATTAATTCTAAAGAAGTAGTCAGATAAGATACAAGGACAGCAATACAAAATGGCTTATATACCGACAAAAATTTGAATCAACATAGAGATCCAAGAAGAGGGGGGTTGTAAATAAATGCTGGTACATCTATGGACTACAGTGCAACCTTTAAAAAGGATGACGTTCTGCTATATTTATTGACATGCAGAGGTGTTCATGACATATTTTAAGTGTAAAAAAATGCAGAATAAGAAGCAATATGTTTAGTATGGGGGCGGGGAGTGCATGTGTCAGAATACATTAGAAGTCTAGAAGAAATGTTAACCATGCTCATTTCTGGCTGGGGGAACTCCAGATAATTTTTTTCTTCTTTATACTTGTCTGCGTTTTCTAACTTGTTTTTGGCTATGAGCATATATTACTTCCATCAGAAAATTTTAGAAAGACCTTTTTTTTTCACAACTACAGAAAAGCACAGCTGTGGTCCTGGCTGGAAACCGAAGATTCTGTTATGAATCCCACCACTGTTCTCATCTGGGGATCTCAAAACACATCATGAAACATCTGCTGAGGTCCTGGCAGACCCTGAAGATGTCTCGGTCAAAGTTGCCTTGCCTGGGAGTCTCCTGGAGGAGAGTCGTGGATCCCCATCCTCCCACACAACTCGCTCACCAACACTCCACAGGTCCTCCATCACCTGGAGCATGTGAGCTAAGTTCCTAAGGACCCAGGTTCTCACTCTCAACCCCTTCCCTTGCCTCTCCATGGCCTTGGGCTCCCATTGGAGCACCTGCTTCATTGCTTTCTTCTGCTTCTTCATGCCTGAAGCTGGTGACACATGACAGCCTGAGTAGAGACGGTCACATCATGGCCCCCAGATGCCAACCTTCTCTGGGCAGAGTCTGATTCTCTGCTCTCTGGATACCAGAATGCTGGCGCCCTGGGAAAGCTGGGAGTTCCCATCCTGGACATCAAGGATGTCACAGGAGAAGCTTGGCTCAGGGAGCCAGAAAATGTGGTGCATCCCAGAACATGTTCTTATTTGCCACGTGTGGGTTACGAGCTATGCAACCCAGCTGGTGACCTTTTCCTTCAACTTCTTTACCTGCGAAAGGGGTATATTGGACTTTTATCTAGCTATTCATAGAGGTGAAATAGCAACAATGATAGAAATCATAACAACAAGAATTATTTTAGCTGCTACTTTCTGAGAACCTACTATGTACCCAGCCCTGTGTGATACACTTGCAGACATCAATCAGCTAATCTTCACAATGTCACGAGATGGGGACTGAAATTTTACCCACTTGACAAATGAGGAAACTAAGGCTCTAAGAGGTTAGGTGAGCTGCCCATATCTCGCAGCTAGGAGGCAGTACAGAGTGGGCTGAAGCTTCAGCTGCCTGTCTCCCATGCCCATGCTGGTACCACATTCTGCTTGCCCTTCCTCTCCCTCCTCACTGCCCATTTCATGCCTTCCTCTGGTTTGTTTCTTCCTTTTGTTCATCCTTCCTGCACAAACCCTAAAGTGAAGCATTGTGCTGGGCATGCAGAAGGTGCAGAGAGCAGGGGTCTGTTGACGTCTGTGCACCCTCTCAGCCCTGCTCAGTATGATCCTGCCCTCAAGGAGGCCACAGACTAGAGCTTGGAGATGTTCCATCCATCATTGTGTATAGTGGCAAAACAATGGGCTATCCATCCACAGGGGACCGAATAAACAACTCATGTGACTTGCACAGTGGAAATCTCTGCAGCCATTACCAAGAACAAAGTAGCCCCTCAGAGAACAATATCTAAGATATAGTGCTAAGTGGAGAAAGCAAGAAGAGAAGGCATTTTTTTTTTTTTTTGCGGTATGTGGGCCTCGCGCTGTTGTGGCCTCTCCCATTGCGGAGCACAGGCTCTGGATGCGCAGGCTCAACGGCCATGGCTCACAGGCCCAGCCGCTCTGGGCATGTGGGATCTTCCCGGACCGGGGCACAAACTCGTGTCCCCTGCATCGGCAGGCAGGCTCTCAACCACTGCACCACCAGGGAAGCCCGAGAAGGCATGTTTTAAGTGAGCCCATTTGATTTTTAAAAAGTGTGTAACATCCTAATTTGATTGATTATTGTTGTGACAGTATTTTTAGTGAGGTAAAATTCACAAAACAAAATTAACCATTTTAAAGTGAAAAATTCAGTAGATTTAGCATATTCACAATGTTGTGCAACCATCACCTCTATCTAGCTCCAGAACATTTTCATCACCCCAAAAGGAAAACCCTGTTCCCATTAAAGTCACTCTCTATTCCCTCCTCCTCCAGCCCCTGGCAACCACTAATCTGCTTTCTGTCTCTTTGGGTTAACATATTCTGGATATTTCATAGAAAAGGAATCATGCAACATGTGGCCTTTTGTGTCTGGCATCTTTCACTACTCATAATGTTTTCAAGGTTCATTCATGTCGTAGTAGGTATCAAACTTCATTCTTTTTTTATAGCTGAATAATATTCCATTGCCTGGTTAGAGCTGTTTGTCCATTTATCAGGTGATGGACATGTGGGTTGTTTCCCCCTTTTGGCAGCTGTGAGTAGTGCTGCTATGAATGTTCGTGTACAACATTTTGCTTGAGTACCTGTTTTCACCTCCTTTGGGTATACATCTAGGAGTGGAATTGCTGGGTAATGTAGAAATTCTATGTTTAACTTTTTGAGCAAATGCCAAACTGTTTTCCACAGTGACTGTACCATTTTACACCCCCACCAGCAGTGTGCAAGAGTTTCAATTTCTCCATATCCTTGCCAACGCTTTTATTTTCTATTTTTTCTTTATAGCTATCCTGATGAGTATAAAGCAGTATCATTTCCCTAATGACTAATGACGTTGAATATCTTTTCATGTGCTTGTTGGCCATTTGTATATCTTCTCTGGAGAAATGTCTATTCAAGTCTTTTACCCTTTTTTTTTGCAGTATGCGGGCCTCTCACTGTTGTGGCCTCTCCCGTTGCGGAGCACAGGCTCAGGATGCGCAGGCTCAGTGGCCATGGCTCACGGGCCCAGCCGCTCCACGGCATATGGGATCCTCCCGGACCGGGGCACGAACCCGTATCCCCTGCATCGGCAGGCGGACTCTCAACCACTGCGCCACCAGGGAGGCCCCTTTTACCCATTTTTTAATTAGGTTATTTGTCATTTTATTATTGAGCTGTAAGAGTTCTCCATTTGGGTTTTAAGGATATGCCTGTTTATGTATGTCCCTTCATTCAAACATTCATAATGTTTATCAAGCACCTACTATGGGTCAATCACTCTACAGTGGTAGACAAGGCAGTTAAAGATGCTTGCTTATAAGGAGCTTCTGGTCTAATAGGGAAGACAGAACAAAGGAAGCAAATAAATAAAACAAGATCTATTCAGATTGTGGTAAGTGCTAAGGAAAAAGTAAAGCGGGATGATGTGATACATTGAGAGAAGAATTTCTTTACTCGGGGTGGCTGGGGGATGCCTCTCTCTCAGGAAGGGACATTTGAGCTGAGACAGAGAGAGAACAAAGAGCCAACCATTTGAAGATCTGGGGGAAGGGCTCCAGGCAGTGTGAATAGCTGGTGCAAAGGCCCTGAGGCCAAATGAGTTTGCTATATTTGAAGAACAGCAGGAAGGCCAGTGTGGCTGGAGCATAGTGAGCACAGGGAAGAGAGACGTGTTGATAAAATAAGAAATGTGGACGGGGGCCAGACCACGTCTAAAAGCTGGACACACAAAATAGACTGCTGCAGCTTCTGGGGCAATGCGGACCTTCCCTTTCTACTTTACAGATTTCTCTTGTGTTATGTTTTTATAAAAAGCAAATATTGCTTTTGTGAGAAAAATTATTATCAAGAGCAATGTATGCCCAATACAGAAAAATCTAATATAGAAACGCATAAAAAAGAAAATTAAAATAAAAACTGCCCAGATGGCCAGCCCCTAGAGATAAGCCCTCTGGTAGGGATTTTATTTCTCCTCAGAAAAGGCAACTTCATACCAAAGAGCATGCCTTCCAGCCTCTGTAGGGTTGCCCTGAAACCCTCCGAAAGGCCCTCTTAAGAAACACCCAGATCTCTAAATAGACATTTCACCAAGGAAGACATACAGATGGCCAAGAGACACATGAAAAGATGCTCAACATCACTAATTATTGGAGAAATGCAAATCAAAACTACAATGAGGTATCACATCACACCAGTCAGAATGGCCATCATCAAAAAATCTACGAACATCAAATGCTGGAGAGGGTGTGGAGAAAAGGGAACCCTCATGCATTGTTGGTGGGAATGTAAATTGATACAACCACTATGGAGAACAGTATGGAAGTTCCTTAAAAAAGTAAAAATAGAACTACCATATGACCCAGCAATCCCACTACTGGGCATATACCCTGAGAAAACCATAATTCAAAAAGAGACATGCACCACAATGTTCATTGCAGCTCTATTTACAATAGCCAGGACATGGAAGCAACCTAAGTGTCCATCAACAGATGAATGGATAAAGAAGATGTGGCACATATATACAATGGAATATTACTCAGCCATAAAAAGAAACGAAATTGAGCTATTTGTAGTGAGGTGGATGGACCTAGAGTCTGTTATACAGAGTGAAGTAAGTCAGAAAGAGAAAAACAAATACCGTATGCTAATGTATATATATGGAATCTAAAAAAAAATGGTACTGATGAACCTAGTTCCAGGGCAGGAATAAAAAGGTAGACATAGAGAATGGACTTGATGACATGGGGTAGGAGGGCGAAGCTGGGGCAAAGTGAGAGTAGCATCGACATATATACACTACCGAGTGTAAAATAGTTGGCTGGTGGGAAGCAGCAGCATAGCACAGGGAGATCGGCTCGGTGCTTTGCGATGACCTAGAGGGGTGGGATAGGGAGGATGGGAGGGAGGCTCAAGAGGGAGGGGATATGGGGACATGTGTGTGCATATGGCTGATTTGCTTTGCTGTGCAACAGAAACTAACATGGTACTGTGAAGCAATTATACTCCAATAAAGATCTATTAAAGTAAATAAATAAATAAATAAAATTTAAAAAAAAAAAAGAAAGAAACACCCAGGTCTCAAAAATAAAAACTTTCAAAGTGTGTACAACCTGCAGTCCAGCATTTCCACTTGTAGAAGTGCATCTTAATGAAATAACTGGATGCTTGGACAATGTAAAAATGTTACAAGAATGGTGACTACATCACCATTTATAATTGAGAAAAACAGAAAACAGCCTAAATGCCCATTAAAGGGGGAAATGGTTGAATAAAATATGGGACATATCCATACAGGGGGACATTCCAATATTTATTGACACAGAATGGTCTTATATTATTAAGCAAATAAGTGGTTATGAAACTATATGTATGGAATGACTCCCATCTGTTAAAAAAAAAAAGAATATATATGTGTATTTGTACATGTGTATGTCTAAAAGTAGACCACAAAAATATACACCAACATGTTAAATTGTTATTCCTGGGTAGAGGAATTACAAGTGATATTTTTCTTTTTCAATATCTAATTTTTTCCACAATAAGTGAATATTACGTTTTACTTTCAAAACTAACAACGAAATAACACACCAGCTCGATCCCACCTCAGGGCCTTTGCCCTGGCAGTTCGCCCTACCTGGAATATTCTTCCCCAAATATCCTCCATTTCTTCAAGTCTTTGCTCAGATGTCATTTTCTCCAGGAGCCTTCTTTCCCGTTGCGGAACGCAGGCTCCGGACGCGCAGGCTCAGTGGCCATGGCTCATGGGCCCAGCCGCTCCACGGCACGTGGGATCTTCCCGGACTGGGGCACGAACCCACGTCCCCTGAATCGGCAGGCGGACTCTCAACCACTGCGCCACCAGGGAAGCCCTCTCTTCCTTCCTAACATGCTGTATTTCCCTCTTTTCATAGGAGAACTTATCAACTTCTAACCGAATTTGTAATTTGCTTATTTATTATGTTTATCATCTATGATCTCTCACCCCTCATCCTCAGCCAAAAGGCCAGCTCCAGGAGGTAAAAAAATTTTGTCTATTTTGTTCCTTGTTGATTCCCAGAGCCTAGAACAGGGCTTGGAGCAGAATCGAGCTCAATAAATACTTGAGGAATGAATGAAATATAAACAAATGGTTTTCCTGCACGAAGACTTTAGTCCTCGCCTTTCTGGTTTTCATAAGTGCTATGGATGAGATGGATCTGGCAGGCTTGGTGAGGGACAGGTGGGAGAAAAGATGTCCTCTCCCTTTCCAGATTTCTGCTCCCGTCACTTGCCAGCGAGCAAACGTAGCCGCGCTGAGCCCTAACATAGCACCGCCCCCTGCTGGGAAATTTGAAGAACTGCAGTGCTCTGCTGTGGCCCCAGATAACATTTGAAAAATGATTAAACCTGGGAATTTGCAAAGAAACCAGGTGGAAAGGTTATGGGGATGAAGCCCCCGTGTTTTCCTCTGGGCAACCAGATAGGTCTGTGGAGGCTTTTTCAGGCTGGAAGAGGGGCTGAGAAGGAAATGGGGCCCACTCTTTCAGCTGCGGGGTCCTGAGGGGTCCTGATTCAGGCACAGTTCACCTCTCACAGCAGAAGGATTGCTCCTGATGAGAAATTTGGCCCAGACTGACCTTAATGGATATCAGCCACAATTCAGAGTCAACTCTCTAGGGATCTTTTTTGGAACTTCTGGCTTCCCTGGAGCCAGTTCAAGTACAGGGTTTTTCTTAGGTTTTGTGTTTACCCTGTATTCTTTTTATCCAACCCACCTCACAAAAGGAGAACTTCAAATCCAGTTTTTACCCAGACTTTTAAATGAATGTGCAAGTTCAGTTACAGAAAGAGGAAATGGATTGGTCAAGTTTGCTTACTGACTTAGCATTTTTATGGAGCAGTTACTGCTACCCAGGCAGGGTTCTAGGTGCTGGGGATACAGCAGAGAAAAAGATAAAAATTTCAGCTGTCATGGAGTTGATATTCTAGGGAGGAGACAGATGCTTCACCCATAAATAAATTTAAATATCTAATTTAAAACTGTGGTAAAGTGCTCTGAAAAGAGAACATGGTGAAGAAGAGTAATGGGGTAGACTTCGATTTTGGGAAATCCACAAAAGAACATGATATTTAAATTTGAATTCTGCTGCCAGTAGTCAGGGGCCATTTAGGGTGGGAGGAAATTTCCAGTCTTTCAACCTTGGCAAATTATCTCCCCAGAGAAGAATTATTTGCCCATTTTAGTTAACTCTTTGCTCTACAGGATACAGTATTGCACAATGGTCTAGGATCAGAATTCTGGGTTCAAATCCTGGCTCTGCCCTCTTCTTTAGTTTCTACTTTCTTGGTTCCACAGAGTTATTACAAGGATTTAATGAGATAGTAGAAATAAAGCAACTGATACAGTGCCTGGCAAGTGGTCAGTACTCAAAAAATACCAATTGTTATTGTTAAAGGCTCTGAGAAGCTCTGCAACTGAGAAACCTATTTAACTAGACTCACTCTTTTGCTATAGAAAATTTTGTTGTAGAGTATTTTGTATTCCACTATATATTTGAGGGGAAAACTATTTCAGTTATTTTGGAAGGAGTGGTGAGCAGACATTATTCATCATCTACCCCAGATCCATCTGCCATCTTTTTTCTTGCTAACAGAACTCCGACTATGTTCAGGATTTGGCCAAAGAGACTTTGATCGCAAAGAAAGTAGGCCAGGCTTGATGTAGACATGGGCACCTTACTTTGTTCTGGCCCATGAAGTGTATAGAGAGTCTTCTAGGGGGCTTCTGGGAAACATATTTCCTTCCCTGATAAGAAGTAGACAGGTATCTGGATCTGTGGCTGCCATCTTGGGAACATGAAAGGAAAGTCAATAGAATCATGGGAAGAACATCAGGATCCTGGTCATGTCCAGCTACCAAACAACCCTGCAACTACCGATTCCCAAACTCCTTGTTGAAAGAGAAAAACAGTCCCCCATTGGTTTAAGCTCCGGCTAATGGTTTTCTGTCACCTGCAGCCCAAAACATACCTCATGGATCCAGGGGTCCCAGCTCTCTGCTCAGAATTAAGATCAACCTGTTTTTTTCCATTTGTATTAATACTCGCTCTTTCACCCTGAGGACAGTCTCTGGGCATTGTACCAGGCAGAACCATTCCCTTTCCTGGGGCCTGTTCACCTTGTAAAACCATGACTCACTTCAGAGGCTCATTTTGGCCTCACACCTTAATTCCAGAGTGGATTCCATGATCCATCCCTCTTTATCTTCCTCATCTTTCCTGTCTATTTTTGTCCTTTGTAAAATGCCCTGCCTCCTGGCCAGGATACAGAAATATTAGCACACACTGCCCCCTAATCCCTCAGGCTCCTGTTCCCTTGTCCAAAGTCACCCAGGAGAACAGGGCAAACTTAGCTTTCTCTGTCTGACTTTTCCTGGGGAAACAGAACTGCTCCATTGTGTGTCCCAACCCCCAAATTCTCGCCTGTTCTCCTCACCACACATAACTCAAGGACCTTCTTTCTGTCTCAGAGGATATCTACAAAGGATGAATAGCAAATGTGTAGCACATGGCATGCACACACCACTCCCTTATCTGGCACCCATGGCAGACATTGCTAATCAGTCCCAGCACTCTTTCTTACTAAGCCAGGATGGCCATGCTCAGTTGAAGTTGGTAGGGGAGATCCTTAACCTCTCTGACATGGATGGTGGCGAGAGATAAAGAGCGATGTCCACCCTCAACTCAAAGAAGATTCCCCTGATGCCTGTCACCGTGATGCTCTCTTAGTGAGCCAGAGGGGACCCAGCAGGCCTGAAGCCTACAGGTAGAGGTGGGCATGAGAACCACTGACTTCAGCCCCCAAAGAACTGCATAGAAGTTTGCCCAGGCCTTTTACACATGTGTTCTGGACTCACTCCCAAGACCATCCTCAGTCCCTTTTGAATTCAGTTCCATGGAACAAGTCTATAGCAATCACCTACTATGTGCCAGGACTGAGGGTCCTGGAAAGATGAATGAATCCTGGTCTCTGTCCTGGAAGGTTCTGGAGAGACAGACTGACAAAATGATAAGCAGGTGCAGTGAATGCTGCAATAGAGCATCATTCAGCCATTCAACAAATATTGATTGAGTGCCTACTATGTGCCAGGCACAGTGCTGGGTACCAGGGGAAGATGGTGAGCAAGATAGGCATAGTCTCTACACTGTGGAGCTATAACCCAGGCAGGGAGTCAGATGCTCATCAAATAATGACAAAGAAATGCAAAATGCAACTGTGGTAAGTGAGAGAGAGAGGAGCCCAGTGCTAGCAACCTTCATCTGGGGAGTTGGGGAAGAAAGAACAAGTTAAGTAGAACAGTGGTTCTCTAATGGAGACAATTTTGCCCCCCTGCTCCAGGGGACAAGTGGCAATGTCTGGCAACTTCTTTGATTGTTATGACTGGGTGGCATCTAGTGGGAAGAGGCCAGGGATGCTACTCAACATCCTCCAATGCACAGGTCAGCCCCCAACAACAACGAATTATCTGGCCCCAAATGTCAATAGTACTGATGGCATCCCTCTTTATCCCCCACCTCCAACCATGTCAGAGACGTCAAGGATGTCAGCTCATCTCCCTTGCCAGCTCCAATTGAGCATGACTGAATGAGGGAGAGAGCTGTGACTGATTAGCAATGTCTGCCATGGGCACCGGATTAGAGAGTGGTGTGTGCATGCCATGTGCCTTGTATTTGCTATTCCTCCTTTGTAGGTATCCTCAGAGACCTGAGACAGAAAGTTCTAGGACCTTGCATGGTGACATTGAGAAACTCTGATGTAGATAAAGAGGGGAGGGAAGTAGGGTCTAGAAGGATGGAAGAGTCTTTACCTTAAGAGAGTGGGAGCAATTTAAAAGTATGGGTGAAGGGACCTCCCTGGTGATGCTGTGGTTAAGAATCTGCCTGCCAATGCAGGAGACAGGGGTTCGATCCCTGGTCCGGGAAGATCCCACTTGCCGCAGAGCAACTAAGCCCACGTGCCACAACTACCGAGCCTGCGCTCTAGAGCCCACGAGTCACAACTACTGAGCCCATGTGCCACAACTACTGAAGCCCATTCGCCTAGAGGCTGGGCTTGGCAACAAGAGAAGCCACCGCAATGAGAAGCCCGCACACCGCAATGAATAATAGCCCCCGCTCACTGCAACTAGAGAAAGCCCGTGGGCAGCAACGAAGACCCAAACACAGCCAAAAATAAATAAATAAATATTAAAAAAAAAAAAGCATGGGTGAAGACAACCGACTTTGAAAAGGTTTCTCTGGCTGCCATGTGGCAACAGTCTGTGGAGGGTCAAGGACAGGAAGCAGGGAGGCTGTTGGAGTCATCCAGGTGAGTGGTTACAGGGATTTGATCAGGACAGTTGTGCACTCCCTGCAGTCCTGAGCTGAGGGAGGACAGAAGACTGGACATGAATTCAAGGAAGAAGTTTTGAATTTTGGTTGCCATTTGGGGCTAGACATTCTAAATATTGAAGTAAGATTGTATTTAGGACTAAATGACCATAGGACTGTCTTTTACCTAAGAATGAACAGAAAAGCCATGCACAGAAAAGTCAACTTTTCATCCAAGGGTGGGCATAGGTTACCCTGAGAAATAGGATTTATGAAGACATCGGAAGGCAAAACCCAAGTTGCATTTTGTTCAGTATTATCTCAATCCAGCCTCGCAGCGTCCCATGAGGTTGGTGTTCTTTTTTATCTTATTTTAATTTATTTTATTTATTTTTTGCGGTACGCGGGCCTCTCACTATTGTGGCCTCTCCCACCGCGGAGCACACGCTCCGGACATGCAGCCTCAGCGGCCATGGCTCACGGGCCCAGACGCTCCACGGCATGTGGGATCTTCCCAGACCGGGGCACGAACCCGTGTCCCCTGCCTTGGCAGGCGGACTCTCAACCACTGCACCACCAGGGAAGCCCGAGGTTGGTGTTCTTACTCACCCAATTTCACAGATGAGAAAAGGGAGGTCCAGCAAGGAAGAGTCACTTGCCCTCCATCATTCAAGCAGCAGGCAGCAGAGGTGACATTCTATCTCACCTGACCCCAAGCGTCCCTCCTTCCCCAGAGCCAGGCCAGGAGACAGCAGGAGGAAAAGCAGAGGGTGGTCGGTGGACTTCAGCACCCCTAACCATCCTCAGACTCTTCACTGGCAGGGAACCCATCCTAGTAATAATTCTCGAGGTCAGTGGTTCCCAACCTGGGATAATTTCCCCCCACAAGGGGACGGTTGGCCATGTCTGGAGACATTTTTGGTTGTCACCATCTGGGAGAGGGTTGCTTCTGGCATCTGCTGGGTGAAAACCAGGGATGCTGCTCAATGTCATGCAATGCCCAGGACAGCCTCTGCCCCATAAGAAAGAACGATCTGGCCCCAAATGTCAACAGAGCCAAGGCTGAGAATCCTGGTCCAGAATCAAAGCCCTGTGAACACCCGTGGCTATGTCAGGAAGGCGCAGGGGCCCCAGCCCTGCCAAGCTGTGTGAGCTGAAGACATGTTGAAAGGTCCTTCACCCAAGAACCCCAGGTAGGATGACTAATGAGCTGGGAGCGCGGCCTTAACACAGCTCCAGAGCGGGGCGTTAGTGACAGTTTGGGCTGTCATGATGCCACAGTTTCAGCAAGGGGGACTCAGACAGGCAGGCAGAGGAGTGTGGAAAAGCTAGTGGGGGAGGTCGGGGCAGCAGCTGTTGCTGGAATCTGGGCCTCACCAAGAGGAACAATGCCCCCGGAATGCCAGGCACGCCACCAAGACAGCTGAGCCTGCGGGGCGAGCAGGCGTGGGCAGCGGGCATCTGAAGGGCACCAGTAAAAATGGAATTGTCTGGGTGCCTCAGTCCCCCCACGCAGGCAAGGCAGATGACTGAGGGCTAAAAATACCAGGAGAGGAAAAGCCACCAGAGGGTTGTCTGGCTGCCTGGGACCGGATCTGACCTCTGGGCTCCCTGGAGGTGGTGAGAGCTGGGACCTGGATCCCTAAGGCCCAAAACTGGAACAGCAGTGAGGAAAATTGCAGTGGTGGAGTCTCACATTCAGGGTTCAAATCTGCCAGGCACTAGCAGTAGCAGTGAGGCCCTGAGGTGTGACTGCTCTCCTCTGAGCCTCAGTTTCCTCATCTGGAAAATGGGTCTAACACTAGTGCCTCCCTCACAGTGTTGTGAGCATGAAATAAGATGATGGGTAAAGCTCTTAGGTCAGTGCCTGTCACACAGGGAGCTCTAGATAAGTGGGACAATAATGATTTGATTTCTCTTGGGACCTCAGTTTGGTGAGCTCACGATACAGTGGCTGGGTGGTGGCCCCAGTGGGCAGGCCTGCTTTCCCCGGGGCCTTATTACCTACCCCCAAGGATCCAGCACAAGACTTAATGTCCCCTCCAGGCCCAGCACATGCCTGCTCTCACTCAGACAGCTCATGTGTGTCCTTCCTACACCATGAGGTTGTCACTAAAGGCAGGAACAACTCAACAATTCAAACATGTCCAAGTGTCACAGATCATCTTCCCCCAAGAGCTCTGCCCGAGGGGCCTGGAGGGTGAGGTTGGGGCTGGCGTAGGAAACGAGGCTGGAAAGGTAACCAGTAATAACTCCCCCCACACACACACACATGCATGCGTGCACTCATGGTGCACATACTCTGTGCTGAGCCTGGCACCATGCAACGCCATTCACACGAATTGCATGAGTGACTAAATGGATGGTACTTGGGACAGTGCCTGGCACAGGGCAAGCACACAATAAATGATAGTTGCTGTCATTAGCATCACAATTATCTAGTTTTACTTTAAAAACAAGCTTCTAAGGTCAGCACTATTGTTTCCCCCATTTATAAGTAAAGAATCTGAGGTTCAGGGTAGTTAAGTCACTTGTCCAGGGCCCTACAGTCAAGGAAGTGAAGAAGCTGACCTGGAACCCAGCTTTCAATGGACCCTGATGTACCATTCTGGTACATCAGGGTCAAGTGGTAAAATATCTGAACTATTGGACCAAGGAGGGGAGAGTCCCCCCTCAGGCAGTGGGGAGCCACTGAGAGTTCGGGAACATGTACAGCTCATCATCAGAGCTGGGTATGGGGGAAAGTATTGGAGTGGGGGGTACGTGGAAGGCAGGGGTGGAAAGGCAAGAGAAGAGCAGCCTCAAACAAATCGAGATCTACTACCATAGGCCAGACCTGGGGCAGGACGTAGGGGAAATGGATTTGAAAGACCTGACGGGGCAGAATAGATAGACTTTTTTGCCAGTGGGGCAGAATCAAGATGGCTGAGGATTTTGGTCTGGTCGTTTTAATTGACAAAGAGTTTGGTAGAGCGAGAAGAAAGAATGAATTCATGCTTGAACATACTACCTTTTTTACCCCATCTCCCTGGACACGGCCGACAGCCAGTGCTCTAGAATAAAAGCTGACATTTACTGAACACTCACTGTGTGCCCAGAGTGTTCTAGCACTTTGCAAGTATGGGTTAAGTCATTCAAACCTCACAAGAATGCTGGGAACACCTGGAAATAAGGACCTCTATTATACGCATTTCACAGATGAAGAGACTGAGGCACAGTCTGCTGATGCTGCTTGCCCAAGTTGTACACAGTACACAGTGGGTGCCCCATCACTGTGGCTGCCCCATCTCTGCTGGGCACAAAGCTTGCCTACCCAGGTCTGACTTGTTGGAAAAGCCACCTTCCCCACTTGGTGGCTCTCGCTGACACCTGGGGGCCCTGACACAGCAAGATAGGCGTTATCACTTGGTGACAGAGCCAATCAGCCAGCTGGCTTTGGGATGGCAGGGCCTGGTATGCCTTTGTTCTGTTGGGAGATGGCTGACTTCACCACCCGCCTTAAAGGGGCATCACGCCCAAGGCAAGGCGACCGCTAAACCAGTTTGCTTCCAGTGAGCACATACATGGCACTTTCCTGTGCCAGGTTCTGTCTTAAATATTCACGTGTTACTAGATTAACTTTTTAATTTACTGATATTAATATATGTACTCATTTGATCCACTGAAGAGTTTTATAAAACAACCATACAGAGAAGAGCTTCCTTTTTACCTTAGAAGGGATATAAAGGCTTAGACTTGAATTCCAGGAGCTAAAGAGAAAAAAGCACTTACAAAGGAAACAAATTAAAAAATACCCCCCACCGGAGCTGGATTAAAACCTTTACATGACTCAACAACAGCAAAGACGCCAACTCCCACCACCTCATATGAAATGCAAGATAAAAACAGTATGAAATGGTCAAACTGGCATAAAAACATCTCGCGATGTTCTGATTTTCCCTGGGGTGACTATTTTAATCCTTTTAAAAAATATATCTAATCCTTTCCAAAAAAAAGTTTGTTGGGTTTTCCTTTGTTTTTTTGTCAACACCACTGCTCAGCTGGTGCTCTGAGCATGTATTAAGTATGTCCGCTGCATGACCTGGCTCTGCCACCAGCCTCTTGCTTGGCCACAGATGGGAAGACATGCATCCCATCCCCATCAGTGAGGCCAGGGTGGAGGACTTCTCAAAAGGTTTCCAAGGCGCATCGTGGAGTAGAAAGGTCCAGGTGGCTTGTGTGTGTGTGTGTATGTGTGTGTGTGTGTGTCAATATCATTAATGTGAAAAAGTATATTAGTATGTGCATGTATGTGCGTGATATATTAATGCAAAAACTGTATATTTGTGTGTGCAAATGAGAGCAGTTGAGAGAGTGAGAGAGAAGGAGAAGCTGAGATGCAATGCTGAAATAGATCCTGGAACAGAAACAAGGGCAATGGTGGAGAAACCAGTGAAATCCAGATGAAGTCTGGAGTTGAGTCAATAGTAATGCACCAACGTCAGTTTCTTAGTTTTGACCAATGTCCATGGTAACGTAAGATGTTAACATTAGGGGAAACTGAGTGAGGGGGACATGAGAACTCTGCAACTTTTCTGTAAATCTTAAAATTAAAATTTTATTTTTAAAAAGTCTGGAAGGAATTTCCTGAAGTTCTAGAATGGCAAAGCTAATCTCCAGTGCTAGAGGTCAAAAAACAGTTACTTGTGGGAGGTGTTGACAGGGATGCGGCTCCGGGAGCTGGGATGTTTTGGGTCTTGACCTGGGTGGTGGTGACATGGTATAGGCATATGAAAAACTCACCGCACTGGGCACTGAAGAGGCATGCGCCTTATTACAGGTGTATCCCAATGTTTAAAAACCAAAGAATTAAAAATATAGTCAAAAAGACTTTACATCAAACCACAAACACTGGTTCCCTCTGGGAGGATTTGGCTGAAGTGACAGAAAGGAAGATTTTTAGTCAAAATATTTCTGTAGCATTTCAAACTGTTTTATAGTAAGAATGTATTATTCACATTGTACTAATTTAACTTTTTATGGACATGCACACAGAGAAGGGCACAGATCATAAAACTGCAGCTCAATAAATCTTCCCAAACATAACACATCTGTGTAACCAGCACCCAGATCAAGATACAGAACATTCCCAGTGTCCCAAAAGACCCCCCAGTTACTGTTTATCTCAAATTCCAATTTAACTGGGCATTCTACATATATATATATATATATATATATATATATTTTTTTTTTTTTGGCTAAACCTAGTAACCCACCCCTAGAGGCCCCTCACAGTTACAAACTCCCACTGTTCTGACCCCTAACAGCACAGATCCATTTTGCCTGTTCAGCCATATATTGTTTTGAAATTTAAAATGTTAATGTTTACCTTAGAAAAATATGAGGAGCAGCGATCATCAGCAAAGTGGGAATCAAAGGCTTATAGGAATCCAAAGTCTCCTTACCTATCTCCTCTCATTCCAAGCCCCCTTTTGCCCACTGAAAACACAGTCAACCCAGGCAAAGGTGTTGGATCCAAGTTCAAATGGGGACTTTGACCCTGAGACACTCCATGTCAAGGCTCCAAAGGGTCAGTGGCAAAGGACTATTCTTCCTTCAAGGACTTCCCCTCCCCCAGGTTAGACCATGTTTTCCAGGCCTGGGGAAAGGTGTTCCCAGGTCTAACAGCTAAGCACCCCAAAACGATCACAGTGGCTAACGTTTATCTAGGGCTCGCAATGTTCTAACCTATTTGACCCTCATGACCACCTTATGAGGCGATGCTGTTATTTTCCCCATTTTACAGATAAGGAAACAGACTCAGAGAGGAGGAAAAAACCTGCCTGAGATCACACAGCTGGCCTGAATTCAAACCTTGGTTTATCTGATTCCAAAACCCTGAGCAGTCACACTAGGCCATCTCAAGGAGAATCAAAAGCAAATATTCTTCCTGTCCTCAATCTGGCAGATGACCAATTCCTGGGACCTGGGGTTTGTAGGCTGCAGCCCCCCGTTCTCTGGCTCCTTGTTTCCAGCATTGTCAAGGAAAAGTCTGATGCCATTCATATTTTTTCCACAGGAGCCTGGAAATGTGTCAGATTTTCTCTTAATCCTGGGAGTTTGTGAATTTTGCCAGGATATACCTTGGTGTGTGTTCTTTTCCTCATCCATACCACATGGAGCTTGGGAGTCCTTTCAATCTACAGATTTCGTTCTCTCCTCAGCTGAAGAAAATTTTCTTGTATTACTTGTTTAGTTTCAGCCCCTCCTTCTGGAATATTTATGGTTTGCATCTCTTCATTATTTTCCTCCAAGATATTCCCTGCACACCATCTTCCAAACCACTATGTGGATTGCAACAGGGACCCTCCTTGTTGACAATTCATCTAGTTAAGTTCTTAGTTCAGAAATCAGGTCTTAAAGCTCCAGGATGTCATTTTTGGGTTTCACTGGTACTTCTCTATGTTTGTTTGTTTCAGTTTTTGTTTTATGTAGTAAGCCAATATGTGGGTTTTAAAAAATAATCAAATTAACACATTGATACATTTTCAAAACAGAAGATTATTGTGCCATAGGCAGTTGAACATAAATTCTTACTTTTCTCAAATTGAAGTTTAGTATATATGGCTCTCCCCTTACCCGAACGAAGTTTTACTGACATACATCAGGCCTTAAGAACAGGACCCTGCACAAAGGGGGGCACCAATAAATATTTAAGTAATTCATGTCCTTTGAAACTGGGGTCAAAATCATTCTTGCTTAAAAATAGTGTACATCTATTTGCACTACTTATATTTTTTCCCTCTCCTCATGCCTTTTTAAAAAATTGTCAATGGGTAATTTTTAAAATTATTATTCAATAAAATTGACCTTTTTTCATGTACAGTTCCATGAATTTTAATACACTTAAATTTTATTGTTGTAATTAATATTACTCAGCTGTTGCTCTGTTTCCTCCTGTGCTCACTAGATGTGGGGGGCAGTATAAAACTCTCCAGAAGTGTCCATGTCCTAATCCTTGGAACCTGTGAATATGCTACCTTACATAGCAAAGGGGACTTTGCAGATGTGACTAAGAATCTGGAGGTGGGGAGATTACTCTGGATTATCCAGGTGGGCCCAATGTAATCATAGGGGTCCTCAGAAGACAGAAAGGAGGCAAGAGGATCAGAGAGGTTGAAGTCAAGAGACTGGAGTGATGCATCCACAAGCCAAGGAGTGTGGGCAGGTGTTAGAAGCTGGAAAAGGCAAGTATGGATTCTCCACTAGAGCCTCCAGAAGGAATGCAGCCCTGCATTTTCAATTTCTGACCTCCAGAACTGTGAGATTAATAAATTGGTGCTCTTTTAAGCTACCAAATTTATGGCAATTTTTTTTTTTTTGCGGTACGCAGGCCTCTCACTGTTGTGGCCTCTCCCGTTGCAGAGCACAGGCTCCGGACGTGCAGGCTCAGCGGCCATGGCTCACAGGCCCAGCCGCTCCGCAGCATGTGGGATCTTCCCGGACCGGGGCACGAACCCGTGTCCCCTGCATCGGCAGGCGGTCTCTCAACCACTGCGCCACCAGGGAAGCCCATGGCAATATTTTTATAGCTGCAGTAAGAAACGAATCCACTAGGTTTGTTTTCTGATTGTTCTAGAATTTGCTATTCTGATTGTTCTGCCCAATGTTCTTCTCTCTGGCTTCTGTTCAGGTGGGCAGTTATTTTTCTCTTTGGCTGCATGGAACTTAGGTCTGGTTAATGGACACTTCTTAGCTGTAGGAATCCCACCAGCAGTAGAAAGCTCTCAGGCCCTGTGGGACTGTGTTCCCAGGCAAGGTGCCTTAGCCAAGCCAGCCTCGAGGATAGAGAGGCCTCAGACCACCCACGAAGCTCCCTCCCCCGATGCAGGTTGAGGTTGATGCTGAATCGTACCCCTGAATGTCTACACAGACCCAAACCCCAAGTCTTCCCTGATTGCCACTCCCAGGGCCTTGTCCCAGGGCTCTGGGGGACTCCCCAATGCTGGCCCAGCTCATTGACCAGAGGGAGTATTTGGGTCTCCAACAACAGAACCTAAGGTCTAACCCAGCCTGTGGGCCCAAGTCCTGGCAGCCATGTGACTCCATGCCCTACTCAGGCCACCATGTTCCCAGAATTTCCCTGACATACGCAATCTCACTTAATCCTCTCAACAGCCTTATGGGGGTTTGTGTACTATTATGGTCTCCATTTTCCAGATGAGGAAACTGAGGCCCTGAGAGACTTATTACCCTTATTGAGACCCCACACCTCTAGCTATGGAGCCAGAACTCTCCCCCAGCACCTTCTCCCAAAGGCTCAGTTGAATAAAATATGTTCTCAGAGGGCCCAGCTATATGGATGCCCTTCAGGGGCACCACCCACCTCTGGAGGGCCTGAGCCCATCCTCACCCCTGAACCAGGGATCCTCCACCCTCACCATGCATTCTACACATCCGCTGTGGCTGCAACAACCTTTTTGCTTGGCCATTTATAGCTACTGACTGCTCGCACAAGCGTTTTAACAAAAATCCATGGTGTGCCTATTAGCTAGGGAAACATTTATTCTGGTGTTGTCAGAGAAACGCTCTTTTTGACCTGTCTGTGTGCACGTGCATGTGTGTATAAGTGTGCATAAGTCTGTGTGTAATATGTGCCTCTGTGTATGTGCACGAGTGCATGGGTGTGTTTTGGTCCGCACACAGACGTGTGGGCATGTGTGTGTGTATGTGTGTGCCCACTCAAGTGTGTGTACCTGTGCTTGTGCCCATACAGGAAAACACATTTTTTGTTATTAAAGATTCTGTTAGAAGAGGCTCCTGGGAAATTCTAACCCATGTTAGAGAGGTAAAAACTCACACCGTTTTTTTTTTTTTTTGGTCATGGCAATAAATGATTCTTGGGTTTGCACCCCCAAAATTGAAAAATTTTTTTCACCTGAGAAAGGAAGTAAGTGATCACTGCCATTTACTGAGGACCTGCCTGGGCCTCATCGCCACTCACCCTCTGGAAAATCTCATCAGGAAGGTTTTCTTTATGTGCTCAGAGAGGTAGAGTCACTTGCCCAAGGTCACACAGAGCCCACCAGTTCAAATGCAATTTTGTCTGACTTCCAAGCCTGAGGGCTCAATCACTCCACTCCATTGCCTCAAACTGCCTAAGGTTGAATGAAGATGTTCTAACAATCCCTACTCAGGCCCTTGGCAAGGAAAGCAAAGTCTGTGTGACTTGTTTATTAACTACTTTGTTCATTCCTGGGGGCCAAGGATCTTCCAGTTTTCTCCAGCAACATCCACAAAGGTTTCAGCACATCAGAGTAACTGAGCACATATTTGTGGATTGATTTGGTTGATAGGATCTCATTCCGGGGTGCTGCCTGCTGTCCTTGCCCCTGAATCAGATTGTCCCTGGCATGGGCAGCCCGGGGGCTGGCTAGACCAAGGGTCTCCCTGCTGGGAACTCCCTATTACTCCCCTTGCTTCTGGAATGAAATCCCAAGGCCATACCACATGATCTGCCCTGCCCACCTTGCTGGCCTCACTTTGTGCCCTGGCCCACACTCAGCTCCAATCACACGGTCCTTCTGCTCCTCAAAGATTCCCAATCCATCTTCCTCTGAGGCCCTTGCCATCCTGTGGCCAGAAGCACTCTCCCCCAGTCTCTGCTCGGTACTACTGCCCGGCACTACCCACCTCTCTATTTCATCTCTCTGTAATATGTGTCACTACCTGAAATTCTCTGGGTTGTGCATTTGTTTATTTTTATCCATCTACCCGTTGCACACAGCATCATGAGGGTGTGGAGTTTGTCACTCGGCGGCAGTCTCCCACACTAGCTCCGTGCACGGCGCAAAGCAGGCTACACAGAGTGGGTGACTGCTGGCCCAGCCATCGGCCCTGGGGCCACACCACCAGGGACAGGACAGCTGAGAGAATGTCCTGCTTCTTAGAGGCGTGGACTCTGGAGCCTGTCACCCACGGCCACTAAACAAGGCCATGACTTGATTCCAAGCCCTGACTTCTCACTCCTTGGATCCCAAGGCTGCCTGTGAGGCCACAGGAGGAAAACCATCCTGAGGGAGATTAACAACCACAGCGCCTGGCGTTCTGAGAGCAAACGGCCTTTCCCAAGGCCCTTTAAAAGCTTGGACTCTGGAGGCAAATGAGCCTCAGATCCACTCCCAACTTCACTGCCTGATTCCAGGCAGCTCATTTTGCCTCTCAGCCTCAGCTTCCTCATCCGTGAAACGGGGACACTGAAAACAAGGTGGTCTGTACCACACAGGGTGATTAGAAATTTAAATTGGAACATGAGACGTGTACACAGGCACTCCATGAGAGCTGTTATTTCTTCCTTCCTTCCTTCCTCCCTCCCTCCCTCTCTTTATTTTTGGCTGTGTTGGGTCTTCGCTGCTGCACGCGGGCTTTCTCTAATTGTGGCGAGCGGGGGCTACTTTTCGTTGCAGTGTGCGGGCTTCTCATTGCGGTGGCTTCTCTTGTTGCGGAGCACGGGCTCTAGGCACACGGGCTTCAGTAGTTGTGGCACACAGGCTCAGTAGTTGTGGCTCACAGGCTCTAGAGCACAAGCTCAGTAGTTGTGGCGCATGGGCTTAGCTGCTCCGTGGCATGTGGGATCTTCCTGGACCAGGGCTCGAACCCGTGTCCCCACATTGGCAGGCAGGTTCTTAACCACTGTACCACCAGGGAAGCCCGAGAGCGGTTATTTCTTCAGTCAATTAACACATACTCATTGAGCAGCTGTTGTGTGCCTGCCAGTCACGAGGTTGGAGCCAGGGAGAGAGTGGTGAGGAAAATAAAGAGGATCCACCCTCCGGAGCTGTCCACTGACGGTGAACAAAATAAGTGAATTGCACGGTATGTTAGAAAGTGGTAAATGCTGGGGAGAAAAGCAAAGCAGAGAAAGGTCTCTGCAGGGCAGAGCTAAACGGCTATTTTAAATAGGGTGGTAGGGAGGTCTCACTGAGGTGACGTTTGAGCAAAGACCTGAAGGAGGTGAGGAAGGGAGACTTGCAGATGTCTGACAGAAAAGCATTCCAGGCAGAGGAGACTGCAGGTACACAGACCCGGAGGTGGGACCCATGCCTGATAATGTTAGAGAATTTTAACAGTCTCCCTCCCTGCCATTTTCCTTCTCAAAACAGACAAGCACAAGTGCTGACCACCCAAGCGCTGCAGAAAGCGAGCCACATCTCTCCCCGTGCACCAGCCGCCAGTTTCTTTAACCTTGAATGCCTTTTCGGGTCTCACGTGTCACTGCGTGGCGAGTGAGCTGCCCTTACTTCAGAAGAACGGCATGGGGTGGGCGGGGGGGCCTTAGGTGGTGTCCGCCTCACCTATTACTGCCAAAAGTGGTCATGGGGTTATTTTTAAACTTGGGGAGGAAGTATTTATTGTTCCTGGGCTGAGGAGAGCTGGGTAGCCTGTGGGATTCTTCTGGGGGAGCAGTGCTGTGTCCTTTCCACCATGGTGAGTATCGAGGGCCCCCCGGAGGTAAGTAATGCTGGGCGGTGAGGTGAGGACACCACCTACAAGCAAAGGACGAAAGGGGAGGGGGAGAAAGGCAGCTTTCTGGGGCCCCAGACCCTAGTGGAAAAAGCACTACTAGCTGTGTGCACACAGAGGAACCCCAATCAATGCCCCGATAAGCCACAAATAACAGCAGCTCCCGGGAACTCGCAAAAACAAAATAAGAGAGTTGGCCTTTTTATGGCTTGTCTACTGACCTCTCGAGGAATCAATAACGCCCAGGGCTTGCAAAATGGGATTGAACACTTTTAAGGATCAAATTGTAATTCTTTTCTCTTGTTCAGGCGTTTGGGGAAAAGAATCTTTTTTGTTTTCACCTTTTGAACTTGCAAATTTAAAACATTTCTCCCTATGATTTTGGTTAGGTGTCCCCCTCCCAAAGCAGGAAGCCCCCAAATCAGGGTCAGTGTAGGACTGTGGTTAGGGGCACAGACTCTGGAGTCAGTCTGCCCAAGTTCAATACCAGCTCTGCCTTTCTGTGACTGTGTGACCTTGGGTACATGACCCAACCTCTCTGAGCTTCGGTTGCCTCCCCGTAAAATGGCGATGGTAATAATAGCATCCACTTGACAGAGCAGTTATGAGGATTAAATGCAATAACATATGCAGTGTTCAAGCGTTTGCTGTAACTCAAGTCAGAAGCGGGTGGGGAAATGTTAACTCGCTCTTCTCTGCTCTGTTTGCACGGTGCAAGGACAGAACATTTAGAGAGGAGATTTTGCTGCCATTTGGATCAAGAGAAAATTGAGGGGGACAGAGCAGTTGGGTTTTAACACCCTGAAAATGTGTCATTTCATCTCGCATTCCTCATGGTTTAGTGAGCCTGACTTTTTTTCGCCTCCAATCAATTCTCCTTCTGTGCATTACTGAACTTTTTGTGAAATGCATCGAAACAAAAGCAGCTGGGTCCTGCTGGGGCTGATCCGAAAGCCTGGCCTCCATCCCCGGAGACAGACCTCTACCTCCCCTAGTTTGCAAAGGAGCTGCTGCAAGATCCACAGTCTTTTACCATCCACCAGAACTGGGGTGCTTTTGAGAAACCTTATTCCATGTCCTTTTATCTTTCCAGCATCGCCATTTTGAGATGAGTGTGGGCACCATACCCTCATTTCACAGATAAGCAGCTGAGGCTCACCCAGAGATGACACCTGACCTAGTCTTCTAATTCCCAGCCTCTGACTTTTTTTAATCGATGCTTTTTTACCCCCTAGGCACCTAAGAAAGCCAAGAAGAGAGCAGAGGGCGCCAATTCCAACGTGTTCTCCATGTTTGAACAGAGCCAGATCCAGGAATTTAAGGAGGTGGGTGCAGCTGTGGAATCATTCGCCTGGGTGGAGATTCCCACATGCTAGAAAGAGCCTTTCCCTCGTTTCATATTCCCTGCAAGGACCTCTCAGTTAGGTTGTCTTTATCTTCCCCCAAAACCCCAAATTCGGTCTGAATGTGTGTGTGAATGACTTAAAGAAATTAACTTTTGCTGCTCATCAACGTAAAGCATATGTCTTGTTGAAAATGAAGGAAAGAATTTCAGAAATGCACAAAGAATAAAAATGATCTGACTGGGCTTCCCTGGTGGCGCAGTGGTTGAGAGTCCGCCTGCCGATGCAGGGGACACGGGTTCGTGCCCTGGTCCGGGAAGATCCCACATGCCGCGGAGCGGCTAGGTCCGTGAGCCATGGCCGCTAAGCATGCGCGTCCGGAGCCTGTGCTCCTCAAGAGGAGAGGCCACAACAGTGAGAGGCCCGCGTACCGCAAAAAAAAAAAAAAAAAAAAAAAAAGACCTGACCCACAATTCTACTACCCAGAGATAATCAGTTAACATTTTGGTATTCACCCTCCCAGTGATTTTTGTTATACATTGGGTTGGCCAAAAGGTTCTTTCGTTTTCTTCCATAAGATCTTATGGAAAAACCCAAACGTTTGGGCCAACCCAAAATATGCACCCGTTTGTTAAACAAAGCACACTAATCAGTACCTGCTGTTTTTCTTTGAGCAATTCAGGATGTTATATACAGAATGTTGTACTATTATAAATAACACATCTTTGCTTGTATCTCTGGTTATTTCCTTGGGGTAAATTCCTAAAAGCAGAACAGCTGGATCGAAGGAACTTTTTAAAAAAGGAACTAAAACCAAGTATCACCACTGGTCCAAGTTGCCCTCCAGAAATGCTGTGATCATTCTGACTCCCATCAGTACCAAGGGGAGAAAGTGCCTTTCCCGCCACATCTCCATCAACATAGGGCGTTAACATCTCAAAAATTATTTTTGTCCGTCTGAGAGATGTCTGAGACTATCTTAGATTTTAATTTTTACAGTCCTCAGTTGTTGAATGCTAGCCGGGTGTGAAACCCTATCACAGTCTATTGGCATGTGCCTTAGTAAGCAAACCTAAGTACCAATTAGGCAAAATTAAAAGCCACTGCCGCAGACTCAGAAGGATAAACTGAATTAATTTTCCAGCAGTCCTGATGGCTCACACTGAGTCATCCACATTCTCACCTGGCCTTTCAGAGGAAAATACGTTAAAGCTATGCTGGAGAGGACACTGTTTTATATAAAAGGGGAAGCTGTTTGGGGCTTCCAATGGGACATGAAGACTGGCTCGTGCTGTCCCCACCAACATTCAGATCACAGGAACGCCGTGGCCCATGAGCTGCCGGGGAAAGAGGAATTCCTGGGATGAAATATCATATCTGAACTTGAAATAGTCTCCTTCCATGGCGAAGACCATACCCTCCCTTCTCCCTCACTCTGTCCTGACCTCTGGAATGAGATCAGCTGCTGGGGGTATGACCTGGGGATGCAAATACTTTCAGGAACCAGTTGCTAAAAGAACTAAAAAACACAGATATAATACATCATTTGTAAATTACCTGGGCATTCTCAAAGCTCTTAGAGTCCCTCTGAAGCCAGCTGGGAAAGATTACTGGCTGTTTTACAGATCATGCGGGCTTGCGAGCTGGCGGGGACAGACTCCAGTTTTTAACTTAGCTTTTTTTTTCAGTAACAGCTTTATAAAGATATAATTCATGTTACCATGTAGTCACCTTTTTAAACTGTACAATTCAGTGGTTATTTAATATAGTCACAGAATTTTGCAACCATCATCACTGTCTAATTTTAGAACATTTTCATCGCCCCCAAAAGAAACCTCATACCAATTAGCAGTCACTTCCCATTTCTCCCGCCCCCCCCAGTCCCTGACAACCACCGATCTATTTTCTCTCTCTATGGATTTGCCTGTTCTGGAAGCTTCATAGAAATGGAGTCATATACTATGTGGCCTTTTGTGTCTGGCTTCTTTCAGCATCATGTTTCAAGGTTCATCCATGATGTAGCATGTGTCAGAATTTCCTTCTTTTTATTTCTGAATGATATTCCATCATGGGGAGAGACCACATTTTGTTTATTCACTCATCAGTTGATAGACATGTGGGTTGTTTCCAGTTTGGGGCTGTTGTGAATAGTGCTGCTGTGGACATTCACCTACAGGTGTCTGTGTGGATGTGTGTTCTCATTTCTCTTAGGAACACACCAAAGAGTAGAATTGCTGGGTCCTACAGTAACTCTAGGCCTAACATTTTGAGGAACTGCTAGACTCTTTCAGATCTTTGATTCTTGATCTAATGTCCTTTGATGTGCCTTGAACACCCCAGAGTCCCACTACCCCCAGCCCTTGGCATAACCTCTAGGGTTCCTCCCCGCAATTTCTCTTGGGCTGACCAGACAACCGCCTCCCTTTCACAGGCCTTCACCATCATGGACCAGAACAGGGATGGCTTCATAGACAAGAACGATCTGAGGGACACCTTTGCTGCTCTTGGTACGTCGCCCCACCAACGCCTGCAGGAGGGTCTCCTTATCCCACTCCTGTGAGGGGCAGGAGGTGGGGCCATCAAAAAGGTCAAGAGCTTGTCATTTTCCAAAGAAACAGCTCAACCAATATTGGTCTTTAAGGCAAATTTCAGAGGATAGGAAAGAAGTGTTTTAGTCTATGAGTGTCTTCACATGTGTTTTATTTTTCTTTCAAATTAATTTTTGTGTGGATTTGAATGCAATAGCCGTTTACAATAGAAAACTTGGAAAACTCAGAAAAGTATAAAGAGGAAATAACGTTGGCCATTAGGCCACATTCCACTGTTAACATCTCAGCCTCTAAGTTTTTTTCTAGGCATCTCGTGTGTGTCTGTGTGTGTGTGTGCGCACGCGCGCACGTGCGCATGTGCACACGTGTGTGTTTAATAGCTGGAATCATTCTATTTTGGATTCAGCTTTTAAAATTTAACATCTCAGTAGGATGAGGATGAGTACGTGGAGCTGTTTCAAAGTGTCCAACCTGCCACCTCTAACCGCTCCTTGACTCCTAACCCCAGAACTCAGGGCCATGAACAGCTGTGCAGGTTGTGTAGTGAGCAATTATACAGAGTACTATTCATATTTGTACCACTGTAGACTTTTACATTTAAAACATAAACTATCTTAAGAAGGGGCGGCTTTTTCTAACTTACACAAAGGTACTATATGGCCTGTGGCAGTGGCTAGAGCAGGTACATCAGAATCTCCAAGGCTGTATGGGTTATAGCAGGTATAATTTGAAAAATTTCCCTCAGGTAATTCTGATGTCTCTCCCACCTCCAAGTAACAATGGCTAATTTATAATACGAGCATTTCCCATTGAGTAAAATATTAAAACATCTGTATAAATTGTTCCAGGTTCTGAAGGCACTATTTTAAGAAGTAACTAAACCCTCTTTGGGTTGTTTCCAGTTGTCTGACTTTTATAAATAACACTTTTGAGAACATCTTCTCACGTGAATATTTGGCCCCATCCACTCCGTCTCTGATTATTTCTAGACTAGATTCCTTGAAGTAGGATTACAAGGGCAAATGTCAGTGTCATGACAGCTGTTTCTGTCCCAGCTTGGAGTTGCTAAGTGTGTGTCTCCTGCCCTAGGGCGTGTGAATGTGAAAAATGAGGAAATTGATGAAATGCTCAAGGAGGCTCCAGGTCCAATTAACTTTACTGTGTTCCTACAGATGTTTGGGGAGAAACTTAAGGGTAAGTTCACGTGTATATCTGTGCATCTATGTGTGTATATCTGTGTATATGTGTCTCTGTGCATCTGTGTATGTCTGTCTGTCTTTATGTGTCTTCATCTTTAGGCATCAATTAGAGCACTGGGAGAACATGTTGGGGTTGGCACATGAAGGCAGAGTAATGTCAGGGGGAAGAAAAAAACAATAAAAACAGCAGTTAACAGTGCTCCAAGGCTTACCCTGATCCAGACCTCATGCTAAGCACTTTAAACACATTATATGCATCACCTTATTTAATAGCATCTAGGAGGTAGTTTCTATTCTTATCCCAGTCTACAGATGGGGAACTGAAGCTCAGAGACGGAAAGTCTCTTGCCTGCAGCCACACAGCTACCAAATGCTGGAGTCAGGATTTGAATCCGAGTCTTTCTAAGTCTAGATCCATGCTTGAGCTTGGGTTTCCTCAGAAATAACTGGATTCTCAGGACTTTCCTGGTGGCGCAGTGGTTAAGAACCCGCCTGCCAATGCAGGGGACACAGGTTCGATCCCTGGTCCGGGAAGATCCAACATGCTGTGGAGCAACTAAGCCCATGTTCCACAACTGCTGAGCCTGCACTCTAGAGCCCGCAAGCCACAACTACTGAGCCCGTGCTCTGCAACAAGAGAAGCCACCACAATGAGAAGCCTGTGCACCGCAACAAAGAGTAGCCCCTGCTCGACACAGCTAGAGAAAGCGCGCACACGGCAACAAAGACCCAATGCAGCCAAAAAGAAAGAAAGAAAGAACTGGATTCTCAGCCCACTCTTTCAAAACGCCAAGGCTCAGTGCTCAGGAGGCAACAGGACCTTTCCTCCTTACCAGAGGTTCCCAGCCACCTATGGCACATTTTAACCCTGTTTTCTGTTTCAGGGGCAGACCCCGAGGAGACCATTCTCAACGCGTTCAAAGTGTTTGACCCTGAAGGCAAAGGGGTGCTCAGGGCTGATTAGTGAGTGGGATCCATGGGGGAAGACCTGGGGTTCCTTGCTTCTCCCCCTAGCCCTCTCCACACAGCCGGCTGCAATATCTGCTTTTCTCTCTCTGCAGCATACAGGAGATGCTGACCACGCAGGCGGAGAGGTTTTCCAAGGAGGAGGTAACAGGGCCCTTCGGACACTCTCTGCACCCCAGCTCCTGGCCTCACCCTTCTGGGGACTCCCTCTCCAGACTCTCTTATATAAAACACCCCTGACCCCACACTGAGAGAGAATCTGCTCTTGTTTACTAAGCCCTTATCTCATTTCACTCTGTCAATCACCCTGTGAGGTAGGGACTAGTATTATGGTCATTTTACAGATGGGGAAACTGAGGCTTAGGGAAGCAAAGTCACTTTGCTTTGACTAAAAGGACAACACTAATGAGAAATGCCAGGGCCTGGATTCAAACCTAGGTCTGTCTGACTCCAGGTTCTGTCTTCCTCATAATGCATGGATACCTGGTGAGAGCATCAATTTCCTGATGAAGTGAAGGTGGCATGCAGGGTCACCGCATACAGTTGTATAGGTTGTACACTGCACAATCCTCCTGGATGCCCTTAATAATATATACTGCAGAGTATTTATTTGTTGCAATAGTTTTCCAGCAGATGGCAGTAAAGTGTCTTGTTACAATTTTTTAGAAATCAGAATATATGACTTGTTCTGGCAGGTGGCAGTAATGTGCCTGGAAAAAGGGGCACTATTGCTAATTCACCAAAGGCCCTGTATAAACAAGCAACTGCCTTGTCAACGTTACTAATGAACCTTAATGAGTGTATTTAAAATAGTCCCTTATAGCCTCTCTGGCCTGATTCCATCAAGTTTCACATTTTACTAAAAATTTTATTTGGATTTCCCCCTCAAAACTCAAGCAGTTGAAAGAGCCTGCCTTTCAACTCTCACCAGGCTTTGGGACTTTGGACAAGCTCCTTAACCTCACTGTGCCTCAATTTCCTCATCTGTAAAGTGGGGACAATAATAGAATCTACTTCATAGTACACTGTGAGGATTAAATGAGTTCACATGTATAAAGTGCTGATATGTGATAAGGGCAATATAAATGTTATCTATTATTAACCCCAAATTAAAAAAAATAACTAGCCAATACTTTTTAAATGTAGAAATTGCACATTTAAAAAAATTTAATTTCTAGTTTCCCTCAAAGAAACAAATTCCTCAAAGAGTCTGACCTCCTTGCCCATGTGGACACATTGGCTGGCCCTGAGCAGTTGCGACCTCTGTAGATGGACTAGTCTCCATTTAGCCACAGTCCCCACCAGGCCCACCTTGCTCCCCTACATAACCTGCCCGCCCCTTTGCACACTTGAGTTTGCAGTCCCTTCTCTCCCCGTCGCAGGTTGGTTCCTGGGAACATCCCTGCAGGATGGCCCTTGGGGTTGGCACCTGTGGAAGAGCTACAAAGGGCAAGGAAGCAGGAGGGCACGGAGGGAGATGTCCACCGCAACACATGTCCTCCAGGCCCCCAGCTGCCTCTCCACTCGGGCCGCCCTGCACACAGCCCTCCCCCCTCCACTGCCCCTCCCCATGGCCTCAGCATGTCTTGTTGGTTTGTTGCAGGTCGAACAGATGTTTGCCGCCTTCCCCCCTGACGTGACTGGCAACTTGGACTATAAGAACCTGGTGCACATCATCACCCACGGAGAAGAGAAGGACTAAGGGAGGGGATTGCCTTTGGGTGGGTGGATGGGGGGCGTCCCTGCCCTCTTCTCACTTTGCCCAGTAATGCCACCACCCCTGCCCCTGGCCTGTTGGCTGTGTGGCCGTCTCATTTATCTACCTCCATCTTCTCCGCAGCCTGGGTGCCTTAGAGATACCACGTGGCCACATAGCTGGCAGATGGAAATCCATCTAGAGGCCATGTTCAAATAAACAGGAGGTTGTGTTTATGGTGTGTCCTTGAGTATGGAAGACCCTTTGCTAGTTCCCATGAAGGTGGTGTATGAGCTAGTGATGGCCCTGCTGTCATTATTATTGAATCTTAGTGACTCTGTAAGATAGACCTTCAGGGACTTCCCTGGTGGTCCAGTGGTTAAGACTCCACGCTTCCACTGCAGGGCCATGGGTTCCATCCCTGGTCGGGGAACTAAGATCCCTCAGGCCACACAGCGTGGCCAGGAAAAAAAAAAAAATAGACCTTCACAGCCACTCAGGACTATTTCTATGAAAGTCCACATTTTACTGGAATGCTAACCAGAGGACCACAAACCTTTCTTTCAAAGAGTTCGAGCACTGGTAGAGCCTAGCTTCCCTGGCGTACTTTCCTTTAGGATGCCACTGGAATGCTTCTCCCATAGATGTGTTTAGGCCCCAGGATAAGTTAAGAAGAAGAGGCCTCACATGCACACTAAAAATATGGTTCATTTGGCCAAAAAATCACATCCATTAATTGTAAGAGGTTAATTTCTAATTTCAGATAAAGTAGAAGTTGTCTGTATTTGTCTCCTGGCAAATTGGGGGAGGGACACAGACATACATAGATAATGACTTCTGACCCTGCCTGGGGTCTAGGAACTAGGCCTAGGTGTGAGTTGACTTGATTTTGAGTGACCAAAATCATTGTTGAAACACTGAGGTCTGTTTTGGCTGCAAGAATCCCAACTTAGGAGACAAATGAGTTCACATAACTGAGAAGTCCGAGGGCTTCAGGCATAGCTGCATCCAGGAGCTCAAACAGTACCAACAGAACCTGAGGAGGCCTCTCCACTGCTCTGCTTTCTTTCATGTTGCTCTGCTCTCAGTAGTGACAGAATGGTCACCAGCAGTTCTTAGCTCTTGCCTATCCCCACAGCAATCCTAGTGGAAAGAGGGCACCTCCCTCTCTCCCAGCTCCACACAAATCCCAGAACAGGGCTATGGGATACCTGAACCAACCCCGAAACAGGTGTAGTGCTCTGACTGGCAGACTTGGTCACATGATTAACCCTTGCGTTGGGGTTGAAACTAGCCCCTTCCAAACCACATGGCCTGAGGGTGGGAGGGGCCGTTCCCCAAAGGAAAATCCAAATGCCTTTTAGGAAGAAAGGGGAGTGGATGCCGGGCACTCTAAGTTTTCGAGAGAACCCCAAGAACCCAGGACACAGCCAAAGCGAATGATGTGATGGAAACAAAGGGCTGAAATTGGGGGTGGGAGTGGCAGCTGGGGTCGACCAGGGGGTATGAAGGGTCCAGGTGATTGAAGGAGCCAGAACTGGAGCGAGTCTTGAAGGTTCAAGAACAACACCAGAGCCCCCAGAGGAGGAGCTCAGGGTCAGCTCCAATGACATCACCTGCTGGGAAGGGGGGGTCCCTTTCAAAGCCAACAGCAAGCTGGGAAGGCAGGGACTCATGGGCCCCCCACGCCATGATGACCCATCATGATCCAAACCCTACAACAACCCATATCCCCCACGTCCGGAACCTGTGACCTGGGGCTCCTACAGAGACACGGCCAGGCCCGGGAGAGGCCCCAGCTCAGAGCGCTCGAGTGGAGTTTGTGTTTCTGGGCAAGACACCCTGGACACAGCTCCACAGTGACACACACACACACACACACACACACACACACACAGCTCCACAGTGACACACACACACACACACACACACACACACACACACACACACACACACACACACACACACACACACACACACACACACACACCTCCAAGGCTCCTGGTTCCCACCTATGAGCGTCTGCCGCATCCCATGTGGTTCTAGGACGTGAACTCAGTCTTTTGGCTCCCAGCCGTGGTGACCTCACACCACTCTTGCCCCCTTGCTGGCTTTGGAACTCGACCCTCTTGCTCCTCTACCCCGTCCTGGGGTGGCTCCAGCACCCCAGTCTCTTAGTAATGAATGGGAAGAGGCACCGGGGTTACGGAACAAAACATTTACTCTCTCTGGTTGTGGTACAAGCATGGCCATGTCCACTTCAGACCGTTAACTTCTTCTTGGGCCTCAGATCATCCCCCTTTTCAGGCACGCTGTCCATGTGTAAATCCCTGTTTCTAGACTCTCTTGCGGTGTAGTGGCCGAGCACCATTTGCCGAAGCCTGCTGTGGTCCAGGGGTTGGTCCACTGTGCCAAAGATGGGACTCGTGTGAGGAGTTTGGAAATCAAACCCAGCACAGCAGGGGGTGGGCTTCCTTCCCAGGGACAGTGCCTCTCTGCCCTGTTCAAGGATGTCCAAGCCTGGTTTGGTGTCCCTCCATAGTGCTGGGGGTTGGAGTGTAAAAATTCTCAAAGTCCAGTGAGAGGGAGGACAGGCAGAGATGTACTGCTCAGGGATGGCCAGACAATAACTGTTTTTTTCCTCCAAGATGAGGATGTAAAGATGAGTTTGGTTTAGTATCAAGGAGTTAGGGTCACCATGTGCAGTTGCTCAGGATGTAGATTGCACAAAGACACCTGTTTCTACAGGGCTGAAATCCAGCCCCCCACTTGATTGCCAAGCCATGTCTACCCATCAGGGGCTCCTTTTCCTAATTAATCTGCCCAGAGGGGGTTGCCTCTTCTAATTCACACATACAAGCCATAGAGGCTAGTGGGCTAAGAGGAACTAATGTTTATCAACATTCCCTTGAACAGAAATGAAGACATCATCTGTACATTCCTGACCTTGTGAGGACAGTGTTCTCAACAGCTGTGCCCTGCCACCCTCCTCCTTTAAGAACTCAAAGGGCCAAGGGAAGCTGTGCTAAGGTGGCTGACATCAGCCCCAGTTTTCACTCCTGCTAATTCTCAGGTGCCTTGAATAAATCAAACAGGAGGTGTGTATGCCTGTGCACCTGTGCACAAGCGCCTGTTGGCCGCCCCCTCCCTCCATCCTTGGCACACTTGAAACCTTGCTCACAGAAGGGGGGCAGCTTTTTAAAATACCAAATTTTTTCCTCTGATTACTCAAGTCATGCAAGGTCATTTTAAAAGAAAATTCTAAGCAATACAGAATTAACTTAGAAATGCAAAGTTCTCTGCAAACCACCACCCAGAAATACCCACTGTAAGTCAGCAGTATACATCCTCTTTGTTTTTATATGTATCATCAAGATAACTTCCTCCTTCCCTTCCTCCTCCTCCTCCTCCTTCCTTCTCTCTCTCTCCCCCTCCCTTTATTATAAATCAGGTTGTGAAGGGCTGTCTTGTACACTGCACGATTTTTAGCAGCATCCCTGGCCACTAGATGCCATATATACATGTCAGTTCATGTCGGCCCACTGTATTCTTTCTAGTGGCTGCATAGTATTCTGTGGCATGCATGGGTGAACTATAACTTATTTAACCAATCTCTAACGGGTGAGCATTTCAGTCACTTCCAGTTCAATCACCCTCCTACTTCCATCTTTAACCCTTGAATGTTTTTCTTTGAAGGACCAATCCCCACAAGCAAGATTACAGACTCAACGTGTGTATCTGAAACCGTGGGTAATCATTAGTCAACCCCATTTCACCTGTAACCTGCCTTCACTAAGCAAGGTCGTTTTAATTATTGCTACAAAAGACTTGCTTGTCTTCCAAGCAGTATGTAGCCTAAACAATGTGTTTGCATGAGTTGTTTTCCAGGAGCTTGGATTCAGCTATGTCTAGTTCCAGGTGAGCTGGTTAACACTGGAAGGAACCACCAGTCCTTTAACTGGGCACGTGCGAGTGTCACTGGATGACCTCTTGAACGTGCAGAGGCCCACAGCTTAGTTACACCGGCACAGAACCCTGATTACCGCACCGTTTTCCAATTGCCTTTCCTCACACTCCCCACGCCTCAGACCACCCTGCTTCTTTATTCTTTTTTTTTTTTTTTTTACTTGTGAATTTGTTTTTATTTTTATTGGGCTATAGGGGATGGATTGGGAAATATCTCTGTAAGTTATGCCCTACTAGGGAAATGTCCATTCTAATTTTCTTGGGATAGCTTTCGGAGTTTTTTCTTTTTCTTGGAGCTGCTGCTCTTGCTGGCAGCAGCCTCTTCAGGTCCACTGCTGACAGGCTCCTCCTTGGAAGAGAATTCCCTCTTTTTCTTGGGGACCCTCTTGTTTCCTGACTCTTCAGGGTCACTATCTGGTTCCTCTTTGGGAAAAGATTTCTTCCTCTTGGTAAGACTTACACTGCCAGCTGTCTCTTCAAGATCACTAACCAGCTCCTCCTTGTGCTTCTTTATTCTTTATCCCATAAATACCTGAGCCCCTTGCTTTCGGGTAGGCGGATTTTGGAGGTTTGTTCTCCCATCTCATCTCCTCGCTTCGCTGCCTTGTGAATAACCCCCCTCTCAGCTGCAACCCTCCACGTCTCAGCGTTTGGCTTGCTGCGTATCGCAAAAACCGAACCTGGCTCAGTAACATACCATTTCTCAGGCTTCCCGAACGTGTTGCCAAACTGCCCTCCAAAACCCATGTGGGGCCGATTATATCCCCACCTTCGGAGAGAAGGGCAGACCCCCACGAGGGGGAGTATCATGAGCTTCGGCCTCCAAAAGCAAGGATCAATGCGCAGGCGCCCGCAGGGCCACAGTTCAGCTCTGGCGTGAACCGTCTCGGGCGCTTCAACCACGGGGCTGGGGGATGTGGATGGGGATGCGGAAAGGAGGTCACAGATGGAGGAGCGAGTCTCAAGAGCATAGGGTGAGGGTGGGAGCCGGGATCAGGGAATCTCCTGTGCCCATAACTTGACAACCTGGAAATTTTGCTCATTTTAAGGTTCATGAAATGGTCACAAATTTGTTGCAATTTTTAAAAAGTACCCAGGATAACTAAACTTCAGAATCTGTGGCTGAGTCATTGCGCAGTAGAAAGAGAAGTCCGGGAAGAAAGAACTCACCTTCATCCAACCTGTCGCTAGAGGGGTCAGCCCCGAGCACTGGGGGGATGACCTTGATGGGTTCTGCAGGCTTGAGGAGGGCAGAGCCGCCCCAGAAGGGGTTGATGAAGGGTGGCGGGACGTCCGTCTCCGCCACTTCCATTTCCATGATCCGCTTGTAGGATTCTAACAGCAGCAGGTCGTTGGTCTTCTTTTCAATGATGGCTGGAAAAAAATAAGCAGAACCAAGAGGGCTGCTGGGAGACCGGAGTCCCGGGGGGAGCTAGAGGTTGCGCCCCCTGCTGGACATGAATGGTAGCAACAGGAAGTGGAGCAGGTCATGAGCTCCTATAAGGACAAGGCTTTCTCTTGGGTTACATCACACTTTCCCTAGAGGGCACAATTTGGTTCTTGAGAAGCAAAAATAATCTGACTCTTTAATATATAAAGTACAGATATACATACAAGACGTAAACAGTTATATGGTATATGAACTGTATTCCACGAGGCAGAGCAGTTGGGAAAAGAATGTCTAAAAAGGCTCCTTAGGGCTTCCCTGGTGGCACAGTGGTTGAGAATCCTCCTGCCAAGGCAGGGGACACGGGTTCGAGCCCTGGTCTGGGAAGATCCCACATGCTGCAGAGCAACTAAGTCCATACAGCACAACTACTGAGCCTGAACTCTAGAGCCCGCGAGCCACAACTACTGAGCCCACACACCACAACTACTGACACCCGTGCACCTAGAGCCAGTGCTCTGCAACAAGAGGAGCCACAGCAATGAGAAGCTCGCGCACTACAATGAAGAGTAGCCCCTGTTCTCTGCAACCAGAGAAAGCCCGCGTGCAGCAACAAAGACCCAACACAGCCAAAAATAAATAAATAAATTTATTTTTAAAAAAATTTTTTTTAATTAAATAAAAAAATAAAAAGGCTCCTTAGGGGACAATAATGAAAAGAAGATTGAGGAACACTGGGTTACACTAAAAATTGGGAGCGCTGGGCAAGCTCTGCCTTAAACTATGGATTTTTTCCTCAGTGCTATCTCTGAGTTTGAGGGAGCTGCCCTTCCCACCGTGTTTCATAGCCTCATGGAGGCACCAGAATAATTCATTCATTTATTTATTCATTCATTCCACAAATTATTATTGGATGCCTATCATGCCAGGCATGGTGCTACAATGCATGGAAGAAAAAGAAAATGACGATAAACAATAACAGAGATGCAGTCCCTGTCCTGATGAAGCTCATAAACTTCAGTGTGAATGGGGGGACAGAGAGAAAGGCAAGTTCAGCAAATAAATACACGTATCCCTCATTATCCAGAAGCCTATTATCTGAATTCAGTAACTACTGGATCTGGATAATTTTTTGAAAAAAACTCACACAACCCATACCATTTCTATTCTCTCTGAAAATCAGGAACCAAAAAGATTTGCATCTGAACCTTGCTATTGGATCTCAAGAACCTCATAGATTCAGATAATGAGAATTACCTGTGCATAGAGACAAACTGGGTGAGTATTAAATAATAGGACTGCTATAAGAGTGAATAATAGTGGGTGGGGGAGGACCAGCTTCATATGGGGCAGCAGAGGGAGGCCTTGCTGGAGGGAGGGCATTTAAACTGAGATCTGAGAATGAGGAGGAATTGGGCATGGGATGAGTATCCCAGGAACAGCCCATGCAAAGGCCCTGTGGCGGGGATGAGTTGGGGGAAGGATTTGAAAATACAGAGAGGAGGGGCTTCCCTGGTGGCACAGTGGTTGAGAGTCCGCCTGCCGATGCAGGGGACGTGGGTTCATGCCCCGGTTTGGGAAGATCCCACATGCCGCGGAGCGGCTAGGCCCGTGAGCCATGGCCGCTGAGCCTGCGCGTCTGGAGCCTGTGCTCCGCAACGGGAGAGGCCACAACAGTAAGAGGCTGATGTAACGCAAAAAAAAAAAAAGAAAAAAAGAAAGAAAATACAGAAAGGAGAGCACTGTGGCTGGATGTGGTGAGAAAGGAGGGAGAGCAGGACAAGAGATGATGAAAAATGTAAGTAGGGGCCAGGCTATAAAGAACCTGATAGGCTGTGGGTAAGAAAGAGTTAACGCAGCAAAGCCTGACTGCTCTTAGAAAAGGCTGCTCACCAGATTGGCCCCTGGATAGCATCAGAGAACTTGAATTTCAGGAAGGTCCCCACTACCATTATCTGTTAAAAGAGTGGCTCATAATGCTTAAACTGTGGTATAAAAAATGTGATTTATGCTGAATACTCACTATTCTTTCTGGGAGTCTGGAATTTGGGTATGTGTCATGCTGGAGGTGCCTATATGATGAGCCCCCAATCCAAACCCTGGGCAATGAGTATCCAATGAGCTTCTCTGGTTGATAACATTTCACTTGTGTTGTCACAACCCATTGTTGGAGGAATTAAGCTCATTTTGTGTGAACCCATTGGAAGAGGACCCTTGGAAGCTTGCTCCTGGTTTCCTACAGACTTCACCCCAAGCCCCTTTTTCCTTTGCTGATTTTGCTTTGTATTCTTTTGCTATAATAAATCAGGGCCATGAATATGACTATATGCTGAATCCAGGAGCCCTCCTAGTGAATCACTGAAACCAGTGGGAGGGAGGTGTTTTAGGAACCTCTCAAAAACAGATTATATTAAGAACCTTAGATTTTATTCTAAGAGTAGTGGAAGCCATTCATTCTAAATTGTCATGATCTCTGTAGGTGCATCCTCCCTCTCTATCCTGAGTTCAAGGCCTATGCCTAGAAATGTGTGTTATAGTTAATAGGCATTTGCTACATGCCAGGCACTGCTCTGAGCACTTTATTTCTTCTTTTCCAATCTAAATGCCTTTCATTTCTTTTTATCGTCTTATTTCCTTATCGAGGACCACCAACACAATATTGAATAGGAGTTGCGAGAGCAAACATCTTTGCCTTGTTCCTGATCTTAGAAGAAAAACATTCAGTTTTTTCACCATTAAGTATGAGGTTAGCTGTAGGTGTTTTTGTAGATGCCTTTTATCAGGTAAGAAAGTTTCCTTCTAGTTCTAGTTTGTTGAGTTTTTATCATGAATGGATGTTGAATTATGTCAAATACTTCCTTCTGCATCTATTGAGATGATCATGTACTATTTCTCTAAGAACTACTTATTTATTTAATCCTCCCAATATTTTTTTGGATGAAAAAACTAAAGCACAGAGAGGTTCAGAAAGTTGCCCAAAGTCACACAGCTAGTAAGAGTAGAACCAAGATTTGAACCCAACCAAGCTGGCTTTAGTGCCCACATGCTTCACCACCAGGCTCACTACCTCCAAAAGAACAAGTCCTTGGGCCTGGTCATAGAAATCTCTGGAAATGGTTGCTACCCCAGCTCAACTCACCAAAGTACTGTGGGAGGTTGGTATCGGTGATTTTCCCTGTCTCCCCTAACTGTACCAGGATCTTGGTGGCATCACAATTTATCTTCTTAAACAGATTCTCAACCGAGTTCTTGAGATACTCCAAGGTCTTGCTGATCTCCTTGTAGTTGTTCTCATACATATCTGCCTCCTCCGTGGTCTTCCTTAGTTTCTCCTGTGGCAGACCCCAATTCCCATTCAGGTCAGCCAGGTCACCACCCTGGGCTCAGCCCTCACATGAGAGCTTTCACTGGTAATGAGGATTTAGGACCCTCTGGAGCCAGGATCTCCAAAGTGCAGGTTTGCAAACCTCTAAAGGGGTGCAAGATCAATTTAATCATTAAATGGGCCTCAATCCACATTTTCTAAAAAAATGAAATAAAATGATCAGAAAAGAAAGGAAGAGAAAATACTAACATGCATTGCAGGTAGTGAGGGTAGATATTGTTTAATGTAAGTTTTGTTTACTTACATATGTGTATGTGTGTCTACATGTGTACTGGATTACAGTATTTTTTAAAAGCTGGTGACTCATTTTTAAAAAATGGCCCACAGGAAGAAATATATTTTACATTGCAGCCCAATACTTATATATGTGTGTGTATTTTTATATATTTATCTAATCAAATGAAATTATAGATTCACAAATCATATTCTTATTGTGTGTTCTAGTATTTTCCATTCTGTTCTGTTCTATTCTATCTTGTTACTTTTAAATGCTAGTTGCAATCCAACAAACCAATTTCACCACTCAGTTTAAATCACATTAGAGCACAGTGGTTCTCAAAGTGGGGTTCCAGGACAAGCAGCATCAGGTTCACCAGGGAACTTGTTAGAAATGCAGATTCCTGGGATCCAGTCCAGACTGACTGAATCAGAGGCTCTGGGGGTGGACCTGGCAATCTGTATTTAATGCAGGTGATCCTGATGCATGATAAAATTTGAGAACCTCTGTGAGTCCACTGGATCACAATTTTGGCTTCATATTGGTATCACCTGGGAGTGTTAAAACATTTGCTGCCCAAACTCCAGCCTCAGAGATTTAGACATCTTGGTCTGGGATACAGCCTGGGCATCAGGAATTTTAAAGCCTCCGAAGTAATTCTGACTTGCAGCCCAGACTGAGAATCGTTGCTCTGGGATGAGTGCTTCAGTGGCTTCCTGCCTCTCCCTCTGAGTTCTCAGCTTGCAAAGGTGAACTGGGCCCTGGAAGGACCAGCCTTGTTCCCGCCAGCTCCATACGGAGCATTCCAAATAAGGATCCCAAAGGGCCCTATTCACACCCCCATTTTCCAGGTGAGGAAACTGAGGCTCTAAGGAATACAGCCAGGAGAGGGAAGCCATGGTTTGAACTGTCTCTCAACCACCACACAGCTTCCTCCGTCCCAAACACTGGAATATTCAGTTCCCAGGGCTGCATTTCCTCATATGACAGCAAGAGCCCCCCCCCATTCTAAAGGTGCATTAAAAGATCATGTGGTTGAGAATTCCCTGGAGGTCCAGTGGTTAGGACTCTGTGCTTCCACTGCAGAGGGCACGAGTTTGATCCCTGGTCACGGCACTAAGATCCTACAAGCTGCGCGGCATCGCCAAAAAAAAAAAAGATCACATGATTAAAAACATTTCTTGGGGCTTCCCTGGTGGCGCAGTGGTTGAGAGTCTGCCTGCCGATGCAGGGGACACAGGTTCATGCCCTGGTCCAGGAAGATCCCACATGCTGCGGAGCAGCTGGGCCCGTGGGCCATGGCCGCTGAACCTGTGCGTCCGGAGCCTGTGCTCTGCAGCGGGAGAGGCCACAACAGTGAGAGGCCCATGTACCGCAAAAAAAAAAAAAAAGTTTCTTAAAGCCTGATGCGACAGTGACAACACATGTCCAGCACCTAAAATGTTCCAGGCATATTACACACATCATCTTAACTTATCCTCACAACTGCTCCAGTTTTCAGATGAGGAATATTGAGGTCAGAGAAGAAAAGTGAACTTGTGTTTAGCTCTTCTGTATTGAGTTGTCTAATACCTGACCATGGGCACAACTCTTTATTTGGACAATTATTTGGTAACAAGATGATGGTGATTTGAGGTTTTATTGACTTACGGGATAAACAACAACAATAATGATAGCTATGTTTATAGCTCTCTGCCCTGCACTGTGCCAAGCGTGTACATGCAGTATTTTATTCAATCTTCATGGCCCTACAAAGTGAGTACAATTTTTATCCCCATTTTACAGGTGAGACAACGGAGCCTCAGAGAGGTTAGGTTACTTTCTCAAAGTCACACAGCCAGGAAGAGACTCTTCTGGAAGTCATACCTAAGCATTTGTTCCCAGGGCCAGGTTGCTTAACTCTTATGCAAAACCCTCCCATTAAAGGACTGGTTCCACCACTTCTCCCAGAGGGGAGGATGAAATGGAAGTTAAGTGGAAAGGTTCCAAGAGTAGAGGAGATGGAAGCGATCTTTAGCAGGGGGGTAAGAAAAGTGGGTTCTAAGTGAGCCCATTGCTATTAAGACAAATTCTCTTGCTTAGAGTATTTGCATTTGAAAAGAGGCTCCAGGAGTTCCTACTAAAGCCCAAGGAACAAAGAGCTGCTGGAGGACTTCAGGCAGAGGTGGGGGAGATGCTTGGTGTTGCCTGGTCAGCCTTCCCAAACTGTGTCCCCCTTTATGCCTTCAAAACGCCGAGAGGCAGAACAGCACCAGTCCCAACCCCAAGGAAGTATTTGGACACTGGATGGCTCAAAGCCAAGGATGTGGGACCCCAAGAATGTGTCCGACTTAGGGAGAGTCTCCTTGAACTTGGGCCCTGCCTGCAAGTCTACATTCCCCATTCCCGAGTCCTGGGAGAGGTTGCTGAGCCTGAGAGGTGTTTTGCTGCCCTCCAGTGGCGCATGAGAGAATGGTATGGCCAACCCTTTTTGCCACCTGCGTGCCAAGAGTAGAAATAAGCTACAGAGAAAGGAAGGGAAATGACCAAGGAGTGTAGTTCCTGGGCCAGGAACTACTGGATTAGAACAGGGCTTTGCAGTCAAACTCTCTGGTTCATATGTTTGTCAGACATTTGTTATCCATTCTCCCCTTATACCTTAATAGCAAAATGCTGATTGTATTTGGGGTGGCAATGTGCCAGCTAAAAGTTATATCTCCAACCCTCCTTTGCAATAGGGATGGCCAATGAGACATAGATACAGAAGTCACTGGCTTAGAATTCAGGGAAAAAAACTTTTAAGCTGACTAACTCAATTAGCAAGGCCTTTTTTTCCTTCCCTACTTTCTTTCTGCTTGGAATGTGTATGTGATGGCTGGGCCATTGGCAGCCATGATACAACCATGAGGCATCCTTGAGAATGTAAGCCACACACTAAAGATGGCAAAACTGAAAGGAGAAGCCTGGGTTACTGATGACATCATGACCAGCCCTGAAGTGTTTATCTCCAGGTTTATGTTTTAACAAAGTAAATAAACTTCTATTGTTTAGGCCACTGTTATTTTGGGTCCCTGTTATTAGCAGCTGAATGCAATGCAAAGCTCATGCAGTATCCCAGCTCCATGATGTTGGCGATTACTTCCCTGAACCTCAGTTTCCTCATCTGTAAAATAGATCATATCACCTACCTCATAGAGCTGTTGTGAGGATTAAATGAGATAATGCAAGCAAAGCACTTAGCCCAGTGCCTAGTACGTAGTAATGGCTCAGGAAATGTTTGTAATTACTATTATTGATTGAGAACAGGCCACAGCCAGGACAAGGGGGAGAGAAAAGAAAAGACTGAGGCAGAGATCTGTCTGGAATTTACCAGCCTGGGATGACATTATAGGCACAAGGGCCTGAGATAGACTCCCTGAAGTGGGAGAGTCTTTAAAATAGACAAAGAGGGCCTCAGGGACAAAAGTCTGCAGCAAGATCTGTAGCAGAGGCTGCCTGTAACAAAAAGTCAGGACATGTCAAGACATGACCCAGGCCAGTAGATAGGCATGGGGCAGACATCTTCCTCCTCCTGAGAACCAACTGACAGGTCACCTGACAGACAATGGAGACTCCTGCATCCCTCCCTCCCCACCCTGGTCTTACCTCCAGCTGTCTCAGGATGGAGCAGTTGTCCTCATGTGATGATTTCTGCTGGGATTGCGAGCGGATAACCTCATTCTGCTCAGGAGAGAACCAGACCATAAGGAAAAGCAAATGCTCCCCTCCCCAGCACACCTAAAAACAAGCCAATGCCTCGAGGTGTTGGTGAGGATTTAAATTATCCATTTCAAGGAGCCCCGGAACCCCTGGACCCCTCTTATGTCCATGGAGGTTATTTCTGATGTTTCTGAATTAAAAGGAGGATGCAGGCATGAGCAGCTGGGTCGTTCATCCTTTCTGGAGAATTGTGTATAATCAGTAGGGTTTGCTGCAATGGTGGCAATGTTCTCTCTGTGCCGTCTAGCACTGCAGCCACTAGCCACGCACGGGCACAGAGCACTTGCAATGTGGCTAGTCCCACTGAGGAACTCATTTTTTAATTTAATTTAAATTGATTTAAACTTAAATCGCCCCACGTGGCTGATGGTTATGGTAATGGACGGGCAGCTCCAGAGCAAGGGTTCTCAAACTCTAGCATGAAACAGAATCACCTGGGGGTTTGTGAAAACACAGATATCCGGGCCCCACACCAGAGGTTCTGATTCAGTATGTCTGCGTGAGGCCCACGAATGTGCATTTCTCTCAAGTTCCCAGGAGATGCTGCTGCTGCTGGTCCAGGGACTAGATTTGAGAACTCCTGGGCTAGAACAGTGTGTCCAAATGTAAAAGGCAAGCACCTTTTGATGGGGCAATACCATCTCTAGGAGTCTGTCCCATGGAAACAATAAGACATGTGGACAAGGTGGCCACTCAAGGCTGTCCCTTGTGCTATTATCTGTAATCTCCGTTAGGGACAACCTACATGTCTACCGGTTGGGGATTGGTTAAGTAAACGATGGTACATTTACATCGTTGGGGGGGAAAGGATCTCAAATTAAAATATGGTTTAGGGCTTCCCTGGTGGCACAGTGGGTGGGAGTCTGCCTGCCAATGCAGGGGACACGGGTTTGAGCCCTGGTCCCAGAAGATCCCACGTGCCGCGGAGCAGCTAGGCCCGTGCGCTGGAAGTGCTGAGCCTACGCTCTGGAGCCCGTGAGCCAAAACTACTGAGCCCACGTGCCACAACTACTGAAGCCCGCACGTCTAGAGCCCGTGCTCCGCAACAAGAGAAGCCACTGCAATGAGAAGCCCTCGCACCTCAACGAAGACCCAGTGCAGCCAAAAATAAATTAATTAATAATTTTTTTAAATATATGGTTTAAATGCAGATTCATGGCTTATTCTCAGAGAATCTAGGTTTGTAGGTATGGGATAGGGCCTGGGGAATCTGTTCTTTTAAGAAGTATTTTGTGATACTACCACAGAGCATCTAGGGTCTCCAGAAGCCTCTAAAAAGAACATAGAAGATGTTGGGCAGTATCTATGATGAATTGTTGAAGAAAAAAATGTATTAAACAGCATGAACTATCTAGTATACACCCAGTACTATAAGTGGGCATCTAGGGAAGTGTGTGTGTGTATGTGTGTATGCGCACGCACGGACACATGCTTAAGTGCTCACCTCCTTCATAAAGCAATGTCACCAAAATATTTATTGGCAGTATCTCTGAGTGGTGATATTTTGGTGACCTGTACTTTTTCCTTATATTTTTCTGAATTACATTTTCCCACAGGCATATCTACTTGCACATGGCCCCACATTCAGGAAACAGTGACATTGCAAAAGGAAGGGCTCCCCTCAGTCCCCACTAAGCACAGGGACCTCAGAGGAAAGAGTAATGAATTCCCAGAGGAGGTGACATCTGTCAGGACTAATGAGTGGTATTGCATCAGAAGAAAAGTGGGAGGGGTGGGGAATAGCATGAGGAAAGCCTCAGAGGAGGGAAATGCAGGGGGAAGCTGGGACTGGCAGCTGATGAGAGTGCCTTGGGGGTCGTGATGGGAGCTGAGCATGCAGGGGCAGGTTGAAGCCAAATTTTGAAGGTATTGGAGTGTCACACTAAGGAGTTTAGACTCTCTCCTGTGCAGACAGTTCCAAAGGCTGGTTATGTGTTTTCTGCAGAGTAAGTAGCCCAGGGAGCCAATTAAGTTTGGGAAATTATGGATTCAACAAGGTAAATAGTTTCTTTACTGTAGGATTTGTCAGAGCCTTTATTATGCTCATATACATCAACTCTCTCCAAGATTAGTTTACCATCTCTCCTCAATTCTGTGAAGCTGTTGATTAACAGGGGTCAGCCAGCTTTTAAGGCAAAGGGCCGGATTGTCGATATTTTGGGCTTTGCAGCCCACATATGGTCTGTCTTGCATATTTTGTTTCCTTACAACCCTTTAAAAATGTGAAACCATTCTTGGCTCGTGGACTGTACAAAAACAGGCCAAAGGGCATATCTGGCTGTGGCTATAGTTTACTGAACTCTGGATTATAAGACATACCATGGATTTTAAATGTCACTTATTGGGGGTGAGGGGACATGAACACATTAAGTGTATGTATCAACTGGAAGACAAATACCAATTTCAGGAAGGTTAAAATGTAAGGGGAGAACACTGGGGGAATATAGTATTTCCTAAACTTTTTTGATTTGAAGCCCTTTTTTCTGCAGAGTATCTCAAGGAGTGTTCCAAGGAACCCGCTTTGGGGAAGGCTGCTGTGGGAGCAGGCGGGCCCCTGGCCTGGGAAAGAAGAGGTGCCCTGACCTGGATTCTCTCAGTCTTCTTGTGCATCATCTCCATGTCATTGTTGAGCTCTGTGACATACATGAACTGAGCAAAATTCTTCTCCTCCTTGGCCAGAAACTCCTCGATGAGCTGATTCAAGTTGCCATTCTTCATCAGCTTCAGCAGCCGGAGGTGAGCCACCTCATAGCTCTCAAAACTCTCACCCTTGTTCTTCTTTGCATGCTTCTTTGCCTTGAGAGCTAGAAAAGGAAGAACCGGCAACCATGAGTCTGAAAGGGAAGCCGCTCAGAGTAGTGCCCAGGGGAGGGATATGCTCCATAGCATTATCATTGTGCCCTGGGGAGGGGGCTAGACTTTCCCATGAGATGGAGTGGGAGCTTCCCTCCTTAGCCACTTCACAAATATCTAATTGATCGTCTACTATGTTCCAGACACTGTGCTGGGCTCTGTTGCTACAAAATCACTGCCCCACAGAGCTTTTAGTGGAGGAATCAGCCACAAAGAGAAAAGAAAAAGAGATAGCCAAGTAAACAGAAAAAGAAATCCAATAATTACCATTGTGGCCCAGGCAATGGAGGAGATGTAGTAGGTGCTGTGATGGGGGAGTTGCATGGCCAGGGAAGGAGGTGACATGAGCAGGATGAAGGCCGGGGAAGCCCTCTTGGCAGAGGGCCTTAAGCAGGCTCAGAGCTTGGCAGATTCAAGGCATTAGAACCAAGAAACTTCTCCAAGCCTTGCTCCCCAGCCTGATGCCTGCAATAGCCCCACCGCTCCTGAATCCAGTCTTGTCTCTCTGATTTGGCCTCCACATGGCGATCGGAAGGACCTTTCTAGATCTTCCTAGGCACATCTGGCCACGTGATCCCTTTTCGTGTGTGGCTCCCTACTGTCCCTGGGAGGAAGCTGAAGTTTCTTGGCATCGCTTAAGATCTGATCCCCTCCACCCCTCAGTGCCTGGTCACTATCAGACTCAGTCACTAGTCTGCCTAAATCCTCTGATAGCTTCCCACCACGCTTAGAATCAGTGTGAGCTCCCTGTGCAGCCTATAAGGGCCTGTGTGGTCTGGCTCCTCCTCACCCCTCCAATTTCATCTCCTACCACTCTCCTGTTGGCATCAACTCACTCCAGCCACACTGGCCTCCTCTCTGTTCTAGAAATATGCCTACCTCAGGGCCTTTGCACCTGCAATTCCTTCTTCCTGGGATGTGCTTCTCCCAGGCTTCCATGTGGCTGGTTCTCTCCTATCATTCAAGTCTCTGCCCAAATGGCACCTCCTCCAAGAAGCCCACCCTAACCACCCTAGATAAAGCAGCCCCTGATTACTCTCTGTCAATCACCCTGTTTTGTTTTCTTCATCATGCTCATGGGTTCCCAAGAGATCAGATTAACTTTTTTTTTTTTTTTTTTTTTGCGGTACGCGGGCCTCTCACTGTCGCGGCCTCTCCCGTTGCAGAGCACAGGCTCCGGATGCGCAGGCTCAGTGGCCATGGCTCACGGGCCCAGCCGCTCCGCAGCATGTGGGATCCTCCCGGACCGGGGCACGAACCAGTGTCCCCTGCATCGGCAGGCGGACTCTCAACCACTGCGCCACCAGGGAAGCCCCAGATTAACTTTTACATTTGCCAATTTGTCATCTCCCCTGACAGAAGGTCAGCTCCAGGAGGACAGGACCTCTGTCTTATTCCCCACTGTCTCCCAACACATAGCCCAGTTCCTGGCACATGGTCAGTCCTGCAGGAGTGGCCTCTGCCTGTTTCTCCAGCTTTGCATCTACACTCCAGTTAACACATTCCTGCCTCTGGGCCTTTGTCTCTGCCTGGATTCCTCACCCTTGCACAACTGGATTCTTTTCATCCTTTAGATCACGGTCTGAACAGCCCCTCCTTGGCCATCCTATCCAAGAGAGGTCTCCCTGTTACTTTTCCATCTCAATCCCTTGTTTTCTTCCTTCAAAGGTTCTATCACAACCTGAAGTGTTTGTATTTGTCTATTTGCTTGTTTTTTCTGTGTCTCCATATCTAGAACATAAGCTCCGTGACATCAAGGACTAACACTTTCTTGATCACTGCTCTGTCTCTGGTCCCCAACATGGTGCCTGTTTCAGGATAGGTGATCGTTAAAATTTGTTGGAAGACCAGGAATGCAGTGGTTGGATGGATGAAGGAAGGAGTCAACTGATCATGAAGAACTTACCCCTGCAGTGTCACAGGAACAGGAGGAGCCTGGAGGCTGGAAGACCCAGCAGAAGCTGCTAGAAGAGATGTGACGAGAAAGATGACAAGGCTGAGGCAGTGAGAAGAGGAAGGATGGACGCACAAGCCAACTGGAGTGGCAGTGAATGGGAGAACTCCTATTGACTGCACAGTTTGGGTCTTGGATGCCTAGTGGAATCTTGAGGCTGCTCAGTGGATTAGGAGAGAGAAGAGGATAGAGGTAGGACCTCAGGCTTTGGGGGGCAGACACATTTGGGATGGGGTCCTTGATCTGTTACTTACATTGCAGAGGACCTTGGCTATATCCATGTATCCTCTCTCAGCTGCAGTGCCCTCATATGTCAACTGGGGGTGTTAATAATAATGTCTGCCTCTTGGAGATGTTGTGAAGGCTAAATGGAAGCCATGCATGCCAAGCATGGAGAATGGAAGCTGCCATGAGCTAGTGGCTCAGTAAATGGATGGATGGGTGGATGGAGGATGGAAGGATGGATGGACAAAGCATGGAAGGATGGATGGATGGCTGTATGGAGGATAGAAGGATGGATGGATGGGTGGATGGAAGATGGATGGGTGGATGGATGGATGGATAGATGGAGGATGGAAGGATGGATGGATGGATGGATGGACAGAAGGTCCAAAAGGTGGTTTTTGTAATGTTAGAGAGTGAGAGATGGGATTTCTCAGAAAAACACTTCCAGCCATACAGTTGCAAATAAGGTAGGAAGGGACAGAAGGGGCTGAAAGAAAAAAAAAAAAAAATGCAGCTGCACAGGGGGGCCTCTCCCTTCAATCTGCTGAGGATAGAGTTAACATAGCAGACCTGAGACTGCTCTCCTTAGAAAGACCTGCTTGCAAGGTTGGCCCTTGGCCTTCATCTGGGAACTTAAATGGTGAGCAGCTCCCTACACTGATATAAAACTTTCCTAAACGTTAAGTGTGGCTACTGAGCCCAGGCTGTAAGGACAGTGTGCTTTATGCCAAACACCTGCCTTCCTTCTGGGAAGCTGGAATTTTGGTATGTGCTGGGGAGAGGGTGCCTACGTGACCAGCCTCCAGTAAGAATCTTGGGCACCGAGTCTCTAATGAGCTCCCCAAGCAGACAACTCTTCACATGTGTTGTCACAATTAGATGCTGGAAGAATTAAGCATGCCCTGTGTGACTCCACTGGGAGAAGATCCTGGAAGCTTGTGCCTGGTTTCCTCTGGACTTCGCCCCATGCACCTTTTCTCTTTGCTGATTTTTCTTTGTGTCCCTACATCATAGCCATGTTTGTTGAGTCTTGTGAGTCCTCTCTGAGAATCACCCAGCCCGGGGGTGGTCTTGGGGACCTCTGACACACAAGTTCCTCCTCTAAATAATGGAAGGAGAGCCACGGGGTGAGGACACATCCTACAGGTTAGGGGTGGCAGATAAAACCCAAGGCATCCAGTTAAATTTGAATCTCAGACAAACAATATATATTTTTTTCCTTTGGCCACACTTCACAGCATGCAGGATCTCAGTTCCCCAACCAGGGATCGAACCCCTGCCCCCTGCAGTGGAAGCACAGGGTCTTAAACATGGGACCACCAGGGTAGTCCTGACACAAATGATATATTTTAAACAGTATAAATAGTCCCAATTGTAGATAAATCACAAATAATTTTTTAGTATAAGTATGTCTCAAATACTGCATGAGACTAAAATTTTATTCATTGTTTATGTGAAATTTAAATTTAACTGCATCTTGTATTTTTATTTGCTAAATTTGACAAACCTACTACAAGGAGACTCGGGCACCTTCAGTTGAGAGAGAGAGAGCGAGAGAGAGAGAAAGTGAGAGAGAGAGAGAAAAGAGGACACCTGGAAAGCGTTACCTTCTTCCTTTTTGGACTGCTCCTCAAACTCAAGGCGATCATTCAGCTTGACGAGCAGGAAGGATTTGAGCTTGGTTTCATGATCGTAGAGACGCTCCAACTCTCGGATCTCCAGCTTGTACTTAGAGATGTCCTTCTGCTGGCGGTCCTTCACGGCAGCCATTCGAGCCATGGCTTCCAGCCTGGGCAGGGGGACATGACAGAGTCTGAGTGTCCGGAGGCGCCTTCCTTCTTCTCCCCTCTCCCTACCAGTCCAGACAGACTTTCTGCCTGGTCAATGACCATCACTCCTTTTAACCATGGAGGTTTCTGGAAGTAGAGGAACAACTTTCCTCACCTGAATGACAGCAGTTGACAGCTCTAGACCACCCTCAGGAAATGATTTTCTATCATCACCATCATCACCATCACCACCGTCATCATGATCATCATCACCATCAGCAACATCATCACCATCAGCATCACCACCACCATCATGATCTTCACCACAATCACTACCACCACCACCATCAGTATCATCATCACCATCAGCAGGATCACCACCATCAGCATCATCACACATCACCATTATCACTATTACCATCATCACCACCACTTGTCAAGTACTATGTCCCAGCCACTCGCTTATATACACATATTATTTAATCCTCACTACCACCTGAAGGGGTCCTCCAACAATGTAGTAGTGATGGAGCCAGGGTTCAAACCTAAATCTCTCTGACTCCCAAATCTGCACTCTTCACCACTAAACTGCATGCCTTTTGTTCCTCTAGGTGTGAAGCCGGGAGACAGCCCAGACTGAGAGGGACCCCTAGAACTAGAGGCAGGGACACCTGGGGGAGATGGTACAGCATAGGGGTTTGAATCTCAGCTCCACCACATCTGCCATTTATCTGGATCTCAGGTAAGTATTTTGGCATCTCTAAGCTTCCATTTTCTGGTATGTAAAATGGGGATAACAACTCCTAGGGTTGTCGTGAAGGTTGAAATACTACCCAGAGCATCTAGCATCATGCTTGGCCGACACACAGTCAGCACTCAGAGTTATTATGATGATGATTTCAGGTTCCTCAACACATAAGCACAGGGGGTAGAGGTGGCCCAGAGTAGGAAGCTCAGCAGGGGGCTGAGACATCTTTGCCCCCAGGGTCTCTCCCCCAGCCCACCTCTGCTCATAGGCCTGTGCAGACTGCTCGATGGCCACATTCATTGTTTTCTTCTGCATCAACAAGCACTGATGAATCTGCTCGTAGACGTTGTCATAAGCAGCCTTCTCATACTGTAGGTCTTCAGTCTCCTTCCGGAGCTTCGCATTGGTGGTCAGCATCTTGTCAAAGTGTACAGTGACCTGCAAGGAGGGCTCTGCTTCAAAATAAGGCTCACTCCTGGGGCATGAGACAAGCTTCCAGAAGGCAGCCATAGGGTTGAAGGGTCTTCCCCTCACCTCCCACCCCAGGCCCACAGAACAATGGTTGGAGTGCTGCCTGGCCTGTGTGCACACCATCGTTCACCTTCTCCCGACTCAACCAATGAGATGAGTATGTTCAGCTAATGGCTTCACAGACATCATTCTTCCCTCTTAGCAAAGGGAGGCAGAGTTGTTTGCAGAGTTTTTGTTGTTGTTGTTGTTTTTTGGTCACGTTGCAGCACGTGGGATCTTAGTTCCCTGACCAGGGATAGAATCCATGCCCTCTGCAGTGGAAGCACGGAATCCTAACCACTGGACCACCAGGGAATTCCCCCAGAGAACACCTTACGTACGAGATGCAAACGGGTTTCCAAAATGTGGATCTGTTTTTGCAGTTTCCAGGGGTTATTGGCCTCCTGTATTTTTGAGAAGATCTGTCTTTGGTTTATAATTTTTTTATCCATCTGAACGATCTGAAAAGAAAGAGAGAGAGAGAGAGAGAGAGAGAAAACCCAGCTGTGTTAACATCTGTATGGGTACAAATGCGACAGTTTACTAACTCAGGTGTGGTAAAACAAAAACTGCAATGTTCTTTCTTTTCCCATGAATGGAATTTTAATTCTCTCTTGGGTGTGTGCTCAACTCAATTTAACCTTAGCCAGTTTGGGGCAAAATGAGGCAACTTAGGGTTTTTATTCTCACCCGTGCATGTAAATTTCACTCACCCGTGGGCAAAAATTTCACCTGACCCTAAAGCCACGGTTTCCAGAAGAAATGGCATTATTCCCCCAAGAAGCCTTCTGTAACCTTTGTTTTTTGTTTTGTTTTGTTTTGTTTTGTTTTTTGCTCTTGCAATGATGAGGATGCTAGTGGCACTTAGTGGCAGGTCATGAGATGTCACATACCCTGCAACATGTAAGACAGCACCAAACATCCAAGAATTGTCCCCCACCCCTTTTGACTTTCCAGTGCCCCTCTGGATGTTAGGCAGGTGAAGAACCTCTCTATAATTTTCTGTACCTAGAATCAAACTGTCTTTTACATATACACACAGTATTTTTCATTAGGTTTTAATAGACACTTAATTATCCAGGAATGTAGTCACTGTATAAATCAAGAGAATGTTCGTTGATTTGTTTGGAACTTTACCAAGAGTTGGCCGCCATTTTGGAAATCATGACACCAGCACAACCTGGATCATCATCTTTGAGTTGTGGATACAACAAGCCCAAATCAGTCTGCAGTGTGGAATCTTCAGTGATTCTGCATATCAATAATACTAGCCTCTGACTATATCTTTTAGACCAGTGGTCTGCAAACTAAGGCCCTGGGCCAAATCTGCCCCACTGCCTGTTTATTGTTTGTTTGTTTGTTTGTTAATATTTATTTATTTATTTTGGTTGCACTGGGTCTTACTTGCAGCACACAGGATCTTCATTGCAGCATACAAGATCCTTTTTTTTTTTTTTTGGTCTACAGCATGTAGACTCTTAGGTGTGGCATGCATGCATGATCTAGTTCCCCGACCAGGGATCGAACCCGGGCCCCCTGCATTGGGAGCACAGAGTCTTACCCACTGGACCACCAGGGAAGCCCCCACTGCCTATTTTCATAAATAAAGTTTTATTGACACACAGCCATGCCTATTCTTTGCATTGTCTATGGCTGCTTTCATACTATGAAGGCAGAGTGGAGTAGTGTGGCCCACAAAGCCAAAATATTTACTATCAGGGCCTCTGCGGAGCAATTTGCTGGCCCCGGTCTCGATAAGTCAGGCCAAAACATGCATGTATCAAAATACATATAATTTTAGTGTAAGTAGCTTTCCTTTATTTATTTATTTATTTACTTATTTGCGTTACGCGGGCCTCTCACTGTTGGGGCCTCTCCCGTTGCGGAGCACAGGCTCCGGACGCGCAGGCCCAGTGGCCATGGCTCACGGGCCCAGCCGCTCCGGGGCATGTGGGATCTTCCCAGACCGGGGCACGAACCCACGTCCCCTGTATCGGCAGGCGGACTCTCAACCACTGCGCCACGAGGGAAGCCCCGCTTTCCTTTATTTTTCCTTTGCATTATAGTTATGGCATCATATTGATTTAAAAGAAGAAGGATAAAGGATTATATCATCTATGAATTTCACTTCAGGATTGTAAAGGAGGTATTACCAAATATTTGCTGTTAAAAAGGGGCATTGGGCTTCCCTGGTGGCGCAGTGGTTGAGAGTCCGCCTGCCAATGCAGGGGACACGGGTTCGTGCCCCGGTCTGGGAAGATCCCACATGCCGCAGAGCGGCTAGGCCCGTGAGCCATGGCTGCTGGGCCTGCGCGTCCAGAGCCTGTGCTCCGCAACGGGAGAGGCCACAGCAGTGAGAAGCCCACGTAATGCAAAAAAAAAAAAAAGGGGCATTGGCAGTTGAATGACTCATAATTTCAAGTGTCAACAACTAAAAATGATTAAGTTCAATTAGGTTCAGGTCTTGTTAAAAACATGCTTTCCTTGGGAATTCCCTGGAGGTCAGTGGTTAGGACTCCTCCCTTTCACTGCTGAGGGCCCGGGTTCAATCTCTGGTGGAGGAACTAAGATCCCACAAGCTGTGCAGTGTGGCCAAAAAAGAAAAAATAAAATAAAGTGAAGCATTTTAAAAAACATATGCTTCCTCAGAAGAATTTACTCTCTCTGCCTTTATGGGCACAGATCTCAGCAGCCTCCCTTCAGGGGCAGCAGCTTGTATCAATTAGGAACATATGCAACTACAAATTACAGAAAGCCCAACTAACAGTGGTTTAAACAAATTATGGTTTATCTTTCTCTCATAATACACTGCTGGCTTAAGTTCAGTAACTCAAGGAGGTAAAAACAAGATCTCTGTAATTCACCTGGCTTCTCCCTCAAAAGATGGCTGCCATTGCACCAGGCTTCACACAGTTATGTTCCAGGGAGGAAAGTAGAGGAAGCAATATGGATGAAGGGTATGACCTATATCTGGAAAGCAAAACTTTCCCAGACACCCCTAACAGATGTCCCCTTACATTTCATTGTCTACCTTTAGGTGCAAGGGAAGATGGGAAATGTAGCTTTTTAGCTGGGCACATGCTCACCTTGAATAAAGTCAGGAATCTGTTAGAGAGGAAAACATAAAGAATGGGTAAACAGCTGGCAGTGTTACCCACAACACTATGTAGTTACAGTTGCTTCAAGGAAATTCAGGCCCAATATTGCCAGATCTTCCAGTTTTTTTAAAAGAGAAGCCAGATATCTGAATTTTTACATGAAATCTCCTGATTTTTAACATGTTAGGCCAAAGCCTTCATGTTGTCAGGCTCAGCCTGTTCTGAAGGCCACTGGTCTACTCATACGTTTAGGGTCATGGAAGACCCACAGAAAAGTGATGAACGATGGTTTTTAGGCAGCAAGAGATGCTTAACAGAAGACAGAAGAATGTTCCAGAACCTGGAGGCTGGCAGAGGTGACAACAGCCAGAACTGTACTGTGGTGGACACGGTGGGTGGTTGACCCATCATGGGTGTTCTGGGGAAGAATACCCATCCCACCCCAGAAGACTGATCCAAGCCAAGCATGGTAACTCTAATCACTCTTCTTATGATTTATTTATTCAGGGATGGGCAAGACTAAACCAGTTGGAGCCTCTGACTGTCTGGTAGGGAAGCATCTGGAAAAAGTTTCCTCATTCCTAAGAGAGTCATAGGAAGAGATGGTCTGTCTTCTCCTGAAGGTATTGTTCCATCTGGATGTGGTGCCTGGAACTTCTGCTGCTGTCTTGTCCCCAAAGGACAAAGACAAATACCTTGATAACCTAATTGAGCTGCTGAATCAACCAACCCTGAAGCTTGCATTATCTTTATACTTCCTGTTATATGAGATAAAAACATTTTCTTATTGCCAGTAATCTACTTAGGGAAGGTGGGCTCTGCCCCCAGACCCAAGGGCTAAATCATCATTGGTCTAAACTAGGGGTTGGGAAACTTTTTCTTAAAGGGCTAAATAGTAAATATTTTAGGCTTCAAGGACCAAGAGATTAGTATGTAGGTACTCACATAACCATTTAAAAAGTAAACATTTAAGGGCTTCCCTGGTGGCACAGTTGTTTAGAGTCCGCCTGTCGATGCAGGGGACATGGGTTCGTGCCCCGGTCCGGGAGGATCCCACATGCCACAGAGCGGCTGGGCCCGTGAGCCATGGCCGCTGAGCCTGTGCGTCCGGAGCCTGTGCTCTGCAACGGGAGAGGCCACAACAGTGAGAGGCCCGTGTAACGTAAAAAATAAAAAATAAAAAAAGTAAACATTTAAGATGTAAAAACCATTCTTTGCTGGAGGGCCATAAACAAAGAGACCAGACTTGGTGATTGCACTGTAATCTGCTGCCCCTGGTCTACCCCAAAGCAATTACAGAAATTCCATTTCCCTTTGCCTGTAATTGGCCAAGGAATGGGCATATACCCTAGCCCTGGCCAATCAGAGAAAATCTGCTGGAGGAATTTTGTAGAATAGTCTCCCTCTCATAAGAAGAGAATATCATGTACAAAACTTCCCATCCTTTCTTCATATTTTTGAATGCAATTATATGAGACGTTGTACTAGCTAAGCTTTGGCAGCCATCTTGTGACCATGAGGGGAAGGCCGGTCAAGAGAGTCATAGAGACAAAGAAGAACCCATCATTGTAGAGCTGCTAAACCATCCCTGGGATGGCCTATTTCTAGTCAGACATCATATTAAGTGAGAAAAACAAACCTCTGTTCTCCCAGTTGCTTCCAGTCAAGAATTCTATTATCAATACTTGCAGCCCAACACATTCTCAAGCAAAAGATCAGACATCAAGGGAACCATTGGGTCTCACACAAAACTGGTAAGGTATATGAATGCTGTTTATGATAGATATTAGCCAGGCTTTGGACGTTAGCTGGAACACACACACACACTCCCCCACAAACTCCCTCACAGCAAAAGCAAATTACTTCATCAGTACTGACAAAGTCAGATTCAAGTCAAGTCAGGTTCCTATTCTACTCTGTTCTCCTCTCCTGTTCTATGCACAAGGCAGCATCCTCAACACAAACCCTCTCCAGCTCTCTTATGAAATAAAACAAATGACTTGTTTTGATATATGGGAGGGCAGCATCCTCCCCCATATATTAGGTGTGGCATCACATGCTCTGAGGATGCCTGCCCCAGCCTGAGTTGACGACCCCCAGAGTCCTAGGGCTCCACCTCCTTGCCAAAGGAAGCTGTGGCATCAGCTCTTGTGATTAAATTCAGAGCTGTATTCCCTTTGGCACCTTTATGTCAGACGCTGCTTTTGTGATGCTGAAAGTAATTAGGCTTTAGCCCAATGGGAGACATTATCCAAGGCTGTGGCTGATGGAGAAATACGTTGCCTACACTAGATGCTCAGCAGGAAGGCATCAGCTTATTAATTATTTTGTGAGGCTAAGCAGGGCCCAGTGATATCCTCACCTCCAGTGACCCCTTGAAAGGACAAAGCTCTGGGCATTCTGTGGTGGACACAGCAGGAGGGGATTCTGGGAGCTGCCTGCGCTGAGATGGAATTAGACCAAGAGGGTTTTTGTGTTGGGCAGTGAGTGCCGTACTCTTTGGAGGATTCCAAAACTAGGTTGCCTTTTCTAATGTTTCTGAGGATCCACATCCCCATTTTTCTTCTTCACTTTTATTGCCTCCTTTCTCATACATTCATATGTTTGATCACTCATTCATTCATTCACTCATTCATCAGTTTTATTAAGCCCCTGCTTGGTGCCAGACAACAGGGGTATGATGGTAACCAAGACAGAGTGGTCCCTGCCCTCAGGGAACCTACAATCTAGGACTGGAAACAAGCCAGGAAGCACGATGAGCCCTAGGAGAGGGGAGATAATTTGCACACACACAGTAGGGGCATGTAGCAGAGAAAGATGAGGGGACAACTATCTTGCAGAAATAGCATTTGAGCTGAGACGCAAAGGATGAATAAGACTCCCCCAAGCAGAGAGAATGGGGAACAGCACTCCAGGAAGAGGGAACAGCATGTGCAAAGGTCTGGAGGTGAGAGACAGCACTGTGGATCCATGAAGGCAGCCAGTATGGATGGAGCACAGAGGAGAAGGAGGCAGGAGAGAAGGTGGAAGAGGCAGGAGGGGCTGAGGCAGCAGAGCCGGCAAATTACACCAGGGACTTGGGCCCTTATCGCAGCAAGAGTCGGAAATTACTGAAGAGTTTGAAGCAGAGGAAAGGTGTAATGAGATTTCCAGATTCATTCAGTCAGTAAATATTTATTGAGGACCTGCTAGGTGCTGGACACTGGGATAGGAACAGGGGGTACAGTAGGGAACAAAACAGACTCACGCAGGTCACAGGTTAGGGAGACATTAGACAACACCCATATTAAGGCATAATTACCACCGTGAAAGGTACTGTGAAGGAGGTGCCATGGGGTGACATGAAAGAGGATAGGGGGTGTGCTGGGATTTTCTATTTGCCCCCCGAGATCTACTCTCCACCCTGCTCTGTGCCCCAGGAAGCTAACCGGGAAGGATCCACGATGGCTCCCTTGTAGTTGGGGTCAGAGGTGAGAAGAAAGAGAGGTTGCGGTATTTACTCCAGGTTCCAGAATGCCCTACTCCTCCGAGCACCCTACAGAGTGTGCTATTTGTTCCTGGCCAGGAAACTAATACCAGGGGCATATACTTTAAACCAGAGAGAGGGCATAGAGAAGGCCTCCCTGAGAAAGTCACTTTTAGGCTGAGACATAAAGATAAGCAACTAGGGTAAGGCAGTGTGGGGAGCATGTGCAAAGGCCCTGAGGTGAGAAAAGGCTCAGCATTATTTGAAAGAAAAAAAAAGTCTTTTGCAGCTGGAGTGTGAAGAGTTAAGGAAGGAATGACATGGGATGAGCCTAGATGGGTAGGCAGGGTCTTTCAAACGATAGTAAGGGATTAACACTGTATAGCAAATGTCTCTAGCTCTTTGCTTTCTGCATCCATGAGGGTTGCACTTCCTAGGCCCTTTTGTGAATGGGTAGAGTTGACTATTTTGGATCAAGATAGTCTACCAAACTACGGGTTTGGAAGACTATCTTGAGCCAATGAGTCATGAGCAGAAGTGACACATGTCACTGGAGCATTCAACTGCCAGTGTGAGACCCTCAGGACTCACTTTTCTCTACCACAGTACCTGGCAGTGTTCAAGATGGGGGCTATCCCATCAGCCTGGCCCCAGGATGAGAGGATATAAGAGCCCCTAGCCAATCCACGATAGACATGAACCATGAATGGGAAAGAAATCTTTGTTGTTTTAAACCACTGAGTTGGGGAGAGGGAATTTTGTTACTGCAGCATAACCTAACCTCTCCTGACTGATACAGTAAGGATTGGGGCATTTATTCTTACCGTAATGGGGAGGCAGTGGAGACCACAGTGAGGAAATGGATCAATAGAGCTGAGAGATCAGGGGTTAAAATGGTGGTGGAGACAGTGACCACATTCACGTTTAGAAAAGCCAACGGTGGGGGTATGGTGGGGAGTACACCTCCCGCACTCCTTCCCCTTGCTCCGTGTTTTTGTTAACCCTTTAAGAGAAAGACCACACCTTCTCATCCAGTTCAGCCAACAGCACTTTCATCGATTTAATCAGGCCCTCGTAGTCCTCCTTAGTTTGCAGCAGGAAACGCAGCTCCATGTAGTTTTTCTCATTCAGATCCAAGTTCCTGGAGGACTTGATGAGATTCAAAAGCAGGGTGATCTCCTCCTGCTCCTCCTGCAGGGTCTTGATTTCCTTGCTGTTGGGAAAGCAGCATATGATTAACCCTGAACCCCTGAGTTTGCCTGGATCAGACACTCCAGGACCCCTGGTCCTGAAAGGAGACTCAGAGGGGTACTTCCCACCCCAGCAAGTGGAAGAGACTCACCCAAGGTCTCCAACCCAGGTCCAGAACTCAGATGTCCTTTGACCCAGTTCACTGCAACTTCCACTGCTCCACCCTTCTCTGAGCGGCATTTTTTTTTTCCTCAGAACAATTTGCAGCTGTGCCTGTCAAAACCCATTACCTAGACATGGTGAGAGCCCCCAAGTTCTCTTTTGCCAGCAGCTCACTGACATCTGTCTGATTTTGCAGACTTTCCTTTCCGGCTTTACAGCCAATTATCTCTGGTAATAAGAGGCAAACCCATCAGGCATGATCTTTCAAGTGTGCATCAACACAGAGCTGCACAGGAACCTCTAACCCCCACCAACTTTTCTACTCGGGGGCTACTGATTTATGAAATTGGCTGACATGAGTCTCCTTCTCTTCCTCTGTCTGCTCTGGAGAAGAGAGGGTGTCGGGGACGTGAGCAACCAGGGATTTCTAAAAGAGAAAAGAAGACTCAGGTGACTGCACAGCAACTGAGTAACAGGAAATGGTACAGAGGCCGAGTTTCTGGCAAAGTCTGGGCAGCATATTCCTGTTGCTCAGTGCGGTTTGCAGACTAGCTTCCTCAACGCCCTTTGGAAGCTTGGAGAAATGCAGCAGCTCAGATCTCAATCCAGGACCTACTGAATCAGAATCTGCTTTATAACAAGATCCTCAGGTTACCTGTACGTACTTTAAAGTTTTGGAAGCGCCACTCTAGAACAGCAAAGAATGTTCAAGGGCGGGGTCTGCAAAGCGTTTTCTATAAAGGGCCAAAGAGTAAATACTTTAGGTTTTGCAGGCCAGAGGGTCTCTGTTGCAACTACTCAACAAAGCAATCATAGGCAATACAAAAATGAAGAGGTGTGGCTGTGTGCCAATAAAACTTTATTTACAAAAACAGGCAGCCACTCAGACTTGGCCCATTGGCCACCGTTTGCTGACTGATGTTCTAAAGCCACGCTGTCCAGTAGACCATTCTGCAGTGATGCAAACGTTCTCTATCTGTGCTGTCCAACAGCATCCATCAGGCACGTGTGGCTATTGAGCACTTGAAACGTGGCTGGTGCAACTGAAGAACTGAATTTCTAATTTTATTTATTTTAATTAATTGCAAATGTAAATAGCCACATGTTGCTAACAACCACTGGGGTGCACGCCCAGTTCTAGAGCATCTTGTCTTCTAAACCTGGCCCTTGGGACTTTTCTCCCCCTAAGCCCCTCTTGGGAGGAGTCTTTGCTAAGGTGCAGAGAAAAGAGAGAGAGAGAGCAGGATAGTAAGTCAGAGTTAGGCTTTCGGGGGCGCGGTGAGGTCAGAAAAACAAAAGGAAGGTTTGTCCATCTTTAGGCAGGGCTGGGACTGCAGTGAGGGGAGTGAGGTGCCCCAAAATTTAAGGAGGTCTTCATTTTCAGGGTGGTATAGGTTCAGGGCCTGCGCTGGGGAAACGCACCTCCTTAAATATTACGCCCTAAGCACCTCACTCACCTCACCCCAGTTCTCTTCCACTCTCCTCCCCTTCAGTTCCACCACAGTGAAACCAGATCAAATGGATCGGGGTAGAGTGAGATGCAGAAGGGTAAGTAAGATTCAAGAAAAACTGAAGCCACACCAAGAAGTAGGCATTTCCTGAAGTCCACCAAGGATAGGCTGTGAATCAGGGTCACCAGCACAGATGTGCAGGTTGTGGACTGCACAGCCCAAGGGAGCACCATCTGCTTGAAAACATATCATTGATTTGTTGATTTACTACACTTTTCTGAGAGACACTTTGTCTTGTTTTAACAAAATCCCTACATAATGACAATGTTTCCAACAGATGGCAGTAAAGGGTCTTTGAGAAAGGGTGCCTTTTTCTAATTCACGTAATGATCCCATATGGACTAGCAGTGGCTCTGAGTGAACCAATCCATGGAAAATCTAAAGAACCCCACCCCTTTTCCCTATCCTCTGAACTTCACACATCACCTAACAGTAAAATTTTCTTTCTAACAATAGGCAGTTACTGCCTGTATAAACATTATGGATGTGGTTAAGGAATCACATTTCTTTGGACGGAATCTAAGAATGCTTGTTTAATGTTTGTTTATTCAACCTCAGGGAACACCTTTCTGTTGCCCAAAGAAACTATACACACCATAATTTCTAGGGCAACTCAATTTCAAATATTCAGGTCTGCAGATCCCATAATGATGCACAAGCAGGAAACGTCATTTGGGGTATCCACCGACTGGTGATTTCCTCTTCTCTGGGAACTCCCCACCTTTACTGCTAGAACTGCTGGGGATACCCATAGCTATTTTTTGTCCTATGGCTCAACCCGCCCTGGCCACAGCTGATTGGGCCAGAAGTAGACACCAGACCCAAGCTAAGCCAGTCAGATTCTCCCTCTCCTGGGAATTTTGGGATTGGAATTGACTAAGGACAGTCTCTCTGTGTGGCCTTTGGTTGCTAAAGAATTGGAGGCAGCCATCTCCCACCAGCCACTGCTGAGATTCAGAGAGGAAAGAACAAAACCCATGTGTTGAAAGAAACAGGAACCAGAATCGCTTTCTTGTTTGGGTCCTTCCCTGAGACACGGGTGCCCTGCTCCCCTTGGAGTCCCTGAGACACCCTGAACTCTGAGAATAAATCTCCTCTCCCCACTGAAGCTATTGCAAGTGGGTCCCTGCCCCAGAGGCCCCATCAGAAGGCAAGCCCCATGAAACCAAACCCAAAATTTTCTCCAAGTTCACTCAGTACAGAACTCTGAGCATCACTTACTGCTGGTTTGTGATCTTTTGCTGGGAGCAGAAGTTAAAGGACTTCCGACTGTCCACCATCTTCCGGAACTGCTGCCTCAGCTTCCGAAGCTCTGCCTCGGCCAGTTGCTCTTTGGTCTTCTCCGAAGGTTCCTGGGAATTTTCAGGGTCTTTTCTTCTGTGCTTCTTCTGAGTGAGACAGGGTGAGTGTTAAGCAACAGGTTAGATGACTAGAAAAGCCCACATTTCAGCTTAAGGATGGAGGGCAAGAAGAGTGCTTGCGGCAGGGCTGGAGTAGGAAGACCACCCTTGGGTGATGTCAGCTGCTTAGGTGTTGCATGGAAAACCCACCCTGGGTTGCCAGGGTGGAGAGGAAGCTGGGCCTCATTATTGCATACTGAAGAGGTGGCCTTGCTGTGTGACCTTGGGTGAGTCACTTAACATCTCTGAGTCTCCAGTCTCTCATCTATAAAATGGGCGCACATAGATTTGTTGTCAGGATTAGATGAGTTAATATGTGTACAGAGGACCGCACAATGTCTGACCCCACAGTAAGCCCTCTGTATGTAGGAGCTACTGTTACCCACCGTCAGCATCTTGAAGGAATTGTGCTTTCCCTCTGCTCAGACACTGTATCCAGGAAGGTCAAAGCCAGCAAGTGCTCCTTTCTCTCTGCGATACCCTGTCCACAGTGGCGAAAGGAAGAGAACTTGTGAGCCACCCCTGCTGGTGGTGCAGGACCCGGCAGCACCCTCTCCCTTCCCCACCCCCCGCAGACCTTCCTCCTCCAGCTTGGCACATGAGCAGGACACGGCAGATGGCTGCCCGGGTGTGAGAAGAGGCTTTTTTTTTTTTTTTAAAGCAATGTTTGCCTGAAACCTGTTCCTCTCATGATTTATTATTAGGAGCCAGGCAGATGGTTCTGGCATGTCTGTTACCCTCTTGCTCCTTGTGTTCCCAAAGAAGAGGGGCAAGATGGCATCAGGGCAGTGTGTCCTCTGATGGGGTTACATCGAAATTCACCCAGCTTCAGCTGTAGGGACACTCCGCCCCCCCCCCTTTAAAGCAGGAGCCAGTAGTACTGAGAGACATTAGGTATTCAAAGAAGGGGACAATGCTAACCCTATGAGCCCTATGGGGCTGTAAGATCCACTGCACCCCAATTCCCAGGCTTTAGGAGCTAGATCCTTAAACAAGAAACTTCTAGCTTTGTCACGCACTGAGGGGTCCTACAGTGCAGTGGTTTAAAGCATTGCTGTGTCAACCATCAGATCTCAGCAAAAATTCCTCCTTGGCCACTTGTTAACTTTGAGCAAGTCATTTCAGTTCTCTGGGCCTTGGTTTCCTCATCTGGAAAATAGGAGAAATTCTAGAAGCCACTTCACAGGTTGTTCAGCATGTCAGGCACTAAGCCTGGCACAAGGTAAGTCCTCGGTAAACAGTGGCTGTTACAATGTGGTGCGATATGGGTCTTTTCATAGGATGAAGGTTCAGCGTAAAAAATATTTATGCGGGCTTATGGGGCATCCAGCATTCCTCTGTCAACTGGTAGCAATACCTGGAATTGCCAGTGGGAAGCCACTCCCTCCCTTACTCCTGGTCATTTTTTGCGCCCCTGAGGTTGACCCCACTCCATCAGCTTCTGGATTGCAACCTATGACTCTGGATGGGTCAATCAGAGTGCCAGATCCCTGGCCAATCTGCATAATCCCAGCCCCCTGGCCTGAGTGATCAGTTCAGGAATGGGCACATGACCTTGGCTAGTCCAAGCAGAGTGAATAGTGGAATTTAAGCTTGCACACACAGGAAGAGAGAAACTCTGTTTCCTGCTGCACTTTAACCTATGTGAATGAGGTCGGGAGTGGCTGGCAGCCATCTTGCCTCTTCAGGGAGCATGAGAATAAAGCTATCACTGAGGACAGAAGACAAAATCAAGAGAAATTGAACCGTAGGTGAATCATCTGAACCCCTGGATATAGCCAAGCCTGAAGATACCTCTGGGTCATGTCCAATTACATGAACCAACATATTCTCCTAAAGCAATCCAAGATGAGTTTTCCATTGCTTGCAACCAAATGCGTTCTCATGCCTGAAGTACCTAAATCTCTTTAGCATACAAACTAAGCCCCTACTATGTGCTAAACATTGTAGGGAATTCAGGGATAAGTTAACCTTCAAGGTGGTATGAACCCTGCCCAGGGTAAAATAGTGGAAAAGGCTGCAAAAAGGAGATGATTTTCAATTTGGGTTTTGAAGGATTAATAGGAGTTCACCATGCAGAGAAGAAAAGTGGGGAAGGAATTTGGGGTAAAGAGAACTGCCTGGGCAAAGGCTGAGAGCAAGTGAATAAAAGGAGCGTTCAGAGACTGATGTGTGGTCTAGTGTGAGGGGCAGTACCCACTGGGAAGTGACTGGCCAAGAGGTCTGGAAAAGCCAAGATGTTCCTTAAAAGCAGGGATGTAAGAAGATCAGCCTGTAAGAGACGAGTTAATTGCCTCCCAACAGTCACTTCTCCTTCATGAAGAGTTGTTGCCAAGGTAGTTGCCTGGCCAGGGGTTACACTTCCCAGCTCCTCTTGAATCCAGGCAGAGCTACAAATTCTCATCCATGGGATGTGAGCAGAGAGGTGTGTCACTTCCAGACCATGACTTTTTAAGAAGTGGATGTGACATTTCCATCCTCTCTTCCCCATCTGACATCTATGCGAGGCGCAGCCATAGATGGGCAGAGCCACAAGACAGGTCTCTTAAATCAACTTATGGAAGAAGTCACCTGCCAACCACGAACATCCTCATTGGACTGTTACAAAAAAGAGAAATTAATTTCTGTTGTGTTAAACCAGTGAAATGAGGGGGCATCTTTGCTACAGCAGCTAGTATGACTCTAAGAACACTCTGACTTCTTCTTTCCTAACAGGACTCTGAGCTTGTCCCTCCTCAATCTGCCCAGTTCCAGAGGATGAATCATGATTGGTTCCCACTAATCATAGTAACCCATTTCCCTTTGTCAATGATTGGTTGAAAGATGAACATGTGACTCAGATCTAGCCAATGAGACATAAGGAGATGTCTATTCCTATTCCTTTGTGATAAAAAGAGCTTGTCCATGTTCCCTTCTCTTTTGCTTTTGGAAATTATTGTGAAGGTTATAATGGTTGGTGCTGGAGCAACCATCCTGTGACCAGGAGGAGAAATATCACTGTCACACTAAAGAGAACAAAGAAGAAATATGGGGGGGAAATTTAGGGCCTCACTGACACTGTTTGCCACTGCCCCATCCTTGGAACCGCCTACCCTAGGCTTCTTGTTAAGTGAAATAACTAAGTGTCACTATTGTTTCAGGCACCCTTATCAAGTATTTTGTTCATTGCAGCCTAGATCATTCCTGCCCTACATGATCCACTATCTTGAAAATGATTCTCAAGCTGCTGGGTGATAAGAATATAGTGGCTGAGACTGTAAGACCTCTGGCGTTTCCCTAATATGTTCTAGAGGGTTTCTAGAGGGTTCGAGGACTAACTGATTTTTGGTAAATCATATTTGAAGGAAAATATCTAATGTTGGAAAATTCCCACAGGCAGGGAAGTGGAATAAAGACTATGGTTTCATAGCTTGATTATTTCTGGAAGAGCCCTCAAGGTACAGGTAGAGAGTATGGCAGGATTTATTAGACTGACAAGGTTTGGGCAAAGGATACTCACTTTAGGACCTTTTTCAATTCTAGAATTTTGTGCAGCTCGATTTCATATGGTGCAGGGGCTTCTCTATGTTTAAGGGCTCTTTTGATCCTAAGTGGATCTGTAATGCACCCTTCTAAAAGCATGACTAAATGAAGTATACTTGAAATTCACTGACAATGTGATTTCTCTCTCTGATCCTCAGTCTCCTCATCTATAGAATGGGGATACTCACCCCCACACTCAGCATAAAATAATGTATATAAAGCTCTTAGTGCACTGCCTAGCACATAACAGGTGTTTGATGAATGTAACATGTCTGTGAATTAGGATTTTCAAGTGTCAGTTTATCTTGCCCTTGAGTTAACTGGTTGTGTTGTGTGTTTTTCCCCAGGAGCTAGAGGCTCCATCAACTCTTACCTTTTCGCTGATACATACACACACCCAGAACCAGGCTCCCCCTGGGATACCAGCTTTTCTCTGGCTTCCAGACACCAACACAAGCCTTTCCCTTTCTGTACTCTGTGGGCTGGACCCACTCTGTTCCCTGGGAACAGATGGACCCCCATTCTCACAGCTGGGCCTTCAGAGAGCACCTGCAGGGTGTCCTGGGCCCTGGCACACCACCCTCTTAGTCAGGGGTCTCAAACTTGAGGCCCACAGGGCAAATTCAACCTGCCTTCAGTTCTTTTTAGCAGGCAGTGTTTTAAGATGTGAATATGGGTCATGCACTCACACTCCTGGATGCAGGCTCCATTCCTCCCCATTTCCTAACTCCTCCTCCCCCCAATTCCCACATTTCCTGTAACTGCCTGGAGCCAGCAGGAATTTGAGTATGCAGTTCTTGGGAGGAATCTCAAAGCTGCCCATTTGTGTGAGCTGGAAAGTACTAAGAAATCTAGAGGTCCAGGTCAGGGAGCATCACAAACATGCCTCCTGCTCCCGGACCTCAGTCTATCCGCTACAGTATCTGTAGTCCTGGTCACATGATAAGCTCTTAGCAAATACAATTTAAATGAATAAAGTCTCCTCGCAGGCGGGAGAAGACTTTATTGTCTAATATTTAATTAGCTGGGGTAGAGGAGGCTGGATCCTCCTCTGCTGCTGAATTTTAACAATCTGACCTTAAAAGAAAATCCTGACCCCTGAAGGGCTCTGCAGGGCCCCTGGGACAGGCCACTACATGGATTATAAATGCCAAGTCTGAGAGAGGAGGATCCTGTAAAAAAAATGAAGCCAAGGCTGTGTGCATAACATGGTTTAAACGTGCTTGGAGCACTAATCAAGCAGAGGTGCAGAAACACCCACAGATTTTTAAAAATTGGGATCGTTACGGGGGGAAATGGAAGTTTGTTGTACTTTCCTTGGAGTTATTTTACACACTGTAATTTATTTACGTTTAATTGAGGGGGGCCAAGATATTCTCCAGGTTTAGGGGCAGCTAAACGTCTGAAGGGGAGAGGGGCAGCCGCCACGTCTTTGCTTTCCCCAGCAGGGGGAGCTGTGGAGCAGCAGGCGCGGCTGCGCGCGCGGTGAAACTTACCAGGGACGCCCTGCAGGACAGTTCCCACCGCCTGTCCACCGGCCACAGCAGCTGGGTGTTCGACGGCGCCGGGAGGACTGATTGCTGCGCGGCTGCGCTGAGCCAACCCCCATTCTCATGTCCGGGCGTTCTCGGAACCCTGGAATGGGCGCCTTTGTGACTCGCACAGACGGGGCGTTTCCCCCTGGAAGGTGCTAAGAGGGTCCAGGGCCCTTAAGAGAGGACCAGAGCAGCTGGTGAGAGGAAAGGTTTTTTTTGGGGGGGGGAGGGGGAGGACGACAGACTCCTCAACGACCCCTCTTCCCCCGCGGCGACCCCCCACCAGACTAGCCACTAACCCTCAAGCCACTAACTTCTTTTTTTTTTTTTTGCGGTACGCGGGCCTCTCACTGTTGTGGCCTCTCCCGTTGTGGAGCACAGGCTCCGGACGCTCAGGCCCAGCGGCCATGGCTCACGGGCCCAGCCGCTCTGCGGCATGTGGGATCTTCCCGGACCAGGGCACAAACCCGTGTCCCCTGCATCGGCTGGCGGACTCTCAACCACTGCGCCACCAGGGAAGCCCGCCACTAACTTCTTAACTCAATTACTGCTCTCTTTCCCTGACTCGGCCACTCACACTGCCATTCAATCGCCGATCCATCTCCTCTCTCACTCACCCGCATGTCCTCTCACTGTCTCCCTACTCCCCATCTCACACTCACCCGTACTTACAGCAATGCTGCTGGGTACATACACTACAAAGGAACCCAGATCTCTCTCTCTCTCTCTTTTTTTTTTTAAATTAATTTATTTATTTATGTTTGGCTGTGGCTGTTTGGGTCTTTGTTGCTGCCCGCCGGCTTTCTCTAGTTGTGGCGAGTGAGGGCTACTCTTCGTTGCGGTGCGTGGGCTTCTCATTGCGGTGGCTTCTCTTGCTGTGGAGCACAGGCTGTAGGCACACGGGCTTCAATAGTTGTGGCACGTGGGCTCAGTAGTTGTGGCTCATGGGCTCTAGAGCGCAGGGTCAGTAGCTGTGGCTCACGGGCTTAGTTGCTCCGCGGCATGTGGGATCTTCCCGGACCTGGCCTCGAACCCGTGTCCCCTGCATTGGCAGGCAGGTTCTTAACCACTGTACCACCAGGGAAGTCCAGAACCCAGATCTTTCTGCTCTGCAAAAAAAGAAAGAAAGAACTTGAGACAAATAACCACGGGTGCAGGGGAATCTGTCCATCAATTTTCTTTAGGAGCACCCACCCCACGCTCTGTGAGCTTGACATGGGCACCCCAGTCTGACCCAGATCACCTGTGACTCCTGGCGTGAGCATTTTTCACTGGGCTAACCGCATTTGATGGTTTAAAGATAGACATTTTTTCATACAAATGGCCCTGCAACATATGCCAACCACTTCCTCTGGGGCTAAACTCAAGAAGCAGCCACAATCCTGAAGGGAAATGATTAGAGGTACTGGTTTTCTAGGGTAATTTTGATGTCTGTGATTTCCACCTTACCTCCAACCCCTTGAGTGAATTGTAGCTCAGTCTTACTAAGTTCTCCATTCTCTTATACCTAAACTCTTGGGACAAGATGTGTTTTAGAAGTTAATGTGTTTTTGATTTCAGAAAGGTGATATGGTGCACAAGGAAGCATATTGCCCCTGATGTTGCTGGCAGCCATGTTGTAACCATGAGGGAAGTTAGTGGGACATTATATTTTACTAATGGGATTTGGGCAACATGTCAAAATCAAACATATTAACATTTCTGCAAGAAAACATGAATATTAATGAAAAGTAGAATAAATAATGATCATAAGCAGCTTCATGTCAGGCCTTGATGATTCACACAAAATGTTTTGGGACAAGTGTTGCCAGCCTCATTTTACAGATGAAGAGGGAATTCCCTGGTAGTCCGGTGGTTAGGACTCTGTGCTTCCACTGCTGGGGGCACAGGTTCAATCCCTGGTCAGGGAACTAAGGTCCCACAAGCCATGCATTGTGGCCAAAAAAAAAAAAAAAAAAAAAGATTGTTTTCAATACAGATGAGGAAACTGAGGCTTGAGAAGTAGATAGAGTGACTTTTTCAGTAAGTGGAGGATTCAGGATATGAACCCAGGGCTGTCTCTAGAGACCCATGCTTTATCACAATTCTTAGTGAAACCACAGCTCCAAACCTGAGAAGTTCTTCTGGAAGCTGATATCTACCATCTATATGGTATTTAAAGGGCTGCTCTAGCCCTCAGCTCCATATATAGCCCAATGACTCATAATTTCAAGTGTCAACGACTGAAAAATGATTAAGTTCAATTAGGTTCAGGACTTGTTAAAAATAGGCTTTCCTCAGAAGAATTTACTCTCTGCTTTTAGGGCCACAGATTTCAGCAGCCTCCATGCAGAGAAGTGCAAGGCTTTGTAAATTAAAACATGCCAGAATCAATTCTGCTAAAGGGATCTTCAGCTCCATCAGCGGGGCTTGGAGCAGAGTGAGATGCCAGCTTGCCAAAATGATGAGCTAGTGTTGGGAAATGTTGACGACAACTGAGTCTACAGAACAGAGGAGAAAATTAGAATCGGAATACAGAGGGGCTGGGCAAAGGCATTTCGCCACAGACCAGGAAGTTGATTGTCCAAGTGAGTTTTGGACAACAAGGATCAGAAACCCACCTGGAAATAACTCAAAATGGTTTTATTTTTGGCTCTCCAGCATCTGTTCCCCCTTCCTCCTTCCCAACAGATCCCAATTTGTTCAGGTAACCATCCCTCTCCCATTCAGCCTACATGGCCAAAAGAAATTGATTTTCACACACATCTCCAGGATAGCTCTCAATTACTCTTAGCCCATCACAGCCATCCCATCCTCCTTGCCAGTGATTGGACCTGGAACCTAATTTTAAACCAATCTGTGCATAGCATTCTCCTAGAGACTGCAACTGGTCCAGGAATAGGCACATAACTGACAGTGGCCTAATCAGACAGAAAGAAAGGACTTACAGTCCAGGGCTGGAAAGATGCTTTTTTCTAGCTCCATGGATGAGAACAAGGAAGCATGTTGCCCCTATTGTTGCTGGCAGCCCTCTTGTAACCATAAAGGAAGACAATGTGAGAGCAAAGCCAACACATTATGGAGGGAGGGGCCTAGACAGAATTGCAGAACAGTGTAGCTGGAACTGTAATCATACCATACCTGAAATCCACCTTGGTTCTGCACTTCTTGTTAAAGGAATTAATACATTTTCTTATTGTTTAAGCCAGTCTGGATTCCCATTACTTGCAGCCAAAAGCATGCTAAATTATATGAATATCATGGTTATTGCATGTAAGCTGGAGGAAGATCCCAGTTTAAAAGAAATCAATCTTTGTCTTCTTAATCTCAACTTCCCAGGAAAGAGAACCCAATTTGGCCAGTCTAGATTTTATGTCCACTGTTGGCAAAATAACAAGGGCCAGGGGGCCGCTATCAGGTGGCACAATGGCCCCTCCACAGGGACTGTGAAAATAATTCTCAAAAAAGGGGAGGGCACAGTCATATAATGGAGAGAACACTGGGCAAAGTGTTAAGATATCCAGGTTCTAGTCCTAGCTCTGCCACTGATGTGCTGCATGCTCTTAGGAAAGGCAGTTGACCTCTCTGAGCCTTAATTTCTTCAGACTGCCAGGGCCAAATTGAGAACTTTAAAGCCTGAAAAGATTGTAAAGTATTTCATCCCACCTATGGCACTGAAAATAAAAACAGTACTGATCCATAAGATAAGGGTCAGGTAGCCTGACAGGATTCTGACTTCTGCCATAATGTTTTTTCAAGTGAAATAACAAACCGTTTTGGGAAAAAAATACTTTTGGGTGTCCCTACTTCACTGGTGCCCTTGGTACTGCTTTCTTTTGTCTTTGGGTAACTCAGCAAAGGCTACCCACTCCAGCCCAGCCCTGCCGAGTGGCCTAATCTCCATGTTGGTGGCATGTGGTGTCACCAAATCCTTCTTTCTGCTATGGCTGACTGGACAAGAACCCCTCACCCAGGTTAGACAAATCAGAGCTTCTTTCCCAGAAAACAGAATTTGGACAAAAAATTCCTTGAGAAACAAAAGACTGATTAATAGGTATGGGGTACAAGAGCCAAGAGATTGTGTGAAGTCAGGGCTGGGGCAGCTGTTTTTCCCCAAGTATATGCACTGCTCAGAGGTTGACCACACACAAAGACCTTCCCTCACATCTTCCTTGCTAATAAAACCCTGATTTGTGTTCCAGAATTGAGTGGAGAGCACTGAATCTCATAGAAAGTGAGCCCACTGAAATCTTGGGGTGGCCAATGAGATGTGAGGGGAAGTCCGCTTGGGGGATTTGGGAACAGATCCAAATGTTGGCTGAACCTCCAGTGCACGGAGGTGTGAGCCGAAGTGCCTGGGCCCAGGGGCAGGGGGGATTTGAGTTCTGTTCCTGCTGCAGAGCTGCAAACCCACCCAGGAATTCATGGATTGCCTAATTGCCTGCAATAATCTCCATGTCTGCCTACAGCAGCTTCTGTCATTTGCAATCAAAAGCATCATATACCAAGAGAGCAGGCATTGTTGGTATTTAGAGTTTCAGATTCCTCCCTAATGGGATCCAGAACTGGCCTCCTCCTGGCTCCCTTCTACTGAAGCCAGAGTCACCAATTATAATCTCAGTGGCTGACTTTTGAGATAAGGAGTGATAAGGAATCTGTATATCCTTCAGAAAGTAATGCAGCCTCATACAGCAAGAGCAATAAACGTGTTTACACCCGTCAACACAGGAAACCTAAATCTGGAGATTCATCCTAAGAAAACAAGTCAATGACAAAAATAAATAAATAAATAAATAAATAAAAAGTCCGAAGACACAAAGATGCCCATTGTAACATTATCTCTACAGGAGAATGAGCCTGTGCTATTGGGAGTCAGAATCCAGGCTCTCTGGTGGAGGGGAGCTGGGGCGGTGATAACTGGAAGGGGACTCAGGGGGCTTCCTGGGTGCTGGGAATGCTCTGTTTCTTGATCTGGTTACATGGATAAGCTCTCTTGTGAAAATTCATCAAGCTGTGCACTTCTGACATGTCCCTTTTATATATGTATATCATTTTCCAATAAAACAGCTCTCTACAAAGAAGAACAAGAGAAGAATTTTTTTTTTTTTTTTTTTTTTTTTTGCCAAGTGGCTTGCAGCATCTCAGTTCCCAGAGCAGGGATTGAACCCAGGCCACAGCAATAAAAGCGCCAAGTCCTAACCACTAGACCACCAGGGAACTCCCAAGAGAAGGATTTTTTAAGTAACTTGTGGCAGATCTATGAATGGGGGACATTCTGGAGTACTGAAAAATAGTTATACAAAAATAACCATATCTTTTGGGCATCTGCATAATACAACTGTATTGTTTCGCCCACCCCACCCCAATTCATTCTCCAGCCTCCTCTGTCTGCCCTGTGTTTCCCAGAAATCAGTAGTATGGCCCACATCACCCATGGGCTCCCTTGCCCTCTGGCTTCTGATTGGGTGCAGCCAATGGGAAGGACCAGCAGGAGATCAGAAGGCAGGGGGAGAGAGAGGTGGGGCATTTCTTTCAAACTCCCTCCTTGCTTCAATATCATGTCCCTGCTGGTGGCTACACACCTCCACAACTACAGCCTCTGTCTAGATGCCCCCTCCAGCTCCTGCCCTCGCTGGGCTTCGGTCACACTAGTTCCTTCCCCTGCTTCTTCCTGCCTTTACTGTGGTAATGGCTTCCCTCTGTTGCTAATCTCTCAGTGCCTCTACCTCCCTTCTCTGATCCCCTAACCCTGCCCACACTCTGAGAACAGTCCCTTTTTTAAGGTCCCTTGAGCATCTGAACTGGATTCAGTTTTCTTCCGGGGCCCTGACTGTTGCAGCCCCTCGCCTACCTTCCCCTGTGACCAGCAAGTGACCTTCCTGGATTCAGTGCTGCAGAAACTCTGCCCTCCGGAGGGGATGGGAGCCAGGCTGGGAGTGTAGCCAGCATTAATTTCAATTTGGCACCAGGAGCAGTGCCAAATGCTTCCATCTTTTTGAAAAAGCAAATAACTGGGCTCTCCCCCCTCCCCATATGTGCTATCATCCTCTCCCTGCCATGGTCCCACCCCTGCGGGAGAGGCAATGAGCAGGTAGAGCACGCTGAGCTAGGAGAGAGAGGGAGAGGGAAAGAGAAGACTCTGGATGCCATTATACTACCCTGGTGCCCCAAGCAGTAGTACACACCGCCGTGCCACTCAGCTGCTCTAAGGAAAGACAGTCTCTGTCTGGCCACCTCTTCAAGGGGAAACTGATGCTTCACTGTGGCAGACCCTGCCATTTGCCTCCCCAATATCTACTCTCTCCTTCCTTCCTTTTCTTACTTTTATTGCAGATAACAGCTCCCCTTGAATTGGAGCTGGCCTTGTGACTTGCTTTGACCCATAGAATGCTGCAGAAGTGATGCTATGCCACTTCCAGGCGTAGGGCTTAAGAAGCCCTGTTAGCCTCCACTTTTGCCCTGGAAGCCAGTCACCATGAAAGACACTTCATTACTCAGAGACCACCATGCTGTGAGGAACCCCAAGTAGCCACAAGAGCACCAAGAAGAGCACCAAAGCCCTAGACACGTGAGTGAAGCCTTCTTGGATCTTCCATCCTGGCTCAGCTGCCAGCTGAATGCATTTCAGTGGATGGCCCCAGCCAAGACCATGTGGGACAGAAAAACCCCCCAGCTGAACTCATGTCAACCCACAGAAGTGTAAGGAATAATAACTTGTTGTTTTAAGCCACTAAGTTTTGGCATGGTTGGTTACACAGCAATAGATAACTGAAATACCTTCCCATCTCATTGGGACCATGTTCTGTGGGGCTTTGATGCCTGGAGCTGAGTCAGCTTCTTGGGATTATATGGAGCCATGTCACCAACATGCTGAGCAGAAAAAAAGGCAAAAGAGAGAAAAGGTCTGGGTCCTGGATGATACTGTTGAGTTGACAAACTAAAGCTGGAAGCTTCCTCCTCAAGACTTTTTGTTATGTCAGAATTAAACATCTTATTTCTTAAGCCTCTATTAATCAGTTCTTTTGTTACTGGCTGCTGAATTCATGCCAACTGATATAATAGATTGGTTTCAAATATCAAGCGATATGATACTTGTAAGGCTCTGTAGTAAGCATATCTTTTTATTCTGATGCCCTGACATCTCGGGGCCTTGCTGACACTAGAAAGGACTGCCCCTCTCAAGATTAGCTAATTCCTAGAGAGAGCAAACAACTCACCTGGGAGTGTGCCTTTCCCCTGCAAACCAACCAACCCAAAGCCCACACCCCAACCATCTACTTTATCAAGCTCTTAGCTCCAGTCCAATATCCCCCTGCCTTAATCACCCCAGGGCCAGGTACCAGACAACTGGGGAAGGAACCTGCACCCTAGAGCCTGCTATAAGTAATCAAATGAGACAATCCTAAACCTTCTCAGCCTGCTTACTCTGCCTTGCACGTTTTTTCCTGCAGGAACTACAGTAAAACCTCCTGCCCACGTTATCCCCTCACTCCCTCTGCCTCCTGACTGACCCTGGTGCTTCCCCATGTACCATTCCCTACACTGTGAAATAATAGAAAAAATATATATTGGTCTCTGCCCCTGGTTCCTGGCACAGAGTTCCTAAAACCCTTGGAATTTCCTAAGTGATAAGAGCATTAAGAACATCTTTTGCCCTAATATTTGATCTCCATCCCAGTTCCTGACACACATTTCCTAAATTCTTTGGAATTTCCTGGGTGAGAGGTTTGTCTTTTGTTCAAATGAGGTGATTTGTGGTGAGCTTTTGGATGGGGTCTGGTCACCAGAATAACCAAGCCATAATTAGAAACTTGGAATTTTCAGCCTGCCCTGCACCCCCATTCTCCAGAGAGAGGAGAGGGCCTGAAAATGGAGTTAACGATCAATTGTGCCTATGTGATGAAGCCTCCATAAAAATCCCCAAAGTATGGAGTTCGAAAAGCTTCCAGGCTGGTGAACATGTGGAGGTGCTGGGAGGGTGATGTGCTCTCAGAGAGGGCATGGAAGCTCTGCACCCCTCCCCCATACCTTGTTCTATGCATCCCTATCTGGCTGTTCCTGAGTTGTATCCTTTATTATATAATAAACTGGTGAACGCAAGTCAGTGTTTCCCTGAGTCCTGTGAGCTGTTCTAGTAAATAATCGAATCCAAGGGGGAGGAGGTCATGGGAACCTCTGATGTATAGCCAAGTTGGACAGAAGTTGTAGGTAACCTGGGGACCTATGACTTTGAGATTAGCACCTGAAGTGGGGGGCAGTGTCATGGGGCTCCAGGTAGACGGTGTCAGAATTGAGCTAAACTGTAGGACACCCAGCTGGCATCACAGAGAATTGCGTGGTGTGGGAAAAAAACTCACACACCTGGTGTCAGAAGTGTTGTGAGTGTGGTAATAGTGTGAGTAAAGAAGGAACACAGGAGGAGTGAGTTCTTTTTAAACATCTGTGTCTGCTGTGCCTATTTCTAGGGATGTGAGAGTATAAACTTCTTCCTTCATGGCAGTCATTTCCATGTCTGTGTGTCTTACCACACCTGATTAAAACAAATCCCAGGTACCCTTGAAATAGGCATGGTGTCTGGGGTGCCTGAGGGCATCAGCTGTCAATAATACTGTGCAGAAGATACAAAAGACACAGTTCAGACCCCTAAGAGCTTATATTCTAACCGAGGAAATTCATGTCTGCCAGGACAAGACTCAAGTGGCTATTGCCCCAAGCACAGCCCAGTGTCCCTTGAATGTTGAGGGGTGACAGAGCCCTGGGAGAGCTCAGGCTCATGGGGTCCCAGACCCTGGGCATTGTCTCCCCTCCTGGGAACGCTCTCTGGGCAGAACCTGAGTCAGGCTGGGGCTGAGCAAGGTGCTGGGCGAGGCAGCTGGAGGGTGAAAACCAAGCACCAAGGCCAGCAGTAGGACTGGCCAGAGGAGCAGGCTCCCGGGGGCAGAATCATGGGGAGTTTTCTGGATTGCTGAGTTCCAGAACTGGGCTGCCCTATAGAGAACCTGCAACTTTCAGTGGGAGGCAGGATTTGCCAGTTAAAGGGGCTGAGCCAGTTTAAATACCTGCTTTTCCTTGTCTGCCCTCCCCCGGGGTTTCTGGAATGGGAGCAAGAAGGGACACCCCACAGAGTTCAGAAGTGAAGAATTTGGGCTTCAGTCTGACAGACTCGAGTGTAAATCTCGGCTTTGCCTCTTACAGCTCTATAGCCTGAGGCAAGTCACGTCCCCTCTCTGAGCCTCATCTCCTCTTCTGAGAAATAGGGGTAACAACTACCTACCCATGGACTCTCTGAAAATCGGCGCTTAGGCTAGCACATAGTAAATGCACAATAACTTGCTGGTTATTATTATTCAGGAAAATCTAATTAGGGATCTGATTAGGGTTGACTGTCAGGAAGGAGAAAAGAGTATAGTTTCTCGGTCTTTCCAAGGACACACTAGTAGGCTGTACTACTGATCATAAATATTCACTGCCTATCCCATGTTGAACTCAGGTGTGGTCACGTGACCTACTCTGGCCAATGAAATGTGGACAGAAGTGACGCATTACTTCGGGGCAGAAGCTTTCAGAGCTAGCGTGTGGTCCATCAGGCTCTCTCCCCTCTGCCACTATGCCTGGCAATTTCCAGGTGGGCTGCTCCCTTAGCTTGGGTCTCAGAGTGAGCTCTGTTTCATAGTATGCATGGAGTGTGTGGGTCAGGGTGGCTGACAGAAAAAAGGAAACCACAGCAGTCCTTTTAACAGAGAATTAGAATGAATGCTGGAGGGCTGAAACGGCGCAGGAGAGCAACTAGGCAACACAGAGATGCTAATACAGGAAGCAGCCACTGTCCTTGGGGCCGGTGGACAGAGGGTGGAGGTTGGAGTGTCAGAACCCAGAGCCTTGGAGGAGAGGCCCCCTCAGAGCTGGGACTCAGACCTCCAAGTGGGTAGTGCTCGGCATTGTGGGGACACAAGGAGGCTGGTTCCAGGGGTGTGTGTAAAACACCCAGAGACTGGGACCAGTAGCCACTGCCAGGATGCAGAAGTGTTGCTTGGGTGACCTTGACCTGAACAGACAACAGAGGAAGGAGCAAGTCCCTCCTCTTTCCTCCAGGCTGTCCGGAGCCTGGAGAGCCTACCAGGAGCAGCTGACAAACCAGGAATGTGGCTAGTGGCGTCCCAGCCCCAGCATCACAGAGCAGCATATGGGAGGGCAGCTTTGGAGCTGAGCGACAGCAGCTTAATAACTAGCATGTGGAGTGAGAGTGAGAAACAAACACTTGTTTTAAGCCACTGAGTTATTGGGGCTCTGTCACTCAGCATAGCCTAGTCCATCCTGACTATCCTGTAGCCTAGCCCCCAGGCCTGAATCCTAGGTCCCCTCCAAGTGCAATGTGGGGCTTCCCTTCTTACTTCTTTACCTCCTCACCTGCTTTATATCAAATGTTTTCCCTTTCCAAGAGGTTCTAGAAGCCTCTAAACATTAACCCTCTGAGAGAGGCAGGACTCCTGGTCCTTTGCAAAGGGAAGAAAGAGAGGTGAAGAAACTTGTTCAAGGTCACGCAGAGCATTAATTGTACTACTCAGACTTGACTCCCAAACCTGGTTGCCTGGGGAACTTGGTATTAAAAACAACAACAACAACAACAACAACAACAGATGCCCAGACCTCAAGCCAGGAGATTCAGATTCAGGAAGTCTGAGAGGGTCTTGATAATGTCTGTTTAAGAACAACAATAATACATGCAAAGATTTATATAGCACTTGCTTCATACCAGGCATTATTCTAAGTGCCTTAAGTACATGAACTCATTTAATCCTCACCACAACCCTATGAGGTCTCTGTTATTCTCTTCCCATTCTACAGATGAGGAAACACAGGCACTTCTCTGTAACCAGTGGGAAATTTGATGCAAGGGAATATCAGATTCTTTCAGGAATTGCAAATTGTTTGGCCCACAGTGGCCAACTTTTAAAAATCAGGAGCATTCATGCAAAAGAAAATAGAGTACGGTGCTAAGAGCGGAATGCTGGAGCCAGGCTGACCAGGTTTGAAGCTAGGGTGATCAACAGTCCTGGTTCTCCCAGACTGAAGAGTTTCCTGGGAGGTGGGGCTTCTAGTGTCCTGGTTTTAACCAGGATGGTTGGTCACCCTATATTCCATTTCTACCACTTGCTAGTATGTAACTTTAGGACAAAACATGTGACCCCCCTCAGTTTCCCCATCTGTAAAATGGGGATAATAACAGTATCTACCTTACAACATTCAGTCAATATTTAAGGTGCTTCAAAACTGCTTGAGTGTTTGCCATTAATATGATTATTAAAACTTAGATTTCCAGATTTAATTCCCTTTAAAGATTGGAAGATCTGACAACAAATAACCTATATTCTTATTTATCTAATTATTAGCAAACATTATATATAGTGCTTTTTACTACATACCAGGGACTGTTCTACGTGTTTGCAAACATTCATTCATACAGAACATCTCTATGAAGTGGGTTTTATTATTGTCCAATTTTACAGATGAGGAAACTGAGTCACAGAGAGAGGCAGTGACTTGCCCAATGTCATACAATGAGTAAGAGGCAGAGCCAGGATCCAAATCCAGCCCATCTGGCTCTATTCAGTGACTGTCAACTAGCACTGGGTCTTAACTGCCCCCTTGAGAGGGCATGAACTCCCCAGATTTTCTATCTCCCTGATTTTCTATCTCCCTTCCCCCCAGACCCTTTAAGCTCCGTGTTTTCTGTCCCCGCATCCCTGAGGGTCTCAACCTCAATGGCACCTTTTCTAAATGATCCCAGGGAATGGAGTTTGAGGTCACTAAGTCAGCTTTCACATTCTGGGTCCCAGGCTTTCTCGAAAAACGTCCTCTCCTCCAAGAGATTTAGATTAATCCCCTTATCCAGTGGCTCAGGATCAGGCAGACAGTCAGGTCACCTGCTACGGCCTGGCCAGACCAGATTACCTGCCGTGACCCCAAAATTCACTCATGCACACCTGCTGCTGAGACATTTGCTGATTAATAACAGCAGGGACTTTGGGGATGGTGTGTTTTTCACCTTCTGGGAAACTCTCTGGCTTCAACACGTAGGCTGCCTGATGTCGGGCTGTAGATAAACACGCTTCTCTTAACCCCTTTTCCCCATCCCCCCAGCTACCTGCCCTGAATCTGCATCATTTGAAAGCTCCACCAGATTCCACATAACTTAATGTCCCAGAAAATAAAAGCTGATCAAGTCAATGGTCATCAAATTAAAGAATTTGAGAGCTGCCAGAATGTTCACAAATCATCCTGGTCAGGGTTGTGTGATGAACGTCTGTCGAGTTTTCCTACTTTCTTGTGGTAAGGGCATCCCAGTATCCCTTTGGAGGTTTATCCCTTGACCCCTCTCAGTCTGTGAGGTTTGGGGGCCCCCCTCCCATGGTGTCTGGATGCAGGCGGCCTGGATGTAGGTTGTGTTCGTCTCCCTACAGCCCAGCTCCTTCGTAAAGCTACAGCTCTCACCAGATTCCAGAGCAGCCTTTCCCTTCATGCCTTCGGGCCCCGGGCTCCCTGCTCCTGCCAGTCCCAGAAGTGTCACCACCCACTGCTGGTTCCCTTTCTCCTGCTCACAGCTGTTACAAGCCCTTCATTACTGATAATCAGTTACCCGCATGTCCCCTGTGGGACCTAACTGATTGGCACCCCTGCAGGTGGATACACCAGTAGCCCTTCTGACAGCTGAGCACCGCTCTCACCCCCAAGTCTGTTTCCCCAGGCCCAAGAACTCATCTGCTTCCCTCTCATTGAAAATTCTACTGCCATCCTCTTTCTTTTAGGGTTGCCCTTCTCACACTTAGTTTCAGAGTGGGGTTCAGTCTTCCGGCCGCCCTCAACCTCACCACTCTGAGTTACTCTCACTGCGCACCAGGCACTATGCTCGGGATTTTCACAGGCATGAAAATGAGTTCATTGGCTACCTATCCCTGCAGGAAAATCCGGGTGGGGAAGTTACACACCTTCATCAATCTGCCAAAGTTCAAACTGTCATAGAGGCTGAACTGTTTTCCAGGTTTGGCAAATCGTTCGTGGACAGGAGGTCATGCTGGTTACAGGCTTGGGCTGTGGAGCAGACAGACCTGAGCTCAAATCCCACCTCTGCCATGTGTTAGCTGTGTGACATGGGCAAGTGACTTAACCTCTCTGGGCCTCTTCTTTCATCCTGGCGGCCATGTCACACAACTCCAGGAGGTAGTCATTCACATTGTAGCACCAGAGGGCACCAGTTTTCACAGGCTATGGAGTGAACGCCAACCCAGGAGCCCAGCAAGGAGCAGCGCTGACCATACTACCTCCCTGGATTATTGTTGCCAGTGGGCACTGTAGCAACAGTAAGCACTCAGCAATCAACCCAATAACAGAAGAGGAAACTGAGGTTCAGAGAGGTTAAATGATATGTCCCACGTCACACATTAAAAAGTGACCGAGTCAGGATTTGAATTCAGGTTTCTTTTCATCCAGAGCCTGTGCCCTCTCTAGCCTGCTGGCCTCCAGTTTGGATAGCTACTACGCCACACACGTGTTCACAGCCACAGTCCACCCTTTTCCCCTCAGAGCACGGCTACCATCTCCAATGAGTTTTCTCTCAAGTGCAAATGGTTGTCTCCCCTCTCTCCTTCCCCCACCCCTGCAGAACTGCATGCAGACCCTCACTTTTTTCTTAACAGTCCCCGTCTGGCCACTGGTACTTAGATCATCACGTTGGTTCCTGCGGCAGACATCACTAATCAATCCTGGAACTCTTTCCCCGCAGATCCAGGATGCAGGAGTCCAGGCAGGTAGCCATTACCCACAGATTGTAGCGTTCTGTCAGGGAAAAAAAAAAACAAACACATTTGCTATTCCTTCTCGAGATTGTAATCTCCTTGAGAGCAGCAGTAGAGTCGTAATCAGCTCTGCCCACTTCCTGCCCCAAAATAGTTATAAGTTTTCATATATTAAGAACTCAGGAAAGTTTTATGGATGGAAAAATTGTCTTTCCTTCTTATAAGCATGTGACTTTGGACAAGTACCTTCATCTTTCTAACGTCAAACGGAAATGGAAGCTCAGAAAAATGAAGGGACTTGCCCAAGGTCACAAAGCTGGTAAGAAGGGGAACAAATTATGTCAAATAGAGACAAGATCTTCACTATATACCATTGGAGGTGTGGATGCACGTGGAATTCTTAGCACACTGCTTGACGCCTGGTATGAGCTCGATAACACCAGACTTCTTTTGTATAAAAAGGGATTGGCTCTGTTCCGTCGCCACAGCCTTGCATAAAACTGTTCTCAAGGGCTCTCTGGCCAGAATCTTTCCTTGATAGGAGAACGCAAAAGGCCTCAGAAAGTCCAGGTTACTGGCTCACAGACTTGTGAGAATGTACAGTCTGGAATACCGGGGCAGAGTAATCTTTCTAGAACCCTGGGCTGGATTCAGGAGCTGTGAGATTGTACTCTTGAGACCCCAGTTTGCCCAGCAGGGAAGCAGAGGTTGGAATGCTGATCCCAAAGGTCCCTCTGACATTCAAAGCTGTCTTCTACTGCTCCCTCCCCATGGCCCAAAGTAAGTTCGTGGGCAGCAATGATCTGCCCAGCCTATTGAGCAACCATGGGCTGCTACACAGCTGCAGGGAAGGTGGGGACCCAGGAGGCTGGGCCTGGCTCTGAAACAGACCACAACTTCCTGTGGGACCGGCTGGCCATGGAAGGCACGACCCTTGATGGAATCTTTCTTTTTCTCTTTCTTTTCTTTTTTTGCGTTACGCGGGCCTCTCACTGTTGTGGCCTCTCCCGTTGCGGAGCACAGGCTCCAGACACGCAGGCTCAGCGGCCATGGCTCACGGCCCCAGCCACTCTGCGGCATGTGGGATCTTCCCGGACCAGGGCACGAACCCGTGTCCCCTGCATCGGCAGGCAGACTCTCAACCACTGCGCCACCAGGGAAGCCCCTCTTTTTTTTCTTCCTCCTTTCCTCCCTTTCTCCCTTCTTCCCTCCCTCCCTCCTTCCCTTTCACCTTTCTTTCTTTCCTTCCTCCATTCCTCCCTGCCTCTTTCTTTCTCCCTTTCTATCTTTCTTTCTTTCTTTCTTTCAATTAATTTTTATTGGCATATAGTTGCTTTACAATGTTGTGTTAGTTTCTACTGTACAGCAAAATGAATCAGCTATACGTATGCATATATCCCCTATTTTTTGGATTTTCTTCCCATTTAGGTCACCACAGAGCACTGAGTAGAGCTCCCTGTGCTATACAGTAGGTTCTCATTAGTTATCTATTTTGTACATAGTATCAATAGTGTATATATGTCAATCACAATCTCCCAATTCCTCCCACCCCCCCTGCCCCCCTTGGTATCTGTACATTTGTTCTCTGTGTCTGTGTCTCTATTTCTGCTTTGCAAATAAGATCATCTATACTATTTTTCTAGATTTCACATATATGCGTTAACATACGATATATGATATTACAATATACGATACTTGCTTTTCTCTTTCTGACTTCACTCTGTATGACAGTCTCTAGGTCCATCCACGTCTCTATAAATGACCCTATTTTGTTCCTTTTTGTGGCTGAGTAATATTCCTTTGTATATATATACCACATCTTCTTTATCCATTCCTCTGTTGATGGACATTTAGGTTGCTTCCATGTCCTGGCTACTGTAAATAGTGGTGCAATGAAAATTGCGGTGCATGTGTCTTTTTGAATTATGGTTTTCTCAGGGTATATGCCCAGTAGTGGGATTGCTGGGTCATATGGTAGTTCTATTTTTAGTTTTTTAAGGAACCTCCATACTGTTCTCCATAGTGGCTGTATCAATTTACTTTCCCACTAACAATGCATGAGGGTTCCCTTTTCTCCACACCCTCTCCAGCATTTGCTGTTTGTAGATTTTTTGATGATGGCCATTCTGACCGGTGTGAGGTGTTACCTCATTGTAGATTTGATTTGCATTTCTCTAACAGTTAGTGGTGTTGTTGAGCATCTTTTCATGTATTTGTTAGCCATCTGTATGTCTTCTTTGGAGAAATGTCTATTTAGGTCTTCTGCCCATTTTTGGATTGGGTTGTTTGTTTTTTTGATATTGAGCTGCATGAGCTGTTTATATATTTGGGAGATTAATCCTTTGTCAATTGCTTCATTTGCAAATATTTTCTCCTATTCTGAGGGTTGTCTTTTCTTCTTGTTTATGGTTTCCTTTGCTGTGCAAAAACTTTTAAGTTTAATTAGGTCCCATTTGTTTATTTTTGTTTTTATTCTCATTACTTCAGGAGGTGGGTGAAAAAAGATCTTGCTGCGATTTATGTCAAAGAGTGTTCTTCCTATGTTTTCCTCTAAGAGTTTTATAGTGTCTGGTCTTACATTTAGGTCTTTAATCCACCTTGAGTTTTTGTGTGTGTATGGTGTTTGGAAGTGTTCTAATTTCATTCTTTTACATGTAGCTGTCCAGTTTTCCCAGCACCACTTATTGAAGAGGCTGTCTTTTAAAAATATGGAACGGGCTTCCCTGGTGGCGCAGTGGTTAAGAATCCGCTTGCCAATGCAGGAGACACAGGTTTGGGCCCTGGTCTGGGAAGATCCCACATGCCGCGGAGCAACTAAGCCCATACACCACAACTACTGAGCCTGTACTCTAGAGCCCGTGAGCCACAACTACTGAGCCTGCATGCCACAACTACTGAAGCCTGTGCAGCTAGAGCCCATGCTCTGCAACAAGAGAAGCCACCGCAATGAGAAGCCTGCACACCACAATGAAGAGTAGCCCCTGCTCGCTGCAACTAGAGAAAGCCTGCGTGCAGCAATGAAGACCAAATGCAGCCAGAAATAAACAAATTTTTTTAAAAATTAGTTCCTTTAAAAAAATTTTTTTTAATATGGAGTGCTTCACAAATTTGCATGTCATCCTTGCACAGGGGCCATGCTAATCTTCTCCGTATCATTCCAAATTTGGTATATGTGCTGCTGAAGCGAGCTTGCTTTTTCTTTCTTCCATTATTTCTCTCTTTCTTTCTTTCTTTCTTTCTTTTCTTTCTTTCTTTCTCCCTCTCTTTCCTCCCTCCCTCCCTCCCTCCCTCTCTCTCTCTCCCTTTCTTTCTTTCTTTCTTTCTTCCTTCCTCCTAAACTGCTCATAACCTGCTGATTGAAAACATGGGCCCTGGAGCCATGAGCTCAAATCCTTGCTCCACCAGTTACCAGCTCTTGCCTTAGGCAAGTTGCTCAAACTCTCTGTGCCTCAGTTTCCTCATCTATAAAGTGGGGATAATAATAGTACTGACACTCACAGTACAGCCTCACAGTCCTTGGCCTTGCAGAACCTACATGCTAGAAGGGGAGACCAGCATTAAATAAATAATCATACAATTAATTGATAATTATGCTTGCCAAAGGGCAGAGGAGTCAGGGAAAGTTCCCCATGCAGTTGTAGCTTGTCCAGCAGGAGAAAAACAACAAATAACACACAAGGGAATCCCCATCAGGTTAACAGCTGATCTCTCAGCAGAAACTCTACAAGCTAGAAGGGAGTGGTAGGACATATTTAAAGTGATGAAGGAGAAAAAGCTGCAACCAAGATTACTCTACCCAGCAAGGATCTCATTCAGATTTGATGGAGAAATTAAAACGTTTACAGACAAGCAAAAGCTAAGAGAGTTCAGCACCACCAAACCAGCTTTACAACAAATGCTAAAGGAACTTCTCTAGGCAAGAAACACAGCAGAAGGAAAATACCTACAATAACGAACCCAAAACAATTAAGGAAATGGGAATAGGAACATAATATAAATAATTACCTTAAATGTAAATGGACTAAATGCTCCCACCAAAAGACACAGATTGGCTAAATGGATACAAAAAGAAGACCCATATATATGCTGTCTACAAGAGACCCACTTCAGACCTAGGGACACATACAGATTGAAAGTAAGGGGATGGAAAAAGATATTCCATGCAAATGGAAATCAAAAGAAAGCTGGAGTAGCAATTCTCATATGAGACAAAATAGACTTTAAAATAAAGACTATTACAAGAGACAAAGAAGGACACTACATAATGATCAAAGGATCGATCCAAGAAGAAGATATAACAATTGTAAATATTTATGCACCCAACATAAGAGCACCTCGATACATAAGGCAAATACTAACAGCCATAAAAGGGGAAATCGACAGTAACACATTCATAGTAGGGGACTTTAACATCCCACTTTCACCAATGGACAGATCATCCAAAATGAAAATAAATAAGGAAACACAAGCTTTAAATGATACATTAAACAAGATGGACTTAATTGATATTTATAGGACATTCCATCCCAAAACAACAGAATACACATTTTTCTCAAGTGCTCATGGAACATTCTCCAGGATAGATCATATCTTGGGTCACAAATCAAGCCTTGGTAAATTGAAGAAAATTGAAATTGTATCAAGTATCTTTTCTGACCACAATGCTATAAGACTAGACATCAATTACAGGAAAAGATCTGTAAAAAATACAAACACATGGAGGCTAAACAATACACTACTTAATAATGAAGTGATCACTGAAGAAATCAAAGAGGAAATCAAAAAATACCTAGAAACAAATGATAATGGAGACACAACGACCCAAAACCTATGGGATGCAGCAAAAGCAGTTCTAAGGGGGAAGTTTATAGCAATACAAGCCCACCTTAAGAAACAGGAAACATCTCGAGTAAACAACCTGACCCTGCACCTAAAGCAATTAGAGAAAGAAGAACAAAAAACCCCCAAAGTTAGCAGAAGGAAAGAAATCATAAAGATCAGATCAGAAATAAATGAAAAAGAAATGAAGGAAACGATAGCAAAGATCAATAAAACTAAAAGCTGGTTCTTTGAGAAGATAAACAAAATTGATAAACCATTAGCCAGACTCATCAAGAAAAAAAGGGAGAAGACTCAAATCAATAGAATTAAAAATGAAAAAGGAGAAGTAACAACTGACACTGCAGAAATACAAAAGATCATGAGAGATTACTACAAGAAACTATATGCCAATAAAATGGACAACCTGGAAGAAATGGACAAATTCTTAGAAAAACACAACCTGCCAAGACTGACTCAGGAAGAAATAGAAAATATGAATAGACCAATCACAAGCACTGAAATTGAAACTGTGATTAAAAATCTTCCAACAAACAAAAGCTCAGGACCAGATGGCTTCACAGGCGAATTCTATCAAACATTTAGAGAAGAGCTAACACCTATCCTTCTCAAACTCTTCCAAAATATAGCAGAGGGAGGAGTACTCCCAAACTCATTCTACAAGGCCACCAACACCCTGATACCAAAACCAGACAAAGGTGTCACAAAAAAAGAAAACAACAGACCAGTATCACTGATGAATATAGATGCAAAAATCCTCAACAAAATACTAGCAAACAGAATCCAGCAGCACATTAAAAGGATCATACACCATGATCAAGTGGGGTTTATTCCAGGAATGCAAGGATTCTTCAATATACGCAAATCAATCAATGTGATACACCATATAAACAAATTGAAGGAGAAAAACCATATGATCATCTCAATAGATGCAGAGAAAGCTTTCGACAAAATTCAACATCCATTTATGATAAAAACCCTGCAGAAAGTAGGCATAGAGGGAACTTTCCTCAACATAATAAAGGCCATATATGACAAACCCACAGCCAACATCGTTCTCAATGGTGAAAAGCTGAAACCATTTCCACTAAGATCAGGAACAAGACAAGGCTGCCCACTCTAACCACTCTTATTCAACTTAGTTTTGGAAGTTTTAGCCACAGCAATCAGAGAAGAAAAGGAAATAAAAGGAATCCAAATTGGAAAAGAAGAAGTAAAGCTGTCACTGTTTGCAGATGACATGATACTATACATAGAGAATCCTAAAGATGCTACCAGAAAACTACTAGAGCTAATCAATGAATTCGGTAAAGTAGCAGGATACAAAAGTAATGCACAGAAATCTCTGGCATTCCTGTACACTAATGATAAAAAATCTGAAAGTGAAATCAAGAAAACACTCCCATTTACCATTGCAACAAAAAGAATAAAATATCTAGGAATAAACCTACCTAAGGAGACAAAAGACCTGTATGCAGAAAACTATAAGACACCAATGAAAGAAATTAAAGATGATACAAATAGATGGAGAGATATACCATGTTCCTGGATTGGAAGAATCAATATTGTGAAAATGACTCTACTACCCAAAGCAATCTACAGATTCAATGCAATCCCTATCAAACTACCACTGGCATTTTTCACAGAACTAGAACAAAAAATTTCAAACTTTGTTTGGAAAAACAAAAGACCCTGAATAGCCAAAGCAATCTTGAGAACAAAAAATGGAACTGGAGGAATCAGGCTCCCTGACTTCAGACCATACTACAAAGCTACAGTAATCAAGACAGTGTGGTACTGGCACAAAAACAGAAAGATAGATCAATGGAACAGGATAGAAAGCCCAGAGATAAACCCACGCACATATGGTCAACTTATCTTTGATAAAGGAGGCAGGAATGTACAGTGGAGAAAGGACAGCCTCTTCAGTAAGTGGTGCTGGGAAAACTAGACAGGGACATGTAAAAGTATGAGATTAGATCATTCCCTAACACCTTACACAAAAATAAGCTCAAAATGGGTTAAAGACCTAAATGTAAGGCCAGAAACTATCAAACTCTTAGAGGAAAACATAGGCAGAACACTCTATGACATAAATCACAGCAAGATCCTTTTGGACCCACCTCCTAGAGAAATGGAAATAAAAACAAAGGTAAACAAATGGGACCTAATGAAACTTCAAAGCTTTTGCACAGCAAAGGAAACCATAAACAAGACAAAGAAGATGTGGCACATATATACAATGGAATATTACTCAGCCATAAAAAGAAACGAAACTGAGCTATTTGTAATGAGGTGGATAGACCTAGAGTCTGTCATACAGAGTGAAGTAAGTCAGAAAGAGAAAGACAAATACCGTATGCTAACACATATATATGGAATTTAAGAAAAAAAATGTCATGAAGAACCTAGGGGTAAAACAGGAATAAAGACACAGACCTACTTGAGAATGGACTTGAGGATATGGGGAGGGAGAAGGGTAAGCTGTGACAAAGCGAGAGAGAGGCACGGACATATATACAGTACCAAACGTAAGGTAGATAGATAGTGGGAAGCGGCCACATAGCACAGGGAGATCAGCTCGGTGCTTGGTGACCGCCTGGAGGGGTGGGATAGGGAGGGTGGGAGGGAGAGAGACGCAAGAGGGAAGGGATGTGGGAACAGATGTATATGTATGACTGATTCACTTTGTTATAAAGCAGAAACTAATAAAAAAAATTGTGGCTTGTCTATTCATCTATTATCTCTTCCACTAGCTTATAAACTCCAAGAAGCCTGGGGTCATGTACACTTTATTTGCTAATGTTTACCTGGCATTGGGAGGCACCCATTAACTAGGTTTGGATCAATGGATGAATGAATAAAGTAATGTTCCACTGGAGACCAGAAGGATGAGTTGGAGTAAACCAAGTGAAGAGAGTAGATGGAAGAGCATCCTAGGCAGAGGGAACAGCATGTGCAAAGGCCCTGTGGCTGAAAGGAGGTAGGAGTGTTTGAGGAAATAAAGCCAGGACAGTACGTCTGGAGCAAGCAGAATGACAGGGAGAGTGGGGCAGGCTGCCCAGGGCCTTGGGAGCCCCATAGTGTATTTTCTCTATCAAGTGCCCAGCCAGGGCTGTAATGGGGACTGAGCTGGGGCGTCAGAAAGACCTGGGTTTGGGACTTCCCTGGTGGTGCAGTCGTTAAGAATCTGCCTGCCAATGCAGGGGACACAGGTTATATCCCTGGTCCAGGAAGATCCCACATGCCGCGGAGCAACTAAGTCTGTGCGCCACAACTACTGAGCCTGCGCTCTAGAGCCCATGAGCCACAACTACTAAGCCCATGTTCCATAACTACTGAAGCCCGCATGCCTAGAGCCTGTGCTCCGCAACAAGAGAAGCCACCGCAGTGAGAAGCCCGTGCACCGCAGGGAAGAGTAGCCCCCGCTTGCCACAGCTAGAGAAAGCCCACACAGCAATGAAGACCCAACACAGCCAAAAATAAATAAATAAGCTTATTTTTTAAAAAAGAAAGAAAGACCTGGGTTCAAATCCCAGCTTCTGCATTTTTTGACTGTGTGACAAGTCAACCTCCATGAGCCCTGGATCCTCATTTGCAAAAGGGACATAATAATAGTAACCTATTGCCTGGGGTTTGGAAAGGATCATAGACTGTAAAGCACTTAGCACAGTGCCTGGCACACAGGTAGTGCTCAAGAAATGTTGCTGTGGTCATAATAATAACATCTTTATGATTGACGCAGGTCTCCTGGTTCTCTTTCACTGTCCCTGAAGCTGAGTCTTCTCCTTAAGGAGGGTCCCCATCTCCATGCCCTCCCGGGGACATAGTTGTTCCTACTTTCCCCATGCCCTGCTCCCTCAGGCCCTCCTGGAGCTGTTCTCCTTGAAATTCCTGCAGCCAAGACTGAGGAAATGGTTCCCTTGACTCAGGGCAGAATCTGCACCCATGTTGCTAAGCAACCAACCCCTATCCAGATGCCAGCTGCAGCCTGGGCAGAGGGATGAACGTCAGCACTCTGGGGAGGGCCTCCTGGGGCTCTGCCAGGACCACAGGCTGCAACCAGGACTGAGGCAGGAGAGAGCCAAGGCAGATGGTTCACTGAGAGTCAACATACAACAGTGGAAATCCTGTGGGGTCAAGGGCAAATCCAAATGCATTCAGACCCCAGCTCTACAATTTACCAGCTGTGCAGCCTCAATCGAGTCAGTGAACTTCTCTGAGCCTCAGCTTATTCATCTGAACAATGGAATGCAGACCTAGCTCCAAATTCATCATGAGGATTACAGGGGATGATGTACACGAAAATGCCCAGCACACAGCACATGCTCAAAGAATCTTGGAATATGGATGTGTATACAGGGCTGAGTCCACTAATCTTGTCACCCACCAGTGTCAATAAAATTCAAACTCCTTAGCCTGCCCTTCATGGTCGCCTAAACTGATCCCCCCACTTTCTTCTGTCAACCTAGTTACCTACTAGCTCAGTGTCTCTCACCCTCAGCACTACTGACTTTAAAAAAAACCAAACAGATTTATTGGCATATAATTCCTGTATCTTACAATTCCCCCTTTTAAGGTGTACAATTCAGGGACTTCCCTGGTGGTCCAGTGGTTAAGACTCCTCGCTCCCAATGTAGGGGGCCCAGGTTCAATGCCTGGTCAGGGAACTAGAACCCACATGCTTCAACCAAGAACCTGTATACCGCAACTAAAGATCCTGCATGCCACCTGCAGCAGCAAAGATCCTGTGTGCCGCGATTAAGACCCAGTGCAGCCAAATAAATAAATAAAATATTTTTTTAAAGTGTACAATTCAATGCTTTTTAGTGTATTCACAGAGTTGTGCAACAATCATCATGATCAATTTTAGAATATTTACATCACCCAAAAAGAAATGCCATACCCATTAGCAGTCACTACCCAGCCCTGGCAACCACTCATCCGCTTTCTGTCTCTATGGATTTGCCTATTCTGGAGATGTTTTATAAGTAGAATCATATAGTATGTGGTTTTTGTATCTGGCTTCTTTCACTTAGCATAATGTATTCAAGGATCATTCATCTTGTGGTGTGTATCAGTTCTTCATTCCTCTTTACGGCTGAACAATATTCCTTTGTAGGGATAGACCACATTTTGTTTGTCCTTTCATCAGTTGATGGACATTGGGGTTTCTACTTTTTGGCCATTATGAATAATGCTGCTGTGAACATTCATGTACAGGTTTTTGTGCGGACTATTGACACTTTCAGCTGGACAGTTCTTTGTTGTGGGTGCTGCCCTGTGCTTTGCAGGATGCTTAGAAGCATCCCTGCCTTCCATCCACCTGATGCCAGTAGTACCCAGGCCCCCAGACTGTGACAACCAAAAATGTCTCCAGATGTTCCCCACTGTTCCCTGGGGGACCCCATAACCCTGGTCAAGAACCACTGCACCAACTGTCCCTTAGCAGTTCCCAAAGCTTGTTCCACGAGCGGAAATACTGGGAGATGCTCTGAGGAAAATAACCTTCTGTGGTCAACACAGTTTAGGAAAAGACATACATTCCACCTCCCTGCTCCTGTCCCTGGAAATTCGTGGGGCATATTAGTATTAGCATTTTCAAGGCTCCCAGGGGGTCTACAACAGCGACAGCGGCACAAGCCGTGGGACGTTATGTAACTCGACCTTTCTCAAACTGACTTGACCAAAGGACCCTTTTCTAATCTTCACAGAACACCCATGACAGTGACTCTAGGGAATGCTTCTCGGACACCTCTTGCCCTCTGACCACACAGGTTTGCTCGCTGCTTTCTTTGAACACATTTTGCACATTTCAGTCACAGCAACTCTGCTCATATCGTGTCCCCAGTGTTGCAGGAACTGACCCCAACAGCCACTACCCCAACTTGCTTGCTAGAGGAATCCCAAGTTTGTTTGGGCAGCAATGTGTCCAACCTCAGGGGGCAAATCATAATTAGTCAAAGCCAAATATGTCAATCCTATTTCTCTTTGCCAACAATTGGCCTAGGTGTGGACATGTGGCCAGTCCTGGCCAATGAACTACAGGTAGAAACTTCTAGAAAATATTTTTCTACTTGATAAAGAGCTACTCAAAAAGAAGGCTCTTGCCCACTGAGTTGCAACTTCATGCTTGGGATGCTGTCTTGCCTGGGGCACATGGCAGCCATCTTGGCAACTTGAGGGAACAAGGTTGGGGAAGAGGGCAACACGCTGACCATGATTGGCCAGACAGACGGAGGAAAAATCTGGGTCCTTGATAGCACCACTGAGCTGCTGAATCAGCACTGCCCAACCCACCCTGGACTTCTTGATCTGTGAAATAATTAACCCTATCAAAACTTGTAGTCAGTGCATACCCACTAATACCCCTGGAACCAGTTGGCTTTTGCTGAATAACAAAACACCCCAAAACTTAGCTGCTTTAACCAACAAACACTTAATATTTCTCATGATTCTACGAGTTGGCTGAGTAGTTCTGGCCTCGGCTGGCTCAGTTGGGACTGGAAGATCTAGCAGTCGTCTAGATTCACATGTCCAGCACTTAGCTCAATGACCACGCATCCCTCTTCATCCAGCAGGCTAGCCCAGCTCCTCCCCGCAGTGGTGATTGCAGGGTTCCCAGCAGCTAGAGGTAACAAATTCCAATGCACAAGTGCTTTTCAAGCCTTTGTTTGCATCATGTTTGCTAGCATCCAACAGGCCAAAGCCACTCACATGACCAAGTCCAGCTTTGAGGGCTTGAGAAATGGATTCCACCTCTTGATAGAAGAGACAGCAATGCCACAGTGACAGGGGTGAGTGTACAGGGATGGGAGGAACTTGGGGCCACGTTGCAATCTCCCATACCTCTGACCTGGAAGACTCCAGCATTTAACACAGGCCTGACACATGGTGTGCTCTCAGTAAATATCTGTGGAATAAATGAGTGAATTCCCTCAGCCCCCACTGCCCATGGCCTCAAATCCTCACCAGAGACCTCTCTTCTCACTCAGATTCCACAGCAGACGGGCCACGCAGAGAAGGCCTATGGGGGTGACATGGGATTTGGCTCCCAATTCCCTCACACCAAGGTGGCACGTGTCCTGCAGTGTTATACAATGCACTCCAACAATTACAATTAGATTGGTTAAGAGCCTCACAGATATAGGTTCGAATCCTAGCTCTGCCACTGTGCTTGATATTGAAGTTGGCTCAATAAATGAAAATAGTTTAAAGAAGAAAGAAGTTCATTTCCCTCTGCTGAAAAAGTCCAGACCAGGCCTGGTTATGGTGGTCAACATTGTAAGGGACCGAGGGTCCTCCCAGTCAAATGCACCTTCAGTCGGGGCCCTACATCATGGTCCAAGATGGTGACATTTGTGTTCCAGACAGCAGGTAAAAGAAGGACAAAGAAGCAACAGCAAAGTGAGCACGTCTACATCTCTTAGGGAGAGTTCTCCAGTAACCCTCACACCCTTTAGCCATAATTCAGTCACATGTCCACACCTACCCACAAAGGAGGCTGTGAAATTACCCGCTAAAAATTGGATTACTTTTACTTTAGATAAGGGAAACTTTAGAATAGATGTTGGGGGACACTCAGCAGTCTTTGCCACAGCTCTCCAGACCTCAATTTCCTCTTCTGTGAGCTGGGGGTAACAATAGTTTTGCCTCATAAGGTCCTTGTGAGAATTAATTAAGTTAATGGGTATCAAGAGCTTAGTAAATTAGCAACAGGTGTTAGTGATTATTATGATGAGTAGTAAAACATCCTGGTAGCCAATAATCAGGAAAAAAAAAGTCAGTGTTTTCTGTTCCAAGTAGGGGCGTGCCCGGGTTCAATCAGGTTCACTGATTGGGTAAATGACAGGGAGCTGCCCAGAGAAAACTTCAGGACCTGCTTTACCACCCTGGGAGCAGTCAGAGGTGAATTCGTGCCTCCCTTGGCCTCCAGGAAGCAAGCCAGAGTCCCCAGGAACAATTTGTGCTCCTAAGAGCCCAAAGGTGGCCTTTGAATTAACCCGCACAATTCATTTGCTTCTCCAACATTTTTTCAGGAGCCTGGGTGACACAGGGCCTGGCCTCCTCTGAAACGGGGCAGGGCCCAAAGATGGTAAATAAGGGTGGGGGTGAGTGGACACTACCAATGCAGGACACTCTGGGCAAGACTGGAATCCTGGGTCTTTTCAGGGGAGTTTAGTGCTTGGGTTCTGAACTCCTTTTTTTGTTTTGTATTGTTTTTAACATTTTTATTGGTGATTGCTTTACATTGTTGTGTTAGTTGCTGCTGTATAACAAAGTGAATCAGCTATACATATACATATATGCCCATATTCCCTCCTCCCTCTTGCGTCTCCCTCCCACCCTCCCATCCCACCCCTCTAGGTGGTCACAAAGCACCAAGGTGATCTCCCTGTGCTATGCTGCTGCCTCCCACTAACTAGCTATTTTACATTTGGTAGTGTATATATGTCCATGCCACTCTCTCACTTCATCTCAGCTTACCCTGCCCCCTCCCCATGTCCTCAAGTCCATTCTCAACATCTGTGTCTTTATTCCTGTCCTGCCCCTAGTTTCTTCAAAACCATTTTTTTTTTAGATTCCATATATATGTGTTAGCATACGTTATTTGTTTTTCTCTTTCTAACTTACTTCACTCTGTATGACAGACTCTAGGTCCATCCACCTCGCTACAAATAATTCAGTTTCGTTTCTTTTTATGGCTGAGTAATACTCCATTGTATATATGTGCCACATCTTCTTTATCCATTCATCTGTCAATGGACACTTAGGTTGCTTCCATGTCCTGGCTATTGTAAAGAGTAGTACAATGAATATAGTGGTACATGACTCTTTTTGAATTATGGTTTTCTCAGGGTATATGCCCAGTAGTGGGATTGCTGGGTCATATGGTCGTTCTATTTTTAGTTTTTTAAGGAACATCCATACTGTTCTCCATAGTGGCTGTATCAATTTACATCCCCACCAACAGTGCAAGAGAGTTCCCTTTTCTCCACACCCTCTCCAGCATTTGTTGTTGAGGATATTTTGATGATGGCCATTCTGACTGGTGTAAGGTAATACCTCATTGTAGTTTTCATTTGCATTTCTCTAATGATTAGTGATGTTGAACATCCTTTCATGTGTTTGTTGGCAGTCTGTATATCTTCTTTGGAGAAATGTCTATTTAGGTCTTCTGCCCATTTTTGGATTGGGTTGTTTGTTTTTTTGATATTGAGCTGCATGAGATGCTTGAATATTTTGGAGATTAATCGTTTGTTAGTTGCTTCATTTGAAAATATTTTCTCCCATTCTGAGGGTTGTCTTTTCATCTTGTTTATGGTTTCCTTTGCTGCACAAAAGCTCTTAAGTTTCATTAGGTCCCATTTGTTTATTTTTCTTTTTATTTCCATTTCTCTAGGAGGTGGGTCCAAAAGGATCTTGCTGTGATTTATGTCATAGAGTGTTCTGCTTATGTTTTCCTCTAAGAGTTTTATAGTGTTTGGCCTTACATTTAGGTCTCAAATCCATTTTGAGTTTATTTTTGTGTATGGTGTTAGGGAGTGTTCTAATTTCATTCTTTTACATGTAGCTGTCCAGTTTTCCCAGCACCACTTATTGAAGAGGCTGTCTTTTCTCCATTGTATACCCTTGCCTTCTTTATCAAAGATAAGGTGACCATATGTGCGTGGGTTTATCTCTGGGCTTTCTATCCTGTTCCACTGATCTATATTCCTGTTTTTTTTGCCAGTACCATACTGTATTGATTACTGTAGCTTTGTAGTATGGTCTGAAGTCAGGGAGCCTGATTCCTCCAGCTCCGTTTTTCTTTCTCAATATTGTGTTGGCTATTCAGGGTCTTTTGTGTTTCTATACAAATTGTGAAATTTTTTGTTCTAGTTCTGTAAAAAATGCCATTGGTAGTTTGATAGGGATTGCTCTGAATCTGTAGATTGCTTTCGGTAGTGTAGTCATTTTCACAATGTTGATTCTTCCAATCCAAGAACATGGTATATCTCTCCATCTGTTTGTATCATCTTTAATTTCTTTCATTGGTGTCTTATAATTTTCTGCATTCAGGTCTTTTGTCTCCCTAGGTAGGTTTATTCCTAGGTATTTTATTCTTTTTGTTGCAATGGTAAATGGGAGTGTTTCCTTAATTTCTCTTTCAGGTTTTTCATCATTAGTGTATAGGAATGCAAGAGATTTCTGTGCATTAATTTTGTATCCTGCTGCTTTACCAAATTCATTGAATAGCTCTAGTAGTTTTCTGTTAGCATCTTTAGGATTATCTATTTATAGTATCATGTCATCTGCAAACAGTGACAGCTTTACTTCTTCTTTTCCAATTTGGATTCCTTTTATTTATTTTTCTTCTCTGATTGCTGTGGCTAAAACTTGCAAAACTATGTTGAATAGTAGTGGTGAGAGTGGGCAACCTTGTCTTGTTCCTGATCTTAGTGGAAATGGTTTCAGTTTTTCACCATTGAGAATGATGTTGGCTGTGGGTTTGTCATATATGGCCTTTATTATGTTGAGGTAAGTTCCTTCTATGCCTACCTTCTGGAGGGTTTTTATCATAAATGGATGTTGAATTTTGTCAAAAGGTTTTTCTGCATCTATTGAGATGATCATATGGTTTTCATCCTTCAATTTGTTAATATGGTGTATCACATTGATTGATTTGCATATATTGAAGAATCCTTGCATTCCTGGAATAAACCCCACTTGATCATGGTGTATGATCCTTTTAATGTGCTGCTGGATTCTGTTTGCTAGTATTTTGTTGAGGATTTTTGCATCTATATTCATCAATGATACTGGTCTTTAGTTTTCTTTTTTTGTGACACCTTTGTCTGGTTTTGGTATCAGGGTGTTGGTGGCCTTGTAGAATGAGTTTGGGAGTACTCCTCCCTCTGCTATATTTTGGAAGAGTTTGAGAAGGATAGGTGTTAGCTCTTCTCTAAATGTTTGATAGAATTCGCCTGTGAAGCCACCTGGTCCTGGGCTTTTGTTTGTTGGAAGATTTTTAATCACAGTTTCAATTTCATTACTTGTGATTGGTCTGTTCATATTTTCTATTTCTTCCTGGTTCAGTCTCAGAAAGTTGTGTTTTTCTAAGAATTTGTCCATTTCTTCCAGGTTGTCCATTTTATTGGCATATAGCTTCTTGTAGTAATCTCTCATGATCTTTTGTATTTCTGCAGTGTCAGTTGTTACTTCTCCTTTTTCATTTCTAATTCTGTTGATTTGAGTCTTCCTTTTCTTCTTGATGAGTCTGGCTAATGGTTTATCAGTTTTGTTTATCTTCTCAAAGAACCAGCTTCTAGTTTTATTGATCTTTGCTATTGTTTCCTTCATTTCTTTTTCATTTATTTCTGATCTGATCTTTATGATTTCTTTCTTTCTGCTAATTTTGGGGGGTTTTTTGTTCTTCTTTCTCTAATTGCTTTAGGTGTAAGTTTAGCTTGTTTATTTGAGCTTTTTCTTGTTTCTTGAGGTAGGATTGTATTGCTATAAACTTCCCTCTTAGAACTGCTTTTGCTGCATCCCATAGGTTTTGGGTTGTCGTGTTTTCATTGTCATTTGTTTCTAGGTATTTTTTTATTTCCTCTTTGATTTCTTCAGTGATCTCTTGGTTATTTAGTAGCATATTGTTTGGCCTCCATGTGTTTGTATTTTTTACAGTTTTTTTCCTGTAATTGGTATCTCATCTCATAACGTTGTGGTCAGAAAAGATACTTAATACAATTTCAATTTTCTTCAATTTACAAGGCTCGATTTGTGACCCACGATATGATCTATCCTGGTGAATGTTCCATGAGCACTTGAGAAGAAAGTGTATTCTGTTGTTTATGGATGGAATGTCCTATAAATATCAATTAAGTCCATCTTGTTTAATGTATCATTTAAAGCTTGTGTTTCCTTATCTATTTTCATTTTGGTTGATCTGTCCATTGGTGAAATTGGGGTGTTAAAGTCCCCTACTGTTATTGTGTTACTGTCGATTTCCCCTTTTATGGCTGTTAGCATTTGCCATATGTATTGAGGTGCTCCTGTGTTGGGTGCATAAGTATTTACAATTGTTATATCTTCTTCTTGGATCGATCCCTTGATCATTATGTAGTGTCCTTCTTTGTCTCTTGTAATAGTCTTTATTTTAAAGTCTATTTTGTCTCATATGAGAATTGCTACTCCAGCTTTCTTTTGATTTCCATTTGCATGGAATATCTTTTCCCATCTCCTCACTTTCAGTCTGTATGTGTCCCTAGGTCTGAAGTGGGTCTCTTGTAGACAGCATATATATGGGTCTTCTTTTTGTATCCATTCAGCCAGTCTATGTCTTTTGGTTGGAGCATTTAATCCATTTACATTTAAGGTAATTATTGATATGTATGGTCCTATTACCATTTTCTTAATTGTTTTGGGTTTGTTATTGTAGATCTTTTCCTTCTCTTGTGTTTCCTCCCTAGAGAAATTCCTTTAGCATTTGTTGTAAAGCTGGTTTGGTGGTGTTGAATTCTCTTAGCTTTTGCTTGTCTGTAAAGGTTTTAATTTCTCCATCAAATCTGAATGAGATCCTTGCTGGGTAGAGTAATCTTGGTTTTAGGTTTTTCCCTTTCATCACTTTAAATATGTCCTGCCACTCCCTTTGGGCTTGCAGAGTTTCTGCTGAAAGATCAGCTGTTACCCTTATGGGGATTCCCTTGAATGTTATTTGTTACTTTTCCCTTGCTGCTTTTAATATTTTTTCTTTGTGTTTAATTTTTGATAATTTGATTAATATGTGTCTTGTCATGTTTCTCCTTGGATTGATGGGACCCCCTTGTGCTTCCTGGACTTGACTGACTATTTCCTTTCCCATATTAGGGAATTTTTCAACTATAATCTCTTCAAATATTGTCTCAGTCCCTTTCTTTTTCTCTTCTTCTTCTGGGACCACTATAATTCAATTTTTGGTGCATTTAATGTTGTCCCAGGGGTCTCTGAGACTGTCCCCAATTCTTTTCATTCTTTTTTCTTTATTCTGCTCTGCAGTAGTTATTTCTACTATTTTATCTTCCAGGTCATTTATCCATTCTTCTGCCTCAGTTATTCTGTTATTTATTCCTTCTAGAGAATTTTTAATTTCATTTATTGTGCTGTTCATCATTGCTTGTTTGTTCTTTAGTTCTTCTAGGTCCTTGTTAAACGTTTCTTGTATTGTCTCCATTCTATTTCCAAGATTTTGGATCCTCTTTACTATCATTACTCTGAATTCTTTTTCAGGTAGACTGCCTATTTCCTCTTCATTTGTTTGGTCTGGTGGGTTTTTACCTTGCTCCTTCATCTGCTGCATATTTCTCTGTCTTCACATTTTTTTTTAACTTACTGTGTTTGGGGTCTCCTTTTCACAGGCCACAGGTTTGTAGTTCCCATTGTTTTTGGTGTCTGCCCCCAGTGAGTAAGGTTGGTTCAGTGGATTGTGTAGGCTTCCTGGTATAGGGGACTGGTGCCTGTGTTCTGGTGGATGAGGCTGTGTCTTGTCTTTCTGGTGGGCAGGACCGCATCCGGTGGTGTGTTTTGGGGTGTCTGTGAACTTAGTATGATTTTAGGCAGCCTCTCTGCTAATGGGTGGGGTTGTGTTCCTGTCTTGCTAGTTGTTTGCCATGGGGTGAGCTTGCTGGTCGTTGAGTGGAGCTGGGTCTTAGCATTGAGATGGAGATCTCTGGAAGAGCTCTCACCGATTAATATTACACGGGGCCAGGAGGTCTCTGGTGGACCAATGTCCTGAACTCGGCTCTCCCACCTCAGAGGCTCAGGCCTGACACCTGGCTGGAGCAGCAAGACCCTGTCAGCCACACAGTGTGTGCCAGAGCAGAGATCCCAGTCATGGTGCTGCTGGTGGTCCTGTCTGGCCAGGGAACACAGTTGTTTGGCAGTTTTGACTGATTTGGGTCTCCAGTCAAAGGGCCCTACCAGTGCATTTTACCGCTTCGCTTCAGCGGGAAAGCAAATACGCAGCCTCCGTTAGTGCCCATCCAGGAGCCTGGCCAGAGGGGCCAGAGGGGCTCTGAACTCTTGACAGGTAATTACCTTCTCAGAAGCAGGAAACGTCTTTCTTGTTAGAAGGAGTATTTATTTTCTGATTTCAAAATTAGCAAATTGTCTTGGATCCCAACAAACTAGCAAGTATCCAACAGGACCAGGAGTGCCCTGGAATTCCACTGGGGATTCGATTTATACAGGATTCATTACATGCTGGATTTATTGCAAGTGCTAAGTAGGAAAAGTCCTGGGGGTCAGTGGCAGTTTATAAGTGGGGGTCTGACCTAGTTATGGAAGACTTCTTGAAGGAAGAGGCATTTGAGCTGAGATGAAGAATGGGTGTTACCGAGGCAGGAAGCATACTCCTAGCAGGTAGGAGTGGGGCCGCCTGGCTGAGCCCCACTATGGGAGAGGGTGTGACTGGAGCTGAGGCTGGAGGCAGAAGGGACTGGACAAGGCAGGTCAGACAGGCTGCAGGGAGGATTTTAGTCCTCATCCTTGCCACCTGGGGAAGCAAGTGGGTGATGTGATCGTATCTGGAAAAAGCACATTAGCCACAGTGTAGAGGATGGATTGCAGGGGGGGCAGAATTACTGACAGGAAACCCCTTAGAAATAATGGCAGTGTCAGCAATAAATTCCCAGGGATCTTACCTGGCCATCCCATGTATCCCAGAATATACCAGAGCAACCCAGGAAAAGGTGCTTCCACGAACCTAAAATACTCATACACCACACCTCCTGCCCCCCTCCCAGTCACTCTCTAGCCCCCTTCTCTGCTTTACCTTTTTTTTTTTTTTTTTTTTTTTAACGGTATGCAGGCCTCTCACTGTTGTGGCCTCTCCCACTGCGGAGCACAGGCTCCGGACGTGCAGGCTCAGCGGACATGGCTCACGGGCCCAGCCGCTCCGCGGCATGTGGGATCTTCCCGGACCGGGGCACGAACCCGTGTCCCCTGCATCGGCAGGTGGACTCTCAACCTGCACTTTCTCTGGTTGCGGTGAGTGGGAGCTACTCTTTTTGTGGTGCGCAGCAGGTGGACTCTTCCCTGCGCCACCAGGGAAGCCCATGCTTTGTCTTTTTTTTTTACTTTCATTGCCATTATTTTCTCTGCTATTATATATTCATTTATTTGTTGTTTACTTGCCAGGTATCTGTCACCCCCTCTAGCACGTGAGCTTCACGAGGGCAGGCACCTTGTCTCCTATCTTCCTTGATATAGTACAGCCCCTGCACCCTGCACAGTGACTGGCACACAGCAGGTGTTCAGTAAAGGCACCGAGTGTGGGTGTGAGTGAATGAGAAGTTGGGGTGTTAGGACAGCTTATGGCGGTGAGCTGGACCCAGGCTGGCCCTCCAGTAGGTGGTGGCAATTAACAAGGCTCTTGGCTCAATCCTGAAATATAAAGACTTGGAATTCTCAGTGCCAGAGAGGGTTAACTTCCTTCTGAGTGGATCTGAAGGCCAGGGAGTTGGGGAAAGGTCTCCATTTGGTATATGAGGACAAAGAAGTAAAATGACTCAGAAGAGATCAGCTCAGAACCAGGCAGCAGGGGTAAGAATGAATTCACCAAAGATACCCAACTCAGCTCCACACACTCATGGGTTTGTAATAGATAATGAGATAATGATGATGATGATGATGAAGATGATGGTTAACATTAATGTAAGTCACAATGGTATTTACCAGATATTGTTCTGAGCATTTTACTGTATTAACTCATTTAATCCTTACAGCAATCCTATGAGGTGGGTAATGTGGTTATCCCCGTTTTATAGCAGGGAAAGTCGAGGCACAGAGAGGTTAGGCAACTTGCCAAGGTGACAAGCCCCAGAAGTGGCTGAGCAGGGATTGGAGCAGGTGATCCTGGGCACTGTACCCAAGCAAAACGCCTCCCTAACATCCTGCCACCCAGCCAGACACAGTGCCGCAGATGCTTCTGGTCCCAAGACCAGAGTCGAGCTGACCCACTCCTGCCCTCCTGTTTCATGAATTCACGTTCAGACCACAAATTTCCCTTAGTGCATTGTTCCCTGGTGAGTGGTGTGCCCTAATGATTAAGCAAACATGGGCTATGGAATCAGATGGACTTAGGTTCAAATCCCAGCTCAGCCACTTCCTAACTAAGCAGGGAAGGATAAGTGATGTCACCTTTCTGAGCCTCATTTGCCCCATCTGCCAAATGGAGCTAACGATGTTTCACCCCCGGAATGGCTGTGGGGACTGAGCGAGCAAATCCGCCCGAGCGTGCAGCCCCTTGCCTACTCGTGGTGCGCATGGAGGAGATAGCTTCTCTTTTACTGCTTGCCTACTCTTGATCCCTCTGTCTCCTTCTGCTTCCCGCCAGCTCACCTCCCACCCCAAACCAGCAGCCTGCTCACCGACCTTGCCAGAACTCAAAGTTGGGAGAAATTAAAAGCCCAGTGGGATCCCTGCAGGCTCTGCCAGCCTAACAACACAGCCAATTAAAAATCTCTTGGATTTGAGTTCTGAGCAAATCGGAGCTTTAAAAAAAGTCCCAAACTTTAAACCCCACTGACGGGCTTCCCTGGTGGCGTAGTGTTTACGAATCCTCCTGCCAATGCAGGGGACGCGGGTTCTATCCCTGGCCTGGGAAGATCCCAAATGCCGCGGAACAACTAAGCCCGTGCGCCACAACTACTGAGCCTGCGCTCTAGAGCCTGAGCACCGCAACAAGAGAAGCCACCGCAATGAGATGCCCGCGCACCACAAAAAGAGTAGCTCCCGCTCACCGCAACCAGAGAAAGCGCTCGCACAGCAACGAAGATTCAACGCCTCCAAAAATAAATTAATTAATTAAAAAAAAACCCACTGAGGAGCTAAGTCTGGTACCCCACGAAGCTATGTTTTTTTTAAGTCCTTTGAGCGTCGGCATTATTGAGAGGTAAGAGTTCTGAGTACCTGCATCTTAGGGCTGCCCAGTCCTCTCAAAGGGCTCAAAGTCAAAGGAGATGTTAAAAATACACGTGCCACAGGCAAATGCAAACTGAGGGACAGTCTCCGAACAACTGGTCTAGACGCTTCAAAATGTCAGGGTCATAAATGACAAAAAAAAAAAAAAAAAAAGTGCTGAGGAACTGTTTCAGATTAAAAGGGACAAAAAAGAAATGACAAATAAAAGCACTGCGTGATTCTGGATTTTTTTTTAAATGGGGGGGAGGGACAGTTAGGGAAATTTGCCACAAACTGTGGATTAGATGATAATATTGTCTCAATTATCCTGAATTTGATAATTATGTTGCAGTTATGTAAGAGAATTTCCTTGTTCTTAGGACATAAGCAGCGGTAAAGAGGCATCACGTTTACAGCTTCTCAAATGATTCAGAAAAAAAATAATATGCATATTTATATATGGAAAGAGAGAAATGACTGAGCAAATGGGACAAAGGATATACATGAATCCTTAGCACTATCCTTGCAACTTTTCTGTGAGAGCGGAATTATTTCAAAGTGAAAAAAAATTTTTAATGCAGATTCCTGTGTTACATTCCCCCCTTCCTGGAGAGCCCAACTCATTGGATCTTTGGAAGGACCCAGGAATCTGCAAGCTCCCCAGAGGATTCTGGCATGCAGGAAGCCTGACTGTAAGTCCAGCTCTGCAGAAAGCTGGGGGCCTTCTTTCCCAGTCAGAGGGCAGAGGCACAGCCCCTCCAGTTTTTACCTTCTTTTCCCCACCTGTTCCAGGCAACAATCAAGGAGCCACTAATGGAAGGTTTTGCAAACCAACAGCATGGGAGGTTCCTCCAGATTTTTGTCAAGAGCAGAGCTTGCTGCGAACCTCTAGCCCACTTATAATTACATGACTTAAAATACAATTTGCTAAAGACAATCTGCTGAGGAAGGGAGATAGAAGAAATAAAATGAGAGTAAGGAAGAAGCCTACCAAGACAGGCTAAAGGGGCACCCTGGGGGACCAGACAGCTCCTGTGTGTTTGTTTCATCAGGGATCATGATGACATCACTTGGCTTTAATCCTCCTTAGTCATCTTCATTTGGAGACATTGGCAGCAGCTGCCATTTCTTTTTTTTTTTTTTTTCTTTCAGGGTTTTCTTTTTTTTTTCTTTTTGGCTGCATTGGGTCTTCGTTGCTACATACGAGCTTTCTCTAGTTGCAGCGAGCAGGGGTTACTCTTCGTTGCGGTGTGCGGGCTTCTCATTGCGGTGGCTTCTTTTGTTGCAGAGCACAGGCTATAGGCACGCCGGCTTCAGTAATTGCGGCATGCAGGCTCAGTAGTTGTGGCTCACGGGCTCTAGAGCACAGGCTCAGTAGTTGTGGTGCACGGGTTAAGTTGCTCCGTGGCATTTGGGATCTTCCCAGGCCAGGGCTCGAACCCATGTCCCCTACATAGGCAGGCGGATTCTTAACCATTATGCCACCAGAGAAGCCCAGTAGCTGCCATTTCTTAATGCATGGGTGGGACCAACAGCTCAGCTCAGTGTTGGTGTTCAAATATGCCAGGACACTGTCTCACAAGACAGGGCTGCCTCTCACAAGCAGAGCCTCGGGAAAAGTGATGACACCCCAAAAGGCAATTAGGAGGAAAACAACTTGGGTGGAAGCACAACCTAGACTTTCCAGAGGCTTGCAAACTGCTTTGACCAGGACCCATAATAAGGAATGCATTTACACCACAATCTGGTTCACTCTAACACACACACACACACTGACAGACATGAAACGCTCCATCCTCATCCCAGGAAGGCTTTATTGTCCCATCTTCTGGGAGTGCTGTCTGCAGAGAGCCTCCAGCTGTCAGCCCCTTGGACTGAGTCCCTGCCTTATCTTCATGGAGCCTCCTTGCTCAAAGTCACACCTCTTTCCCGAGGTGGTTCATGTCCAGTGAGGGGAAGATAAAAGCCTGGCCATCTTAGCCCAACTCAGGACAATTTCTGAAGAGCCATTTTAACTCCCAGATTCCCTGTGGGGTTAGTCAAGATCATTGTTAGACCTCCATCCCAGCTTGATCTCTCCCCCTGCCCACTCCTGCTTCTTTCCCCTCCTTTCCACAGGAGTTGATCTCAAGAACACTCCCTCATAAACCTTCCAAACACTAAATTCTGTCTCAGGGTCTGCTTCCTTGGAGAACATAACCTGGGACCCACATAATTAAAACAAGAGTTCAACAAAACCAATATTTATCCTTTCTCTGTGTCATGCATTCTCATATAATCTGTGTTATTTCATTTTTTTAAATGTTGGTCATGATCCAATAAATTGATTTCATGACTCAGCCATGGCTTGAAAATGCTAGTCTGGACTATGCCCATGAAGCATGGAGTATGGTCAGTGTATCCTTTGGGCTGTCCTTATCTGCAAGTAAAAGAATGCCTGACTAGGGACTTCCCTGGTGGTCCAGTGATTAAGACTCCATGTTCCCAATGCAGGGGACTTGGGTTTGATCCCTGGTCAGGGAACTAGATCCCACATGCCTCAACTAAAGATCCTGCATGCTGCAACTAAGACCCGGTGCAGCCAAATAAATAAATAAATAAATAAATAAAAGAATGCCTGACTAAACATGGATTAAATAATAGAGGTTTACTTTCTACACAAGAAAATATTTGGCAATAGGTGGTTCCAGAGTTTGTTCATGACTCAACACCTTCATCAAAAACCCAGGTTCTTTCCATATTTCTTCTCCACCATCCTTGACATGTTGGCCATGTCTTCTCATAGTCACAAGATGGCTGCCATTGTTCCAGGCATCATGTCCTTATACAACCACCTCCAAAGGGGTGGGAAGCATCCCTTCACACATTTCTTTCAATTCAAGAAGAAAAAATTCTGCAGAAGCCCCAGGAGCAGACTTCCCCTTATTTCTCATTAGCCAGAACTGGGTCATTGTTCATGTCTAAGTCAATCCCTGCCATCCAATACCTAAGGTTCCATTAGCAAAAACAAAAAGGCAAATGAAGATTAGTAAACAACCAACAAGGACTGCCACAGTTCATGTCAGGTACCCCATTCGGCCCTTATTTCTTTCTAGGGTCCAATGTCGAAGACCCTGTGGTTGGGCAGAGTCATTGATCTCTGGCAGATTCACAGCAACCATACCACCATACCAGACATCACTAGTTGATCACAGCAATCTTTCCCACTGAGCAGGAATGTGATTTCACAATGTGTCCCAACAAAATACTCCATGCACCTATTAGAATTAAAACCTGAGATAAAATCTGGTTCCTGCCCTGGCCTCTAGAGCAGAGGATAACAATGGAAGCTGAAGGGCTTCCCTGGTGGCGCAGTGGTTGAGAGTCTGCCTGCCGATGCAGGGGACATGGGTTCGTGCCCCGGTCCAGGAAGATCCCACATGCCGCAGAGCGGCTGGGCCCGTGAGACATGGCTGCTGAGCCTGAGCGTCCAGAGCCTGTGCTCTGCAATGGAAGAGGCCACAACAGTGAGAGGCCTGTGTACCACAAAAACAAAGGAAGCTGAGATGAGGGAGAGTTAACCAGTTTTTGCTCAGTATTTTCAGAACACTCTCTGACTCACGCATCCTTCCTTCTCTCCTCACTTGGAATATTTCTTTCTTCCCTTGGCCTATCTAAATCCCACTTGTTCTTTAAAGAGGTCCAACTCAAGCCCGATTCCTCCAGGAAGTCTCCCCGGGTATCCCACTCTTGTCTAAAATTATTCACCGAACCCACTGATCAATCTTAACATGACTCGAAGGGGGATAACCAGACATTGTGTGCCTGCTGATGTGAGGCAGAGGAAGCATGCCTAAAGGTATTCTTGCCCAAATAACCAACCTGAATCAAATCCAGCCTCAAGATTAACTACCAGTTTATAAGAAATACAGGAACTAACATTAAATGATACATGGGATATAATGATCTAGAATGTAATGTAGTATAATGACACATGGGATATAAAAATCTAGAATGTCAGTAACTAAAGAACCAATGACCTAGTGCCTTTAGCAAGTAAATGACATTTTAAAAAGGAGCAGAGGGCTTCCCTGTTGGCGCAGTGGTTGAGAGTCCACCTGCCAATGCAGGGGACACGGGTTCATGCCCCAGTCTGGGAAGATACCACATGCCATGGAGCGGCTGGGCCCGTGAGCTGTGGCTGCTGAGCCTGTGCGTCCAGAGCCTGTGCTCCACAACAGGAGAGGCCACAACAGTGAGAGGCCTGCGTACCGCAAAAAAAAAAAAAAAAAAAAAAAGTCAAAATATATGTGTGAAGCTATGGTTTTTATATGCCTGAAAATTGGCAAAATATCAAAGATGATGGAATTAAATTATGTTGTATTGATGTGCCAGTGATGTCTAAATGAATAATTTTTAAAAACATGCATAGTTAAGAAATTGCTATATATTTATTGCATAAAATTTGTTTTTCTTGCCTTCATTTTAGAAAAACCACTCACCCTATTGTTATAATCAAGATTTTTAAATAATTTCTGTGCTATTGGCAGTAATGATCTAAAGGAATAAAAAATAAATTGAAATTATATATCAAAGAACACAAAGTGTGAATATATTTTCAGGAGAAGTGTAAATTAAAGTAAATTTTTAAAAATCAGCAAATTAAAATTATTTTAGATGTTTTCCAAAGTAATTCTTCTAGAATATTTTATCAGTTTTTTCAGTTAAAATTAAATAATTTATTAAATTATCTTTTGAAATCAAAAGTCAAAATGCAAATGGCAAATTAAAATAACGTTTTAAAATAAGTTGTTTAAATAAAGTTACAGGGAGACAGCAGAAGCAAGAAGAACTACAATCCTGCAGCCTGTGGAACAAAAACCACATTCACAGAAAGACAGACAAGATGAAAAGGCAGAGGTCTAGGTACCAGATGAAGGAACAAGATAAAACCACAGAAAAACAACTAAATGAAGTGGAGATAGGCAACCTTCCAGAAAAAGAATTCAGAATAATGATAGTGAAGATGATCCAGGACCTCAGAAAAAGAATGAATGCAAAGATTGAGAAGATGAAAGAAATATTTAACAAAGACCAAGAAGAATTAAAGAACAAACAAACAGAGATGAACAATACAATGACTGAAATTAAAACTACACTAGAAGGAATCAATAGAATAACTGAGGCAGAAGAACGGATAAGTGACCTGGAAGACAGAATGGTGGAATTCACTGCCATGGAACAAAATAAAGAAAAAAGAATGAAAAGAAATGAAGACAGCCTAAGAGACCTCTGGGACAACATTAAATGCAACAACATTCGCATTGTAGAGGTCCCAGAAGGAGAAGAGAGAGAGAAAGCACCCTAGAAAATATTTGAAGAGATTATAGTCGAAAACTTCCCTAACATGGGAAAGGAAATAGCCACCCAAGTCCAGGAAGCGCAGAGTCCCATACAGGATAAACCCAAGGAGAAACATGCCGAGACACATAGTAATCAAATTGGCAAAAATTAAAGACAAAGAAAAATTATTGAAAGCAGCAAGGGAAAAATGACAAATAACATACAAGGGAACTCCCATAAGGTGAACAGCTGATTTCTCAGCAGAAACTCTACAAGCCAGAAGGGAGTGGCATAACATACTTAAAGTGATGAAAGGGAAGAACCTACAACCAAGATTACTCTACCCAGCAAGGATCTCATTCAGATTTGATGGAGAAATCAAAAGCTTTACACACAAGCAAAAACTAAGAGAATTCAGCACCACCAAACTAACTTTACAACAAATGCTAAAGGAACTTCTCTAAGTGGGAAACACAAGAGAAGAAAAAGACCTACAAAAACAAACCCAAAACAAGTAAGAAAATGGTCATAGGAACATACATATCAATAATTACCTTAAATGTGAATGGATTAAATGCTCCAACCAAAAGACACAGTCTTGTTGAATGGATACAAAAACAAGACCCATATATATGCTGTCTACAAGAGACCCACTTTTGACCTAGGGACACATACAGACTGAAAGTGAAGGAATGGAAAAAGATATTCCATGCAAATGGAAATCAAAAGAAAGCTGGAGTAGCAATACTCATATCAGAAAAAATAGACTTTAAAATAAAGAATGTTACAAGAGACAAGGAAGGACACTACATAATGATCAAGGGACCAATCCAAGAAGAAGATATAGCAATTATAAATATATATGCACCCAACATAGGAGCACCTCAATACATAAGGCAACTGCTAACAGCTATAAAAGAGGAAATCAACAGTAACACAATAATAGTGGGGGACTTTAACACCTCACTTACACCAATGGATAGGTCATCCAAAATGAAAATAAATAAGGAAACAGAAGCTTTAAATGACACAATAGACCAGATAGACTTAATTGATATTTATAGGACATTCCATCCAAAAACAGCAGATTACACTTTCTTCTCAAGTGCGCACGGAACATTATCCAGGACAGATCATATTGTGGGTCACAAATCAAGCCTCAGTAAATTCAAGAAAATTGAAATCATATCAAGCATCTTTTCTGACCACAACGCTATGAGATTAGAAATGAATTACAGGGGAAAAAACGTAAAAAACACAAACACATGGAGGCTAAACAATACATTACTAAATAACCAAGAGATCACTGAAGAAATCAAAGAGAAAATAAAAAAATACCTAGAGACAAATGACAATGAAAACACGACCATCCAAAACCTATGAGATACAGCAAAAGCAGTTCTAAGAGAGAAGTTTATAGCTATACAAGCCTACCTCAAGAAACAAGAAAAATCTCAAACAATCTAACCTTACACCTAAAGGAACTAGAGAAAGAAGAACAAACAAAACCCAAAGTTAGCAGAAGGAAAGAAATCATAAAGATCAGAGCAGAAATAAATGCAATAGAAACAAAGAAAACAATAGCAAACATCAATCAAACTAAAAGCTGGTTCTTTGAGAATATAAACAAAATTGATAAACCATTAGCCAGACTCATCAAGAAAAAGAGGGAGAGGACTCAAATCAATAAAATTAGAAATGAAAAAGGAGAAGTTACAACAGACAACACAGAAATACAAAGCATCCTAAGAGACTACTAGAAGTAACTCTATGCCAAAAAAATGGACAACCTGGAAGAAATGGACAAATTCTTAGAAAGGTATAACCTTCCAAGACTGAACCAGGAAGAAATAGAAAATATGAACAGACCAATCACAAGTAATGAAATTGAAACTGTGATTAAAAATCTTCCAACAAACAAAAGTCCAGGACCAGATGGCTTCACAGGTGAATTCTATCAAACATTTAGAGAAGAGTTAACACCCATCTTTCTCAAACTCTTCCAAAAAATTGCAGAGGAAGGAACACTCCCAAACTCATTCTAGGAGGCCACCATCACCCTGATACCAAAACCAGACAAAGATACTACAAAAAAAGAAAATTACAGACCAATATCACTGATGAATATAGATGCAAAAATCCTCAACAAAATACTAGCAAACAGAATCCAACAACACATTAAAAGGATCATACACCATGATCAAGTGGGTTTTATCCCAAGGATGCAAGGATTCTTCAGTATATGCAAATCAATCCATGTGATACACCATATTAACAAATTGAAGAATAAAAACCATATGATCATCTCAATATATGCAGAAAAAGCTTTTGACAAAATTCAACACCCATTTATGATAAAAACTCTCCAGAAAGTGGGCATAGAGGGAACCTACCTCAAAATAATAAAGACCATATACGATAAACCCACAGCAAACATCATTCTCAATGGTGAAAAACTGAAAGCATTTCCTCTAAGATCAGGACAAGACAAGGATGTCCACTCTCACCACTATTATTCAACATAGTTTTGGAAGTCCTAGCCACAACAATCAGAGAAGAAAAAGAAATAAAAGGAATACAAATTGGAAAAGAAGTAAAACTGTCAATGTTTGCAGATGACATGATACTATACATAGAGAATTTTAAAGATGCCACCAGAAAACTACTAGAGCTAATCAATGAATTTGGTAAAGTTTCAGGATACAAAATTAATGCACAGAAATCTCTTGCATTCCTATACACTAATGATGAAAATCTGAAGGAGAAATTAAGAAAACACTCCCATTTACCACTGCAACAAAAAGAATAAAATACCTAGGAATAAACCTACCTAGGGAGACAAAAGACCTCTATGCAGAAAACTATAAGACACTGATGAAAGAAATTAAAGATGGCACCAACAAATGGAGAGATATACCTTGTTCTTGGATTGGAAGAATCAATACTGTGAAAATGACTATACTACCCAAAGCAATCACAGATTCAATGCAATCCCTATCAAATTACCAATGGCATTTTTATGGAACTACAACAAAAAGTCTTAAAATTTGTATTTAGACAAAAAAGACCCCGAATAGCCAAAGCAGTCTTGAGAGAAAAAAATGGAGCTGGAGGAATCAGACTCCCTGACTTCAGACCATACTACAAAGCTACAGTAATCAAGACAATATAGTACTGGCACAAAAACAACAACATAGATCAATGGAACAAGATAGAAAGCCCAGAGATAAACCCACGCACCTATGGTCAACTAATCTATGACAAAGGAGGCAAGGATATACAATGGAGAAAAGACAGTCTCTTCAATAAGTGGTGCTGGGAAAACTGGATAGCTACATGTAAAAGAATGAAATTAGAACACTCCCTAACACCATACACAAAAATAAACTCAAAATGGATTCGAGACCTAAATGTAAAACCAGACACTAGAAAATTCTTAGAGGAAAACATAGGAAGAACACTCTTTGACATAAATCACAGCAAGATCTTTTTTGATCCACCTCCTAAAGTAATGGAAATAAAAACAAAAATGAACAAATGGGACCTAATGAAACTTAAAAGCTTTTGCACAGCAAAGGAAACCATAAACAAGACGAAAAGACAACCCGCAGAATGGCAGAAGATATTTGCAAACAAATCAACGGACAAAGGATTAATCTCCAAAATATATAAACAGCTCATGCAGCTCGATATTAAAAAAACAAACAACCCAATCCAAAAATGGGCAGAAGACCTAAATAGACATTTCTCCAAAGAAGACAAACAGATGGCCAAGAGGCACATGAAAAGCTGCTCAACATCACTAATTATTAGAGAAATGAAAATCAAAACTACAATGAGGTATCACCTCGCACCAGTTAGAATGGGCGTCATCAGAAAATCTACAAACAACAAATGCTGGAGAGGGTGTGGAGAAAAGGGGACCCTCTTGCACTGTTGGTGGGAAAGTAAATTGATACAGCCACTATGGAGAACAGTATGGAGGTTCCTTAAAAAACTAAAAATAGAACTACCATATGATCCAGCAATCCCACTACTGGGCATATACCCTGAGAAAACCATAATTCAAAAAGACACATGCACCCCAATGTTCATTGCAGCAGTATTTACAATAGCCAGGTCATGGAAGCAACCTAAATGCCCATTGACAGATGAATGGATAAAGAAAATGTGGTACATATATACAATGGAATATTACTCGGCCATAAAAAGGAACAAAACTGGGTCATTTGTTGAGATGTGGATGAATCTAGAGACTGTCGTACAGAGTGAAGTAAGTCAGAAAGAGAAAAAAAAATATCATATATTAACGCATATATGTGGAACCTAGAAAAATGGTACAGATGAACCAGTTTGCAGGGCAGAAATTGAGACACAGATGTAGAGAACAAACGTATGGACACCAAGGGGGGAAAGCGGTAGGGGGTGGGGGGGTGAGGTGTGATGAATTGGGAGATTGGGATTGACATATATACACTGATGTGTATAAAATTGATGACTAATAAGAACCTGCTGCATAAAAAAATAAATTAAATTAAATTAAAAATGTTTTTAAAAAAAGAATAAAAATAAAGCTACAGGGACTTCCCTGGTGGTCCAGTGGGTAAGACTCCATGTTCCCAAGACAGGGAGCCTGGGTTCGATCCCTGGTCTGGGAACCAGATCCCACATGCATGCTGCAACTAAGAGTCCACATTCCACAACTAAGAAGGCTGCATGCTGCAACTAACGATCCCTTGTGCCACAAGTAAACATGCCGCAGGTAAGACCCAGCACAGCCGAAATAAATAAATAAATAAATATTTTAAATAAATAAATAAAGCTACAAATATGAATTTTTAATTTAATTAAATCCCAATAAATATTAAAAAATAAAACTGCTAAAAATCTTAGAGTTCAAATGTCTGGAAGTCAATGTAAAGAAACGTATCACACTTCATGCATTTTACATTTGGATCTACATATATTCAAATTTAAGAGTAAATATGAATCATTAATATTTCAAAATGATCCTCTGCTACTGTGTTAGTTATATATTGCTGTGCACCAAATTACCATAAATTTAGTAGTTTAAAACAAGACAGATTTATTATGTCACAACCCAGTTATCCAGACTCAGCTTAGCTGAACCCTCTGCTTCAGAGTCTCTTATAAGACCACAGTCAAGATGTCAGTCAGGGGTGGGGTCTCAGCTGAGACTCAGCTGAAGAAGGACCTACTTCCAAACTCACGTGGTGGTTCAGGACTCGATTCTTTATGGGCTGCCAGAGTGAGAATCTCTGCTCCTTCCTAGCTGTTGGCTGGAGACAATCCTCAGTTTCTTGCCATGTGGGCCTCTCCATATGGTGGCTTACTTCATCAAAGCCAGCAAAGGAGGGTCAATAGGGAGAGTCTGCAAGCAAGACAGTAGTTACAGTTTATGCGGGGTAATCACAGATGTGAAATCCTATCAGCTTGGCTGCATTCTGTTGGTTAAAAGCAAGTCACAGATCCTGCCTACACTCAAGGGTGGAGGATAACACAGGAGTATGAACACCAGAAGGTGAGAATTGGTGGGGGGGAGTGGAATTTTAGAGTCTGTCTCCCACAGTGGCCATGCACGGTGCTTGCAAAGATTACACTAATGTGTGAGTGCATCCAGAGCCACAAATTGGAACACAAGGAGAAGCCTGAGAGTTCTTTATGCATTTATGCTATCAGAGAGGAAGGATTTTGCAAGTTAATACATTGTATTTGCTCTTATCTAAGTGCTTCCAAGTCTCAAATTATCCCTGCACTAGAACCAGAACTAGAATGTTCATCTCCAATGTTGGCAGCAGCACTACCCATGAACCTTCATTGCATTCAGACACAACTGTTACTTTGAGGTCACAGTCTAAGAGATGTGGAGAAGCTTTTCCTGGGGGCTTGAATGATGGTATTCAGGAGAGTACATGTTTAGGACTACAGGTTGCTCTGTGACAGCCCTGGGTGCCAGACTCCAAGTGACAGACATCTCCATGTGTTTTTAATAAATTCTTTCTTTCTTTGTGTATGCTTGTGATATTTGGGGCAGCTTGAGCATCCTAACATGGCAACTGGAGTCCCCCAGAAAGAATAATCCAAGAAAGAGAGAGAGAGCAAGGTAGAAGCCACAATGTCTTTTATGACCGAGTCTTGGAATTCACACACCATCATTTTTGCAATATGCTTCTAGTTACACAGGTCATTCCTGTTCAGTGTGGGAGAGTTCTACACAAGGGTATTGTGGTAGGCAGAATTCTAAAATAGCCCCTAAGACTCCCACCCCTTGGTGTGCATGCCCTGTAGAATCTCCTCCCCTTGAGTGTCAGTGGGACTTGTGAATATAATGGGATTTCACTCTCTCGCTTATGTTACATTATTTGGCAGAAGAGATTTTGCAGATATAGTTAAGGTCCCTAATCAGATGGCTTTCAGTTCATCAAAAGGGAAAATACCCTGGGTGGCCTGACCTAATCAGGTGAGCCCTTAAACGAGACCAGAAAGATTCAAAGCAAAAAAGAAAAGAAAAAGAAAAGATTTCTCCTGCTGGCTTTGAAGAAGTAAATAACTATGTATGAACTACCTGTGGAGAAGGCCATTTAGCAAAGACCTGATAACAGCCTCTAGGAGCTGACAGCGTTGCCCTGTCAACAGCTAGCAAGAAAATGGGGACCTCCATCATACAACCATAAGGCAATGAATTCTGCCAATGATCCATGAGCTCAAAAGAGGACTCTGAACCTCAGATAAGATCACAGCCCCCACTGACACCTCAATTTCAGCCTTGCGAAACCCTGAAAAGAGGACTTCTGACCTACAGAAACTGTGAGAATAAACAGGTGTTGTTTTAAGCTGCTAAATTTATGGTAATTTGTTACACAGCAATAGAAAATGAATACCAGTGTGAACATCAGAAGGCAAGAATTATTGGGAGCCAGCTTGGAGACCGGCTATCAGAAGCTGATGTTGTTAGACTTTTTTGTTTTTTCTCATTGGTGTCCACTTTTCTTCCCTCTCTTATGCATAGGCTTCTTTACACTTCACTCATTCACTCAGCTACTCCTCTCTTGATACCTTCATTGCAGAAACAATTCCTGATCCCCAACTCTATTCACATCCAGTGCTGGTCACTGGGGACAAAGAAGGGAGTCACATGTGTCCCCTGCCCTCCAGGAGCTCCAGACGGGAGCAAGAAGCATTCCATGGTATCCCTTAGCCTTCTTAAATCTACTCCCAACATAACCCATATGTGGTTCAGACCCCAGGACCCTCCAAAAACCAGTTTCAGCACATTGTTCCATCACCAAACCACAAATTTAACCCCTAAAGCACTGAAGTGCAGCAGATTTTGCTGAAGTTTCCAAGTAGAGACCAAGGATGGTATTATATCACATATTACAAGCCAAATGTTATCAAACTTTATATTAAACTTCTTTCTCCTCAAGCTCTGTGATTCAGAATGTCTTCTCCCAATCCTCCCCTGCTAAACATCTTTATTACTCTGAGAAGTTCTTTTTGAGTTTTCATATTCCACTTGGCAAAACAAAAGCCGCGTCAGAAACCAAACCAATATGAATGTGGGTGAAAGAGGGGTTTGCTTCTCTGGTTCTGCAGGCAGTTACACCCTAGCTCTTGTGACCTTGAATGGGGTACTTGCTGTCCCAGTTTCCTGGCCTGCATTCTGGTAAAGTCCCCAAGGGAAGAATGGAGGCTTCTTGGGGACCCAGCCAGGCTTTTGAATTTCTTGGAGGAAGGTGTTAGGTAAACAGCAATTCCAGGTAATGCTGTCTGAGGGCCTTCAGACTGAGGGCATTGGAGCAGGTCAAAGGCCCTGTGGACAGCATCTAAGATCCAGCTTCCAGAACACTACAGTGACCCCCGCCATGGGGTCCCTCTGGGTTTGAGACTGAGTAGCTGGATATCCTGGTCATCATTCTGGAAGCCAGTCCCCCCTGCCCCTCGGTGACATACATCCTCATCATCCTCTCTCGATGAAGGGTCTGTCTTCACTCGCTCCCCACACACTCTCATCCAGGCTTGTGGCTTTAATACCCTCCTTATGATGACTCATCAGTCTCCTGCTTTGCCTTCTCTCCTGAGTCCCAGACTCATTATCCACCTGCTAACTGACACATCCACTGGGACGTCTAATGGGCACAGCAAACTTCCTGTGTCCAAAATGGAACTCTACTTCATCCTCCTCTCTCAACAATGGCCCTCAGGAAAACCTACTTCTCCCCCATCTTGCTCATCTCAATAAATGGTTCCCTCATCATCCACCTAGTTGCTCAAGCCAGAAACCAAGGAATTATCCTTGATTCTTCTCTTTCTCCCATCACCCAACTGTAATTCATCAGCAAATTTTGTTGGCTTTCCTTACTAAATATATCCCCAGTATGTTTTCTTCTCTTTGTCTCCATGGCTCCCACCTTGGTGCATGTCACTGCCATCTCAGGCCAGGGACCGCAGTTGCCTCCTCACCATGCTGCCTGCTTTTTCTCCTGCCACCTCACCATCTATTCTCCACACAGTAACCTGAGAAAATATTACTCCCCTACCTAAGCCCTCCAAGTCATTATGTGGCTGTCAAGCCCCTGCATGACCTGGCCCCTGCCTAGATCTTGAATTTCATCCCCTCCTACTGTCCTTTGTATTCTACTCTAGCCACACTAGCATTCTTTTTGTCCCCTGAACACATCAAGCTTGATCCAACCTCAGGGCCTTTGCACGTGCTGTTTCCTCTGCATGGAATCCTCTCCTCCCTACCACTTATTTGTATAGCTGGCCCCTTCTTGCCATTCAGATCTCAATCCAAAGGTCACCTCCATACACATCCGGTCCTGTCCCTATCTAAAGTTGGCCCACCCGTCTTCCACATCTTGTTATGTTTCCTCCACAGTTCCTATTACTACCTAATTATCTTACTTTTGCTTGATTGTCTTTCCCACTAGAATTTCACTCCAAGAAGTCTCTCTGGTTCACTGTCCCACCTCTAGTGCCTACACCAGTGCCTGACAAACAAGACCTCAGGAAATATCTCTCAAATTCATTCATTCAGTCAGTCAGCACATATTTATTGAGTGCTTGCTGCTCAATGATTCAGGGAGCCCCAGGATACAAGGGGAACCAAGACGTCTGGTGTTGGTGGGTTCAAATTCAGGCTTCACCGTTACCCAGCTCTGACCTCCCCTACCTGAGCCTCTGTTTCCTCATCCATAAAATGGTATACATGGTAGAATTGTTATGAACTAACTTGTAAAAGCCTACCAGACAACCTGGCACACAGTACGTATTTATTAAATGAGTACTTTCATCCCATGACCAAGGGTGACCCTGTCTGCTAGAAAATGTGGGCACAGGCCTGGGGGCTCTGAGACAGCTGTGGAACAGTTGGATGCCCTCAGGGGAGAGGGATCAAGAACAGATGTGGGCAGGAGGACTCTCAGGCCAACTGCTGACACACTCGAGCCCAGGAACAAGGGGGACAGGACCATAAACAAGCCAGGGCATCTTTTTGAAATAACAGAGAGAGTGAGGACAGCCTTGAGGCCACAAGACATCTCCCAGGGGCCTCCCACGTTCAGCCTCTGAGACTCCCAGTCAGGTCATGCAACATTTCCAGCTCTCAGAGCCCTGCCCCCTGGTCAACCTAGGTGTCCACCGGCCAGGGGCAGAGAGAAGTCTGGCAGGGACTAAAAGATGCTAGGCTTCTGGGCAAGGTTTGAAAACAGAACTTGTCCTTCCCTTCAATAGAAAACTGTGCAGTCACAAAAAATGAACGAGGATGCTCTTTATGCACTGATGTGAGTGGTCTCTAAGAGATGTTGTTGAGTACGGAAAGATAAATTTTTAAAGGATTAAAAAAAAATGTACACGTGTCTGCTCGTATATCCAGCCACTGTCTCTGGAAGGATGCATAAGAAGTTAGTGATGATAGCTTTCTCTCCAGAGTGGAAATGAGTGCTTGAGGGATGGTTGAAAGGAAGACTTCACTAAAATGTCCTCTGCTTAATATTTGAGAAGGAAAATGGTTTACCCTTCCTCTTCCACCAAAGGGAGTGAGGGATAGCATACTTCTTCCAGAATGATCTACCTAAAAAGTAAAGCCTGTTCTATTGTTCCTCCTTATGACCCTCCTCTGTTTAAATCCCTTCAGTGACACACAGTTGAACATATCATACAACTTCAAAAAAGAGTATTTGTTGAATGAGTGAGTAAATGAATAAATGCACGAATAAACCAGATGTTTTCTCTCTTGATCATTATGTACTGATATGGAAAAATGTCCATGTTAAGTGAAAAAAGAATATTGCGGAATATTATGTCAAGAATGATTCTATTTTTTATAATTATACATACATAAATTATACTGCAGATTATATTTATATATACATAAATTATTATATATGTATGTGCTATAAGTACATACATATTTATATATACATAAAATTATATTGCATATTAGAATATGCATTTATATATCCATATATATTAGTATTTACATGTGTATGTATATGGTTATTGGCCAATAAACAGAAAAAAAACTAGAAAGACCCCAAATTTGCTGGTTCTATATCTTTTTTTTTTTTTTTTTTGTGGTACGCGGGCCTCTCACTGTTGTGGTCTCTACTGTTGTGGAGCACAGGCTCTGGACGCGCAGGCTCAGCGGCCATGTCTCACGGGCCTAGCCGCTCTGCGGCATGTGACATCTTCCTGGACCGGGACACGAACTCGTGTCCCCTGCATCGGCAGGTGGACTCTCAACCACTGCGCCACCAGGGAAGCCCGCTGGTTCTATATCTTGATCTTAGTGATGATTAAACAGGTATAAAGATGGGTAAAAACTCATCAATCTGTACTTAAGAATTGCACATGTTCCTGTATATAGTTATATCTCAATCTTTTAAAAGGAAAAAAGAGATCTTCCCCCAAATATTATTAGATATCGTCTCCTGGAACAGTTCGGATTATGGGGGCTTTGATTTCTAATATACATCTGGATATTTTACAACAAGCACACAAGTACAAATCCTTTTAAAATATGTATACTTTTTAATCCATATTTTATTTCCAACTCTTTAGCTTAACATGCAAAGCCTTTCACTTCTTTAACTACCTCCACCCTTTATTCCAACCACATCAAACTGCTTATGCTCCCCAGTGTGTCGTGCTGTTTCTTACCTCCAGGCCTTTACGGTTGCTGCTCTTTCTTCCTGAGATGCCCTCTACCACTTCCTCAACTCCTCCCACCTACCTAAGTCCTTCTAGTCATTTAAGTCTCAACCGAAATGTCACCTCCTCCAGGAAGTCTCCCTTGACTTCTCCAGGCTGGGTCAAATGCTCTAGAAACACTTCAGAGTTGCCTCTGTCAGTCTTGACTGACTTGTCCGTCTCACTCATCCAACCTTGAGGCAGAGACTGGAGTGATATGGCCACAAGCCCCAGGGTACCTTGGCACATAATTTGAAAATTGTTGCTCTAAACAATAAACTAAGAGACAGAGGCCAAACCTGGTCAAGTAGTGGTGGAATCAGGAAAGGGGTTGGTGTTTCCATGCTGAAGTCCACTGAAGCACAGTCAGAGCAAAGCTATTTGCAGAGAGAAGAAAAAGAATCAAAATATAGAAAGGAAGCCAAGAGGCTCCACAAGGAGCAAAAAAGAAAGAGCAACCACCTGATGCAGTACTGCCTGCAGAAGGACTCCATCATCTCGCCCCAGAATTCATGTCTGACATTGAACTCCTGATCTGTTGCCCTAAACCAGCCCCTCCCATAGTCTTTCCTGCAATCAGGGAATGGCAGCAGCTCCATCCTTCTAACTGCTCAGGCCAAAACTTTGCATCGTCCTAGATTCCCTTGTTCTTTCAAATCCCAAATCCAATTTGTTAGCAAATCCTGTCATCTCTTGCCTCCAAAAGATGTCCAGAATCTGAGCATTTCTCCCCATCTCCACGCTACTAGCCCAGCCACCATTGCCTCTCACTGGACAAGGCCACAGCTTCTTCACTGGTGCCCCCGCTTCTGCCTGGTCTGTTCTCAACCCAGCAGCCAGAGGGATCCTCTTAAAATATAACTCCATTAGGGGCTCTGAACTCTGATGGCCCCCATCTCGCTCAGGGTCGAAGCCAAAGCCCTTAACATTGCCATGAGGCCCTATGGGAGGTGGCCTCAGGGACCTCTGACCACATCACCCACCGCTCTGGCTCTTCACTTCATTCCAGTCACAACAGCCTCCTCATTGTTCCTCAGACATGCCAGGCACAATCCTGTCTCTGAACCTTTGCACTGACTGTTCCCACTGCCTGGAACATCATCCCCCAGACATCCTGATGGCTGGCTCCCTCACTTCCCTCAGTCTTGGCTCAAATGTCACTTTGCCAGCCCCCTCATAAAACAAAAACAGCAACCCCACCTCCCAGCACTCGATGGCCCCTCACTTTTGGGAGGAATCACTGAGTTCTAGGACCTGAGACTCAGTGCACTCACGTACAAAGAAGTATCTTTGCAGAATTCATTCCTTTTTAACACAACATTGTAAATCAATTATACTCCAATAAAGATGTTTAAAAAACAAAAAAAAGAATTCATTCTTTTTTATCATCAAATATTTACTGACCGTGTATTTGAACTGGGCAGTGAGGTCATAGTGGCTGCTTCCGTTTAAAGCTGGCCTCCTCAAATGACCCAAAATTGGTTATCTGGGGCTATGTTCCCCAGATAACTATTCTCCCTCCCTATCCTTTACTAGGGAAGGATAATTTTTTTTTTTTTTTTTTTTGCGGTAGGCGGGCCTCTCACTGTTGTGGCCTCTCCCCTTGCGGAGCACAGGCTCCGGAGCACAGGCTCAGTGGCCATGGCTCACGGGCCCAGCCGCTCCGCGGCACGTGGGATCTTCCCAGACCGGGGCACGAACCCGTGTCCCCTGCATCGGCAGGCGGACTCTCAACCACTGCGCCACCAGGGAAGCCCAGGATAATTTTTGAGGTGCTTGTGACCGCCTGGAAATCCTGAGGCAGGTTGCCTGGGAAGTCCCATCACAGGTCCGGTCACCATCGGGCAATCCCTGGACTGGACCCAGCGGTCACCCTGCCCTGTCCTGCATATCCAGCTGCCGCTGTGGACTGCTGGTGGCAAGCCTGACCCAGAGAGGCACTGACCTCCTTTAGTCTGTGGGTGGCCAGGGAAATCCCATGGGGTTGGCTGCCAGGGCCATGAGGAAGAAGATAAGACCCGCTAGAATGCAACCAGATTTCTAAGGATTTTTTTTCTTTTTCTTTCCTTTTTCCTTTCTTTTTGGTGGGGAGGCTCCCTCTCACCCTCCCACACCCGGGGCTCCCTCACACCTTCCCTCACCCGGGGCTCCCTCACACGTTCCCTCACCCGGGACTCCCTCTCACGTTCCCTCACCCGGGGCTCCCTCTCACCTTATCTCACTCGGGGCTCCCTCTCACCTTCCCTCACCCGGGGCTCCCTCTCACCTTCCCTCACCCGGGGCTCCCTCTCACCTTCCCTCACCCGGGGCTCCCTCTCACCTTCCCTCACCCGGGGCTCCCTCTCACCTTCCCTCACCCGGGGCTCCCTCTCACCTTCCCTCACCCGGGGCTCCCTCACACGTTCCCTCACCCGGGGCTCCCTCTCACCTTCCCTCACCCGGGGCTCCCTCTCACCTTCCCTCACCCGGGGCTCCCTCTCACCTTCCCTCACCCGGGGCTCCCTCACACGTTCCCTCACCCGGGGCTCCCTCTCACCCTCCCTCACCCGGGGCTCCCTCTCACCTTATCTCACCCGGGGCTCCCTCTCACCTTCCCTCACCCGGGGCTCCCTCACACGTTCCCTCACTCGGGGCTCCCTCTCAAGTTCCCTCACCCGGGGCTCCCTCTCACCCTCCCTCACCCGGGGCTCCCTCTCACCTTCCCTCCCTGGGAGAGGGCTTTCTCTAGTTGTGGTGAGCCGGGGCTATTCTTCATTGTGGTGTGCGGGTTTCTCAATGCCGTGGCTTCTCTTGTTGTGGAGCATGGGCTGTAGGCACGCAGGCTTGCTTCAGTAGTTGTGGTGCCCGGGCTCTGTAGTTGTGGTGCACGGGCTTAGTTGCTCCATGGCATGTGGGATCTTCCCGGACCAGGGCTTGAACCCGTGTCCCCTGCATTGGCAGGCGGATTCTTAACTAGAGTGCCACCAGGGAAGTCCCATCATTTTCCTTTTCCTTCTCTGAAGAACTTCTTTTAACATTTCTTGCAAAGCAGGTCTATTGGAGATAAATCCAGGTTTTATGTATCTTAGAAAGTATTTTTCCTTCACTTTTGAAGGAGAAATTTGATGGATACAGAATCTATGTTGGGGTTTTTTTTCTTCTTCTTCTTTCAACTCTTTATTTCCCTGCATTCTCTTCTTGCTTGCATGGTTTCTGAAGAGAAATCCAATATAATTGTTATACTAATTTCTCTACAAGTAAGATTTTTTCCCTCTGCCTTCTTTAAAGGTTCTCTCTGACTTAGATTTTCTGAAGTTTGACTATGATATACAAGGGTGTTGATTATTTGGTATTTATCCTGCTTGGTGTTCTCTGAGATTCCTGAGTCTGTGGTTTGATGCATGTCAAGTAAAAGTCTTCAGCCATTATTACTTTAAATATATTTTCGTTCTTTCTTCCTTCCTTTCTTCCTTCCTTCTTTTTTCTTTCTTTCCTTTCTCTCTCTCTCTCTCTCTTTCTTCTTTTGGTAGTCCGTTTACACAAATGTTACACCTGTTATAATTGTCCCACAGTTCCTTGATATTCTTTTCTATTTTCCTCAGTCTTTTTTTCTCTTGTTTTTTAGTTTGAGAAATTTCTGTTGCCCTATCTTCAACTCCACTGATTCTTTCCTCAGGCATATCCAGTCTACTCAGGAGCTCATAAAAAGCAGTCTCCATTTCTGTTACAGTGTTTTCAACTTCTACCATTCCCTTTGATATTTTCTTAGAATTTGTATCTCTCTGCTCACACTGCCCATCAGTTCTTGCATACTGTCCAGTTCTTCCATTGGAGCCCTTATTATATTAATTTTACTTATTTTAAATGCCCAGTCTATTAATTCCAAAATCTCTGTCATATCCCAGTCTGGTTCTGATGCTTGCTCTTCAAACTTTTTTTTCTCTTTTTTTGCCTTTGAGTATGCCTTCTAAGTTTTGGTTGAAAGCTAGACATAATGTACTGGGTAAAAACAACTGAGGTAAATAGGTCTTTAATGGGAGTTTTTATGTTCTAGGAATTAAACTGTTTACCATTTGTTGCTAGTCATAGGTGCCAGAAGCTATCATTTCTTCTGGAGTCCTTTGTTTTTTTCAGTGGTTTCTTTTCTTCAGTTTATTTTGTGTTCCCTGTTCTCTTTGGGTTTTCCTTGAGACTTCTTCATTAAGATCTGAGACTTGAAGTTCTTTCCGTTGAAATCCCATTTTGATACAGGAGCCCTATTAATGCAGTGGAAGGGGAATGGAGGGGAAGGGGAAGTGTCTACAGTTCTGTGATTAGATCTCAGCCTGTGTGCCTGGGATTTAACCTTTACAGGTGCTTTTCAAATTATTTTTCCCATTAGGTAAGAGAATGGTAGAGGGAGCTGGAGTTGGGTATTTCCTTTCCTCCACATGGAAAGCTCAAGAGGACTAGATATGGGGACTTCCTTTCTCCAGGCTAGTTACGATCTGATAGAAACTAGGGTGGGTGCTCTGGTAAAACAGTTTCCCTTGAGGGAAGGCTTTCTTATGGAGAACAGACTGCAGTGGGCTGTTGCTCTTCTTCTGTCTCTGCCAGAAGTATGAAGGACTTTTCTTTGATCTTCACCCTGAGAACATGGTGGGACTCCTGGTGGCATAATGCATGAAAGGGTGGAGGGCCCTGTAAGACTGCCCCCTCCGCTGGAGTTTTTAAGCATGTCCACAATGAGCCTCCAGAAATTCAACAATTGGAGTTTAAGTTTTGCTCCCCAGATCTAGGCTCTAGCAGAGTCCTGTGCTTTGTGAAGATGTGATTCTCTGTATTCACTTATCTAGTTCTTGTGGTGGTGATAACTAGCCATGTGATCTCAGTTCTCTGATGGATTTAAGAATTGTTTTCAGTTTGTTCAGCTTTTCTCTTATTGTGATGACAGGACTGATGATCTCTAAGCTCCAAACATATTGGACCACAAACTGGAAGTCTTTTAATCTTTTATAATTAAAATTAGTGTTTGCTTCTTTCCTCTGCAAATAGTTCCCTTTCATCTTTCTTTTTTTTTTTTTTTTTTTTTTTTTTGCGATACGTGGGCCTCTCACCGCTGTGGCCTCTCCCGTTGTGGAGCACAGGCTCCGGACGCGCAGGCCCAGCGGCCATGGCTCACGGGCCCAGCCGCTCCGCGGCATATGGGATCCTCCCAGACCGGGGCATGAACCCGTATCCCCTGCATCGGCAGGCGGACTCTCAACCACTGCGCCACCAGGGAGGCCCCCCTTTCATCTTTCTTTGTTGGAGAAGGGAAGAGATGTATTCATGGAGTCCTTCTGCTTTTTTTAAAGCAGAATGTCACAGGTTGCTCCAGGAGATGTCACATCCTAGAATTAAAGCTTTCCTTGTTTGACCCATTCCAGAAACTTTGATGCCAAGCCCATACTCTTTAGGGGAGATATGTATGTAGGTGATTTGCCTAGGACTCTGAAAGTAAAAAAGTAGAAAATAAAAAAGGGATTTGCTGCATTAGAAAAGACTAGTGCGTAGAGTGTGGGCTCCTGTTGTACACTCGGGATGACCTAGCCCCCTCCAAGTCAGAGGTGGGTGAGAAGTAGCAATTCCAACAGACAAGGATGATCCTCCCTATTTATCCCTACCTTGGGCTCATTTTATCCTGGGCTGCATCACTTAAACTCAAAACACACTTTTACTATTCAGGGGTCAGTCCTTGTAGCCATCACGTTGTGCTATTCTCCACACCCTATGAGTGGGTCCACAGGAAACTGTAAACAGGTCTGGCTTTCCATGTCACCACTCACACAAGCCAGTGCTCTTCCACACTTGATCTACAGATCACAGACACGCGAGGATTATGCAAAAGAACAAGAACAACGCTTTATTATAAGTTATGAAGACAACACAAGGGTTCTGGAAGGAAAACAGGGAGAGGGGAGGAGTCAGCTACAGGCAACAGGGGGCATCGCCCTGTTCCAGGACTGAAGGGGACGAGGCTAGGGCCTCTTGTTTACTGTCCTGAGGACTCTGAGCGCTGGGATGGGACAACAGCCTCAAACCATCCGCCTTTGGGGGGAAGACTGCAGGCCGGGGGTGGGAACGGCATGCGGTATCTCCGGGTGCCCAGTTTGCTCCAGGATTACAGAGGTTAGGGCTAAGACGTCCGTTTCACATCGAAACAGGGTCCACACGAGGCCCAGCCTGGGAGGACCCTCCCCAGACTTATTGGCTCAGACCAACTTTTTCCTCTCACGCCCCGAGGTAATGATGAATCTCGGCCTGGAGGAGAGTGACTTGGTCGATGGCCCAGTGGTTTTATGTCCAGCCAAGCGCCTTGCCCTAACAGCGAGGCGGCACCTTGCTGTGCCCACTGCGGAGGTGAGGCTGCTAGGAGTAGAGGCCGGAATCAACACGCCCCTAAAGGCAGCCTTGGCTGGGCATGGGCTGGGCCCTCCACTGGAAGTAGGGGGGCCCTGCCTGGGTGTGCCCCCAGGGATGTGACTTCAGATGGGGGTGGGCAGTAGTGTCTTCAAACCGACGCTCATTCTTATTGCTGTGGTGCTCGGGGTCCCCCGGTTCCTGCTGTGAGGCTGAGAGCTGAAAAGAGGCAGCTCAGATCTTGGGCAGCCGCTGTGCTCCCAAAACCCAGCTGGGTGCTGGCATGGGTGCCCACGGTGGAATTTGTGGATGATGCTTGGGCACGGCTGCGCTTAGCTGGGGGAGCTGGGGCAGAGGCGAAGGCTGGAGCTTTCCTTTTCAAATACCGGCGAGAGCTGTCATAGGCGGGGGTTCCTCGCTGCTGCCAATCAGGGGCCCCAGAGATGAAGCAGGGAAGGGAAGCCGCAGCAGCGGCAGGAGCGGGCCAGTCAGGAGCCAGGCTTCCGAGGATGCGCCGGAGCGCTGCTTCCTTCTCGGAGTCTAGGTCTGCGGCGGTGACCCGGAAACCCAGCTGAGGGGGTGAGGGCAGCCTCAGAGGCTCCCCTCGCCTGTGCGGCAGCAGAGGAAACCTGCGTTTTCGGGGCCTGGGACTGTCAGATGTGGGGGAGCCGTCCCTCCAGGGCCGTTTCTGCCCTCTTGTTGCCTCTGCATGCTTGTCAGCCTGGCTTTTCCTCTGGGAAACCACCGGAGCTGCAGAGGGCGACGGAGGGCCCTCCTCGCTCCCTTTCTTTGAGGACTTCTGGGGCAGCCCTTGCGGTATGGCGGAACCCCTCCTACTGTTCACGGGCGGGAAACCTCGGGTGGAGCTATACGAGCTCGTGATGGCGTTTCTTTTAGGGCAGGAGCTCATACAGGAGGTGTGGAGTGTCCTGTTGGATCTGTCTTCTGCCCTCTTGGCGTGGAGGTTTCTCTGCAGAGGTCCAGGCCTGGGCACGAATAAAGAGACCCCCAGGGGCCTAAATGCAGATCGTGCGCCCCCGGTGCCATTGGGGCCGGTTCTCTGGTCGTCGTTCCCCCCTATGACTGTGGGGACTTCTTCCTGCTTGGCCATCCCTTTCCCGCTCTCTCCCAGGGTCCTCAACGCCGTCTGCTCTGTGCTGCAGTTCGGGACACAGCTGGGTGTCGTGGGCGGCACTGGCTGCCCCCGCGCCACACTGACAGTGACTGTGTCCACCGCGGACACTGAGCTGCGGGACATCGTGGAGGTGAGAGCACCCATCACCGCCTTCTTCCGATGGCCTCGCCTGCAGATGGAGATAAGGACCCCCAGAAAGGAGCGCAGGGCCTGCGGGATGGTAGAATGGGGTCTCAGAGACTCTGTGGCAAAGCGCAGATGCGGAGTCCCTGGACACTTGTGGGCTGGCCTGCGAGTGGATAGCCGGCCATAGACAGCTGGGTGACCCGGGCCGGCCACGGGAAGTCGGTGGGCGCGGGGAGCGGGCTGGGGGCAGCCGAGCCCTCCTGGCAGGTGCTGGTCCCCCAGTGCCTGGGGCGGGGGGGAGGGGCAGGGCCTACCTAAGTCACTGCCCATAGAGAACTTGGGTGAGATCGGTCCTTGGATAGAGGCTGAGCGCCGAGCACTCTCCTTCAGCTGCCAACTCGGCCAAAAGCGGAGTGCACACTGTTTGGCCTGTTGCTGGGATTTATAGCTCTGCAACCTGTGAGCGAACAATGGGCTTGCGTTTGCGGGACGCAATAAAGAGGTTGGGGAGGGGTGGCGCATGCGCAGAGTACACGTCAGGCCCTGGGGCGCACAGGTGAGGATACGAGCCTCGACCGTCTAGCGCTTCTGAATCTCCCGGGGTCTGAGGGTTGGAGGTGTTTGCCTTGAGGGTGATGAGCTTCCTGGCAGGACAGCTGGCCCTTCTCCCCTGGCCTGGCCCCAGTGCTGTCGGGGGAACTAACTGTACTGGACGGGGTCCCTGACCAGCAAAGCGGAGCAAGGTTGCTGGCTGTGCAGCTCCCACAAGAGGCGGCAGCTTTGGCAGCAGCGCCTCTGCGTCCTCCTGCCCTTTCCCCTGCCGGCACTGGAGGGGAGAGCCGCTAAGAACGGAAGTGCCCACACCACCCAGATCCTGCTGGGGTGACACCTGAAGTGGTGGCCAGGGCTGGCTGAGAGGGCCATACTTACCATATGACCCAAAAGCCCACTCCTAGGCAATTAACCAAGAGAAAAACTTTTCACAAAACACGTATGTGAATGTTTTAGCTATCTTGTCCACAATTCCTAAATATAGGACTATTGAGGTTATCCAATTTTCTTGAGTTTGTCATTTTTTAATTGTTCTTGGAATAACACTATGTATACGTATTGTTTCACAGTCTGGAGTTAATATTTTACCAATTAAATAAAATTCAGAAGCCTTACATCCATATAGATTCTTTTACCTTCCACTCTTTGTTATAGCTGTCATATGGGTCACCTTTATGTGACTTGAACGCCACCCTCTGAGACTGTGGTATCCTTTTATCATACATATACAGGGAATTCCCTGGCGGTCCAGTGGTTAGGACTCAGCACTTTCACTGCTGGGGCCCCGGGTTCAGTCCCTGGTAGGTGAACTAAGATCCCGCAAGCAACGCAGGCGCGGCCAAAAAAAAAAAAAAAAAAAAAAAAAAGTCACACATATATAAAATAATGAAGAGGATAATTTTTCCAGACACGTGCCATTGTTGTTGCCCTTCCTTTGTTCCCGAAGTTGCAAGCTTACTTCTTTCTTGTGTCATTTCACTTCAGCCTGAAGAATTTCCTTTCATGTAATATTTTTAGAGCAAATTGTCTGGTGATGAATTCTCTTAGTTTTCTCTCATCTCCATCAGCCTTCGTTTTGGCTTTTGTTTGGCTTTCAGTCTTTAAGGATATCCCTGCTTTAAGGATATAATATCCTGGTTTGGTCTTTTCCTTTAATACTTTAAAGATGTTATTCCATTCTTTTCTGGTCTCTATGTTTTCTGATGAGAAATCACAGTCCTTCAAGTTGACATTCTGTGATGTATAACAGGTCTTTTTCCTTGACTGCTTTCAAGATTATTCTTCACCTTGGTTTTTTTTATCAGATTGTGTGTCAGTGTGAGGCTTTCTGAGCTTAGATCTGTGTCTCTAAATCAGTGATGTTTTCAAGTATTCTTTTGCTCATATATTTTCTTCTGCACCTTTCCTTCAGACCCTCCCACGGCACAAATGGTAGAACTTGCAATATTGTTTCACATGTCTCTGAGACTTAATTTTTTGTTCAGTCATTTTTCCTCTTTGTTTTTCAGATTGTGCCATTTCTATTGATCCATAAGTTTTCTGAATCTTTCCTCTGTTTTCTCTGTTCTGTTATTCAGCCCATCCAGTGAATGTTTGCTTTTGGATATTGCATGTTAAGTTCTAAACTTTCCATTTGCTTCTTTTTCATAGTTTTTACTTCTCTGTAAAGAACTTCTTTCCATTAATTTCAAGAGGATTTACCTTTACCTCATTGAGCATCTTTGTAATGGATGCTTTGTCTGCTAATTCCTCCATGTGGGTTATTTCAGGACTGGGTCTGTTGATTGCATTTTTCTCTTGAGTATTGGTCACATTTTCCTAGTTCTTTATATGCTCTGTTGTGTGATTTGGGGTGGTATCCTGGAAAGTTTGCTTATTATGTTTCAAGACTCTGGTTCCTATTAAAATCCTCTGGAGATTATTACTTTTTCTTTTTCTGTTGTTTTTATTAAGCAATTCATGAACCTATGGTCAAACAGGTATTGTGCCTTGTCTTCTGAGCTGTTCCAGTCTTGGTGCAGTTTTCAGGACACTGCTGTGCTGTTTGTGTGCACATGGTGCACGTACCACTTGGGGGTTAATCTGGGAATTGAGTGGCAGTTTATACTGTAGTTCACTTCTGCAACCCTCTACTCTGCCTCGTTGGGTCTGTCTGTGCATGAGGCTCAGGGGGATCCCAGGACTTATGTTGGCTCATACACAGACCTAAATAGTCTCCTCCTCTAGCTCTCTCCTCTTTGGGCTTCTACCCACATTCTCAGGCTTCAGGGGACCCTCCTACATGTTCCTCAAAGTGTTTCAGCCTCCATGCTGTCATGCAGTTCCCTATGGCCAGGTTGACCTTTCAGGTGAAATAGCAAGAGAAAAGAAAGGAAAATAACGGGCATTCCCCCACACTCTTCAGACAATAGGAGCCTCTTGTTCCTTTGTCCAGAGACACAGGCCATTTCTCAGTGAAGGCCTCTGCCATCACTGAGGTTGCAGGGGAGATGTGGTAACTGGGGAGAAAAAGACCAATGGGGATGACCCCCTTACTCCTCAACATGCAAGTCCCCCACTTTCTCACTTATCTGGCTAGAAATAAAAGGTTGATCCCATGGTTTTAACTTTCAGCTGCTGCTGGACTTTGCGTGCCTTGCATAAGCTGGGAGACAGAGGCAGGAAAAAAACCACCATAATCACCCTGTTACGGGCTGTTATTCAACTTTGGACTTCCAGGCCCCATCTGCTTGTTAGTGTTCACTTCTTAGAGTTTCAAGTTCATGCTTTTTGTCCTCTATCTTGCTCCATGCGGCTCTTGAGCCCTTGTAATATGACCACATTTCTCGTGACACACATAAAAATTCTAACATTTTGCAGATACTGAATTAAAAATCCATTATTTACATTGACTTCACCATTTTCATTTTCCTGGTGTGTTCATTAGAAAATTCAAAATTACATATGTGCCTGGCATTATGTATTTTTTGGTGAGCAGTGATCCAGAGGATGGAAATGTATGCCTCCTTCGACTCCTTAAACTCAACCCCACTCTGGGGCAATGTCCCAGCCAGGCAGAAACTGCAGGAGGAGCTGGAGACCTTGAAAAGTTTGGCTATACTTCCAGCTCAGCCCAAAGCCCAAGGATGATTCTGGACTTTCATTCTGACTCGTGCATTTCAGATCTTTCTGGGTTTGGACCTGGTATATATGTCCCTCCCAGCCCGCCCTGGCTGCCCCTTCAGTTGTCACCCCAGAAGAATCTGGGTGGCTTGGGCACTTCTGGGTTTTTTGTTTTTGTTTTTTGTTTTTTGCACTTCTGTTCTTAGCAGCTCTCCCCTCCAATGTTACGAGGCGGGAGGGCAGGCGGACGCACAGGCGCTGATGCCAAAGCTGCCACCTCGGGCGGGCGGCGGCTGCTGAGCCAGGTACCCTGCTCTCCAGCTTTCCCGCTCTGGTAGCCGGGGACCCATCCTGTACAGTTAGAGCCGGCCGGGGGAGAAGGGCCAGCTGTCCTGCCAGGAAGCTCATCACCCTCAAGGCAAACACCTCCAACCCTCAGACCCCGGGAGATTCAGAAGCGCTAGACGGTCGAGGCTCGTATCCTCACCTGTGCGCCCCAGGGCCTGACGTGTACTCTGCGCATGCGCCACCCCTCCCCAACCTCTTTATTGCGTCCCGCAAACGCAAGCCCATTGTTCGCTCACAGGTTGCAGAGCTATAAATCCCAGCAACAGGCCAAACAGTGTGCACTCCGCTTTTGGCCGAGTTGGCAGCTGAAGGAGAGTGCTCGGCGCTCAGCCTCTATCCAAGGACCGATCTCACCCAAGTTCTCTATGGGCAGTGACTTAGGTAGGCCCTGCCCCTCCCCCCCGCCCCAGGCACTGGGGGACCAGCACCTGCCAGGAGGGCTCGGCTGCCCCCAGCCCGCTCCCCGCGCCCACCGACTTCCCGTGGCCGGCCCGGGTCACCCAGCTGTCTATGGCCGGCTATCCACTCGCAGGCCAGCCCACAAGTGTCCAGGGACTCCGCATCTGCGCTTTGCCACAGAGTCTCTGAGACCCCATTCTACCATCCCGCAGGCCCTGCGCTCCTTTCTGGGGGTCCTTATCTCCATCTGCAGGCGAGGCCATCGGAAGAAGGCGGTGATGGGTGCTCTCACCTCCACGATGTCCCGCAGCTCAGTGTCCGCGGTGGACACAGTCACTGTCAGTGTGGCGCGGGGGCAGCCAGTGCCGCCCACGACACCCAGCTGTGTCCCGAACTGCAGCACAGAGCAGACGGCGTTGAGGACCCTGGGAGAGAGCGGGAAAGGGATGGCCAAGCAGGAAGAAGTCCCCACAGTCATAGGGGGGAACGACGACCAGAGAACCGGCCCCAATGGCACCGGGGGCGCACGATCTGCATTTAGGCCCCTGGGGGTCTCTTTATTCGTGCCCAGGCCTGGACCTCTGCAGAGAAACCTCCACGCCAAGAGGGCAGAAGACAGATCCAACAGGACACTCCACACCTCCTGTATGAGCTCCTGCCCTAAAAGAAACGCCATCACGAGCTCGTATAGCTCCACCCGAGGTTTCCCGCCCGTGAACAGTAGGAGGGGTTCCGCCATACCGCAAGGGCTGCCCCAGAAGTCCTCAAAGAAAGGGAGCGAGGAGGGCCCTCCGTCGCCCTCTGCAGCTCCGGTGGTTTCCCAGAGGAAAAGCCAGGCTGACAAGCATGCAGAGGCAACAAGAGGGCAGAAACGGCCCTGGAGGGACGGCTCCCCCACATCTGACAGTCCCAGGCCCCGAAAACGCAGGTTTCCTCTGCTGCCGCACAGGCGAGGGGAGCCTCTGAGGCTGCCCTCACCCCCTCAGCTGGGTTTCCGGGTCACCGCCGCAGACCTAGACTCCGAGAAGGAAGCAGTGCTCCGGCACATCAACAGTGCGCTGTGGGGTGAGACCTAGGCCATCGGGGGCCTGGGCGCCAGGCAGCCTTCCTGTCCCTTCCCGCTGCCTGCCGCAGGGTCTGCTTCTCCGCAGAAAATGTTTCATAGTTATTTCTATTTTAATATGATCATGGTACATTAAAATGTGTTAGTGCTTGCCTGTGAACACTAAGGTCACTTGATTTGTAATTTTCCATATTGTTCTATATTTTTGTGACTAAAGGCATTACTTGGGGGAATTAAAAGAATATCTTGAAGCGATTTTGGCTTTTGATCTGCCACTAATTCCTATTTAACCTTAATTCAGGGGTCGGATTCTTTGACCCAAGGAAACAGAATAGTATAAAAAGAAAGAATGTGAGTGTCAGATGGTGGCAAGAGATGCATGCCTTTGCAAGAGATGCCTTTGCAAAAGTTACTGTTGGTTCCAGAAGACTCTCACTGAGCTGTGTGACCCTGGGCAAGTCACTTCACCTAAATCTCTGAATTATAGGGCTGTGGTGATGATGTACAAGTGACTCGGCACAGTGGACACTGGGAAATCCTGGGTTCTCACTAAAGCCACTGCCCTGCTTCTTGGTCCTTTGGAATTACTATGTTAGTAAAATTTATACTTGACAGTAATTTCAGCTTAAAGTTTATTTTGTCTATTTCATCTCAGCCTTTTGGCTAAGATCAAGTGTAGTATCTGTTCTTGTCAATTTAAAGTTTAGTTTCTCTGATATCATTGCAGCTGTTCCCACTTTTGCTTTCCACTTGCATTGACTATCTTTTTCCATCCCTTCACCTTGAGCCTATATGTGTCCTTAAAGCTGAAGCGATTCTACTGTAGGCAGCATACAGTTGCATCTTTTTTAAAAAATCTATCCATATGCCTTTGGGTTGGTGAATTCAATCCACTGAATTTAGAATTATTGAGAACTTACTAATGCCATCGTACTGTTTTCTGGTTGTTTTGTATTCCCGTTGTCCCTTTTCCCCTCTGTTTCTGTCTACCTTTGTAAATTGGTTATTTTCTGTGGTGGTGTGCTGTTTCCCCTTTGTTTATCTTTGGTGCATCTGCTCTAGATTTTGCTTTGTGGTTACCATGAAGCTTATGTAAGACATCTCATAGATTTAAATCGTCCATTTTTAAGCTGACAGCGTCTTAACCTCAATTGCCTACAAAAACTTTACCTTTTTACTCCCCACTCTTCATGGTTTTTATGTCGTTATTTACATCTTTTTATATTGTGTGTTTGTTAATACATTACAGTAGCTATAATTATTTTAAATACTCTTTTCCTTTGACTTTTATAATTAAGTGGCTAACACACCTTCCTGTTACAGATTTAGAGTTTTCTGATTGTATATTTACCTTTACCAATGTGTTGTATACTTTTATACATTTTCATGTTGCTGGTTACTGTCTTTTCATTTCAGCTTGAAGAGTTCTTTTCAGCATTTCTTTCAAGGCAGGTCTAATGGTGATGAACTCCCTCAGCTTTTGTCTGCCTAGGAAAATCTTTATTTCTCCTTCATATCTGAAGGATAACTTTGATGGATAGAGTATTTTTGGTTGGCATTTTTTTTTCTTTCAACATGTTGAATATGTCATTCCACTCTCTCCTGGCCTGTTGGGTTTCTGCTGAGAAATCTGCTGATAGTGTAATGGGGGTTCCTTTGTAAGTTAAAATCTTTTTTCCCCTGACTGCTTTTAGAATTCTTTATCCTTTGATTTTTGACAATTTCATTATAATGTGTCTTGGAGAAGGTCTTTTGCATTGAGATAGTAGGATGCTCTTTTAGCTTCAAGAACTTGGATGTTGTTGAGATTAACCTGGTATAAATTCAAGTTAGAGTGTTTTAATTTTAGGATGTTAAAGGTAATCCCCATGGTAAACACAAAGAAAATAGCTATAGAATATGCCCAAAAGGAAGTGAGAAAGTAATTTAAATATTTTACTGTAAGAAATCAGCTAAACACACACAATGAAAGATAGGAATGCAGGAAATGAGGGGCAAAAAAGCTTTGGGCATATGGAAAACAAATAGGACAATAGCAGAAATAAGTCTTTTTTTTGTCAGTAATTACTTTTAATGTAAATGGATTAAACTCTCCAATCAAAATACAAAGATTGGCGGAATAGGTAAAAACATATAATCCAACTATATGCTGTCTACAAGAGACTCACTTGAGATCAAAAGACTCAAACAGGTTTAAAGTTAAAGGATAGAAAAAGGAATTCCAAACTCAAATTCCAAACTGTATAGTAACCAAAAGAGAGCAGGAGTGTCTATACCAATATCAGACAAAATAGACTTTGAATTTAAAATGGATCAAAGACTTAAATATAAGAGCTAAACTATACAAATTTCTGAAGAGAAAAAGGGATAAATCTTCATAGTCTTGGATTTGGCAACGAATTCTTAAATATGATAGCAAAAGCACAATCAACAAAAGGAAAAAGAAATAGGACTTTATCAAGATTAAAATCCTTTGTGTTTCAAAGAACAACATCAAGAAAGACATAATACAACCTTCAGAATGAAGGAAACTGTTTGCAAATCATATATCTGATAAAGCTTAGTATTCAGAATATGTAAAGAACACTGGCAACTCAACAATAAAATGTCAAATAACCAAATTTTAAAAATGAGAAAAAGAATTTGCATAGATACTGCTCCAAAGAAGAGACACAAATTGCCAATAAGCACATGAAAACATGTCCAAAATTATTAGTCAAAATTATGCAAACTGAAACCACAGTGAGATACCACTTCACACCCACTAGTATGCATATAATTTCTTTAAAAACAAGGGTTGGCAATGATGTGGGGAAATTGGCACTTTCAAGCATTGCTGGTGCAAATATGAAAAAGAAAATAGTTTGGCAGTTCCTCAAAAAGTTAAACACAGAGATACAATATGGCCCAGGAATTCCACTCCCAGGTATATGTCCAGGAGAAATAAAAAACATATGTTCGGGCTTCCCTGGTGGCGCAGTGGTTGAGAGTCTGCCTGCCGATGCAGGGGACATGGGTCCGAGCCCTGGTCTGGGAGGATCCCACATGCCGCGGAGCAACTGGGCCCATGAGCCACAACTACTGAGCCTGCGCATCTGGAGCCTGTGCTCCCTAACAAGAGAGGCCGCGACAGTGAGAGTCCTGCGCACCGCGATGAAGAGTGGCCACTGCTCGCCGCAACTAGAGAAAGCCCTCGCACAGAAACAAAGACCCACACAGCCAAAAATAAAAATAAAAAATAAATAAATTAATTAATTAAAAAAAAAAAACATATGTTCACACAAAAACTTGTACATGAGTGTTATATTGTCGTATCATTATTCATAATAGCCAAAAAGTGGAAACAACCCAACTATTCGCCAACTGATGAATGGAAAAATAAAATGTGTTATATCCATACAATGAATATTATTCAGCCATAAAAAGGGTGAAGGACAGATACATGCTACAACCTGGATGCACCTTGAACACATTTTGCTTACTGCACAAGTCAGACACAGAAGTCCGCACATTGTATGGTTCTATTCCTATGAAATGTCCAGCATAGGAAAATCAATAGAGACAGAAAGACCCAGGGCTGGGGTGAAAGGGGAGGAGAGAATGAGAATGACTGATACTAGGTATGAGGTTTCTCTTGGGGATGATGAAAATGTACTGGAATTAGAGATGTTGATTGCAAAACCTGAGTATACTAAAAGCCGCCGAATCACACAGTTCACAAAAAATGTGAATTGATGGAATGTGAATTATATCTCAATAAAAAGATAATATGACTTAACATTTTTATAGTCATTACTCTTGATCAGTTTCATGATGGAATTCCCACAGTGACTTCAGTGAAGTGGCTTGTATGGGATGATATTTGAGGCTCAACCCTTTGGGACTAGATGTTCATTTTGAGCTGTTGAATGACGGTGAGGGCCAGCCAGTATATTTTCTTCACTGAGGATCAATCCCCATATGTATTCTTGGTTTGAATCCTTGTCTTTTTCTCTTCATATTCCTGAAACAAGTTCCTAGGAAATATATTCACAATAGCGAGAGGTGTTGACATCTTCCTGGCAAAAGTCTTAACTAATTCACAGGTCAAACTTCAGATCTCCTTATTACTAGCTGCCTGGGGAGACCCCTGAATCAAAGTAGGGCTTACAAAGATGGACCTTGCATTTTAGCGTACACTTAAAATACCCAACAGGCTGATCGCATGGGGAAAATAACTTTATTTACATGAGACAAGTCCAAAGTCAGCACAATACAGTGAGGGAGAGTATGGGTGCTGGTGCCTGATGGCCTGAAATCAAATCCTCTTTGAAAGCCATGTGTACCTGGGAAGGTTAGTTACTTAGCCCTTCTGTTTCTCAGTTCCCTGGCCAGTGATATGGAAATATTAATAGGACCTGCTTATTTGTATTATGTTCTGAGGCTAAAAATTAGTAAATACAAAGCCTGAAGAAAAATGATGGGTACTTCAATTCATTAGCTGGGAACAGGGTCTACTGGGCTGGTGTTTTGGTGGCTTAACAGATGACGTTTACAGGCCCCCAGGGTCTCACTGACTAGAAACTGACCAGTCGTCTGAGCAGCTTGGACTAAGGCCTGGCTAAGAGCGGGCAGTGGCTGCACGGGCTCTGAGTGGGCACCATCCCTGCCCAATCCTCCCTCAGCCAGATCCAGGCTCTGCTGTACAAACTACAGCCATTACTCCTGAATCTACTTACTGGTATTATTTCCACAGTACCTTCGATGGAGTGGTTAGTGGGGGTGCTATTTGTGTCCCTACCCTGCTGTTTGGCCAGATGCTGATTCTGATGTGTCTGAACCACCGCTGCGGATGGCCAGCAGATAATCTTGATCGCAGATGATATTCTTGTGCATCTTGTGTTTGATTCCTTTATAATCTTCCTTTTCTTCTTGGTACCCGAGTCATGATCCTGGAAAACACAACAAAAACCGAGAGAACTGCTGATATGTTGCTGGGAGAAGACCATGCGGAGGTGTCAATTCATTCCCAGGTCACACGTCTGTTCTCTTTGTTCACCAGCCTCCTAGGGGAGTCTAGGGGAGTCAAGTGAATCAAAGTGGGGCTTGAGAAGAGGGTGTTGCAATGTGGTGTGCACTTACAATAGCCAGCAGGCTGACTGCATGGGGGCACGACTTTACTTAGTGAGATAATATAGAAAGGGAGCACAGCACAGTGACCGACAGAGTGGGGGCTGGTGCCTGATGGTCTGGATTCAAATCCTACCAGAAGCCACATGAACCTGGGAAAGTCATGCAGACCCTCTGTCCTCAGTTCCTTGTTCTGTGATGATGGAAATGTTAATAGGGCCCACGTATTAGTATTACATGATGAAGCTTAATACAACAAATCAGATAGACCCTGACGAAAAATGATGGGCACTTCATAAGTGCTACCTAAGTGTTCAAATAGTACATGTCTGGAAGAATAAGCAAGAAATGTGGTAGTGCTGCCTCCAGAGAGGGGACCTGGATGCCACAGGCCAGGGGAGCGGGGAACGTTATGGGTGTGATGCTTTAGAGCTTGTGAAGAATATCTGTTATCATCTCCTGTGATCCCCACATCAGCCCCGTGGGGAACTCACGGCAGGTGCTGTGATCCATAGTTTATGGTACGTGGCACTAAAATGTTGAGATTTTAAGTGACTTTCCCGGAGTCGCAAAGCTGATGACAGATGGATGCGGGACAGGAATGTAGTTGGTTCCCTGGGACAGAAATCCCTGAACCCCTGAATCCTCTAGATGGTGCCCTGGACTCCTGAGCCCAGGGCCCCCCTCCCTCCATCCCCCCAATCCTCCTGCCACCCCATGGTTGCTCCAAGGACAGGAGGGGTCTGAGCCAACAGGAGGGCCCATGCCTGACCCGCTGCCTCCCTTACATGTTGATCCCTGACCCCACAGCTGTTAAATATCCCTGAAAGAAGGTCCCTTGAAGGATCAGGGGGTCCCATCTATGTCCCTCCTCCCTCAGCATCTTCACACACCGGGTGAGCCTCCTGGTGGTCTGACCAGTGGTCGGCTTGTCTCCACGTGGCTCAGAGCCCCGGTCTCTCCAAGCCAGCTGCCCACATGGCACGTCTCTAACAAATTAGCTGGGTCTTCAACAACCAGCCCCGGATGCACAGTTAGTGCTGATTAATGACAGCGGCCTGCTGGGCTGTGCTTGGTGGTTTAGTGGGTGAAGCTGGCGTGCCCCACTGTCGCCTGACTATTGACGTGAGCACTGTCTGAGTAGCCTGGGCTACGGCCTGGCTGGGGAGGGGCCGTGGCTGCACTGGCTCTGAGGGCGCACCTTCCCTGCTCTTCCTTCCTCATCAAAATCCAGCCCCTACAAACTCCTCCTCCATCCCTAGACACTGCAGTGGCACAGGAGAGAGGCCCATGTCCTCCTAGAGGGACCCCGCCATAGCCACAGCCTAGAGACCCCATCCCAGGACTGTCTCTGAGGATGACTCAGGCCCTCCTAATCTCTGTCACCAAATGTTCATTCCACTAAACCGATGGCATTGCCCCTTCTCTCCACGTTCCCAGGCAGCGCCTAACCACCCAGTGATCCTGTCCACATCAACCACTGGAAATACCGCCACAAAATCCCAGTTTCCTTCCTTTCTGAAAACCTCTAGATTTAGACTGCTAATATTTGCTTTTGGATTTTGACATCGTATTTCAGAAGTGTTTGGCCTGTAATTTCTCCTGTCCTGTAATATCTGCTGCTGGTATGACATCAGTATTCTCCTGGTCCGATGAAAGCAGTGAGGGTGTGTTCCCTCTGTACCTGTTCTCTGGAAGAGAGTGTAGGAGACGGGCATCATTTCTGTCTTAAATGTCTGGTAGAAATCAGAGGAAGCCACCTGGGCCTGAAGTTTGTTTTGTGGGGAAATATTTTTTGTATCTCTTTCTAATTGAAGTTTACTTGGTGTATTGTACAGGGCACAGATCTTAAGCGTAGAGCTTCATGGTTTCTTGTAAATATAAACACATCTGTTACCAACACCCAGTTCAATATACAGGACGTCCCCAGCCCCCTGGCAGCCCCCTGTAGAAGGGGAGAAGAATAAGTGCTAACTTATTCGGTTCTAAGAATGAAATCAGTTACTCCATGTATATTCCAAGTGCAGTGATTTACACACAAATAACTCAAAATTAGTGTGGCAGCACAATCAGAAAGTAGTGGAGGGCGCTGGAGGGCTGGGAGAATCCAGTCCCTTTGGGATGTCCGCTGTGGAGGTCTGGGGCCAGAGTAAGGAAGCTGAGAGGAGCTTCTCAGAAGCATCTGGGCTTTTACAGAGGGAAAAACTACTGCTCCCCAGAGTGGAGCGCCCATTGTAATTCACTGAGGCCTCCCTTTGCGGAGGGTGCTTTTCTATACTTGTGTGTTATTCTACATAGAAATGTTTAAAAAATAAACCAAGGAGGAGACCAATTTTGCTTGATGTAAGAGCCTCCAGTGCTAAAAATAAGACATATCTCTAAAATTAATGCTAAATCTGTACAGCTCAGACAGGAAGTAACTGGCACTCACTAGCTGACTCAGGAGCGGAGGGGGAGCAGAGAGGCGGCCCTCCTTCCTTGGCCTCGTGTCTCATTTAAGCTGCCAGATGCTGCACAAGCTCCATCCCCTCTGTCTCAGGCTGAGGCCTCCAGGTCAAGGTCTTCACAGGTGTCAGACCAGAACCTGCCACACAAAGGCAGGGACTGGAGTCAGTGGGGAGGTGGGCTCCCTGGGGTCGGTGTGTGGGACCCAGGGGGCTACTCAGACCCTGGAAGTGACTTTGGGCCCTGACATCCCCAGGGCTCACATCCCCAGGGCACTGGGGCCTGTTTGCTGCTCTTTGCCAAGTGTGTTCTGGTAGCAGGGAGACATGTCCTACAGGGGCAATTTAACCTGGGCATTTGGCCAGGCGGCGTTCAAGTGACTGGTCCCCTGAACAGTGAAAGTGATGCAGAGGAAAGGGGAGGCTCTGGGGCTCCAGGGTGAAAAGTGTGGGTCCCTCCCACCTGGGCGCTCTGAGGAGTGGGAGGTCTGATGACACAGGTGGGAGTAGTGACCCTGTCCCTCCAGCCCTACTCAACCCGATCCATCAGGAGACCTGCACAGTGGAAATGAACAATTAATTAATTAAGTCACATTTTACCCCCAATAATTTTTTTCCTAACATCCCCACCAAGCCTTGCTTGCTTCTTTCACTTTAGAAAAAGATTATTCAGTGGTAATAAAAAAAAATAAAGTTTATGGCCTAAGTACTCCAATGTGAAAAGGTTATAGAAAACACTGCTATGTAAAATATAATGAGGGCTTCCCTGGTGGTGCAGTGGTTAAGAATCTGCCTGCCAATGCAGGGGACACGGGTTCGAGCCCTGGTCTGGAAGATCCCACATGCTGCGGAGCAACTATGCCCATGTGCCACAACTACTGAGCCTGCGCCCTAGAGCCTGCGAGCCACAACTACCAAGCCCACGTGCCACAACTACCAAAGCCTGTGCGCCTAGAGCCTGAGCTCCGCAAAAAGAGAAGGCACCGCAATGAGAAGCCCACGCACCGCAACGAAGAGCAGCCCCCACTCGCCACAACTAGAGAAAGCCCACGCTCAGCAACAAAGACCCAACGCAGCCAATAAATAAATAAATAGATAAACTTATTTTAAAAAATAATAATAAAATAAAATATAATGAAATAGGGACTTCCCTGGTGGGCCAGTGGCTAAGGCTCTGTGCTCCCAGTGCAGGGGACCCAGGTTCGATCCCTGGTCGGGGAACTAGATCCCACATGCCCCAACTAAGAGCTTGTATGCTGCAACTAGGAGTCTGCATGCACAACTAAAGATCCCACGTGCTGCAACTAAAGATCCCACATGCCACAACCAAGACCCGATGCAGCCAAATAAATAAATAAATAAATATTTTTTAAAAAAATAAATAAATAATGAAATATAATCAAATATATAATTGTTTTTACTTATTTACAAATTTGGAAATTAAAGAAACATAAGCAATTTATAATCCTGCCCCCTTACCCTATCCCAAATGAGCATGGCATTGAGTTTCCTTCCATTTTTGTGTGTGTGTTTTGTTCTTACATACATAGGACAAATCTACAGAACCTCAGCCTAAGAAACGTTGCCATGAGGTGACTCAGGCCCTCCGCAGGGTTCTGTAGAGGCTGAGGGGCCCCCAGGGGTTGGCTCCCTCCCAGCTGGGTGTGGATCCTGCGGAGTCCCCTACTTGATCCTGAGACTACTACGGGCAGACAGGGCTCTAAGCTGGCCCAGGTGAGCTGTCCTGATTGCATGAGAAGGAGTCCCAGGTGCCTCTGTCCTTCTCACCCTTTTCCTAGGAGGCCTGAAGGCGGGGGAGGGTCAGGACCACGCCATGCCATCTCATCATATCCAATGTTAGCGGATCTAGCGTTCAGCCGCTGAGTGGGGGATGCCCCCTGTTGATGTTAAGGGGGTTGGTGGAGCAGAGGTGGGTCCCGCACCACCAAGATATTAAATGAATCCTGGAAGACTCTTACAAACGTGTATGACGTGAACAACGCAGCCTGGAGTCAGGCACAGGTGGCCTTACAGTAACCCACAGCCCTCTCCTCCAAATGGAGGAGCCATTGGAGGGTTTGGCCCAGCAACCTTAAAAGGTTGTGTGGAGTGGAGTATCGCTTCCAGGAGAGATGTTCTCAGGGCACCCTTCATGTGTCTGCATAGATTTCTACCATCCTCTTGTCTCCTTGCATACAATACTGGCCACCCCAGTGTGCTCCTCAGTTTTGCTGGTTCTACCAAAGTGCCAGAAAGAAAGTTAGGAAGCAGTGGAGCCCATGTGCCCTTCTGTGCCTCCCCTCCGCAGTGTACTTGTTTCATACTCCCGTGTCCTCTTACTCTTCCACTTGATCTCCTCCCTTCATTCTAACAGAGTAGGAGAGAATTTCTGGACAGCTGGAGCGAAAACAATGGCACGCGTCAGAGGCGCCCAGGGCAGGACTGCACCCATTGGTGGCAGTGGTGGGAGGGGGCAGGGCAGAGCCAGACTTCACAGGTGGGGCTGGGGTGGCTCCAGCAGGGTGGGCCCCGTCCTCTGACTCCGACCTGCCTCCTGCCCCAGGGAGGGGGGCACTCGGGGCTGCTCAACACGATTCAGTGATACAGACAGCGTGGTGGGCGGGCACTCCGGAGCCAGGGCAATGCTAGGAAAGTGGAGGAGGACGGCTGCAGAGGGTTTGTACAGGTTTTATAGAAGATGCCAGGGCCTCAAGTGCCTGGATGAGAACAGGTCCTTCTGGATGAGAATCATTAAAAAGAGGGAAGGAGGGGACGGGGAAGAGCCACACAGAGCAGCTTATGGATTAGAAAAGAGAGAAAGCGTAAAGGAGACGAAAGAGTAAGTAAGTTACATGCAGATCGCTGCTCTCCCGTTCAGAGCCTTCACTGTCGGCAAACGAGTATTTTAGTGCCCAAGGACAGCAATGATACTGGGGGTGCGGGCATGTGAAAGGAGAGCTGAGAATCAGAGTCAAGGTCAGAACTCGGGGCCCCTTCTGTCCCCATCTCTCCCAGGGCCTTGATGGCTTCACCTCTGCAATGAGGGAGAGGGTCTAGCATCTCTAGGGCCCCTTTTCCAGCCCTCGAATTCTGTAAGTATGACCAGGAAGCCATGACTGTGTCCTCCTGTGCCTCCAACAGCCAGTCACATCTCCACGGCTTTCTGTGCACAACACTGGAAGTGACTTTGAAAGTCACTTTGACTTTGAAAGTCACGGCCGCAGAGCGGCTGGCCCCTGAGCCATGGCCCCTGAGCCACGCCTCTGACGTGTGCCATTGTTTTCTCTCCAGCTGTCAAGAAATTCCCTCCTCCCAGCGCCCTCCTCTTCCTTACTTCTTCCCTTCCTTGTCGGCTTAAAGTCCCTTCTCTTTGACAACCTCCACCAACCATATTGTTCTCCAACATATGGGAACATTGCAGGAACAACTGTGGGTATCCTGCCACTCTCCTTAATCAATCAATGGATCGAAGGATGAACCAATCCAACCAAATGCAGGAAGCACCTGTCACGGACCTAGGGTTTCGATGGGCCTCCTGGGAGAGGATGGCAGCCAATTCCACATACAACTTATCTGTCCTGTGCCTGAGGCGATGACCTTAGTTACTTGCTAGATACTTAGTCCTCACAACAACCCTGTAAGTTTTCTAGCTCCTTAGAGGGGATGAACATAAGCTTGGAGGTAAAGTAACTTGTCCAAATTCTCTTGGTCTGCAAGTGATGCAATAAGGGTTCTCCAGCAGGAGGATATATGCCCACATGAGTAAACAGTACCTGCTAGATTTTCCCGGAGTCCTGGAAGGACTGGGGAGGAGGGGACCTGGGCCGGCCTGGGGGAAGGGCACAGGGTGGGCATGGCTGGGGTACGGGGGAGCAGGGGCTGCGCTGCCTGGCTGCAGCAGTGGGGTCCGAGAGGAGAAGCGACCCCCTGGCCCTGCCTCCCAGACGCTCTGTCCTGGGGCAGGTCAGTCCCAGAGGACCAGGTCAGCAGGGCTATGAGGACAAGTGTGTGGGGCCAGCCCGGCAACCCCTCACAGCACCCTCGAGAATTCCTGCCAGCCATGGAGGGGCTCGAGGGGCAGCTGAACATGGGTCTCATTCCTGGTCCCAGAATTTGGGCTGTGGGTGAGCAGTGGAGGCGAGAAATGTGCTCCAGGGTGTGCTCCCCCCTCACCTCTCCAGGAGGACCCAGGAACCCGTGCAGGAAGCTGGGAGGACGTCATCTCTAACCTCCCCACCCCTGGGAGCGCCCTTAAAGCAGGAGTAAACCTGAGGACAGGACATGAAGGTGCCGCCACAAGACCTGACTGTGCAGAGGGAGAGCGTCTGCTTCTCACCCAGCACCGGGATCGCACACGAAGAACTGTGTCTCCAGGTTCAAGTGTTCGTGAGGGAGCCGTGTCCCACCAGATGGCCTCATCCCAGCTCAACCCCCAAACCCCAACCCAATAACACTTGTGCTTTATTCCCAAGAGATGCCAACCAAATGTAAGCAAAGGTTCTGGTGTTTGGCGGTGGCCAAATATCTTATAATGTTTTGGGTCATAAGGAAAGTTTCCGTAGATTCCAAAGACTCGGCATCATGCAAACACATTATCTGTGTATAAAATAACTCACAAAAATCAACAATAAAAACCAAACACCCCAATTTTTAAATTGGTAAAAGACATGAAGAGTCATTTCACCAAAGAGGAATTTACAGAGAAAAAATAATTTTTGACATTCATTAGCCATCAGGGATGAAAACCACAATGAGATACCACTATATATCTATCAGAATGGCTAAAATAAAAAAGAGTGAGAACACCAAATTTTACTGAGGTTGGAGAGGATCTGGATCACTCATAGATTGCTGGTACAGTGTAAAATGGTACAGCCACTCCAGGAAACACTTGGGCAGTTTTTACCGGTAAACTAAACATGCCCCAGCAACTGCGCATCTCGTTTTTTTCCCAGAGACATGAAGACTTATGTTTACATAGAAACCTTGTACATGGATATTTATAGCAGCTATATTCATAATAGCTAAAAACTAGAAAGAACCCAGATGTCCTTCAGTGGGTGAAAGGCTAAACTGACTGTAGAACATCCATACTACCGAATAGTAGCTAGCCATAAAGAGGAACAGACTATTTATTTACCTGACATCTTGGATGAACCTTCAGAGAATTATGTGAGTGAAAAAAGCCAATCTCAAAAGGACTGTATGGTGTATTTACACATTCTTGCAACTACAGAGAAAAGAGAAAAAAAATAGTGGGGGGGCTTTCCTGGTGGCGCAGTGGTTGAGAGTCTGCCTGCTGATGCAGGGGACACGGGTTCGTGCCCTGGTCTGGGAAGATCCCACATGCCGCAGAGCGGCTGGCCCCTGAGCCATGGCCTCTGAGCCACGGCCACTGAGCCTGCGCGTCCGGAGCCTGTGCTCCGCAACGGGAGAGGGCACAGCAGTGAGAGGCCCGCGTACCGCAAAAAAAAAAAAAAAAAAAAAATTAATGTTCTGCATTAAGGCCTAACACAACTCACTCTGACTCCCAGGATTGTTTGGCAGAACAGAAAATCCTGATGGCTCTTTTTGTTTGAATGGTTTATTTTCTTTCTCTGCATGGATGTCAGTTTCTTTGCCTTTTTCTTTTTGTTTCTCTTGTTCTCCATCTCTTTATATTCTCTGCTCCGTGTGTGTATTTGTCTCTCCCAGTCTCAATCTCTTTGTCTTTCTCTACCTCTGTCCCCCTCTTTCCCAGTGGACTGGCAGCCCATCTCTTATGTGAGTCTTTCTCTTTGAATATTTCTCTGTGTGTGTGTGTGTGTGTGTGTGTGTTTGTCTATGTCTTCATTTCCATCTCTGTATGTGGATTTCTTGCTTTCAGTCTGTCAATGTCTTCCTCTTACTCTGTATGTTTGTGTCAGTCTTTCTCTTCCTGAGTCTATCTCATCTATTTTCCACCTCTTCCTTTGTTTTTGTCTCTGTCTCTATATGAATTTCTCTTTCTCCATCACTCTCTCTGTGTTTCTCTCTCTTCATCTCCTTATTTGAGTTGCCTCTACCTTTCTCTCTCTCTTCCTCCCACTTCCTATCTATCTGTCCATCTGTCTCTCTCCCTCTGTCTTTCTGTCTTTGTATGTTTGTGTCTGTCTCTCTAAGTGAATCTCTCTCCCACCCCACTTTTTCCTTTCACCCATCCCTTGCCTCCAATCCACCCTCAATCTCTGTCTCTGTCTCTGTCTCTCTGTCTTTGCCCTTCAATCTCTCTCTCTCTCTCTCTGTGCTTTTTCCTCTCCCCAACCCCCTGCCTCCTATCCACCCCTGTTTCTCTTTTTCTCCTCCCCCCTTTCCTCCTTTAGAGCCCTGAGGTTGGGTGCAGACAGCAAGACAGTGAATATAAAATAAAAAGTCACCCAGAGGTTTCCAGGCTACCAGATGTGCAACATATTTAGACAGAACAGCTGGATAATTTTAACAACTTCCTTGTTTTCCCCAGAACATCGGCCACCAGGGCGTCTCAGACAGCGTGTCTGTGTGAGGATGCACACGTGTATGCAACATGTGTTCCCCTGTGGGACCCTGTCCCACAATGCACATGTCACCATCCTCTCAAAGCCCCCACTCGTATACTTTAATGTAATCTGATTCAGATTTCTTTCCCTGCAACGTCCCTCTTTTTCCTCTTCTTGCGCTGTCTGGCTTAGACATCTCATCTTAAGCACTCAGAGTTCTTTCACCTGTGTCCTGTGATCTTCATCGTGATCTCTTGAGTGAAGTGTTTGGAAAGAGAAAAGAAAATGAGGTAGGAAGGTCTAGAGGAAGACTAAAGGAGAAAGCTGGAAAGAAACCCCTCAAAGGCAGAGCACTGTGTTATTCTTGGCCCCATTTTACAGATGAAAAAGCTGATAGGCAAACTCTGGGGCCCAAAAATTCAAGAGAACTAGTTCTCTAACCCAGAACTGTTAACTCCCAGCAAGCAACTCAACTCCCAGCATCACAGACCAGCAAAGCTGGAGAAGACCCTACGTGAGGCAGCGTGGTGCAGTGGGCGTCACCTCAGGCTCTTGCGTCAAGCAGACATCATGAATGCACATCCCTCCACTGGAAGGTAGAAGCTGTGTGGCCTTGCGCAAGCTACTGCAGCTCTTTAAGCCTCTGTTTCCTCATCTGTAGAAGGGAAATAATAGTAGTACCTTCCCAGAGGGAAGTCTTCTGAAATTAAACACGTAAAGTTCCTGGGTGATAGGAAGTACTCAAAAATGTATATTGCTGTTGTTAGTATTAGTATTAGTATTAGTATAAAACGGAGGCCCAAGTTCACACAAATTAGTTGATGGTAGATCCAGACTTAGCATCCTGATCTCCCAGATCTCACGCCAGTGTATTTTCACCAAGAGAGTCTCCTGCTACCTTCTCCCCACCAGAAATCTCAAAAACATTTCTTGAGCACTTTCTATATGCCAGACACAATCACAACACCTTCCACACCTTCACTCATTTAATCCTTAAAACAACCCAGAGATGGAAGTTCCATTATCATCCCCATTTTATAGATGAAGAAACTGAGGCCCAGAGAGCATAAGAAACTTATTCGAGGTCACCCAGCTAGTAGGTGGCAGGGCTGAGGTGCAAATGCAGGTAGCTGGCACCAAAGCCCACTTGGTAACCCCCACACACTCACTGTGTTTTCTGTTCAAACTCTTGGGGATTTACCTCAAATCATGGTTACTTTTCTTTGCCTTTCTCTATCTCTCTCTCTGTATCTCTTCCTCTATTGACTTTTGCTTACATAAGTAACACACGAATACATTCTTGGTGGAAAAAATTAGGGGTATTATTGATAAAACTAAAGTCTGCTTTGATGTTACCCCTCATTTCCACTGTTGACAATTTGGTGAAAAGTCTTCTGGACTTTTTCCTACACATTTACATACGTACTTAACTACTACCTTTCAGACCCTTCCCACTGAGCCTCTAGAAAACAGTAGTTGAGGCAGCAAACCTGAGATTGAAGGAGGACAGTTGGGGCTGGAGACGGTCTTACTTTCCATTTTCTGAAGATCAGTTACCTATAAATACTCTGAAAGCTTTCGGCAGATAGACTTGGCCAAGGTCCCAGAGATTTGGATGCATAATAACGTTTCTTTGGCTCTACACATAGACAAAACCAGAGAAGGATGGCTTATCGCTTATGGCATTCACATGGCAGCCATTCCTAACATGTGGTTCTGAGACTTTGATATTGCTGGTCCAAACTGAGATGTGCTGTCAGTGTAAAACACCGGATTTTGTAGCCTTAATGCACTAAGAAGAGTACAAAATATTTCATGAATACTTAATTTGATTACATATTGAAATGATAATATTTTAGATATGAGTTAAATCAAATATATAATTAAAATTAATCTCACTTGCTCTTTTTATTTTCTTAATGTGGCTACCGGAAAAATTTTAAACTCCATACATGGCTAATATTTTACTTCCAATGGATAGTACCCTTGTAAACAGTTTATCAAGGAGATACTCTATTTTTTTAATTTTTATTTTATTTATTTATTTTAAGTTAATTTTTTTTTTTCTTTTTGGCTGCATTGGGTCTTTGTTGCTGCACGTGGGCTTTCTCTAGTTGTGGCGAGCGGGGGCTACTCTTCATTTTGGCGCACGAGCTTCTCATTGCAGTGGCTTCTCTTCTTGTGGAGTGTGGGCTCTAGGCGCACAAGCTTCAGTAGTTGTGGCACACAGGCTCAGTAGTTGCGGCTCACGGGCTCTAGAGTGCAGGCTCAGCAGCTGTGGTGCACGGGCTTCGTTGCTCCGCAGCATGTGGGATCTTCCCAGACCAGGGCTTGAACCCATGTCCCCTGCATTGGCAGGCAGATTCTTAACCACTGTGCCACCAGGGAAGTCCCGAGACACTCTATTTTTAAAATTTCACTGAGAATGGTAATAATAGTTCAATTATATCAGGTGCTCTTGGGCCAGACTGAACACTTCCCATCTGTGATCTCATCCCTCGTCTCACAATAGCTGCACAAGGAAAGCACTGTTCTTAACTCCGTTTCACAGAGGAGGAAATTGAAGCTCAGAGAGGTGAAGTCATTTGCCCAAGGTCACACAGCCAGGAAGCAGCAGAGCAGCAGTCTGAACACATCACTCATGGGGCTAACCCTGCGCAGTGACAGAACAAGAAAGCCATTCATGGGGACTCACCTCAGAGATGAGTGTAATCAGAAGGAAGCCTCTGAAAAGTTTGTTGGCATTGGGTAAAGGGCAGAAGCCCCAAGAGAAATGCAAGCCCATGTCATACTAGCGTTCTAAGGAGGGGCTTTATTTTGTTAATCTGGGGGCCAGAGGAGAAACCAACCAGACCACTCCCACACTTCTTTCTCTGCCCTTCCCCTTGCAAAGTCCAGCCCCTGCTATAAACTGCTCTAATATGTAGCACACATTTGAAGAGTAGGGGTTTTATTTATTTACTAGTCTGGGGTGCCAATAGGCTTGGTGAGGCCCTCCCTAGAGACTTGTTCCACTATATCTGCTCCTTTTTTTGTTCAGTAATAAGACCAGATATGGCCATCCAGAACAGAGACTACACTTCACTGTAGTCCCATTGCAGCAAGATATGACCATATGATTACCTTCCAGCCTATGGGATGTAAACAGAAGTGGTGTGTGTAAGTTCTAAGAAGTGTCCTTAAAAGTAGGGGACATGCCCTTCACTTCCCCATAACAAACTCTCCATGGTTCAAATGCAGACATGATGGCAGGCAGCCATCTTGTATCATGAGCTGGCAGGCACGTGTTGAGGATAGAAGAAAAACAAGATGGAAGGAATCTGGACATCTAATGATTCTAGGGATGCCATATAGCCCCAGGCTCTGTATTTGTATCTTTATATGAAAGAGAATAGTTTCTATCTAATTTCAGTAACAACTAGTTGGTGTCTCTTTGTTAAAACAACTATACCTTTATTAAAATGAATGCAGCCCTCTGAAAGAAGCCCTTCCCCACCAAAAACCCCAGAAGAACAGAATACCCACAGGTCGAGGTCCTCTGGCTTGAACTCTGAAAATTCACAACAAATGGCAAATTCTTTTGTGCTGATCTTATCTATAATAGATACCCTTCCTGTCAAACTGTTTGGAAAGAGAAATTGGTTCACTCTTCAAAGTTTGCCTCCTCTTGGCTGGACTGGATGACCTTGAGCTTTAAGGTAAGAAGCCCATCTGAGAGGTCTGTGCACACACAACTTCACACCCATGCACACATACACACATGCATATACAGCAAGATATACACATGCACACAAAGATTGATTTAGCCAGTTCCCTGTTTAGGTACCCTCCAGGTATTTTCTAAGTTGCTAGTTTTGTTTGCACTCACAAATAACCTTGATATATGTAGGCAGTCTGTGTAGTAGTTGGAACTTTAAGCTCTACTTAGTTTGAGTTCCCCCCAAAGACACTCAGAGGCAAGGATTCTACTGCAAATTGTTTATTGGAGAGATGACTCCAGGAAATATCAGGAAGGGAGTAAGGAAGGGAGACAGGGAAGGAAATGAAGTTAATAAAATGGTACAAAGTACCACTGTGGGCAGCTGGGGCTCTGGAGGAACACTGGGAACTGTGTAGAACATGATCCCACCTGAGGGGAGGGAGCCGGGGTATTTATCCTTCAACTCCTGTCAGTCATTGGTTGAGGAGTGCTCCCCAGGGGATGTTAATTCCCTGGCACTTCTGATTTGCCCCTATACTTGCCCAGCCAACCCTGGAGGACAGAGGCAAGTCCAGGTTCTGGAAGTTAGCAGGTCCAGGACTAGAGGGAGGTGAGTGAGGTGCCCAGGTTACAAAATTTGAGGCAGCACTCATTGTTAGGGTTGTTCAAGTGCAGGGTGGGAAGTGTGAACCATCAGATCAGCTTGCACAAGAAGGTGATTGCTGAAAGGATATGCAGGAGGCACGGACAGTATCTGCTACAGGCTTTGCAGTCAGGCTGCCTGTGCTTGAATCCTACCTCCGCCACTCAAAGACTACTTATCTAACTTTCTGTGACTCAGCTTCCACATCTGTAAACTGGGATAATTATAGTACTTAGGATTGTGCATGAGGATTACATGGGATGATTCACATAAAATGCTTAGAACAAAGTTGGGCATGCAATAAGCCTCCCATAAGCGTTAGCTCTGATGACTTTGCAATGAATATTACAGTACTGACCTTTTTTTTTTTTTTTTTTTTTTTTTTTTGGTGGTACGTGGGCCTCTCATTGTTGTGGCCTCTCCCGTTGCGGAGCACAGACTCCGGACGCGCAGGCCCAGCAGCCATGGCTCACGGGCCCAGCCGCTCCGCGGCATGTGGGATCTTCCCAGACCGGGGCACGAACCTGTGTCCCCTGCATCGGAAGGCGGACTCTCAACCACTGCGCCACCAGGGAAGCCCAGTACTGACCTTTTTTGAGAACCAAGGAAGTAAGTTCATCTAATAGTTAAGAAACGATCCTTTGGAGTCAGGCACATGAGGGTTCAAGTTCCCGATCCCTGTGTGACCTTGGGCCAGTCACTTAAGCTCTCTGGGCCTCAGATCCCTGAGGTTTAAAATCATTATTAAATAATAAGATACTTCACAACTAGAAAAAAAAGATGCATGCAAGAGGCTTCTCTAAGCAGCGTGCCTGACTAGAAAATGTGTGATAAATCTTAGCTGAGATTGCTGCATGTTCAATTTTCCATACCAGCAGGAAGTTGCTGCTGTGTTGGAGCAGCCAGGAAGATATAATTCACTTGGCAATATTTATTGCACACCCACAAGTTGCAAGACATTGAGATGGGAAGTGAGGGCTCTTAAAATGAAGTGTTGGGGCTTCCCTGGTGGCACAGTGGTTGAGAGTCCGCCTGCCGATGCAGGGGACACGGGTTTGTGCCCTGGTCCGGGAAGATCCCACATGCCGCGGAGCGGCTGGGCCCGTGAGCCATGGCTGCTGAGCCTGCGCGTCCAGAGCCTGCGTGTCCGTAGCCTGTGCTCCGCAACAGGAGAGGCCACAGCAGTGAGAGGCCCGCGAGCCGCAAAAAAAAAAAAAAAAAGAAGTGTTAACACTCTGTCTCGGCCCTTTGGGGGAACTGGAGTTCTTTCATTCCTCCCGTAATGGAATCACACACTCATGCCCCTGCTCGGCTCCTCTCTTGAGTGGGTGGAGTAAACCTTCCAGCAGCCTTGAGATCATAAGCCAATTCAAAAGAAAGCAGAGGGCAAAGTTAGAAAAACAGTCTTTGACTTTGTGGCAACACAAGCCCTGAGCTGCCCACCCATGGACTTGTTTTAAGTGAGAGAAAAACAAACTAATATGTACTGAGTTTCTGTTATATGCAGCCAAAGTTAATTCTATGGTGTACATCCTTCTTTGTATTTTATTATTTTTTATTCTCTGGGCATGGCATAGGAGGAGAACTGTGTTATCTGGTGGTTGTCCAGGAAAGTTCTCAAGTCCTGCAAAGAGGAAACAATTTCCCGGTTGACTCCTGCAGACTTTTGCTGCCCTGTTCCCACCCTGGAGTCCAGCCCTCCTCTTATCTCTGTCACCTTGTTACCTGTCAAAGGGATCCAATCAGGTGTCTCCTACTTTCTCTAAAGACACGAAGGGGAAACATCAGCAGCAGCATCAGATCATGCCTGAGGGGGTGGAGCTGCCCTGAAACCGCATTAACCTTCTTCCCTTCCCCCTTTGCCCCGACCTCACTGGGTGTTCATTCTACTCACAGTACACCTGTCCTTCCTACCAGGCCCATTAATTAAGCAGCTAGGCCTTTATATCTTGACTGATACTTCTTTTTGGGCAGAACACACCAGAACTGCTGAAAAATTTTCAGAAATAATTTTCTGACTCAGCCAAGGATAGACAGGTTAGAACTTTGGAAAAAGGGAGCCAACTACTCCTTTCAAGTTTGGCTGCCATCTACTGATCAACTACTCTGTTTCTCTACCCACCCACCCCCATCTTTTCACCCTCTTCAAGGAACAACACCTCAATTTTCCTCAGGACATCCCCTCCCCCAACCAGTGGTTCTTTTGGTCTAAGTGATAGCAACTCCACTTCCGAAGACCAGGATGGTCATGTGACCCAGACCTGGCCAATCAGAGCCGCACATGCCTCTGGTTGCCGTGATTGCCAACTCAGTTTGGACCACTGAGAGTCAGGCCAGGACTTTTGTTCTGTCTGTTAGGGAAAAGCTGGCTCTCTGCTCTGCTGGTCTTGGTGTTATGAGAGCGGGGGCTGCTGGCAGCCATCTTTCCACCCACAGGGCAGCATCTAATTGAGAGAGTGGAGTTAGCACAAAGGGAAACTGAATGGAGTGACGGGAGGAGAGAGACCAACCCTGATATCATCATTTGAGCTCCTGGATCAAGCCACACCTGAATGTTTTTTAAGTTCTTCATGCATTTTTCATGCACATAAGCAATTAAATTTTCTGCTTAAGCCACTTGGAGTTTGGCTTTCTGATTCTTGCAAATAAAAGTCCCAATTTTCTATCCCTTTTCCCTCATTATATAATCATATAACATTCTCTATAGTTTACTTGTTTATCTTGTCTATTGTATTGCCCCACCTCTTCCCAGTGCTTCTTTTTTGGGGGGAGCGGTGGTCTGTTTTGCTTACTGCCATAGCGTTAGAACCTAGAATAGTTCTTGGCACAGAGTAGATGCTCAATAAATTTTTTTTAATAGAAAAATTAAGAGGCCCGAATAGTCCTGAATAGAGGCTATCATATATATATAAAAACCCCATTTTACAGATAAGGAAAACTGAAGCTGAGAAGTTTAATGTGTCCAGAGTGACTGGCCTAATTAATGGACAATCTAACATTTATACTGAACTATCCTGGCTCAAAGTCCACTGCTCTTACATTATATTGCACTGAAGTTCCCTTATCATTCTGAGGACAGTATAGTCACCATGACAACTACCATTTACTGAATTCTTGCTGCTGCCAGGGAAACTCTCAGCCCTTTACATGAATTGCCTGACTGAATCTAACTCCCCAATCTCCCCCAAGTAGGTGTCATCATTATCCCAATTTACAGAGAAAAAACTGAGGTTCTTAAATGGGATTAGTGCTCTTATAAAAGAGACCCTACAGAGCTCCCTTGCCCCTTTTGCCATGTGAGGACACAGTGAGAAGACAGCTGTCTATGGCTCAGGAAGCAGGCTCTCACCAGACACCCAATCTGAGGCACCTTAATCTTGGCCTTTCCAGCCTCCAGAACTGTAAGAAATACATGTTTGTTGTTTATAAGCCACCCAGTCTATGGTATGTTTGTCATAGCATCCCAAACAGACTGAGACATATGTATTACTACCTCATCAGAATATTAAATTAAAAGACAGAATTTAAAAGTGAAAAATAAAATTAAAAGTGCCAGGTATTCCAAAGGTCAGTGTTTTTCAAACTTCTTCACAATGTTTGCCATATCTTTATATCCTTTGTACCATTACATATTTAATATGTTTAATCAACATGCAATTTTTGTATTTAAAATCTTTTTTTTTTTTTGGCCATGCTGCACCGCTTGTGGGATCCTATTTCCCCTACCAGGGATAGAACCCCAGCCCCCTACAGTGGAAACACGGAGTCCTAACCACTGGACCGCCAGGGAATTCCCGTAAAATCAATTTTTTAGTTAATTAATTTATTTATTTGGCTGCACCGGGTCTTAGTTACAGCATGTGGGATATTTAGTTGTGGCATGCAGGATCTAGTTCCCTGACCAGGGATCGAACCCAGGCCCCCTGCACTGGGAGCTCAGAGTCTTAACCACTGGACCACCACGGAAGTCCCTATACTCTATTTTAAAAAGAAAATGTTCGTAAATGGAAAACCAGTGTCACTTGCCATAAATAGAAGATAACTGTAAATATATATAGTATTTAAAAACCAACAGGATCTTTTCACACCTAAAGGCTGGATCTGATGTCTAATCTCTCTTTCTTGAAAAGAGATTATTGGGACTTCCCTGGTGGCACAGTGGTTAAGAATCCGCCTGCCAATGCAGAGGGGACATGGGTTCAATCTCTGGTCCAGGAAGATCCCACATGCTGCCGAGCAACTAAGCCCATGTGCCACAACTACTGAGCCTGTGCCCTAGAGCCCAAGAGCCACAACTACTGAAGCCCGCGTGCCACAACTACTGAAGCCCCCACACCTAGAGCCTGTGCTCCACAACAAGAGAAGCCACTGTAATGCGAAGCCCATGCACTGCAACGAAGAGTAGCCCCTGCTCACTGCAACTAGAGAAAGCTCATGTGCAGCAACGAACACCCAAAGCAGCCATAAATAAATAAATAAATAAATTTACTTTAAAATATAAATAAATAAATATATAAATATATAAAAAGAGATTATCAAGGTTAGGACTTATTAGCAATAACTGAGACTTTCTCCTTAAGGTAATCATTGCTTCTAATTAAAATATTAAATTATATTCAAAAGTAAATAACTGCTCTAAACCAAGAGTTGTCAGACCAAACCATGGGCCTGCCACATTTTTTTTAATTTAGTTTTTAATTTATACTATCTATTTTTAGATGTGTTGGGTCTTCGTTGCTGCACGTGGGCTTTCTCTAGTTGCGGCGAGCGGGGGCTACTCTTCATTGTGGTGCGCAGGCTTCTCATTACGGTGGCTTCTCTTGTTGCAGAGCACGGGCCCTAGGCGTGCGGGCTTCAGTAGTTGTGGCACACGGGCTCAGTAGTTGTGGCTCGTGGGCTCTAGAGCGCAGGCTCGGTAGTTGTTGTGGACAGGCTTAGTTGCTCTGTGGCATGTGGGATCTTCCCGGACCAGGGCTCGAACCTGTGTCCCCTACATTGGCAGGCGGATTATTAATCACTGCGCCACCAGGGAAGTTCCCTGTCACATGTTTTTGTAAATAAAGTTTTATTGGCACATGGCCACACCCATTCATTTACATATTGTCTGGGATGCTTTCATATTACAGTGACAGAATTGTCAAGGGCAGAGATCATTTGGCCCATAGAGTCAAAAATATTTACTATCTAGCCCTTTATGGAAAAAGTTTGCTGACCCCTGCTCTAAATCGTCACACTCAAATTCTTTTCTTTTTTGTTTTTTTTTTTGCGGTACTCGGGCCTCCCACTGTTGGTGTGGATTTTTATCACCTTTAAGGGAAGCATCTCTTTGTAATAAAAAGCCCACAGCAATCTGAAAAGGCCAAATGCTATCCAGTTTGTGTGAAGCAGGCTCTTTAGATGCAAAATTCTTCCCACCTTTCTGAAGGCAATAGCCAGGAATGCCTTCCCCAGAGGGAGAAGAGTTGGTCAGAGCCCCTTGTTTCTCACTCTGAGCCAGAAGTGGCATCTTCCTGTGGGTTTTGCTGGGTGGTAGAATTATGTACGATTTTATCCTTTCCACGTGTCTTCATTTTCCAAATATTTGATACATTGTATTAGTTTGCTTGGGTTACCATAACGAAGTAGTGGTGGTTTAAACAACAGAAATTTATTTCTCACAGCTCTGGAGGCCAGAAGTGCAAGATCAAGATGTCAGCAGCGTTGGTTTCTTCTAAGATCTCTCCCCTTGGCTTGTTGATGGCAGTCTTCTCCCTGTGTATTCTCCTAGTCTTTCCTCTGCGTGTGTCTGTGTCCAAATTTCCTCTTCTTATAAGGACCCCAGTCATGTTAGATTAAGGCCCACCCTAATGACCTCATTTTACCTTAATTACCTCTAAGGACCCTATTTCCAAATACAGCCACATTGAGGGACTGGGGGTTAGGACTTCAATGTATGGATTTTGGGGAACACAGTTCAGCCTCTAGCACATGTATTAGATGCATTACTTAAAAATGAGTAGTAGAATGTTAAATATTTTAAAAGATAGACTAACAATCGTGGCCAACATTTTAGCCCGAGACTTTTAGTATGAAAGTAATGTGTGTCCAATACTTTAAACATTCAAACAGTGCAGAGGGTGGCAAGGGGATGTAGACACCTACTCCCACTCAGTCTTACCCCACTGTTGACAGTTTCTTGCATATCCTTCCAGAAACGTCCTCCACCTTCATGCTTTTTATTTTGCACAGCAGGATGATGTTTTATTTACTGCTCTGCAACTTGTTTTTTACACCGAACAATAGATAAATCATTGTCTGTTTTCAAAGCAGTGCATTCATCTTGCATCCTCAACCTCCATCTCAACGCCCATTTCCAAAGACCCCAACTTGCAAACAAGTTACTTGGAAGCAAATCTCAGACATCATGTCATTTCACCCATAAATATTTCAGTAACTATTACCAAAGATCAGGACCTTCTTTTTATTTTTAAACATAGCCACAAAACAAACGAACGAAAACCAGAGTAAGAATAGAGGTGGTGGTTTGGGGAAGGGAGATGATGATTCTTTTAATTTTTATTTCTCTTGATGATACTGCAATGCTGATTTGGAACTTTGGAAAATAAAATCAATAAAGAGCCATTTGTTCTTCACCTCCATTCCTACCATCAAAATAAGCAAGGTTTCTCAAGCCCCAAGAATCCCTTTGGTGTTCTTCCATCCTTAGCCTATAAAGCAGTGAGGCCAGAGAGAGTGTCCTTGGCCCTAGGGACTGCTTTCTTACCCTGCAATGATGGACACTCTAGCGCCTGGTAGAGGTCTGCTCTGCCACATGAAATGCACAGAGATGACCACTGTTCCTCACTGTCCCCAGGTACTGTCCCCTGGGCCTCAGACAGTCTTGTGATGTGAGGCAAATAACAACCTTACAACACACTCCTACTTAGAGTGCTGTGTTAAGCATTTACCTGCATCGTTTCATTGAATTCTGCCCCCAACTATTATTATCCCCATTTTGCAGCTATATTATTATTATTTTTAAAGGGACCAGTTTATTTTATTTATTTATTTGTTTTGGCTGCACCGGGTCTTAGTTGCGGCATGAGGGCTTCTCAGCTGCAGCATGCGGCTTCCTAGCTTCGGCATGCATGTGGGTCCTAGTTCTCTGACCAGGGATGGAATCTGGGCCCCCTGCACTAGGAGTGCGTGCGGAGTCTTACCCACTGCCACCAGGGAAGTCCTGCGGCTATATTATTAACAATGTTACCAAATCCTAGCTTGCACTGCTCTCTGCAGGACAGGCCAATACATCAAGAGATGAGTTGTTGGGGAAAAGAATAGCAACTTTATTCAGAAAGCCAGCAGATGGAGAAGTTGGTGGACTAGTATCCCAAAGAACCATCTTGCCAGAGTTAGAATTCAGGCTTCTTTTATATTAAAAGGGGAGGGGGTGTGGCTAGTTTTTGCAAATTTCTTGGTGTTGGAATTTTTTGTTCTTATAGCTGTCCACATAGGTCTGGTCACAATGTTCCTTATAAACCTCCAACTAGACAAACGTTATTCTTAGTTCTGCCACTTTTTATCTCTATATGCGTGGGAAAGCGTTATAGCTTTATAGGTCAGAGCCTTGAGAACTGGGCTATCCTGTATATTTCAGTCTATAGGTAACATTCTTTTACAAAAGGTGCAGAGCCAGCATGACTCAGCACAAGCAACAAAGCACAAAGGTTAGAGCTAAAGGAATAGATTCAATATGGAGTCATGTTTGTTCTTCTCTGTTTCAATAGCTTCGATGTATTTGTTTGTTTGACAGATTTTTACTGAGCATCTTGGATGTGCCAGGCACCCAGAATATAGCAGTGAACCAAGCATACAAAATCCCTGCCCACGCGGAGACAGAAAATAGATGGGCAAAGACATAATACAATGGCAGATAACTAGGAGTGACATGGAGAAAAATAGAAGAAGGTGAGGGGAGAAAGGGTGACAGAAGGGTTGGGGAGAGAGGGCTATTTTAGGTATGGTGGTCAGGGAAGGCCTTCTGACAAGGTGACAGCTGAACAGAGACTTGAACGTAGAGAGCGAGCAAATACCTAGGGTGAAGCATTTCTATCCAAGGAACAGCTTCAGGATGGGAGTGTGCTTGGAATGTTTGAGGCGTAGCAAGGAGGCCAGAGTGGTTGCCAGTGGCAAGGCGGAAGGTGGTAGATAGGAGTCTGAGGCTGGAGTGTGACACAGGGTCTGGCAGCTGTCGTGTGTCGTAGCCTTGTTCATATGGGCTCTAAGAGCTGGCAAATGCTATAAATCAGGGCTTTTTTTTTTTTTGAAAGCAGACATACCACTTACCAGCACACCAGTGTTTGTAGGCAACAGTCAGGGTTTGGACTTTATTCCAGGTGTGACAGGAAGCCATTGGAGGCTTCAGAGCAGAGAAAGGCATGATCATACTTTTGTTTCTAAGAGCTGGTTCGCAGGCTGGGTGGAGAACAGACAACAGGAAGGCAAAGTAGAAACAGTTTACTTTAAGTCCTCCAGGCCAGAGGTGATGGTGGCTTGAACTTGAAAGGGTTGGATTTGGGATGTGTTTGGATTTGCTGTAAACGGGGAACATGGAGTGTGAGCAAAAGACAGACAGCAATAATGATACACCGAGGTTTACTGTGGCCTTTCCGTGCTCTGGTTATCCATCGCAGCACAACAAAACAGCCTGAAACTTGGTGGCTTAGAACAATAGCGATCATTTACTTAGCTCATCTTTGCCCGGAGTGAAGTGACTGCTGTAAGGGAAGGGGCCTGGAAGGACTGCTTGATTCTGGGATCTTCTGAAAACTCTTCACTTGCATGTCTGATGGTTGATGCTGGCTGTTAACTGGAACCTCACCTGGGGCTGCAGCCAGAACACCTGCCTGGACCCTCGGCATGTGGCCTTAGCCTCCTCACAGCACAGTGGCAGGGTTCACGGAGCCAGTGTCACCAGAGAGAGCTGGGGGGGTCATTCTACCTTTTCTCCCCAGCTTTATCCAGATGTTATTGACCTGTAACATATGCATGTTTAAGGTATACAATGTGATGATTAGACAGATACATGTGTATATTGTAAAATGATTCCCACAATTAGGTTAACACTCCATTCCCTCACATAATTACCATTTTGTATGTGTGTGGTGATAGCATTTAAGCTCTACTCTCCGAACAACTTGTGAGTATGCAATACAGCCTCGTTAATTATAGTCACCGTGCTGTGCATTAGACCTCCAGATCTTATTCATCTTATCGCTGGGGTTTTTACCCTTCGACCAACATCTCCCCAACCCATCCACAGCCCTCCAGTCCCTGGCAACCATTCTACTCGCTTTTTCTATGAGTTAGGCTTTTTTAGGCTCAGCAAAAAAGTGAGAACATACAGGATTTGTCTTTCTCTGTCTGACTTATTTCAGGCCAGGAGAGAGTGGGATGGTGTACATTACCTTTTGAGACCCAGCCAGGTAAGCCACATAGCATCACTTCCACTGTAGAGACTCCCACCCAGACTCAAGGGGGAGGGAACCTAGATTCCATCTCTTGATAGGGGAGGGGTAAGGTTATAGAAGAGCAAATGGGACCGGAAATATCATCATGGCCAATTTTAGAAAATACAGTCCGCTACCTTATGTTTCAGGTACCGTGCTAAGCAGCCCACATACATCATTTCATTCAATCCTGCACTAACCTCACTTCACAAAACTGAGGCTTAGCAATGTCACTTGCCCAAAGCTACTCAGCTACTAAGGGGAAAGAGCTGGAGTTTGATTCCAGGTAACAGGCAAGCACCCGGTGGAACAGATATGGGGGTGGCAGAGAATGGCCTTCGGAGGTGAACCCAGAGAGGGGGCAGCCAGCAGCACAGAACTGGCTGTTCTGAGCCCGCTTACAGCCCTCTGCCCTCCCCAGGGTTATCCTTTGTTTCCCAACTATGTCCAAGGCCACAGCATTACTGTAATTCCAGGGCTGTGAAGAGGAGATGAGGTTTGAACACTCATGGGCAAAAAAGACAATTTGCTCCGAGTCAGGCCCTGGTAGCCTGATCTGGTTTGGCTCTGGAGGGCCTGGAAATCTGGATGGAGCTTCGCTGCTGGGCTGGGTAGGGGCCAGTGTGTGAGCAGATGGAAGGGCTGGTGGAAAGCACTTCCAGAAACCGTCAGTGTGTGGCTCAGATCCTCAGCAAGAGAGCTGGAGGGCTGGGCATTCCAGACCTCACAGATCTGAGATCCCCAGAAGGCTTCTAAGCCGAGCCAGCAGCCCCTTTACTGTGATCGATATTTCCTAGAAGAAAAGGCCAGACCAGAGCAAAAACCAAGATGGGCTCTAGGGACCTCCGGTTTCTCTGTCCAGTGGCCCATCATTAACTTCCACGGCAGGTGGCCTACAGTGGTTTTCCAGACTGCTGACGAGGAAGCGTTGACTCGGGGATGTGACACCAGAAAAATTGCCAGAATAACATGGCGGGTGCAGGGAGGGGATGTTGTAGATTATATTTATTACTTTTTGTTTGTTTTTTGTGGCTCCCTTTTCTTCTTATTATTTTGGAACTATCTCAAATTGTATATTTATTTTTTATTAAACCAACTTGGACATAAATATTATCAAAAAATTTTCCAAAAACTGGAAACCACCCAAATGACTGCCGACAGGTGAATAGATAAACATATTATTATCTATCCATACTATGAATATTACTCAGAAATAAAAAGGAATGGATCACTGACACACACAATATGTACCAATCTTAAAAACATTATGTTGAGTGAAAGAAACAAGGCACAAAAAGAGCCCACTCTGTATGATCCCATTTATCTCAAACTCTAGAAAAGATCACTATAGTCTATAATCGCAGACAGGAAGTCAGTCATTGCCTGGGACCGGGGTTTGGGGGTGGAGAGAGGTTGACTACAAAAGGGCTTGGAGGAACTTTTTGGGGGTATTGGAAATGTTCTATATCTTATTGTGGAGGTGGTTACATGAGCATATTCATTGGTCAAAATTCATTAAACTGTACACTTAAAATGGTTGTCTTTATCGTATGCAAGTTGTACCTCAAATGAAGTTGATTTTAAAAAAGTAATGTAACGAACTCCCACATACCCACCTTCCAATACAGGAAACAAAACATTAGAAAGAAAATTGCACCCCTGTGTACCCCTCCCCAATCTCCTCCTTTCTCCTTTCCTCCTAAATATGATGTGTTTCATGAATGTGTCTTTATGTTTTCATTACATGGAAACACTTTCCTGAATGTGGTATGTTTCTTTTTCATTTGTCTTTATACTTTTACTGCATGGGGTATATTCCTACACTGGTATTTTTCAAAATCAGTTTACACGGTCACAACCAGCATTTTAATAATAAGGATAGAATAGGATTAAAAAATAATCAGAGTGTATGATACATGGTAAGGTAAATATGTCTTGTGAAATTTTTGTTCAAGTTTTACATCTGTATATATGTGTACTGGGTTGAGACATAAAATATCTTTTTTTTAAATTAATTTATTTTTTATGCAGCATGTTCTTATTAGTCATCAATTTTATACACATCAGTGTATACGTCAATCCCAATCGCCCAATTCATCACACCACCACCACCACCCCCCACTGCTTTCCCCCCTGGTGTCCATACGTTTGTTCTCTACATCTGTGTCTCTATTTCTGCCCTGCAAACTGGTTCATCTGTACCATCTTTCTAGGTTCCACATATATGCGTTAATATACGATATTTGTTTTTCTCTTTCTGACTTACTTCACTCTGTGTGACAGTCTCTAGATCCATCCACGTCTCTACAAATGACCTAATTTCATTCCTTTTTATGGCTGAGTAATATTCCGTTGAATATATGTACCACATTTTCTTTATCCATTCGTCTGTTGATGGGCATTTAGGTTGCTTCCATGACCTGGCTATTGTAAATAGTGCTTCAGTGAACATTGGTGTGCATGTGTCCTTTTGAATTATGGTTTTCTCTGAGTATAGGCCCAGTAGTGGGATTGCTGGGTCTTATAGGAATTCTATTTTTAAAATATCTTTCGTACAGAGCACCGTGGCCCCCAAAAAGTTTAAAAAACACTGTCCTAATATATAACATAATATATTTTGTCATTTTAACTTTTATGTAAATAATATGATACAGTCCTAATCCTTCCCCAGCTGGCTTTTGTTCACTTGACATTAGCTTCCAGATGTATCCATATTGAGACATGTAGCTTGGTTTCATTCATTTCCATCACTGCATAAACATGCCACAAGTTATTTTTCCATCCTCCCATTATGGGATTTTTTTCTTTTGCCAAATGGAACGTTTCAAAAAATAGCTGTCACTATCACCACCATTTCACTTTAGGAAGGACATTTTAATATAAATAAAATTGGAAAGCCCTACTCTCAGAGTCAAAGATGGTCTTTTTAATGGACTAAATCTGGCTTTATAAAAATGCATTTGAGGGACTTCCCTGGGGGTCCAGTGGTTAGGATATGGTGCTTTCACTGCCGAGGACCTGCAAGCTATGCTGCACAGCCAAAGAAAAGAGCATTCCATTTACCCCACAGGGGGTAAGGTTGTTGTTAGTTCCTTGTTGATTGTTAGTTTGTTCAGTATACTGGTAAGAACACAATACCTACACAACATCTCAGGCAAGGTCTGCTGGGGAGGGGGGAGGAAGCGAGTAGAAGGGAGAAGGGGTTCAAAGGGAGTCTCAACTATAATGCTTTATTTCTTTTGTTACCTAAAAAAAGTCCAAGTCAAATATGGCCAAATGTTAGCATTTGTTAACTCTGGATTGTGAACAGGGTAATCCAAGCTTTGCTCTAAGCTTTCAGTAGTTCATTAAAAATGTTTTCATCATCAACCAGTGTTAGGAAATTTCCAGTATAGATAAGACAGGTAAAAGACAGTTTTGTCTTCATAGTTTAAAATCCAGAGCCGCCAGCTTGTCAATTCCTCTGTGATGTTGGTGAAGTCATTTAACTTTGCTGGGTCTTGTGTCCCTCATCTGAAAAAAGGGCTGGGCCAACCCAAATGTCCAGCAACGAATAAATGGATAAACAAAATGTGGTCACTCCATACAATGGAATATGATTCAGCCATAAAAGGGAAGTACTGACATAGGCTACAATGTCAATGAACGTCAAAAACATGATGCTAAGTAAAAGAAGCCAGGCAGGGCTTCCCTGGTGGCGCAGTGGTTAAGAATCCACCTGCCAATGTAGGGGTCACGGGTTCAAGCCCTGGTCCGGGAAGATCCTACATGCTGTGGAGCAAGTGCGCCACAACTACTGAGCCTGCGCTCTAGAGCCCGCGAGCCACAACTACTGAAGCCCCCGCGCGTAGAGTCCATGCTCCGCAACAAGAGAACCCACCGCAAAGAGAAGCCTGCGCACCGCAACCAAGAGTAGCCCCCGCTCGTCGCAACTTGAGAAAGCCCGCGTGCAGAAACGAAGACCGAAAGCAGCCATAAATAAATAAATAAATTTATTGGGAAAAAAAAAAAGAAGCCAGGCACAGAAGGTCATGTATTGTATGATTCTGCTTATATGAAATATCCAGGATAGGCAAAGACAGAGTTAGGAAACAGGTGGGTGGTGCCAGGACCTGGGAGGAAGGAGGAATGGGGAGTGGCTGCTAATAGGTACAGGGTTTCTTTCTGTGGTGGGCTTGTGCCTCCTAGAATTATTGTGGATGAAATTTAACACATATGCAAAGCTCCCAGCACTGTGCCTCCATGATACCATCATTGTTCAAAGTACCATCTCACCCATAGTGGGAGAAGGCGGGGCTGGGCTTATTAAGCTTGTTTCACCTGGTAAGTCAAGTAAGTGGCTTGCTCAAGGCAACACAATGAGTCATGTGTGAACTCTGCACTAGAACTTGGCTTTTCCAACCTGAGAGTCCAGAACAAGTTCTCTCCATGCTGCTTCTTCTCCTACTTGATACCAGAATGGCACTTTACTGTTTATAAAATATTTTTCCCCACATGATTTTCTAACACCTCTGGCTCCAGAGGCTCAGAGTAGCAGAGTGGTTAAAGGGCATGGCCCCTGGAGTTGGATAAATCTGGGTTCAAATCCAGGCTCTGTCGCTTCTTAGCTGTGTGTCTTTCGGCAAGTCACCTCTCTGAACCCTGTTTCTCCATCTATATATGGAGAATAATGACTTATGCATTAAGTGGGAATAAAGCTGGAAGATAGATAGATAGATAGATAGACAGATAGATAGATAGATAGATAAAGCAAGACTTGGGTCAATGCCTAGCACATAGTAAACTCTGAATAAATGATAGCTATTATATTAGTATTAGTAGTTGAGGAGTTACTCTGGCAAAGCACTTACCACACAGGGTTAAGACTGACAGAAGAACAGAGCAACTTCAAAGCCGCTTTGCCACAGGTCCCAGATGCTGCAAAGTGGTGGTTCTCATCCAGGAGTGGGAGGGTGGTTTTTGGTGGCACCTGGAAACATTTTGGAATGTCACTATTGGGGAGAGGGGGTGTGCTTCTGGCATCTGGTGGGTAGAGGTCAGGGACGCTGCGGAACATCCTAAATGCCCAGGACGGCCCCACAGCAGAGAATGATCTGCCCCCAAAGGTCAGCTGTGCCCAGGCTGAGAGGCCCTGCACCAAAATGAGCTTCCCTTTGCCAGACTTAGTTCCAAACAACAGTGTCATCCACCCTCTAGATATCGGGACGACTCGCTACTTTCCCAACCTGGAGTGAGTCATTCTGTGAAGCTAAGGAACACTTAGCAAGGCGATAATCATCCTAATTTCTCCTAAGTCCAGATGGAAATATATTTGGGGCCTTATTAAACAGAGAAACACCCAACATCACCATGTACTCTATGAGGGCCAAGGATGGTTTGAAAGACCCATCTTAATCCCCCTTCTCCAAGGCTTCTGGGAACATTCCAGGGAATCTGCTTTCCTGATTCTGCATGAAGGGCCTGAAGCACAAAAACTGGCACACAGTAAGCACTCAGTAAATGCTAGCTATTACTGTTATTATCATCATCATTATCATCATTGTCCTCATTATTACTTTCATCTCCCCAGGTACAGGGTAAGGTACGTTCTCACAACAACCTTCTGAGATGGGTGATATATCATTCCCATTTTGCAGATGAGGAAACTGAGGCTCAGAGCAGTGATGCCACATTTTTCATCAGCCCCCTCCCTGATCTCAGAGCTTCCACTCCTGCCCACCTACAGTCCATTCTCCTCACAGACACCAAAGGAATCTCTTAAAAATGAAGTCAGATCTTATTTAGGAGAAGATGTTCTCTGGGTAATGATGTTACGTGATATTTTATGACCCAACATTTCTTTATGATTTCAATATCTTGAAAAATTAAGATCAATGCCATGGTTGTGTAAAATGTTAACATTAAGGGGAAACTGAGTGAAAGGTATATGGAAAATCTTTGTACTATCTTTGCAACTTCGCAGTAAACCTAGAATTATTTTAAAATAAAAAACTTATTTAAAAAGTGAATCAGATCATATTACTCCTTGGCCTAAAACTGAGTGATTTCCCATTTGGCTTAGAATAAAATCCGAGTGCCTTCCTGTGACCTATAAGGCCCTGAGTGATCTGGCCTTTGCCCACTTCTTCATCTTCCTCTCCTAACACTCTCCCTCTCACTCTGTACTCCAGCCACTCTGGTCTTTCCACTGTTTCAACACTGGAAGACTGTTTCTGCCTCAGGGTCTTTGCACTTGCTGTTTCCTGTGTTGAGAATACTCTTTCCCCTATGGTGTTCTTCCCATAACTTTCTCCTTCTTATTCTTCAGATTTTGACTCAAATGTCAAATCCTCAGAATCCCTTTCGTGTGGTCACATGACCCTTTCTAATTCTCTCACAAAACTCATGACTCTCTGAAATTATCTTCTTCACTAGGTTCTCTGTTCGTCTCCATCTCCTCCACTAGACTGGTACTTCCATGAGGACAGAGACTGCTATATCCCCAGCTTCTCACACAGAGTAAGGCCTCAATAAACATTTGCCAAAAAACCCCCCCAGAAAAACCCAAAAAACAAAAAACAGTGTCTGCTGGTAATACCACAGGACATTGAAATAAAACGGTGAACTTTGTCAAAGGGCTTTCACCCATATTTTTTCCTGTGGTTCTCTACTCTGTATAAAACCTCCAGAATATCCAGGCAGGTCCAGATCTGCTGGCAAACCTCATCAACAACATTTCGTTTAATCATTTAACAATAATCCCAATGCTTATTAAGTTGGGGGAAGGGAAGGGGAAGAGTTCGCTCCCTACCTTCTAGAACAGAATTCCAAATTGTTGGCCTAGGGTCAAATGTAGCCCATGGATGTGCTTTGTCAGCCTTACACAGTGTTTTAGAAGAATTTGAGTTCATGACCAAACTTTAAAAACTGGAACATTTCACATCAAACTTCAGATGCCCAAGTTCTCCTGAAAACTCAAGAGGATCTGGCCCCAGTGGGCCCCAGTTTCCCACAGGGCCCCAATGGACTAGAGCTGGGGTGTGTGCTCTTCAGTTTATCACAGTCACTATCCACCTGGCTTAATTCTTTCATGTTATCAGCCTGGTCCCTTTAGTCACTAAGATTCCCCCTCAAAGGCTAAAGTATCCTTAGGAATACTACTGGTTTTCAAATATTTTCACTACAGCCCGTCTTCAAACCTTACATGGAAGCTCAATGTCTAAAACAGATAATAGTGATAACAGTTCATTTTGATTGAGTGCTTACTGTGTGCCATGGTTCTGCTTTGGTTGACTCAAGGGTTTGGGGATCAGAACCCCATCAGGTCCCCGTCATCTTCAGCAGGCCCTTAAGAAAACTCTGTGCATCCAAGGAAGACAGTTCAAAAAGTACATTTTTCTTTTTTTTTGGCCACGCCACGCGGCATGCAGGATCTTAGTTCCCTGACCAGGGATCAAACCTGTGCCCCCTGCAGTGGAAGTGGGGAGTCTTAACCACTGGACCACTAGGGAAGTCCCCCCAAAGTACATTTTAATCCATTCTCCTCACTATAGGCAAACTAGAGGAGGGAAGAGACACTCCACCTGTTGGAACAGTAGCCTTTCTGGCAAATGTTTGTCTGCTAGTCCTTAGTGTTGATAACAGCAGAAAAAAGTCAATAGGCGATACATTCTTTCCTCCCAGAGCTGTTTGCTATTTTCCGGGAGCCCTTCAGGCCTACCCTGCGAGCTCATGCCACTCTCAGGCTCAGAACCAGCTAATTCTCTTAAGACATGTTTCAGCAAAACTGGACTCTGGAGGGGAGTTGCCTGGCAGAGAATGGCATGTGGACAGAGGCCCTCCCTGTGCCCTCCCTGTGTCCCAGTCCAGTCTGAAGTTCTCCTCCAGCCCTGATGATGTCAGCAGAGGTTAACCCACCTGCTACTTTGCACAAGGAAATTTATGGTACTCTTATTGTCCATAGAGATGTGTTTAGACCATTCCCACATTTGTTGTGTGCTTAGTGTGTGCCAGAGTTGCGCTAGGTACTGGGGGTTTGCAGTGAGAATTTATTAAATATGAACAAGGGCTTTGGTTTCTGGCTGTCCTGACTTCCAGCTGTGGCTCTGAAACTTACTAGCTGTGTGACCTTCAGCAAACAACCTAGCCTCTGTGTCTCAATTCATCTGTAAAATGGGTGTGCTAGGAATAGTACATAATTCCTAGGATTATCTTGGGGATTCAGTGAGATAATTTTTGACACATACAAAGAAAACAAGTGCAGTGTTTGTTTTTCTCCACTTGTATTTATCAGAAGCTGCTATTTTTATTTGCGTCTTTTTTTGTCTGTCTGGCTTACTAGATGACTCTCCATGAGAGAAGGGCCTTGTCTTTCTTGCTCACCCCTGCTTCTCCGCCTAGAACAATGCCTGGCACAGAATAGGTGCTCCATAAATATTTGCTGAATGAATCGCTGTCTTTGATATTCCTGCTCTAATTGCCATTGCCACAATGCGCTTTGGAGGAGCCCAAAGTCTCGTGGACTCCAGGGAGAGCCACCCTGACCTTGACAGCCAGCTGTTCACAGCGGCTCTGGGCATCAACTCTGATGTCACCAACTGGGCTCTGTGCCTTGGGCTGACAAATGACACTTGTGTGTCTTCTGGTGAACAGAGCTACAGCGCGGGAGAGTGAGTTGGTGACTGGGGAAAGTGGAGTGAGCAGCTGAGCCAAGCAAGGGGAGCTCTGAATCCTAACGCCCCCAAGCTGGCAGCAGGGAGGCCATAGGTCCTTGTGCAAGGAGCCTGGGCCCCACCACCGCTTGGGCCCCCCCGGGGCGGGGGGAACACCGATTTTGAGATTGGATGCCCGGGTGGTGCAATCACCTCGATGGCATTTCAGGATGGGAATTCGTGCATCCTGCGTGCCTTGAGAAACAAAATTAATTTCTCTAGGGGGAGGGAAAGGGCTTTGCAAACTGTGAAGCGCTGCAGGAAAAAGCAGTTAAATGAAAAAGACAGGATGCAAGAAAGCAGTTGTGTTTGCTGAGCGTAAACTGCACTTCAAAACCAAGCTAGAAGAGACATATAGCCCCCGGAGGTGGCACACTTTGGAGGGGTCTCCTAGAGAGAGATGCACTTGGGGAGACTGGGAAGCCAAAGGAAATGGGCCAAAGTTTCCCGGGGTGTCTGTAGAACCCGGGACCCGCCCGCAATGCCCGTGGATGCACACTCGCTCTTCTCTTCCGGCCTCGAGCTCCGACGCGCGAAATCTGCAAATTCTCCCTTTATCTGCAGCACACGCTCGCTCATCTTCGTTCTGGCTGGAATCAGGGTAACCGTTCCGATGATTATATAACTTCCCGAGCTCAAGAAAGACAATCCAAAGATAGGGATGATAAAATTTTTTTGAGGGTGGATTAAAAATTTTTTTCCCCAAATGTAAGTTACAGAGCGCACAAAAAACGTACAAATACCCATATTTCCACCACTCAGAAAGAATAACTGTTAACATTTTTATTTACCTAGGAGAGGAGTTTCTTTATTAGTCATCAAATAAACCATTCCTTTCCTCCAAATCCCAGCAAATCTGAAACCAAATAAAGTCAACCTTCCTCTCTTTATTATCCTCCCTGTTCACCTCCACCCCAGATTTAACTTAAGGGGAGATTCCAGGACTCCCGAATCCCCTCCGTGGGCTTTTCACATGACCAGGTCTGCAAAACCTGGCCCCAGTGAACAGCGTCCCGCGGAGCCCGCAATCGTCGGGTACACAGCTGCATTTTCTCCTCCAACCCCAACTCCCGCGTGCAACTTTGTAACTCACGCTCCCGCCAGGGGGCCTATTTGCTCGGCCCGTTTGGCGGAAGGATTCCGCGCGCCATCACAGTTACGCTCGCAGTCTCCGCCCCCTTCCCGCGCTCTGGCCCCGCCCCCTCCCTGGTGCCCTATGGCCCATAAAGAAGTCCCGGCCGGGCCGCTGCACTCCCCGCGCGCATCCGTGCGCCGTCCGAGGCTGGCTAAGGAGGCGGCGGCCATTTTGTTCTTCTCGTGGTTCCAGTGGGGAGAGAAGGAGGAAGCAGGGAGTGGGGCGGTTGGGGGGGACCCGCCGCGGCTTTTGCCACCGCCGCCACCACCACCATCTCTGTGCTCGTGGCGTGGGAAAGGAGGTGTAAATCCCGGGCGCGAGCCGGCGGCGGCGCCACTGCGGGAGGGTCGGCGGTGGGAAGGCGATGGCGGATATAGATAAGCTCAACATCGACAGCATCATCCAACGGCTGCTGGAAGGTGAAGGGGGCGGCGGGCGGCTCCGGGGACTCGCGGGGGGAGGGGGATTTGGGAGGCCTTTTGGACTTGCGGCGCCGAGAGGAGTGAGCCCCGCGAGTTCGCCCGCGGGCCGGGGGCTGCAGCGGGAGGGAGGCTGCCCGGGGTTCCGCACTTGGGCCAACCCGCGGACACTCCTGGCTCCACTCATTCATTGCACGAGGGTGCAGCCTTTCTACTAGCCTTGAAATTTGAAAACTCCGCTCCCCACCCCCACGTTTCCGGTACGTACCCCAGTGCGCCCCGCACACCCGACCAATCTTTGGATGAAGGTTGGGGGCCCAGTCCAACTTACAGGACGGCACGTTACGAACTTTCTGGTCCTCGTTCTCTTGGAAAGCAACACGATGGGGATATGGATTCCACCGGGCTTGGGGCTTCTTTCCTATCCTGCTCATTTATATTTTTTGTGAGGCTGGGGTCGAGGGGCCCATTACTTGTTATTTGGTGACGAACGTTCGTATCTCAAGGGGATATTGGAACTCATCTCCTCCTGCCCTTCCAAATACTCTTTTTAAGTTGTCCTTATCTTGAAGAGGTCTCCGCGGTCTTTTCTGAACGTGCCTCTGAACCGAGAAGCCAGCAGTGATGACAGTTTCGTTAGGATCTTTCCAGTGTGCCAGGCTCTGTGTTAAGCGCTTTGCGTTCATCGGATAAATACAGTTATGATATTAGCCAGCGCTTTTAAAGCGCTTACTGTGTGTCAGGCATTTTTTGGAGGACTTTACAGATTTCATGTAATACTCCCAACAACCTTACGAGGTAGGTGCTATTATTTTTTTACTGTTTTTCAGAGGAAAATAAGACTCAAAGAAGTGAAGTCACTTGACCAAGGTCACACAGTAACAGTCAAGTTTCAAACCCAGGCAGCCAGGAGCTACAAGTCATTCAAGTCACCCTATGTATGAAGGAAGGAGGTGTCCAGTGGTTGAGCAAAGGTTAAAACAAATCTTAAATATTGGCTGTGAGACTCGTGAGGTGCCTGGCAATTGATTTATATTGATGTGGGAGACGGATGAAGTTAGTTCGGATTTTAAGGAGGGACGCCGAAATGAAATCACCCCTCACCACCCCCCAAATTCCAGAGCACATCTATCAATACTAACATCTAATTCCAAACTTTGAAAGAATTCACATCCCTTTCTTAATTTGAATACTGGATAATGTAGATTTGGCTGAGTTTTAACTGCTTTTTGTCTTTGTACATTTCTACAGTATTGTTGGACTATAAATGCTGTGAGAGATGGAGTCGAGAGCATAAACAGTTGGACAGTTCTGGTGTTAGAATTTGCAGATCTTTTGTTTAAGTCATTAGAATGAAACTCCTAAAAATATCTCTTCTTAATCTCTGTAAGGTATTTTCATTTTATAGTTTCTTAAAAGAAAAACCCATTAAATAGACCCCTGAAATGTTGCTGCCATTGTGGGTGAAAACCTTATTTGTTCAGTACCTGGCATTTATTTAAGAACCACACTTTTTTTTTTTGCACCTTCATGAATGTATTTATTTTCTTTTTTATTATTATTATTTTTTTATACAGCAGGTTCTTATCAGTCATCAATTTTATACACATCAGTGTATACATGTCAATCCCAATCGCCCAATTCAGCACACCACCATCCCCACCCCCTGGGGTTTTCCCCCCTTGGTATCCATACGCTTGTTCTCTACATCTGTGTTTCAACTTCTGCCCTGCAAACCGAAGAACCACACTTCTAATGCTAGTTACTACAGTTCTTTGATTTATGTGAGGCAACAGTGGGTCAGAAACGGATTAAACAGTTTGCAATAAGAAAAGAACTTAAAAATTTTTTTTTCATTCAGAAATTGTAAATTCTGCATATCTATGCAGGGACACGTGCGACTAGTTAAGAGCTGGCTTTATTTCGTTGAGAAGGCAGGAAAAAATGGAATCTGTGGATTAGAAACATTAGAATTTTAAGATTAGGTAAGTCTTGTTAAGTCCAGGGTTGCCCATAACTCTTGTATTCATATAACATTTTGTTAATTTTAATCTTGTTTTTTAAATTGTGCCAAGAAATTTGCCTTGATAAACTTGGATCATTTATAATGAGATCAATCTTTGTTTATTAATAATTTCTATGCATGTTTTGTACTTGAAAACCAGATTTTTTTAACATTTCATTTTTTTCATTGAAATTAATAAAGCATTGTGTTTTAGTTCCTCGGGAATAAGCTAGCTGCTCAACAGACGTAAATTTCCTTCTTTTCTAGTCAATGTTAAATTGGCAGAGAAACGGTTGAAAATGATCCATTGAGTATATATATAATCCAGGGTAGAAAAGGTTGATAATAAATTCTGTGATTCCTTTTTTTTAATGCCCCACAAACTTTTTCCTGTAAAAATTTTAATTAAGATTTGAGTATGTCTGAAAATGGAGGGAAATGTGAGTTTTGTGGCCTTGTTAGAATTGTTTACATGTTAGAGACTGTCTCCTTTTTTAAGGTGGGGGACTGTACAAGCTAAGTGAGAAGTAGTTCGGTAGTAGTACTAAAAAGACCATTCAAAAGTGAAGTCTTATTTAAGAGAATACCGTGTTGGTTTTAGATTTTAGTCACTACAGCTTTGCAGTTCTTTTCTACTCTAAACTTTTTAGTGAATTTTCCTTAAGGAGGCATCACTTCTGCAACCCACCGCAGAAGATCTCTGCCTTGTGGGTGATAAAACCTTAAGGTTGTCACTCCTTCGTATCATTCATGTTCACTTATTTAAATAACTGCACAGTAAAACTTTGGATTTAGGGAATAAGCCAGCTTCTGGTTTGTCTCATAGTCCTACTGTGTTGGAGAAAAGTGAGGTTTGAGGCAGAGTAACTTTGTAAGTGATCTCGTTCAGGGAGCGGTGATGGCTAGCGATTTTCTTGCAGAGCAGGCAGTTGTAACTTGTTTTCACATCCTGATTTGCCAGAAGCATCTTGGCTCTGAAGGTGGCGATTGTCAAACTGAAAGACTGTGCCAAGCTCTGCACAATTGCTTGACTTGCTTTAGTGATTTAAATATGACCTCTGCCCTGGCCCTCAGACAGCGTTTACTAACTTAATCCTCTGACTTGTAAAAGTAACCCGTGTGTTTAGATTTTCGGTGTGAAATGAAATATGTTTATATTGCAATGTTTAAAAGACAGGGGTCCTGAAGATAATAAAGGACAATTGTAATGGCAAAAAGAAAATAAAATCTTAAAATGCTGACCAAAGGAAAAAAAAAAATCTTTCCTAATGAGACCTCTGCAATTATTTTTTCTTTACACATCAGATAATTTCACCCATTAGAGGCTTTTCTTGGAATCAATGATCATAGGGCATTTTGCTGATAAAGACACTAATATTAAAGTACTGTGTTACTAATACTCTAAATTACAAGAAGTCTGTGTTGTGAGCCCCCTGCTCTTCCCACCCCTCCCGCATGTCAGTTGTATGCCGCGTCCTCTCCTATAAGGTAAGGCAAGAAAGCTCTTTTAGAGGCACGATCAGCAGCTTGCACCAATCCGAAACCACGGCATGAAAGGATTACTCTCCTTGTGCCCACAGTGCCTCCTCGCCTGTCAGTAGCAGGAGGCAGCAGTGAAATCTAATGGGATGGTGTGTGTCATTCTGTTGTGCTTGAGGGAGGGAATGTTAGCCCCAGCAGTGAAATCTGACGGGATGGTGTGTGTCATTCTGTTGTGCTTGAGGGAGGGAATGTTAGCCCCAGGAGCAGGAGGCCAGGCTTTCCTCCTCCAAGCTGGGGAAATGCATGCCATGCTGCGCCATGCATTGGTAGCCCGTCTGCAGTAGAGGTTGGTGAGATTGTTTTATATCTGGGAAACTGCAGTCCTATAATAACTTATTCTGCAAAAGTATGTGCCACTGCCAGTCAGTCTGCTTGACTAGGGTGAGGATTACTGATCTTGAAGCAGGGAAATCATTTCACTTAACCTACCATCACGGCTGTTAGTAGACCTTAAAGATTGAATTGTGAAGGAGATAATATTCTGATATGAATTGCTTTGTAAATGAGGAAGCTGGAAAATCTTATTCAAGAAGAAAAAGGAAGGATTCAATCTCTTTGGAGTTTATAGAATTCTGGGACAAATTTTTATGTTTTAGGATCAGACCACTGTATCCAAAGCATGTAAAAATAGATGATTTACTTAATGGTCTTGATGTTTTATCTGAAATATCCAATTTCACCCCTACTCTGGGGTTTACTGGCATCCCTCATCTAGAGGAGAGTGTATGTCACTGATATTAAGGCTTATGAAAATGAAAACCACTCATTACAAACGTAGGTTCAGATGTGAAGTCTAATCAGTGGTAATTTATCAGAATTGGTGGCTAGACTGTAGAGAGTTAAACATTTTTCAATAAATTGGCTTCACTCTAGGTGTAGAAAACTCAAGGTTCTTTATTGAGAGCAATAGACAGTGTTTTGCAGCTATATCCTGATTATCTGCCTTGAGAAAATTGGTGTCACCTTTAAATGCCCAAAGTATAACACCAGCAGTTAGGAAAGTCAGGATGGGGGAGGAGTGGTTTAGAAATTAAGATGGCCAGAAAGTGGATGTCTTCCTGCTGGTGACTTTGCAGAGAAACCAAGTGATTCTCGATTAACATTTTTGTGGCTTATATTTTTTGTAGAAAAGAACTTCATTGTTTGCAGGAAAGTTTTAATGTTACAAATATTCACTGTTTTTTGTTTGTTTTGGTTTGAGGTTTTATTTTCCTAAATCTGTCAGATACTGTGAGGTTATTGATTGTCACTGAAATGAATACGATGTGGCATATTGTTAAGATTGCCACCTACTTTAATAGGATTATCTTATTAGCAAAATCTCTGTTGATTTATTTTTACACCGCTTGTGCCAGTTTTAGGTTTTAAAACTTGATTATAGTTCAGCTGAGGCTTTTTGGTGGGTATGCTCTTCCTTGTCTATGATCTTCTTTTAACAGTTAAGGGGCAAGAAGAACACTTGCTTATTCCTCATAAATAATCCCAGAGTAGTCTTAAATTTCCCTCTATGGTTTTCATCTCTGCTTTGTTACCAGGCTGTCAGAAAAGTTAATGTTGTTTTGTGAGAAAAAGCTGGCATTGCAAATAATCACCAATGGCATTCTTTTATTATATCAGGTTTTTATCAGTTTGTTTTCAGTAAAATTGCATGGGAGTTTTTATCACGTGCTCATGTTAGTGATTTGCCAGATAAATAAATGATCAGATAAGTCAGAACAGAGCAGTCCTTGCTGGTAACAGCCATAGTGCATTTTTTCCGGAATCTACCATTTTAACCAGATAAAGAAAAGTTTTCGCTCAAAAAACACACGTTTGGGAATTCCCTGGCGGTCCAGTGGTTAGGACTTTGAGCTCTCACTGTCGAGGGCTCGGGTTCAATCCCTGGTCTGGGAACTAAGATCCCATAAGCTGTTCCCCCACAAGTCGCACGGTGCAGCAAAAAAAAGAGAGAGAGAGAGAAAGAGAAGTCACACATTTAAGATCTAAGTTGACCGTTTTGGTATATCAATCACTAACCTACGTATGTTCACTGTGCCTGCTGATTTTATTTCCATGCAGTGCCTAGCACCTGGACTTATGAGAAACATTCCACCTGGAAAATGGAATTCTTATTTGTTGGAATATTTTGGATTCTGTTGGCAATTGTTGAAATAATTTGATACATGCAATTTGAACTACTACTTAGGAAGGTATCATGAGGAGACAGCCCTTGAGTTTCCCACCTAGGGTCTCCTTTTTGTGTAGGTTTCTCCCATCATGCACAGAGCACAGTGAGGGTTTTAAACCACGAAGTAGTGACTGATTTTATTGAGCAGAGCTGTACTGTTTGCATTTTTTCTTTGTAGCTAATAGCGATAAAGTAGATATTCAAGCCTTTGTGTTTTTAATGGTATTGAAGATGTCCCTGAGATAAACTTTTAGTTTTATAGTTTTTAATGGATGGTTAGTTTTAGCTACAGCATTTATAATAATCTGCGGTTACCTAGTTTGTCTTATTTTATGCATCCTCCACTAGAATGTAAACCTCTCAAGAAAAAGGACAGAGTTGTCTGTCCTGTTGCCCAGGTATCCCCAGCATCCAACACAGGGTCTGGCATGTAGTGGTGCCTAGCAACTATTTTGTTGAATATTTGAATGAAGCATGGTAAAAATGAATATTGAAAGTCTTAAACAGATTACATCATTTAGTTCTTATTTAATGCTTCCTATATGTAAGGATGCCTTATGATTTTATATCCCATATCAAATTTTTCTTAGGGAGCAATGATTGTTGGAGTTTCAGTAGTTTGTCCTATAAAAACTCCTTTGGTTTAGAAGCTTAATGAAGAAGAAATTCCTTTTTTTTCACTTTTTCATGTTTATTATTGCTTATGAATTTGTAAAATGACAAAAACAGTTATGTGCTAGTTTACTTGCTTTCATTTGTTTTGTTTCTAAGTTAATACCGTATATTTTAAACTTATTTTCAAGATGAAGAACAAATTCTTAATTGGGAGGGTGGTCTGCTGGAAGCACTGCTTCAGACCTAGAATCAGTTGGGGCCTGGTGTCCTTCTTACAAGCGCTGTGATCTTGGACCAAGTTACTGAGCCTCTTCGAGCCTGTAACCCAAAAAAGTGACAGTGCCTAACGTCATGGGATTGTTGTGTTGAATGGCAGTATAAAGCCTGGGAAGTGCTCGGTTCGTGTTAGCTACAACTAATGCATGATTCTATTTGATGGACACTGAAAATAGTGAAAGTAGATTTTTATGCTGTTAGCCAATAGGCCATTTTTAAGAAATGTCTGCAGTGTTCACTCAGACTGCCAAAACCCATTTTGAAATCTTTATCTTCTGTTGCATAAATTATCTTCAACTTGAAATTTAAGAGTAATCCTAAATTTTCACAACTAGAAACTCTAGTAAAGCCTATGGGGAAATGACACTATTGCTTTGTAATTTTAAGGCACGGACAATTTTTGTTCTTGTTTTTTGCTAATCAAAAGTATATAGCTTGGGGGCTTCCCTGGTGGCGCAGTGGTTGAGAGTCCGCCTGCCGATGCAGGGGACACGGGTTCGTGCCCCGGTCCGGGAAGATCCCACATGCCGCGGAGCGGCTGGGCCCGTGAGCCATGGCCGCTGAGCCTGCGTGTCCGGAGCTTGTGCTCCGCAACGGGAGAGGCCACAACAGTGAGAGACCTGCGTACCGCAGAAAAGAAAAAAAAAAAGTATATAGCTTGGAATGCACGCTAATTGGAATGCCACAAATTAACAGAGATTTATTCAGACTTCATCCATGCAACACATTTTGTGCACCTACCATGTACTGACCATGGGCATGTACACTGCAGAGCAAGTGGTGTGGTCCTGGCGTTTACACTCTACCAGGAGGTCCAGATGAATAGGTGGAAGCAGACTGGCAATTATAATACACAGTGTGTGCTGGGCAGTGACCAGGTGTTGTGAGAGAATTTCAGAAAGCATAAAGCAGGCTTGTTGAGGGAAGAGGAGATGGCTAAGAGAGGTTTTCCAGAGTGAAGTGATATCTAAGCAGTCACGAAAGATAAGCAGGTATTCGCCAGTTGGTAGATGGTTTTGGCAGTTTCTATTTTTATAATTTTATTTTTTGAGCTAATTGTAGGGAATTTAAGAAGCTTTGGGACTGTGCTGTTTTTAATGAGTGCTGTTCATCAAATATAAAATATATCTTGATTTATTCTGGAAAAACTGCATTTAATCCTCACTCCAGTGCATATATGTGGAATGTAGAAAAATGGTACAGATGAACCTGTTTGCAAGGCAGAAGAAGTAGAGACACAGAGGTAGAGAACAAACTATGGACACCAAGGGGCGGGGGGTGGGTGGTGGATGAATTGGGAGACTGGGATTAACACAGACCGCACTAACTAAGAGGTATAAAACAGGTAACTAATGAGAACCTGCTGTATAGCGCAGGGATCTCTACTTCACTTTGTTGTACAGTAGAAACTAACACAACATTGTGAAACAACAGTACCCCAATTTAAAAAAAAAAATCCTCACTCCACATTAGGAATACTTTTTAAATTGTTAGTATTGTTCTTTACTAATCTCTGTACACTCCCACTTGAGGGACAAACAGAATAAGAGAACTAAAATTACCATGAACTCTGTCTAATGGTGGTAGTGGGAAGCCTCCAAAACCAGTAAAATTTATATTAGCAGCATTGATTTAATCTGATGCATTGGTGTAATATGATAGCATTCATATTAAAAGAATAGCCTGTGTGTTCCTTATAGGTGTAAGTCAGTTATTACATATTCTCCCAAAAGACTTAGAGTGGGCTATTCACTTACAGGTGTGGGGGCTCTTCTGAAAAAGATTCCAGTTGAAACCAGAAGCATCTAGGAGTCCCCTAGCCAAAAATAAAGTTTCCTTTTGGGCAGTCTGCCCAAACTTCTGGCTGACTTGTGGTAAAATCACTAATGATTGGGGTTTTCTGGCCAGTGAAGGAGGGATCCCACTATCTTTTCATTGGGAGTGTTTCTTGAACTCTCTCCTTTGTGTGTCTAGAGAGAAAAAATTACTTTGGTTCTGGGAAAAAAATCATTTTTTGTTGTACAGATAGCTCAGTTGCTGTTGTAAATATTATATACGTGTCTATTTTGAATAATTCCCTCAAAAGATTATCCTTACTATGCTTTCCCTTTAATTGCTTCTTGTTTCTTAATATTTGATCAGAATGAGATTGGCAGTCGTTTAGTTTAGTTACATATTTTGGGGTCCAGAGAGGTGATTTGCCCAAGCTATAAAATCAAGACAGAAACTTGGGGCTTCTGGCTCCCAGTTCAGCACACTCAACATTTTCTCTTTTTTTTTGTGCCCTTCAAGAGTTGGACTCTTCTCACGTGTCATGCTTTCTTATTTATTGTCTTTCATTGAAAAAAAATAACACCCTTCCATTTCTGCTCAAAACTTGTTTCTTCAGGGAATTCAGTTTCAGTGGCTATTCAGGCTGAAGGATGGCTTCCCCTAAGACAATATTTCTCAAACTTGGACACAGCCCTTTTTAATGGGAAAAAATTCTCAACAGACATCAGAGCTTTTTACTTGTAGTTTTTATTACTGTGTAATGTTACTTAGATATTTACAGAACAAAGCTAGAGTACAAACCAGTTAAACCTGTTGCTCTTGTTCAGCTATTAGGCCAAATGATTTTGTGATTTTGAATACAAACAAAGCCTCCAAAACTGATAAAATTTAAATTAACAGCATTGATTTAATCTGCTCATCACTTTATATTGGGTTTAATGGTGGAAAGATGTAGCCTTAGTTTTGTATTTAGTCTGGTCCGGTGTTTTTGCTTCAATTCTAATTTGGAGAATGCTTGCTTTCATAAATCTTTTGTACATAACAAGTATTAAGACTTTGATTGCGAGTTTTTGGCAAGCAGGCCAGTTCATAACTGTGAAATTAAGGTAAGTTTAGCAATTCAGTGCTATTTTTTATGTATTTAATAACTGTCTAGTCTGTTACAACTGGAATCAAAACAGAATTTTATTTCCTACTACTACTTACCTGCTGATAAATGAATTGTTATAAGGCCAGAGGATATCTTGTACTTCACTTTGATAGTAAGTAGAACTCAGAGTGCTCTGATGCGGGCACTTGGGAGTTTAGGACACTTGGTACTGTGCCATTTCTTTTTGCCTTTTCTCAATTTTTATCTGTTCAAATTACTAGGAAACCTTTCTCACAGCACATGCTGACATCCTTTGCCCTGTAGAGGCATGATTGTATTCACAAATGCAGGCCCAGAAAGTTGCACAGCAAAATAATGCACAGCAAGCATACAGTGTGTTTTAATGAAATGAAAACAACACTTAAGTTTTTTCATAGATAAATCTGGGACCCTTGAGAGACCTGTGGACCTCTGAAAAACACTGATTGAGTGGGGAGATCTGAGCATTTCCAATCTCACATTTTAAAACGAGAAATTCTTAGAACCAACTCAGTAACATGACAATCTCTAAAATCTCCTGCTACACAAATACTAATTCATTTATAAGGCTGGAGAAGGGAAGACAAGATGAGAGGCAAAAAGAGCTGGCCTGGTGGGCGGGTTATAGGTGAACCAGGCCAATTGTATGTCTTGGATGCAGAACTGAGGCCTTGAGCTGTGCCCAGGGGGAGTCTGATTTCGCAAGCGATAATAAGACTTTTCTAACACTATTCATACACAAGAGAGGATGACCCCTTGATCAGGATACTGTAAAGAAGTCTTACCTTGGTGTAGAAAATGCAATTAAATCTCTGAAATCCTGTCTTAAGATTTTAAGATTCTAATTAGGCATTAAAATCATGTTCTTTATAAGTGTCCTGAAAATAAAGCCCAGCCAGAAAGTAGTTAAACTATGTTTTTGCCTCCTCTTTATTTAAAACTTCTACCTTTTCCGATATTTTTAATTTTTACATTAAATCTTATTTTGACTTCTCTTGACTAAATTGGGGTTTTTCTCCCCTACAGTGAGAGGGTCCAAGCCTGGTAAGAATGTCCAGCTACAGGAGAATGAAATCAGAGGACTGTGCTTAAAGTCCAGAGAGATCTTTCTTAGTCAGCCTATCCTACTAGAACTTGAAGCACCACTCAAAATATGTGGTAAGTTTTGGCACACTAACAGTTATCTTTGGTTACGTGATTGATTGACTGAGTCAAGGATATATAGATGACCTTGTGTTAGCCAACAAAATTATTTACTATTTATGAGTAACCTGGAACTACTTAAAATTAAATAATTGTAGCCTTAGAATAAATACCTCTAATGGACTTAATGTGCTTAGATGTGCTTCGCATTTTCTTAAAATTATTTCACTAAACGAATATAAACATTGCAGAAGAAAGGAAAGAAATGAAACAGAATGGAGAGCTAAAAAAAGGCCTGAATTATGAGTATATAGGGATTATATTTAAGCTTAAAGCAACACTGGTTATGCCTAAAAATATGCCGTTTTGTAGTTCTGTTTCTACATGATAGATGCAGATAACTGGTATAAAAACTAAACTCTATCTGAGAAATGCTGTATTTATTCTTCTAACATATTTGACTGCATTGATGAATCTTGTGGTGTTTGTTTTTGTTTTTAAGTAAAATGCTCTTTGGCATTATCTAGCAGGGAGACATTGAAAGCCAGATGCATTGGTGGGTGTAGTGTGTGTACACCTTTGTTCACACCGGGCCAGGGCTTGTTAAGAGTGCAGCACTTCTGCTGACATGATCCCCAGAGACTGAGCTGTCGGAGATCTGATATTGATCAGCCAACCTGAAAGGAAAACCGTGTTACTTGGCAAGAAGCCCTGCCTAGGCATTAATAATCCTTTCCATAAAATAAAGTCTCAATTAGTTGAGTTTTGTGTGAGAGGCTGGATACACTTAAAATTATCACTAAGCTCAGTTGAACTAATAAATATGATACAAGTTTGGAAATTAGTAATGTTAGTGGTTTGGACTATATGTATGAAGACACTATGTAACAAAATTCTTGCTTCTAGGTGATATCCATGGACAATACTATGATTTGCTTCGACTTTTTGAGTACGGTGGTTTCCCGCCAGAAAGCAACTACCTGTTTCTTGGGGACTATGTGGACAGGGGAAAGCAGTCATTGGAGACTATCTGCCTCTTATTGGCTTACAAAATCAAATATCCCGAGAATTTTTTTCTTCTCAGAGGAAACCACGAATGTGCCAGCATCAATAGAATTTATGGATTTTATGATGAATGTAAGTACTTTCTACGTCTAAGGAAGATTTACTCAAATTGAGATTCTTGGTCATAAACTGAACATATTTCTGTTAGGATTTGCGAGTTTAGATGTAGTGTTGTAATTTCTCATATTTACTATTTCATTAACCTGTTTTTATCCTGGTTTTCTTTCTTGGTGTAAAATAATAGCACTCATTGCCGTATAATAATGCCCTGGATTCTTGTATGATGTGATGATTAGATTAGGAAGTAGCGATCACAGTGGTGATTTCTTTAAGATAATTTTTGTGATGAATAGTCACAGATAATTTAATTCTTAGTACAACTCTCAGAATCTGTCCACATAATTAGCTTCGTTTTTGACAGCTTTGAGATAAAATCTCATTTTGTAAACCTCATCCATCTTAAGTGTACAATTCAGTGATTAAGTAAATTCATAGTTATGCAGCCATCACCACAGCCCTATGCAAGCACTAATTACTTTCTGTCTCTATAGGTTTGCCTTTTCTAGACATTTCATATAAATGGAAATTTGCAATATACAAATAATTACTTTTTGTAATGTAGTTTTTTTCCTTCTGGCACATCTGCACCCCAGGAAAAATAGCAGTTACTATCTGAAATTGTGCTGAAAGGAGAAAACAGAATTGGGGGGGAAGCTAATTAAAAATATTTGTATAATTCATACATTTTATGACCCATTTTGGATTATTTAGTTGAGGTGCACTTTGAGTTGATAATTGACAGAAACAAGTTTTTGTTTCTTTTTTAAATGAAATAAGCCTTTTATTTTTATTTATTTTTTTACAAGAGTCTTTTTCTTTATTTCATTTTATTTTATTTTTTTAATTGTTTATTTTTGGCTGAGTTGGGTCTTTGTTGTTGCTCACAGGCTTTCTCTAGTTGCGGAGAGCAGGGCTGCTCTTCGTTGCAGTGTACGGGCCTCATTGCAGTGGCTTCTCGTTGTGGAGCACGGGCTCTAGGCCTGTGGGCTTCAGTAGTTGTGGCTCGCGGGCTCTAGAACGCAGGCTGAGTAGTTGTGGCGCACGGGCTTAGTTGCTCTGTGGCATGTGGGATCTTCCCGGATCAGGGCTCGAACCCATGTCCCCTGCATTGGCAGGTGGATTCTTAACCACTGAGCCACCAGGGAAGTCCCAGAAACAAGTTTCTTAAAGCCTTGAAAATAATCAGTTTTGGTGGAGAGTTTTATTGTTGGTGCTGCTGTTTTTAAGTAACTATAAAAAAAAATTTTTTTTTTTTTTAATTAAAAAAAATCCTTACCTCTATCTTCCTTTTGTATTCATCATTTCTGCCAGCAGGAGAGTTCAGGCTGGGAGGAAAAGGAATTTGAATTACTAGCACTTGCCAGTATAATTATAACAAGACTGGTAAAGCACTGTCACTGTGACCCTCCCCTAGACTGTAATAATAACCTATAGTCTCTCAGGGTATGGTGTTTTTCCATCTCAGTTTCATATAGATGTGTTCAGCTAGTGTATTTGTTAGAAGTACATTGCTAGAAAGGTTATGTTTATAGACTTAGCCCTCGTACTCGCAACCTCTTACATGACTATATATGTATGCCTATGGCCCTGAGACCCAGCTCATAAGATGAGGCTGGAGGAAATTAACTATACTTCAGTAAACAATTAAAAACAAAACAAAACAGGATGAGGCAGGAGGGATTACCAAGAAGAAAAATACTGTGGGTTCTGAACTGACTGGGACACCTGAGTTGGTCAGGAAAGATACTTGATATTGACAATGAGTCTATTAGAGAAGTACTAGTAAGGCAGTCAGTACTCCTTAGGTAATGCAATGAGAGGCAGAGAATTTTATAACATTTTGTTTCAGGTATTTGTTACAGATACTACTTTTTAGAACAGGTTCCTTTTTACACAGCTGTTAGCAAGTATTTTAATGTTTTCATTAATGAAGTTCAAATCCATAAGATCTCTTCGTTGTGACATATATCCTAGTCTAAGGGTATTGGCTACATCATTTTTGTTTCTGTTTAATGTGAGGCCCTATGATTTAGAAGGTCAGCACTGATTGGAATCAGTTTTGACTCTTGTTCGTCCTCAAGACTGATGTAATGACCTTGTACTCCAGCTTTCGCCTCTCCCATCAGGCAGGTAGAATTTGCCACCCAGTCTATTTGTGGGCCTAAAAGTGTTCTTGACTTAGGTGGCTTTCAGTTGATGCTTTGCCAACTTTTTTTTTAAAACCTTGATAATTTTGTTAAAATTTTATTGTACTGAAAAATTTTATTCAAATGGAAATTGTCATGGAACAATTTAAAAACCACTGTTTTATGTGGTAGAATTATTTCCTAAGTGTAACAAGCACTCTGTGCTACAATTCCCCCCCCGCCCCCCCCCCATTTTATGACTGTAGTCCTGGAAAAGCCAAGGTATCTGTTGTTGGATAAAATGTGGATGTGTGTTATCCTTTTCTGATACAGAGCTGTCTGGTCTATAGTAATAGGAAACTGCATTAGGGGTTCTGGCTCAGAATCTGAGGATTTGGAAGCTTGAAGAGACCTTGGCAATTATCCAGGAATCCTGGAGCCAGATGCTCCTAGTGGTCTGAAGTGGCCTTAGGGAGGAAGTGTAGAGAGGAGAGGAAGCAGGAGCCCAGAACTTAGTTAAGATGCTCAGAGACAACAGGAGGAAGAATCTTAAAAATTTTTTTTAGTTTGTTTATTTTTGACTGCATTGGGTCTTTGTTGCTGTGCATGGGCTTTCGCTAGTTGCAGTGAGCAGGGGCTACTCTTTGTTGTGGTGCACGGGCTTCTCATTGCGGTGGCTTCTCTTGTTGCAGAGCACGGGCTCTAGGCGGGCGGGCTTCAGTAGTTGTGGCACTTAGGCTCAGTAGTTGTGGCTCGTGGGCTCTAGAGCACAGGCTCAGTAGTTGCGGGATACAGGCTTCGTTGCTCCACGGCATGTGGCATCTTCCCGGACCGGGGCTGGAACCCGTGTCCCCTGCATTGGCAGGCGGATTCTTAACCACTGAGCCACCAGGGAAGCCCAAGGATCTTAATTTTTGATAGAGAAGCCAACAAAAATAGCAAAGGAATCCATAAGAGTAGCTGGAGTGCGTTGTGAAACTAAAGAATCAAGGAGTGAAGCACACTTCAAGAAGGAAGAGAATCTGTTGGCACTGGCAAATGCAGCATCTGAGCAAAGGAAAAATCCAGGGGAGCCATTGGAATGTTGTTCAGAGACCGGCTTCAGTAGAAAATGTAGACAGAACCAAATCACTTTTATACATAGGGGTTAGGACAGCCCAGCCCTGTTCTTGTATTATTACCATTGTTGGAAATTGGAGGTGCACAGGTTCCCCTTCAGGCTTTTGTAGAGAGGAATTCTGTTAGGCTTCCAGAAAACTCCAGTGAAGGAAGATATGAGACAAAGGGAATTAGTGGCCTCCAAAGAAATACAAAACAGGGTGAACCATGGTGAGGGTTATACCCAGTCATAGAGAAACATAAACTATTAGGAGAAAAAACAAAAATCCTCCTCTGCAAAGGGAGAAGTCAAATGTTTGTTGAATTTGCATTGCGCTTCAAACCTGTGCTAAACTTTCTCCCTGACTTGATTTACAGTGGAGTGGAAGATGGGGTTCAGGAAGCCTGTTGCTTGGGCCCTTGTCGGACTCAAAAGAAAGGGTACATTGAAAGCTGTAAACCTTTCAGTATCCACAGGATAAAAATGGAGAAGAGACTGAGGACAAACTTGGTTTAGGAGTAAGATTGTGCTTTTAACCTTTGGTGTTTTTTAGTATGGAGTGTACAGGAGATGAAGGCACCCTAACAATTGGGTCTTCCTCATCCAATTCAGAAAGATTTGTATTTCCAGGGTTTATGAGTGGGTTTTTTACTCAAAACATAGTTTTCCTGTGGAAACAGTACCTGAAAGGTATGCTTCTGTTCAAAGCACACAGTGACTCCAGAATGCATGGAATATATGGGTTGGTGAGGTGGGAATATAAACCACCCTGTAACATTTTTGGTGGGGGGGCATTCTCAGTGTTTGTGCAGCATGTTAGGGTTATCCTGGTGTGCCTGCAATAAGCAGTCTGTATTCCTCTGTAGTCGTTGTGCTTCCTACTAGAATATTTAGGGGGGCTGGGAATTAAATGGTTCCAGTAGCTTATTGAGGGTGGTGGTAGATGAGATGGGTGTTAACTCTCAGAGGCTTCCTCAGAAGGAAGAATATAATGGCACATGTGTGAGTTGTTCTTAGTTGCCTTTAGAAATAGGAACCTACTTTCAGGTTGAGAGTGGACAAAACAGACTAGATGTCAAACAGATTTGGTGTTATCAAATAATTGTTGAGGTTTAATGGTTATCCTTAATCATTATATCTAGAATTCTGATTTCAGACTTCCATGGAATTTTTAAATACTTCATATGAAACTGTAAGTTGTTGCTTATAAATCAGACATCTCCAAGTATTATATATATCTGATTCTCTCTTTTTTAATAAAAGCATAGTTTTTGTTTACTTAAGGTAGTCAGAACCTGCCTTGGAGGACTTGTCCTGAGGGAATGTACCTACAGAACACCAGTCTCTTTTTAACCATCCCAAAATTTTTACAGGTAAAAGAAGATATAACATTAAACTATGGAAAACTTTCACAGACTGCTTTAACTGTTTACCGATAGCAGCCATCGTGGATGAGAAAATATTCTGCTGTCATGGAGGTATGCGGGCTGATTTTAATTCCACATAGATTTTGATCTCTTCTAAGGAGTGTACACTTTGATATTTATCATCCCAATGAGTTATCATTGGGATAACTTCCTCTGTCAGGTAACTCCTATATTGCTGTGTTACATCTTGGGTCCACTCTGGCACATCCAGGATCATTTGGATACAAGTCCAGAGTACCCAATTGATTTGTTACAGGGAATTAAGGGTTCTGTAACAGCTTTGAAAATAGAGCAAAAGGATTTTTGAATATAAAATAAACAATATGCTGTACCATAGATCCGCTAGGATACTGAAAATGTGAATAGACTTCCCCTTGGTCTGTTTTTGATCCTTTCCTTTCAGAAATTTTTCGACTTAGATGTTAAAAGTTATTTTGCTTGGTGGTTGTGCTGTATATGATGTAATTAAAATAATAATTGCAAAGAGGATTTCTTTTCATCTGTGGTCAGAAATTAGACAACCATCAAAGAGCCAACTCACTATATTTTAGTAAATCCACTATCCCTGCCTTCCTTATATACTTAAACTGGTTTTGGTAGAGTTGGGCACGTGATTTTAAACTCATGAGAGTCAGCTACATCTGAGCTGGTGTGATAGATTTTATGGTCCTTGGACAGCGCTGGTTTCCTAGAAAGCTACATCACCTAAGTGTCTGCATCCTCTATGCCCAGTCACTACAAATGGTCAGCAGGGTGCTCTCTATGTTGAGGTAACTTTCCATATGCTATTTAAGCACATTGTGCCTTGCAAATTAGTGCATGTAATAAGTTCCAGACAGAGCCTGCCGCCTTTTTTTTTTCTTTTTTTTTGCGGTACACGGGCCTCTCACTGTTGTGGCCTCCCGCATTGTGGAGCACAGGCTCTGGACGTGCAGACTCAGCGGCCATGGCTCACAGGCCCAGCCACTCCGTGGCATATGGGATCCTCCCAGACCGGGGCACGAACCCGCGTCCCCTACATGGGCAGGCAGACTCTCAACCACTGCGCCACCAGGGAAGCACCACCCCCGCCCCCCGCCGCCTTTTTTTAACCAAAGCTAAATAAGAAAACGTAGCAAAGATTTAATGTAAGCCTTTGTAAGAGTCACTGGGTGTCTCTGTAGACAAATGGATCTGTTAAAAGTGGTAACATCGTTTTTATTTTATTTTTTTTAATTTTTTTTTAAGTGGTAAGGAGCATTGCTACATGAGCCTTTATTTTTATTATTATTATTTTGAATTTTTGAATTTTATTTTATTTATTTTTTTATACAGCAGGTCTAACATCCTTTTTAAAGTTCTGTTTTCTTCAATTTTTTTTTTCCGTTTAATAGGTTTATCACCAGATCTTCAATCTATGGAGCAGATTCGGCGAATTATGCGACCAACTGATGTACCAGATCAAGGTCTTCTTTGTGATCTTTTGTGGTCTGACCCCGATAAAGATGTCTTAGGCTGGGGTGAAAATGACAGAGGAGTGTCCTTCACATTTGGTGCAGAAGTGGTTGCAAAATTTCTCCATAAGCATGATTTGGATCTTATATGTAGAGCCCATCAGGTATTGATTTTGAATTTTACATGTACACTTAAGAGCATGTGTATGAGCACAGATTCTCCTTGTTGATTTTGGTGGGTAGGTATTGCTTATTTATACAAAACGTCTCTGGAAGTGTGACCTACAGGATATCAGGCTCAACGGGAAACTGAAGAGTGGTTTTACCCACCTAAAATTTGCACCTCCTTATACTGAAAATGTTTTCTCTCCAAGGTGGTTGAAGATGGATATGAATTTTTTGCAAAGAGGCAGTTGGTCACTCTGTTTTCTGCACCCAATTATTGTGGAGAGTTTGACAATGCAGGTGCCATGATGAGTGTGGATGAAACACTAATGTGTTCTTTTCAGGTAGAGGATGCTTTCGGCATTGTTTCCTTTTATTATGTCTGAATTTTACTGATTTTTTAAAAAATGCTACTTTCTGCCTACTATTCATTTATGTTGAGTAGACTGAATTTTTATTTTCCCTTAACTGGTGTTTGTCCTAGTTCAGTAATGAGTGAATTCCTTTTAAAGGAAAAAAATTATCATAGAACCCTTCCTCCAGTGTTGAATTTAACTGTTTTTACATTATTTAAGTGCATAAAGACCACAATATATTAGCTTCGTATGCTTATGGCTCCTTTACTATAAGTCTAAAACTACAGTGTCAGTGCAACGTTCAGCTAAAATTAAATCACCACTTGCACGTGAAAGTAGTACTGACTGCCATGTGCCAGATGTGCTATGTAATTACTCACTTCTCCCACCACTTTTCTCTAGTCTAATTTCTATAAAACCTCTTATTGATTCACCATGACATCATTTGGCCTTCACTTGGCACAAAAGAATCATTTACACATAAAGTCTACCTCAATCTTTTTCTCATTCACTTGTTATGAATAAACTTGTATGACTTCAGGCTAGCCCAATCATAACAAAAATACAGCCACTGAAGTCATGAGGCAGTCATCAGTTAACTGAATTTAAAACAGGTGTTTTTTGTATTTAACCAAGTATCAGGGAGAGCTTGCAGCTCCCAGAGATTGTGACACGATTCCCTAGGGCAGGGGTCCCCAACCCCCGGGGCCAAGTTAGGAACCCCCCAATCCCCGGGGCCAAGTTAGGAACTGGGCCGCACTGGGTGAGCGACTGAGGCTTCATTTGCCGCGCTCCCCGTCGCTCCTCATCCATTGCTTGCATTACCGCCTGAACCATCGCCGCCAGCCCCGCCCTGTGGAAAAATTGTCTTCCACAAAACCAGTCCCTGGTGCCAGAAAGGTTGGGAACTGCTGCCCTAGGGGTTTGAGGGACACTATTCTAAAGAACTCCCCCCCACACACACATCAGAAGGGATACCTAAAGGTGTGACTTCCAAAAATTGTCATTTTATCCATAGGCAAAATAATTTGTTCAGCTCATATATCTTAGCTGTTCATCAGAGCATTTATTACCAAAATGTTTGTCAGCTTGGTTTGTATTAATATGCCGGTGGGGACTTCCAAGTTGTTGGGTCAGTTTTAAACAAAAAACTTTCTGAACAAAAGATTTGAGTGAAATTTAAGATTTGAGGTTGAGTGCATTTCCTAAAATGCATGGTCTTTTGAATCCTTGCAGATTTTAAAACCTGCAGAAAAAAAGAAGCCGAATGCCACGAGGCCCGTAACACCTCCAAGGGGTATGATCACAAAGCAAGCAAAGAAATAGATGTCATTTTGACACTGCCTAGTTCGGACTTGTAACATACAGTGTATACCCTTCGTTTTTAAAAGTGTGATGTGTATTGGTCAGCCTGCTCAAAAAGTGTTTGTGGGCCCCCCCTTCCATGTTTGACTTAATGAATAGTATTTGCTGGTTATAACAGCAAATGAAAGACTCTCCACTCCCAAGGAAAAATGTTTTGTTTTGTTTAGTTCTCTGTTCCTTTTTGCAAACAACTTTAATGATGGTGTTAAAGCTGTACACCCCAGGACATTTTATCCTTTCTAAGGGGTGAGTGTACAACTGATCTTTTTTTTAATTCAGTACAGCCCATGAATAATGTAAATGCTCACTTTCTTTAGGATATAAAGAGAGCCCTAGGGTGCTCAATCTGTACATGTTATTGTCATAAAATGCATATTGTTGGATACAAACCACTGTGAACTCTTTTTTGTTTTTTTTCAAAGGGATTGCTTTTTTTCTCATTGTCTTATGTACAAGCTAGTTTTTATAGCTATCAACATTAGGAGTAACTTTCAACCTTGCCAGCATCACTGGTATGTATATTTAATTAAAGCACACTTTCCCCTGCGATATACTTAAAATGACGATTAAAGCCATTATTTTAAATGTTTGTGACTCTTCCTGAAGCCAAAGTTTCTGTTGAAATATATATTGACACCCCCCTAAGTACAAGGTGGCATGGTTGTGTACATCTGCCGCCTTTATGGGGATTCAAAAACAGGTTTTTGAGTTTGAATAGCAATTAGTAATATAGTGCTGTTTAAGCTATTAATGATTAAAGTTAATAACATTTTGTACGATTTCCATATAGCCTATTCATTAAGTAATCTTTTTACAGTTACATCAGGCCTGAGCCCGTCCATTCAGAAAGCTTCAAATTATAGAAACAATACTGTTCTATACGAGTGACTGATTATGCTTTCTTTGGCCTACATTCTTTATTCTGCAGTGAAGTTGAGGCTTATACGTCAAAACAAAGGAACTAACTTACTATCCAGCAGTTTATACAGAACTCACAGTATCTATGACTTTTTTAAACTAAGATCTGTTAAAAAGAAATATGTTTCAACAGATGACCATGTATAATACCATGTGGTGAAAATAAATTCAGACTTATTAAATGATGAACTTGTTAAATTCTCTCAGTGTCCGTTTATCAGCACAATACACACAGGAGAACTGTCGATGGCATATTGAGTAGCCTTTAATGAATAAATTGCTCTGGAAACCACACAGTTTCAACTTGGATTTGTCTTCCTTCAAATAGTCTGTTTTCCAAGATGGATTATAATATGGATGCTCATGTTCTTCGAGTTCTTACCTGGATATAACTAAGTTTCTGAAGTAGAGCAGTGAGATTGAACTGTCTTCCCCTACTATTTAGGGAGGTGTGGGACTTAGTGAGTTGTGACATCATCTGTATCCATAGTTTTCTTTTTATCTGGGTTCATTTGAACTTGGCAGTAAAATTCAAGAGCTACTTTTTAAATTATTATAAATCATCCACCAGTGTTTTTATACACAGATCTTTGCTCTCTTCTCCCTTCCCTAATTCATATGGAACACAGTGTTGTGTCCTTTTATATTTGTCACAAGTGTGTCAAATGCGTATTTCTCGAGTACATTAAAAGTGGGTGGAGAGAGTATCATTTGAAAAGCACTTTCTTTTATCAAAAACTGATGTCTCTTAGGGAGTTGGGAGAGGACCTCCTAGTGAGGGATTGTTTGAACTGACATTTGCTTGTGGAGAGAAGAGCAAAGTCTGCACTACAAGTTCTGGCCCTGAGGCATAGGCTGTGTCCTTATCCCCAGTGTGCTCCTGACTTGAAGGAGGATGACCTTGTGAGCTCTAGCTCCTTCCTGCTCCATGTTTGTGACAAATTCAGAGTTTGCATTATTTTACTTATGATATTCTCCCAGATCTCTTTGACTACAAGAAGAAGATGATGAACAATAATTGGTGTCAGTTTCATAAATCTTTAACCTATGCCCTGGACATTATCAATTGTATCACTTGTAGGATTTCAAAATCCTATAAAGTTGTACAATTGGGCCATTTATAACCCATTGGGCTTGGGTTATAAAGTGTGGAGTGTATTATCTAGCTTAAAATTCTTCCAAAAAGAACAGGCATAGCACTGGTTAAGTAGAGAACAAAATCAATCTTTGGTTTTAGGACATAAGATCTTAGGAGAGACTCAAGTAATTTCAAACTAGTATGTGATGACAGAACTCGAGGCTTTGCCTTGTAAATCCCAGTCTGCACTAACCTTACCTTCTCATTTGTCCTTTATCTCCGTGTGCAGTTGAGGTCACATCTGCCTTTATAAGCTAGTGGTTGTACTCAGTCCAGGTCCTGGCTCCTCCCCTAGCTGTGTGATTTGAGTGTGTGACTTAAATGCTGAGCCACAGTGTCCCTAGCTATAAAACAGGGACAGTATCTGCCTCTCATTGTGAATCACTGAATGAAGTAATGAGATATGTTCAGAAGAATGCCTGACTCAGAATAGTATGCAGTAAATATTTGCTATTTGTTGCCTTATAATTTATCCCAGTTGTTTCATGTGTATGAATATCTCAATTGGCTGAGTTCTAAGTAGCACCTACCTTTTGTTTGTAGCCCTATTATGACCTGATACTGAGCCATAGCTAGCTACACATTTCTTTCTCCTTTTTTTTTTTTTTTTTTAATTTCTTTGGTTGCACCAGATCTTAGTTGTGGCTCACCAGCTCCTTAATTGCAGCACGCATGTAGGATCCTTTTACCCGACCAGGGATCGAACCTGGGCCCCCTGCATTGGGAGCGTGGAGTCTTAACCACTGCACTATCAGGGATGTCCCTAGCTAAGCACTTCTGAGCACTGACTGCATACAGAATACCTATAGATATTCTCAGCAGATACAAAAGAAATAACTAGGAAATGAATTTGTTGTAATAATTAGTGTAATTTTTTCAATTCTAGGTTTTTTTAAGTGAGTATTTTATAAAGTATTTCAGTTCTCAAGTTGACAGCACCATTACAAAACCATTCAGAAAGACAGGTATTGCCATCCCTATGTAGCTAAATAGTCAACATAATACATTTAAATCCATTCACAGAAATTACTGATTTGTACCTACTGGGTTAGGCTTGCCCACGTCTATCTGCAGTAAACAGCAGATTCTAACATAGCATCTTGTTCTTCAGCCACCTTGATTTAAGACTAGAGGCATTTCAAGTAACATACACATAAGTGGAATAAGAGACATGGGAGCTGGGAACAAATGACTGCTGATCCATGAAGAAGGCACAGGATTTAGACTGATGGAAAGGAAGAAAACCTAAGTTTCCCAGTGTTGAGCCATGATGAAAGGTTGAAAGAAAACTCAGTTTGTGGGGAAGTGAAGATGTAAGATCAACCAGTACAGCTAAGACAAGGTGGGCATTTTGGTACTCGAGAAAGGCGAAAGCCATTGCAGGGAGGTGCAACATGAAAAATGTTAGGTTTATTTTGGCAGAAACACCCTCTAAGGTAAGGGTCTCATCCAAGTTATCATGAGTGTAGTAGAAGAGAGGGCATAGAGCTGGTTATTGGCATGAGGGCAAAGAAGCAGTGTTTGTTCATGTCTGGTTACATAGAAATTAAAGAGCTCCTTCAAAAATAAGTTAAAGAGGGGACTTCCCTGGCGGTCCAGCAGTTAAGACTCCGCACTTCCAATGCAGGGGCACGGGTTCAATCCCTAGTCGGGGAACTAGGATTACATGCAGCACAGCCAAAAAAAAAGAGATTTCAAGTTCTGTATGCCATTTCCTACCTCTTAAGAAAAGACAGACCCAAAGCTCACTCAGCCTTGCAGACCAGTTAGTTTGAATCTGCAAGGATGATTCTTCACTTTTTTTTGTTCTGCAAATCAGATGTGCACGTCAGCCAGAAGAATGTGACATCTTCTGCTCCAGGCTTCGGTTTCCTCACCTGTAAAATGGTGGAATTATGAAGATTAAACCCATAAAAAGTGCCTACAACTTGACTTACGCATAATAAGCATTCACTGTAGAGTTATAAAACACCAGAGAATATTTCCAAGATTTACATCAATGGCAGCACAAAAGTTACATTAGGAAAATTTGATACAGGCAAAAGTCAATTTTTATCTTTACTGGATTATGTATGTGAACTTCAGATGAAGAGTAAAAATGAAGGACTTCCCTTGTGGTGCAGTGGTTGAGAATCTGCCTGCCAATGCAGGGGACACGGGTTCGAGCCCTGGGCCGGGAAGATCTCACATGCCACGGAGCAACTAAGCCCGTGCACCACAAGTACTGAGCCTGTGCTTTAGAGCCCGCGAGCCACAACTACTGAGCCCGTGTGCCACAACTACTGAAGCCCGCGTGCTTAGAGCCCGTGCTCTGCAACAAGAGAAGCCACCGCAATGAGAAGCCCGTGCACCACAACGAAGAGCGGCCCCCACTCGCCGCCACTAGAGAAAGCCCGCGTGCAGCAACGAAGACCCAAGGCAGTCAAAAATAAACTAATTAATTAAAAAAAAAAAGTGAAAATGAAGATGTACTATCAGTGCAGTCAACCTCAGCCCAAGAAATAGAATGAATACTTAAAATTTCTGCATCTGTGAATTGGTACGTGATTGATTGTGTGAACACAGAGGTGACTGCTATCCATCTGATAAGCACAATAGCTTCAGTCATTCAGTCATGACATTTGGATATATTGCAAATATCTGAAAAATTTCAAGTACAGGTAAGCATTTTAGTTGTGAGAATTGTGGGTCTGTATATTGTCAGTTATTTGAAGTACATGTTATAGGATTAAGTAAAGCACTTCAGTTAATTACAAACACAGTTTTTTAACCAAGAAGTTAAAACTAAGAAAGTTAGAAATAATTAAGTAGGGAAATAGACTGTTACCTAGATAAGTTAAGGATGCACTTTATATTCTTTGAGCTAACAAGTTTATAAGGCTGCAAAATATTGGAAATTAATCAGTGTGGCAACAATCTTCTAAGTGCTTTTTTTTTAACAGTACGCGGGCCTCTCGCTGTTGTGGCCTCTCCCGTTGCGGAGTACAGGCTCCGGACGCACAGGCTCAGTGGCCATGGCTCACGGGCCCAGCCACTCCGCGGCATATGGGATCCTCCTGGACCGGGGCACGAACCCGTGTCCCCTGCATCGGCAGGCGGACTCAACCACTGCGCCACCAGGGAAGCCCTTTTAAGTGCTTTTAAAGTCATTATCCTACTATTAGAATGCAGCACTCAATTTGGTTTTAGGGCCAGCCAAACGACAACTTCCAGTTTCAGGTAACGGTGAGCATCTCTGCCTAATATTACAGATGTGCAGATGCTGACCACACGGGGCAGTAAAGCGCCTGATGGTGCTAAGAATCGTTCCTGCCTAGTGTCTACTTTGGAAAATTCTGACAATTTTAATAATTTAAGACATTTTTTTGGATAAATTTCAAATTCATTCTTATGTCCCAAACAACCAGTTCTCTAGCAGTGATATTTGGCTGTAACCAGCTTATGAATTTTCATAATCATTCAGCCAAGATATATATTTGATGTAACTGTAGAAAAAATACTAAGGAACCACTTTAAAAATGTGTATTCTTTTTTTCTCCTAGCCAGCCAGTTAGCACAGTATCAAATACCATGTCTCCCAGAGATGACCAGCCCACACACCAGTTGTTCAGGGCTGGGGAACAAGAGAACAGTAACCAGTCATTATGTTCTGGGACAGACTGGCTGCTTGACCTTTCCAGCAAAACCCTGGCAAGTTAGGTAGGTGTGGCAGGAGAGCGGGTGGGATTAAGGATGTTCTTGCTGAAGTTGGCAGAAGTTCACATGCCATCTGCTGGAAATGTTCTCATTCACCAACTCCACGAGCCTTTAGTGGAGGCAAATTCTCTACCTTTTATTTACCAAAATAAAGTCACTTTCCAAATTTTGATGACCTACTGACAAACACCAATATCTTCCTTCTCATATTTAGGTTTAATCTTTCTGATTAAGGGATAGCTGGAGTTGACTTCGTCAGATTGTAGACTTAATCCCCTGGTCGGGAGGCTGTACAGCATAAATAGGATGCACGGATCCAGTGTGGTGGATCAGGGGTTGGCTGGATTTTGCTTTGCTTAGATTGGTTTGAGATTTGCTTTGTGTTCCTTTTGCTGTTCTAGGGCCATTGGGTATTTCTAATGATGATGGACTAAAGAGAGGAAAGAAAACCAGCAATCCTAAAGTTTGCTGCAGTGAAGATTGCTTATTGAGTGCACATTTTGGTCACCATGATGTGCTTTTACAAGATTTTTAAAATCCATAATCTTGCTCAGATTAACACAGTTTTCAGTTGTATTTATACTGAGACTTGAGAAAGGTGATCTGCATTCCTGTCCAACTCCAGGAAGCTAGGATTCCTGCAGTGCTGTTCAAACTTTTTTTTTTTTTTGCCAGGTGGAACCCTTCAAACAAACGTATCAAAGGCATCATTTGTAAAATAAATAAAATCAGAAAGCCTCTGTTAGAAGCAGAGGCTTATCATTCTATATACTTACAGGCCTGTAAGCATCGGTAGGATGTCAGTATAACCTTCTACTATTAGAGCCTTTTCAAACTTTGTGATGCCATGTCTAAGATCTAACTAGCTAAGTACTCTTTGGGTAGAAAGTCAAACAAGTTAGCACTTTGAGAGTTATTTAGCTGGCTTTCATTTCTTAGCATTGCATTATGGGACACAGTAGATCAGGAAAGCATCCTGCAGATCCTAACAAAACATCCTTTAGGAGACCAGGGCTTTTCACTCGGGGTGTTCCATGCCATTTATGTTTCTTGAGTGTGTGTGGGTGTAATTAAATGTATTCCAATGTGTGTATATAATCATATCCTTGCTTTTTCTTCATTGTATCCCTGAACAATATGTTAAATTTTGCCAATTTTTGAACTTTATGTAATGAAAATTATACTGTGTATTCTTCTGTAAATGGTTTCTTTAAACATGTTTTTTTTTAGGGGTTTATCCATGTTGACATGCTTGATTCCCAGTTTTTGGTTTTGTGGGCGTGTGGTGGGGGGTTCCCCTCCTTTTTGCTTTTCTTTTCCTCCACTTTTTTTCTATTTGAAGTTATGTTCTTTATAACTCACTGTTCTTTTAGTGGTTACTCTTAACAAATTTAATTTAAATCATTAGTGTTAGAAGTTATTATCTTTGCTCTTCTTCCCCTTCTCCTTTGACATCTACAACGAGATATGTGTTAGACCTCATTTTTCCATTTCTCTTCAACCTCATTTTTTTCCATCTCTGTCCTTATGATCTGCATTCTCAAAAATAGCTTCAGCTCTGTCTTCTAGTTTATTAATTTTCTCCTCAGTCAGCCTAATCTATCTAATCCATCCAGTGAATTTTTAATTTTAATCACTATTTTTATTTCAAGTTTTGTTTTGTTTAGATTTCAAAATCTGCTTGGCTATTCTTGTTGTCATTTACTGCCTCCTAATTTTTTATTTATTATAAATTATTTATTTATTTTTGGCTGTGTTGGGTCTTCGTTGCTGTGTGCGGGTTTTCTCTAGTTGCGGCGAGTGGGGGCTACTCTTTGTTGCGGTGCGCGGGCTTCTCATTGCAGTGTCTTCGCTTTGTTGCGGAGCATGGGCTCTAGGCACGTGGGCTTCAGCAGTTGTGGCACACGGGCTCAGTAGTTGTGGTTCGCGGGCTCTAGAGCACAGGCTCAGTATTTGTGGCGCATGGGCTTGGTTGCTCCGCGGCATGTGGGATCTTCCTGGACCAGGGCTCAAACCCATGTTCCCTGCATTGGCAGGCGGATTCTTAACCACTGCGCCACCAGGGAAGTCCTCCTAATCTTTTTAAACTTAAGTGTTATTTCCCTGAATATGGTAAAATGGTTGTTATCCCAATATCTGAAATCTTTGGGAGCTTCTTTGTTGTTCCTGCTGGTTCTCATTTCTGTGTGTTTTGTGATATTTTACTTGGAGTTGCCCGTTTTACTTGTCCTTTTATCTTTATCTGTGGGGAGTCTCTGCAGCCTGGATTGAAGTTAAGTTTCCCCAGAGAAGATAGGAGTTTGCCTTTCTGGGTAAACTGGGGCAGTAGCAACATAGAATCTTTAATTCCTCACTTGATGTTTTTCACATCATACAGGTATCATGAAATGAAGCCTCAAACGTTTAGGTCCTAGCAATGAATTCGTAGGAAAGAGCTTTTTACTCCCCTCTACCCAGTGCCAGGGTCAAGATAGGCAAGCTTCTTTGCCATCTCCTGCACGGCAGGGTTATTTCTTCTGTTTTTAATGCCATATACCCAGCTGTAATTGGGGTCTACTATAATTAGGTTGAACTATGGAGGAATGCCTACATAATTCAGCAACGTCATAAAGTTTGGGGCCTTAAAAAAATGGCAACTTTCTAATAGATTCCCTGCCTTGAGTAGGTTCTGGGCTTTATCCCCTTCCCCAGCACCCCTAGAGAGGTATAAAAACTGAAGTGGAAGGTCTCCAGGGTTTTGAAGAAGCCTTTAAGACAAAGCCATCTTGGTGCCCATGTGCTTCCCAAAGTTCAAGGTTCCTATTTCCACTTTGTTTAGGCATCACTCTGCTAATCTCTTTTCTGCCAGCCCTATAATTTATTTTTTTAACATAGTTTTTACATTTCATTTAATATTTTAGTTATTTTAATCAAGAGAATCTTTCAGGGTCTTTCTCCATCCTTTGGTCTCTTCAAGTCTCTTTAGCTCATTTCTATTTCAGTAGTTGATCCTATTAAGTTGAATCCTTGGCATTGTTTTATGAATTCAAACATACCACCACTTAAACCCAGAGACTTTAGTATTCAGGTGCCTGTCAGATTTCTCTTTAATAGTTCCTTTCTTTGATCCTGGATGCCACTTCAAATGGGAATTATTTTTTACTTTATATTTAAATTGTTTGAAGTTACCACCTGCAAATCCTTTTAAGATCCGAGTTTGATGTAGGAAATAATTTACTGGGTGGGTGTATTTACTACTATTTTAAAGACCCATGTTGATTTGCTGTGCTATTTTCCTTTTATAAGAATTTATTATACACTTGGATTCCACACCAGGAAGTGAAGCGGCTGTGGTGGAAAGACTATCAGGATTTAGGTCAAAGGAATTGAGCAGCGAGACCAGGCAGCAGAGGTTCCTCACTCCATAATTCCACAGTACAGCCTCTGGGGTTATTGATCTGGGTCTGTGAGCTCCCTGAAATTCTATGCAGTATATTACCTGTGAATCTTTCTAAGGAAAGGATTTATAGCTTCATCAAGTTTGCATAGTTCAGAGGGGGTAAGTGCTGGTTTGAATGAGTGAGTGGGCCTGGGTCCTACCTCAGACTTCATTTGGTTTGAAGGTGGCCATTCTCATGATGACTACTTTAATTCTAGAGAGGGTTTCTAAAATACAAAGAAAATTTCCAGGCCTAGAATTTAATTCTCCCTTTTTTTTTTCTTCATATCTCGTGTTTTAAAATGGTATTTATGCACTCTTTTTAGTAATTATCTCACTCATGGTTTCTTTGCCAAGAGTAACAGAAATCCTGTTGGTAATAACTTTAGTATTTATGATGAGCAGATCTGTGTTCATTTTGATGAAAAAACAGCAGAATCATACATCTTACAGCCATAAGGGAACTTTCTGAATTGTTAGTAGTTTCTTTACAATTGTTAGTAGTTTCTTTACAATATAGATGGGTGAGATTCAATTTAAGTTTCCTATTCCTTTAGGAGTCGTTTGTTACAAAGAAGTAGAAAAAGTAACTTAAAATTATAGGGTTTTCTGCAAACTGCTGCTCAAGCTAGTTCTTACATACACAGAGGTACCCATTTCTATAATGAATTTTTGGATATGTGTGGCCTTGAGCTAGTTACACTCGCTCTCAAGTCTGCAGAAGCCCACATACGCAGCAGCTCGCAGCTCTTCCCCTTCCTCAGGGCCGTACTGGGTAGTGGTTAGAGCATGGACTCTGCACCCTAGGGCTAAGGTGGGAATCCTCACTGCCACTGCTGATTGTGTGGCCTTGGGCAAGTCATTTAACCTCTTTGTGCCTCAGTGTTTCCCTTGGTTAAAAAATAGGGATGGAAACATTACATCAGTGATTGCTGTAAAGATTTTAAACATTAATACATGGAAAGAACTGAGACCCACACCCATAATAGCTGTGTGGTAAATATGAGACATTACTATTATTGCTTGACTGCATCCTGCCACCAAACCATGTAGCATTAAATGAAAGGTATAAAACAATTAAAACAGAAAACTCTAATCCCAGCCTCCTTACCGTCTTATGGTTGATAACCAAAAATGGAATTACTTAGCAAAATGCACTGTTGTGAAATTCTGTTCTACAAAGATCCACAAGCTTTCTACAAGTCACACCAAGCCAACCAGGAAACTGAAGGAAAAATATCAGTAGTTTCACACACAGTCTCAACAAATCAATTACAACTAATTAATCTCTTTTTTTAAGGCATGTTTTAACCTTTTAAATTAATCCACTTTTTGAAAAGGTGTAATGCACGTAAGTCATTTTACAAAACACTCTAAAATGTTAATCTTCCATTCTCCCTGGCCCCTCGGCCACCCTCCCCAGATGAAGCTGTTCCTGTTTTTTTTTTGCACTTTTCATGGATCTGGCTACTTACACCAGTGTGTATGAATATATATCTTCTCAATCTTTTTTTTTCTTTTTAATGCCAGTGGTATTGGAACATTGTTTTTATTACGGTAGATTTTCCCGTATTAGTATATTATACAGCTACCTCATTCTTTGAACTCAACCCCTGGTTCTAATTTTTCAAAAAGCTTATTAAAAGAACATTCTTCCTCCCTTTGTGGAAAATAGAGAAGTGTGAAGCAGGAATACAATAGTAAAATGTGGGGAGGAAAATCCTATCACAATCAGACACAGAAAGCTGTTTTATGCCAACAGAACTGACAGTATTTACCTGTAAACATTTGTTCTTTGTAACAAGCCACATTCCCAGCCCTGGTTTCTCAAGTGCAGGTTGAGGAGTGCCTTCTGAATCAGTTCCAAAAGACGGAAATAAGCTCAGCGGGCCCCAGTACAGCTCTGTGATTGTGCCAGAAGGAAGCAGCAGGGACCGCACCCCAAAAACCAAGCAAGGGCTGAGCACAAGACAATGAGGGGGCCTGGGGCACCTGCCAGGTGTGGCAGCTCACTCAAAATGATGGTTCATTAGCTGCTACCCCTGTGCCCATGTACCCTAGAGCATCTTGTTCAGATTTTCTCACTGATTTTATGTAGTGGATAATGACCATGCATGTGGTTAAAAAGGTTTTTTTTTTCCTGAAGGTAAAAAAGGATAGACAGTGAAAGGTCTCCTAAGCTTCAGTTTTCCTCCTCAGAGACAGTGAATCTCCAATCCTGTGTATTTGTAAGTTGATCTTTTTTCCTTACACACTAATTTTTAACACACTTCTACATTTTGGTTTATGTAGTATATTAACCTATACTCAGTAATCTTGGAGATCATCTTATATTATGTGTACATATTGCTGCCTTATTCTTTTTTAGAGCTATTTGTATATTTTTACCATAATTGATTTAACCAGCCCCCATTGGATGGACTTTTAAGTTGTTTGCCCTTGTTTGCTGCTATACTAATGCTGAATAAATATCCTTGTCGTGAGGTGAACACATGTACAACTCAAGTGCTATCTGTTAAATAGACTCCATGAAGTCAAATTGTTAATCAGAAGGGGAGGTCAGGTTTTTCAACTTCTCATTCTGAAAAAATTTCAAATATGTAAACAATTAGAAGAGTAGTGAACCCCCATGTGGGTGTCATTCAGCCTGCACAGTCAACTTGGAGTCGAGCTGTGTCATTTCTACTTAACTCCCCTAACATCATTTTGAAGTAAGTCCTAGATATCATATTTATAAATATTTGTTTGTACCTCTAAAAGATGATTTTTTAAAAACATAACTATGATACCATTATCACACCTAATACCCAGTCAGCATTCAAATACACTGAAAGACATGATACTAAAACATTAGGGATTGGAAACTGTCTGTACTCTGACATTCTTTCTTCATTTGTTACCAAGAATATGTCTCTACACAGAAACTTTCCTTCCTCCGCTCTATGATTACCCTGAGTTATAATGTGTACAGGAAAGTCAGGATAAACACTTGACTCTTTCCCTTTATTTACCAATTAAAAAAAATTTTTTTTGGCCACACCACGTGGCATGTGGAATCTTAGTTCCCCAACTAGGGATGGAATCCACACCCCCTGCAGTGGAAGCGCGGAGTCTTAACTAGTGGACTGCCAAGGAAGTCCCTTATTTACCAGTTTTCAAAATGAATGTGTCACCATCCTTTCACAGGTGACCGGAGATTCAGGATTTGTTTTGTTTTGCTCTGTTTTAGTATCATTATGAACTCGTGGGCTTCAATCCGTTGCAATTCATATTCTCAAAGTTTACCTTTTACCATCTTTAGCCAGTCAGAGCCTCTGAGTTTCCCTACATTTTTTTTTTTTTTTTTTTGGCTGTGTCCTTTTGACGTGACTCTACTATGGATTTCCGTGCCTTCTGCTCTGACAAGGTGCTAGGTGCATTTTGAACTTTCCTCCATTTCTCCAGAGCCACAGTTCCCTTCCGTGGGAAATGGCTTTTGGTCATTTAGTGTTGGGGTTGGGGCTTGTTGCTACTGAGTTTGTTTCTAGGCTTTTCAGTGAACAAAGCTAGGAAGTATGTATTTTTAAGAGAAACTAGAACATTAATTCATGCTGATATTTCCAATCCAAATTTAGGATTACATAGTTTTTACTTCTTTGATTTTACATTTGTATCTTATTCTCTTATAATGAAAATATTAGTTCCCAGCAATAGTAACAATTATTTATTTGCTTCATCCTATATTACATATAATAGTTTCAGAAAAATATGAATATTATTAATAATATGAGTACTGAATTTTTTAATAGTTCTTTTTGTCCTTAGAGTCCTTTTAAATCCTACTGGATGTACAAATTACCATGTTTTACAATCACCTGAGACAATTCCTCTCGGTGGGATTATGCCAGAATAAAACAAAATTGTTCATTTGTTTCATCTTGCTTCTCCTTTTTTTTTTGGCTGTACCACGCAGCTTGTGGGTGGGATCTTAGTTCCCTGACCAGGGATCAGGGATCAAACCCAGGCCCTCAGCAGTGAAAGCACAAAGTCCTAACCACTGGACTGCCAGGGAGTTTTCTCATCTTGCTTCTTTAAATTTATTTTTATTTAAATTTTGCTTTTGTACCTAAGGATAAACTATTTACATGGTCCCAAAGTCAAATACACAAAGCAAGTTATATTCAGAGAAGTCTAACTTCTCTCCCTGCCCTCTCCACCCTGTCCTTACCTCACCCTGTTTGTTAATCCTCCTAAGTGTGTGCGTATGTGTGAGTTTAATATAAGTAAATACATCTGTATATTCCCAGACCCCCTCTTTCTTGGAGAATGGAAATATATCAGGCACACTTGCTCATACCTTACATTTTTCTTTAACAGTTTCTCTTGGAGGCCATTTCATAGCAGCATTTGAGTTCCTCTTGCACTTTTCCAGCTTCATGGTCCTCCAGGGTGGTAATGGAACGGTTTCTTCAACTAGTTCTCTATCAGTGACGCTGGGGTGGCTCCCAGCCCGTGTTCTCTCAGTAGCGCTGTGGTGAGTAACTTGCACATACATCTTTCCATGTCACTGGCCCGGTGCCTTTGGGATAAGTTCATAAGAAGAGTCAAGGGGTAAATGTATATGCATTTTTAAAATAACTTGATATATTAACTTGCCTTTCAAAGAGAGCACTGCCTGCCTTCCACCAACATCCTTTGAGAGTAGACTGGTTTGAAATGCTTGTTTGCATGGCAGTGACATCCAACTCAGTGTCCCTGTGTGTTACAGGTGTCCTTGCTTCACCCCTTGAGCCCTGATGAGTCACCATGTCACAGGAGGTAGACCCGGGGCCACATAGACCAGGCACAGACAAGGGAGGGTGGCTGGGCTGTGCTGTGTTAAAACCAAAAACCAGGGCCATTTAGATGCCAAATCTTCCATGGTCTTACATTGCCTTTGTGTTCTTCTAGATCATTTATTTTTATTTATGAGCACATGTGTACTTGTGCGTGGGTGCATGTCTGCATGTGTCAGACACCAAGTTTCAATGATTTGTCAGTAAGTGCCTTCTGATTACAGGTCAACACATCCATAGTTCTTTCCTTTAAAAAATATATTAATTGAATGGCTGGCATGTCCTCAGCATATATTAGAGGTCCCAGAACAGATTCTTCATCCTTCCTGGGGTTCAGGGTTATTTCTGTGAGGGTAAAATTGGACATGATTGGAAAACAACAGGGCCTTCCCCACAGGTGTTCTGGATGGGAATTTCAGGCTGAGGTAGTAGTGTTTGATGCATCCTGGGCTCAAGTATCCCTTCTCAGGTTTACTTTGGGAAACTCTGTTGCTCACCCTTAAAAATTTCCCCAACTTTTGGACAGTACAGTTGCCTCCCAACTTGCACCTCCCCCTCTCCTGTATATAGAGCCAAAAGTGGGACAGAATTAATCCCACTACTCATTGGCAGAAAAGTTGGTCTAGTCATGGTCAGCCCAACCCAAGCCACCTAACACATGGTATTTCCCTGGCCAGAGTGTGTTGTTCAGGAATAGAAAGACAATCCAGATTGGTCTAATCAGAACAGAAGGAAGCCCAGGACCATTCTGTGATAGGGGTATGGGGCAAGAAGGCCTCTAAGTTGTGGTATGCCAGTGTGAAGTCTAGAACTGCTACATTTTGCAACAAGGAGGGAAACTAGTCTGAGGACAAAAACCAACCTAAGGAGAATAGAAAGGCCAAGGAACAGCAGAGAAACAGAGCCAGAGCCTTGATCAGACCATACCTGAAGCCTGTACAACCACTGGACTAGTTCAGTTATGTGACACATTTCCTGTTTGAATTGAATTTTCTGTTATTTGCAGCAAAAATGGGCTTCTGGATTTGCCATCAACTTATTTTGTGCAATGATAGGAAACAAAGCAGCTTCTCCACAGAATGGTTTTAAAATGCTACCAAATATCAACAGCTGAATCATTCAAATACTTATATATTTGGGTTTCCCAAAAGAAACCTTCATAAATTTTTGTGCTCTGACCCAGTCCATACTTTCCGGTGGCAGACTGGATGGAATTGTACGAGAAGATTGTTTTAATGTGCTTGTTTCCCCCTCTACTTCCTTCTCCAACGGCTAGACTTAACAACCAGTGGAGGAGTGAATCCCCCCACATTGATAGAAAGACAGCACCTTCCAGAGAAGTTGCTTTTGTAATCCTGCCAGATGAATAGCCAAGCCTAAAGTTGGGGAGCGCAGAGAAGAAGCAGTGTTGCCAGCACAAACTGGTGCAGCTTAGGAAACTGGACATTCTATCCATGGCCCAGGAAAAGACCCAGCAAGTGTTGGGTGATGCCCATGTTTTATTTGGTATAAAACCCAGTGCCTGTCCTGATATTGGCCCCCCTCATAGCCCCTGTTACTGTGTGTGCCAGGCACCACATTGAGCCCTGTCCCTGAATTAGCTCATTCTGTCTTTCCATGCCCAAGGTAGGTACTCAGAGCCCCATATTATTAATGAATAAGGAAACTGAAGCACAGATTGTTATTAAGGCAAATGATGTGGGGGGTTTTTTTAATATTTATTTTATTTATTTATTTTCCTTATTTTTTTGGCTGCGTCGGGTCTTAGTTGAGACATGTGGGATCTTTTCGTTACAGCGCGTGGTCTGCTTGGGTTTCTCTCTAGTTGTGGTGTGCGGGCTTCTCTCCAGTTGTGGTGTGTGGGTCTTCTCTGTCTAGTTGTGGCACGCGAGCTCCAGGGCTCGTGGGCTCTAATTGTGGCGTGCGAGCTCAGTAGTTGTGGCGCGCGGGCTTAGTTTCCCCACAGCACATGGGATCTTAGTTCCCCGACCAGGGACCGAACCCCCATACCCTGCATTGGAAGGCGGATTCTTTACCACTGGACCACCAGGGAAGTCCCTGGGTTTTTTTTTTTAATGAAATAAAGATCAGCCAAGTACATAGTAGGCCCTCAGTAAATGTTTGTCAGGTGAATACGTGTTACATATTTTACTGGGGTTACAAAAGGCTGACACTTCATTAATACCTTTCTTCATCCAGGTACTACAGCAGTTATTCTGTAATAAGCCCTGGGAAGGCAGGAGTCCTGCCCTCACGGAACTCAGTCTGGTACAAGAGACAGGCATTAAGCTGAGAACTAAATAGTATGGATCGGTGTGAGCGGGGGGATGACCAGGGACGGCCTGCTTTGGGGTGTTGGGGGTGCGTTCCTGAGGAAGTGCCATTGCAACAGACTTGAGCGTGAGAAGGCACTGCCGGCTGCACCCACATGGCAGGCCGGCGTTTCTACAGGAGGAATAACATGCATGCCAGCCCTGAGTGAGGAGCCTGGTGCAGGAGAGGAAATCAAGACAGGGCAGCAGGAGCAGAGTAGCGGGGTGCGGACAAAGCTCAGTGGAGCTGGGCCCAGGCCAGGCAGGGAAGGCCTCCTTGGCCACAGGATTTTAATCTCAAGAGCAAGGGAAAACCAGTGAAGGTTTCTGAGCTTTGTGACTCAAGAAAAATACTTTATTCCTTAACCTGGTGGTGAGGACATGGCTGTTTTTATAGTATTCTGTATAATTTTTGAATGTCTGTGATATTTTTTTTAAGAGATATGATTTTGTGAAAGTCACTCTCAGTACTGGGTGGGGAGCGCAGGTCTGAGGTAGACAAGAGTGAAAGTAGAAAGACTGCTGGAAGCAGCAGGTGGTGGTGACATGGCCCAGGATGGTTACAGTGAGGACAGAAAGAAGACAGACACCAGGGGGGCGGAAATGGGCTTCGGGGGAGTTATCAGGTTGGGGCAGCGGCGGGTGGAGCAAGGAGGAATCAGGACTCCTTTTCTTTTTTTTTTTTTTTTTTTGCGGTATGTGGGCCTCTCACTGTTGTGGCCTCTCCCGTTGCGGAGAACAGGCTCCGGACGCACAGGCCCAGCGGCCATGGCTCACGGGCCCAGCCGCTCCGCGGCATGTGGGATCTTCCCAGACCGGGGCACGAACCCGTTTCCCCTGCATCGGCAGGCGGACTCTCAACCACTGCGCCACCAGGGAAGCCCAAGACTCCTTTTCTAACATGAGTAAAAAGGCCACGTGCCCAGCATGTAAAAAGTTCTATTTTCATTCTAAAGATAGAGCAGGTAGCATTGGCAAGGTGCTTACTAGTGGGGATTTTGGGACAGACAGAAACTGGTTTTAAATTCACCAACAGAGTGACATTAGGCAAGTCAATAAGCCTCTCTGAACCTCCATTACTTTCCTTAAAATAAAGATTTTCAGTGGTTGTGAGGATTACATGGGGAGTGCACACGTAAAGCATTTCCACAGCCCTGTGCTGGGCACCCGTGAAACAACGAGTCAAGGGAAGGACTCTGCTTGGCTGTTACTGGAAATCTAAAGAGACTTGTTGTAACCTCCAACTTGGTGGCAGGACCTTTGTTGGATCCCAGGTCACCTGTTTCAGCCATTGCTTCTCAGATTGGGTGACACGAGAACCTCCTGGAGTGCTTGACAAAATGCAGAGTCCTGGGCCTCACCTCCAGAGATTCTGATTTGGAAATTGGGACCCAGGAAAGTGCATTCATCAAGTTCAGTATCAGAGTGATGCAGATACTGGGGGTTCATGGACCACACTTGCAGAAACTCTGCTGTAAGCCCCACTACTTTCATAAAATACACAGATACTCCCCACCTCCTCCTAGGTGGTGATAAAAAGAGGGCTGACATTTCTACCTCTGTTAGTTGGCAGTGACAGGAATACCAATCAGACTGGCTGTAGCAAAAAGGGAATTTGTTGGCTTGTACAACTGACAGGACCAGGGCTCTGAGCACAGCTGGATGCAGGGCCTCAAATGAGATCAGCAGGATGCAGCCTCCATTTTTCCATCAGATACCTCTGCTGTCCTCTGTGTTGGCCTAACTCCCAGGCAGGCCTTCTCCACATGATGCCCCACAGGTCCAGGCTTACCCATCCTTGCAAATAGCAGCCCCAGCAGAGGACTTCTCAGTGAAGAGTTCCAGCCAGAGTCCTCTATGGAACCCCACTGGCCTGGTTGGGTCAGCTTCTCTCAAACCACCTGGATTGAAATTAGGGGATGGCTGACATTACCAGAAGGAGGGGGACAATGCCGAGCAGGGAAACACTAAAGATAGCCACCACGCTTTCTAAGGGAGAAGTCTGACTAGAAACACGCCCAAATACAATGAGCTGTCTCACAGGTAATGAGCTCCCCATTGCTGGAGATAGTCTAGCTGTGACCAGGGTGCACTTTATAAGATGCTACCCCGAGAAATGATTTTCTTTCCTCTAGACCTCGGCTCTTAACAATGTCCTTCTTTCCCCTTTTCCCAACCGAGAAGACCCAGCTTAAACACCACTTCCCCTGAGAGGCCTCCTCCCTGCAGCTGCCCTGTGACTCTGCTTTCCTCTGTGTGACTATAACCACAGCTCCCGTGGACAGTGAGTTCACGTCCTGCCTTGCCACTTCATGGCTGGGTGACCTTGGACAAGTGACTTCACCTGTCTGAGCCTTGTTTTTCCTCATCTGTAGAATTACTGGCCGTTTCCCAAAGGTCTCTCTCCACTTCTTCAACAACCATAGACTTTTTACCGGGCACAAGGTGCCCTGAATAAAGACTGCAGTTCCCATGTTCCCTTGCAGCTGGGTGTCCTGGGACCAAGGGCTCCCCATGGGGTGGGAGCAGTGCTGTGAAGCCGCTCTGAAGAGGTGGCTGGCGTACACCCATCTAGTGTCCTTTTCTTGTTTATCCTCCATCCTCCTGCCTGAAGCGCAGGTGCCGCCATCTTTGACCATGACGATGAAGGCCCTAGGAAGGTGGAGCAGTGAGCTGGAAGGTGCTTTGTGGAACGGAGGCACCTCCAGCCTTTGGCACAAGAAATAACTTCTGACTTGTTTAAGCCACTGATACTTCGGACTTTGTCTGACAGCAGGACCTAATGCTAACTCATCAGAGTTCCTGCCTCACGGGGTTGTTGCAGAGATTAAACAAGGAGATGTGTTGGATGTGCCCGCACAGTGCCTGACATGCAGTAGGCATGCACTCCATGCAGGTGGCTGTTATTTTCTCCCAGTTGCCATGCTCCCTGCCCTTGTTGTTCTGCCACACATTCCAGTGGGATGTTTACAGCTCCACCTCCCACACTGAGGACGCTGTACCTTAACAGCAGGAACTTCCCCTATCTCTCTCTCCCTCAGCTCCTGGCCTGGGTTCCTTGGATGCAAATGAGAGAAACCAGCTCAGGCAGACAGAAACAAACAGGGAGTTTATTGGAAGGCAGTGAGACACCCACATGGTGGAAGGGAAGGCTGGAGACCCAGGCTTGGCACAGACAGGCACCAACAACCCCAGAGCTTCTCCACTGCAGACCCTGCCCTGATGTGAGCTGTCTGTCTCTTTCCCATTGGCTCCATTTGGGTCTCAGCTAGAAGAGGGGGACACCTTGAACAGTTCCATCAGACTGTACCCAACAGGTGAGTCAGTTCCCTGAACAGGAATGGGTGCTAAGCAGCAGCCCAAACCCAACAAGTGTCCAAGTGTGGACAAGCGCTGGATGTTCTTGGCAATAAGTAACAGAAGTCCTCACCCAAACAATAGTGAAATGTGTCATCTCTCAAAAGCAGAATTATGCAGGTGGCTGTGGGCTGAGTAGATTGGTGACTCGGCAGCATCATCAGGGGCCTGGGTGCTTTCCGCCCCTCGCACTGCCCTCCTCAAGCAGGGAGCAGGAGTGCACTCCAGGCGTTAGGTCCAGACCTGGACCAGAGGAAGGAGAAAGGCAGCAGGCTCCTGCGATGCTCCTGGAAAGAGCAAGCTTCCCCTCAGGTCTCACTGGCCAGAGCATTGGGTCATATGCCCTTTCCTGAAACAGATACTGGCAAGGAGGGATGGCATCACCCAGATTGGTCTAGACTGATCTCCTGGGTGGAGAGAAGTTGGGGAGTCAGTCTACCTGCAGACTAACATGGGACCCATCCATCTGGTTGGACCTTCTCCAGCTGGTCAGGAGGGCCGAACCACATGGGCGAGAGTAGTTTCCATGAGTAACCAGCAGGTGGAACAAAGCGATGCTGCTAAATCTTTTAATTTGAGGTTCTGCTCACCACAGTGAGAGTGGGAAAGTATTTATAGTTCCTTCTGTCCTCTTCTTCCCAGTGTAAGAGTCTCACCCACTTCGACAGGAAAGGTTCCAGAGAACTGGAGAACCTGACCCCTGAACGCTGGCACCCACTGCTCCTGGCACAGGTGGAGAAGTCCACTGAGAATCCTGTGTTTGGGGCACGGTTCGTGCTCCACCTCTGCCTCTTACCAGCTGTGTGGTCTTGTAACTCACAGTCTTCTCTGTGAAGATGCTTAGCACATCTTTGCCTGACATACAGTAAGAGCTGAATAAACGCAGCTTCCTACATTCCAGGTTCCGTGCTAGGCCAGGGGGACTCCGGCGTGGGCCCTACCAGCCCTCCCACTTCTGCCCTGTTTCTCTGCTCCGTTTCATGAGCGCTCATTCTTCCTTGAGTGGTTTCTGTGCCCTCCCTCCACTTCCCTCCCTCTCTGCACTCTTCAGCCCACTCCTCTCTGCATCTGACACCATTCACTCTTCCGTCCTCCACACACTCTCCTCTTGGTCCCCAGGACCCTGCATGCTCTGGGTTTTTCCTTCCACCTCCCGGTTACTCTGTCTCCCTTGCAGCCTCTTCCTCACCTGATCCATCTCTAGCTCAGTCCTGGGCCACTTTGTCTACACTCGGGAGGGGGAAATCTCAGCCTGGTCCATGGTTTTCAACACCAGGTGTGTGCCCATGACCCCCTAAAAGGAAAACTCCATGTTTTTCTCTCTGCTCAGTACTTTCATTTCAACAAATGTGTGGGGTTTGCACACCAAGCAATTCTGACACTAACTGCCTGGAGTTAGCACAGACCCCACAGGTTAAGGGCCCAGCCCCATACGCCTTCCCCTCTCTTGCCCTCCACCCTTCAGACGACAGTTGCAAGTCCAGGTTGTCACCTGTGCTTCTTACTGAGCACCTATAAATCAGAGGTTCCTCTGATCCCCTCCTCAATCAATAATTTGCTAGAATGGCTCATAGGACTCTAGAAGATGGTTTACTCCAAATTAGGGTTTACCATAAATGGATACAACTCAGGAACAGCCAGGTGGCAGAGATGCATAGGGCAAGGTATTGGATGATGGAACACACAGCTTCCATGCCCTCTCCAGGCACACCACCCTCCCAGCACCTCCACAGGTTCACCAACCTTGGAGCTCTTCGAACCTCTTCAGTTAGGATTTTTAATTGAGGCTTCATTAGGTAGGGTGTAATTGACTAAATCATTGGTCTCCTTGCCAGTATCTAGACCAATCTGGGTGATGCCATCCTTCCTTGCCAGTGATTAACTCAGCCTCCAGCCCCTCTCCCCTCCCCAGGAGAGGTGGGGGACTAAAAGTTCCAACCGTCTAACCCCTTAGTTGGTTCCCCTGGCAACCAGCCCGCCATCCTTGGGGGCTTTCCAAAGTCACTTCATTAATATAAACTCAGGTGTGGTTCAAAGGGGCTCATTTTGAATAGCAAGAGATGCTCCTTTTTTTTTTTTTTTTTTTTTTTTTTTTTTGCGGTACGCGGGCCTCTCACCGTTGTGGCCTCTCCCGCTGCGGAGCACAGTCTCCGGACGCACAGGCTCAACGGCCATGGCTCACGGGCCCAGCCGCTCCGCGGCATATGGGATCTTCCCAGACCGGGGCACGAACCCGTGTCCCCTGCATCGGCAGGCGGAATCCCAACCACTGCGCCACCAGGGAAGCCCAAGAGGTGCTCCTTTAACCTTAATTACTAGAGCATCTCATGAGCTGGGGACAAAACCAAATAAAAGATGCTCCTGGGACTTCCCTGGTGATCCAGTGGTTGACTCCGCGCTTCCACTGCAGGGGGCACGGGTTGGATCCCTGGTCGGGGAAGTTCCATGTGCCACGCAGTGTGGCCAAGAAGAAAAAAAAAAATTTTTTTTAAAGAAAGAAAAGATGCTCCTATTACTCTCATCACTTAGGAAATTACAAGAGTTTTAGGAGCTCTGGCCAGGAGCCCAGAGACAAAAATCGGAATATATAGTTTTTCTATCACAAAATCACACCCTAAATCTCTGACTCAAATCCTACTGCCCTCATGACACTGCCACTTTAACAATTCAAACCAAACATTATCAAAACCAACTAGGACGTCCCTCTACCTGTTCCCCTGCCAGCCTTCTCCATCTCAGTGATGGCACCACTGTGCACTCAGGGGCTCCAGCCTCTTCCTCACCCTCCATGTCCAATCCCTCAGTTTCTCATCTGTTCAGTATATCCCAAATGGATCCCGAACCCATGCCCTTTTTCCTTGCCTCTTCTCAACATTCTAGTTCAAGCCATCATTATCTCTTACCTCTACTTCCTTTTTTTGCCTTCTCTATAATCCAGTCCCCACCCAGCAAGCAGAGTTACCTTTGTAAAATCAAACTATGTCAGTGGATGAAAGGGTAAACAAAATGTGGTCTGTCCATACAGTGGAATAGTCAGCCATAAAAAGGAAGGAAGTAGTGACACATGCTACAACATGGATGAACCTCAAAAACATGCTGAGTGAAATAAGCCAGACACAAAAGACCACATACTATATGATTCCATTTATATGAAATGTCTGAAATAGGCAAATCCATAGAGACAGAAAGCAGATCAGTGGGTACTTTAGGGCTGGAGGTAGGCAGGAATTGGAGTAACTGCTTAATGGGTACAGGGTTTCTTTTTGAGATGATGGAAAAGTTCTTAAATTGAATAGTGGTGAAGCTTGCACAACATTATAAATATACTAAATGCCACTGATTGTACACTTTCTAATGGTTAAAATGTTACATAGGGGTCAGAGATAGTCATGACCTTTTAATGTAGCTACATTATCTTATGTAGGTACCCACACCTATCATACATAGGTATCCTTGTGTGGCTGTCACTGGTATAGATGGGATCTCTTGACCCAGGCAGTAGATGTAACTCTGGGAAATCCACACAGCCCTTGCCCCCGGCCCTGGCTGAGATCTCATCGACTTCTCTCTCCTTTCCATTTTTGTACGTCCTCCTGGAGCCTGGCTTTTCCCCAAGGAAGGGAAGTGGTCAACTGCAACAGCTGAAACACTGTCTTGAAGGAACCAAAACCAGCAGAGATAGCCCTCTCTCTTCCTACTGGGTAAAACTAGAACTGTCACTGTCTTGGCTCTTCAGGGGCGCAAGCAGCCTAGACCCAAAGCTTAGAGCTTCCCAAAATGCTCCATGAACATCAAAAGGCAGGACACCCAGAAAGCTCCTGGGACAATGACTGACACATACTTGAGCAAGCTGGGCTTACTGCTTGATAAGAAATGTGAAGGATGGGGGGTGCGGCAGGGACTCCCTTGTGAAAGAGAACTGTGTCAGCATCGCCCAAAACAGAAAACACGACCTTCATTTAAAGTAGGCGTTTCGGGCTTCCCTGGTGGCGCAGTGGTTGAGAGTCTGCCTGCCGATGCAGGCGACACGGGTTCGTTCCCCGGTCCGGGAAGATCCCACATGCCGTGGAGCGGCTGGGCCCGTGAGCCATGGCCGCTGAGCCTATGCGTCTGGAGCCTGTGCTCCGCAACGGGAGAGGCCACAACAGTGAGAGGCCCGCGTACTGCAAAAAAAAAAAAAAAAAAAAAAGTGGGAGTTTCTAATCTCTTTTGTAACATGGGTCCTCCTCTCAGGGTAATGTTTTCAAATGCATAAAAGAAAACGCATCATTTTACAAAGGACCCCAGTTATCTTGAAATGCAGTTATTTTTCTAATTGTGATAAAGTAATATATGAAATTCTTTGTTAACACATTAAACTATAAGAACTAAGAACTAGTTTAATAACTACTGTAATTTTTTTTTTTTTTTTTTTTTTTTTTTTGTGGTATGTGGGCCTCTCACTGTTGTGGCCTTTCCCGTTGCGGAGCACAGGCTCCGGACGCGCAGGCTCAGCGGCCATAGCTCACGGGCCCAGCCGCTCCACGGCACGTGGGATCCTCCCAGACCGGGGCACGAACCCGCGTCCCCTGCATCGGCAGGCGGACTCTCAACCTCTGCGCCACCAGGGAAGCCCACTACTGTAATTTTGAAGTAGTGAGTGTAAGTTATATTTTGAGATATCTATAAATACTATATTGTAACGTGGAAACATCTGTGATTTTGACTGACTACAAAATCATGGGTGCTGCTAATACAACTGTGGTTTGTTACCTACGTTCATAACTGAAGGAAGTACTAAATTTAAGTTAGAGGTTAATGCAAATTAAGATGTAATTTTTTTCCCATCCAAGTTTATGGACCTCTTGGATTCTTTCTGTGGACCGCAGGTGACTCTGCCGTAAGGACTGTTCGCCTCACCTCCTCAACTACTAAAATAGGAGCTCTCTGAGAACAGAGGTGCTCCTTCCTCTCATATTAAGTATCTAGAAAAGGCCTGCCACACAGTTGGTATCCAGTGCCAGTCTGTTGAGTCCCTTGGATTTTCTAGGTAGACAATCACATTGATTGCAAATATTAGCTTTTCTTTTTTCAATCTTTGTACCTCATGTTGCTTGTCCTATTGCATTAGCTGGGATCTTCAGTACAGTGCTGAAGAGAAGCAGTGATGGTGGGCACCCTTACTGTATTATGCTCAGTACTCATTTGTTAATTTATGCTGTTGCATAATTACATAATGGAATGTAAAGCACCTGCTGTGCCAGACTCTCTGCTAAAGATGTTAACACAACTGAGATGTTTTCCTGTCCACTGAGAAGACTAAGTAGTACAGGGGATTCCAGTGAAGATAGCAGTACTGAGAACATTACCAAATTCTCCAGACTTCCTGACCAGCTCCCTCAGGATCCTGATTCCTAAAAAAGTATGGAAATAGCGCTTCCCTGGTGGTGCAGTGGTTGAGAGTCCGCCTGCCGATGCAGGGGACACGGATTCGTGCCCTGGTCTGGGAAGATCCCACATGCCGCGGAGCGGCTGGGCCCGTGAGCCATGGCCGCTGAGTCTGCACGTCCGGAGCCTGTGCTCCACAGCAGGAGAGGCCACAACAGTGAGAGGCCCGCATACCCCCCACACACACACACACCACACACACACACACACACACACACACACACACACACACACAGTATGGAAATAGGTCCCTGCTGGTGGCCCCAGCCTCCAGGGCATAGGTAAGGTTGGCAGCTGCAGGCTTTCCCGGGAACACTGCAGTGTAGGTCAACGATGAAGAGCATGGGAAGAATAATGATTGGTGCCTCCAGCAGGGGTCAGCCAGAAGGTCAGGCCAGGGGCAGTGTTTGAGCCTTTCCTTGGTAGGGCCTGTTGAGATCACCGGCTGTCTGTACTAAGCTTAAAACTACAGGCAGGACTAGTTGTTAAAACCAACAGAAAGAGGATTGCAGCTTTGAGGTGGGAGTTAGGTGAAGGAGTACCTGAACCTGTTCCCTCACTCTCTTCCCTTCCCCAGCCCTCAGGGAGTGAACGCAGGGGAGGGCTGGGAAGAACAGTCCACATTCCTCTACTCTGTCTAGCTGGCCCTGGGGGTGGGAAGGGAGTTTCTAATAAAATATAAAGTGGAAGTTTAGAATGGACCAGACTACTACTCCTTAGGGACCAGAATGGGACTGTTGTAATAACAAAACGTGACTGGGGAGTTAGATCAGACATGTTTTAAGAAAGCCCCCTACCCAGCAGGAGGCAGCAGGCAGGACTGGGAGGAGCAGACTCAACAGAAGCTAATGGAGACAGTATCTCTGGGATAGGCAGAATGCTGGGCCCCCGGAGATACTCAAGTCTGAATCCTCAGAACCTATGAATATGCTACCTTACGTGGCAAAAGGACATTGTACATGTGATTAGGTCAAGGATCTTGAGATGGGGAGATTATCCTGGATTGTTCAGGTGGGCCCAATATAATCACAAGGGTCCTTTTAAAAGAGGGAGGGAGGGGCTTCCCTTGTGGTGCAGTGGTTAAGAATCCACCTGTCAATGCTGGGGACATGGGTTCGAGCCCTGGTCCAGGAAGTTCCTACATGCCGCGGAGCAACTAAGCCCGTGCACCACAACTACTGAGCCTGTGCTCTAGAGTCCGCGAGCTACAGCTGCTGAGCCCGTGTGCCACAACTGCGGAAGCCCACGCACCTACAGCCCGTGCTCCACAACAAGAGAAGCCACTGCAATGAAGAGTGACCCCCGCTCACGGCAACTAGAGAAAGCCCGTGCACAGCAACAAAGACCCAATGCAACCAAATATAAATAATAAATAAAAATTTTAAAAAATCATATAAAAGAGGGAGGGAAAAGGGTCAGATCTAGAGAAGGAGACTAACGATGAAAGCAGAGGTCAGAATGGTTAGCCAGGAGCCAAGGGATGCAAACAACCTCTCGAAGCTGGAAAAGGCAAGGAATGGATTCCCCCCTCGAGTCTCCAGAAGGGACACAGCCAAGCCAACACCTTGATTTTAGCCCTTTGAGATCTGCCTGGACTTCTGACCTCCAGTGCTTTGTTGTCTTAAGTGTTATTTTTGTGCTGTGTTAGGCGACTAGGTTTGTGGTAACTTGGTACAGCAGCCACAGAAAACTAGTACAGCTCCCTCTCCGCCCCGCCCCCGCCCGCCAGCCTAACCAGAAGAAGCAGGGAGGTGTGTAGAAGATAGATGGCTTCTGCCCTTGGAAGTTTGGGACAAGTGGTCTTTTGGAGAAGATGGAAGCTAACGGAAGAACTGAGACCAGTGCGAACAGTGCCAGAAATAAGGTATGGACAGAGCGCTGGGGAAGCCTGGGTGAGGGAGGGCCTGCAGGGAGGGACGGTAAAGCTGGGGAAGGGGAGCACTAGTCGGCCTGAGCAAGGGTGTGCTCTGCCTCGAGGCTGGAAGGCTCCTCCCTCGTGCCAATACCAGCCCAGCTGCAGGGCACCTCCTCTTCACCTCCAGCCTCACCTCCCCCGCCCCCCCCCCCCAGGGGCGTCCTGACAGCTTCGAGGTTGGCCACCCGCTTAGGGCATTCTGCCCACCCTCCACCCCCTGCCTGCAGATACTGTGCAGGGGACAGTCAGGGCCCCCCTTAAGTAACCAGGAGTTGGCAGGGGGTAGGGGGAGCGAGCAGGAGCCAGCCCTGCTTCCCTGGTGTGTGTGGTGGGGAGGCGGGTGGACCCGCTGCCAATACATCCCGTTGGAGGAAGGAAGTGGTTCCCTCCTCCCACCCCTTCCCTTAGGGTCGCCTGGGCCAGGATTCTCATGATTCGTGATTGGCTCCCACGGGCGGGACCTTTGTCCGTCTGCGGGATTGCAGGAGGCCCAGGTCACGCTCGGGCCTGCGGAGCGGGAGGGGGCCGGGTGGGGGGAAGCCAGAGAGCAACAGGGAGACCGACAGACAGACAAGAATGACGGCAACGGGACAGACGCGGGCCAGAGCCCGAGACCAGCAGCTGACTGAGTTAGAGGGCGGGCGGCGGGAGGGGGCGGGAGGAAGGGGCGGGCGGCGGGAGAGGGCGGGACGGCTGGGCAGGCGCCGAGCTCGCAGTTGCTGCGGTGGCCGCCGGCGGGCCGGGCGCAGGGTAAGTGCTCCAGGGCCGGCCCGGGGCGCGCTGCCCTTCTCCGAGCTCTCCCAGCCCGAGCCTGCCAGGGACCCCCGCGGGATCCCAGGAGGCCCCGGTTTGCCCTGGGTTCTAGCGTTTCCCATCTTGGGGGAACGCGGGCAGGCAGTGATAACTCAGGGATCCCTGCCTGGCCCACGGATTCTAGAATCCAGTGGAGAGGAGGACAGGAGACAGCACGCACATCTCCCCTTGAAAACGGAAGTGTTGAAGAACTACCCTTTTGTATGGAGTGCTTACATGGGCCAGGTGCCTTCACTTCATCACTTGCCTCGTAGCAGCAGCAGCAGCAGCAACAGGTGAGGTAGGTACCATCCTCGTCTCCCTCTTCCAGGTGAAGACACCAAGACTCAAAGAGGCCAAGCCACTCGCCGGGGGTCACACAGCCAAAAGAGGCAGAGCCAGAACTCACCCAGGTCGGTGTGAACCCCTAAGTCCTCTTACTCGTCATGCCTGCCCCGCCCTGTCCTGCACCCCTAGGGAGACGGCAGGGAGAAACCAGTGCTGGGAATAGGGGAGGAGGCCGAGATGAGCCAGCCTGCTCATCCCTGCAGGAGGAACCTCCACGGCAACAAATCCTTCGCCTGGGTAGGGGGTGCCAAGGAGCAAGAACAGTGGCTTGGGGCCAGGTTAAACTCCAGGACAGAGAGGAGAGGGCGGTGCAGCCCCTGTCCAGGAACTCCGGGGCCTGTACCAGCACTCCCGCTGGGCACAGGGGGGCTCTTGCAGGCTTAGCCATGGGACTTCAGTTCTCCGTGCCTCAATTTCCTTGTCTGTTTCCTTTGCTTATCCGTAACCTCGGGGTTAAGCATGCTTCGTGCCTCAGAGGATTGCCGAGAAGATTAAATGAGATGGTTGGTGTGAAGGCCTAGCCTAGTGTGTGACTCAAGCTGTGCCCCCTCCATCATCCCCACCCATCTGAAAGCACTTCTCTGTCCTTCACCCTCAAGTCAGAGCTATCTGAGATCGGCAGTATTTCCTACAGCCCCGCCAGCAGCTGGAAGCTTCTTGAGTAAGGCCAAGGCTGGGGCCTGCAACTCCTCCCTCTCTGACTCCGAGGGAAAGGCTGGTAGAGGCGGGTTTTGAAAATCTTTGGGGTGAGGCTTGCACAATTCCAGGACTGCCCTGTAACTCCCAAGCCCTCCCCCACCACCAGTTTTGCAAGAAGGAGGAAGCCTAGCATATTCTTGCTCCAAAACCTGCTCCTCTCTTTGTCCCCAACATCTAGGCCAGCAGCAAGTGCTACTCCTCAGTGTATTCTGCATCTGGTCACTCCTCTGCATCCCCACCGCGACCCCCAGATCCTCAGCACTGTCTACTGAACTCTCTGCACAGTTAGGCCCTGGTTGATTTCCTGGCTCTTCTCATGCCCCCATCCTCACTCCACTGCCTGCTCACTGCAGCCATACTGGCTTCCTCCTTCTTTCTTGGACATATTAAATTCTCTGCTCTCTTGGGGTGTGTGCACATGCCCTTCCTCCTCCCAGGGATTCTCTTTCTTGCCATCTTCTTGTGATGCACCTCCTTGCAATTCAGAGACGACCATAAAAGTCACCTACTCAGAAGCCTTATCTCACCACCCCAAACGGCAGGAGCCACTCTTGCCTGCCCTTTATTGCATTACTGTTTTTCTTTCTAGAGCTTAGCCCTGGGTGATGTTACCTTGCTTATGTGTTTCCTGGCTAAGATGTCAGCCTACCAGGGCCCAGACCTTTTTCTTGTCTCTACACGTTGGATTCCCCAGAACCCAGTGCCATGCCCTTGCACAGAGTAAAAGTTCCGATAACTTTGTACAATTGCAGGCAGTGTGTACAACCATCAGAGTTCTACTTCTCATTACTTAATAGCCTTCTTGCGACATTTCTGCATAGACCTCAGAATTGTCATTCCTCCCGCTGCCTTCCTCAGCTTTTCCCTACAGTGGGGCTTACAGGCTGTTTCCAGGTTCTAACCCTAATGTCCAACTTTGCTTTAAACACCGTGGTACAAATTGCACTTTTTTTTGTTGTTGTTGCTTTCAAATGATTTTTGAGTTAACAGTTTCCAAACTGATGTGTTCAAGTCAAGGGTATGGTCATCCTGATGGCATATACCACTTATTACCAGGTGACTGTTTAGAAAAATTATCCCCAGCAATGTGTGCAAGTTTTCCTACAGCCCCGCAAGCATTGGGTTTTTTCATTTTTGTTTTGTCTAGTTTAATGGGGAGGTTATGGCAGGTTTAAATTTTCCGTTGCTTGAATTAGTGAATCTGGGTGTTTTCCTATGCACGCGCTAGTTCCGTTTCCTGTCCTGTGAAGGAAGGAAATCCAGGGCACCTTAATTTTTCCCTTCACCTTCACTTTTGGTGGTGGTTCCACTTGAGCCCACCTCGTGAGAGCAGGGTGAGGGCCCCCAGGGGCTGGAACAGGAACACACCCAGGTGAACTCTGATGGTTGCAGAAGCTGCTCTGCCAGTCAACCAGAAAGAAACTGAGTCCCTTGTGCCCTAAGCATGGTACTGTGGGGAGAAAAAGAACTCATTTTTTCTTTAGGTCTTCGTGATTTTTTTTCAAAATGGTAGTATTTTTTAAATTACAAAAATAACACATGATATATAAGGTTATTCATTGGAACTTTGGGAAGCTAATGTTGGTCACTAATGGGAACTACACCCCCCCTCCTCAGGGGAATCCTGTGTGGTCATCCAAAGAGTGCACTTGCTCTAGAGCACATGGCGTAGAACGATCTCTGGGACACTGTGTTAGTCTCCTATGGCCGCTGTAACAAATGACCACACATCTGATGGCTTAAAACAACATAAATTTATTATCTTACAGTTCTAGGGGTCACACGCCCAAAATCAGTCTTGGTACGCCAAGATCAAGGTGTTGGCAGGGCTATATTGCTTCTGGAGTCTCTAGGGGAGACTCTGTTTCCTTGCCTTTACCAGCTTCTAGAGGCTTCCCTTATATTTTGCATCATGACCCCATCCCTCCATCTTCAAGACAGCATAACATCTTCAAATCTCACTCTGTCTCCAATCCCTGCTTCTGTAGTCACATCTCCTATTCTTCTGATTCTCTTGCTGTACTTGTAAAGATGCTTCTGATTACACTGGGCCCACCTGGATAATCCCCCCATCTTGGAGTCCTTAATTTCATCACACCTGCGAAGTCCCTTTTGCCGTGTAAATTGACCTATTCACAGGTTCTGGGGATTAGGACTGATGGGGCTATCTTTCAGCCTCCCACACCCTAAAGGGAAATAAGGTTCAGAGCAGCGTGAGAGGTCACATTTGTTTAAGGGGAAAAAAAAGAATAAGTATGGCTGTGCTTGGAAAGGCATAGAATACCTCCAAGGGCTATGTGGGAAACTGGTAGGAGAGGTCTTCTGGGAAGAACAGGAGTAGAAAGAAGACTTATGTGTCTTAGTATCTTTTTGTATTTAAATTTTTTACTACACATGTCACCTATGTTAAAAATAAGTTTTAAGAAGTAACACATAATCATTGTAAAAGTTCAGACCTTCCAGAAACCAAGAGAAAGAAAATACCCACCCCACCCTCAAATCACTCCCATTTTCTCCAGCAATAACCACTGTAAAGAGTCTGGCTGTATCCTTACAGACTTTTTAAAAAATGCATATATCATTTTCTCACATAGATGGAATCATGCTGTACACACTATGCTATAATGTGATGGGGGAGCACCCGTTATATTACATCTTTCCTCATCCACATATGGAAATGTAACAGCACTGGAGTCTCCCACTCCCAGATGTACTGTATCTGACTCAACCAGACCCTCCCTTGTTGGTGGACATTTAGATTCTTTGCTGCTTTCCAGAGCAATCTCAACACTAACATATGTCTGTCTGGTTCTTAAATGGAGTGAAATTCACATAACATAAAATTAAATTTTTTTAAATTAACTTTTAAAGTGAGCAATTCATTGTCATATAATACATTCCCGATGTGGTGCAACTACCACCTCTATCTAGTTCCAGAACACTTTCGTCACCTCAAAAGGAAACTCTGTCCCTATTAGGCAGTCGCTCTTCATTCCCTCTCCCCGTAGTTCCTGGCCACCACCAGTCTGCTTTCTGTCTGTACAGATTTGCATATTCTGGATATCACACATCAATGGAACCAAGTACTATGTGACATTTTGTGTCTGGCTTCTTTCACTTAGCGTAATGTTTTAGAGGTTCATTCATGTTGTAGCATGTGTCAGCACTTCATATCTTTTATTTTTTATTGAGGTATAATTGACCTACAATAGTTTCAGGTGTACAACATAGTGATTCGATATTTGTATATATTGCAAAAGTACTTCATTTCTTTTTATGGCTGGATAACATTCCATTGTATGAATATAACATCTTTTATTTATCCATTCATATGTAATGGACATGGATTGTTTCCATCTTTGGCTATGAATATTCGTGTACATGTATTTGTTTGAGTGCCTGTTTTCAATTCTTTTGGGTACATACTCAGGATGTACATCCTTCTTCACATGCTTTGAGCTTTATTATTTCCTATTTTCAGACACTGTTAACCTAAGCAAGTTAAAAATAATTTGTAAGAAAGTGCTGGAAAACACATACTACGGCGAATGATAGTAGGATGATAGATCTGGACAAATGTTTTCTTATTTTCCAGATCTGGAGACGACAGGAAAATGGCCACCTGGGATGAAAAGGTAAATTAATTCTGGAAGACTAGCAGCGTTAAAGGACCTCCCAGCCTTGAGAAGATAATTCTGTTTGGTGTTTCTAACAAGATAGAGGAAAAACACGTGTTCAGGATGCTTCCGCCATACCAAAGTGTTAAAAGTCACCGAGGTGAAAGCTATAGAAGGAACCTCAAGATAGCCTGATAATCGGAAACAGACCATTCAAAACCCAGCTCTGCATTTTAATAGCCCTGTATCATTTGGTCACGCCCTTCACCTCCCCGAGCCTCAGTTTCCTTATATGGAAAATGGGGAAAAGTTACTTAACCACCCCTGTTCCTGAAGGCTCACAGGGAGGAGTTGAGGAGACAATGGTCTCAGAATGCTAGGCCAATACTGAGCCCATAAGGCCTTCTCCCAATTGCTTATTTTACAGATAGAGACACTTGGGCACAGAGAAGTAAAGCTACTTGCTCAAGATCACACAGGTAGGAAGTGGCGGAGATGAGATTTCAACCCAGCCTGACTCCAAAGCGAATGCTCTGCCTCCTGTGCTGTGTGGCCGTCCTGAGCAGGACTAATAAATTCTGTCCGTGATGTCTGGGGTGCAGGCTTGTTGGATCTGGGGAGACGTTAGTTGTGAAGGGTGGGGCAAGGTGAAGAGGAAGTGTTGGCTTCCATTTCAGCTGTTCACTTGGAGCTTCTGGGGGCCTGGCCAGGTAGAGCTGTCAGGGCAGTGCCAGCAGCTCAGGGTAGCAGCAGAGTGATGGGGCAGAGTTGGAGAAGCAAGTGTGAGGGTCAGAGGACCATGGGATGATGATGATGATGATGGTGGTGATCTTGCATTTCATCAAATTGATGGCCCCTTTAACTGTGAGAGTATTTCTGATTTAAAGCTGTTTACAATGTGGGAGGAGGAAGTGACCAATGGCACTTACAACATGCCACCAATTCTGATTTCAGAAATGTGGAAATGTGGGAAAATGTTCAACTTTGCATTAATGAAATATGGGGGCATTTCCAGCAGAGGGACGACAATCACCCTCTGTAGAGTTGTGTCAATTCCTGATAAGATACGGGAAGCTTAGTGCCTGCCACCCAATAGCAGGAGCTCCGTGAGTTCCAGTTATCATTAATACTCACAGAAAGGCAGATGGAACAGTTTCCTTCATTTAAAGCTCCCTACTAGGCAAACCAAAAAAACAAGCGGAAACGCGCGATGGTGGTTACGCTGTGGTGTAACCGGCTCACTCCTACGTCTCACGAGGGGCTGGATCAACCCACACGACTGCTGGAAAAAAAACTTGACAGGTGTATCAAGAGTCATGAAAATAGTCATAATCAAACCTGGTCATCTTACTTGCGGGAAAGGAAACAACCCATAAAAAGGAAAAAGTGGGGCTTCCCTGGTGGCGCAGTGGTTGAGAGTCCGCCTGCCGATGCAGGGGACACGGGTTCGTGCCCTGGTCTGGGAGGATCCCACATGCCGCGGAGCGGCTGGGCCCGTGAGCCATGGCCGCTGAGCGGGCGCATCCGGAGCCTGTGCTCCGCAATGGGAGAGGCCACAACAGTGAGAGGCCCGCATACCACAAAAAAAAAAAAAAAAAAAAAAAGGAAAAAGTATAATTTACAGCACAATTTAGAAACACAAATTTATGTGTTTCTTAGCATGTAAGATGCCATTGATTGTAGAGGCACCATTATTTTATGTGCTACGAAGAAGAAAAAGTGCCACCATTTACTGTGATCTCATGTGACACAACACTGACACTGGTCAATTGTAAGACAGACTTCAGAAATGTTAATATGTGAGAAAATGTGGCCTTAGAATTGGTGATAGAGGTGCTAAAAATGAACAGAAAATGCAATAATGAGCACTGACTCCTTGGTAAATTTCTTGGCCATTAAAAAGGCATAAGTCTGATGCATATAGGTAGTGGGGAGAAAATAAGATACAAAGTTGTCTGCAGTCTTCGATTATAATTGTAAAAGACATAGATTAGAGTGAGATGGGTAGATAAGTAGATGATAAATTTGGTGTGTTGGGCTTATTATTTCTTTTTGCTCATGTTTTCACAATAATAATACTGAAAGAAATAGATCTGGAGTAAAGGTCTGCTCATTGGGGTGAATAACAGCAGGTAAAGCTGGGGATTCCGGGTACGTCAGGGGGTCTGGCTGCAGGGACAAGTCGCAAGGGTGGGGGTGAGGACACAGAAACATCAGGGCAAGCAGAGGGTTGGAATGCAGAGCCAAGGGATGACACCTCGGGGGACTCCTGGGGGCGGGAGCCTGTCTGTCATCGAACAGAGGCCAAAAGAAGGGGTGGCCCCAGCGGCATTGCTGGGGAGCTGGGGAAATTGGACCAGGGCCACGTGTAGCAAATAAGCCTCTTACTGATTCAAAGAATAAGTTCCTTTTAATAATTTACCTTGTGAAGTTAATTATGTTTTTACAAAACTGTTTTAATAGGATTGCTTTTAGGAGATTTTTAATTGTCCAGCTCCTCTAATTTTGGGGAGGAAAACAGCTCTGTCGTAGAAGAAACTGGTGGGGTTTTTAGCCATGGCTCAGACCTAATTTGCTGTAGCCAGCTCTGCCCAGAGGGGCCCCCAGCAGGGGGGCTGCCCAGAGGGGCGCCCAGCAGGGCCCTCCCTGCCCCTTCCCACCTCTCTGAGCCTCCGTTTTCCTCTTTTGTAAAATGAGAACAGTGAGGATTAAACAAGATAGTGACTGGAAGGCACTTAGCAGGGTGCCGGGCTATAACAGACGCTTGGAACACAGGAGCTACTGACGCCATCATGAGGATAAAGTAGGTTTTCAGCCCATCAGCTGACCTAGTCCTCAGCTCAGATGATTGCATGTCACCAGCCACATCTGGAGAACCTGGTTGCCAGGTGTGCTTAGAAATCCTTGTGGCCCTTTGGCACGCTTCTCACAAGGTGTTTGGAGGCACCGGGTTCATTTACGATGCTGGTTCTTGACCTTGGCTGTACATTGGAGATCCCAACACCCAGGCTACCCCCAGACCAACTGAATCACAATCTTGGGGGCTGTGACCCAGGCACTGGGTTTTTTTTTTAAAAGCATCCAGGTGGTTCCGATGTGCAGCCAGAGCTGAGAGCCATTGGTTAAACTGCAGCTGCACTGGCCTCCTTCCAAGGACCGAGCCACAGTGGGGCAGGAAAGAGGGGAGCCCTGAATTCTTGTTTATCCCATCTTTTCCATGGCTGAAGCATCACTAAGATGTTGGGGGGTGGGGTGGCCCAGATGACTCAGTTGTACTGGTGATAGGTCCTAATTTCTAGCTGGGTAAATATTTTTTTCTTTCTATGCTTTCATTTCTTTCTATGCTTTTGTTAACACAAATAGCAGCCTGACTTATGCTTCCCAGTTAACATGGCTGATTCACAGACTTTGGGCAAGACTGCCACCTCTCTGACAATCATCCTCTCCCTCCCCCAGGGAAATAGACAGAGTACATCCCACCATACCCGTGTTTTTCAAACTCAACCCATTAGTGATTCCTGAAATCCATTAATGGGCTGCCATCAGCCTTTTAAGAAATAGAATAAAGTGGTAGACATAAGTCTCTCACATGTTAACTTTAGTTATAGAACATATATATGTCAATGTGTACTAAGTGGCAGGATATAAAATGTGTTTCTTATTGAGTAACACTGGGCTGAACTCCCCGCCCAACATTGACCTTCACCAGCTGTGAGCTGGGTCCGGGGCAGCATTCAGAGAGGTCGTGCAGGAGGGAGAGGGCTCTGGGCCAGGCAGCCTGGGTCGGAGTCTGAGCTCTGCTTCTCACTGGCTGTGTGAGCTGGGGCAAGTTGCTTGGCCTCTCTGTTCTCAGTTTCCTCACCTGTAAATGAAGAGGATTCGGTCCCCACCTTGTCGAGTTGTTGCTGTATGTTACAAAGGGCTTTTGCACAGAGCTCAGAAAATGGCAGGCGCTCTGGGGATAGTTACAATCACTACAGTTTCTACTACCTTAAATGTTATTTCCCACATCGTCTCCACCCAGCCTCCTGATCAACTTGCCAGGTCAACAGACTCTTCCCTCAAATCAGGAGGGATTCTGACCCTACAGGAAATGGAGAGAAAAGTTGGAGAATACGTCTCTGGGGCACCTGGGCCACCAGTCAGGCTTCTCAGTCTACCAGCAGCACCACCCCCTGCCCAAACTAGTCAGCCGTCACGGTGGTTATTTTCGTGAAACCTCAAACTTCCTCCCCACCCTAGAGAAGGAAAAGCTGCTACGCTTATTTAAAGACTTCCCTGATTTTAAAAATAGGCATTCCTCAGAACATAAATCCCTGGGGACAGGGTAGGGGGAGGTGGCGGTAGAGTACGTGAGCCTCTGGGGTACATGAGTCCCCCAAGAGGAGATATTTGCTCGAGGGATTCATTCCACCCTCCAGGTATGTTTAGTGGGAGGGAACCTGTGGTCTTCCAGGCATGAAGAATACGGAGGATATGGCATGAGCAAAAACCCACCTACCCAGTCCCCTAATGGGGAGTGGGGGAGGAAACAGACTCTGTTACACAAACAGGTGGATCCATCTCCATTGGGGAGGCATGTGGGCCATGCATGAATGCAACAGGGGAGGTACACGGTCAGCTTCCTGGAGCTGGGCTGCTTGAGGGAGACCTCCTGAAGGAGGAAAAGAAAAATGACAAGGTGGAAGAGGAGTGGGCGTTCTAGGCAGAGGAAATCACGTGTGCAAAGGCCTTGTGGTCGAAGGAACCTATTGAGTACAAAGGGCTGAATGGAGACCATGTGGCCAGAGCAGAGAGACTGGTGACAGGTGAGGTCGGATAGGCAGGCAGAGGCCACAGTGTGCAGAATGGCTATAGGTCTCTGGAAGGCACTTGGGTCTTTTTTTTTTTCCCAGCCGCACCACACTGCTTGTGGGATCTTAGTTCCCTGACCAGGGATCGAGCCCAGGCCCTTGGCAGTGAAAGCGTGGAGTCCTAACCACTAGACCACCAGGGAGTTCCCTGGGTCTTTATTTTTAAGATCAGTGGGAAGCCAAAGAAGAGTTTCAAATAAGGGAGTGCATTAGGGTCCCCAGGATCACCCCAGGTTCAGTGATTCGCTAGGAAGGCTCATAGGACTCAGCATACAGTTCCACTCATGGCTAAGATTTTTACAAAGAAGAATCAGCAAAGGGAAAAGATACATGAAGTGGAATCCAGGGGAAACCAGACACAAGCTTCCAGATTCCTCTCCCAGTGAAGTCACATGGGACTTGCTTAATTCCTCCAACAGCAAATTGTGACAACACATGCTAGGAGAGCTTGTTAGAGACTCAGCACCCAAGGTTTTTATTTGGGGGCTGGTCACATGGGTACCTTCCAAACTCCAAAAATTCCAGACTACCCAGAGGAAAGCAGGTGTTCTACAGAAACCACTTGTCTTTACAAACAGTCCGGTCACAGTGAGCTGTCCTTACCAGGTGGGAACCCTCCCCAAATCCAAGTTCCCAGATGTCAGCCAAGGGCCAAGCAGGCCTTTCTAAGGGCAGCAGCCCCAGGCCTTTTCTGCACAGGGAGTGACGTGATTATGTTTCAGGAAGTGCTCTCAGGCTGCTGACGAGAATCTAAGAGCGATGGGAGAACAGTGAGGAGCTGGTACGTCCTCCAAGTAAAAGGTGGAGGCTGCGGGGGCAGGGAGGTGGCCGAAGATGGGGGAAGTAGATGATGGATTCAAGGGTCATTTAGATGCTAAAATGCACAGGGCTTAGTGATAGGTGGGCTTTCGGGGAGGGAGATGGAAGGCAGGGGTTGGGGACAACCTCTCTGACCCTGGCTGGGTGTGTCTGAAGATCCCTGGACCCAGAAGACAAGGTGCAGGTGCAAGTCCATGGACTGTTCACTGGGTGGTGGCAATTGCCATGTTGCAAGTCTCAGTTTCCCCTGCTAAGGGAGGGAGGATTGCATCTCAGAACCTTGATTCAGCCTCTTTCAATATCATCGTTCTTGTTGCTTTAAAAATATCAGCTTTCTGGCACGTTTTCCCCCTCATTGACAGAGCGTCTCAGAAAGAACAAAGCTAGTAGACCTGAGTTCATATGCCAGCTTTACCACTTATGTTTCTTTGTTTTTAAAAACTGTACACAAACAAGTTCTCAGTGTTAAGAAATTAAAACAGAAAACAGTATATATTAGGTTGAACCACATGAAATTGTCAGTTTCTACCAAATTTGACCTACAACAATGGTCATTAAAAAAATTTTTTTTAATATTTATTTATTTACTTATTTTGGCTGCACCTGGTCTTAGTCACGACATGCAGACTTCTCAGTTGCTTCACATGGGCTTCTTAGTTGCAGCATGCATGCGGGATCTAGTTGCTTGACCAGGGATCGAACCCAGGCCCCTGCATTGGGAGTGTGGAGTCGTACCCACTGGACCACCAGGGAAGTCCCCCAAAATGGTCATTTTTTAAAAAGTCTTATTTCAGGAAAGTCTTTTTGAATTATATCTTGAACCATTCTGTTCCATTGTTTTGGTTTTCTTTTTCAGGGATTCCAGTTGTATACATTAGATATATGTGTGTGTGTGTCTGTATGTGTGTGTATATATATATATTTTTTTTCATTCTCCCTCCCTCTCCACTCCCCCCAAATACTTCGTTCTCTGCAGGTTAGATCTTATTACATAAATGACTTATTTCTTATGGTTAAACCTAATAGGAAAAAAAAAAAGAAAGTTTCTCTTCACCCTCCAACCCAATCCCAATCCCTATCCCTTCATAGAGGTAACCACTTGGTTTGGGTTGTTGATTTTGTTTTTAACAAAAATGGCATTATACATTTTGATCTGTAATATGCTGGTTTTTACTTGATCATAGATGAAAAACACCTTTCTATGTCAGTACATACAGCCACGCTGGCGTACTGCATTCTTAACAGCTGTGTAGTATTCCACAGTGTGGTCTACCACAGTGTATTTAACCATAGACCTTGAGGTTGTAGCAGGTCTGCAGTGAGCATTATGCGTGAGTGTCTTTTTGCTCATGTGTGAGTCCCTTGTCAGGTCCAACAATGACATTTAAAATTTTGATAGAAACTGGTTTAAGGCTGATCCTCCTTGGCTCCCATGCCTGGCACATTGGAGAGACTCAAATATTTTTTCAAAAGATGAAACTGCCTCATTGCCCTCCTAAGAAGGATGTACCCATTTCCTTGCCCACCAGGTGGTGTAGGGGAGTGCCTTCCTCACCCCATCTCTGTCACCCTGCCACACCAGGTGACTTTGGGCAGTAGGTCTCCCCTCCCCAAACTTCAGTTTCCCCTTCTGTAGAATGGAGAGACCACACCTCCCTGTCCTACCTACTTCTCAGGATTTTTGTCAGCTTCAAGTGAGAGCAGGAGAGGATGGAGGTGGCCTATAAGCCTCAAGCAAAAAGAAACAAGTGGTTTTGTGACCCCCAAAGGAGCCTGCTTTCTCCCAGGAATGCAGGATGGATGTGCGGCCCACGAAGATGAGAGAGAGAGAGAGCGTACGTGGTCTGTAGTACCCTTGGGCTGACTCGGACACACACCCTCTGTATTAGCTTCCTGGGGTTGCAATAACAAGTGACCACAAACCAGATGGCTTAAAACAACAGAAATTTATTCTCTTAGTTCCGAAGTCCAGAGTTCTAAAATCAGGGTATTGGCTGGGTTAGAAGGAGGCTCAGAGGGAGGATCTGTTCCATCCCTTTCTCCTAGCTTCTAGTGGTTGCTGGCAATCCTTGGCACTCCTTGGCTTGTAGATGCATCACTCCAATCTCTGCCTCCATCTTCTCATGGCCTTCTCCTCTGTGTGTCCTCTCCTTTTCTTATAAGGACACCAGTCACTGGATTTAGGGTCTGCCCTAAATCCAGAATGGTTTTATTGCAAGATCTTTTTTTTGGCCTCACTGTGTGGCTTGCGGGATATTAGTTCCGTGACCAGGGATTGAACCCAGGCCCACGGCAGTGAAAGCACAAGAGTCCTAATCTCTGGACCACCAGGGAATTCCCAGCAAGATCTTTAACTAATTACATCTGCAAAGGCCTGTATTCCAAGCAAGGTCATATTCTGAGGTTTCAGATGGACATGAGTTTTGGGGCAGCCACAATTCATCCCACTGCACCCTCCTAACAGGCAGATCTCCGGTCATGGGCTGCCTGGCTTTTTCTTGGCCATGTCTTCTAACACAGGGGCTCCAGGTCATACAGCTCAAGGGCATATCCTGGCTCTGCCATTTTCTGAGTGTATGACTTTGGACAAGGCACCTTTTTCATGGCTTCGACCTCAGAGGGGTGTTAGGAATTAAAATGAAATGGTGCATTTAAGGAATTTACCGGTGTGCTAATACAACAAATAATAAACAATCAACAATAATAGATGTTGGTGCTGTTGTGTCTTGTTTGGGGTACAAGTATTGATTAATAAGCAAATCAGGTCCCTAAAAGTAGGCTGTGGGAGGGAACGGGGAAATGGGGACTTAAGGGATATTAGGCCCTGGGAATCAAGAGTCGGCTGACTTTCTTTAAAAGTACCTTTTTCAGTGATTGTTGGATGACCATGAAATAGGGACTTCCCCCTCCTACAGATGGCGGCTTCAGAGTCTGTAAGAATAGACATTCACAAGAACGTTTTCTTCTCCATCAATCACGGGTCTGTTTTTCTTGTTTTCTCCCACTTTCCCAGGTAGTAATTTTTCAGATATAATACCTGTCATGTGTAAACCAGAAGTAGGCGATTACCTTTGATGGGTAGCTCCTGCGGTTTTGCTGTTAATGCATTTACTAAATACTTATTGAGCCCCTCCCTGTGACTGGAGGAGGAAGAGCATCTGCCCTCCCAGAGTTCACAGACCAGTGCCGGAGACAGACAACCTTGAGACGTCAAAGTGTTTGTTAGTGAAGGGCTTGATGGGGAAGTAGAGGAAGGACGCTCACCCAGCGGGCGGTGGTTAAGGAAGACCTCCCAGGGGAGGTAAAATCGATGTCTGTAAGACTTGAAAGAGAACTAGGGTGAGACAGGTGAGGGTATTCCAGGCAGGGGGCAGGCCGTGTGAAGTCCTGGAAGCAAGAGAGAGCATGGTTCATTCTAGAACCGCAATGCAGTTGATGTAACTGGAGTGTGGCAGAGGCTGGGGAGGAGACCAAGAGAGCTTTGACCTTGTCCTGAAGGCAGCGGTTGGCAGTGGGTGAGGGTGGAGGGACTGAAGGTAATGGGAAGAGGGGGAGGATAGGCAAGGGCAGGGACACAGCCAGACCAGCCTTGGAGAAAGGTGACCCTGGCCACCACTGGGTGGAGAAAGGGTCAGAGGCAGGAGGCTGAGTGAGGAGGCTGGTGCTGGCGTCCCGGCAAGAGGCGAGAGCGGTAGGAGAGAGTTAGACAGAGAAGAGGAGGTGCAGCATGAGTGGTGTTTAGGAGGTTAGATTGACGGAGAGAGAGGAGCCAGGAATGATCTTTAGTTCTTGGCTTGAGCAGCAGGGTGGATGTGACACCATGACCTAGGGGAACATGTAAGGAAGAGTGGATCTGGGGGGAAAGATAAGAAATTAGTTCAGTTTGGGTCATAGCAACTAATGACCTGGCAGGATATCAGACAGCAGGCTGGAGACTGATTTGCACCCGAGCAGCATTGAAAACACAGGTGTGTAGAGACCACCGAAGGGAGAGAGTCGCCCTGTGCCAGGACAAGCTCATGGTTGGGGACTTGAGGACTTCTGGTGGCGTGGGGGCAGGGACATGGTACAGGAAGGGAGGCCAGAGATGGGAGAAAAATCAAGAGGCGAGGTTGTCAAACAGAACCAAGTCCACAGTGTGAGAGGATACAGTCCAGTCCAGCTGGAACCATAGTTGTGGGCTTTGATACGGAAAGGTGACCCCAGAGAGAGCAATGCCAGGATATATTGGGACAACAAGGGTTAATGCAGGGGAGATGGAGGTGGGGGTGTCCAGTGCCAGGGCCTCCACTGATCTAGATTCTCCGGGTTGCACGTGAAAGAAACAACTCAATCTATATAGCTTCAGCCAGAAAAGGAATCTTTCAGTTCATGTAACTAAATAGTCTGGGGGTTGCAGAGCAAGCAGTGGGGCTAGTAACCAGAGAAACGAGATATCCACGGGTGATGATGAAGTTGGAGGAGTGGAGGTGAGAGCTTTTGTTGTTGAGGAATAATAATACCAGCTGGTGCTTACAGAGGGGCTGCTCCAGGCTAGGCACTGAGGCCAGTGGTCCCCGTAGCTCACTGAGTCAGTCCTTCCGTCCCACCCAGGCAAGGTGGGGGGATCCCGAGAGCTGAGAGTCCAGAGTGGGTGGTGAAGTTGCTGAGGCCCACAACGTTTTCATGACCTTTGCCCTTTTCTGGAACTTTTCTGCTTCCGGAATGACAGATTTTTGACTTAAAACCAGAGTTGTTTTGTGCTCTGCTGGGTGCCATAAATATTTTCATCCCAAATTACTGAAAGTTGCTTCTCTACTGGGTGCAAAGTTTCCAAAAAAATTTCCTTTCCTGTATGAAATATAAAATGTGGTTTTTGCAAAGCACCCTGAGGTTCCCACCGTGCTGAGAACTAGTACAGGAGGTTTCCATCTGCTAGGTGAGGTGTTTTGAGGGGGGCGGATTATGGCCAGTAGCCACCCAGAGAGATTTGGGACATCTGTGGGCCTGGCCTTTGGCCAGCCCTGGGAACCCAGCAGTTGGAGGGCTGGCGTGGGAGACAGGGCACCAGTGCCCTCAGCCAACAGGCACTTGATGGGCTTCTGTTCTAGGTCAGGTGTCACATGATACTCTGGGGACATGGACTCTTGTATCTACGTGTTTATATTTTTCCATCAAATTTGGAAATTTTCTTCAGCCATTATTTCTCCAAATATTTTTCCTCTCATCTCCTTTTGGTACTCCAGGTACCTGTATATTAGGCCACTTAATATTGTCCCTGAGGCTCTATTCTTCCCCCAACCCCAGGTCTTTTTTCTCTCCATGCTTCCACTGGATATTTTCAATTTTTTATCTTTTAGTTCACTGAACTTTTCTTCTGCAGCATCTAATCAGCTATTAAGCCCATCAGTGATTTTTCATTTCATATATGTATTTTTCTGTTCTAGAGTATCCATTTGGATCTTTTTTGTATTTTCCATTTCTCTTTTGAGATTCTCCATTTGTTCCCTCATCAAGTTCATGTTTTCCTTGAAATCCTTGAACATATTTAGAATAGCTATTTTCAAGTCTCCATTGGCCAATTCCATTATCTCTGTCCCTCTTGAGCTATTAAGCTAATTTTTCTATTGGTTATGGCCACATTTTTTCTGCTTATTTATCTGCCTAGTAATTTTTTATTATATGTTGGACATGATGAATGTTATGTTGTTGAGGGTGTTTTATTATATGTTGGACATTATGAATGTTATGTTGTTGAGGGTGTTTTGCTGTCTTCCTCAAAAGAGCACTTTTGAGTTTTGTTCCAACGGGCAGTTAATTTACTTAGGGATAAGTTTGATCTTTTTAAAAAACCTTATTTTTAAGCTTAGTTGGGAGAGGTCTAAGGTAGCCCTGACTGGAGGGCTAGATTAGGTCTACTTATAAGGCATGGCTTTTTTGGAATTTCTACTGAATGCTCAGAGTGTTCAACAAGATCTCTCTACTCTAGCTGTTTGGAACTCAGATCTCCTAACCCAGCCCTGTGTAATTGGTAGTAGTTCAGCTCACAGTTCCCCAAGAGTTGTTTTTTTTTTTTCCCCTGAAAGTTATATTTTGTCCTGCCTCATGGAATCTTGCTCTGCACATGTGAATTTTAGGACTCAGCCAAAGTCCAATTTTTTGAGTTTCTTCTCTGCGCTGCTTCCTTTTCTCTGGTACCTTGACACACAAATTCCTGAGGAAGGAAACTTCAATAGTCCTGAACTATAATCTTTGTCTCCAGAGTCCAGAAAGTACTTCCAGGCAGGTGATTGTGGGGCTCATCTCATTTGTTTCTCTTCTCTCAGGGATCACAGTAAATTTCATATATTTAATCCAGTTTTATAGTTTATCTAGTCTTATGGCAGTTGCTTTAACTGGTATAGTTAATTTTATGGCAGTTGCTCTAACTGGTATTGTTGTTTTTACCAGTTACTGTATCATGGTCAGAATCAGAAATCCCATTCTTTTGTATGTTTATGCTCACATTTTACACATTCCAAAAACAATATATAGTCATATTTTGCGGCCATTGACGTAGGAAGAAAACTAGGAGAGTGTGGAATCCCAGATGCCAATGAAGGAAGTTTTTGAAGAAAGGGAGTGATCTGCTGTGTTCAGTACTGCTGAGGGGGTACACGTGGATGTCATCAGTGATACACCGAGACACAGTTCATTCATTTTAACTGTGTATAACATTCCATCACATGAATAGAAAAAATTCACTTCTCTATCTCCTACCATTTAGGTGAACATTTGCAGTGAACATTCTTGAACATGTTACTGATTTGAGTACATGTGGGTGAGTTTCTCTTTGAAGCCTATCTAGGGGTGGGATTACTAGATCATTAACTAGTACAGCTTCATCTTGACAAAACAATGCCAGATTGCTTCCAAAAATAGTGGTGTCAGTGTCTGTTCCTGTCTTCAGGGTTCAGGAGACCCCCATTGCTTCACACATTCACCAACATTTGCTACTGTAGACTTAAATTCTTGCCAACATGAGGAACAAAAAGCTGTGTGATTGTTACGTCAATTCACGTTTTCCTGAATATTAGTGAAGCTGAGTGTCTTGGCCATCTGGGTTTCCTCTCATGTGACCTGCCTGTTAATATCCACTACCTAATTTTACATGGAGTTGTATTTTTGGGGTAAGATTTCTTTATATATTCTGGACACTAAAACTTTGTCTATTAAATACATTGGAAATATTTACTCCCAGTCTGTGGTGTATCTGACTTTGTACAGTTGTGTGTGTGAGAAAGAGAGAGCGAGAGAGAAAAGTTTTTAGCTTTGATGAGTTAGGTCTATCCATTTCTTTTGTGTTTTGTGTCTTATTTAAGCAGTCCTTCCCAGACCTGAGGTCATAAAGATACTTGTCTGTATTTTGTTCTAAGACTTTTAAAGTTTTTAAAAATACATTTATATAGGTTAACACAACTGAAGTTTATTCTGTGTGTGGTGTGAGGTAGGGATTTTTTTTTTTCCCTGTTGGGAAAGCCAGATATCCTAACCTCTCCAGTGTTTTCTCACTGATCTGGACTGCCATTGCCATCACATCCAGGTTCCCACAGGGACCTGGGTCTGTTTGGGGCTCTTTTTTCCTGTTATGCTGATCATATTGCCTATTCTTATAAACATACCTGAAAGTTTTCATTATTGAACTTTATAAAAAATTTGATGTCTGGTAGGGTAAGTTGGGCAAAGGAATGGGAGGATATTTGCTTTTTTACTTTGAAGTCCATCCGTCTTTAAACAACTGTCCATAATGTATTTAAAACAGCACTGGCTGAACTTAGGAAAAATCCGCTTGCTGCTCAGACCTTTCCAGGACTGATCTGTGGCATGGAAGGCGGGGAGGGTGGCTTCACTTTTGTGTGAAACTTTGGGTACTTTTACTTTTGCCTTTGCCCTCTCCCCGCCCTGCCAACTCTCACCTCTGGGGTTTTAGGTTGTGATGTCTCTGAACCATGGGCTGCTCTTCCAGTATTTACATGAGGGCCCGTGGTGGGTGTTTTGCGACTGGGTGGCAGTACCTCTCCTGTTGGTTACTGCCAACCAGACCACGGTGGCAGGCCTGACGGAATCTGGGGTTTCCTGTTGCCTCACCGGCCCTGAGACCCTGGATTCCAAAAATAAATGCACGAGAAACCACTGTGACCTCATGGTCTGTGCTTGCACGGTGCTCTGAGCACAGGGACTGTCTTCACCCCGTGGCCCGGCCCAGTGGGGGCCCTGCTCCCCCAGAGTGACAGATGGGCCACCTGAGCGCTTCCTCTCTGTCCCCTCCCTTCAGGCAGTCACCCGCAGGGCCAGGGTGGCTCCCGCCGAGAGGATGAGCAAGTTCTTGAAGCACTTCACCGTCGTTGGGGATGACTACCACGCGTGGAACATCAACTACAAGAAGTGGGAGAATGAAGAGGAGGAGGAGGAGGAGCAGCCACCGCCCACACCGGCCTCGGGCACGGAGGGCAGAGCTGCCGATCCTGCCGAGGCCCCTGCCCCCGTGCCCAGGCCCCGCCTCGACTTCAGGACCACTTTGAGGAAGCTCTTCAGTGCCCACAGGTTTCAGGTAGGTGGGCAGAGGCCCGAGATGCCTGGGGTGGGGCAGAGCCGTCAGCAAAGAGTCACGAGGGCAGGGTGGGGGCCCATCTCTGCCACCAGCTTCTTCACTCCACACACATCTACTGAGCACTGGCCATGTGCTGGGCAGGTCCCATGTGGTCTGGGGCAAAATAAGTCCTAATCCAAAAGTCAATTAAAGTTCATCACCTGATGAATGGATAAATAAAATGTGATCTATCTGTCCTCAGCCATAGAAAGGACTGAAGCACTGACACAGGCTACAATTTGGATGAACCTTGTCAGCGTGAGCCTAAGTGGAAGAAGCCAGACACAAAAGGCCACATGTCTTATAATTCAATTTATATGAAATGTCAGAACACGTAAATCCGCAGAGACAGCAGATTGGAGGGAATGGAAGTGGGGGAGTGACTGCTTAATGGATACAGAGTTTCCATTTGCAGGAATGAAAACGTTCCGGAACTAGATAGTGGTGATGGTTGCACAACCTTGTGAATGTGCTTAATGCCTCTGGACTTCATGCCAACTTTAAAATAGTTAAAATGGTAAATTTTATGTTATGCAAAATTTACCACACACACACAAAGGAGACTGGGGTCGGGGGGCAGTCTCTTCTTTTGTGAAGTGATGCCAAAAATATCTGCCTTGCTTAACCCACCGCCAGCCTCCAGGTGTGGTTATGGGGTGACCCTGAGAGGGAGACGCAGACTTCAAAGAATAGCAAAGGGAATGGGACTTCTACAGGGTTCAACGTCTGTCCCAACATCTGCCGATTTTGAAGGACAAACGCGGGTGGAGTCTGGCCAGCCCTGTCTGAACCCCACCCCACGTCCCCGATGTGGGCAGGCAGGTGTCTGGAAGCATGTTCTGAGTCCCAGGAGAAAGCAGGAGGCTCCTTGTCAGCCCAGTCCCTGAACGGAGCCATTTTGGGGTCCCTGCTGCAGGGATAACTACGATAATCCAGCCCCTCCCTAGAGCTAATGTCCCCCATGGAAGCAGAGAGAAGCAGCCCTTTCCTCTCCCATCACTGACTTTGTTCCATGGTAAAATAGAAGGAATTATTTTAGTCTTTTTTTTTCCACTCTCGTGTGACTTGGAGAAACAAAGCAGGCAACACAGCACTCCTGACAGCTTAGTGCTTTCCTCTGTGGCTCTGACAGAAGAGAAGACGTGGTGTTAAGTTGTTGGTGTTGAACTCCCAAACCCTCGATTTCAGGAGAGAAGGAAGGAGCCAGCTTCCTTCCAGCTGCAAGGGGAGCCCTTGGGAGGTCCCACCTCTCCTGACCGGGCCCCCCAGGGGCACGTGGCTCTGGGGGAAAGCAGAGTAGAGATGTTTATTCATTCACTCAGCAGTGCAGTCGCTTCTTAGCTTCTGCTATGTGCCAGGGGTACAGCAGTGAGCATGGTGGGCATGTCCCTGCCCTCACTCTTGGAGGATTAAAGGTCCGTGAAGAGGTGGGCATTCCACTAATCAGACAGATGCTGGAATCAAGTGGAGAGAAGTCCTCTGTAGGGAAACTGAAGGGGGCTCTGAGAGATCTTGGGGGTGGGGGAGACCCGACCTAGGCTGTGAGGTGGAGGACGTGTGGCAGAGGAGGTGACATTTCACTTGACACCTCAAGGTTGGGCAGGAGTGAGCTCTGTGGATGGGAGGGGAGGAGCTTCCCAGGCAGAGCGGGCCATGTTTGCAAAGGGCCGGGGGGAGGAAAGGGTCTTCAGTATTCGAGGATTTGAGAAGGGTCCTCGTGGCTTGTATGTATCCAGTAGAGGGAGAGGAGGCACTGGAAGGCCATCCGTGGGCAGTGGACAGCCATCGAAGGTTCTGAGTATGGGGGTGGGGAGGGGTTGACATGAGCAGTTCGTAGAGGGGCCCAGAGTAGAAGCAGGGAGGCCACCTTGGAGTAGGGGTGAGGGTTTAAGGGTTTGATCTCTGCAGATAGAGTCAGCATACAAGATTCTGGAATCCCTTTCTTGGGTGCAGTCTCCACCTATTCCCATGGTTTGAGGTGACCAAGGTGACATGATATATAGTTAACTGTTGTCACTTCTCCCACAGAATGGCACAACCAACCAAGGGAGAGAATTTGGGGTGAGTCAGGCCTCTGTACGAACGGGCAGGGTAGCTGGGCTAGGGGAGGATGGCCAGGAAGGCCAGGAGCCTCACTTTGATTACCTGCTCACCGTGGCCGGGCCCTCTGCTGAGCTCTCCTCACACATTATCTCACACGATGCTCCCCTTGTCACTCAGGGTAGAAAATGTGGCCAAGCCCATTATCCCCTGAAGGAAGCTGAAGCTTAGAGTTAACGTTGAGGCTCAGCAGAGTTGAGAGCTGTGCCCAAGGTCCAGGCTAACGGGGGAGCCGGCCCAGGACTGGCTGCCCCACAGTCCACGCTCTGTGCTGCTGCGTGCTGAGGCTAGGCACAGCCATTTTCCAGTGACGATTTGGAATTAACCAGCTTCCCTGAATCCTCAGCATTTTTCTTTGTGATGTGGCTCCCTTCAGAACTAGTACTGCCTTGTGAACTGGCAAATTCAGGGCCTTAGGGATTAGTTCATAGAGGCTGCGGTTGGGACCTGGGCATTACAGTTTGTGACCTTGGGTATTATAGTTTGTGACCTTGGGTCTCTCTCTCTCACTTCTTAAAATTGAGGTGAGATTCACATAAAGTTAATCACTTTGAAGTGAATAATTCAGTGGCATTTATTTAGTACATTCACAATGTTGTCCAACTGTCAACCACTATCTAGTTCCAGAACATTTCCATCACCCCAAAAAGAGATCTAGTACCCATTAAACAATAACCCCCAATCCCCAATAAACACTAATCTACTTTCTGTCTCTATTGATTTGCCTATTCTGGACATTTCATGTAAATGGAATCATAAAATATATGTGGTCTTTTCTGTTGGGCTTCTTTCACTTAGCATATTTTCTAGGTTCATCCACATTGTAGCATGTGTCAGTGCTTTCATTCTTTTTTTATGGCTGAATACTCAGTCTGTTTTTAATAACTCTGTGCCTTGGTTTTAGACCAGATGAGCTCTTAGATCCCTTTAGGTCTAAAAACCAAAGAGGGAGGGAGGAAAGAAAGAAGGAAAGAAAGACCTCACCTGAGGCTTGAGTATTTTTTTGGCTGCGTTGGGTCTTCGTTGCTGCGCGCGGGCTTTCTCTAGTTGTGGCGAGCAGGGGCTACTCTTCACTGCAGTGCACGGGCTTCTCATTGCAGTGGCTTCTCTTGTTGCGGAGCATGGGCTCTAGGCGCGCAGGCTTCAGTAGTTATGGCACACGGGCTTAGTAGTTGTGGCTCGCAGGCTCAGTAGTTGTGGGGCACAGGCTTAGCTGCTCCGTGGCATGTGGGATCTTCCCGGACCAGGGATCGAACCTGCATCCCCTGCATTGGCAGGCGGATTCTTAACCACTGAGCCACCAGGGAAGTCCCTTGAACCTTTACTAAGCTACTGAATTTGGATTTGTCTGCAAACTTCATTAAAAAGCACTTTGCCATACAATTTTCACAATAAACCATGTCATCAAATACTTTAACTACTGAAATAATTACTACAGGTTGAAATGGTCAAAAGGTTTAATAGTCCACTCTTTATAGGCCTGAACTTGTTTAATTTCACCCTGAAGCTGTAGAAACTGCCAAGATAATGGCAGGTTAATTTTTAGAGATCAAAATCTATCTACCTGAGAGTGTAAGAGGCAAGGCCCTGGAGGAAGTAAGTGATGGTCCAGTATTTCCTAGGGAAGAGAAGGGTCACACAGTGTCCTTTGGGGTTCCTCCCGTTGCTGCCATTTCCACCAGTGCCATGTCATCCCCAGGGTCTCCCCAAATGCCATCACCTCCACCCCACCTTTAATGTCCTCACCATCATCACCACCTCCGTCACCATGACTACCCCCACTGCCATCGATATGACCACCCACTCACTTCACCCTGGTCCCCACCTTCCTCCCCCTCCAGCAGGTCACAAAACCCACCGGATTGTCTTTCCTACAGCAGCTCTTCTCTGTTCTCCAGGAGACGCAGGACTCCCTCCCCCTTCACTCCCAGCGAGCACATGGGAGTTGGGGTGGGTACCTCACGGCTCCAGCCAGAAGCTCTTTCATGGGCACAGTGGACGTCACTCTAACCCAGCTGCCTGAAGGAGGCCATATCTGTGAGGCTGGATGTTTTAAATTTTAAATTGCTTATTGAGCATTTGTTCTGGGCGTAACCCGGCAAGAGCAATCCCCAGAACTAGAAAAATAAACGCTTTTAGAAACTTTAGTATTTTTTGCCATCTAGGAATTAGCAGTTTGGTTGGAGATGCTGAGAAGCAGTGAATTTATGAGTAAGAGAAAGACCAGTGGTGACCGAGGGTCAGTCAGTGAGCCACACGGAGGCTTTAGGAGGACAGGCACTGCCCAGGGCTGGAAGGAGGGGCTCCTGTCCAGAGGAGCTGGCCCCCAGCAGGCTCCCTGCAGGGCGCTCGGGCTGTGGGCAGTGGACTACCATCCTTGGCATCTTTCCCCAGTGGTTTCACTCAGATGTTTCCAGCCCTTAAAGATGAAAGGAGGGTCCCCATTTAGGTCTCATGGTCTCTTGCTTCTTCCCTTGGTCCACAGGTTATCATCATCTGCCTGGTCGTTCTGGATGCCCTCCTGGTGCTCGCTGAGCTCGTTCTGGACCTGAAGATCATCCAGCCTGACAAGAATAACTATGCTGCCAGGGTAGTGTGTCCGCAGCCCTTTAATGTGGTTCACTCTGTGGGTGGGCAGGGTGGGGCAGCACCTGCCTTGGAGTAACTAGGCCTATTTGAGGGTAGTTTGATTGGGTGCTTTCAGTCAAAGAGCAGAGAAAATGTCTTCCTTTCCCAATTATATATACGAATTTACTACAAGCAGGAAACCTCCTCAAGTCACTTGATGGCTTGAACCTTCAGCTATCCTAGACCACTGAGCTGGAGTTTGTCACTGATTATCAAACCAGGAGCATGATTCCTTCCCATCCCCCAGAGGAAGATGAGCTGTTTTTCCTCCTGTCAACATTCTGATGTGGTCCCTGTGCTGGAGCCATTTGGGGGGATGTGCCCACCATTTATTCCCTGATTCACAGTTCCTGCCTGAGCCCACCCCAGACATTCACCCAAAGGGCAGTGGACACACTGAAAATGCACTGTGCGGCCCATCACCAGTAACTGGGGAGAAGGCCAGGGGCTTAAAAGCATCTCCCCACACCCTTTGAAAAAATTCAGTGGACAACGCAAAACTGTCTTTTCAAATGGTAAAAGAGCAGGCAGAAAATATTAAACCTCCTTCCTCCTTGTGGCCCCTTTCACCACGGCAGCCGTTAACGTTTTCTTCTGTGCCAACCCAAGTCCTCCCATAGATAGATGATTATCTTTCCTCTCCCTCTGTTGTTTAATAGAATCAGTAATATACCTCCTATACTCACTGTCTTGTGCCTTTTTCTTTACTTTTTATTATGAAAAGTGGCAAATATACATTTTGCTGTATTGCTCTCTTTATATATATACATATCCACAAACACACCCCACCCATCTATTTTTGTCTGACCATTCGAAAGTAAGTTAGACATCACGGCACTTCCTCCTAAATACTAAATATCCAAACTGCCCCAAATTTGGTCACTGTGAGCCTCTTCGAGCTGACTGCTCTGTCCTCTTGACATGACTCCATAGCCTTTGAGCGTTTTCTTGTTTTCTGGCCCCGGATGATGTCCCAGCTCATTCGTACTTTCCCTGCCCCGGAATGGAAAAAGGTTACTTTAGTGAAAGCTAGTATTTATAAATCAAGATCTGGGAACTCTCTTCACTTACCACCTTACCATCATTTCTAGTTGATACATACGAATCAGCCTTGGTCTTTTGAACAATTGCATAATGCTCCATGTGGAGGTACCATAATGCATTTAACAAGTGCCCTAGTCTAGTGGACATTTCTGTTGTTCTCCAAACAATGTAGAAAATCTTTTGTTCTGCAAATGATGTTGCAGTAAATATCCTGTCTTTGTGCACACATGAGCTTTGCAGGGCCAAAGGGCATGGTGGATGTTTTCAACTGCCATTGCCCCATTGCCCTTCAGAGAGCAACGTGTGTGCTGTTCCCAGCCACAGTCCAGCCCAAGAACAGCACCTGGTGCTGGCCAGAATTTGGGATTGGTCAAATGAATGGATTCTCTCGGTGACCGGGCAGGTGCATTCAAGGCCAGCTCGTCCGTGTGACCTGCCCCAGCCCATGACAGCCTGAGTCTATTCTGTATCTCCTTGTCCCCTTCAGGTGTTCCACTACATGAGCATTGCCATCTTGACCTTTTTTATGATGGAGATTTTCTTTAAAATATTTGTCTTCCGCTTGGAGTTCTTTCACCACAAGTTTGAAATCCTGGACGCCATCGTCGTGGTGGTTTCCTTCGTCCTCGACGTTGTCCTCCTTTTCCGGGAGCACGAGTTTGAGGCTCTAGGGCTGCTGATTCTGCTCCGCCTGTGGCGGGTGGCCCGGATCATCAACGGTATGTCCCCTGTGCTCCTGGGCTGGGGGGGCGGGGGATGGGACAGTGGGTGGAGCCTGGAAGGGGCGCAGAGGCCCTGGTCCTCCTCCTCCTGGCAACCAAGAGAAACATGAAGTGGTCTGATTTGATGTCCCACTGTCACCTTTGTGGCTACAAATAGACACCAGGACATGTGCTCTGAGAGGAAGTGCCTTTCTCCTTCAAACTCTCATTTCTATGATTACTGAAAGATGTTTATGGCAAGGGTTAGACTAGTCCCTGATCAATCCCTGCCGGCTTGGTTCCCAAAGCACCTTTGTTTTTCATTTGGTGTTTCCTGGAGAGTGTTCTACCAAACCCCATCCCACCTTGGGAGGGGAACCGTCGGAAGGGGAGCAAGGAAGCTGAGAAATGCTGTACACTAGACTCTACCCCCTTTGAGAAAGTCACAACACGAGCTAGCACGCTGAAGGCTCTGAGAACTGTAATTGTTTTCCAAGTTGACCAGTTCAACACTTTGGGAGGAAATAACACCTATGAGCGTGCTGTAGACTCTGGCTCTGGAGGACACACTTGGGGAAATACTGCTTTACCGTATTTCAGGTACAGATCCTCTTCCTCACACACTCTCTGTTGGTGCAGGGAGCCTCCATGCCAGAGAAGCCATTTGTGCTGTGATTTTATGTGGACCTAGTGACTGGTTAGCGGTTCAGCCATCAGCGAACTAGTCAAAGTTGATCAAATGCCTGTCCTCGGACTTGCCGCATCAGAATCACCCTCAACACTTTAAGTGGAGAGTCTGGTGCGGAGCCCAGAGGGAGGGGTCCGTCTGTGAAGCACTCCCAGATGATTGGTGTCTGGCAGGGTTGGGAATCCCTAGACTAGTCCCCAACACGACGGGCTGTGGGTCGCTGTCAGGACACTGAGTGAGCGACAGTGCAGCCTGTTGGAAGCAGGCCCGTCCCCTGCTGGGCACAGTGAGCCCCATCGTGCCTCCCGGGCTCTGTGGCCGCCTGCTGTGGTGCCACCCGGCCAGGGAAGGGGCTGTGCGAGCGGCCCTGTAGGGCATGTGGGCTTTGGGGGCGGCCAGTTCAGATCTAGTGATTAAAGTAAAGCCTATTAAGAACCTTTATTTGGGTTCTGTCAAAGGAAATAATGGAGGCTTTTCAGATAATATTTTAGATGCTTATGTCGACTTTTTCATCTAATCTAACAGAAAAATACTCTCTGCAAAGGTTATGTGAGGTAGATAGACCATGACTGATTATAAATGACTCATGAAGCAGTTACTACCCAGTACTCTCACATCACACTGTTGTGAGATTTATTCATTTTCTTTGTCTAAATGGCAGCGAGGCATACGACTGGCTATTGCCCGTTATTACATTGCTATCAAATTTAGTAGCGTGACTGAAGTAACACAAGGCTAAACCGGATTCAGTGAGACAACCAGGAACACTGTGGACCAGGGACGGCTACTCCCAGGCCTTGTGGGCGCCACACGTGTGGGGGAAGGTCCGGACTCCATCACTCACACTTGGAAGGGGGCAGAGCGGCCCCACTGCAGCCAGTCTTTGAGGCCGTGTCCACAGTGTGGTGTGGGCATCTGGGAGCCAAGATGCAGGTCATTGCCTGACAACTAAACTGGCCACAGCTCTGGAGGCAGAAAGTTGGCAAAGTGACAGTCCCAACCCCAAGCTTGAGCATTTCCAGGCTTGCACTAAGTGCCTTTTGAACAACTGCTGCTAAGCAGCAAGACTGCTGTGAACTGCCCCCTACTAGGGAGCTTAACCTTCATCTGGTCAGTGATTATTTTTAAGGATTTCTCACACCGGACAAGCCAAAGAAGTATTTCACAGCTGGGTACTGAGTAGCTCAGAAATGAAAAATCTGACCCTCCTAGTTCTGACGCCTTTAAGCCATGATGACTGTTTTACTTGTCACCACTCTTCCCAGCTATACATTTGTAAGGAATACAGGTTTTTTCCCAAGGGGCTAAATTAGAGACCAGTATCATGGAGACCCTCGCAATTATTTTTCAGGGATAATTATCTCGGTTAAGACACGTTCTGAACGGCAACTACTAAGGTTAAAACAGATAAATATACAACTGGCCACCAAGATCCAACACCTTGAAATCAGCTGCTCTGAGAAGGTAAGAAGGTGTCTGGGAAAACGCCCTCTGTGTACACAGATCGTTCCCTGCCTCCAGCCTGAGCTTCTCCAGGCCAGGCCTCTGCTCACTCAGTGCCCTTAGCCCGGAGCCCACTTCCCTCGGTCAGGCCTTCCTTGTCCTTTCGGATTCAGTTTAGGTGTTGCCTGCTTCCCTGCAGCTTCGCCAGGTCTCTCTCCTCACTGCCATTGCTGCTGCGCCCCGGCTGACTGATTGCACGAGGAGTATGGCTTTCATTCAGCTCTGCGTCCCTGTGCGTGTCTGGGGCTCACTCTGTGACTGCCACATCCCTGGTGAGGCTCAGAAGGTAAATTCAGTTATTTGTCTGCTTTTTCTAATAACAGGAACAAGAAATTGAAAGACTTAACAAGCTATTGAGACAGCATGGACTTCTTGGTGAGGTGAACTAGAGGCATACCTGCTCCACCCCAAAGGGAAGACCTGCCTCACGGGCTTGTGACGAGGAAGACAGCCGCCCCTCCTGGGGCCATGTTGGGGAGAGGTTTGCTTTGATGGCTTTGCCTCACTGCCGCCAGCTCGGATTCTGGGGGACAGTCTTTCAGAGGCTCTATTTCTTCCTTGGTGTGACTGAGAACGTCCCATCCCATTCCCACCCCACACTGTTTAACAAATGTATCATAAACTATATTTTTCTCATGCTCAACACTTGACTCTTGCTTGAAAATGAACAACAAGCTGGACAATTACTAGCTGTATATAAAACTTAATCTCATCAAATGTACAGTTTTCACATTTCACATGTATATTAAGGAACCAGTGCATCCTTTCATATGACCACTCTGAAAGACAAAAGAGAAAAAAGAGAGCTACCTTAGTTATCAGCACATTCTAGAAAAGTCTTTTCTATTTCCAAGCCGTTCTAAACAGCTAATCACAATGTCCCCCAAGGGGCTTGTTCTCAAGTACCCAGCCCCTCCTCTGCATCCTCCAGCTTTTAGCTGGCTCCACCCAGTTCTGCCCCCTGACAACATTTTTCGCAATTACTGTACAATTAATGTATAAAATAAACTCTCTCCTTCCCGCGGGCCCTCCTACTATATTCTTTCTAGGTTCAGCTGCTTGGAATCACTCTGTGGCATCCTATACCGGCCCACTAGCTGGTGAGCAAGCTAGCTCCAGTGCCTGGTACAGAAGTAGCAATTAGACCCAAGACTCCACAGTAATTAACATAACATTTGGGGGAAGATCCCCTCATGAGGCCTTGTACTCTACTTGCATGATTTTATGCAACTTGCTATTTTTGTACTCATTTTAACGGGACCTGAAAAGAAAGCCTGAACTAAAAATAATATTTTAAAAAATAACTCACATGAAAGCAGGGGATGAATAAACTGGATAAACCCTCAACGCCTGCACTACTTCAAGGTCTGTTCTCTTTACATTCTTCCCAAAGGTGCAACTTGGCTTCTGCATATGACCTATGTGTTGAAAGTACTGGAAATGGCCAAGCCAGACCCCTTCTAAAGTCAAAGCAAGTAGAATGAAATTCCCAAAGGGAGAAAAGAGAGGAGGGAAGTGAGTGGAGAGGGGAAGTGTGTCGGTCTGGGGGCAACCTCAAGGGTTATACGTATAATGAAGTGGGATGTCTCCAAGGAGCCCTGGGCCCCGCACATGCTTGATTAGACAGGTGTGGTGTTGTTTCCCTATTTAATGACTTACGTCAAACAAACGGGAAGAAGAAATTAAAGGGCAGCCTAGCATTGATGGTTGGCTGAGCTCTAAAGCCTGCCTCTGCAGGTGCAGACACATCCACAAAAGTAACCGCAGTGGAAATAAGAATTGTCCTTTTATTTCCTGAGTTGGTCTGTAATAAAAAAAAAATCAGAGTGATGCAAGCCCTGCCATCCAGTGTGTTCACCAGGATAACAAAGATGGGACAGCTTTCATTTCCTTCCTCACCCGACCACTGTTGGTTCATGAATCTGGTAGGTACGTGGAGGGCTAATCAGCCATTAACTCAGAGGAGAGATACAATTTTCACTCAGGTTGTCCTAACACATCGATGTCATTCACAACTCAAGACAAGAGTTTTAAAGATCAAGTCTAAACAAGAATGTTAATGTGAATAAAACCCCTGTGTTCAGGGGAGTTTTTTCTCCAAGTAAAAGATAATGACTGCTAAATTGTTTTAAGAATCCAGATTGTTTAAATTTTAATTATCTTTTTTACAAAATAAATTTCACCTATCACAGTTTTGTCTGGACTCATGTCTTAACCTATACCTTTAAAATTAGGCCTACCTCGGGAAACGAGGTTGAAATCAGATTTGCAGTTACATTGACTATTTTAGCCTGTGGGTTCAATAAGGATCCGTATTTAGTCCACTTCACTTCTATAGCCAACGCCACTGGGAGCTGGCAAGAATCCTGCAAAACAAAATGCCATTAATCAATTTGAGTATTAAACAACCTCAAGTCAAACTTAATCTGCAGTTCAGAGTTTTAATTACAAAATGTTTCACATATTACAAAATGTTCTGAACAAGAGGATGAATAGACTCTAGAAGTTCAGATAAAAACAGCTTAGAAAAAGCACATATTTTAAAGTACTCAATGCTCCAAAAATATTTTAACACCTGAAGCATAATTTTTCCATCCCTTCCCATCTCTAAAGAGGCCAGCATTACCTGGCAGCTGTGGTAACCCCAATACCCAACTGTGGAACCTCCAGGGCCTTAACAGCTCTAACTGTACCTGCCTGTTTACATCTACCTCAGAGATACTTGAGGAGAGAAGTTGGCACGGGGGGAGGGGGGAGAGGGAGAACGGTATTATTCACAGACAGAAATGAAACCTGACTGCATATCATGTTAAAATGCACTTAGAGGAAATTCAAGTGCTTCCTTTTCACTTATCTGATTTCATCAGTTGGCAATTAAGATGCTACATCAGGGTATACGGGCGGCATCTTAAGCTGTCAAAGATGTTAACTCTCCCTCTGCACCAAGAGTGCTGGTGCCAAAATGAAGCTGCCCGAGTTCAGGCGACACTGGGACCTGGGCCTGAGGCCTCTGCCCAGGACCCCTGTTTGCTCAGCCCCAAGGGGAACATGGGTGAGGAGGCCCAGACCTCTTTCCTGCCTTTACAGTCTCGTCAGTTGGCAAACGTAATAATGTGGAAGCTGCCCAACGGGGAGATGGAGTTCCACTGGAGTATTCTACTTTTGTGACATTTTTCCACAATAAAAAGTTTTTAAAAATACATCTCTTTAGGGCATGAAAAGCTAGCAGGCCTGCTAAATTTGGTGCCTGCCAAAAAGGCACGGGTGGAATTCCTTGGCTTAGAACTGCCTTTTAAGAAATTTGCAAGCTGAAAAATCCTTGAGAATATCCTGTTGTTAGGAAAAGATGCAACACACAGCTGGTATCAACTGGGCTTAGCAGATGCTCTTGTGCTGGCCATGCCTAGAAGGCTGGTAGAGAACCCGTTCCAGGCCCTCTGAGCTCCCCGACCAGCACAGACCCCGGCAGTGCTAGTGTCTGCACTGCTGCCCCTCTCCCCTCAACCTGTGTCTTCCCTTCTGAGGGATAAGTAATAACTGGATGTCTTAACCATCTCTGAGAAACCAGAAGCAATTTGCCTGGTTCACTGAAGCAGCAGAGCTGAGCCAAGACCTAGCTGAACAGCAGGGACTGAGTAACCACGGGTCCCTGCTGGGGACTCGGTGGGGAGGGCAGGATCCCCATGCTTTAAATGTGCTAAGCAGGTAATGAGAGGCCTGAAGAAACTGTGACAAGAAAAAGCCAGGCAATTAAAGGATAAGATGGGGAGCACGCCTGCGGTGACAGGGGCTGGCCCACACTCTGACTGCTGAGACAAAAGAAAAAGGTGGGCAGAAGAACCACACGTGATCCAGAACCTATTTGGAGGACGTCAACTTCCATTAAACTCTTCTGGGAACTTTAGAATTGAAAGCTCTGACATGCGGACTGCTTTTATAGACCAGGGAACAATGGATGGGACAGCTTTGCAGACGGAAGTCTTGTTGAAACAGTCCTGACATTTACCTATCATCTCACGATGCCTAGAGAAGGCCTTACATAACACCAACAGGGAATAGGATGGTGACTGGTAGTGGTTTCCATTTATGGAGTGACCACTAGGCATCATGAATGTTACCTCATTTAACTCTCAACAAGCCCATGAGGTCAGTAATATAGCTATCGGAAGAGGAAACAGAGGCTCAAACCTGTAAAACCACTGGCCACAGGTGACAATGCTAACTAGGGGCAAAATCAGTGTTCAAGATCCAGGCTCATCTAACGACAAAGCCCAAGCTCCTACCCAGAGCCCCCCACCGCCAGCTCCCCCACTGCCTCTACCTCCCCATAGTGAGGGGCAGGTGCACGTTGGAGAGACCACTAGCATGTGGCCTTCAGCTTCTCCCCCTTTACCTTCATGTGGGACATCTGGGTGATGAAGTGGACGGGTACCCAGTCCAGCACATCCTGGGCCTGGGAATTTCCAAAAGGGGCCACATAATCTGGGAAGCCCTGGCCCTTCAGCAGGCTCTCCACCTTCTGCGCTACCAGCTGACATGTGATAGCTTTGGTCAGTCTTTTGGGAAAGAAAACAAGGTCAACCGAATGAGGTGATTGTTCAGACCTGCAGTTTTTTGTTTTTTGTTTTTTAAATAAGTGTCAGGGTCATATTTTATTTTGACATTTCTCTGGTACACAAAAAGTACTAAAAATGAGAGACAAGGTATTAGCCTTTATGTTACATCTGCAAAATGCATCACTTTAATACAGTGTTAGTACCCATAACATCTGATTATAGAATATCGTACCTGCAGTTTTTACAGCCCTCAACAACACGCATATTCTCTCTAGTTTCTTTTCTCACTCTCTAAAAGGGGATTTTTGGAAGTTAAAGTGTCTCTCACTTTGTGAAATCTTGGTTGGCCAGGGAGATGAATCCAAAACAATGTATTCCATGGAGAGGCTCTGTACAAGAAGGGTTCCATGGCCAAAAATTTGGGAACTATTGCATACCCATGTTCCCCCTGAAGTACACTGGCGTACTGAAGGCTCTGAGAAGTGCTTACTTAGTAAGGAATCATGTTTTTAACTTTAATTTGGTGTTTCCCAAACATACTGGACCACAGACTTACCCCTGCTGACATGTTATGGAAGTGTATGCCATGGAACCCTCTTTGAGAAGTGCTAGTCTAAAGCAATCAGAATGATGTAAATGGTGAATATTGTTCTAACCAAAATAATGATGTAGATACCCTGGGGAGACATAAGGATGGGAAGCGAGTGGGTGGTGGGGTGGGGGATCAAAGGAGAAAGAGCCAAATCTTCATCTTCCACAGTGGGAACTCAATAAATAATAAAAGTCATAATAAAATAGATAAGCAACAGGGCCTATTGTATAGCAAAGGGAACTATGTTCAATTGTTGTAATAACCTACAAAGGAAAAGAATCTGAATCTGAAAAGAATATAACTGAATCACTTTGCTGTACACCTGAAATTATAAATCAACTATACTCAAATAAAAAAATTAAAATTAAAAATAAATAAGTCATAAAACCAAAAAAATCAAGAAGTAGCATTACGTGTGGGTTATTTAAATATTTCCAAAAAATATTGGAATTTCCAAAAAATCAGCTGTAAGAGTTGCAAGTGATTGTCTCTGGGATGGGGGAAATGAAGGTAAGAACGGCTGTCTTTAGAACAAGCTATGAAGAGCTGTTTGACATTTTACACTATGTTTGATAATAAAAAGATAAATTAAAAACAGATCACATTCAGGCTGCCTCTCATTGGGTTTGTTGTGCTGAGTACATTAAACTTCAGAAATAAAGGAAGGACTTTCAGAGAACATATTTTTGCTATGAACTCAAGAGCTATGCCACCTTAGAAACAAAACATACGCCTTGAGATTTTTACTCTGCCGTATTTGATAAGCGCAAGGGTTGTAACACTTTCCTTTGAATCATGACAAATGGTTTATGGTTATGAGAATTAAAATTAGAAAACCAAAACTACATCATTGTAAGTTATTGTTACTGTTGCTACTACCCACTAATAATAATGCTAATGAGCTTGTCAGCTGATGCAGAGGTCTGATTAAAATGCGCAGGGTAAGAATGCTTTGTTTTCTGACCAACACAAATGGGCTCCCACAGAAGCAAGTTACTCTCTTACCTGAGTTTACAGCCAGATTGCATGTTGTAACCAAATAATACTGGGGTCCGGATCCCCGCTATTGCTAAGCAGTCTTGCTCAGCTGTGCTACGAAGAAGAGTAAGTTGTCCATATCTGTTTGTGGTCTGCATAATCCCAGACATTCACAGAAGGTTAAGGGAGTTGCCCAGTACTAAAGCAGCTGATTCTTAGGAGATGGTGTCACATGAGTCACATGAGAGAGACCCAAATATCCCTTCCTCTAGGTCTCGGGAATTTTGACAGTTATTTCCCAGAAGAAGGCAAAAAATAGTTATAACTATTTTCCTTGATTAGGAGATCCTCAAGAGAAAACGTCTCAGAAACAGGCCCTTCAAAATTAACTCCAAATTTTCAAAATCACTCAATTTGTTTAAGAGTCTCTGTTTAAGTATAAAATTAAATACCTCTAAATGTCTGTCAAGCTTTCTGTCTTAAGATTTTCACTGTAAGACACTGACAGTCTCCTGGGCCATACTGCTCCACACTGTCAGGCTCCACACAGCCCCACCTGCTGTGCAGGCAGAGCCACCCACAGGAAGCTCTGGCGAGACTGGTCTCTCAAGTCCAGCCCTCAGGACTCTCAGCAATAAGAAGTGCAGCCCACACACGTGGACAGGGAAATCAAGCTTCTCTATGGTGCCAAAAAGGATATCCCTTCTGAGGCTGAAATCCAGCAGCTAACGGGAGTCCCACAACATAACCAGGGTTTCCACTGAGAGCAACTGGCTTTGTATTTTGCTGGAAGACAATGCAGAAATGCCCCAAGTAATTCTCATTTTAATAAGGAAATGGCAGAGAGAAAATGAAATGGTTTTCATAATAAAATGTGGGATTACCAACCAATAAAAGAATCTCTCTCCCTACTCAGAACTATAAATATATCTGCTGAGTGTAGGAGTACATCATGCTGTAAAAGAACAAGCTCACATGGAAGAGAAAAGATACAAGCACTCTGGCTTGATTTCATTACAAACTCCACAGGCTACATGCAAGCCCTTTGTTCCATACAAATGGTTAGATGTGGTAATACTTCTAATTTGAGATTTTTTTTCCCACTAAGTCATGATTTCTTTATACTTGGCAATTACATACTTATACAAAATTGATCAAACTTACCTGAATAAAATAAATTTCAAACTTTTGTTGGAATGGAACCATTGCACTGCTAACCGCTCCCAGAAGAACAAAGACATCAGCTTTTATTATCTCACCTGCATTTGTATACGTGAGGCTATACTTCACCTAAAAAACAAAATGATACTTCAAATACACCTGTTTCTAATAAATTTCTGTACCTGTATTAATAACTCAGATAAAAAAGCATGTATCTAGGAGGCAAATCCTTTCCTACTTCTCCCTCCACATGTTAAAGCTTTTCTCTCCTGTCCAATCGGATTATGGGAGGTGTTACCTCAGCATCAGCCCCAGCTGACAGACAGGGGCATCTAAGCCTTTCTGTGCCCAATTACGTAAGTTCCAAATCAGCTGGTCTGAGCAGAATGTAATCAGCCTATCTGTGTAGATAAATGTGCTAAAATAACAGCAGTGGGACTTCCCTGGCGGTCCAGTGATGAAGAGACTCTGCACTCCCAGTGCAAGGGGCCCAGGTTTGATCCCTGGTCAGGGAACTACATCCTGCATGCCACAACTAAAGGAGCCCGCATGCTGCAACTAAAAGATCCCGCATGCCACTATGAGGATCCTGTGTGCCGCAACTAAGACCCAGCACAGCCAAATAAATAAATATTAAAAAAAAAAAACACACAACAACAGCAGCAACAACAAATTTTGATGTATCCTTTTAAGTTACTAGGTTTGTGGAGAAAAATCACACGATTGTTTCAGAGACAAAGAAGCGACCTCTGATGAGACAGGATAAAGGGAAGTAGGAGGCCAAGACAAGAAAAGTGATACCATCGGATGGCCAGAGCCCCCTTTGGAGGGCGTCCAGTTACCCCTCATCACCACGCAACTTGAGTCGCCCACAAACAGAGCAAACTTTCAAAGCCAAATTGGGCACCTACCTCAAGAATGATGTTAGTGCAGATTTTATCATGCCCAGCCTCGACAAGAACCAGCGGCCTCAATACATCAGTGTCAGTGTCTTCCAGTCGGGTTAGCGTTTTATTTAGAGACTGAATGATGATGGACTGAACAGTGATAGGGACCTGCAAAGTAAGGTCCTGGATTACTAAAGACACACCACAACAGAGGTGAATGGGTTAAAATAACGAAAAACTTGAAAAACACCTCCGCAGATACACCGCCAAGAAGGGAAAAGCGTGCTATAGAACAATATGCATACTAGAATTCCACATTTGCAAAAACACAGATATTTATATGTAAACACATGCATACATTCACAAAGAAAATATCTGAGAAGGATATAACCAAAATGTTAAGTGATTACCTCTGGAAACATGTTCACACAAAAACGTGTACACAAATGTTCACAGCAGCATTCTTAATAGCCCCAAACTGAAAATAACCCAGTTGTCATTCATCAACTGATGAATGGATAAATAAAATGTGGTCTATCCATACAAAAGAATATCATAAATAAAAATAATCATCTATAAAAAGGAATGAAGCACTAACACATGCTACAACATAGACGAATCCTGAAAACACTGTGCCAAATGAAAGAAGCCAGACACAAAGGACCGCGTACTACATGATCCCATCTATAGGAAATGTCCAGAATAGGCAAATCCATAGAGACAGAAAGTAGATTAGCGGTTGCCAGGGGCTGGGGGAGAAGGTTGGGGTAGAATGAAGGGTAACTGCTAATGAGCACAGGGTTTCTTGTTGGGGTGGTGAGAATGTTCTGGAATTAGATATTGGTGATGATTGCATAACCTTGTGAATATACCGAAAACCACTGAATTGTACACTTTAAAATGGTAAGTTTTATAGTACATGAATTATATCCCACACACACACATACACACAAACTCCCATCACACCATCAAATGCACACATACACTCTCACCTCCAAACCACAGCTCCTACTGATAAACGCACTCACTGTACACATGCATGTGCACATTCTTCACACAATCCCAGGGTCCATCCTCCTAAAACCCCACAACCTCTCTGAATATATGCTTGACCCAGTTTATACACAACTTCTACACACACCCTTACACACGCACACAATGGGTGGTGGGATCATGAGTAAGAAAAACAGAGACAAAACAAATTTTTAAAGCAAAATCAGGAAGCCCTGGTTAGACCAATGCTATTAAAGGACATTTTTCACTTATGGAGATTGCCAGCAGAGTGACAAAGCACCAAGCAATCCTTTAAATGGCTCAAACCTCTACATATTTTGGCCTCTTTGTACCATGAGACAAGTCTGATGTTTGCTCTAAATGCCTGCTCTTAGAAACCACTGTTTAGGAAGGAACCTAATTTGTTTTGTTGTTTTTTTTGTGGTACGCGGGCCTCTCACTGTTGTGGCCTCTCCCGTTGCGGAGCACAGGCTCTGAACGCGCAGGCCCAGCGGCCATGGCTCACGGGCCCATCCGCTCCACGGTATGTGGGATCTTCCCGGACCGGGGCACGAACCCGTGTCCCCTGCATCGGCAGGCGGACTCTCAACCACTGCGCCACCAGGGAAGCCCAAGGAACCTAATTTGTATCTAGTTGTTCATATTGCTCTGAACTTTGCCCTTAACCATGTACTATGTTGTTTATAATTCAAAATTATTAAGTATTTAAGCTGTAATTTTATAGATAAACAAGGAGTTCTTATGTACTGCTCCCATGACCAAGAAGACCAGCAACTATCCTTGTAAGTCAGACCTCTAATATAAGAACATGACGTGGTTCAGAAGCAAAGATGAGATGTCATGTGATGGAGTCGCAGGAGGGCAACACCAGTCACCACAACGTCCTCTGCATAACAAGTCTCACCACTGGGTTTAAGAGTTACACAGGGGGCTCCCCTGGTGGCGCAGTGGTTGAGAGTCCGCCTGCCAATGCAGGGGACACGGGTTCGTGCCCCGGTCCGGGAAGATTCCCACATGCCGCGGAGCGGCTGGGCCCGTGAGCCATGGCCGCTGAGCCTGTGCGTCCGGAGCCTGTGCTCCACAACGGCAGAGGCCACAACAGTGAGAGGCCCGTATACCACAAAAAAAAAAAAAAAAAAAAAAAAAGAGTTACGCAGGGAGTCCCATGCTACCGGTTAATTAGCTCTTAATCAAGTCATCAAAAGATAACCCTGGATTCCTTTATCTGAACATGCCCTGATTCAGCAATGACACTGTGTTCTAAGAAAGTGCACACCGTTCCATATCAGCCTCTGATGGAGCCATTCCCATGGTGTGTGGGTGTGGCTGGCAGAAACCGAAGGGCTCAGCTGGCTTTGTAAAGACTGAGGGATGAGTGTAAGTGGCAAGAGCTGCACTAGTATATCACCATCCACTGGACCAGACACAAGAATGAAAATGGTACGGCTCTTCTGGTTTCCTGAATGTCCTATTCAATCATATCCCATTCCCAAACTACCCACTGGCAAAGAACTAAAGCATACTTAACAATGAAACTACAGGGCCATGACAATCTTTCATTGATGGCTCAACAGATATTGACAATAATTCCAAGCAATCACAATGGGCTTCTATTAATGGGGAGACTGGATCCGATTTTTATATTCCTCATCCTCTAACAGATCTTGGAAGATGCATTTTAAAAGAATTTAAACACATCCTTGATATTAGTTGATATCCTGCGGAGCACAAGCTTTGGTGTCACACAGATCTGAGTTGGAAGTTGCAGTCTGCCTCTTCCTGATTGTGTGGCCATAGGACGCAAAGAGAGAACGTGTGTGAAACTTCCAAACTCAGGGCTTGGCACACAGTAGAGCTAGTCCAATGTCATGGTTAAGAATAAGGTCTCTGGAGCCAGACAGCTTGGTTTCTCGTCCCAGCTCTGCCTCTTCCCTGCTGTGTAGCCTTGGGCAAGCTAAGTCATCTCTTTGTGACTCACATGCCAGAGTGCCAACAACAGGACCTACCTCCTAGAATCACTGGGACAACTAAAGGACTGCAGACACACATACACTTGGAGCAGTGCCTGGCACATAGCACGTGCCTTTGAGTAACGTCCTATTATCCCTCACAAGAGGTCTTCCTTTCTTGATTGAATCAATCCTTAGTCATCCATTCAATTAATACATAACCCACTGAGTGCCCAGTACCGACTAGGCACCATCTTAGTACCAACACTATATGGCATACAGGGCGGCTGTCCCCACAGACAGTTCAAGCTTTGAATGCTATAATAAAAGCACTTTTTAGTGGTTGGAAGTATTTGAGAGCTAGTCTATTATATGACTTTCAAACTGGGTCCCTGGGAGCTGTAGGGTTCCTCACAGGGACCAAAAAGGAGAAAGATGGGGAGGTCAGGCAGGTAAAGGGCTTCTGACCCCACCCCTGCTCCAACTAGGCGCTTTGCTTTTTGGGTTTTTTAAAAAATTAATTAATTTATTTTTATTTATTTGTTTTTGGCTGCACTGGGCCTCCGTTGCTGTGCATGGGCTTTCTCTAGTTGCGGCGAGCGGGGGCTACTCTTCGTTGCGGTGCGCGGGCTTCTCATTGCAGTGGCTTCTCTTGTTGTGGAGCACGGGCTCTAGGCATGTGGGCTTCCGTAGTTGCAGCACACAGGCTCAGTAGTTGTGGCTCACGGGCTCTAGAGTGCAGGCTCAATAGCTGTGGCGCACAGGCTTAGTTGCTCCACGGCATGTGGGATCTTCCCAGACCAGGGCTCGAACCCGTGTCCCCTGCATTGGCAGGTGGATTCTTAACCACTGCACCACCAGGGAAGCCCCAACTAGGGGCTTTGGATTCATTCCATGTTACACACCAGGGAAGGCTCTCCCTTCTTTCACTTGAAGAAGCACTATAACTGAAATAAGTTTGAAACCACCTTCACAGATGAGGAAATCCAAGCCCACACACAGTAGTGTGAAGTCCAAAGTCACACAACCATTCCTTTCCAAATGTCTATCTCAAACATGTTTGTGTCCAGAGACGTAATGAAATCAATCACAGTGGGTACTACTGTCCGCAGTGCTTCCTGCGTGCTAGTTGCTGCACCAAGCACCGAGTCTTACATTATGTGCATTCTCTCCCTTGAGCCTTACATCAAGCCTCTGGGGCAGAGACCTACCATCCACTTGCAACTGGGGAGACTGAGGCATATGTCACACAAGAAAACAACAGCAAAGCTGACTTTTGAACCAAGGGCAACCAATTCCACAGGCTCTGGGAGACTATGACAAGGCCACTGCCTTGGCCTCCTTGGGGACTGTATTCACAGGCAGGCACAGGGTGCAGCCCCAAGAGTAAGAGGTAGATCCACCATACTTCTCTCTGACATATCTGCAAAGAGACCGTGGCCTCCTGACCACAGCTCTATAGGGCCCCTGAGCTGGGGCCATAAGGCTTTGAATAGAACCTACCTGCAACTCAACACTGGAAGCTACACTGAGAGTGTTCACCTCCTACACAGGTGTGTACATTCACTGGGCAAAAGGTTTCTTTCTATCTTCTACACTGGACAGGCAGAATCCTGGGAGCTAGCCAGCTCTCCTGACAAGAGGCCAAGAAGATATCAAGGGATGCCCTGAAAGCACAGAAGCCAATCACACCCATTGTCAGTCAAGACAGCTACGTCATTTAAACATGAACAAGTGTGGACTACAAAAACTAAGGAATTTGAAAATCTGACCCTTTTGTGATAGCAAAAGGATGGTCTACTAAGGAGTTTCCCTATTTCATTTCTGTTTGCTTTTTGGCAAATGTTTTTGTTATTGGCAGTAAGGTACCCTTCTGACCATAAGTGTATTCATTTCAAACGCTCCAAAGTAAGACAATAATTCCATTAAGAAGTACTCTTACCTTTGTTCCTGAACCAGGCACCTAGATAAAAAGAACAACAAATTTTGTTAAGTACAACAAAAAGAAGCATTTTTATTGCTTTTTCAGACTGTGGGTTAAAGGGCACATTCATCTTATTAAAGACTTCTCAAAGAGGAAAACAGAATTTCCTTAATCAAGATTTGCCACCTATATATTTTTGTATCTGTGTCACAATAACTTTACATTTCCCTTCTATATTCATTTCCTTCAGATTGGGAGCTCAGGAGACCAGCCCAACAGAGCTAGTCTCAGGAAGCCTCCATGCTTCAGTGTAATTATGCAGTATTTTCCATATGGTCATCAGTGACATAACACTGTAGGGAAGACATGGCTCCCATCCTCCTGGTCACTTGCGCTGCGCCTGTCCTCATCAGAAGGACACCACTGCCTGCCCAGGCAATGTCCAGTCTCCTAAGTGGCCTTCCTGCCTGTAGCCCGAGGCCCCTCTAGGCCAGGCTCCTGCCTCCCCAGCACAGCCGGAGCTCTTTTCCTGAAGGGCTCCACCTCCCTTCATTCCTGTCCCCACACTGCCAATCCCACTTCTCTAACCCCAAGATGCCCTATTAGGCCAGTGGGAGCTTTGGGGAGGGGGATAAGTGGACCTGGTGGTGGGGGGCTAAGCTGAAAAAGAACTGTGCCTGCATGCCTGAGGGACTGCTTCCAGGACAACTGTGAGAAGTCACACGAATTGGAAGAATTCACAGGCATAGATGGCTGACTTGGAGAAGAGAGGGAGAGGGAAAGGGCAGGGAGATGAAAGATTCAACTTGATTCTGAAAACTGAAGCCCAGATGAATACAGGTGCCATGGACGCCCCCGTCACCACACTCCAGAAATCGGAGGGGGAAGGGGGCTTTCACAATAATCATATGGTTTTTAATCACTGAAAAATGTCTTCTCCCCTTGCAACCCTTCACATCACCCACCAAGCAGGCCAGTGGCCTCTCATCTATTCAGTTCAGGCTTCAGTCACCGTAACCAGGAAGAAGGGGCCTCTTCACACAGGGGCCTCTTCTTCTCCAGCAAACTTATTTCCTGTTCTTTCCTGGGCGCTTATTTCATCTGCCAACCAGAAAGATAACTTTGTGGTGCTAACATGATCATTTCCGTGACAGACATTAAGATGTTTTTATAATTCTAAAGGTTTTGGTTATTAATAAAGGTCTTTTTAATTCAGGAGACAGACTATTGGTTACCATCAAAATGAATGAAAGCAAAAGAAAAAAAGGAAGCAAAATATGAGCTAACTATATAAAAATAAAAATTATTTTAAGTGATTATTTCAATATCTTTGGTATCAGTAGACCAAAGAACTGGAGAAGAAAAATTTTGAGTGTCAATCATGTATTGAAATGATGCTCTACTTATCATATTTTATTTTTTATTTATTTATTTATTTATTTTTTTGCGGTACATGGGCCTCTCACTATTGTGGCCTCTCCCGTTGCGGAGCAAAGGCTCCGGACACGCAGGCTCAGCGGCCATGGCTCACGGGCCCAGCTGCTCTGTGGCATGTGGGATCTTCCCGGACCGGGGCACGAACCCGTGTCCCCTGCATCGGCAGGTGGACTCTCAACCACTGCGCCACCAGGGAAGCCCTACTTATCATATTTTAAAAGGGTACAAAGAACAGAAAATAAACCCAATGAATCAAGTTTCACTTCAAAATAATTCTTACCCTCAAAATTTTAGGGCTGCTGTAATAAGCCAGGCTCAGGGTTTCAATTTCTTTACACTGTTCCAAATTTATCCTTCTGGTGCACTTAACAGCTTGGTTAACCAGAAATGCTGGAAATCGTAGCATTCCCAAGGGAAAGGGAAAAAAAATTTTTAAAACAAGAAAAATTTTAACTGTCCAACAGTAACTAAAAAATTGTAATCTAAGTAAAACTGCAAACTTATGACACAGATATAATATGCTTAATATAGGGTTTAAAAAATTATTTTTCAAATACATAATACATTCACATGATTCAAAATTCAAAAGGCACAAAAAGATATTGAGAGAAGTCTCCCCCCAACCCTTGTCCTCCAGCAACCACCAGTTCCCTTCCCCAGAGACAGTCAGCAAGAAGCTTCTTGTGTATCTTTCTGGAAATATCCTATGCAAATAAAAGCATGTGTGTATGTATATATGTATGTGTATATATGTGTGTGTGTATGTGTGTATACACATAAATTTTTTTTTTTTAGTATTTCTTTCCCCTTTTGGAAACAAACTCACAATATACATTCTGCCCTTTGTTTTTTTCACTAAACAATGTATCTTGGAGTTCAGTCTATCTCAGTACATGAAGAACTTCCTCCTACTCTTTTTAGGGAGAATTAGTATTCTATTATAGACATGCCATAATTTATTCAACCAGTTCCCCACTAATGGAAGCTGTCTCCAGCTTTGCCATAATAATGCTGCAATCTATTGTTTTGCATGTGGGCCAGAGTTTCTGTAGGACCAACTCCTAGAAGTAGAAAAGCTAGGTCAGAGGGCATATCCATTGGCAATATTGATACATAATACCAAAGTGTTCTTCACAGAGGCCTTACCAATTTTTAGTCCCACCAGCAATATAGACAAGTGCCTACTTATCCACAGACTTAAATTTCTTTACGCTTTGCCAATCCATTAGGTGGAAACAGTATCTCAGTTTCGTTGGTTTTTTTTTTCTCATTAATTTTTTTGGCTGCATTGGGTCTTCGTTGCTGCCCACAGGCTTTCTCTAGTTGCGGCAAGTGGGGGCTACTCTTCGTGAGGTGCACGGGTTTCTCATTGTGGTGGCTTCTCTTGTTGCAGAGCACAGGCTCTAGGCACGCGGGCCTCAGTAGTTGTGGCACACGGGCTCAGTAGTTGTGGCTCATGGGCTCTAGAGCGCAGGCTCAGTAGTTGTGGTGCACGGGCTTAGCTGCTCCACAGCATGTGGGCTCTTCCTGGACCAGGGCTCACACCTGTGTTCCCTGCATTGGCAGGCAGATTCTTAAATATTGCGCCACCAGGGAAAGTCCCTCAGTTTCGTTTTAATTTACACTGTTCCTTTGTGTGAGCAAGGTTAAGCATCTATTCAATAGAACACATTTTCCTTCATGTAGCAAGTGTTGCTTCATTAGGCCACATACTATCATCCACTGCTTAGCAGGTTTCTGCATAGTGAGGCTGGCTAAGGACTGGAGAGCCAGGCCTATTGCCTTCCACTGCCAAGAGGGTTACTCCATGGAGTCTATGATGCTCCTGAAGGAGAAGCAGGACCCATGGGAGGCAGCTGCATGGGTTGTATCCCTGCTCCACCACCGCCTGAGTAAGAAACTGAACGTTTCTCAGTTTCCTCATCTAAAGAATGAAAACCACCCTCCCTTAGAGGATCACTGTAAGGATCACAAGGAAAAACACATACAAGCACTTAACACAATACCCAGCATACAGTTAATCAGTGTTAGCTACTGACAAACTTTAGCTCCAGTGAGGAAAGAACTTTCCAACAGGGACTTCCCTGGTGGTCCTGTGGTTAAGACTTCACACTCCCAATGCAGGGGGGCCCAGGTTCGATCCCCGGTCAGGGAACTAGATCCTGCATGCTGCAACTAAAAGATCCTGCATGCTGCAACTAAGACCTGCTGCAGCCAAATAAATAAATATATTTTTTAAAAAAGAACTTTCCAACAACTGGAAGAGTTAAACAACTTAATGGGCTGGTTACAGGTAGTGAGTTCCCCATCACTGCAAGTGCTCAAACAGTGACTGCATGTTGTAGAAATATTCTGGCACTGGGTGGGAAACTGAACTATACAACCTTTGAGGCCTCTTTCAACTCTAAGACTCTCTGTTTCTAGTTACGAAGTCTGTTTAATTATGACTACTATAAATATAAACTAAGAACAAACTCTGTTTGCAGAGGAAAAAAATTGCCCACTCTCTTACCTGCAGGGTTATCATCGGTGCACAGAGATGATGTAAGGGGAGAAGGAAATCTCAGAAATGAATGTGAAGTCTGCAGATAAACCCCATACTGCAAACAGAACAAAAAACAGCTGTCATGGTGTTACTAAGGCGTTCCTTCAACACTTACTGCGCACCTACTATGTGACAGGCAGCACTGCAGGCACCGGGAACACAGGGGTGATTAAAAAACAGATGTGGTCCTTGTCCGCAGGGAGCTTACCTCTAGCTGTCCCACCCTTTTCCTTTTAAGGATGTGTGTTTCTGTGTACATGTTACTGCATTTGCAGGCTTTTTTATTCTAGGCAATTTTATTTCTATTCCACTGGAAGGGTATGTAGGAAGCTGACACAGGTGCCAGCAAGGGGGAAACAAGCCCTGTCCTTCACTAGAGCTGGGAGTATAAATTCCTGCAATCTTTCTGGAGAGCAATCTGGTATTGGTATTTTTAATTCCCATTCATTTTGACCAAGTTAACCCGTTTATAGGAGCATATCCTAAGGATTTAATCAGACAAAAATATATGTATCTAGGGACTTCCCTGGTGGCGCAATGGTTAAGAATCCACCTGCCAATGCAGGGGACATGGGTTTGATCCATGGTCCAGGAAGATCCCACATGCCACAGAGCAACTAAGCCTGTGTGCTACAACTGCTGAACCTGCGCTCTAGAGCCCAAGAGCCACAACTACTGACCCATGTGCCCCATCTACTGAAGCCCACACGCTCCAGGGCCGTAAGCCCCAACTACTGAGCCTGCGTGCCACAACTACTGAAGCCCACGTGCCTAGAGCCCATGCTCTGCAACAAGAAAAGCTACCACAATGAGAAGCCCGCGCGCCGCAGTGAAGAGTAGCCCCTGCTCGGTGCAACTAGAGAAAGCCCGTGCACAGCAACGGACCCAACACAGCCAAAAAAAAAAAATATATATATATATATATACATATATATATATATATATACCTATAGGAATGTTTATTGTGGATTATTTACAATAGCAAAAACTAGAAACAAATGTCTGTTAAATAGTGGAATGACTCAATAATAAATAACGACACATCCATGGAAGGAATACTTTGTACCAGTAAAATATAGCTCCAACACTAGCTCCTTCCTATACCTATGTTTTCCTCATCACTTAAATGGAGACAATGACATATCCTTTCCAGGGTTGTGTGCAATAATGTCTGAAAAGCTCTGCACAGTGCCTGGCACATGGGAAATTCTCAAGAAATGGTAACTTTCATAGTGACATGGGAAGATGCATAAAATTTGCATCTTTGCAAATTTTTGCAATTTTTTTTTTTTTTTGCAAAGAAGAAACCACTTTGCTGCATCTTTTGAGGTGGAAAAGAAGAAAAAATTCTGCAGAGACAAATGCAAGCTTACCACAGAATAAATGCCTCAAAACCCTGTTAGAATTCAACTACTCAAGTTTAATTTTCATGATCTTTGATCTATAGGCACACACATTAAGTTTTTTAGTTTATAATATGAATTCTATGTCTCAGAAAAGCCCGTTTACTGGGAACAAACTGAAAAGTTAACTTACAAAGACAAGATATTTGTGACGGGATGAGTGGACTTAAGTTCCTGGCTCACCTCATATTTTGCAGTATTTGGAGCATCCGGTTTGGTTGTCAAGGAAACATCTGATTCTGCATTCGATGAAAAGCCATCTGATGTTTTCATCAATTTATCAAAATTGCTTTCATCAGGCACTTCTGGATTAATAAAGGATAATGCAGGTTTATCTGTTTTTAGAAAAAACGTTTTAGATCAGTATAAAATATAACATGTATAGTATATATAACATACGTAGTATTTTGGAAACAACTTTCAGTAGCATTAAGGCTGATGTGAAGACATTAAAGTGTCTCTTTTTATATTCACTTTCCCCAAGATTTCTTGAATCTTATTAAATAAATAGGATCTTTCTCTTTTGTGGAAGCAATAGTTTCTAAAGCCTACAGGTAAAGAGCACAACAGAAACAAATAATAATCAATCTCTTTCTCTGGCAAATGGACTGAGGCATCTGCTGCATAAACCTCTAAGGGGCAACTCTCTCCAGATGGCTATGGGAATGAAAGACCCAGTTTCTACCCTCACACAGCCACCTCCAAAGCCCAGGAGGATAATGTGCCCTGTACATGAGAGGTGGGAGGAGGAGGGAACAGGCTGGTAATGTTCACTGGGCCTGTTATGTCAGAGAACATGACAATGACTGACCAGTCATTACCTCAGATTACAAATCACAGAGCAATCGCCTAAATTTTCAAGTGCAAAGGAACAAAACCAAAATATAAAGACACTCTGAAAAGACGATAAAGTTTGATAAAACCATAAATGTGTCTCTGATCTTCGATATCTTTTTTTTTTTTTTTTTTTTTTTTTTTTTGCGGTATGTGGGCCTCTCACTGTTGTGGCCTCTCCCGTTGCGGAGCACAGGCTCCGGACACGCAGGCTCAATGGCCATGGCTCATGGGCCAAGCCGCTCCGCGGCATGTGGGATCCTCCCAGACCGGGGCACGAACCCGTGTCCCCTGCATCGGCAGGCGGACTCTCAACCACTGCGCCACCAGGGAAGCCCTGATCTTCGATATCTTGATAACATTTTACACTCACATGTACTTTGGAACTAGACACCTAACTGAGCTAAATGCTCAGATAAAAATAAAGATCCTGTTTTCATGCAAATATTCTTAGTAAAAATAAAAGAGAAAAAGGGAACGTGAAACCAAAGCTGAACCTGATTCTCAACTATTAAATCAGGAGGAAATAAAGTAAAACACACACACACACACACACACACACACACACGCACACACACACCCCTAAATAAATCTAGATTCCTATGCATGTCTACATATTATAAACAGCTTTGAAATAAAGTATGAGATTTCAAAAGATAACTACACAAGCACAATTAAAGAAAACATGCATGGCCACAGGTTTATAAAGTTACTTGCAGTTGTCTGTGGAATGGCCTCAAGATAAACTCTAGCCAAGCCACAGAATAACTGCTTTAAATCTAACAATGGGACATTTTTCCATAAAAGAAAAAAATTTTCAGAGTTTCACAAAGTATATCACCATCAAATACTTACAATTTGTAATGTGAATGCAGAAAATAGATGGATTGATTTGGTCAACAAGTTTAAATACTCTCTGAGGTGGGTCTGCTGTAAAATTCAATGAATAGATGGCTGCTTTTTGACTACAAAACTGACTATCACCCCTGAAAATTAAAAAAATAATAAGACAAAGTTTTAAGGCAAATGTACACAATCTTAGCAAGATTATTTTAAAACTGTCAGATGTTTGCACTATACTATGTTAACAACTACATGGAGGATATTTACGAAAGTGCGATGCTAGAATCGAATCCACTTTTATTTAGTTTATTCAGTGTTAAATTGTTTGGCATTTTAAACTTCTTCCTCTAACAGTGAAAATATGAAGAAAACTAGAATCACCTTTAAGAAAATCTTGTCAAGTATGGAATATAGATCAGAGTATAATTTTGATGTAAATGAACCTTGCAAACTCTGACAGAATCAATTACATAAAATTTTGCAGAACTTCAGATTGTTTATAAGTACCCAGAATGGATCCAAAATTCCTAGTCTTTAGAATAAAGCTGTTTTCACAAAGGATTGTGAGAATGAGAAAATGTAACGTCATCTGGAAGTTTCAGGGCTTAGAAGTTACAGTATAGATAAGTCTTCAACCAATCCCAGACTTAACAAACACTAATCTATTTGATACTAATACAGATATGGCATAGAGATATAACAAAAATGAGATCATATTACATACTGCTTTAAGGCTTTTTTCACTTAATATATAGTGCCCAATATTTCCCATATCATCAAATATGTTTTTGTATTATTATACTAAATAGCTTCATTGTATACCAATTTATTAAGATACTCCCAATTTTTTTAACCAATCCTCTACTGTTGATCTAGGCTGTTTCTAATTTTCCCCGATTATATATAATGCTATAATGACATCCTTGTACATACATTTTTATTAATATCGCCATTTATTTCTTTAGGCCGTATCTCCTGAAGTGGAATTGCTGGGTCAAAAGGTAGGCACACATAATTTAAGGCTTCTGAGACATACGGCCAGATCGCCTTCCAGAAAGGCAAGATGCATCCTCACCAATGCTGTAGTAATAAGAGCGTGTATTTCCTGTACTCTTGCCAAGATTGGATATCATCATTCAGTTTTTACCCTTTGCCAATTTCATGGACAAAAGCCTGTCATCTCATTGTTTAAATTTGAATTTTCTTTACTAGTGAGGTTAAATATTTTTCCATATAGTTACTGCTCACTGGTATTTGTTCTTCAGTAAGTTGACCTTTTTTTTTTTTTTTTTTTTTTTTTTGTGGTACGCGGGCCTCTCACTGTTGTGGCCTCTCCCGTTGCGGAGCACAGGCTCCGGACATGCAGGCTCAGCAGCCATGGCTCACGGGCCCAGCCGCTCCGCGGCATATGGGATCCTCCCAGACCGGGGCACGAACCCGTATCCCCTGCATCGGCAGGCGGACTCTCAACCACTGCGCCACCAGGGAGGCCTGACCATTTTTTATTAGAACGTTTGTCTACTCATTGACTTATAAGAACCCATATATATATATATATATATATATATATATAGGCTGCGTTGGGTCTTCATTGCTGCATGTGAGCTTTCTCTACTTGTGGTGAATGGGGGCTACCCTTCATTGCGGTGCACGGGCTTCTCATTGGAGTGGCTTCTCTTGTTGCCAAGCACGGGCTCTAGGTGCATGGGCTTCAGTAGTTGCAGCACGCAGGCTCAGTAGTTGTGGCTCGCGGGCTCTAGAGTGCAGGCTCGGTAGTTGTGGTGCACGGGCTTAGCCGTTCCGTGGTATGTGGGATCTTCCTGGACTAGGGATCAAACCTGTGTCCCCTGCATTGGCAGGCGGATTCTTATCCACTGTGCCACCAGGGAAGTACCTGATTTTTTTTTAAATAATGAAGTTGTCAATCTTTTCTTTTATAGTTTGCCTTTGGGTTTATGCTTAAAAGACATTCCCTAACCCAAGATTAATAAATGTTCACCTATATTTTTCATTTGCTCATTAATTTTTTTTAACGTTTTTATCTCTTGGTAATTTACTTCGATGTAATGCTATGAAGCAGGAACCTAATGTTTTTTGTTTTTAAATAATCATCCTACATCATTTACTGAATGATCCAACCTTTACTCCACAGAGATGAAATACTATATTTACATTAAATACATAAGTAGAAAAAAAATAATACTTTTTAAAAAAATTAGCTGGTGTAAAATCAGTACACACAACTGATTTTTGGCCTTTCTATTCTCTTCCAATGACCTACTAATCTGTCTTGAATTAATACACATTATTTTCATTATTATAGTGTTACAACTGTTTTAAACCTAGTAGTTTGTTCTTCTTATTCAATAATGTCTTGGCTGTTCTGTTTATTCTTCCAGATGAATTTTAGAATCATTTTGACACATTATCCCTCTCCCATCTGACTAGAATTACATTATAATAAATTGAAATGTATAAGTAATGATTCTTCCCATCCCACTACACAGACTGTATCTCTCCAGTTATTCAAATGTTTTATGTCTCACTATATTTTGAAGTTTTTCTTCACAAAAATTCTGAATAGTTAAGTTTAATTCTAACTATGTTAAATTTCTATTGGTGTTATGAGTAGAATCCATTTCCATTATATTTTTTGAATGTTTATTGCTGGGGTATTGATTTATTTTGTAGCTGGCCTCTTTTCCAAATGCTCTCCAAATGTATAGTTCTAATGGTATATCAGTTGTTATCATAGGCATAAAGAATATTTTCGAAAAACCGTGAGTAGTAATAATAAGAAAAAATACAGCACTGAAAAATCTACGAGTCCTACTGGGCCTTAAAGGATGAGTAGGAATTAGACAGAAAGGGAATGGGACACTAATCCAAGTACAAGAATGGCATTGGCCAAGGATAGGTAATGTACTGATGGTACCTGGAAAACAGAGTACCAAAGGTGGGCTGGATGGTGGATACCAGATGGGGTTAGTAGGAAATAAGATCTGAAAGAGGCTGGGATGGATATGAATCCAGGTTATGGATTCTGTAGGTAATGAGAGTTTTTGAAGGTTCTTTAGCAAGTGAGTGATAAGTTGAGGTGTGAGCTTTTGAAGAGGAAGGAAGTAGGAATGGATAAATATGAGGGCAATCGTAAAAGACAACTCAGCAGAATGGGACTCTTCACCCCTCCCCTTCGAGTCAGGCAGCTCTCCAATCCTGTGCAGTGAATCAGTATCACATCCGTACATTTCTCTTTAGTCCCACTGTCACAACCTTCAGGGGTAAAAGAGAGGGCACCTATTAATCCTCATCTGCAATAGCTTCCTGCTTGGTTCCCTGTTACCAGGCCTGGCCCCTGTGATCTACTGTCCATGCTGCTGCTGAATTTATTAAGTTGGGAATCTGATCACCTCACTTCCCGGCCCCCTGAAGAATTCAGGAAAAATCCAAACCCCTCAGCATACACACAAGGCCCCTCAGAATTTGACCCCTGCCATTCCCCACACTCCTCTGGCTCCACCCTTCCCTAGCCATGCTGAGTTACCTGCAGTTAAGGCAACAGGCTGTACTCCTTCACCCCCATGCAGCTCCCTTGGCCTGGAATGCCCTTCCTGATTCTGTGCTGGCCAACTTCTACTTGTTCTTCAGAACCCAGCTCAGTTATTTTCTAGAAAGACCTCCCTACTCCCACTGTCTGGGTTAGATCCCACTCCTCTGAGTTCTCCTAGTGTCTGGGGCAGAAACTGCCATCCACTCATCTGTCTCCCTTACTCATGAGCTCTTTGAAGGCAGGACCATGTCTAACTCATCTTTAAATCCCTGGTACTGGCACACAGGAGGGCTCAAGAAAGGCATGGTGAGATGTGAAAGACGGCTTTAGATGTGAGAAGGCAAGGAAGAGACAGGAGTCAAGGTAGCCTCCAGGTTTCTGGCCTGGGTTTCTGCCTGGGTAGAGAAAGTCAAAAGGGGATACTTGAGGGTCAGTTAGGGGTGGAGGGGAGAAATTCATTCATCCATTTAACTCATTTTTAATGAGGGCCAACTATGTGGCAGGAGCTGTGCTAGGCACTAGTGGTAAATGGTATATAAAAGATAATTCTTACTCTCAAGAAGCTTACATCTAATGAGGAAAACAGACATAAATCCAATAATCTTAACAATAAATTTACAAGTTATTGGATGATAGCACTAGCTGATGACAGTTCAGCAAATGTAAATAAACTTTTTATGAGTTGGAATCTACATAACAAGAACACACAACTAATTAGGACTATTAGTTTTGATTTCAGTATTTCTACACTTCATATTCAGGAGAAAGTCACAAGCAAAACTAACAAAAAATTCTGAGGTCCTCTCCTGAGGGCACTAACTTCTAAACCATGAGGTCCACAAACCACACCTAATTTTGTAAATAAGTTTTACTGAAATGTAGTCGTGCCCATTCATTTACATATTGTCAATGCTGCTTTTGCTCAACAATGGCAGAGTTGAGAAGTTGCAACAGAGACCATTATGGCCTGCAAAGCTTAAAGTATTTATTATGTGGCCTTTTACAGAAAAAAGCTGGCTGACCCCCACTCTAAACAGTCTATATCTAAAATTACAGTACTGGCTAATTTTTTTTAAACAATTACATTCTAAATAATGATCTCAAATCGGAGCAGATACCTCACTCTCAGGCTCCTGGTACTTACTAAGACAGGAAAACAGAATGATTTTCAACAAAGACTGAACCACAATATAGTCCAGCTAGCCAGAAAAATAATCTGACTACAACACCCCATGCTCCAAGCATTTTTACAATATCAGAAGTAGATTCAATTTCCCATTGGTCAATAAAAATTCCCATGGGAAAAACACATCACACTTCCAAAAAGCATTCAACCTATCAAGTTTCAACGCTAAAACTTGATATAAGACTAAATGTAAATTAGCTATCTCTGAATAATAAATTGGTCCCATCCTGTATAAATTAACCTCTCCTAAGTGCTGCTATTTTATCTGAATTATGAGAAGCAGATAAATCAGAAGAGATTATTTCTTTACCTTATAATCGACTGGGAATCATTTTCCATTATTCTCCTAGACAATGTGAACTGTGAGAATTCCTGGTAGATTCGTCCATCAGAAATGTATAAACAAAGCTTTCCTATCTACTTAATTTTTTGTTACAAGTATTATGTCTACAACAAAAGCTGTAAAATTAAACTGTACTTTTCACCCTAGGCTATACATGAGACTAATTCACAGATACAAAAATGTGACACCTTATCTGTTTACAAATCACAGTGAAATGTAATTCAATATCTGAACACAGAGATTTCATTATACCGTTTGTAAAAAGTACACTCTCTTCTCTTTTGCCTGAGTTATCATCTGGCTGGATGCAAATAAGGGATAGACACTCTTCTACATATTGGTTTGGACAGCATTCCAAACCAATGATGCAAAATTCAGAAAATCAGGTTTGCGTTTTTCAGCCTGGGGGAGTTTTCGCTTTCTGTCCCCAAATTTTATAACCTTGGTCCAATTTTATCAAACCTGCATGTGTCAAACTTACATGACAACTGGGATTGAGCAGGCAGAAAAGACACTGAAATCCACGGAGCTGCAATCAGGATCACAACAGCAGTTGACATCACACAGTGCTGGAGACAAGTCACAGACACACAGAGCAGCAACTACAGAAACAAGAAAGGTGGGGTGCAGAGCGTCACAATCAACAGGTAGTGACTGGCCTCCTGCCACTGCAAGGTACCAAAAATCCATCTCATACAGAAGGTCCATTTTATTTTTCCTATTGCACTTTGGGGGAAATTTGTGAAGTGAAAATAAGTCAGTTTGAGCACTCCTCCATCCAAGGTTTCCCCAAAGTGGCTAATCATCTGACTCATCTGGAAAGTTCTGTTTGTGTTCTACCTAGAAAGACTCTGATTTGGTAGCTAACTATGAAACCAGACACGTGTTTTTCAAAAACTTTCCAGGTGATGCTGATAATTAAAACGTTTAAGAACCAGCACGGTAGATCACTTGCCTGACCAAAAGAACCACCAGTTTAACACTGCAGACTCCTGAGCCCCTCCTCCGGAGATTCCAATTCAGAGGAAGGGCCCACTTAAGGCTGCCGAGAATCAGGGTTCTCTATCTTGTTCCTCTCCTCAGACGTCAACTGCAGCTTTGAAGCTGAGCCCACATTCACAGGCTATTGGCCAAGAATCAAACTGGCTCAAGTTCTTTGTACTTGGGATCCTAGAAATATCTTTCGTAATTCAGACAATAAAAGCATGGGAAGGGCTTCCCTGGTGGCACAGTGGTTGAGAGTCCGCCTGCCGATGCAGGGGATACGGGTTTGTGCCCCGGTCCGGGAGGATCCCACATGCCACGGAGCGGCTGGGCCCGTGAGCCATGGCTGCTGAGCCTGCGCGTCCGGAGCCTGTGCTCCGCAACGGGAGAGGCCACAACAGTGAGAGGCCCGGGTACCCACCGCCCCCCAAAAAAAAAAAAAAAAAAGCATGGGAAGAGGTAGGAAGCCCCACTTAGCAAATTTTAATTCTTAATAATGATAACTACCTGGATTTTTAATTCCCTATTTTAGTCTGTCAAACGGGGGCAAAAAACCTTTAAAGAGATAGCAGAGCATGAGAATGATAAATACTGAACTCATGGTAGTTTAATTACTGCTGGAAGGGAGGGAATAAGATCAGTGCTTCAATCTTACCTGTAATGTTTCCTTTTTTTGAAAAAGGATTTCATGCACAAACAAATTTTAAAAAGGGATCTCAAGCAAATGCTGGTAGACAATACATACAACATTCTTATTTGCATTTATGAATTATTTTACAATGTTTCCCTCTAGCCAAGGACTCCTTTGTGTGCTCAGAAGTGTTGAGGCACCCTGCCTTATGTGTTCAAAATTAATGTTGATTTGTTTTACAAAACTTAAAGCCTTTGTAGGTAGGTAGCTATAAGACTGCTAGGGACAAAGCAATAGTGTTTAATAACTCTACTTAGGAAAAAAAAAAAAAAGGTCTCTATCCATGTGAGTATGCTTAATCAGCCAACAAGTATCTGTTGAGCACTCCCAGGGTCTAAGTAGCACTCAGCTGCTCTTCCAAGCCTCTTCACGTCTACAGGGTACTAATGAACAGAGCTCACATTCAAGATGAAAGTTATCATCCTTCTCTTCCACCTGTAACCCATTCTGCAAACGGCTGCCCAGTTCTCCACTCCACTCAGTCTCCTGCTACAACATGTACCCAGGGTGTGACCTAAAATCAGGCAAGTAATTCACTAACATGAAAAATGGGAATAACCCAACATCCTAACGTTATAAGGATTAAATGAGATACATCACAGATGAAATGCTTAGCACAGGGGCTGCTACACAGTAAGCAGTTAATAAATGCCAGCTGTCATTTATTATCATTACTTGCACAGGTCTAAACAGAGGCCCTTTAAAAAGACGAAGGAAAGGGACTTCCCTGATGGTGCAGTGGCTAAGAATCCGCCTGCCAATGCAGGGGACACGAGTCCGAGCCCTGGTCCGGGAAGATTCCACATGCCGCGGAGCAACTAAGCTCGTGTGCCACAACTACTGAGCCTGCGCTCTAGAGCCCGCGAGCCACAACTACTGAGCCCACGTGCCACAACTACTGAAGCTCGCATGCCTAGAGCCCATGCCCCACAACAAGAGAAGCCACGGCAATGAGAAGCCCGCGCACCACAACGAAGAGTAGCCCCCGCTCGCCGCAACTAGAGAAAGCCCGTGCGCGGCAATGAAGACCCAACACAGCCATAAATAAATAAATAAATTTATTTTTAAAAAGACGAAGGAAAGTGTAAATTCATCCTCCCATTTTGGAAAAACAGCCCTGAACACCTATTAATGATGGTTCATGAACAGCTTCATTTTGGGAAGAAAGTGCATTAACAGATGAAATATTTACATGGATAAAAGATAACTCAATCCAAAAAATCTTAGAGAATTTCAGATATTGAATACTTTGCTGTATTCTGTCCCAATTTATCACTTAACTTCCCTACTAATTCATCAAATAAATAGTTTTGATATAAAACAAAGCTTTTTTATATTGAAATAGCAAATATATTTCTCTGTACTTTTTCTTAGGACTACTCATAACTTATAAAGGAGAAATAATGGTTCAGTAACTGAAGTTAAGTCCTAGAGTTCAGAATGTCAGCCAATGATGACTTTTCCATCTACTAATACTGAACCTTACTCAATTTAAGAAAAGATCTTTTTCTCTTAAGACGGGATAAAAAATACTGCATACCTATTGGAGTTACAGTCAGAGGACTTAAAAGGGATTTTTTTGAGATCACAAACCCCTTTGACAAACTACTCACTGCTATGAACTCTCACCCCAGAAAAATGCATATTCACAAAAGTTTGCACTCTATCTTGGAGTCACAGCTATCCCCTGAAGTCATCCATGTCGAATCAGATTACTAAATAGTCACCAAATCTGTGACTCAAGGATTAGATCACTTTCTGAGAAATATGTTAAATATCCCTAAAGATGAATCTTAAGAAGTGATATAACCCCTCACCCCATAACTTCCCACCTCCAACTCAACACAGGAGGAATCCTGGGTTCTTATAATTCAAGTCAACAGACGGGGTCCTTTACCTAGTCACTTTCAGTAAACTAGACTTTTTGCGTCTCTTTTTGATAAGTGAAAAGTTCAACGTATCCTATGCACTGAATTCCCACAACTGTCTACAAACTTTCGATTTAATTTTGTGTTCAGCTGCAAAGCTGCAAGCAAGTATTCATTCATTATCACCTTTAGCATTAATGTTGTCCAAGACCACTGCAAGTACTTTCAAAGCTTTTTATATTGTCCCACTTGGGCTCTCTGAGTCTCGGTTTTCTCATCTGTCTGACAGTGAATAATAACATCTACCTCTAACGGTTGTTGAGAGAATTAATGCCTATGAAACACTTAGCAATGCCTGCACACAATAAGTGGTCAATAAACGTTAACTACCATTATTATTACATCCTCACCCGGGCTACCACCCCCCGCAGTCTGGATCACTGTAGATCCCCAGGAATTGGCACTTGGTACCCACCGTCCGTGAGCGGGGTGGGCCTGGAGCCGGAGGAGGGCCTGGGAGCCCTGGGGGTTTCATGGGGCCTAGGAGATACAGCAGGTCGGAAAGTCGTCGGGGCTGGCTTCGTGGAGTTCAGGGCCTCCGTCGTCACCACTGGGGTGTCCCCGGCCTGAGCGCTCACGGAGGCCCAGCAGTCCAGGAGCAAGAGCAGGAGTGACGGGAGATCCCGCAGTCCCATCACCCAGCGGAAACCCGCGCAGCTAGCAGCCAAGGACCGCGCGCTACCAGGCAACCGCGGCGGCTGGGTGCGAGGCATCACGGGAAGGGTCGCGAGAGGCCGCGAGAGACTGGGGGCGGAGGGCGGGGCCTGGGCGAGGCGGGCGGAGGGCGGGGGCGGGGACTGGGCGGGGCAGCCGCAAGAGGCGGGGATGGGGGCGGGGAGAGGGGCGGGACTGTGGAACGAGGGCCTAGGGCAGTGTGAAGCCCGTGGACACCTGGGGCTTGTGAATCCCGCATGTGGTTTCCGAGCGGACTGCGGTACTTGTTTAAAAAATGCGGATTTCCAGGTTCCACCTCAGGGGACTCTGAATCAATAAGCCTAGGGCAGGGTCCAGGGATCAATATTTTTAACAAATGTCCTAACGCAACCAGTGGTGGGGGGGACAGAAATTTTGGGACCCACTCTCCTAAAGCTACTAAATAGGGCTTTTTGAAGGAGCAGAGATGACATCACTGTCCTTGAATTTTCTCTATCTTACACCTGTCGACACTTTCTTTGCCGTTTTTGTTTTAGCCCACTTAGGCTCTCTGAGCCTGGGTTTTCTTATCCGTATGACAGGGATAGTAACTACCTCTAGGGCTTGTATCCCAGGAAGTCTCCAGATAACTTCTGTTCACTGTGTTGTGATAAGGGGGACAGATGAAAACTTAATAACTTTTTCTACAGACAAAAAAAATTGACAAAAATTAAGTAGAATGATTTATAGGTGTTAAAAGGAAAAAACAAAGCAAATCTACTGTAACTCTACAAAATGAATTGAAGACCACAAGACTCAGGGAAGCCCCTCAGTTCTAAGCTGCCATATTTATAGAAGTATTCCAGCCCAGGTATGTTGGCTGTATCTTTGATACTTAATCTCCTTACAATTCAGAAGTGAATGTGAAAATACTTAAACGTATCATGGTAATTATTCAAGAAACACATTTTTCCTATTCAGAAGAATGCCAAGGGAATTCCTTGTCGGTCCAGTGGTTAGAACTCGGCGCTTTCACTGCTGGGGGCCTGGGATCCATCCCTGGTTGGGGAACTAAGATCCCACAAGCCACGGCGCAGCCAAAACTAAATAAATAAATTAATTAAAATTAAAAAAAAAAGAATGCCAAAATAGTATATATACCTAGTTTATTAAATTTATACAGCAAAGCTAAATCATCAAAATGACATCTTTAGCACCTTCCTATGGCATTCCAGAGAAAGTGTATAAAATATAATTGGATCTAATGTGTAATACAGATATTTCCAATTCTTTTCTACAAAGGATTGTTTTAACATCCACCTGAAATTCTGGACCACTTTTAATAACGCTTGTATGTAACGTTTTCCTTTAAAAAAACAAACTATTATTTTCCAAACCTTCATCTCATAACTTCTAAATCCAGGATGACTTGTTTTTCAATCTTCTCTTTACTTCCAGGCCTCTGCTTTCTTTTCTATACCTTAATATCTGTCAATCATGTTGTCCTATTTTCTGTTTTGAAATTTTAGGCTGTTGGATTAAATTTTGATAAAGTGACCGTCAGTTCTAACATTTTCGAGTTTATGGTTTGGGAAATAATCTCACCACCCCTTTTGGTTCAATCTCAAACACTCCGTAGGTGGCCCAAAAGTAATTTTATGACATTTTACACAGTCAAGATGAGGGCTGCATCAGCTCAGATCCATTTTGCAAACCTTGGGAACATTGAAACTTTTCATTTCACAGCTGACTCCTTTCTGCCAGGTTTTTTTTCATCTTTCAACCCAAAGGATCCTTTCTCCCTTCCTTGTCCCCTGGCCTTGGCAGGTTCCCTCATTAAGATGGAAGGACACAAAGAAGGACCAAGATTTATTTCCATATTTTGTCCAAAACTGCAGCATTTGCATCGTGCATAAATATTTGTGACCTAAAATGTCCATCTGTTTCTCTAGGATTATTGGCATTCTCAATTCCTTATAGCCTGTGCCAACGTTGGGAGGAGTCAAGACAATTTCAGCTTTTTGGAATTCTGCACTTGGAAGCTGCCGCATGTGAGGAGCTGGAAAAACCAAAGACAGGAGTAGCTGGGTGGAAAAATAGCTGAGCCTGACTTCATATAGCAGTGATAACCCCTCTGTCTTGGTCTTTGGTGTGGTTTGGGGTGAGTTGACTATTATTGTTGTTATTATTATTGCTAAAGTCGTGGCTTCTAATCTGTCCAAAATTAAGTATGCAGTTTTGCCTATGATTAAGTATATACACCCATCTTTATTCATCTGAGCCAAATATTTTACAAATAGGGAGGCAGAATCATTCGGCTTTATAAAGGGATTTCTTAGAATGACAGGAGATGAAGCCTGTGTGAGGAGAAAGGACTGACTCTATTGTTTTGACTGAAGTGAACCGTCCAGTAATTCATTTCTAAATCAGCACCCAGAAGAAAATAATCCCCAGCTTCTCTGCTCCTTGCATTTCCCACATGCCTAGTCAACCACCAGATACTATTCTTGTTCTTCAAATGTTTTCTGAAACATTATGGGGGCAGAAGGGCTATTTGAGCAGACTTCACATTCTTGAAAGGTTTCAAATTTACAAGTTTGACCTTTTCTGAAAATGAAGTAATAAATACCGTCACAGACATGCATTGACAGGAATGAAACAATTCTTTGTTTACCAGACAACTTTAAACTTGCATCCTATTATTGGACCATACTGAAGTCTGAATAAACTAATCGGCTTTTTAAAAATTAATTAATTAATGTATTTATTTACTTTTATTTTTGGCTGCATTAGAGTCTTCGTTGCTGCATGTGGGCTTTCTCTAGTTGTGGTGAGCGGGGGCTACTCTTCATTGTGGTGGTGCGCCGGCTTCTCGTTGCGGTGGCTTCCCTTGTTGCGGAGCACTGGCTCTAAGCACGCGGGCTTCAGTAGTTGTGGCACACGGGCTCTATAGTTGTGGCTTGCGGGCTCTAGAGCACAGGCTCAGTAGTTGTGGTGCATGGGTTTGGTTGCTCCGCGGCATGTGGGATCTTCCTGGACCAGGGATCGAACCCGTGTCCCCTACATTAGCAGGCAGATTCTCAACCACTGCACCACCAGGGAAGCCCTTTAAAGTTATTCTTAAGAACCCAATTAGTTGGGACTTCCCTGGTGGCACAGTGGTTAAGAATCCGTCTGCCAATGCAGGGGACATGGCCTGTGCAGCACAAAGGCCCGACGCAGACAAAAATAAAATAAATTTAAAAAAAAAAACTTAAAAAAAAGAATAACTTTAAAAATTATTTTCAGATTGAAACATTTCAATCACAATAAAAGGTACAAAAAAGACCACTGTACACTGCACCGAGATCATTCAAATTTAACATTTTTTCACATTTACTCCACATTTCTTTTTAGTCAGTTTTATTGAGGGATAATTTATATACAGTATAAATTTTTACATACAGTTTTTTATATACAGGTTTTCTCATGCACCAATATACAGTTTTTTTGGTATAAAGTTTTATGATTTTAACTAACACATACAGTCATGTAACCACAACCATAATCAAGATACAGAACAATTTTACCAGGGAGAAAATTTCCCTCATGCTCCTTTATAGTCAGCCCCTCCTACTGTCCCAGCCCTGTAAGACATTGACCTACTTATTTTCTGTCCCTGTGGTTTTCCCTTTTCCAGAATGTCACATGGATGGAATCATACAGTATGTAGCCTTTTGAGCCTGGCTTCTTTCACTTAACCTAATGCCTTTGAGATTTATCCACATTGCATATATCAACAGTCTGTTTCTTTTATTATTATTATTTATTTTTAAGAGCTCAGCTTTTTATTGACTGTGTTACTAAAGATGTTTAGTCAAAAAGACCAAAGCCCATGTCATCATCGGACTCTTCAGATTCTTCTTTCTTTGCTTCTACTTTCTTCTCCTCAGCTGCGGCAGCAGTGGTGGAGGGGGCAGGATCTCATGCTGGGGCAGCACCAGCTGCTGGGGCAGGTCCACCAGCTCCCACGCTGCAGATGAGGCTCCCAATGTTGACATTGGCCAAAGCCTTTGCAAACAAGCCTGGCCAGAAAGGTTCAACATTTACACCAGTGCTTTAATGAGGGCATTGATCTTATCCTGGGTGACCATCACCTCATTGTCGTGCAGGATGAGGCCGAGTAGATGCAGATGAGCCCTGAGACGGAGGCCATGGTACGGGCCAGTGCTAGGAGGGGGCTCGTCACCGGATGAAGTGAGGGCCTCACCCCAAGGCGGCCTTAGCTTCCTCGGAAGGACCGAGCACCTTAGCGGCAGCTGAGGAAAGGGGTGTTTCTTTTATTACTTTTATTATTATTATTATTGTAAAAAAAACCCACATACCATTAAACACCATCTTAATCATTTTTAAGTGTACAGGTCAGCAGTGTTAAGTGTTTTCACATTGTTGTGCAACAGATCTCTAGAACATACATCCAGAGGAGTGTGGGGTGATGTTTCATTGTGGTTTTGATTTGCATTTCTCTAATAATTAGTGATATCAAGTATCTTTTCCTGTGCCTATTGGCGATTTGTATATCTTCATTGGAGAAATGTCTAGTCAGGTTTTTTGCCCAATTTTTAATTGGGTTTTTGTTATTGTTTTTGAGATGTAGAAGTTCCTTATATATTCTAGATATTAACCCCTCATCAGATATGTGATTTGCAATTATTTTTCTCCCATTCCATAGGTTGCCTTTTACCCTGTTGATTGTTTCTTTTGACACACAGAAGTTTTTAAGTTTGATGTAGTCCCACTGTTGCCTGTGCTTTTGGTGTTATATCCAAGAAATCATTGCCAAATCCAATGTCCTGAAACTTTTCTCCTATGTTTTCTGCTAGGAATTTAATAGTTTCAATCTAGTTTGAGTTAATATTTGTATTTGGCAATAGGTAAGGGTCTAATTTCATTCTTTTGCATGTGGATATCCAGTTTTCCCAACACCATTTGTTGAAGAGACTGTCCTTTCCCCCTTATATAGTCCTAGCACCACTGTTAAAAAATAATTTGGCCATATATGCAAGAGTTTCTTTCAATCCACTCCTTTCTATTGCTGACAAGTATTCCATAATGGATATACCACGATTGCTTCATTCATTCACAAGTTGAAGGATTTTAAGTTTTTCCAGTTTTTGGCAATTCCAAATAAAGCCACTATAAACATTCACATACAGATTTTGTGTGATTTTCATTTCTCTTGGGTGCATACCTAGGAATGAGATTTCTGGGTTTTATAAGAAACTTCCCAACCTTTTCCCAAAGCGACGTACCTTCTGCATGCCCACCAACAGTGTATGAGACTTCAGTTGCTTCTCATGCTCGTGAAAACTTGGTATGGTCAGCTTTGTTTTCAATTTCATTTTTAGCTATTCTAATAATTGTGTGGTGGTATCTCACTGCAGTTTTATTAGTTGGCTTTTAATAAATCCAATCATCTTGTAATGGCACATTTACATGGCATTTTAACCTTGGGGTTAAAATGAATTTGTTAAAAGAATTTGTTAAATATTAAATGAAGAACTTAATTCTTCATTTTTCTGTAAACAAAGAGCCTCAGAAAATGGAAGTGGGCTTCCCTGGTGGCGCAGTGGTTGAGAGTCCGCCTGCCGATGCAGGGGACACAGGTTTGTGCCCCGGTCCGGGAGGATCCCACATGCCGCGGAGCGGCTGGGCCCGTGAGCCATGGCCGCTGAGTCTGCGCGTCCGGAGCCTGTGCTCCGCAACGGGAGAGGCCACAACAGTGAGAGGCCCGCGTACCGCAAAAAAAATAAATAAAATAAAATGGAAGTGAGCTGACCTCATGGTACCACTGAAGGGCACTGCTCTCTCCTCCCCCACTTCAATTTCTGTTTCCATGTTGTAAACATGTTTTCATCATTTTGTTCTCAGGATCTGCAGGTAGCCCCGTTTTCATCCACTCCTTACTGGCAGCCTGTGAGTGAGTTCTTCTTGAGGCCTGAACCTGCTTCATTTTGCCTGGTCATGGGGTCAGGCATTTCTGCTACAGCTTGTTTAAAGCCTTTACCTTTTGTTAACCCAAATTTGTTGGAAAGAACGTGGAGACCAAAGAAAAGCAAATACAAGACTGTGTAAGCCTATGTCAAAAGCACCAACCTCACACTGTTAAAGCATGTTCTCCATGCCCCAAATCAGAACCCATGGTCTGACAAGCGTGCAGGTAGTTAAGAAGACAATTTAAAAATTAGAATGTCCTGGAAACATCAGAATTATTATAGTCATAGTTATGAAAAATCTGGATGGAATTAACCCTAAATCCAAACCCCAGAATCCCCATCTCTACATTATTGTCCATTTATTAGGGGGGGAGAAAAAGATGGCCTGATAAGAAAAGATGAAGTTTAACTAGGTCTGTTTGGACAAAGACTTAAATTGGTACCTCTTTTTAATAGGGATCATTTGTGCATTCCTTAAGACAAATAATGAAAGTCCGTCCAATCTAAATCTAGCTGTAGTTTCTCCCTCAGAGGGCAACTGCTTACTATAGTGGGATAATAAAAGATCAGTCATATTTTAACTTCTGTCACCTTCTAACATGAATCAGCCTAAAAGTTTCCTCTTAAAATGTTCTCTGCAAGACATAAGAAGCTGGTAGTTGTAACAGTTTCTGGGGAGGAGGAAGGAAGGAGAATCGATCTTCAATCTATTTTGCAGGTGTTACTTTTCACTTAATAACTAATTTTTTGTTTTGGCCATGCCTCCTCGCTTGCAGGATCTTAGGTCCCTGACCAGGGATTGAACCCAAGGCCACAGCAGTGAAAGCGCCGAGTCCGAACCACGGGACCGCCAGGGAACTCCCAATAACTAATTTTTAAATTAAATAAACACAACAATAAAACAAAAAACATATGTTCCCTCTCTTAATCCCATCATCCCTATGTTCCATCAGGGGGAGCATTTGGAAAATAGGGCACAAATCCTTTCCTCCTGCCAGCATCTACTGCTCAAACCAGACATGAAAGCAAATTTTAAATCTTGTGAACATTTTTCAAGTCTAAAAAAAAATTAGACTCAAACAAATTGTGTAGTCCTCTATGGCTGTACTGTAAGAAGTGTTTACTTTGAGGACTTAGTGAAAATACATCTCACTGTTCTTGAAATTTTTTAAAGGGATGGCACAGGGGGAGACCCAGGTAACTTCTGTTGGTCATCTGGTCACCATGACTTGGAGGCTGGCCTTGGGTTTTGACATTTCAGAAACAAACTCTTTCCAGGTCAGCCCAGGATTCCTGGGTCATGGTAAGCACATCTTCCATAGATCGAGAGAAGTCCATGATTGATCCTACTTATCCTTCAAATTTCACCTCCTCCAGGAGGCCCTCACAAATTTTGGAGCAAGACCAGGCTGTTACTCTTGTTCCATCCCTTATTAGCTGGGTGACCTTGAGCAAGTTATTTAACCTCTCTGACAAAGTCCATCATACTGATGTTTCCAATTAAAATTAAGACTAGAGGGGTTTTACTTAACCATGTTGACCATACCTATTTCCTTTTTTCCACACCATAAAGCTTGGTTCTCAAAAACTCCAACATAATTTATTATTTGCTTTGTCCCAAAATACACTTAGCATAGTGCTAAGTCTCAGAATAGTAATACCAATACTACCACCAAACACATGATTATTAAAAAAAAGTTCCGATTTTTTTTTAGCTGCACACTTTCACTTAACCCCTCTGTTTTTAGCACGTGGCCTCATCTCCATCCTTTTCTCTGACTGCGATCTCTGAACCTAGAGCTGTCACGTTTCAAGTTCACCAAAGAATAATCTTTGCAGGGATTGGGGTAAGGAGTCACAGGAGGGAATCTGGGGTTAACAGCTCCTAGTATAGGTGTACAATTAATGATCTGTTTTCAGGGGAATTCCCTGGCTGTCCAATGGTTAGGACGCCGTGCTTTCACTGCCAAGGGCTCAGGCTTACTCCTCACTGGCATCACCTTCCTAGGGTTTCTCCACTCAGCTAAATCATCCATCTACTTCCTATCTTCTGAAAAGGATTTGACATCTCTCATGAGCAGTCATCTTCTCTCCTGTTCTCTGTGAGTTTAGACCTTTTGGATCCCTTTTCTATCATTTTAGTAGTGTTCAGGAGAGAGCAGAGATATCTGCATGGTTTCCATTCGCCATGTTTCTATGTTTCCTATAAACATTTTCCATATCAGGCATAGTGAGGTAGTATAGTGAAATGATTAAACGCACACATTCTGAAGCCACGATGTTTGGGTTCAAACTCCTAGTTTTGCCACCTTCTAGCTGTGTAACTCGGTCATGCTTTCTCTGCTCAGATTCCTCATTTATAAAATGGAGATGACTAGTGGTACCTACCGCAAAATTGTGTGTGCGTGGGATGGTGCTGGGCACTTATTAAGCACTCCAAAGGCTTTAAATGTTATTAAAGAAAGGGTGCAGGTTTCCTTAACTGGAAAGGACAAGATGATGTTGATTAATTCTGTCTTAAGCTAAAGGAGAAAAAACTGATTCTCTGGTAATCTTGCCTTGCAGTTGACTGTATTTTCCTCAGGGCCTAGCAGTTCTGAATCTTGCAGTTTCACTTTTCTTCCTGCAGGTGGCAGCCTTTGTCACCAAAACTTTGTTCCTCACACAGGGCTGACCGTGAGGGGAAAACAAACCCTCTGTCTTTAGTCTTTCATTGGATCTATCATTCAACCAACAAATATTTTACTGAGCACCTACTATGTAGGAACCAGGGAAGCAGCAGTGGTCAAGTACACACTATTGCTGCCTTCTCAAAACTTGCAGTTTGCAACAGCTGTAGAACTTAATTCAAAGAAGCTGAGAGAACATCCCAAGAAACCCTTCCATGTGAATGTACTATGAGGCACCAGCCCTAACTGGAGTCCTAATTCCAAGACAGAATGCCCTGTTGAGCAAAATGACGTTGTAAAGGACATTACTTAACACAAATTATTTTTCAGGTCTCCTTGCCCTTAAAAGGAGGTGCATTGAGACAGTCACCAATGCACAAAGCGGGTATTGGGGCGTTGAAGTGGGTGGACAGGAGGATTTATGAATTATAGGCCAGAGATGACAACTCTCCAAATGTCCCGCAACTTTTAAGCCAAACGTCTCCTTTTTAAGAAAAATTAGCCAAAATTTGCAAATAAGACCAAGAGAGGGCAATGTAGCTCTTGCCATGTCATCTAGGACGTTGATTAACAAGCCCACCCAAGGATTAATTCTCTAGCAGGGGTTGGCAAACTTTTTCTGTAAAGGTCCAAGATAGTATATATTTTAGGCTTTTGGGCTATCTGCTCTCTGTCAACTACTCAACTCTGTCATCATAGTACTCTGTTGTTTAGAGCAAAAGCAGCCTTACACAATATGTAAACAAATGGATGTGTCTGTGGTCCAATAAAACTTTATTATAAATGCAAGCAGCAGAGCCAGATTTGGCCCACTGGCCATATATGTAGGCCAAGGAAAGTATCTTTGTTTGCTTAGCTATTTACTATTTATTAAAGGCTCAGATTTTTGTCTGGTTTGAGTTCCAAAGTATTCCTTTCCAGTATAAAAAAGAATCCCAAAGCTTATCATTTTTTATTACCCTGCAGAGATTAACCAGTTTAGTATCTAAGACCCCTCCTCAAATATCTACTTCCTCAAAATGCTCTCTGAACCAGCTTCACCATCTTACTGTTTCCTCTTTAACAAGGTGAAGAAATTTTTGACATGTGATTATTCTCTATTTGAATGAGTCATGTTTAGACATTGTTGTTTGCTATACTTTTGTTGTTCCCTGGTAATTAGCAGTAAAACCTATTAACTAAGAGCCCTGTGTTACCATGGAGGGTAGCAAAGAAAGAAGGAACTTAGGAACTGTATCTCATTCTGCTGTCAAACTCAGAGGACAGAGGAGGGAAACCCCGTGAAGGGGAACAGAGTTTTTGTGCCTTTGGCAAGGAATTAAAAGCCAATATAACTTCCCCCCAAATTCCCCTCCCCTCAGCCTGCATAAGCTTTACTTCTTTATACTTCCAAAAATGGACTGTGGGAGGAGTTATTCTATCTTATCCACTCTCGGAGTTGATCTGTAGGTTTGTTTTTTTTTTGTTTTTTTTTTTTTTTTTTTGCGGTATGCGCGCCTCTCATGCTCCGGACACGCAGGCCCAGCGGCCACGGCTCACGGGCCCAGCCGCTCCGCGGCACGCGGGATCCTCCCGGACCAGGGCACGAACCTGCATCCCCTGCATCGGCAGGCGGAGTCTCAACCACTGCACCACCAGGGAAGCCCGATCTGTAGGTTTTCACTTCCACATTCAGTACTGAAGTCCTGGCCTCCTCAAATTGACCTTTTTTTTTTTTTCCTTAGCCATGAGGCTTGTGGGATCTTAGTTCCCCGACCAGGGATCAAACCTGTGCCCGCTGCAATGGAAGCACGCAGTCCTAACCACTGGACCACCAGGGAATTCCCTCAAATTGACTTTTTAAAGCAAGCCCCACACTGAGGTGTTATGGACTGAATGTTTGTGTCCCTCAAAATTCATATGTTGAAGCCCTAACCCCCAGTGTGACTGAAATTAGTGATAAGGCTTTGGGGAAGTAACTGAAATTAAATGAAGTCATAAGGATGGGGCTCTAATCCAATAGGACTGTGGCCTTATAAGAAGAGGAAGCCATGTGAAGACACTATGAGAAGGTGGCCATCTGCAAGCCAGGAAGAGAGCTCTCATCAGAACCCAAGTATGCTGGCACTCTGTTCTCAGACTTCCAGCTTCCAGAACTGTGAGAAAATAATTTCTGTTCTTTAAGCCATCAAGTCTGTGGTATTTTGTTATGGCAGCCTGGGCTGACTGAGACATCGCCAAACTTATTCCAGCCCAGGACATTTGCATTTGCTCTTCCCTCTGCCTGGAATGCCCTTCCTCCAGAACTTTATTTTTTTCTTTATTTATTTGGCCGCACCAGGTCTTAATTGCGGCACACGGCATCTTTGTTGCCGCGTGCAGGATCTTCCTTGCAGCATGCGGGATTCTTTAGTTGCGGCATGCAGGCTCTTAGTTGTGGCATGTGGGATCTAGTTCCCCCACCAGGGATCAAACCCAGGCCCTCTGCATTGTGAGTTCAGAGCCTTCACCGCTGGACCGCCAGGGAAGTCCCCCTCCAGAACTGTGTACGGCTGGCTGTTTTGCTCAAATTTTCACTTAGATCTCAGTTCAAATGACACGTATTCAGAGAGGCTTTCTCTGCCCACCGTAATGTAGCCTCCCCACTCCAGTCATCTCCCTGATTACTAATGAAATTGGGTCTCTCTTCATATGTCTATTGGGTTTTCTCTTCTGAAATGCCTCTTGTTAAAAGATAAACTGAGGCAAATCAAAAATTTTAATAAAACTAACACAATATTGTAAATTAACTATACTTAAATTTTTAAAAAGAAAAAAATTTTAAGAGTTTATTTGAGCAAAAATCAATTTGAATCGGGCAATGCCAAACCAGATGTGGTTGGGAGTGCTTCACTGACAGGAGCTAGGGGCAAGACTTTTATTGAGAAGATGCAAAAGCAAAGCAAGGAAGTTATTTGATTGGCTGCACTTAAGTGGTTGCCTCATTTGGGAAAGACTAGTTGGCTGTTTGTGATTGGTTGTCTTTAGGTTTCGATTTCTTAACCTTGAGGCATTTACTTTTTGGCTGGCTTATGCAGGCTGCTAAGGCCTTAGAACCACCTCAATCTAATGACCTCCTTGTTTAATTAATTTAACATACTGCTGGGCATTTTTTATATTTTTCTACTTTTCTATTGAGTTATTTCTTTTTCTTTACTAATGTGAAGGAGTTCTTGATGTACTCTGGATACTAATCCTTTCTTGGTTTTATGCATCACAAATACCTTCTCTCAGGCTGTGGCTTATCGTCTTTATTTAAGTATTTTTTTAATGGTGACTTTTGTTATGCAGAAGCTCTAACATTTTAAAAAATGTTAACTATGGTAAAATATGCATGACATAAAATTTAAGACGGCATTTTTTTTTTTTTCCCCCTGTACGCGGGCCTCTCACTGTTGTGGCCTCTCCCATTGCGGAGCACAGGCTCCGGACGCGCAGGCTCAGCGGCCATGGCTCACGGGCCCAGCCACTCCGCGGCATGTGGGATCTTCCCGGACCGGAGCAAGAACCCGTGTCCCCTGCATTGGCAGGCGGACTCTCAACCACTGCGCCACCAAGGAAGCCCAGCATTTTTTTTTTTAACATCTTTATTGGAGTATAATTGCTTTACAATGGTGTGTTAGTTTCTGCTTTATAACCAAGTGACTCAGCTATACATATACATATATCCCCATATCTCCTCCCTCTTGCATCTCCCTCCTACCCTCCCTATCCCTCCCCTCTAGGTGGTCACAAAGCACCGAGCTGATCTCCCTGTGCTATGAGGCTGCTTCCCACTATCTATTTTACATTTGGTAGTGTATATATGTCTATGCCATTCTCTCACTTCGTCCCAGCTTACCCTTCCCCCACTCCCCGTGTCCTCAAGTCCATTCTCTACGTCTGCATCTTTATTCCTGTCCAGCCCCTAGGTTCTTCAAAACCTTTTTTTTTTTGATTCCATATTATGTGTTAGCGTACGGTATTTTTCTTTCTGACTTACTTCACTCTGTATGATAGACTCTAGGTCCATCCACCTCACTACAAATAACTCAATTTTGTTTCTTTTTATGGCTGAGTAATATACCATTGTATATATGTGCCACATCTTCTTTATCCATTCATCTGTCGATGGACACTTAGGTTGCTTCCATGTCCTGGCTATCGTAAATAGAGCTGCAATGAACATTGGGGTACATGACTCTTTTTGAATTATGGTTTTCTCAGGGTATATGCCCAGTAGTGGAATTGCTGGGTCACATGGCGGTTCTATTTTTAGTTTTTTAAGGAACTTCCATACTGTTCTCCACAGTGGCTGTATCAATTTACATTCCCACCAACAGTGCAAGAGGGTTCCCTTTCCTCCACACCCTCTTCAGCATTTATTGTTTGTAGATTTTTTGATGACGGCCATTCTGACTGGTGAGAGGTGATACCTCATTGTAGTTTTGATTTGCATTTCTCTAATGATTAGTGATGTTGAGCATCCTTTCATGTGTTTGTTGGCAATCTGTATATCTTTTTTGGAGAAATAAGACAGCATTTTAAAATGTATGGTTCAGTGGCATTAAGTACATTCACATTGTTCTGCAATCATCACAGCCATCCATCTCCAGAACTGTTTTCATCCTGCAAAACTGAAACTCTGTACACATTAAACAATAACTCCCTGTTCTCTCTGCCCTCCAGCTCCTGGCAATCACCATTCTACTTTCTGTCTCTATGAATTTGATTCCTCTAGCTACCTCATAAAAGCAGAATCATATAGTGTTTGTCTTTTTTATGTCTGGCTTATTTCACTTACCATAATGCCCTCAAAATTCATCCATGTTGTAACATGTATCAGGATTTCCTTCCTTCTTAAGAAAGAATAATATTCCATCATATATATATATATCACATTTTGTTTATCAGGTCACCCGTCAATGGACACTTGGGTTGCTTCCACCTTTTGACTATTATGAATTATGCTGTTAGGAACATGGGTATACAAATATCTGCCTGAGGGACTTCCCTGGTGGCGCAGTGGTTAAGAATCTGCCAGCCAACGCAGGGGACACAGACAACTACTGAGCCTGCGCTCTAGAGCCCACGAGCCACAACTATTGAAGCCCGTGCACCTAGAGCCTGTGCTCCGCAACAAGAGAAGCCACCGCAATGAGAAGCCCGTGCACCGCAACGAAGAGTAGCCCCCGCTCACTGCAACTAGAGAAAGCCAGGGTGCAGCAACGAAGACCCAATGCAGCCAAAAAAAAAAAAAAAAAAAAAAAAAAAAAAAAAATCTGCTTAAGTCCCAGCTTTCAATTCTTTCAGGTGTATACCCAAAAGTGGAATTGCTGTATCATATGGTAATTCTGTTTCATTTTTGAGGAACAGAGTCTGCACCATTTTACACACAAGAGCTCCACCAACAGTGCACAAGAGCTCCATTTTTCCTACAACCTTGATAACATTTCGTTATTATCTGGGTTTTGTGTTTTTTAAATAGTAACCATCTTTATGTGTGTGAGGGGGTATCTCTTTGTGATTTTGACTTGCATTTCCCTGACAATTAGTGATGTTAAGCATCTTTTCCTATGCTTATTGGCCATTTGTTTACCTTCTTTGGAGAAATGTCTATTCAAGTCCTTTCTCTTTTTTTTTTTTGGCTGCGTTGGGTCTTCTTGCTGCATGCAGGCTTTCTCTACTTGCAGTGAGCGCGGGCTACTCTTCGTTGTGGTGGTGCGCGGGCCTCTCATTGTGGTGGCTTCTCTTGTTGCGGAGCACGGGCTCTAGGCACGCGGGCTTCAGTAGTTGTGTCTCACGGGCTCTAGAGCGCAGGCTCAGTAGTTGTGGCGCACGGGCTTAGTTGCCCCGCGGCATGTGGGATCTTCCCGGACCAGGGCTTGAACCCATGTCCCCTGCATTGGCAGGCAGGTTCTTAACCACTGAGCCACCAGGGAAGCCCCTGCTTTTGCTTTTGACCTCTGGAATTTACTCTTGTATATGTTGTGAGTTAGGGATCCAATTTAATTTATTTTTCCCCCAGAGGGATTACCAATGTCCTCCCACCATTTTAAAAATAATATCTTCCCACAAATCTGTAATTTTACCTCCATTTCCTCTCAAGTTTCCACATAGGCATGAGTCTATTCGCCCTCTTATTATCTACCTAGCTGAGCCTTCAAAAACTCATTTCCTGGGAATTCCCTGGCAGTCCAGTGGTTAGGACTCCACGCTTCCACTTCTGGGGCCGGGTTTGATACCTGGTAGGGGAACTAAGATCCAGAAGCCTCGGGACGTGGCCAAAGGGAAAGAAAAAAATTTTTAAAGTATAATTAAAAAAAAACCTCATTTCCCTTTCATATCTGTCTGGTCTGTCTACTAAGATCACAGTTTTAGCTTTAAAAAATCTCTGCCCTTCTGAGGAGAGTAATCATTGTGAAGATGGGAGCAAGCTGGAAGCAAAGACTTTTGAGACCACAGAGGGAAAGCATCCCAGAGGGCACAGAAAACCTGGGTGAAGTCAATTATACCCGCATTGAAAGAAAATTCCAGGCAAAAAAGAGCAGTTTAAGGAGTGCAAACATCCCCTCATTCTCCTCCTGGAACCAAGGATTCATGCCCCACAGGGGGCAACAGATGGGAGAAGACAGAAATCTGCTGTTACCTCTGCCAGTCTCACTTCCAGATCTATGTGTCTGTTTCTCTTTAGCATGATTAAAAATATTGTAAATTTTTAAAAAAATCCCTGCCTTCCTCCAGTTTAGTCAGTCGGTCTTCTTTTATTTGCCTTTCACTCTTCCACTGGTTCTGTTCTGGTAGCATGACAGAGGCTTTTTTTAAAAACTGCTATATTTGAGGTATATTTGACATATAACATTATACTAGTTTAAAAATAATTTGATATTTGTATATATTGCAAAATGATCACTACAGTAATTCTAGTTAACATCCATCACCATACATGGTTACAAAAAAAAATGTTTTTTCTTGTGATGAAGACTTTTTAGATCCACTCTCAGCAACTTTCAAATATGCATGACAGAATCATATTTTTAAAAACAACCTAGTTCTTCCTTGATTGCCTGAGCAAACCTGTTTCCCAGAGACAAAGACTTTTAGGCATAAGCTTCATTAACTACCTTCTTAGCTTTTGGATTTTCATTAGCTTTCTCTACCTCAACCCCAGAAGAAACATATCTCCTATATAAGGGTCCTGTTCTATTCATTTGTTTTCACTAAAAAAATATGCCCCCATTCTGCAGGTAAACTCAGGGTCTTGGCTCCCCAGATCCAAAGTCATGATCAAGGTTTATGCAATTAACAAATCAGAGCAAACCTCGATCCCAGTAGTGGGGTGAACCTTACCAGCATGTGACAATCCAAATGGAGTCAAGAGATCAGCCCCTTCACAGGCTCTGCTCATGACCCTGAAAGAAGCTCAGAACGACCTACAGAAGAACAGATTTACAGCATCCACCTACTCCCTGTGTTCATGCTGTAAAAAGGCTACAATCTCACAGACAAGATCTCTGTTGACTCGAGAATTTAGCTGTCTTTACTGTTTAAAATCCAGCCTGAAGCTTTGCTGAAATACGTAATACAAGAAGCAAAAATCTTCTACCCATCAGAGCCTAAATGTTTATAAGCTAAAGCTTTGCCCTCTTTAAGGTAAGCCTTCCCTGGGACAGAAAGGCTTTTTTCCCCATAACGTAATCCCTGTCCCAGCTGCCTGCTGAGGTCAAAGCTGTACTCTCACGGGTTAGGTCAAGGCCTGCCCCAGAGGCCCTCGTACTCAGGCTCCTGCCAGTTAAAATCTTACCAAACAACTGTAGCTGTCACAAACTGCTCAGGTCAAGAATCCACTTAACCCACAATTACCTTTCAGCCTAGAGCCCTGACTACACCAGAAACCTGATCCCATGTGTTATTTTAGCCCCCAAATGTCAGCCTTCGTGCCCATCTCTGAGGTTTTCTGAAGAGAAAATTAACATGTTTGGGGTTCATGGAGTGATAATTAATTACCCCTTCTTGACCCTTCCAAATTCTAAACCCACTGAGATGTAGATGCATGAATCAGGCAGCTGGGGCTCCAAGTATCAGCTTTATTGATGTTCTCTGATTGGAAAACATGGCTTTGTTGTGCACACAATCCACATCTGGATTACGCTGAGTTACCTGGTCACGGACTGCAGGCCTTCTCCAGAGGGACAGGCTCCCCATGGCAGAGGAGGAAACGAGTATCCAAAGGACAGACCACAGCAAGAAAGAATAAAGAGAAAGGACTGGGCAACATGCTCATTGAAACCCAGTCCCCCTAAAACTGAGTTCCCCTGCCACCTTTATGATTAACCTCTCTATCCAACACTTTATTCCCTTTCTTGTCCCACCTCTGTTCCACTCAGGATTGAGCAGTGTCAAAGAAAAGGTGGGACTGAAACTGAGCAGGACCCTGCAGGGCCTTCCCAGGTACAAGCCCCTCCGTGTACCCCACTTCCTGTTTGGCCTTCCCCGAGTTTCCAAGAGCAGACTAAAGCAGTTAATGACTAGAACAGTAGAGTCACAGGATTCCTAGTTCCTCCCAAAGGGATATAGACAACAATCTGACACATATCTTTGAACTGTTCTGAAGAAATTAAGACCCTCCCCCCCAGGTGGAGGATGGTGACAACATGCTGACCACAAACACGAAGACCCCAGACTGGTTGGAACCAGAAGGCTGATGAAGATTCCCGAAACATCACCCTGTTACCTCATAACCAACCAATCAGAAAAATGTTCACGAGCTGATCATGCACCCTGCAACCCTCACTCCCAATGTTGCCTTTAAAAACCCTTGCCTGGGGGCTTCCCTGGTGGTGCAGTGGTTAAGAATCTGCCTGCCGATGCAGGGGACATGGGTTCCACCCCTGGTCCAGGAAGATCCCACATGCTGCAGGGCAACTAAGCCTGTGCACCACAACTACTGAGCCTGCACTCTAGAGCCTGCAAGCCACAACTACTGAGCCTGCGTGCTATTACTTAAGCCCGCATGCCTACAGCCCATGCTCCCTGACAAGAGAAGCCACTGCAATGAGAAGCCTGTGCACCACAATGAAGAGTAGCCCCCGCTTGCCACAAATAGAGAAAGCCTGCATGCAGCAACAAAGACCCAACACAGACAAAAAAAAAAAAAAAAAAAAATCTTTGGTTCATCAAAGGACACAATGTTAAGAGGTGAAAAAAATAAGCAGAAATAGGGAGAAAAAACAAAAAACAGAAAACCCTTGCCTGAAAGCCATTGGGGAGTTCGGGTCTTTTGAGCACTAGCTGCCTATTCTCCTTGCTTGGTGCCCTGCAAATAAATGCTATACTTTTCTTTACCACAACCTGGCTTCAGTAGATTGGCTTTGCTGAGCATCAGGCAAGTGGACCCGAGTTCAGTTCAGTAACATCAGCATCTTTTTCTGAGTTCACCAATCAGACCTTATCCTCATCTCATGGTGGTAGTAAAGAAAGAGATCAGAAGTTTTGCTTCAGCAGTTTTTCTACTGAGAAGTGGCAGTTCCCTCTCCTCTATGTAAACTGGTGGAGGATAAGTTTCCTTCTAAAAGTTGCCTTTGGTTTGGTGACTTATTCTTTTTTTTAATTAATTTATTTATTATTTATTTTTGGTTGCATTGGGTCTTTGTTGCTGTGCATGGGCTTTCTCTAGTTGCGGTGAGCGGGGGCTGCTCTTCGTTGTGGTGTGCAGTCTTCTCATTGTGGTCGCTTCTCTTGTTGCAGAGCATGGGCTCTAGGTATGTGGGCTTCAGTAGTTGTAGCACGTGGGCTCAGTAGCTACGGCTCATGGGCTCTAGAGCACAGGCTCAGTAGTTGTGGCGCACAGGCTTAGTTGCTCCACGGCACCTGGGATCTTCCTGGACCAGGGCTCGAACGTGTGTCCCCTGCACTGGCAGGCGGGTTCTTAACCACTGTGCCACCAGGGAAGCCCCTGGTGACTTATTCTTGATTCAGTCATTGTAGTCATGCTATGAGGATCATATGATGTGTTTGTCAGGATTCACTTCCTTGCAAGCCAAACTCAAAGTGGCTTAAGCAAATCAGGGAATTAATATGAGTAGAGGGACTGATCTTTCTTCAGGCAAAGCTGGATTCAGGGGTTTAATCGTTATCATGAAGCCTCTGTTTCCTACCATCTCTAGGCTCTGCTTCTCTCTGAATTCCCTTCATTCTCAGGCTAGCTCTTCCCAAGCAGTGGCAAAAATGGCCATCAGCAGCTCCAAGCTTTCACTCTACCAGCTTAGAAACCCTGTGAGAATTTCTCCTTAATGCTTTCAGCAAAATCCCATAATGGAGTTTCACTCACCTAGCTTGAGTCGTGTGCCTTCCTACTGGACCAATCGTGACCAAGAGAATGCAGTGCACTGATTGGTCAGACCTGGGTCATGTGTCTCCCTTCCATCTAGTTCCACCCAAACCACATGAACCAACATGGATTATTCTTCCAAGGAATCAAAATACTATTTTCAGAGAATGGGGGGAATGGATACTAGGTGGGAGAAGCATGACCATCACACACAATGCAAAGCAAGGTAAGTTCAATGGAAAGAACAGCTTGTGGCTAGTGCCTTCAAAGGGGCTTTGCAGGGCAGGCACCAAGAGTCCCCTGGATACCTCTCCAGTTGGCCCAGCTCCACCCATTAAATTCCTATGGGAGGAACATGTTATTTGCCCCCCTTTCCTCAGCTGTAAAACAAGTTGCTTGTTCTATGTGACCTCTCAGGTTCTCTTAATCAACAGCATTCACTCTTTACGTATTTATTCAGTACCTATTGTATGCTAGGCAGTGTTCTGGACCCTTGAGATAAAGTAGTGAATAAAATACACAAAATCCCCTGCTCCTATGGAACATACATTTTAGTCAGGAAGGAAACAAACAATAAACAAAATAAGTCCTGTGTGAAATGCAGACGGGACTGTTGGGTGTTTTAATGTTTAAAGAGGTGGTCAGCGCAGACCATGCAGGTAATGCACATAGGAAGTGCTCAATCCGTGGTATCTATTGCTCTCACTTTCATTACTCTTCTTGTTTTATTATTTTATTATAATATTATTTATTATTTTATTATGATTACTGGCATATTAAAAGCATTTGGTGACTCCTTGGTGTCTCCAGCATTAAGTACCTTCAGCTTAACATATAAGGCCCTCTGCAGTAGGTCCTATTTTTTTTAATTGAGCTATTCACATATCATAACATTCACTCTTTTAAAGGGTACAGTTCATTGTTTTTTAGTATATATATATAAGATTATGCAACCATTACTACTATCTAATTCCAGAACATTTTCATTACCCCAAAGAGGAACCCCAAACCCATTAGCAATCATTTCCCATTCTCCCTCCTCCCAGCCTCTGGCAATTACTAATCTGCTTTCTGTCTCTATGGGTTTGCCTATTCTGGACATTTCATATAAATAGCATCATACAATGTGTGGTCTTTGGGGACTGGTTTCTTTAACTTAGTATAATGTTGTCGGGACTTCCCTGGTGGTCTGGTGGCTAAGACTCTGTGCTCCCGATGCAGAGGGCAGGGGTTCAATCCCTGGTCAGGGAACTAGATCCTGCATGCCGCAACTAAGAGTTCACATGCTGCAACTAAAAGATCCCGTGTGCTGCAACTAAGACCCGACGCAGCCAAATAAATAAGTAAATAAATATTTTTTTAAAAAGTATAATGTTTTCAAGGTTCCTCTATGTTGAGGCATGTATCAGCACTTCATTCCTTTTTATGGCTAAATAGTTCCTAAACTATTTTCCTAGCTCCATTTCTCATTATTCCTCATTCAAACCCTAAGGTTGAGCTGCACTAGACTACTTGTTGTTCTCCAATCATTCTGCATTCGCTGAGTTTCCATTTCTTTCACTTGGAATGGTTATACTCCCTCCTCAGACCTCTGTCCATGTAGGCCTCTCACAAATGTCACCCTCTGTGAGGTGCCCTGAGTGTTCTCCCACCCCAATGGGTCCTCTTTCTCCTCCTCACACTCCTTTATTTCAACCAGTGGTGTTTATTTTCTCTAAATTTATTTAATTTTAACCTTCTGTGTCAATACTGTGACTGTCATGAAGGCACCAACGTTTTTTATCCTTAGCCCAGAGCCTCAGACTTAACAAGTGCTCCCCAAATATTTGTTCACTTGCAAGGCATCGGTATAACCCAGTGGTTCTAAATTGGGGGTGATTTTGCCCGCCACCCCCCCAGGGGCATTTGGCAATATCTGGAGACACTGGAGACATTTTTGGTTGTCCCAACTAGGGGGTGAGGTGTTCTATTGGCATCTAGTAGGTACAAGTCAGGGATACTGCTAAACCCCCTTCAATGTGTAGGACAGCCCCCTACAATAAAGAATTATCTGGCCCCAAATGTCAATAGTACCAAGGATGAGAAACTAATTAATTCTCATTTTGAATAGGTTAGCAGAAAGAAATCAGACAAGATCAGTGTACCAGTGTGGCAGAAAATCTCATTAGGGAATTCATGCCTTTTTTTTTCTTTTTTTAGGTGCTGGGGGTGAGTCCAGTGCAAAGCTCTTTCCTAATGCCATAGAGGTGCTGTGGGAACACAGATAGCATTTTCACCACTCGCTCGCTTCTGAGAGTGACAAGTGACCTCCCAGGAATCCTTGAAGTGCTAGGAATGTAACTTTGTTAAGGAAGAAAACTCTTAGGGCTTTTTAAGTCTAGCAAAATGTCACAAGTGAATTGTGCTCCTGGGGTAGGGCAGGGGAAGTTGGTTTTCTTTTCCTTTTCAAAGTACCCTCTCCTGGCTTCCCCACAATAGTGAAACTTTTTAGAACTGGCTCTGGAATAAATGATTCAAGGGAACCTGAGGCCCTGTCTCCTCTCCTTTCCGAAAAGGTGCAAAGGATCTTTGAGAAAGGATTCTGTTCACATTGTGCTCCGAAGAGCAACTCATTTGCAGAAAACTCATTTGCAGGAAACTCAAAGCACTCGTATCATTTAACTGTGAAAACAGTCACCCCAACAGAGCAGAGGTTACCAGCGTCAGAGTCACATCTTATGTTGCTGCTCATCTCATCCAACCGGTTCTTGTGAGTGACATGGAAATCAGGTAATATATGGCCTGAAAATGAAAGGTAGGAGCAGTCTAATTGAGGCAAGGAACAGGGGTTGACGTGCTATTTTAAAAAGTTTGTCCTTGGGGTAGAATTACCTGACATCCTGGCTGGGATTTGGTAGTGGTGTGTGCTTAAAAGAACAACCTTTAGCACAGCTGGCACAGACATAAATGCCAAGCAGAGGATCCGCAAAGCTCCACCCCCTCATTCTGGGCACTCTCCAATTCTTGTGGGCCATAAAAAATAGCAAGGTGTAACTGCATTCCTAGGATCGCTGTATCTTTTAACCAGTAAATGAACTTTTTTTTGTCTACACCTTTGACAAAATGCCACTCATTACGTGAAGTGGTTTGTTCAGTCCAATTTTGATGAAAACCCTTAAGGAGAGAAACATATATAGAGTACTTAGCACACTGTGAATCATAAAAGTGTTTAATGATGACAGTAACTGGGATAACAGAATGTGCTTTGAGTGGATGGTTTACAGGTCTTTAGATGTATTTAAAAAGGTATAAAAGAGATTCATTTATAGAATGACATGGGAATCCCCAGAGGAACTACAGTTCTGTCAAAAGTGAACTAGAAAAGGACCAGTGCTTCTTGGTGATATACATTTATGTTTCAATAAAACCAAAAAGTATTCCAAATTAGATCACTTGCCTCAAATCTCAGTTTTCTTTTATTCCTGAATCCATTCATTCAGTCATTCCTTTATTCAACAAATACTATTTTTATATTATTTATGCTTCCTATTCAATTATCCCTTCTTTTATTCAACATTTACAAACTGCCCGTTAGTTGTAATAATACAATGGCAAATGATCCTTGCCTTTGGGGTGCTTAGGATCTAGTGAAATATTCATTCATTCTTTCATTTGTTTACTAAAGTATTTACTGTGTGCCCATATGTTCTGGGGATACAGTAAGAAAGAGCACAGGACCCTCAGGTAATGGAATTACATTCTAATGGGTGGAAGGAAGAGCAAAAGCAAAGGCCCTGAGGCAGCTGTGAGCATGGCTAGAGCCCAGTTAGTGAAGGGGGCACAGGACCAAATGGGGTGGAGAGGTATGCAGGGGCTAGATTATGTACAGTCCCACCAGCATGGTATGTAATTTGAATGGACATTCATACACACATACAAATATATTACACACATTTGGTGAGCTAATCTTCACATTACATTACAAACTCCCCATTAAATTTAGTTATTTTTCAACCTAAATATTTTCAGAAGAAGGTTGCTTAGTCAAAATCTGGAGAAGGCTACTGTGATGTCTTTGTTAAGGGTGGGCTGAGAGCTTAAAAAAAAAAAGTAGGGGAGCTGCCTTTCTTGCTAAGAGTTGTCCTTCTGATGAGAAGAGGTGGCAGCTGTGGGAGGAGAGAGGCAGGGCCCTCATCTGTGCAAGTCTCTGGCACTGCATGACCTCTCTGGGCACCCAAGTCAGAGGTGGGGAGAAGACCTGCTTAGCTAGGTGGACCTTCAAGAAAATTAAGATTTGAGGCAAAGAAATTTGGGGCCTAGAATTTTTTATTCCCCACTTGGCAGAACCGTCTGAAAGTCTGAAACACTTCTGTATGACATGGCTGCAGTGGCCGTGCCTGAATCTCCATCACTAACCCTCCACCCTCACCCCACCGTCTAATAGGAACATATAGTATTTTCTCGAATTTTCCTAAACATTATGCAAAACGGCTCTTCTTCCCAAACAGATTGCCTCCCCTAAACCCTTCCAATATATAAGTTCTGGAGGTGTCACTAGATTACTTCAGTTTACTTCAGTGTACTTCAGTGTCTTAATATATATACTACAGAATAATGATATGTGACCCGATACTTTCTTCCAGGTTTTTCTTTAAAGAAATAGTGGCGTTATTTAAAACAATAGCTTTTAAAAGATATGGTTAAAGCAGGGGAGAAAACAGCCCACCTGTAATTCTCGGTATTTTAACTTAGGTCCCGCGTCTGGGGAATCCTCCTAGGTGCTTGAAGCTAGGCAGTGAAGTAAAAAAGCGACTACAACTCCCAAGAGACATTGTGTCCACATCCTCTGCGCACGCTCGACCTCTGTGGCTGCGTAGGGCACCGAGCCGAGGAGGCGGGGCTTGGGCCTAAACAGCGGGCTGTGGGAGGGGATAGAGGCGTGGCCACAAAGGGGGCGGTGCTGCCGGCGAGGCCCGGAACACGCTAGCGGAGTGGAAGATGGCGGCGGCAGCGGTGGCTGCACCCGGGACCGCAGTCGGGCTGAGGCGGAGGAGCCGCCGGTTCTGACCTCGCTCTGGCTCCAGTGCGCGCGGCGGAGCGTGTGCGAGGCCCCGGGCGTCGGGCAGGGGCGGCGGCGACTGCGCGCCGCCTTGAGGAGCGTCCCGGCGGCGGCGCGGCTGCGGCTGAGGAGAGAGCCGGCTCCGGGCCTCCGCGTCCTTCTGCTCCCCGGGCCCCCCGCCTCCTCGGGGGGGCGGCGGTGGCGATGTTCTCGGTCCTCTCGTACGGGCGACTGGTGGCCCGCGCCGTGCTCGGCGGCCTCTCGCAGACCGACCCCAGGGCCGGCGGCGGCGGCGGCGGCGGCGACTACGGGCTCGTGACGGCCGGCTGCGGATTCGGCAAGGACTTCCGTAAGGGCCTCCTTAAGAAGGGCGCGTGCTACGGGGACGATGCGTGCTTCGTAGCCCGGCACCGCTCGGCAGACGTGCTCGGTGAGTGCCCGGCCAGGTCCCCCCTTCCCAGCCCGGGATCCGCCTCCTGGGGACTCCCCTGCTCGGGGCTTTCCTCGCTCCTCCGGGCGGTAAGAGGAGCCCGAGAGCCAGTAGTAGCTCATTTGTACGGAGCGCTTACTATGTGCCAGGCGCCTTGCCAAGCGATCCAATGTGCGTTTTCCGCTTGAACAACCCCCATTTTAGAGATGAGGAAATTGAGGCGCAGAGCGGGCGAGCCACACGCTCAAGGTCACACAGCCTGAGAATGTGACCAGTTTGCCCGAGTCCGGAACCGCACTGTTAGTCACTTGGTAGTGCCAGCCCCGGAAGATCTCGTCCCCTCCCCCGGCGACACCTGCAGTCTCCGAACCTCGCTCTGGCTCCCTCCCTCTCTCCTCCCTCTGCGTGCCCCGGGGATCCCTGCTTCTTCACGCTCCTGACGCCACAGCCCGGCCGCGGGCAGCGGGATCCCGAGCCGACTGGCTGTCGTGAGCCCCACACAGCCCAGCCGCATTCTTTCGTCGTCTCGATCGAGACCAGATCTACATCCTTTTGGAAGTCTCGCAGCGGAGGCCGCTGGCCTGGTGAAAAATCACTCGCAGTGCATTCTTCCAAACTGATCTTGCCCACTTGAGGTCACTTGGGGTGTAAGAGAGTCTCCTTGACCCAAAATAGAATGGTCAAACCCTCTTCTAGACTGCGGCCAAGGAAGCCTTGAGAATTGGTTAAAGCCTTTGAAGGCCACAGGTGCTTCCAACGGCCCATTCCAGTTACACCTTAGGGGTTGGGAGTCTAGAGTTAGAGCTTGCAGGAATGGCTAAATATAATTCACAAGCGATCAGAAACTTTACCATATTGTATGTCTTTGGAGGCAGTGCGTATGCCATAGAATCCTATGCCGTTAAATCTCTTTTAATAAATAAAGCACTTCCTTTGTAATTGAAGGACATGTTGTCATTGAACTTAGGTTCAAATGTCGCTTTGGTTTCACTTCTCAGGTGAGATTATTTTGATTACTTTAAATTTCATATTCTGAGGCAAAGTTAGGCATTGGAACAAATGGTCCTGTAACTTTATGACCATAATTATTTTTTAATTTGGTCTTAGAATAACTGCCTATTATCTTTGCTTCTACTCATGTACTGTTTGTGAACATAGAACTAGAAAAGTGGTTATCAGTTTAATTCATGAAAGTCTCCATTACCTGGGTTGAAAAAAATCAGTTAGTGTTTAGGCAACACTTAAGACTCCTCAGAAGGGAACTGGCAAATTTTTTTTTTTTTAATTTTTATTGGAGTATAGTTGATTGACAGTGTTGCGTTAGTGTCTGCTCTACAGCAAAGTGAATCAGTTATACATATACCCATTCTTTTTTAGATTCTTTTCCCATATAGGTCATTACAGAGTATTGAGTAAAGTTCCCTGTGGGAACTTGCAAATTCAAGTCCTTACAAATCCACTCTAAAGTCAGCTTGACCCTGACTCAGTATCTTTTTTAAAGGTCTCTCAGTGGCTGTCTTTTTTCATTACAGTTGAGGCACTTCACAAGTAGAAGCTTGTGACCTGTGCTGCTTATTCAAGTTGCACTTATAGTGCAGCAGGATAGGGGATATTGAGCCACTAAGGTTCCCCCTTACAAATCTGCTATGTGCTGGCTTATGTGAAAGATTTGTGATTTGATTTATGATTTGGGGGATATTTTAATGTGTCAAATTCCTAGGCTGAAGCTTGATTTAAAATTTTTTGAAGGCTACCTGCTTAATGGAGTGGGGTATTCATAAGGAAAATTTTGGTCAAACCCATTCTGAAAAAAGTATAAACATACCATCCTGGCAGAAACCTGGCCTGGTTTGGTGCTCAGCTTTGCCACTCTGTGATCTGTGGTTTTGGATAAGAGCCTCTCAGCTCATTTTCCTCATCTAGACTAGAGGATGAAGGGAGTGGACCAGCTGACCCTCAAGAACTTCCGACCGTCATATCATATTTTCTTTTTGTTTTGAAAAGACAGCACCCTTTGTTATTTTGCATCTCAAATAATGGGCATTACTTCCTGTCTTATTTACATGGGCACCGTCAGTAGATTTGTTCTGTTTTACATCTGTTTCTAAACCACCAGTGGTTCTTAACTTTCCTTGGTTCACAGCCTCTTGGTTTACTGCCCAAGGGCTCTCTTGCCCCAAAAATGTGCAGAGAGACAAAAGTTTGCATAGGCCGTTGGGGACTTCACTGACCCCGTGAAGTCCATCCATGTGCCACCTAGAGGTCCATGAATGGGTACCGGATTAAGAACCACAGCTCTGTACCCCTCTTGAAAGGAATGTTGCTAGGCATAACCAGACAGATGATTGCTTATGTGGTCTGTGGCCATATTTGACAAAGAGCCGTTTTAAGAGAGAGAGTTGCATGCAAATCAGGGAACACAGGTTCTCTAGCTAGGACTATTTTGGAGGAGTTCTTCCAGAAAGCCTTCTTGGGAGCCACCTGATACAACTTCTGAGTTGGTCTCATTTGATCTTTGGTTTCCACAATCCAGTCCGTATGATGGTGACTACTGTTTTATTGACACCATCCCATCCCAGGCAGGTCTGATTATCTCTTGCTGTGAAAGAGGTGATGAGTCTCAGTGAGTTGTTGTTTTTTTTGGGTTTTTTTTGCGATACGCGGGGCTCTCACTGTGGCTCAGCGGCCATGGCTCACGGGCCCAGCCGCTCCGTGGCATGTGGAATCTTCCTGGACCGGGGCACGAACCCGTGTCCCCTGCATTGGCAGGCAGACTCTCAACCACTGCGCCACCAGGAAAGCCCTCATTGAGTTTTTAATACTGCTTTTTACTCTGGAAGTTGGAGTTGTAAACTGAATTTCATTAAAGGGCTATGTGGAGGGAGTTCCCTGGTGGCTTAGTGGTTAGGATTTGGTGCTGTCACTGCCGTGACCTGTGTTCGATCCCTGGTCAGGGAACTGCGATCCCACAAGCTGCGCGGAGGGGCCCAAAAGAAAAAAAAAAAACAAAAACGGCTATGTCGAATAATAATGTTACGTTGAACCTCAGTGCTTTGAACCGTCTAGTTCTGTAGATAATTCATTTTCTTTGGGTTGACACTGTGTTTATTGCTAAGTTATCTGTGCAACTCACTGTGGTCATCTAGGACTCTTTGGAATGAAAGCTGTTTATTTCTTTTGTATTAGAAAGAGAAAGCTGTTTTATTTCTTTAATTTAGAATTGATCTGTTGTATTAGTCATGCAGTGACTAAAAGTACTTGGTGCTTTACAACATTTTTGTAGAGTCCCACTGGATTTCTTTTAGGAAAAACCAACTATGGTGGGTGTGGTGAGACATAAGAACTACTCCTATCCCCTGGAAAATTGGCAAAGGTGCTTTCTCTTTATTAGGTCCAACAGGAGTAAACCAGTACCAGCAGGAGCTATGCGCACTTTTCTTTTTCCTTCTTCCCTGTGACTAATACTGAGTTCTCTTATTACTCTATATGGCATGGTTGCCTAAGTACGTAAAAATATGAGAACTGCCTAGCGTGTAACTGCTGGGCCTCCCACAGCCCTAAGCCATTTAAAAACAGAATCAAAGACTGTTGAGAGTTGTAAGACTTAGAAACCTTGCAATCCAATTCTTTCATTTTGCTGAAGACAAGACAGAGGGTCAAATCACTCTGCTAAGGTTACTCCACTAGTTAAGGGCAGAATTAGGACTAGCCCCAAGATTCCCCATTCCAGTCCTCTTTCCGTTACACCACTGGTTAAGTTTTCTTGACAAGATAGGTGAATTCAAAACCCATCTGTCTTCTGGTACTGTTAAAGCGTTCTGGTAATGCTTTTCTTGCTCAAGGGTATGGGGATGTGTGTGTATATACAACTTCTTTATTCACTCTGTGACTCACTACAGTGCAAAAAAACTCCTCTGCATACTAAACAACAGTTTATTGGAAAAAAGACAGCATGGTGTATGCCATGTAAGCTCTGACTTCTGAATACTGACTTGTAAAGTAATTCTTTTAAAACTGCACAATGTTTATTTAAGCTTGATTAACTTGAAACCTTAAAAAGAAATGAAAAATTCTACCCTTTAGATATAATTTTGATTGTGGCCAGGAATTTGAAGTGTTTTTGTGAGTAATACAGTCTTAAAAGTAGTTGTCTTGGGAATTCCCTGGCGGTCTAGTGTTTAAGACTCCGCGCTTCCACTGCTGGGGGCACAGGTTCCATCCCTGGTCGGGGAACTAAGATCCTGCAAGCCACGAGGCACAGCCAAAAGAAAAGAAAAAAGTAGTTGTCTTAAGGTATGAGGATTACACAAACAATATAAAGATAAAAATTTTATTTAGGAAGTGAATTGATTAGGTAGAATTTGATGTTTTCCAACAGTCATGGTAATTTTAATGTATTTGGTGGAACCTGTATATCTGAAAGTGAGTTGTCCTTTTAACAAAGTACCAGTCACCTTGGGAGAGTGTGTGTGTGCACTAATTTCAACCTTTCAAGAAGCCCTCTTTCGAATTTTCCTCATCTAGATTTCAAGCTGTGTCAGGAAACTAGTCTCATTATTATATAGTCATAATTTTCTGAAAGTCAAAATTCAGTCTGATCCACCTGTTGACAGCAGACATAACCCTGACTGAATTTTTTTCACCTGCCATAACTTTTGCCTTTTAAAGTGAAAAATTCAGTAGCACAACATTCACAAGGTTGTGCAGCCATCACCACTAACTAGTTCCAGAATGTATTCATCACCCCAAAAGAAAACCCCTACCTATTAGCAGTCACTTCCCAGCTCCCCTCCCTCAATCCCTGGCAACAGAAAGTAGATTCTGACTCTACAGGTTGCCTATTCTGGACATTTCATATAAATGGAATCATATAATATGCTGTCTTTTGTGTCTGGCTTTTTTCACTTAGCATAAGATTTTCAAGATTTACCCACATTGTAGCATGTATCAGTACTTCATTCCTTTTTATGGCTGAATAATATTCCATTGTATGGATATACCACGTTAAAAAAATTGATCTATTAATGGACATTGGATTGTTTCCACTTTTTTGGCTGTTGTGAATAGTGCTGCTGTGACACATTTATGTATAGGCTTTTTTGTGAACATATGTATTCTCTTGGATATATACCTAGAAATGGAATCGTTGGGTCATATTGTAACTTTGCAACTTTATGAGCAATATAGTTTTTTTAATATATTTTATATCATTAATATATAATGATTATATATCATTAATATAATTATTTAATAGAGGGGGAAATCTTTTTTAAATGTCAGCAATCAGATATGTAAGTTCTGAGATCAGTCAGTACTTTAAATATGCTGGATTTCATGATAATCTGTGCGCTTTCAAGAGAAAATTGTGGAATGTTAAGGAAGTATGAGAGTTGTGCGTTCAGTAAAAGAGCCTTCTAGGACTCAGAAACATCAGGGTTTAAGAAGCTACTGACCAAAAAATAGCCACTGACTAGTTGTCCTCTGACTCTTCTGAGTATTCTGTCATTCTGTAATGAATAGATTATAGGGTTGATGGATAGAGGAATTTTGCTGTTTGTTTCTTAAACTCCTGCTCCCTAATATTTTTCTCATTTTGCTATATATTGTACTTTTCATAAGGTTCTTATAAGGCACATTATTTTTAAAGTCATTTCCTCATTTGTTATACTGTCAGAACTACTTTTCCTTTGTTTAGTCTTTAATCTAGAAATTCTTGAGCTTAGTTTTAAATTTTCCTAACTTCCAGCTTCTCTCTCAATTTGTTAATAATCTCCTTAAAGGAATCTGGATAAATCTTTTTTTTATAGAGCAAGTAATTGCATTTTAAAAGCATGACTGTTTATACTTTTTTAGAAACTATACTTTTGTTAAAAGATTTTAAATTGTAGCAGAAGGTAAGATGTAGATGTTAACTGGTTGTGCTGTGGGGTTTTTTTTTGGGGGGGCAGGGTGTTGAGGGAGTTGGGGGAACCTGGATTGGAGGAGGCTGTTCCTGAACTTTAGCACTGCTTTCTGAAACTGGGCAATACATAACCTGAATGGTTGCAACAGTATCCAAATGGAGTTTGTACTTGTGTGTGACTCAAGAAGTACTACACCAGGTCAGAGTATTTGACCTACAGCCATGTCCTTTGAATAAACGCCTATGTCACATGGTTTGAATAAACGCTTATGTCAAGTTCAAACTAAATGGCAAATTCATTTTGTACAGGTCCCCGTGCCTTTTAGAGAGGCCTTACCTGGGGCTTTAGGTTCAGAATTTTCAGGGAAATGCTTTGGAAAGGTAAGTTGACAGTTTCTTTCTAAAGAAATTTTACTTTTCTAGTCAGTTGAAAAATGGTGTGCCTTGTGGGTTTGCCTTTCAAAATTAGTATTAACTTTTGGTCTCATTTTAAGAACTGGTTACCTAGATCCTAATTTTTGTCATTAGTAATAAAATTCAGTGATCTATCTTGTTTGAGAGTTGTCAAATATTTTAAAAATCTGATAGTTTTCTATCTCTCTGAGGTCTAAAATCATTTGTTTCCTGTTATTAAACAATTCACAGTTTACAGAATTGCATCATAAATCAAAACTTTTTTGCAAAAGCTGACCAACTGCAGGAGGCATTGGGCTGATAACACACACTTATCATTTAAACTTGAGTTGACAATTGGCACGGATCTTTCAGTTTAAAATTTTAAAGAAGAAAAGATGCTAAATACTTTTTTTTTTTTTTTTGCGGTATGTGGGCCTCTCACTGTTGTGGCCTCTCCCGTTGCGGAGCACAGGCTCCGGACTCGCAGGCTCAGCGGCCATGGCTCACGGGCCCAGCCGCTCCGCAGCACGTGGGATCTTCCCAGACCGGGGCATGAACCTGTATCCCCTGCATCGGCAGGCGGACTCTCAACCACTGCGCCACCAGGGAAGCCCCCACTAAATACTTTTGAATGGGATCCCAAACAGGATTTCGGGTGGATGGGGTGGGGGTGAGGGAGCAGAACCTTTTCTTTAAAGAGTGGAAAATACTTCACTCTGTTTTTTCCTAAACATTTATTCAATATCTGACACAAAATATGGTTCAGCTTACCAGTGTTTTATACATATACAGTGCTTTAGATTTTACCTTTTTTTTTTGGCTGCGTTGGGTTTTTGTTGCTGCGCGCGGGCTTTTCTCTAGTTGCAGAGAGCGGGGGCTACTCTTCGTTGCTGTGTGCGGGCTTCTCATTGCGGTGGCTTCTCGTTGCGGAGCACGGGCTCTAGGCGTGCGGGCTTTAGTAGTTGTGGCTCTTGGGCTTAGTTGCTCTGCGGCATGTGGAATCTTCTGGGATCAGGGCTCGAACCTGTGTCCCCTGCATTGGCAGGCGGATTCTTAACCACTGTGCCACCAGGGAAGTCCCTAGATTTTTCAGTGTATTTTTACGTTTTACCTTATTTAATCTTTTAACTATGAAATAGTTGCTCTTATTTCTGCTTAATCTGCATCTATTTCCTCATCTATAAGCCTGACTCATCAGTAAGGTTAGTATCAAAGCTGGGACTTGAACCTAAGTTTTCTCTTGCGCATCTAGTGCTTTTAAATAAATGGTTTTGTTTTGCGCTTATAAAAGTAATACATGTTCACAAAAGCACGGTGTAAAATACCTGTAACTCATAACTCAATTATAGTCAGTATGGTTTCCTCTAGCCTTTGTGTATATACAATTGTATGTATACATATTAGTAAATAAGATTGGGTTAGTGTGTATTCTGCTCTGTAATGTTATTGTTATGTAATGTAGCTTGAGCATACTTCCATAATAAGCATAGCTATCATATTTTACTGCGTATATAGTCCATGAAGTCCTCTATTTTTAGTTATTTAGATTATTTCCAATTTTCTGTTACAAGTAACATTAGAGTGAATACCTCTACATGTAAGTATTTCCTTAGGATAAACTCCTTGAAGAGGAGTTCCTGAGTCAAAGGCTGTGAACTTTTGAAAGGTTTCTGATTTAAATATTAGTGTAGCTCCCTCCAGAAAGGTTATACTAATTTATACCTTTCCATTTGCTATGAAATTACTGTCATCAGTAAGCTTATTGTTGATCTTGAGTCTGTCACATTTAACAATTTATAAGTTTACTAGGTTCTTAAACAGTTGTTTTTTAGGTAAGTTTGTAGCTGGTGAATAGTTCTAGAACGGATTGAATTGTTGGTATGAATCCCAAGGGTTACAAAATGACTGCAAAAACTTTGCCAGAGACTGCAAAAGTGACTTACTACAAAGAGTGCTTTCTGTTGAGGGACCGAGTACTATTTTGACTCAAGCCAGTTCCAACACATTTTTGCACTGATTTTTCTTTTACTCATTTCTTTTTATTCATTCCCTCATGAAGAGGAAACTTCTTTCTTTTTGTACTACTGTGACTGTACATTTTGATCTTTCAAGGATGCCATCTCCAGTAGGTTTTTTGACTTATCAAAATTTGTCTGTGCTGTCATTTGAGGTAGATGCAAAAGGTTAGCTGTGCTGAATGAAGCCAACAAAAAGTGCTTCTGTTTTCACATCAATGTTTGGATAGCAGTTTTGAATAAGAAAATAGATTTGAGCTATTTACATTAGAGCTGGAAAACTGTTCCTGGCCTCTAGTTTGAATACTAATTGGTAATATGGTCATCAGTGTTTCTATGAAATGAGAAAGTCTAAACAGAGGTGTCATTTATGCATGTATTGTTTTTAAAAATTCACTTCTCTTGGTTCTTGAGCTGCAACGTTGATCTTATTTTCTTGTTCATGTACCCTGAATTCACTGAAAAATCAATGGTCTTTGGTGTGTTTTGTGAATACATTCTATACATACATATTAAATAATTTACAGACCATCTGAATTCAGTGAAGCCAATTAATCTATAACTATCTTTTATTCTTTCATCAGAATTTCAAATTGAGAAATGGTTGGCCTGCCTTTTTGTCAGTGGCCTAAAGGAGAAAAAAACTTTTCCAACATTCTAGTCTGGTGGTTAAAACTGAAGTAAAAGGACATGGGGCAGTGTTTTTACCCTCTGGATCATTATCAAAACTTCTCTGAAAACATACATGAGGTGGTGTACTAAGGGGAAAGGATAAATTGAGAAGCCTGAAATGGAGCCTTTGTTTCAAAACTAGTTCATGCAGTAAATGTAATATTGTATATGAAAAGTAAAATACAGCTGTATCTGTTAGCTTTTATTTTATAAAGAGTTTCTAAAACAGGCTCCCTTTTTTTGCAATGTGACTTAGAATCCCAGAATCTTAGATCTTAGAAAAAGGAACTCTCGAGAGAATTTGTCCTCCTGCCCTTTCTTTCACAGATGAGAAAACTAAAGTTTAGAGAAGTTATTTGGCCAGTGTCCTACAGCCAGTTAGTGGCAAAGAAAGCTGGGAGCTGTGTCATCTCCGAGACTCCTTTTCAAGGCTCTTTCCATCCAGCCTTATTTTAACAGTCTGTGAGAAGAGGGCACAACACCTTGTGCAACTCTAGGATGAGATAATGGTTCATTCTCTCTCTCTCTCTTTCTTTGTTTTTTTTTTAAAATTTTTATTGGGGTATAGTTGATTTACAATGTTATGTTAGTTTCAGGTATACAGCAAAGTGAATCAGTTATACATATATCCACTATTTGTTTAGATTCCTTTCCCATATAGGCCATTACAGAGTATTGAGTGGAGCTCCCTGTGCTATGCAGTAGGTTCTTACTAGTTATCTATTTTATATATAGTCGTGTGTATATATGTCAATCCCAATCTCCCAATTTATCCCTCCCGCCCCCGCCGCCGCCCTTATCCCCAGTGGGTTCATTCTCTTCTTGTAGTTCTCAGATGAAAGTTGGTTTATCAGAATGTTGGTATTCTAACTTATCAGTACAGTCAACTGAATTAATTGTTTACTGATTGTTTCCTGTTAGTCCTTGACAGGTGCTGGGGAAAAGACCACGAACAAAATAGACTTTAGCCTTGAAGTTTCACAGTCTGGGGGAGAAGGTACACATATGCACAGGAACAGAAACGTTAGATGTTGTGGAAGCATGGAGTCAGGCCCCGAGAGATGGGTTTTTCAATAAACGGAGGCAAGTGAGGAGAAGATTGACAAGGCTCTCCAGATTGAGGGATCAGCAAATGCACAGAAGAAGACTTCCCAAACTACAGCTATTTTGTAGGTAGAGAGTAGTTTGGGCTGGCGGGGTGGGGATGAGAGGATGGTTGAGAATTGATGTTAGAAAACAGGTTAAGACCAAATTGTCAAAGGTCACAGTTGCCATATTGGGTGTTGTTTCATTTTTTGGTTTTGGTAGAAGCTATAGGAGATGTTTTTGCTTTTGTTGTTCTGGGTTTAGTTTATTTTTTTTCTGAAGAAGCAGCACATTTAGATGGTACAAAATTGAAAAGGTATTCAAAATTCAAAAGGGTGCATAAAGTCTCCCTCTCACCCATGTGTCCTAGCTGCAAAAGTTCCTCTCCCAAAAGAAACCAATGTTATCAGTTTCTTGTATATTCTTCTAGAGAATGTTCTTAGAAATACAAGTAAATAAGTGTATATACATGGAAAGTATTTGACTAGAAGTGTAATATGGACATAGCAACCTTGTTTAAAAAAAAGATGAGGGTATAATGGGAGAACAGGAGGCAAAAGATCAATTAGGATGCTACTGAAATAGTCTGAGCTAGAATGGGCTTTAGCTAAGGGTACTGGAAAGTAATTGGGCTTCAGGCACATTGCAGACAAAGAATCAACAGGACTTAGTGATAACTGGACGAAGAGGGTGAAGGAGAAAGAGAAATTGGAGTTGATTTTGAGGTTTTGCTTCTGGAAGCTTCTTTAAGGTTTCTAGCCTGGAAGTGTGGGGTGGTTTGGGCTGCCATTAATCAGGTTAGGAAATGCAAGAGAAGAATAAAAACTTTGGGAATTGAAAACAGGGGATTGCTTGGTAGCAGAGGCATTTCAGAGGTAGAATCATCTGGTTCGTGGCATGCTTGGATCCACCTGGTCTTTATTGAGTCCTTAGTGCTCTGACAGTGAGTCTCATTAGAATCACCTGTATAGTTTGGATTTTTATGCTTTGTTACAAGGCCCAGGCCTACCCTGGGCATACTGGCTCAGGAGGTAGGGCTTGGGTTCCACAGGTAATCTCAATGTGCAGCAAGAATTGAGAACTGTTGTGCCAGGAACCAGGCTAGCACTCCAGAATGAAAGACGTCACCAGTATGAAAAAGACTCAGCCCTGAAGGAGGTCACATTACGGAGTGGGAGAAAGGAGATAGGAAAGTCATGATACAGGCGCTGCTGTTATTGTAGTGACCTAGGGAGAGGGTTAGGCCCACTAACATTTATGTGTTGGTTGTCGTTATAAGATTTCCCATTTAAAATGAGAAATTTCTAAGTCTGAACCCTGGCACACAGTAGGCAGCAGGCACTTAAGAGGTATTTGTTAAATAAGGTTACTTCAGAGTCACTTCTGGAAAAAACTGTTTTTTCAAGGTGCAGATGAATCTTTTTTTCTTCGTGTATTTTTTTGGAAACAAATATAGATTTGTTCCTTAGTTGCTGTTTAAATGTTTAATGGAATATTGAATGGGGTGGATGTGTGACCAGAAAAGCTGAATGGACCACTCATCTTTTAAACATTATATATGAGTGGGAATTGTCTTTTGATTGTGACCATAGACCAGTGTTTGTAGAGCTTGCAGCCGACACTGATCAAAGACTTTTTTTTCTGATTGCTACAGGGCAGACCGATCTATTATAAACTGTTATTTGGCCTTTTTTAAAAAAAATTTATCTTTGGCTGCATTGGGTCTTCGTTGCTGCGTGTGGGCTTTCTCTAGTTGCGGCAAGCGGGGGCTACTCTTCGTTGGGGTGCAGGGGCTTATTGTGGTGGCTTCTCTTGTTGCAGAGCATGGGCTCTAGGCACATAGCCTTCAGTAGTTGTGGCACGTGGGCTCAGTAGTTGTGGCGCACAGGCTTAGTTGCTCCACGGCATGTGGGATCTTCCCGGACCAGGGCTCGAACCAGTGTCCCTTGCATTGGCAGGTGGATTCTTAACCACTGTGCCACCAGGGAAGCCCTGGCCTTAAGAGAGACATAACTCTCATTTATTACATGTTGGCCGTGAGCTGAGCACTGTGACGAGGCACTCTTTAACACCATTATCCGTGTTCCTCACACCAGCACTGTGATGTTCATGATTTTATTCCCATTTACAGGTGAACATAATGAGGCTCAGAGAGCTACCCAAGACACCCTTAGTACACCTCATCCTAATCCTGGAGCTGGAATTTGAACCCAGATCTGACTCCAAAGCCTTGCCCAGTGTGTGTACACTGCCTTTTAAGTCAGAAATGATTGTTTAAAACTTTGTTTTACTGGGTCTTTGCTGAGTCTGAGTACTATTTAGTTATAACTATTCCTAGGCTAATAATTGAGCAAAGCCCCTTAATTAAAGCAAATAAAGGCCTTAGCGAGCCTGTTGAACAAGTCAGTAGGCCACAGGAACTTTGGTGGCCTCAGGCCAGCCCTTTGCTTCTGGGGGACCTCCTAAATACCTTAACTCCTGCAGTGCATTGTTTCGGCTAATTGCTGGTGAGAGGTTCGTGGCTGGGGTGTGATAGGCATTTACCTAGAGGTGAGGTTTCTCTGCTCTTAGAGCTGTAACCTCCGCCTTTATTACTTGTACTTTATCCATATTAGTCGAAATCGCAGGGAACTGCCCAAAATGCCTCTCTCCTTAGCCTCCTCCTCCCCCACAACTCGGTATTTTCATCCTTCCAGGCTCAAATCAGACACTTCTCCATGAATGCTTTTCTGATTCCTTTAGCTAGATGTAATCTGATCTTCCTTGCTTTTGGCTTTAGTGGTACATGTTTATTTTGTTTTATTACAGCCATTTATCTTAAGCTGCTCCAATTCCCCGCCTCCCCCGTCACTACCACTTGATTTTAAGTTCCTCTGGGCGGGAAATCTTTTATTATATGTAAATCCCTTTGGCTCCCTTTCACCACAGTGTCTTTCATATAGGAGATGTTCAATAAAATGTGTTGACTAACTTTAATATTGACTGTAAGTGTAAAATGCGATTCTTAACTGAATTCATATAGTTTATCATCTCTCCCATAAAGGCAACATGTACTCATTACTGGAAAAATGGGGAAGTGTGGAAAATAAAAAGAAGAAAAGGACTTCCCTGGTGGCGCAGTGGTTAAGAATACGCCTGCCAACGCAGGAGACCTGGGTTCGAGACCTGGTTCGGGAAGATCCCACATGCTGCGGAGCAACTAAGCCTGTGGGCCACAACTACTGAGCCTGCGCTCTAGGGCCCGCGAGCCACAACTACTGAGCCTGCGTGCCACAACTACTGAAGCCGGCACGCCTAGAGCCCGTGTTCCGCAACAAGAGAAGCCACCGCGATGAGAAGCCCACGCACCACAACAAAGAGTAGCCCCCGCTTGCCGCATCTAGAAAGCCGGCGCACAGCAACGAAGACCCAACTCAGCCAAATAAATAAATAAATCTTAAAAAAAAAAAAATTGCCTGTTCTACCCCCTCAAAGGTCATTATTTAGTTGAACAATATATAGGGAAAATATAATTAATTTTCAGAAATTAAGGGTCAGTTCTTGGTAAGCTTTTTTATTTTTTAAATTTATTTTTGGCTGTGTTGGGCCTTCATTGCTGCACGCGGGCTTTCTCTTGTTGCGGTGAGCGGGGGCTACTCTTCGTTGCGGTGCGTGGGCTTCTCATTGTGGTGGCTTCTCGTTGTGGAGCACAGGCTCTAGGCGCGCAGGCTCAGTAGTTGTGGCTCACAGGCTCTAGAGCACAGGATCAGTAATTGTGGCGCATGGGCTTAGTTGCTCCGCGGCATATGGGATCTTCCCGGACCAGGGATCGAAGCCGTGTCCCCTGCATTGGCAGGTGGATTCTCAACCGCTGTGCCACCAGGGAAGACCTTAACTTGGCAGGCTTATTCAAAAGAATTATGTTCTCACTTTTTAAAAAAAAGCTTTTGTGCCAGGGTTGCATGTGACTCCACCTCTCCCAGAGGGTGGTATTTTAGTAAAAAGCAGCTCTTATTTTTATAGAGGGGTGGAGAAAACGGGGTAAAATAGTATCCTCTTTGGGGTTAGGTCAGGGTATATGGCTTAATTGTTGTAAATATTAGGTTAACCTTTAAGACTGGAATTCTAGATCTAATCTTATAAATAGAAGGAAAAATTTTCTCTTAGCCTACAGGGCCAGTACAAGTAGATACACATCAGATAGTTGGACTTTAATTGCTGTTACTTTCTTATTTAAACGTTAAATTATTAGGCATTGTGTAACATTTTCTAATATCTAAAAACTAACAGAAGCCTCAGCTTTAATAGAAGGCCTTAATTCTGTAACACACTAAGGTCCCTGTCTCTACTGTTCATATCTTAAAATAAGTGTAAGCCCCCCAGATGATTTGTCTGTTGCTTCCTCCTAGAAAGCATTGCTGACAGCATTTAGCATTTGAGGAAGATACTGTTGCAGCTCAGAAAGGAGTGAAGTGACCTTTATCTGTGACTTAACCTTCAACGTTATAAGATACCCAAGGTCCTCAGCCACAGTTAAGTCAAAACACATCATTCCACATTAAATATTTGGTATTTAAACAGAAGAGCTAGAGGAAGTTAGAGGAAGACCATTTTTCTTTTAAAAAGGTTGACTTTGAGCTTCTTTGCCTTCACACTATCATTTCCTAATCGTCTTCTACTACCCAGAGTAGTCTGGAGATTACCATCTCTAATTAATGAAGTATTCTGGACAGTGGGTTTAAATGTGTATATGTATGTGTGTACATTTTAATTTGATTAATTATTAAGTAGTTTCAGGTTTACTAAGCTAGAAAGGAATAGTTATTTTGTTTAGAATTCTAAAACATAAAATAAAACATTTATTCCTGATTTGAGTCCGTATTTGAGTTTTGTTAACTGTCCTGGACAGTACTATTTCTTTTATTTATTTATTTTTGGCTGCGTTGAGTCTTCGTTGCTGCTGCACGCCGGCATTCTGTAGTTGCGGCGAGCGGGGGCTCGTCTTCGTTGTGGCTCGTGGACTTCTCATTGCAGTGGCTTCTTTTGTTGCAGAGCACGGGCTCTAGGCGCATGGGCTTTGGTAGTTGCAGCACGTGGGCTCAGTAGTTGTGGCGTGCGGGCTCTAGAGCGCAGGCTCAGTAGTTGTGGCTCACGGGCTTAGTTGTTCTGCGGCATGTGGGATCTTCCCGGGCCAGGGCTTGAACCCGTGTCCCCTGCATTGGCAGGCGGATTCTTAACCACTGTACCACTAGGGAAGCCCTGGACAGTACTATTTCTTGAGCAGGATTTGAGTTTTGCTTATAAGTGTCCCTTTTTATACATTTTGTCATAGGGTTGAACCTTTCTTCCATCCTTTCAGCTTTATTGCCTCAGCTTTGTTAGCTGTTCTGCTTAGAGATCTTGAGTTCTTTTTTTTAATGTTTATTTTATTTATTTATTTTTGGCTGCATTGTGTCTTTGTTGCTGTCCACGGGCTTTCTCTAGTTGCGGCGAGTGGGGACTACTCTTCATTGTGGTGGGTGGGCCTCTCATTGCGGTGGCTTCTCTTGTTGCTGAGCACGGGCTCTAGGCATGCAGGCTTCAGTAGTTGTGGCTCGCGGGCTCTAGAGCGCAGGCTCAGCAGTTGTGGCACATGGGCTTTGTTGCTCCGTGGCATGTGGGATTATCCCGGACCAGGGCTTGAACCCATGTCCCCCACATCGGCAGGTAGATTCCGAACCACTGTACCACCAGGGAAGCCCAAGATCTTGAGTTCTTGACGTAGACTTGGTATCTGGAGAATTAGAAGATGCAGGTTTCATTGTGACTAATGCATAGTGGTTATTTTGGGGAAACTTCTTGCAAAGGGAATATATCACTTGTTAAAGCAGGAAGAATGTGATAATCTATATAATTTCACCTCTAGAGAACTGAAAGGAGTGTTAGTCAAAGCAAATTGTACTTTTCTGAATTAATCAACTTTTGAATACATTTTTCCAGTAATCCTTCTTTTTGTTCCCTTTGGGATAATTGTTTGCAGAAGCATTTCACAGTCCTGAATCACAAGGGAGTGTTTTTAATGCCCAAATAGTTGAGGCTTCAGAATTGTTGATACAAGTGTGATCTGTTCCATTTGATAGAAATTGAGTTTATACTCTGATCTCATTTTTCTCTAGTTATAATGCTTCATGTTGTGATGCCCCTAGACAAATAAGGTTGGCTTTGAGACCACTAGACTATAGTATTTGAAGAAGAGCCTTGGCATCTGAAAAGAAGCCGGCTGTAGCACTGCAATAGATACTGCCTAACCAGTTCCCCGTCAGATGAGTGCTCGCGGCAGAAAGTGTAAAACCAGATATCCTTATCCCTTGAGTACAGAGGGTCTCCTGCTGCTTTTATTATTCAACTCTTGTGATCCAGCCAGATTCTTACTCAATTTCTCCTCTGGAGTTTCAGTTCACTATCAGGTACCCATCCTAGTAGATAGGAGATGTGTTTCACTGATGGAAAAACAATCCCTGTAGAACCGTCTTACTTCATTAGGGAGAGTATGAGGCTCAATGTAAAATGCCTCGAGATCATCAAAGATGCAAGGAATAAAGCTCTATTACCTTTGGGTACTACTTAGTATTTGAAATTCTGCCAGAGCTATTGGATAAAATCAAATTACCTACTTTTCTTCACTGATGCTTATATTAAAATTGAAATTTAGTATTTATTTTTTGGGTATCACTTTCTTCTGGAAAATGTCTTGTAACTAATTGCATGTCAATCTGAAGATGAGTGTAGTAAGAAGAGTTTAAGAAGAACGGCAGCCTCATGCTGACCGCTGATAATGGATAATGATGGAGAGACTCAGGCTGATGATCGCTTAGTTCAAAATCTTTTTCAAGGTGAGCCTTCTGCCAGCTACACAGTTAGGTGGCTGAATGCAGTTGGAAGGAGGATTTTTAAGTTTCCACAATTTCAGCTTACTTACCAAATCTTTTTTCCTTGAATTTTCTGGTTAGAATAAAGCTATTAAGTAAAATTTTGCGTTAATAACAAGCTAAGTGATTTTTTTCAAGTACATCAAAGTTTTGTTTTTATATGATTATAACTAAGGCAAAGACAAAAATGTATTAATTGGAAAAATGAAAATTGTCTGTTACTTTAAGAATTTTCTTCCTATAAAAAGATATATTTAAATGATGGGAGATAACACCAGAATTACTCTTTCTCCTTCTCTCTTAACTCTTTACTTTAGAAAAGCAATCTACAGAAAACTTAGCAAAATATTTTATAAAAATCATAAATATAAATATTTTCTAGTTGACTATTTCCCACTTCATAAAACTTGACATTTTCAGTTGTAAATGGTACAACTAAAGGAATTTTCTGTGCCCTATAGTCTCTTCTCAGCTTTTTGCTTGGCTATTTCAGATATGTAACCATTATCTTAATCTAATAATGGTTTTAATTGGATTTTAGGTCAAAGGAAACACTTAAGCTAGACGTGCGCTGACAGAATGTTATTAATGGAGACATAAGATGATTACAGTGAGTTAAATGAAATAGCTTCTATATTGATGCAAACTCTTTATCTTGGCATTCAAGGCCTTTCCAGTTCAGTCCACCTTTTCAACTTCACCTCTCTTCACCGCTAAAGAAATTATATCATTCTGACAAATTGGATTACTTGGCTGTTTCCTAAACTTAATCAGTTATATCTGTGTTTGTAATTTGATGCCTAAAGTAAGATGCAAATCGCAAGTGAGCTGTTTGGCCAGGAATTCTCGTTCCTAAGATAAGATCCCCCTTAAGTCCTTAAACTTTTTACTCTATACTCTCTGAGCATCCAGTCCATCCTGTGGTGTCAGTACTGGACCTTTGTCAAAGAACTGGCCCTGATTGCCTTCCCCAGTGCAGACTCTTAGTTCCTGACTTCATACAGAACATTTCCACAAAAATTCCCTACCGGTGCCTGAAACTCAGCATACCTGAGACAGAAGTCAGTATCTTCTAAAGGCATTTTCACCCCCTCCTAACTGGGGAATCATCTAATCAATATGCATTCCTGAAATCCAGAAACCTATTGATATAAAATGTATTGATGGAGAGCCGTCTTGTCTTTATATACTTTTTGTTTCCAGTGATTGTCTATTCTACTTTTCTCATTACCTCTAACCTAAAATCTTCCAGCTGATGCCTGACCTCTTACCTCTCTGAACCCGTTCTGTCCACTGCTGTCAGGATTATTTTTCTAAAATATAGATTGGATTATATCACTTCTACCCAGAAACCTTGTGACTTTTTATTGTCTAGAGCAGTGCTCTTCAGTAGAAATATACTGTAAACTATATATGTAATCTTAAATTTTCTAGTAGCCACATTTAAAAAAGTAAAATGAAACAGATTATGTTAATTTCAATTAATATAGTTATTTAACCCAATATATCTAAAATGTATGTTCAACATGAAACTAAGACATCTTACAATCTCGGGGGTACTACGTTTTTGGAATCCAGAGTGTATTTTACATTTAACAGCACATCTCAATCCATGCTAGCCACATTTCAAACTGAATAGCCACATGTGGCTAGTGGCTCCTGTATTGGACAACACAGGTCTATAGCATAAAGCTTAAAGTTCTTGGACTGCAATTTTGGGCACCCCACAGCTTCAGCCCCTGCCCTGCGTATTTCAACTTCTCCCCACTCACCCAATCCCCACCCACACCTAATTTGCCGTTCTTTTCCTTTAATTACTCTTCCCTGCCTGAGGAAATCTGACTTACCTTCCAGGGCCAGATCTGAATGCCACTTCCTAATGAAAGCTTGCTCCATTCTCGCAGTGCCCCATAAGCATTAACCACTTGCTCTTGACTCTTCTGTAGCAGCATTTGTGAGAGCCGTTTGTCTAGATCCCATGAGTGAGTAGTCTGGCTGCCCACTAGAAGGTGAGCTTCCCGGAGGCAGGATATGTCTCCCTCAGCTTCTGTTTCCTAGTATTCACTGTAGCCTCCATTTGCTCTTAGGGATATTCTTATCCATTGTTGTTTGATATCTTCAAGATCTGAAGGAATCTCTCCTTTAACAGTTGTTTTCTTTACCTCTGAATGAAATTTCCCTTTATATCTGGATCAGTTCCACTGTTTAAAAGGTGTTCTCTCTGTGGGTTGAAGCTTTTGCTTATGCAAGAGAGGAAATAATCATTTTCTTATAGAAATAACTGCCTAATATGAATTAAACTAGGTTTCAAATGTAGGTTATTCTGGCTTTAGCCTGGTTCTAATCCCAAATATAACTCTTCCTGTTATATAACTTGTTCTTTGTAAGTAAATTATGTATGTATACTAAGACTTTTTTCACACAGCTTTATTGAAAAGTTTATATGCTTTTTTTTTTTGCGCGGTACGCGGGCCTCTCACTGTCGTGGCCTCTCCCGTTGCGGAGCACAGGCTCCAGACGCGCTGGCTCAGCGGCCATGGCTCACAGACCTAGCCACTCCGCGGCATGTGGGATCTTCCCGGACCGGGGCATGAACCCGTGTCCCCTGCATCGGCAGGCAGACTCTCAACCACTGCGCCACCAGGGAAGCCCTATATGCTTTTTGAATCTCTTTTTCCCCCTAAAGAGACTTGGCCAATGGAGTTTTGCCTGTGTTCTTTTTCCCATATAAAAGCACACAGGTGCCTGAAACATTACCTCTATTCTGGGAGAAATCTGATTAATGTTGAAGGGCTGTGCCAGGTCAGACTCTATAACCTGCTGACAGATTATTTAGTGAGTGCCAGGATCAACTCTCAACATTATCTCAGGTTTTAATGGTTTTCTTATGAAGGGCATTTGTAGATGAAACCAGTCTGTATTTAAAGTTAATTGTGGCTCTTAGATCAGAAACTGGTTAAGAAATTCTTTCCTCAAGCAAACAGTAGTTTGAGAAGAATGAATGATTCATCAGATGGAGTTGCAAGGACTATAATTGCATTCTGTGTTTTAACACAAATTGTTGCATTTAAATCATGGTAAAATCTTATCCCTGGTGACGTAAGAATTCAAAAGAAGTTCCTATTAAACTACCTTAAATTTTTGTAAGAATGTCTAGATATTCTTACAGCTGCTTGAAAAGCACCAAAAAATGATACTTCTTCCTGGGAGGGTAGACCTCAGTCATCCCTGATGCTTCTCTTTCCCCCACCCTCACTGTACCCCATTCAGTGTACCTGTGAGTCCTTTTGTTTCACTGGATCCCAAATCCCTGCACTCTAACTGCACTGCCACCATTTCACAACTGAGCTACTGAGACAGTCTCCTGATTCATTCCCTTTTCTGCTTTTGCTCTCCACACAGCAGGCAGAAGGATCTTTTTCTTATCATTATTACTATTTAAATTTTATATAATGGAAAATTTCAAATATACATCAAGGTAGAGGGATGAATGTACCTCTCATTATTCAACTTCAATTATCCATTCATGGCCAGTCTTGTTTCATCTACTCTTTTGTCACTCCCCCCCCAATATTTTGAAACAAATCGCAGACATCATATCATCTAACCAACTAATTTGGAATTGCCCTAAAGTGAAATTTTGCCTTGGGACTTCCCTGGCGGTCCGGTGGTTAAGACTCCGAGCTTCCACTGCAGGGGGCATGGGTTCATTCCCTGGTCTGGGAACTAAGATCCCACATGCCGCGCGCGCGCAGCATGGCCAAAAAAAAAAAAAGTGAAATTTTGCCTGTTGGTTGGTCACAAAAGGTGAGGAAAGTTGCTTCTCCAATAGTGGTAAGTTATTTGTCAACCTCTTTACTGTCTTCCAATTCTGTTTCTTATTTTTTCAGGATGTGTTCCATTTCTGCTTGATAAGTGCCATCACCAGAAAAATAGTTTAATGTGTTCATTTCATGTTAAGCCAGTTTTTCAGGGATACATATAAGCACTTTCCTACTTTTGCACCAAATATGTTCTTTGAAGTGTGTGTGAAAGTTGAATGTACAAAAAATGTAAATATAGGTCAATTATATTTAAAAACAAACTCATAGAAAAAGAAATCAGGTTTGTGGTTACCAGAGGCAGAAATATGGGAAGGGGAATTGGATGAAGGCAGTCAAAAGGAACAAACTTCCAGTTATAAGATAAATAAGTACTAGGAATGTAATGTACAACATGATAAATACAATTAACACTGCTGTGTGTTGTATATGAAAGTTGTTGAGAGCAAATCCTAAGAGTTCTCATCACAAGGAAAAAATTTTTTTCTATTTCTTTAATTTTCTGTCTACGTGAGATGATGTTCACTAAACTTACTGTGGTATCACTTCATGATGTATGTAAGTCAAATCATTATGCTGTACACCTTAAACTTTTACAGTGCTGTAGGTCAATTATATCAATAAAACTGGAAGAAAAAAATGTAAATGTGTATGAGAGGAGGATGTTTCATGCTCAGATAGCCTTAAAAATTATAAATTCCCTAATTAATATTTTTATTATAAAATCAGTACATGCTCATTATAAAAATAAAATTTTAATAATACAGAACAGTATGAAGTAAAAAGCTTAACTCTCTCATTTGTTCACGGATCTTTTTTTTTTTTTTTTTGCTGTATGCGGACCTCTCACTGCTGTGGCCTCTCCCGTTGTGGAGCACAGGCTCCGGACGCGCAGGCCCAGCGGCCATGGCCCACGGGCCCAGCTGCTCCGCGGCATGTGGGATCCTCCCAGACCGGGGCACGAACCCACGTCCCCTGCATCGGCAGGCGGACTCCCAACCACTGCACCACCAGGGAAGCCCTCACGGATCTTTTATTTTGAAAACAACTATATTTCTTATAGGCCATTCCAGAAAGCTTCATTTGTGGTCACTTAAAATTTTAATAATGTATATATCTGACATTTTAGTTTGAATTTTAGTTTAGTTTGAATTTCAAATAAACAACCTCACAGTTTTTGAATTTAGTAGACTGTTGAATTTAGAAATTGATTTTAATGTTGAACAACTAGTTTGGTGCTGCAAGGGATTGAATAGGAGATGGTATGGTGTTGACTTTGATGTCTAATTTTTCTTGAGCACTAGTTTCCTCTCGATAAAGGAGTCTTAGGCAGACTGTGAACTCATCAACAGCTCTATGGACCCGTGAAAAATCTCTATACCAGTGCTGTTTAATAGAAATATAATGTGAGCCACACATGTCATTTTAAATTTCCTAATATTCACATTAATTGAAAATAAAAAGAAACAGGTCACATTAATTTTAATAATGTATTCTCTTTAGCACATTATATCCAAAATATTAGTTCAACATGCAATTAATATAAAAATTAATGAGCTACTTTACCCTTTTTTTCATACTAACAAGTTTTCAAAAATCAAGTGTGTGTTTTATACTTAGAGCACTTCGCAGTTTGCATCAGCCCCATTTCTAGTGCTCGCTAGCCACGTGTGGTAGTGGCTGTTATACTGGGCAGTGCGGCCCTGTACAGGATAGAGGTTGTCTCAGAGGGAGGAGGAAAGGGGGTGGGGTGTATTCTTAATTTTGTTCTCTCTTTCACAGTTATTGACCAATACTTGAAGTTAAAAGTTTGCTGCTTTTGGTATTCTTTTTTTTTTTTTTAATTTTAATTTATTTATTTTATCTATTTTATTTTTGGCTGCTCTGGGTCTTCGTTGCTGCATGCGGGCTTTTCTGGTTGCGGCGAGCAGGGGCCACTCTTTGTTGCAGTATGCAGGCTTCTCATTGCAGTGGCTTCTCTTGTTGTGGAGCACGGGCTCTAGGCATGTGGGCTTCAGGAGTTGTGGCACACAGGCTCAGCAGTTGTGGCTCACGGGCTCTGGAGCACAGGCTCAGTAGTTGTGGTGCACGGGTCCAGTTGCTCCGTGGCATGTGGGATCTTCCTGGACCAGGGCTCGAACCCATGTCCCCTGCATTGGCAGGTGGATTCTTAACCACTTCGCCACCAGGGAAGCCCGCTTTTGGTATTCTTAATGATGGACAGCTCTGGCTCAGTTGTATTCTTACTAACATCAGCACTTTTTTTAAAAAATCCATTTTCGGGCTTCCCTGGTGGCGCAGTGGTTGAGAGTCTACCTGCCGATGCAGGGGACACGGGTTCGTGCCCCGGTCCAGGAGGATCCCACATGCCGCGGAGCGGCTGGACCTGTGAGCCACGGCCACTAAGCCTGCGCGTCCGGAGCCTGTGCTCCGCAACGGGAGAGGCCACAATAGTGAGAGGCCCGCGTACCGCAAAAAAAAAAAAAAAAAAAAAAAAAAAAAAAAATCCATTTTCATTCCTATAAAATACAACAAAGATTAATAACAAATATTTCTGTACAAAGATGAAAATCCTGCTGAAATCGAACTCTTGGCTGGGAGGCAATGCCACCCTGTGGTAGCTCACGTGTTTATTCATCAATATATGAAAGATCAGATTCTAAGTAGAGAATGTGGCTTAGGGAGTATTAGTGTATAATACATTAAACCTGAGCACTTTTTATTCTGAATTTCAGGGTAAATAGATGTACTAGTATGTAGTAAAATTAGTATTAGGAAAACAGGGGTAAGAATTCCTGAGATGTTGGTAAGAATATCCTTTGAATGTAAATTTCTTTTTTAGGGGTCGCAGATGGTGTAGGAGGATGGAGAGACTATGGAGTTGATCCGTCTCAGTTCTCAGGGACTTTAATGCGGACATGTGAACGGTTAGTGAAAGAAGGACGGTTCGTCCCAAGTAATCCCATTGGAATCCTCACCACAAGCTACTGTGAGTTGCTGCAAAATAAAGTACCTTTGCTTGGTAAGTAGATATCCTATGTGTTTTCCTCTCTAAAGAAGCCCAGGAGATGGTTAACAACAAAACCAAGAAAATCACTTACCAGCCCAGCTCTTTTTCTGAGGCTCTTCCTATTAAGCAATTTGATGGAGAAGCTGTGGGCAACACCAGAATACATAATACTGCTTGAAATAGATACAACCACTTTGGAAAACAATTTAGAATAACAGAATAAAGTTAAACATGAGCAGATAGTATGCCCTAGTAGTTCCACTTCTGGGTCTTTACCCTAGACTAGAGAAACTCTTGCACATCTGTGTATCAAAAGATAGGTACAAGAATGTTCATACTAACATTATTTATAATAGCAGAAAACTGGGAACAACCTAAAAGCCCATTTATGGTAGAAAAACGCATTTTGAAAAGGGACGAGTTAAGGTTGCATGCAGTACTCAGGAACATGTTGAGGGAAAAGAGGACATTGCAGAATATCACCTAACAGTCTGATTCCATATATTTCCAATTCAGAAACATAAACAAGTAAAACTATATTGTTTAGGGATTCTAAAATATAAAAGAAGAAAGAAAAGCAAGTGGTTGTATAATTGGGATAGTGATTCTCTCCCAGGGAGGAAAAAAGAGGCTAGGTCCAGCATGTAAAACTCAGTTGATTACCTGTGAGGAGTTCAGGTTGCAAATTGGCTCCCCAGCTACTAGCAGTTAACATTTAGTCTGTGTAGATCCCTGTTACTCTTGTATTAGAAAATTTACGAATACCCAGTGTTTGTTTTCTGGTATGCTAATGGAGCATCCTTTGGCTAAGCTTCTACATTTGTTTGTTAAATGGTTTCTTGGGAACTTACCCAAGCCTTCTAAGCAGGCTCTCAGAAAGGGTGTTATTAAGTTTCTGCTAACTGCCAGCATCTTTCTGGTTACTAGAAGGCGTCCCTCCCAATCACCATGCACATTTAAAATCAGCCCTCAATGTTCAATGTTAATGGAGATCTCCATGTTGTAGAATTTTGCCTTCAATTTAAAACCTTTGTAAGAAGGGGTACTTTTGATCATGCTACCATCTTCTGTCTTCTCTGTGCTGTGATTAACTAGCTTGTTCTCCTAACTGAAGAGAAATCTTGTCTAGAAGTTTCAATATACTGGTTTGTCTTAATCTGCTGTTTTGGGCATGCAATCTTGAGCTTGCCTGATACGTAAAACATCCTAGATTCTATTTCATCTCTGTAAACTTGCTGTATGACTTTGGGCAAACCACTTAACCTCCGACCCCTTATTTCCTATGTCAACTGGATAAATCTTTTTTATGAAAAGCAATGACTTAAAGCTTCTTGCAATACTCAGAAACATGTTGAGGGAAAAGAGAACATTGCAGGGTGCCATCTAACAAAAGAACCTGTAGACAGGGACCAGGGGCCTGAGTCTTCTGCCAACACCACCCCACCCTGCACCCCACAGTGCATTTACTAAATTACTGTGACTTGGAATAACCTGTTAAAACCTGTAACAACTATCCTGATTTTGTACTTTGAAAGCTCTGTTTTCTGCTGCATTTCTTCCTTGTTCCTACTTTTTTCCCTATGCACCTTCATGTAACTGGGAGAGCTTAATAAAATAAATTTAAGGACATATAAGAGTTTTTCTTGCACTGAATATTATGACTACCTCTTTCTCCTAAAAGACACGTTGAAATAATCCTTCGTTACCATGTTTGACACATATACACTTCTCTCTTACCTTATCTACACATCTCTAACCTATGTGTAACTAAAACTCAAGTATATTTTGGCAAAGACAGGCTGCTGAGTTTTACTGAACCTCAGCCATAATTGCAAGTAATAATTTTATAAGATTAGGTGATCCTTTTTTAAAAATTCTGCCATGGCTTAAAAGCCTATAACATAATTCCAATATAAAGGGCAAGCTGATAGCTGTAACCACTTATTTCTTGAGAATTTCTAGCTGCTTTTAGATCTGGGTTGGCATCACAGGCTAATTGTTGACATATTATTTCCTCAGAAACCCTTAAGTGGATTTAGGTCTTATGAAGCCAACATATCTTAAGAATTTGAGGGGTTAATCCCAGTAAGGTTATCCCTTTCTTGGTTTGCTGCACAAAAGGCTTAGTGGTAGTTTACAGAACAAGGGCCAGGTGATAAAAATACTTCCATGTTAGCGTGAGGGATTTGCCCAGGGACCTGTCTGGATTGCTCAGTCGTCGGAACATTCAACACTGTTGTTCTTAGCACTCTTTTCTTCTTTGCCAGTTTGTTCCTCTCCAAACACGTAAGAATGGTGAGCTCTTCTCCCAGTATTAGGCTACCAGGGCCTGAGCCACTGTACGCATCAGTAATGTGAAGAGGCAGAGGAGTTTACACACTGTGAGCCCAGACGATTCTGTAAGGCTGAGCTTCCCTTCGTTGGTGCTGCTTTGCATATTAAAGCTCTGTCTATCGCTCACGAGGACCATTTTGATTCTAACGCAGTGGGTTACTGCCACAAGGGTAGCAAAATGATAGCCTGGATTTGTCAGTGAGTAATAATGAGTCAATGTGAGTCCTTCCTGCAGCACAATTTTCAAGGCTGTGCTACTCATCTGTCATTTTTTTGTTCTCAGTTAAATTAATCCCATCAGCTTTCAGAAGATCTTTTGTGTGGTGATTCTATTAATGACGTAAATGATTGGAGTTTTTGTGCATTGAGTTAGGAAGGAAGGGTAATTGGTGATTTTAGCTCTAATACAAGCTATGGAGTAGGTTCTCTGACAGCATGGCCAGTTAGTTACAATACCAATGTTTTTCTTTTCTTTGACAATTAATGGGTAGGGACTAGATAGCTTAGCATTAAAGTGTCAAGTTTGTACCCATGCATATACTGTAGATAACAAGGAAACAGAATTTCTGAACATTACAGTGACACAAATGCTTATATTTAAGTGTTTTTAAATTAAGTTACACATTTTCACTAAGGAAAAATTAATAACAAAAATTAAATTACCTATAATCCACTAAGAAAACTTAATTTTTTAGTGATTATACTCCCTGACTTTTTTTCTTTGCCCATAGAATAATAACAACAGGAATTGAATCTACTGTGTGCTCACAATAGCTCCAGTGAGGTAGATTTGTAGGCATTTTTGTTCCTCATTTTGTTAGGAAGAAACTGAGGCCTAGAGAGAATAAGTGGTTTGCCCACGGTCATGTCATGTGGCTAGAAAATCATAGAGCACTGGGATTTAACACAGCTGGTTCCACAGCCTGTTTATTTTGTTTCTTTTTGCCTTTTAATTATCATTTTAGCAGGTTAGCCTTTGCCTACATATTGTGCTTTTTTAAAAAAAAGAATTACAGGGCTTCCCTTGTGGCGCAATGGTTGAGAGTCCGCCTGCCGATGCAGGGGACGCGGGTTCATGCCCCGGTCCTGGAAGATCCCACATGCCGTGGAGCGGCTAGGCCCGTGAGCCATGGCCGCTGAGCCTGCGTGTCCGGAGCCTGTGCTCCGCAACGGGAGAGGCCACAACAGTGAGAGGCCCGCGTATCGCAAAAAAAAAAAAAGAATTACAGTAAATTTCACTATTTTTTTTAAAATAAATTTATTTATTTATTTTTGGCTGCATTGGGTCTTCGTTGCTGCACGCAGGCTTTCTCTAGTTGCGGTGAGCAGGAGCTACTCTTCATTGCAGTGCATGGGCTTCTCATTGCAGTGGCTTCTCTTGTTGCGGAGCACAGGCTCTAGGCACGCAGGCTTCAGTAGTTACAGCATGCGGACTCAGTAGTTGTGGCTCACAGGCTCTAGAGCACAGGCTCAGTAGTTGTGGTGCACGGGCTTAGTTGCCCCGCAGCATGTGGGATCTTCCCGGATCAGGGATTGAACCTGTGTCCCCTGCATTGGCAGGCAGATTCTCAACCACTGCGCCACCAGGGAAGCCCAGAATTTCATTATTTTTGATGTACAGTTCTTTATATTTGCTATCACTTTCTTTTAAGGAAACTTCAATACTAGCTTATAGTCACTTGTTTCACTTAAACTATCTTTCATTTTCAGATATATTTTTCTCACACAATTTTAGTGGCTATCAAGTAGCTAACACTTATTATGTGTTGTAAGTGTTTGACATGATTTAACTAATTTTTTCCTTACAAACAACTCTGTGAGGTAGTTACTGTTACCCCTATTTTTATAGATGAACAAACTGAGGCACAGACAGGTTACATAATTTGCCCCAGGTCACACAGCTAGTAAGTGGCAGAGCTAGCATTCAGATTCAGGCAGGCTGACGACAGAGTCTGTACTCCTAAGTATTATGTGATAGTGCATAGCTTTCCATTGTATGGATGAACTGTAAAATAATCAATCCCTTAATTTTATTTTATTTTATTTATTTATTTTTTTTTTTGCGGTGTGCAGGCCTCTCACTGTTGTGGCCTCTCCCGTTGTGGAGCACAGGCTCCGGACGCGCAGGCTCAGCAGCCATGGCTCATGGGCCCAGCCGCTCCGCGGCATGTGGAATCTTCCCAGACCGGGGCACGAACCCATGTCCCCTGCATCGGCAGGCGGACTCTCAACCACTGCGCCACCAAGGAAACCCAATTTTATTTTTTTTAATTTATTTATTTAATTTATTTATTTTTGGCTGCATTGGGTCTTCGTTGCTGCGCACGGGCTTTCTCTAGTTGCAGTGAGCGGGGGGCTACTCTTCGTTGTGGTGCGTGGGCTTTTCTTGTTGTGGAGCATGGGCTCTAGGCACGTGGGTTTCAGTAGTTGTGGCAGGCAGGCTCAGTAATTGTGGCTCATGGGCTCTAGAGCGCAGGCTCAGTAGTTGTAGCGCACAGGCTTAGTTGCTCCGCGGCATGTGGGATCTTCCCGGACCAGGGCTTGAACCCGTGTCCCCTGAATTGGCAGGCGGATTCTAACCACTCTGACAACAGGGAAGTCCCCAGTCCCTTAATTTTAGATGTTGAGGTTGTTACCAGTTCTTTGTGATCTTATGCAGTGTTTTTGTACTTAAGTCTTGTTTGCATCTCTTATTATTTTCTTATGATAAATCCTCACAGTAGAATTGCTAGATCAAAGGATATGCACATATTTCAGGGCAGTATTGTCCTTTAGAAAGGTTATTTAGTTCTACTCTCTTACCACTGTGAAATGAGAGTGACCATGTTTCCTACACTAGTGCAGTGATCATTTTTTAGAAATATATTTATAGACCATTTACATTTATTTCTTGGTGAACTGCTCATTTTTCTATTTTGCCATTTTTCTGTAGGTGTAGGTTGAAATTTTAGCACTTGAAAGCACTTTCACTAATTGTACTGTCAGCCTCAGTCTGGGGAGGGTTATGTGAGCTGTGTGCTGCAAAGGTACACAGAAGCTTCTGCTTGGAATGTGGTCTCTTCTCTCTGAACAGGTAGTCTCTGTAAAGTGAACAGGTTGATTCCACAAGCTTCCTGGGAAAATTGGTCTTGTTACTTCATAGTGAGTCAGTCTGCAGTAAAAGTGCTTCATGACCTCAGCAGATGGAAATTCTGTTTAAAATTGTAGTTATGTGCCTTTTCTTAAATGTTAGTGAATTTCACAGAGAAGGCTTTCTGCCTGTGACTAATGAGAAATGTCATGGAAACGTAACATGCTCCTTCTGGCATTTTAAGTATTAAAACTTAATATCTCAACAACATCCTTTTGAGCATTTGACATAGATTATAGCACTATTGAAATAATGTGGTTAAATACCAGCCATTTTTATTGTTTCCTGTCTCTGCAAGTGGAAGAATCCAAATCATCAGTGGCACGCTTAACTATGCATAGTATAAATCCCGTTTTCTTTCCCCGTCATGTTGATCCTGATCAGGTTACTAGGGACATTGATATGGAGCCATAACTAAGAAAGGTCCTGTTTAGGCAAAGGAGATTCAAATTATGGCATGTTGCTCTTTGGGGTGATATGACAAAAATGTGTATGCAGAGACAGCCTAGAAAGAGAAAATAAATGGAGATCATTTTTGTTTCTAGGTAGCAGTACTGCCTGCATCGTGGTGCTGGACAGAACTAGCCACCGCTTGCACACAGCAAACCTGGGCGACTCAGGCTTTCTGGTTGTCAGAGGTGGTGAAGTTGTGCACCGATCAGATGAACAGCAGCATTACTTCAACACTCCGTTCCAGCTCTCAATCGCACCCCCCGAAGCCGAGGGAGTCGTCTTGAGTGACAGGTAACCTCCCCTTTCTCACCAACAGGTTCCTTCCCATTCCCCTTAACTACAGTGTTGGAGATAGGCATTTTCCATTCTCATGTGAGAAAAGAAGGCACCTTTTAGTCTGACAAGGACCTTTTAGTCTGACATCGAAAGATACTGTGCTTGAACTTGATATTTCAGCCAAGTTGAATTCTGATAAACACCTGATAATTTGACCAGACTATGAAAATACTATTTCAGGCTTATAGAATATCAGTTTTTCATACCGAGACCACATGGTACATACAGTTGTATTTGTTAAATTGTGTTGGAGAAATGAGTCATTGTTTGTCTGTGCCATTGCCTATACAAGATTTTGCATACATTATTAGGGAAGAATGCAAACAGACATCTGCTTTATTTATCAGAATAACTTCCTGATTCTCGGGGCCTCCTATAATATGCATCAAATAGAACTTGCAGTCCCTACAAAACTTGTCAGGCGAAGTTAACTTTCAGGAAATGGACTCGGAGGTGGTCTGATGGTGCTCTTGACGTGTTCTGTTCTTTTTTTCTTCTGACACCTTCTCTCAGTTCATTTTTAAATTGTCAAGAACTTTCCAGGAAAATCAGTACTTTTTTGAATCAACTTTCACAGTTTTATCTTTTCTAAGATCAGAGTACAGAGTAACACTAAAACAGTCTCAGACTTCACTGCCTTTAACAGCCTTATAGGGCTTGACACAAACATTGTTGGCAATTCATAAATGTGGTTAAATGGGTAATGAACCTTTTGTAAAAGTAGAAGCATTCTAGCAAGTGCTTATTGTCTCTACTTAATAGTTCTTATTGGGCCAAATCTTAAGTCCAGACTAAGATAAAATGATGATTACTGCCATCTTTTAAACTGGAATGAGCATACTGTATAATTAAGTACTCAGTATTGCCCATCTGAAGTCTATTGCTGACTCCTAGAGAGAGGGAAGCAGTTTTTTACTTTCAGATTAAGGCAGATTACCATAATTGGAAGAAAATTTGATTATAGGCCCTTCTTCAGTTGGCTATAATGCACATCAATATTAGCCCTGTTGGAGTGGGGAGAACTCAGAACCCCAAGGCCTTCGTAGATGTCAAGTTCAGCTAACAGTTTTTGGAGAACAGTGCTTTAATTTCCCTTTACTTGATCCTTGTTGTTTTGGCTTCTGAGTGCTAGAGCGGCCCTGCTGTACCTCACACGCTATCTTTGGGACAATGTGGTCAGGACAGCACTTGGCCTGGCCTGACAGTGAGGTGGAGGTTGCTTCCCCTGGAGCCCAGAGGCAGCATGCTAGCATGTGATTTCAGCTCGTGTTTCGGTGTAGTCAAAAGTTTCCAGCAGCACAGTATGTTCAATCAAAATGGGCAAAACTGCAGCTGGCAGAACACCAAGCTCATGGGTGGGAGTGTTGGGAGAAGAGGACGATCTGTCCAATGGCAGCGAGTCTCTCACAGACAGAATAGCAAAGGACACTCCTGGGGAAAGAAAAACCTCAGCATAAAATAGAACTTCCTTGCCAACCTGGTCATTAATCTAAACTTCTAGAATCTGATTAGTTTCCAAAGACTGAGCAAATGTGAAATGTCTTGTATTGTTTCTCTTTATTCCATAGAAGAAATCGACCTGGTTTCTACCAGTTTTACAGTCTTTTTGAATTTTTCTTATTTTTTGGTCTTTTTTGTTTCCCAGCTGCATGTTATCTCCTTAGTTATTAGTCCCTCTTATCCATAAAATATTATTTTAAGCTTAACTTACAGATTTCCTTTAGTAGCTGTTCTTACAAAATGTTTACTGTATAACTGTGTAAGCGAAAGCTAATTTGTTCCTTGCCAAAAGCCCATCATAGAACTTCTAGATGTGCTGCTGCTTTCCTCAGTCAAGAGAAGATGAACTAGAAATATCCTCAGTGTGCTTTGCGTAAATCCCCAGCAGGCATGGGTGGGCTGTTTGTTTTTATGTCTTCTCTTTGCAAATTTTATAACATGTCACTTACACAAGTTTTTTCTTGTTTTTAATCAAGCTTAGGGTGCTTTGGTTCTGGCCCCTCCATTCTGGGTCAGTGTATGAATTTTTTCCTGGCTCTTGTTCCCTAATTACAAGTGAAGGTAGATTATCAGATATCTCACCTTTCCCTCACCTTGGAGGCTTGGAAGCAGTGGAGCTGGCCTTTGGAAATGGCTGAGAACCAGCCTCTGAGGGAACCATTAACTCTTTGAATATATTTTCTCTTCTCCCCACCTGTGGTTCCCCCCACCCCCCGTTCTTATATCTGTTTTCTTATATCTTTTTAAAAGTTTGACACAAAAAGATGTAGTGAAAAATCAAGCTTCTGTCCCTACCCCATCCACACATTCTGTCCTCAGAGGCAGCCACTGCCAGATTTATTCTCTGCATATAGAAGCATCTCTCTCTCTCTCACACACACACACACACACACACACACACAGAGTACCTTCTTCTCTTCATTAACAATATAGTAATGAGTTTTTCCCCAATTTGGAGGGTCAGTTACTTTGTTTCTTCCATTCATTAGATATTACTTGAAGACCTACTGTGTGCCAGGCACACTAATAAATAAGTAACCTGTACATGATGAGCACTTTGTAAGCCCTGGGAGACACACAGTCCTTACTCTACCAGAGTAAGTATGACTTAGTAATCCTAATTTGGTATTACTAGTAATATACTAGTAATTACTAGTATTATAGTAAGAAATACCATTGCAGGTATTTCATATGAGTTAATTCTTATAGGATTTGCATGCTCTCCTCCATAGTGCTCAGTTATTCCACTATAACACAGCCTCCTGAGAGCCAAATTCAAGCCTGCAGGGAAACTGATGAGTGGAAAGTGAATAAGAGAGGATGGAATTTGGCTCTAAAGAGTTAGGAAACAAAGACTCATTTCCACCAGGATTTTAGAGGCATTTTAGTGTCTGACTCAGAAAAGAACCCTTCCGTGTTTTAAACCATGTGCGACTAATCATCAAACTCAGTTTTACTTGATAGTTTTAGTTAAGCTTTTGAAATATTTATATCAGAGTTTTCAGTTAATTTCTTTCAAGGTTAGAAATTTCAGAATGCTGGTTTTTATTATTGACTGCTACTATGTATTAAGTTTTCCTTAAAGCCTCATTACATTGTAGCATCATTCCCATTGGAAACTTTTAACAGTTATCTCTAAAGGGCTCTGTTAACTTTGTCCCTATGCTGTCCTTGTCACAGCCCGGATGCCGCTGATAGCACATCTTTTGATGTCCAGTTAGGAGACATTATCCTGACGGCGACAGATGGACTCTTTGACAACATGCCTGATTATATGATCCTTCAGGAGCTAAAAAAGTTAAAGGTAATTAACTAAAAGGTTGGCCTTTGGAAACAGTGACCCTCTCTGGGCAGCTGAGTTTTATTAATTCAATTGCATTATCTCTTTTTGTAGTTTTGGAAAGGACTATTTTGTGAATTTAGGAAAATAAAAATGGTTCTAATCTTTCAAACAATGGTAGATGGAAATATTCACAGTTGGAGAACTTGAGGGGAAAAGAGGCTTCTCATCCAAGCCTTTATTTAGTAGGGTGGTAAAGGTAGGAAAAGTGCAGATGGGCGATTTCTTGTTTGTGTTTTTAATGGTATTTTAATTGTATTTAATGGTGTTAGTTGCTGGTTGTCTTTTTCACTTTTTATTCTCCTAGCAAACTCAGCAGGTGTTCAGGCTGGGAAAGATAGGAAATCATCATACCAGAGCCAGCCAAGGCAGCAGCCAAGGGCAGCAGGCAGCTAGGGGCCTTGATGTGATCTGAGCTGTCATCAGTAACGAAACTGTTCAGATTTGGCCCATACAGAGAGTGGAAGGAAGTGAAAACCAGTCTGCATATTCTCCTGGCTTTGTAAAGTACTGACTCTGGGGAAAATTAGTCTTTTCTCATGTTTTTACCACTAACCACTATGACTTTGAGTAAGTTTCTAAACTTTTTAAGCAATATTTTCCTCACCTGTAAAATGGTGGAGTGGTACAAAAGGCCTGTTTTATAGGGTTTTGGTAAGGATATACCAAGACCGTGCATTAGAAACCCTTAGCACCACGCCTTGTCTGTGGGGCCTAGTAAAGGTCAGGCACTTACACGTGCTGGCACTGTGCTCTGTGTGGTAACAGAATGACAAGCAGAAATGACACATTCCCTGCCCTTATGGAGCTTACATTCTAGTGGAGGAAGACAGATAATACAGAGAAAGAAAGAATAGCTATAATGGTGGTGGTAAATAAGAAGAAGAAAAATAAAGTAAGGTGAAGGAATACAGAATAGAGAGGGATTTTCAGTAGGGCAACTGGCAGCCCTTACTTGGAGAGCACACTGTGCTTGGCCAGGGGTGCGTTCCCAAGCAAGGAAACTTTTGAGGTCATCCCGAAGTGCTATCAAAATCCGCCCTTTCAACCCCATCCCATTTTAGCAAGAATGCCTTAAGAATTTCAACTGAGAAAAAAAACCCAAATATGAAAATTCAAGGGACTTCCCTGATGGTCCAGTGGTTAAGACTCCACGCTTCCACTGCATGGGGTGTGGGTTTGATCCCTGGTCAGGGAACTGAGATCCCACATGCCACATGGCGCGGCCAAAAAAAAAAAGAAAGAAAATTCAAACTTCAGGACCCAAGTCCATGCAAAGGACTTTCTAATTGACATCTTATGCAGGCAGCACTGGTGATCTCATTCATTTTAGTCGAGGTATAATGTTTCATTGTCTTCTCTAACTGGAATAAAACTTAAATGGTGGAAACTATGATTAGATAAATGTTATTGTCTTAAAAAGTGATGCTTGCAAGTGATGTTTACTGTGTGCAGAAATCATGTGAGGCATTCTGGTAAAAATAACTCCCTCTTGTTTTCATATTAGAATTCAAATTATGAGAGTATACAACAGACGGCAAGAAGCATTGCTGAGCAAGCTCATGAGCTGGCCTATGACCCAAATTATATGTCACCTTTTGCACAGTTTGCATGTGACAATGGATTGAATGTGAGAGGTAAGCATTCTTTAGGAAGGTCACAGGGACTAACTGGGGACATAGAGGATGGGAGCATTCTGGGCTGTGGGTGAGGCAAACTACAGCACTGGGGTGAGACTGCTGAGGTACCCTCTCCCAGCTGTGAGCCTTTGGGAGCAAGGTCAGCAGGCTCTAACACTGAAGGACAGAGCAAGTGCATGTCATCATGTGTTCCCCACAGAGGTGCCCTTCAGAACTGAATTTAATTGGCTGCAGAGGCAGGTGGAACCTGAAGCCCTTTATTGCTGCCACTGCACTGCTTGGACCTGAGCCCCAAAAGCCTCCGAGCTCTGCCTGGAGGGCCTGGACATTCCTAACAGTTTAAACATTCTGTCCTTCACGAGTCTGACATTTCACTTCTCCCTTCCTCTGGCTTTGTGGGACTCATTGACAGTCTTTGCCTGCCAAATTGCCATGGCAGGTTTTGAAGATGGAAGTAATGTTAGACTGTCCTTGCCTAAAGAGTCTTCCTATCTACTGAGCGATATGTAGCTTTGGAAGCAGGCCAAGTAGCTCAGTCTTGGAGCTCAGATGACATGTTGGTGCTAGCATATCAGAACTAGTAGAGTTGGTCAGTTTCTTGCTGGTATAATCTTATGATATGTAAAGCATTTCTTAGCTGTCGAGGAAATATTCAAATAGAAAAAAGCACATGCCATAGCTGATTGCCAGATTAGAATACAAGACTATTACTAGTTTCAAAACATTGGATATGTTTGTCCAAATTAGGATTGTGGGTATAACATGTAACTTTTTTGTCAGGCAGAATTAATCTCAGCCACATTTTGTCGTTATTGTGATCGCTATAAACAGAGGATATGGTGGTGGCCATTTTAACAGAGCTGTTGTAAAGGAGCAGGGAAGGTTTTTTTTTTTAAAGCTTCAGTTAAATTACATGTAATTTCTTGGTGCATTTTAACTATTTATCAACTGGTTTTTTTCCTTTTTTCTGCCAGAGTATATTGACAAACCAAACCTGCCTGAAATGCCAGTATTTGCTTCCTAGTATTTATTTATTTAGGCTTACATTTTTTATTGACTTTTCCTTTTAAAATATATAAATACGTTTTCATTTTCATTTTAGGTGGAAAGCCAGATGACATCACTGTCCTTCTCTCAATAGTGGCTGAGTATACAGACTGACTCACCTAGGTGTCAACTCCTGCCTCTCCTTTCATCATCCCAAATTCTCCCCTACCGTGTGTGCTGATCCTGCTGGCAGGACCATGTTTCTTTGCTACTGATCTCAGTGGCCAGTGATGTAAGCCTTTTGCCCGTCTTTTTGAGACCCCATTGAGATCTTTGTTGAGAACCACTACTGTCATTCACTAGCTCATATCTGCCAGCAACATTTGAAGAGAATCAAGATTTGAAGATTGGCCTTCACTTCACATTGTCCTTTCCATGATGGGATGGAGGTTTTCAAAGCCAAAATGTCTATTACTTTTCAAAAACGGTTGAAGTATTGAAAATGAGTAATATTGGTAAAGTGAATTCAAAATTAGAATGTTAAAGGGATTTTAAAAGTCTAACACAAATTGTATGTTATGGTACATCTACTAGAAACATACGTTGTTCATCAAAAGATATGTTACACGTGTACTATACAGTCTGTGTTATGATTGGGTGTGGCTTTATGTTTTCATTATAAACTCCTCTATTTTTCAGGGGCTTATAATCTTGCTCTAAAACATTGTTCTGGATTACAAAATCTTGATCCAGGGGGCTTTTTTTTGGTTACAAGTTGGAAGAAAAATTCAGTTTAGTTCTATATGTGCAAATGTTTCATGGTTTTTAAAAGATGATTAATTGTGCTCCTGTGATGAAAGTTTCAGCAGTTTATTGATTACTGCATATCACAGGCTGGTGGCCTGATCTGCAGAGGGGTTTGGGGAGACTCCTTACCAAAAATTTTTAATGGAAATATTATTCAAGGTTATAAAATTCCTCAAAGCCTACAAATTTAATGTTACAGCTGAAATTCCTCCCAGCTGTCTGATATGATGCCCCCGTGTGGGAGCTTTAGGCCCACAGGCCTGATGGGTTGAGAATGGAACAGCTCTAACTTTGAATTTTGTTGGCCTTTGATGGTCACGCTATACCCCTTGTCTCACTCTTAGACCTGTTGTTAGTAGCCTTGCTTTCTATAGAGCATGTACCAAATTCAGGGAGTCCATGTGGAAAGAACACTGTGGGCAGCGGCACAAGAGTCCACGAGGAAAACTCCTAGTGATGATATGACATTTGCATTTGCCCTACACAGAAATTTAGGGGTTTCTGAATCAAGCTTAATGTTTACAGTTTCCGAATAGCCATCTTGCAGTGTATAGTTTCCTTATAAAATTACCCCACATTCAGTTTTTCCATTATCTGCAAACTCAAACTTATTTTTAAGGTTTGTGTACAAGTCGACTGCTGTAAAGATATATATTTTTGGGTCAGTTTTTTTCCTTCATTAACTTCGTGGTAGAAAAATATATATACTTAGAAATCCTTAAATTAAAGCCATGTTTTATATATGTCAGGTAACATTGGTGTATAGATGAGAATGCAATTAAACCTAATGAGAATCTACTTGAGAATATAGAAAGTCTCTTTCTCTAAAGGAGATACTTACTCCCTGGTTTATTGCATTAAAACTTATGTTTGAGGTTACCTCAACTTGTTTTAAAAGATTTTGTTTTGTGAATTTGTACTGTATATTTGAGTAACTGTCAAGCTTTTGTTTTATTTAAAATTGTTTAACATGTACCATGTACATGTCATTACTATATTTCAATGCATCATGCTTGTAACAGGCATTTCATTTATAATAAGAATGAGTTATTCATTTGTAAGCCGTTCAGTAATTTATCTACTATTCCTAAATTGGCATAATGTTAGATATCTATTTTGAATCACCTTTAATTACATGTCAGAATGCCTTAACTACCCTAACTTGACAAAACAGAATTCTTTGGTAGCGGAGATGGGGGGTGGGGTGGGGGGTGGAGAGAGACTCTGTTTAAATAATGAGACTCCATCGTGCTGTGATAAAACACAGAAGCGTGAGTGGCAAGTGGCGGGGTATTTATTTTGCACAAACTGTTTGCAGTCTCTGTGTATTTAAAAAGTAAAGAAAGTTGCATCCAGAAGGGTTTTGTTGGAAGGAATACATTTACACTTGGGCTGACAACTTCAGTTCTTTTGTTGGGTTTTTAATTATTTCTGGTCAGAGGTATAGAGCCTTATGATCTGGATATATTTTGTATTAATTTTCCAATGCATACATTTAATTCCTGGTAAGAGCAGTGCTGGTCACGTCACTGGCTTTCTCTGCACTCATCTAAACCCATCAAACACAATCTTTTTTTTTTTGCGGTACACGGGCCTCTCACTGTTGTGTCCTCTCCCGTTGCGGAGCACAGGCTACGGACGCGCAGGCTCAGTGGCCATGGCTCACGGGCCCAGCTGCTCCGCGGCATGTGGGATCCTCCTGGACCGGGGCACGAACCCGTGTGCCCTGCATCGGCAGGCGGACTCTCAACCACTGCGCCACCAGGGAAGCCCCAAACACAATCTTCATAAAGGTAGATTGATGGTTTTTTACACAACTCATTTAATCAACTTACTCTTTTTTGAGAAATGAGCGTTAGAAATTGACAATGTGTTTGTTCCAGGGATGTTGAAAATAGTGGGACAAGAATTGAGTTTCACAGGGGAACTAGTGACTTTAGACCTGGCCTGTAGATTTGGGACACAAAATATTTTCTTTTTTTCCCCTGCCCTTTTTGTGTTATGCACTTAATTTTATGACTGCGGGGGTCTGTTGGAGTGCTGCTTAACAAGTAACTCTCCTTCCACTGTCAGTGGTCAGAGGCTGTGTAGTACCCATACTGGAATTTTCCATGTCACAGGACCCAAGTCTTTGTGGGGTGTGCCTGAGATATACCACTTGGTGGGTCTAATTCTGAACTTGATGTGTTAATTGTATTTTAAATCAAGCAGTATAAACACACATATTGATACATTTGCCTCACGTAGTGGACTTTTATAACAAAAGAGAATTTGGATTTCTAATTTACAAATGGCAAATTATTTATCCCTCTCTGGATGCACCAAAGACCAGTAAAGTTTATAGCTTTTCCATCTATATTTATAAAGCAATACTGTATTATAAAAATCAATATTTTTATCACATGCTTGAAATTTTTATTTTGTTCTGTTTTAAAGTGTGCACTCTAAACATATCAGAACCTTATTTCTTCCTGTGAACTTAAGCTGCCTGCGCACAAAAAAGAATTCACTGAATGGATACGCAATAGAGTCCATAGGCTCCTAAAAACTGAAAGAAGAAATGAGGTGGGGAAAACAAGTTACTTGTCCTGAATTACTGTACTGGCTTGACATGGTTGATGGGTACTAAATCACAAAAGAATCCATTCCAGGTGTGCATGTCTGGGAGTTGGGCTGTAACTAGATTAGAAACTAGATTTCGAGCTTTGCATGATGGGCGAGTATCTTATCACATCGGTTGCATTCGTTCTGGATAGAATAGTAGCCTTCAGTACCGCCTTCAGTACCACCAACATACCACATCATGTAACAAGGCAGTAATTGTGGGAATTCACTGAGTCAGTTTTGAGCGTTTTGGAGATTGTAAACAAGATTGGCTAGAACTGTAAATGTTTGTACTTCTGATTAAGTTCATGGTTCGTTGTCACCTTATACCAGCTATCTTTGGTAGAAGCTACAGCATCCAATTTTCCTGGAAACTCACATTTTTGCATTTAACAAATTTTACAACATCAAAAAACCAAAATCTGCTTATAAAACAAAATGTGAAACAGAAAACATTTGGATTCTATTGTTTAAAAAAATTAAATTCTTTGCAAAATTGAACTTCAACTAAAAATCGACAGTGTCCATGTCAAAATTTTAACTGTAAGCAGGTAGTTTGTGGCAAAGATGGCTAAATAATGAAGCAAGTCTGAATTTGTGTATACTAATGAGCTGCTTTTTTCTGTTGAGACTATCATTATTTGTCTTACCCAAGAGGCAATGACCTGAATTGGATGTCTGAAGTATAACTTATGCAGGAATAGTTCTGTAAATACATTTAAATAAACTGTAAAGATATTTAATAAATATAGTATTTATACTAATCTGTGTACTCCTTTTAATTTGAGTGGTAACAAAATAAGACACTGGCCCTTGACATTGATTTTGTTGGTCCCTATCAGGTCCTCATTTCTAAGCCTCTTAGTCTAGCAGTGACTCCATGCTTTGTAGCTATCATTTCTGTCTTTTACTAGTTTATTCACTAAGGCTCTTTTTCACCAGCTCATTTACTACATCAGTTTAGCTTCCTCAAAAATTCATCAAACTGGATTAATAATTGAATGTAACATATAGATGGTTTCCCAGCTGAGAAGGCTTTTGCATCTTCTAAATGGTATGTGAAGTCAAACAAAAATCTGGTGTCATTTAAATTTAGCATTCTGTATCCAAATTCTAAAATCCAAACTATATACAATTTGACAGTGTAACTATCTTTTACAGACCAGTGCTGCATCTAGGTGATTACTGATGATGATGATGATGCCTTCACAGCCTAAACTGCCCTGGCCCATTTCAGTGAGCGAACAAGAAACTTCATCCTCAGCAAGGAGACCTACAGTTACTCTCGGGTATAAATGTTCTCCGTGTAGTCATCTTCATTTATTAGGAATATGTGAAATTCAGTGTTAGTCATCAGTGTAAGCAAAAAATACATAAATCTTTAGCCTACAATGTGAAATTATGTGGACATTGCCAGTTTCCAAAAAAAGCTTGATGAAAGCCCAGTTTCATTCACTGAGGAACATTTTGGGATGAACTTGAGTTTTTATTAGGTTATTGTGGGTAGCTATGACTCATTACCAAGCTACAAGAGCCAAACTCATTCTGGTTTTAGTTTGAACTCTGTTCACAGTTCTAAAGTTTACTAATCCACTCAGCCACCTTTGTCTTATTATTAATTCCTCACAAAATCTAAAGCACAATTGCTTGCCAGTTAACATTTCCTTATGATTTGATGGTTTCACAGGCTTAACAATTAAGGTGTTACAAAAGTCTAGTTTGTCAGGTTATAACTGACTCTAAACAGGTTTGGGAGAGGGAGAGGCACACATCATAAGATGTTATATAACAATATTTCTGTGCCAGATTTTTTATTCTGTGCAGGTAAGAAGCTAATTCTTAAAGAGGCAAAGAACAGAGACATGCATCTTCCACCTCATTCCCCTCCAAACCCAGGCTTTCTTGGCAGTGGAGGCTGTTGTTCTATATCAGATAATATAGAAATAATTTTTTGGCATCACTTCTTTTCTGCATCACACTGCAAAATTTTAAAGTCATATTTTTTTACTTAAAATCTTAACAAAATATAGCAAGCAATAGACCAAAAATGTTATGGCATTACATGCATAACTTTTTACTATGTCTGAAAGCACCAAAACTCAAATGTTTGCAATCAAACACAGAAGATACCTGAACTCTACAAGCCATATTGATGCACTCAAAATGGCTGCTAAAGAAAGGTTAAATACCTTTATAAAACTGGTAAAGAAAATGCTAAAAACTCTAGTGTGAATGTGCACTGAATTGAAGAATTCTTTTTTATTTTTTTAAATTTTATTTATTTGGCTGCGTTGGGTCTTCATTGCTCCACGCGTGCTTTCTCTAGTTGTGGTGAGCAGGGGCTACTCTTCGTTGCGGTGCCCGGGCTTCTCATTGCGGTGGCTTCTGTTGTTGTGGAGCATGGGCTCTAGGCATGCGGGCTTCAGTAGTTGTGACTCATGGGCTCTAGAGTGCAGGCTCAGTAGTTGCGGCACACGGGCTTAGTTGCTCCGCAGCATGTGGGATCTTCCCGGACCAGGGCTTGAACCCGTGTCCCCTGCATTGGCAGGCGGACTCAACCACTGCACTACCAGGGAATTCCCTGAATTGAAGAATTCTAATGAGCTTTTTCCCTGCACAGAAAACTTCTCCCTCCCAAGAAGCATAATGGATTTAAAGCAAATTACATTTACTTGAAAAGCAGCTATTTCTAGATATGGTTGTTGTATAAGAAGATGTTTAGAAAACCAGCAGCCCATTATCCATTTCAAGGAAGTCCAAGACAATATCTTCATAGGCTTAAGTGTGAAAATGAGTTTGAGGTGCAAGTGAGCCAGTAAATGGGTGGGGGGCTAGCTCAGCCATCATTAAGTGTTAGAATGTAGAAAAACTGCCATTATTCACGTCCTCTTCACTGTCACTTGCAGTTGCCAGACTGTGGAAAGGGTGGTTGAAGTGTTCTCGTTGGTCAGAAGAAACTGCTCCAAAGAACATGCAAGAAAACTGGAGGGGAAAAAAGTAACTGTACTGTTTATTCAAAGCAAGTTAGTGCTCATCAAATACCCCTTTTCAGAAACTCAGCCAAGGTGGTCTCCCTAACTTTAATAGTGATGGTTCATGAAATACCCAGAACCTTCTTGAGTGACCCAAAACATCCTAAAATAAAACCCTTCCCTGGACTCCAAAGGCACACAGTGTGGGATCAGTGGTCTGCTTCTGACTACCTTGCCTGAGCCATTGAAACTAACACCAGGGACTTCCCTGGTGGTCCAGTGGCTAGGACTCCGCACTCCCAGTGTAGGAGGCCCAGGTTCAATCCCTGGTCGGGGAACTGGGTCCCACATGCGGCAAATGCAACTAAAGATCCCACATGCCGCAACAAAGATCCCGCGACCCACAACTAAGACCCGGCGCAGCCAAATTAGTTAATTAATTAATTTTAAAAAGAAAGAAAAAAAGAAAGAAACTAACACTAAGGCTGTGGGAGACAGAGATAAAGGGAGACACTGTAGGCCATCCTGCTCGACTCCATCCATCTTCTCTCCTTCCCCTCCTGCTGCGACAGAAGCAGCTACTCCTGACTAGAGCCAGTCCTTCTCTCCCTGTCTCTGACTCCCAGCCCCTCCCATGCCTCTCCTCTACTGGATAAAAATGTCAGCATTTTAAAATAATTAAATGTCTCTCATTAAAATATATAAATAGCCTCATTCCCTTCCTCCCTCCATCCTTACCTCTGCTGTAGAGTTGTCTACACTTGCTTTCTCCCTTTTCTCATTCTCCTATTCTTCCATCCTATCTAAAAAAGCTCCTGACCCTCACACGGAAGCACTTCTCAAGATGGTCACCAAAAATTGCCAGATCCTTAAGCCAATTACCATTTTCAGTCTCCATCCCACTTGATAGTCACTCGGACACTTTCTTCTCAAACCTTCCTCATGCTGCATTCTCCTGGTTGCTCTTAGACTTTTTAGCTGGCTTACCCTCTTCTACCCAGCCTTTGAATCAGGGTTTCTCAGCCTTAACACTACTGACATTTGAGGCCTGATGCTGCTTTGTTGTGAGGGCTGTCCTGCTCGTGGGAGGATGTTGAGCAGCATCCCTCGCCTCTGCCCACTAGATGCCAGTAGCACCCTCCTTCCTGAACTGTGACATCCAGAATTGTCTCCAGACACTGCCCAACGTCCCCTGGCCCTGGTTAAGAACCACTGCTTTAAATGATGGCAGTACTCTCCCCTGCACCCTCTCCCTAGGAACTTTCATTCACACTGCTGGCAGAAATTACTATGTATGTATATGTCAGGGAGTCTCACAGAATTTGAACTTCATATATCCTACTACCTACTTGATTTCTGCCACTAAACATGTCCAAAATAGAATTCATGACCTTAGTGAGCATTGAACCTGTTGCTCCAAACCTTGATACCTCCTTTTCCCTTAAGCCCCGTAACCAATCCATCACAGAGTCCCGCTGCTTCTACCTCCTCAATTAGCTGTCTACTTTGGCCACTTCTCTCCATTGCTACTGAATCACCATCTCTCAGATGCCACAACTGAACTTCCATTCTTGCCTCACTGCATCCCATTCTGCACATAGTAGCTGCAACTAAGGTTATCTTTCAAAAATTCAACTCTGGCAGCCCTCCCTGTTAAAATCCTTCAAATACTTTAAATGCCACAGTACTTTATATGGCCGTTTACATGGCTGTTTACATCTGGCATGAATCGGCACTCACCAATTACTCTAGTTTCATTCACCCTGTGCCATTGTTTCACCCTGCCTATCTGCCTGCTAACCACACTGGTCATCCTCCAGTTCCTTAAAACCAGCACGCTCCCTCCATCACAGGGGCTTTTGCACATGCCACACATCCACTCAACTCCCCCCACTACCTCATCCTTTCCAGTTCAGCTCAAACACCAATTTCAAAGAAGACTTTCTGACCTCCTAGATTAGGTCAGTTCATACCTTAAATCCTCTCAAAGCACCTTAAACTTTTCCTTTATTGAACTTACCACAGGTTTTAAAAAATTATCAAATATTTAGTCATGTGACTATTTGTTTAATGTCTATCTCTCCCCGAGTCTATAATCAAGTTTAGGAACCTTTCTTGTTTATTTTGCATACCATTGTATACCCCACATCTACAACACAAGGCCCTCAACAAATACCTGTGGGAGTTGCATGGTAGGTAACAAGAATGAATAAATGAATGATTCCTGTTCTTGGCTCATCCTCACACATCAGAAGGTGAAGATGCCCTCTGCATGGGGCAGTTCTGACAGCAGCTGTTGAACCCTTGCTCCAGATGAAACACCCCAAATTAGCTGTGATATAGCCTGTGGTAGGCAGAATGATGGCCTGCCCGCACCCCCAAAGATGTCCATGTCTTAATCCCAGGAGCCTGTGAATATGTTATATCACATGGCAAAAGGTAATTAAGGTAGCAAATGGAATAAAGTTGCTAATCAATGACCTGGACTATCCAGGTGGGCCCAGTGGACTCACAAGATCCTTAAATGTGAAAAGCAGAGAAGAATCAGCATCAGAGTGAAGCAATGTGAAAAGGACTTGACTGGCCATTGCTGGTTTTAAAGCTGGAAGGAAACCACAATCAAAGAATGCAGGTGATCTCAAGAAGATAGGAAAGGCAAGAAAGCAGATTCTTCCCTAGAGTCTCCACAAAGGAACACAGCCTTGCCAACACCTTGATTTTAGCTCAGTGAGACCCATTTTGGACTTCTGAACTGTAAGATAATTTGTGTTGTCTTAAGCCATTGAATTTGTGGTAATTTGTTATAGCAGCAATAGGAAACTAATACACTGGCTTTGATTTTAATTGGAGGCATAGTCTCAGTTGCTTCTGAAGAGTCTAGTGTTAACCAAGGTCAAGATCCAAAGGCTGGAATTGACCTAATAATAGCATCTGTGTCTGTTCAATGTATAATATCATGTGCAAATAGCTCTTCATAATGCTTACTGTGCTATATTAAACTAAAAACCTACTAGTTTACTTTGGACTTTGAGAGCTGCCCTGAATTTGCCTTTGACTTAAGATAAATGTCATTTGCTACCCCCTCTTTTCCCTACCTACTCTTTGGCCTTTAAATCTCTCATGGCTGGATGATCAAGCCCTTCCCTGGTATATAACAGTCTTCTAATGGAGAAAGTTTATGAATGGCCATACAACTTGGAATTAGTCCAAGTTCTATACAAATTGGGTAAGAAGATAAATTATTATAAAAATTTTAAAATAATATTCATATTCTCTTAAAAATAGAACTACCATACAATCCAGCAATTCCACTCCTGCCTATTTTTTGGAAAAAAAACAAAAACGCTAATTCAAAAAGATATCTGCACCCCTGTGTTCATTGCAGCATTATGTATAATAGCCAAGATATAGAAGCAACCTAAGTGTCCACCGATAGAAGAATGGATAAAGAAGATGTGGTGTGTGTACACAGTGGAATATCACTCAGCCTCAAAAAAGAATAAAATCTTGCCATTTGCAACAACATCAATGGACCTAGAAGGTATTACGTTCAGTGAAATAAGTCAGAGAAAGACAAATACAGTATGATTTCACTTATATACGGAATCTAAAAAGCAAAACAAATGAACAAATGTAACAAAACAGAAACAGACTCATAGATACAAAAAACAGGTGGTTGCCAGAGGGGAGGGGTGTGGAGGGATGAGTGAAATAGGTAAGGGAGATTAAGAGGTACAAACTTCCAGTTACAAAATAAATGAGTCATGGGGATGAAATGTACAGCGTGGGGAATACAGTCAACAATATTATAATAACTTTGTATGGTGACTTTGGTCTTTGAAAACTGCCCTAAATTTGCTATTGACTTATTGTGATCATTTTGTAATGTATAGAAATATCAAATCATTATGTTCTGTACCTAGAACTAACAGAGTGTTGTAGGTCAATAATACTTCAATAAAAAATATGATAATAATATAGATATTTCCCCCATTTTGGTGCCCCTGAGAGCTGTATATAACTTATTGAAAATCCACAATGGAAGAAAATATTGGTCATTTGAATATTAGAATATAGTAATACTCCTCTACAACAGTTTAATTTTGAAAATGCCCTTTCCCAAAGTAGAATACTGCCATAGTATTTATCTTTTTAAATAAGGTGAATTAAAATTGATTTCATTTTGTGATACTACTTGAAGGATTTAAAATTTTTTCTTAGCCTATCCCAAACCGGGGCTGAAGGTTTGCCAACCACTGGTATTCCTAGTGCATAACTAGGAATACAGAGATGAGTAAGACTCAGGCCTGTCCTTGATGAGCTCACAATCTACCTAGTGGAGTAACAAGCATATTTATTAAATTATTACGTGACATTAATAATGAATAAAACAAACAAAATGATTTGATTAGAATGAGAAGACTTCAAAAAGAGACGTATCACTTGAGCTGGGCTTTGAAGGGTGGGTAGGGGTTTGAATGGTGAAAAAAGGAATACTATCACCCCAGACTGTAGGAGCAATAGTATGAACAAAAGTAGAACACAAAAGCATTTGCTGAATGTTTCCACTAAGATCAGGAACTAAGCAAGCATGCCCACTCTCTCCACTGTTAATGTTGTACTAGAGATTATGTGCTAACACAACTGAACAAAAGAGTCAGTTGGAGAGATTAAAGAAGAAATGAAACTATCTCTATATAAAAATGACATATAGCATGTCTGGAAACCCTGAGAGAATCAATGATAAAACTAATGGAAACAATAAAATAATTCAGCAGGGTAGTAGGATATAAAATTAACACACAAAAAAAGTATCCTTCATATACGCAAACAACAGGCAGTCAGAAAACATAATGGTAGAGAAAACTATTCACAATAGCAATATAAAAGGTTAATTACGTAGGAATAAACTTAAATGTGTAAATGTATATGAGAAACATTTTAAGACACTCCTGAGAGACACAAAAGTAGACCTAACAAGTGGAAATATATTGCCTGTGTTTGGATAGAATGACTCAACATCATAAAGGTGTCTCGTAACATCTCCAAGTTAACAGAAATTTAAGGAAATCCCAATTAAAAAAATACCAACAGACTTTTTCTGGAACTAGATAAGTTGATATTAAAGTTCAAGTAAAAAATACACATTCAGGAATAGCCAGGAAAAACTGACCAAATCTTCAAAGGGATACTAACTCTACCAGACATTAAAACATACTCTGAAGGGCTGGAACTGGACCTCAGGGGAGGAAATGAGAAGATTTTATTAAATACCCTAGGGAAAGTCCCTGAATGCCATTCCAAGGAGTTTAGGTGAAATCCTATGGGAGAAGCAGAATGATCCAAGAGACAATAAAAGCAGGAGAGTGATGTATAACAATAACTAACATTTAATGAGCACTGACCATGTGCCAGCTCCTTGTATTAGCCCAATTAATTTTCACAACAATTCAATTGGGTAGCATTATTATTATTCCCATTTTACTAACAGAAAGAAAACTGAAGCAAAGATAAGTAACCTATCCAAGTTACACGGCTAATAAGTGGCAAGACAGAGATTCCAACCCAGAAACTCTAGAGCCAGTGCTCTGGAGTCCTATACCTCATTGTAAATATAAGGTCTCAAAAGAATCTTCTGGTACACTGTGGAGGAAACCAGAGGAGAATGGATGCATGGAGGTCAATCAGAAGGCTCACCGTAGTTCATATAGAAGATGATAATGGTCTAAATTATTTACCCATAATGTAATTTCATTTTTGCAGGAGTTAAGGCAAATAATTCCCTTTAAAAATAGAACTTTCTTTTTAGAATTTAGAATTTAAGTGACATGATAGGAAATTTGAAGAAAAGAGTGCTGTAATGGTACTCATGGAGCTTACAGCTCTAAATGTCACTTTCCCTAGTGAGGAAATTGGCAATCTTAGTGAATTTCAGGGAAGTGAAGCAGCAGGAAAATGTGTTCCTGTTGCTGCCTGCGAAAAAGTAAGCGCAATATGTGTGACCAAAAAACAGGACGAGGAAAATGTTTCTGTATAATGAAAAGACAGATTTCAGTTTTCACTTTATGGCCAAGCTAGTAATTCACGAGAAAAGAAAATTGCCATAAGTGCCAGGCATATAACAGGTATTCAATAAACACTGTGGCATCAAACTGAATAATAAGTGGAGTTTACTATCCAATTTTACTACCCTAAATGTCTTCATACAGTGTAAGTAGTGACTTTTAGTAATATTATTTCTCCTTAGAGTTATTTCTAACTCTAAGAAACTCATATTTCCAAACCAATAATAATAACAACAGCAAAACAAGCTTGAATAAAACATTAATATAAACATGTAAAATAGTGACTATCATTATTTGATACTTCTAATAAATTATGTTTATCTTTAGTTCAGTGGATTTCTTAAGGTTTAACATTATAGCATTTTGTGAAGTTTATCATCCATCTAGTAAAATGTTGGTAACATAATAATGTTCTTAACTGGGACACCACTATGAAGGAATTTGTGATGTTTGTTGTGATGAAATTTACATTTGTACTACCATGAATAAAGGATTTCCCAACCAAACTTGAAAAATAAAATTAGAAGAACATGTATTTTAGATAACAAAGTATATGACTTTAGCATATTATTTGTATTCAAAGATAATTATGCTATAAGAAATCATAATTTAGGGGCTTCCCTGGTGGCGCAGTGGTTGAGAGTCCGCCTGCCGATGCAGGGGACACGGGTTCGTGCCCCGGTCTGGGAGGATCCCACATGCCGCGGAGCGGCTGGGCCCGTGAGCCATGGCCACTGAGCCTGTGCTCCGGAGCCTGTGCTCCGCAAGGGGAGAGGCCACAACAGTGAGAGGCCCGCCTACCGCAAAAAAAAAAAAAAAAAAAAAGAAATCATAATTTATTCTTTAAAACAAGTGACTCAAATTTCTATTTGAATATACTTTGTTAGAATTACTCAATGAGCAATTTAACTATTTTGTATTGACATTCTGTAAATCAGCCTTTTCTCCATGTCAGACTGGTTTCACCTCTCCCCTATCAAAAAATAATAAAATTAATTTCCCGGATATTGGGGGTGGGCTGAGGCAGGGAGATTGCAAAGGGAGACGGATGATGAGAATTCTTGACTGAGATGCAGCTGTGTCTCAGTGTTTTTCTTTTACCTTCCTGAGATATGAAGATCTTGGCACTTCCTCCGTGTCACTGACACTGCTTTCTGGTACTTCACTAATGTCTCTGTTCTCTCTTGCTGTTAAAGGGCTGCCACAGTTTTCCAATGAAGAGATGTTCGTGCGAGTCTCAGAATAAAGCCTTTTGGGTACTGCTTTTCTTGAGATATACTCTGCATCCTTGCTGGTTGCATTTTTACCAGCCTCTGAATTTGAATGTATCAGCTCTGACCTGAGGTATTAATAGAGATTAAGTGAATGAACTGTTTACTTTGAAAGATATATTTTTATATAACTAATGGATCAATATGGGATGACAATAACACTGGTTTAGGGAATATACTGAAATAACATTGAACTAATTGTTGAAAGTTAAGATTTACATACATGATTATTTAGAAATTCTCTTGACAGATTCAAATTTTTCAGTAAAGCAACCCAATGTGTATGAGACAATCTTGTGACACGGTAATAGGGTGAAGTTAGAAAAAAAGTCAAATAAATTACAATATATCTGTATGATAAAATTGTATAGAGTCATTAAAAATCATGTTTCCAAGTTATTATCAGCAATACTGGAAAATGTTCACAATATAATATTTTGTGGGAAAAAACAGAATACAAAACTACATATGCTATATGACCCAATCTTGTTTTTTTTTTTTTTTTTTTTTTTTTTTTTTTTTTTTTTTTTTTTTTGCGGTATGTGGGCCTCGCGCTGTTGTGGCCTCTCCCGTTGCGGAGCACAGGCTCCGGACGCGCAGGCTCAGCGGCCATGGCTCACGGGCCCAGCCGCTCCGCGGCATGTGGGATCCTCCCAGATCGGGGCACGAACCCGTGTCCCCTGCACTGGCAGGCGGGCTCTCAACCACTGCGCCACCAGGGAAGCCCCCCAATCTTGTTTTAAAATGCAACTGTATGCAAAATTAAAAGTCTGAAAGAAAACACAGTGTGCCAAACATTAACAGTGACTATCACTAGACGGTCAAATTGTCGGTGTTTTTTAATTTATTCTTTGTACTTTCCTTCATTTTCCAAATTTCCCATAGTAAGTTTATGTTAGTTTTACAATGAAGCACCTTCCACCAAAAAAAAAAGTTATTAAGAGACAAAAGGGGGAGCTCCCTGGTGGTCCAGCGGTTAGGATCCGGTGCTTTCACTGCCGTGGCCCAGGTTCAATCCCTGGTCCGGGGAACTGTGATCCCTCAAGCCGCACAGCACAGCCAAAATTTAAAAAAAGAAAAAAAAAAAAAAAAAAGAGAGGGAGACAAAAGGGGAAAAAAAGAAAGAAAAGCAATGGCTGTTTCTCTCTCTAAGAAAGAGAGTTCCGAGTAGTGAATACAAACTTTCCTGTGAACCTTAACACTATATCACTCCTAAAAAACAACTACTGAAAATGGAAATGAGTTTTAGGTAACAACAAAGATAAACCAGGCAGTCCTGTTAAATTGTGATCGTAAGAGAAAAAGCAAATATCTAGTGAAAGATGGGTGATATTTCTCTATTACAGTTAGGTCTTCCTGGAGCTTTCCTGATTCAGTTAAAATTTCTGATCTTCTAATGTTTTCATCCTCAATTGTTTCCTAAATGAATGCCATTGAATTATTTCAGAATAAGACTGCAATGGCTTTATCCCAACCAATAAAGACGTTAAAACATGGCCTTACCTTTTTCGTTTTTGTGAAAGACACAGTGATTGTGGAGAAGATGCTCTACTTGGCTCATAAGCTAATGTAGCCAAAATAAAGTTGGCTTCCAATAACATATCGTCAATACTTAAAGCCATGGGTCTAAAAAAGGCAAAGTCAGAGCAAACATCACACTCATCACACTCACACTCATTTTCTGATGGACATTGGGAAAACATTAAAAAATGATACTTAATTTTGGAGTAAAAAGAAACAGTAAAAGTCTTGTCTTTTCACAAATCGAGACAGTCCTAAGAACTAAAAGGGTCCTTAGAAATCATCACATCCAATTTCATAAAACACATTCATCCTAGCCCAATCTCTCTGAAATTTTAGTTCTGAAATATCATATGAAGTACCATAGTTTCATAGAGATTTAACTTGTTTAAGCCATGTATAATTTTCTAATTTGGCAATTTATTCAGTATGTCAAGTTTATAAATGTTTTTACTCTTCAGAATAATATATCTTTCTAAATCAAGTTACCAATAAAAAGAACTCTAGGTTATGACATCTTTCAAAATTTTAGTTTGATAAGTGTTGTTAGTAAAGTTAAGGAATTCCTGAGGTGTGAATTAATTTCAAAGTGAACCAAAGGGTTTTATTATTAATGTATGACAAAAGAAAAAGAAACAAACTCAGAAATTTCCTAAGGACCTACTTCCCAGGAAAATCAAAATGAATGGCTATAGGAGCATGTGTAGCTTCTGAAAATGTCAGCATTCCCTGAAAGGAAAAAAAGGGGGAAAAATGTGAAATCTTTATTAAAAATTACCATTGATAATTCTAATTGGACACAAATTTTGGTTTACCTTCAGTTCTTTGAAGCAAAATGTTATTTCAGTGTTGACTCCAATTTGAAAGAAGTCAAACTCATCTGGCCCAACAAACATCTCACTGTATACAGAATTGGTCAAATCTGCTCAATGTTATAGGAAAGTAAAGAATAAAATTAGTTCCAGAGGTATTTGTTAAATTTTGATAAGAAACTATAAGCATAAGTGATAAGTTAAAAATAGCCACAAATTCTCTGACATTCCTTCATTGAGAGGTGGGGTCTATGTCTATGTCCCCTCCCCTTGAATCTGGGGTGAGTGGGCTCTTCATCTGCTCTCACCAACAGGATATAGTGGAGTGACCTGGTGCTAGTTTCTGGTCTGGGCCCAGGCCTTAAGAGACTGGCAGCCTCCACTTCCTCAATCCCACAAGCCACACAGGGCAGCCAAAAAAAAATCAACTTAGAATGGGAGAAAATATTTGAAATCATATATATGAAAAGGGGAGAAAAATAAAAAGACAAATAACTCAAGTGAAAAATAAGGGATGTGAATGTGAACAGACATTTCTCCAAAGAAGATATAGAAATAAGCAATAAGAACACAAAAAAAGATACTCAATATCATTAGTTGCTAGAGAAATGAAAATCAAAACCACAATAAGATAACACTTCACACCCACTAAGATGGCTATCGTCCAAAAGACAGACAATAACAGAGGTGTTGAATTTTTTTTCCCCCAGAGGTGTTGAATTTTGTTCCCTAATATTTTATTAAACTTTTATGTGCATTTTTTAAAATGAAAATATGATCATACTATGCATACCATTTTATAGTCTATTCAATAATATATCCTGACTATTTTTCCATGTCAATAAGTACATTTTCCTAATTATTTATGTGTTGGTGCTTTGTGTTTTCCACTACAAAATTAACTTCAATAAACATCTTTGACATACACACCCAGAGAGAAAGAAAAGTATATATACACACACACAAGACTTCTTTTTTTTTTTTTTTTTTGGCCACGCCACATGGCTTGCGGGATCTCAGTTTCCCGACCAGGGCTTGGACCCAGGCCACAGCAGTGAAAGCACCGGACCCTAACCATTAGGCAACCAGGGAACTCCCAAGACTACCTTTAATAGCTTCATAGTATTTCACTAAACCAATCTCCTGTTGTCAGATCTAAGGTATATAGAAAGAGATGAACCAAACTATTGAGTCTCTAGACAGTGGGATTTCAGGTGACTTTATTAGTGCTTTTTATGTGTTTTTAATTTTCTTCAATGAACATGAATTATGTAAGTGTAAGAACAGAGGAGAAATGGTATATATATTTTAAAAGGACCAAACAATACCTTACAAATACCTTCATCTCAATCAAGAAGGCTCATGTCATGACTTGTGGTTGCCAGGGGCAGCAGGGTTTGGGGGTGTCGCTGGATTGGGAGATTGGGACTAGAAGATGCAAACTATTATATAGAGAATGGATAAACAACAAGGTCCTACTGTATAGCACAGGGAACTATGTTCAGTATCCTGTAATAAACCATAATGGAAAAGAATATGAAACAGAATATTAAAAAAATTAATTAAAAAAAAAGGCTCATGTCACTCCCAGTGTGCTGGCATACAGTAAGTTCAATAATAAAGTTAAACAATTGGGTCCCCAGTCAACCATAGCTATAACTACTCATTAGAAAGCTGCTCACAAGGGACAGTGTCTGAATAAATGGCCATTTATTCAGAGATGGCATTATGAATATAAAACAGACCCTTTCACTAGCCAAGCATATATTTTCCAGATCATGCACCCCTGAGTGCCAAAACGGAATGCTAGATGGGACTTTGAGAGAAGCAATAAGAGCACAGTGATAATGAGACTAAGCCCTGGAGCCTGACAGTCTATATTCAGATCATAATCCACCACTTATAAACTGTGTGACAGCAGGCAAGTCACTTAGTTTCTCTGTGCTTCATATTCTTCATATAGAAAATGGGGATACTAATAGTACCTACATCACAGACTTGTTACAAAGATCAAATGGATTCAGAAATGTAAACCATTTAGAACAGAACCTGGCACAAACTAGACCCTGCAAAGTCATCTGACCCAACTTAAGCCCTGGTTATACTGGTTTTTCACTTCAAAATAATGTTTCTTCCTTTGTATTCTTTCTTTACTGCTATCACCAAAAAAAAAAAAAAAAAAAAAAAAAAATCCAAGGTCAAAGAGTCTCAGACAAGTGGTGCCCAAAATACCCTAGTAAATTTCCTTAATAGCAAAACTCCTGACTTAATCATGCTTTAGTTTCTCCATTCCATCTGTATAACTCTTAGAAGAGCTGACTTAATATTCATGTTGGGGCTTCCCTGGTGGTGCAGCGGTTAAGAATCCACCTGCCAATGCAGAGGACACGGGTTTGAGCCCTGGTCCAGGAAGGTCCCACATGCCACGGATCAACTAAGCCTGTGCACCACAACTACTGAGCCTGCGCTCTAGAGCCCACCAGCCACAACTACTGAGCCCACGTGCCACAACTACCGAAGCCCATGCACCTAGAGCCCGTGCTCCGCAACAAGAGAAGCCACAGCAATGAGAAGCCCATGCATTGCTAGGAAGAGTAGCCCCCGCTCGCCGCAACTAGAGTAAGCCCACGCACAGCAACGAAGACCCAACGCAGCCAAAAATAAAATAAATAAATTTATAAAAAATAATATTTCATTCATTAAGAAATATTCACATTTTCTGCCCTATATATTTGCCATCTGGAATATCTTACATTTCTAACTTAAAGTTACTTTTCCTTTTTATGTGGTCAAAGATCATCTCAACTGGATTGCTGGCCTCTTAATTTTTCTTTATGCTAAATACAAAGGATGAGAAATAGACCTTAAAATTTTAACTGAAAAAATATTTTTCTCAGTAACCATTCTAATTTTATTTTTTAAATAAATTTATTTATTTGTTTATTTATTTTTGGCTGTGTTGGGTCTTCATGGCTGTGCGCAGGCTTTCTCTAGTTGCGGAGAGCAGGGGCTACTCTTCCTTACAGGTTTCTGTGAGGTGCACAGGTTTCTCATTGCGGTGGCTTCTCTTTGTTGCAGAGCACAGGCTCTAGGCATGCGGACTTCAGTAGTTGTGGCACTCGGGCTCAGTAGTTGTGGCTCGTGGGTTAGTTGCTCTGCAGCATGTGGGATCTTCCCAGACCAGGGCTCGAATCTGTGTCCCCTGCATTGGCCAGGTGGGTTCTTAACCACTGTGCAACCAGGGAAGTCCCATTCTCCTAATTATAAAACAGTCTGAATTTCAAAGCCAAGTATTTTAATTACTGATTGTGATAAATTTCTCAGGTCTCTTAAAAATTTTAATGATCTTTCTACATTTTACTGCCTTTTAGACAAGAAAAAGTATTATGTCACTAATATTTACTGTATAACCGTACAGTAATCAGGAAAGCCAGGAAGTAATATTCCATCAAAGCACAGTGACAGATATAATCCTTACCCATTGATTCCTCATTAGAACTCTTAATGCAAACGTTCAGTGGAGTAACAGCAAGAGTAACTTCCTCTTGACTCGATGTAAAAAGAACAATTGCCTCAGCAAGCACTCTATAAAATGTAAGGAACAGTAGTACATTATTTGAAGAACAAACAGAAAGAAATTATCATATTAAATGGGACTCATCTTTAACCTGGAAATAAATAGGTTTATTGTCCTGGATTTAGAAAAACCTACCCAAAAGACCTATCTGCATTCTTCTATATGAGCTGCTATATTTTTAGTATATCTTAAAATTACAACATTAGGAATCCCCTAGCGGTCCAGTGGTTAGGACCCGGCGCTTTCACTGCTGGGGGCTGGGATCAATCCTTGGTCGGGGAACTAAGATCCTGAAAGCCGCTCCGCTGCAGCCAAAAAAAAAGAAAGAATTACAACATCATTTGAAGGCCAAGAGAACAGCAAAATATATTCTAAGTAAAACATGTGAAAACTGCAGAATAAACCAAACACTAGAATAAAATATCTTTAATTCTATGCTTTCACATACCCAATACATTTTTTAAATGACCTGGGATCATACTCCTAAGGGAGATAGTAGAAAACGGAGATGTTCAAACAGAACTGGGGTGAACTATGCTGGAGACGCAGTCGAGGGGTAGAGGTTTACAAGCAGTCTGCTGCCTGTATTCTCTTTCCCTTTGTCACTTGTCCTAGATTATTAACTATTTCTTTCAAGGTTGTCCTGACATCCCAAATGCCCTTTCATTCTGGGCTCCCTTTTTTTTTTTTTTTTTGCGGTACGCGGGCCTCTCACTGTTGTGGTCTCTCCCGTTGCGGAGCACAGGCTACGGACGCGCAGGCTAAGCAGCCATGGCTCACGGGCCCAGCCGCTCCGCGGCATGTGGGATCTTCCCGGACCGGGGCACGAACCCGTGTCCCCTGCATAGGCAGGCGGACTCTCAACCGCTGCGTCACCAGGGAAGCCCTGGCCTATTTTTTAAATTGAGGTGAGGTCAGATAAAAATGAGATTCTTAGAATTTCTGTAATGTTAGTGTTAACCTGCTACTAGACATTAGATTAGGAGAGTTTCTCGATGCCAAAATGTCAGGAACACCTACCAAGTTAATCTGGAAACTTTTCCAGTGTTAAGGGAGAGGTGTTGTACAAGATACTAAACAACCTGATACCAAAAATGACAACATGAATGTGCAATTCAAAAAGGAAGAAAAATACAAATTGCTAATAAATATATGAAAAGATGCTCAAACTCCCTAGTAATAAAATAAACACCAAAAAATGATTTTTTTTAATATTAAAAAAAAGACTATGTCTTCCATAATAGGAGTTTCCTTCTCTCCCCCTCCCTCTCTCTCTCTCTCTCTGGTTACCAGGTGCCATGCTGTGAGGACAATCGGCCAGCCTACAAAGAGGCCTGCATGATGAGGAACTGAGGCCTACCAGCAACCACATGGGTGAGCTTAGAAGCTGACTTTCTGAGGCCTCCCACAGCCATGTCAGTGAGCTTGGGAGTGAATTTCTCCAAGTTCAGCCTTCAAATGAGACCACAGCCCTGGCTGATGGCTTGACTTCAACCTCATGAGAAACCTTGAGCCAAAAGCACCCAGCTAAGCCACACTTATTATTTTGAAGTAATAAATATCTGGGTTTTTTTAAAGCTTTAAGTTGTGGGGAAATTTGCTTCACAGAAATAGATAACTAATACACTATCTTATGCACTACTAGCAGCATTGTTTGTGATGGCAAAAAGTCAGAAACAACCAACTTTTTCACTAATAGGGTAATGGGTAACTAAATTATGGTTCACTCATACAATTAAAAATTATGCAATCATTAAAAAGAATAAAATTGATTTAACTAAACTGACATAGACACTAAAAAAGGAAGTTGCCAAACAATAAGTATAGTAGGACATTTTCTTTTAAAAAACTATGTATGTGTCTAGTAGGTGACATAAATTTGAGAGAGAAGGAGAAAAAGAAAGAAAGATATCCATAGCTATAGGGAAAAAGAAAGTTATAGAAAGACTGGCTATAAATAGAAGATGATATAGAAGGATTACACCAAATTGTTAATAGATGTTAAACCCCTGCCAAGTGGGATATATGCAGCAAGTAGAGGAGAAAGACTTCCATTTTTCATCTCTGCACTCTTCTATAAATTTTAGATGTATTGCAAGGAGCATGTATTTCTTTTGTAATTTAAAAAACAATAAGGATAAAATATCTTTTGGCTTATAAAGTAATTAATGTTTAAGCTACAGCTTAACTGAAAAATTGAGTACCTTTCACTGACAAATATGTCCCACTCATTCTCTAGAAAAAACAAACAAACAAACAAACACTTAGGGATAAAATCAGTTCGTGTAAAAAGTGTTAAAATTTCCTCATGCTGTGTGTGTTAAGACTCAGATAGAAGGCACCATATAAATGCAAAGTATTATTAGATAATATATTTTTCTCTTAATACCACTTGATGTAGAAAGCCACTGATGGGATACTTCTAGAACATTTTGGCCTCTAAATTATTATTTCTACCATTAGGCAGTTATTATTATCTACTTTTATCTTTCTCAAGGTTTCCTCTTGATCCTGTAAGGTGATTTCTACAAGTCCAGTGTTAGCTTAAAAAAATGTAACTGATTTAAAAACTCTAGGCTATTAATTCTTTACTCTGTGACCATAATATATTCAGAAAAATAAAAATAAACAACAGAGAACTCATTACCTTGGTTGAATCACTAGTGTATTAGAACACATATTCTTTTCAAAAATAACTTGCAAAGGCCGACTTTCTTGAAAACACACATTATGAATCCTTTTAATACCTTAAAAATAATAAAGCAGCCCATTAATAATTTTAAGTGCAAAATTAACAGATTTTTTAAAGTCTTTAAGTTTCAGAGCCAGATTAAAATAATAAAATTAAAGTAATATTTAATATCTGACAGGTGCACAAAGCTTACAAGAAGCAGTATCCCTTAATGAATGTGTTTATCGCTCCCCAGTGGACACCATGTAACATGTCACACCCTCCAACCAATTAAGCAGTAGAGTTCCCACATTCTTTTGAAATACAGGTAATTTCTTAAATTGTGTGTAAAATAGTAATTGCCCACTACAGACCATATATCTATGATTCTTTTTCAATATTTTTCATCCAAACTGATATTTTTGGATGGGAACTTTAAAAGTAAAACCTGAGCATCCGGTCTGTGAATTCTTTCCCTCTGAGAGGAGGAGAGGAGTGTGGAGCAATAATGGCTACGTCCCAATGTACCAGCAACTGCAGGATATGTTGTACGTACATTACCTCTGATCCTCACAATATGCCTATGGGATAGGTACTTGATCTCAGAAGAGGAAACTATAGTTCTAGCTCTGTTAAATGACTTCAAGGCTATGCTGTTTTAACAAGTATTGCTAGAATTTGAATCTAAGTTTGTTTTATCTCTCTTTTTTTTCTTTTTTCTGAATCTGAGTTTGAGTATGGAGCCCGTGTAATAAAATCCAGGTGGGCTATAACTTTCTATAGCATAATAATGTTACAATGAGAATCAAAAGGATTCACTATAAACAACATTTCTCAACTTATTTTTTAACTGAATTAATAACAACAGCAATATTTATTATTTTCATAAATATTTACTGAGCACTTACTGTGTACAAGGCTGATCAGTTGTTCTTTTTTTTGTTTTGTTGTGTTTTTTGGGGTTTTTTTTTTTTTTTTTTTTTTTTTTTGCGGTAGGCGGGCCTCTCACTGTTGTGGCCTCTCCCCTTGCGGAGCACAGGCTCCGGAGCACAGGCTCAGCGGCCATGGCTCACGGGCCCAGCCGCTCCGCGGCATGTGGGATCTTCCCAGACCGGGGCACGAACCCGTGTCCCCTGCATCGGCAGGCGGACTCTCAACCACTGCGCCACCAGGGAAGCCCTTTTGGGGTTTTTTTGACCGTGCAGTGAGGCATGTGGGACCTTCGTGACCAGGGATCGAACCTGTGCCCCCTGCATTGGGAGTGCAGAGTCTTAACCACTGGACCGCCAGGGAAGTCCCTGACCACTTAGTTTTTTTTTTTTTAATTAATTAATTTTTTTTTTTTTTTGCTGTGTTGGGGCTTTGTTTCTGCATGCAGTCTTTCTCTAGTTGCAGCGAGTGGGGGCTACTCTTCATTGTGGTGCGCAGGCTTCTCGTTGCGGTGGCTTCTCTTGTTGCGGAGCATGGGCTCTAGGCATGCAGGCTTCAGTAGTTGTGGCACGCGGGCTTAGTTGCTCCGCGGCATGTGGGATCTTCCCAGACCAGGGCTCTAACCTGTGTCCCCTGCATTGGCAGGCGGATTCTTAACCACTGCGCCACCAAGGAATTCCTGATCAGTTAGTTTTTAATGGATAACAAACCACAATATTTAATCAGAAATTTAGTGGCTCAAAATAACAAACGTTTGTTATTTCTTTTTTTTTTTTTTTCATTTGTTATTTCTAACAATTCAGCTGAGTGGCTCCTCTGGTTTGGGTTGGCTTAGCTGTGGCTGGATCATTTTGAATGGCCTCACATTCATATCTGGGGCCTCACAGTTGGGACAACAGGGACAGCTGGGATGGCTGGGGCCTCTCACCACATGGTCTCCAGTCTTCCAGGAGTCTGCGCTGGACTGTGCTTATTCTCATGCTGATGGAAATGTTCTTAGTTTAACAGTGGAAGCTGACAGGCCTCTTGAGGCCTAGGCTCGGAGCTCACACAACATCACTTCTAGTGCATTCTATTGATATCAAAGCAACTCCAAGGCCAGCTGAGATTCAAAGTAGGGAAACACACAGGGACGAATTTTGGAGCTGTGGACTAGCAAAGAACAACTCAGAAAAAAATTTCTGACTTCACAGAGCTTACATTCTAGCGAAGGGAGGCAAACAATAAGAAAATCAAAAGCAGTACTTCCCTGGTGGTCCAGTTGTTAAGACTCTGTGCTTCCACTGCAGGGGGCACAGGTTTGCTCCCTGGTCAGGGAACTAAGATCCCACATGCCGTGCAGTACAGCCAAAAAAAGAAAAAGTAAAATAATTGGTCTGTCACATAGTGATAAGTAGCACAGGAAAAAAGGAAAGCTGAAAGGGGGCTGGGGAGTGCCAGTGGTGGTGGGCAGCAATTTCAAGTAAGGAGGTCAAGGAAGACCTCATGGAAAAGATGCCATTTGAGCAAGACTGAAGGAGGTCTTTGAAAGAGCAAGCCATGTGTTATCTGGAGAAGGAGCTTGCTAGGCAGAGGGAACAGGGGCCCAGCCTGGGACTCCCAGATCATGTGATACCTTACCGGCCATTGTAAGATCTTCGGCTTTTACCTTGGGTAAAATGGTGAGCTTTTTGAGAGTTTTAAGCACTGGAGTAATATAATCTGACCTATTTTAAAGGGATTACTGTGGCTGCTATTTTGGGAAGACACAAAGCTCAAAAGTTGGCATATCTTACCTATTTTAAAAAATATTTTCAACTTATTTTTAGATGGATAGGAAATAAAAGGTAATAGATGTACATGGTATAAAATTCAAAAGATACCAAAGAATAGACAGTGAAAATAAGTCACCCTCCACCTCTGACTCCTGCCACCCCAGTACCCTACTCAGAGGTAACTATGGTTACCAGTTTCTTAGGTATTCTTCAGAAATAGCCCATGCATATACAAGCTCAATCATATCTCTATAACAAATACCTGACTTGGGTGAATGTTCTATTGGCATTGCCGAGGATGTCCAAGCTGAGAAATACCTTATTTCTTTGTCATCCCTGATGATTTTTTTCTTGCTACTTGCTTCCTTCCCCTTTTTCCTTAACACACACTAAACACTTTCAGTCTATACCTTTGACCACACTGCTTCCTCATCATAGAATGCCTTCCCATTTCTGACTATTAGAAATTTAGCCCAGGACCAGATGGCTTCACAGGCAAATTCTATCAAACATTTAGAGAAGAGCTAACACCTATCCTTCTCAAACTCTTCCAAAATATAGCAGAGGGAGGAATACTTCCAAACTCATTCTACGAGGCCACCATCACCCTGATACCAAAACCAAACAAAGGTGTCACAAGGAAAGAAAACTACAGGCCAATATCACTGATGAACATAGATGCAAAAATCCTCAACAAAATACTAGCAAACAGAATCCGACAGCACATTAAAAGGATCATACACCATGATCGAGTGGGGTTTATCCCAGGAATGCAAGGATTCTTCAATATATGCAAATAAATCAATGTGATACACCATATTAACAAGTTGAAGGAGAAAAACCATATGGTCATCTCAATAGATGCAGAGAAAGCTTTCAACAAAATTCAACACTCATTTATGATAAAAACCCTCCAGAAAGTAGGCATAGAAGGAACTCACCTCAACACAATAAAGGCCATATATGACAAACCCACAGCCAACATCGTTCTCAATGGTGAAAAACTGAAACCATTTCCACTAAGATCAGGAACAAGACAAGGTTGCCCACTCTCACCACTATTATTCAACATAGTTTTGCAAGTTTTAGCCACAGCAATCAGAGAAGAAAAAGAAATAAAAGGAATCCAAATCAGAAAAGAAGACGTAAAGCTGTCACTGTTTGCAGATAACATGATATTATATAGAGAGAATCCTAAAGATGCTACCAGAAAACTACTAGAGCTAATCAATGAATTTGGTAAAGCAGCAGGATACAAAATTAATGCACAGAAATCTCTTGCATTCCTTTACACGAATGATGAAAAACCTGTAAGAGAAATTAAGGAAACACTCCCATTTACCACTGCAATAAAAAGAATAAAATACCTATGAATAAACCTACCTAAGGAGACAAAAGACCTGTATGCAGAAAACTCTAAGACACTGATGAAAGAAATTAAAGATGATACAAACAGATGGAGAGATATACCATGTTCTTGGATTGGAAGAATCAACATTGTGAAAATGACTATACTACCCAAAGCAATCTACAGATTCAATGCAATGCCTATTAAACTACCAATGGCATTTTTCACAGAACTAGAACAAAAAATTTCACAATTTGTATGGAAACACAAAAGACCCCGAATAGCCAAACAATCTTAAGAAAGAAAAACAAAGCTGGAGGAATCAGGCTCCTTGAATTCAGACTATACAACAAAGCTACAGTAATCAAGAGAGCATGGTACTGGCACAAAAACAGAAATATAGATCAATGGAACAGGATAGAAAACCCAGAGATAAACCCATGCACATATGGTCACCTTATTTTTGATTTGAAGGCAAAAATATACAATAGAGAAAAGACAGCCTCTTCAATAAGTGGTGCTGGGAAAACTGGACAGCTACATGTAAAAGAATGAAATTAGAATGCTCCCTAACACCATATACAAAAATAAACTCAAAATGGATTAAAGACCTAAATGGAAGGCCAGACACTATAAAACTCATAGAGGAAAACATAGGCAGAACACTCTATGACATAAATCACAGCAAGATCCTTTTGGACCCACCTCCTAGAGAAATGGAAATAAAAACAAAGGTAAACAAATGGGACCTAATGAAACTTCAAAGCTTTTGCACAGCAAAGGAAACCATAAACAAGATGAAAAGACAATCCTCAGAATGGGAGAAAATATTTGCAAATGAAGAAAATATTTGCAAATGACAAAGGATTAATCTCCTAAAATTTACAAGCAGCTCATGCAGCTCAATATCAACAAAACAAACAACCCAATCCAAAAATGGACAGATGACCTAAACAGACATTTCTCCAAAGAAGATATACAGATAGCCAACAAACACAAGAATGCTTAACATCACTAATCATTAGAGAAATGCAAATCAAAACTACAATGAGGTATCACCTCACACCAGTCAGAATGGCCATCATCAAAAAATCTACAAACAATAAATGCTGGAGAGGGTGTGGAGAAAAAGAAACCCTCTTGCACTGTTGGTGGGAATGTAAATAGATACAGCCACTATGGAGAACAGTATGGAAGTTCCTTAAAAAACTAAAAATAGAACAACCATACGACCCAGCAATCCCACTACTGGGCATAAACCCTGAGAAAACCATAATTCAAAAAGAGTCATGTACCACAGTGTTCATTGCAGCACTATTTACAATTGCTAGGACATGGGACCAACCTAAATGTCCATCGACAGATGAATGGATAAAGAAGATGTGGCACATATATACAATGGCATATTACTCAGTCATAAAAAGAAAGGAAATTGAGTTATTTGTAATGAGGTGGATGGACCTAGAGTCTGTCATACAGAGTGAAGTAAGTTAGAAAGAGAAAAACAAATACCATATGCTAACACATATATATGGAATCTAAAAAAAAAAAAAAAGGTTATGAAGAACCTAGGGGCAGGGCAGGAATAAAGACGCAGATGTAGAGAATGGACTTGAGGACATGGGGAGGGGGAAGGGTAAGCTGGGACGAAGTGAGAGAGTGGCATGGACTTATATACACTACCAGTTATAAAGTAGATAGCTAGTGGGAAAGCCGCATAGCACAGGGAGGTCAACTCGGTGCTTTGTGACCACCTAGAGGGGTGGGAAAGGGAGGGTGGGAGGGAGACGCAAGAGGGAGGGGATATGGGGATATATGTATATGCATAGCTGATTCACTTTGTTATACAGCAGAAACTAACACACCACTGTAAAGCAGTTATACTCCAATAAAGACGTTTACAAAAAAGAAATTTACCCACATGTGATGATACCACCCAGATAGCCCTTCCTCTTCACCTTTCTCTCCTTTGAATCTGTTGCCCCAAGTACATCCATTGTGCTTTTTGTTTGTTTGTTTTTTGTTTTTGTTTTTGTTTTTTGCGGCACGCGGGCCTCTCACTGCTGTGGCCCCTCCCGCCGCGGAGCACAGGCTCCGGACGCGCAGGCCCAGCGGCCATGGCTCACAGGCCCAGCCACTCCGCGGCACGCGGTATCCTCCCGGACCGGGGCACGAACCCATTGTGCTCTTTTTAAAGCAACTTGGCTTGGTGTACCTCTTCACTGTAGTTTTTCCAGTCTTCCAGCTTAATAATAATTTTCCTTGATAGAATGCAAACAGGATAAAAATTTAGAAGTCCTGTTTCCTCTTTGTCATTTATTGATTTTATCTAAGCTGCACAAAGTACTGGACTATAAGAGACAAGGAATTTTCACCAGAATTTCTTCCTTCATTGAGAAAGTCTCACTATTGAAACAAAAACAAAACAGCTGAACTAAAGAGAATGTGTAGTAATGTGGTTAACTTAAATTCTGACATAAGCTCCTTATCTTCTCACAGACCAGTAACAGACAATTTGAGGTCCAGCAGCCAGTCCATGGACCGCTTGAGGAGCACTGCCTTATGCCGTCGGCTGCCAGCCATGGCATATCTGATGCTATGATAGAATTCTGCTTGCCGTTTCATAGCTCAATTTGCAACTTCCCTCAGTGGCTCCAGAGAACTCTTTCAAACTTAAAGAGGTACAGCTAAGAAACAAGCATTATTTTTGAGATGTTCCATTTGTGGGGTTTGGAATTTCAGAGGTTAGTGATACTTATAAGTTGGCAAATGTTTCCCAATCCCTTTAAGTTCACTGTTATGCAAGTTTAAAGTCATCAGCATATCTGTAGAATGCCCTTTTACAAAACCTTAAAACCTGAAGTGGAAATTCTGCCCTCTTGACACCATGTCATTAATATACATGTATGAATCAGGGTTTTATTTTCACTCAATAGCCAGCGCACCCCTCGTATGGAAGCCCCTCTGTCGGAGATCTGTCTTTTTGAGCAGGACAGAACTTATTAGCAGTTGCTTTGGATCAGAGCATGTTCTTCAGGGACAATTCACTGACTAGTTTTTAGCCACTCTGGGGCCAGTGCCAATGAAAATACAGAGAATTGATAGAATTATTATTAGGCAGGTAAATATTTCATATGAACCTTGGTTCTTGATGACATAAATCATCTTTTTTTTTTTCTATTAGCAGATGCTAAATAACCTAAGAAATCACCGTTCTGGAAACCATTTATGGTTAGATTCAGAGAAGTTAGTCTTTTTTAGTGGCTCATGCCTTTGCAATTGTTTTCTATCAATGAAGAGAGCCAAATTTACTTCACTGTCTTTAATTTCTTCCCCAGTTCCAAATATGTATTTCTAGCAGTTTATTGGATATCTCTGCCCAGGTGATTTTTCTCAACTAAATTTGAACAATGTTTCTCCACCAGATTATAAAAATAAAATTGCAAACATAATTTCCTGGGTACATACAGTTTTGGAAAGTATAACTATTTACCCCAATTACTGGGTATCAGCATCTATCCCCTACTTCCCCCTTCCTTCCTGAGCCATCCTTCCCTGTTATGTAGCAGCCATGAGGTTTGGGTGGGACTGACTTCACTTCCAGTATCACTTGTGGGCCCTCATTGGTATAAATCAATTGATGTAATCTTATCCCCCTTGCAATTGAATTTGGTCCAGATATGGCAATAAGCCAAGGCAATTAGAGAATGGAATTCCCCTGGCTCCCCAGGATTAGTTTAGGTTGGTCCAATCAGAGCAAAGTCAAGCACTTTTGTTCAGTGCATGTATGAAGTATGGCTCTCACTCCCCCAGATGTGAAAGAGCAAGCATGTAGCCCCAGCTGCTACTGCTGCTAGAAGTCACCTCATTATTAAAAGTTTATAGGAGGAGGGAGACTCCAAGAGGGAGGAGATATGGGGATATATGTATATGCATAGCTGATTCACTTTGTCATACAGCAGAAACTAACACACCACTGTAAAGCAATTATACTCCAATAAAGATGTTAAAAAAAAAGTTTATAAGAGAATCTGGACTTAGTATAAATCACATGGAGGAAAGCAGACCTGAGAGAATTTTAAAAAGAAGAAGGAGAAGCAGCTGCTGCAGCCTGGATCAAAACACGCCTATGACCTAATTTTGAACTTTTAGTTTACATGAGCCAAAATTCCTCCTTATTGTTTAAGTCAGTTTGAGTTGGATTTTCTGGGTGGTTTTTTTTTTGCCCTGTTATTTGTAACTTAGAGCAGGGGTCCCCATCCTCCCCACCCCCACCCCCTGGGCCGCACAGCAGGAGGTGAGTGGCAGCTGAGCCCCATTGCTACCCATCACTGGCATTACCGCCTGAATCATCCCAATCCCCCCAACCCCGTCCGTGGAAAAACTGTCTTCCACGAAACCGGTCCCTGGTGCCAAAAAGGTTGGGGACCACTGACTTATAGCATCCTAACTCATACAACTTCCCTACAAAAGCTATTAAAAATCAACCAATCACAAATATGTATTGGACATTAATCAAGCCACTTGAGACATACTTAAGAAGCTGAAAAGTTGGTTGTTTAAAATCTAGCTGGGGAATTCCCTGGTGGTGCAGTTGTTAGGACTCCATGCTTTCACTGATGAGGACCCAGGTTCAATCCCTGGTCGGGGAACTAAGATCCTGAAAGCCGCGCGGTGCAGCCAAAAAAAAATTTTTTTAATAAAAAATTAAAAAATGATATCTAGCTGGAAATAAGGGATGAGGATAATTGTAATAACATCAGTCACTGACTATTCAGTACTGCCTCTGTGTCAGGCACCACACTAAGTGCTTTACACATGTGATCTCACTTCATCCTCACAACAACCCCAGAATCTGAGGGTAGGTAAGATTATCCCCATTCTAGAGAAAAGAAAATGAAGGTTCAGAGAGCTTATGTACTGTCACAAAGCTAATAAGAATTATAGAAGAATCCACATCCAAATCTATGAGATGTCAGGGCTTGTGGTGCTTTTTGTGTGTGTGTGCTTTTTTTTTTAAATTTTTACTGAAATATAGTTGATTTACAATGTGTTAGTTTCAGGTGTACAGCAAAGTGATTCAGTTATACATATATATATATATATTATTCTTTTTTAGATTCTTTTCTATTATAGCTTATTACAAGATATTGAGTATAGTTCCCTGTGCTATACAGTAGGTCCTTGTTGGTTATCTATTTTATATACACTAGTGTGTATATTTTAATCCCAAACTCCTAATTTATCACTCCCCCCACCCTTGCTGGGCTTTTAGTCATGCTCTTTACATGATTCTGCTATGACATGAACTGAAGCTCAAAGAGGAAAAAATAATGTTAAAAATTGATATTTTGCAGGGGAAAAATTAAGGAATATGATATAAATAAGAGCTGAAATAAAAATATTAAGATAAATGTAAGACAAAATTAAGAAATATAAGATAAATCATAACACTAATATAACCTTCCAGAAGACCATTCCACTATAAAAAGATTTGGACCAATACCACAAGTACAAGATTTTTAAAACATACGCTCCTAACTGGTAACTTCAAATAAAATAGCAGCCATCATTATAAATATTACTAGCACTAACTCTTAGAAAATATGCCAGGTATTTCTTTAAACACTTTAGAACTATAACTTCCTATAACTCATTGAATCTTCACAAAAACCCTAGGAGGCTGGTACTACCACTGTCCCCATTTTACATATAGGGAAACTGAGGCACAAAGATGTAAAATGATTTGCCCAATGTCTCAGCAAGGAAGAGGCAGAGCAGGATTCCACCCCAGACCTTGTTGACCTCCAGAGTCCGTGCACTTTATCACCATGCTATACGTATTTAACCATGTAAAATCCTATATGACTACAACATTTGAATATCTACCATGCAAGGCTGGGAGCCAGGAAATCTCTTGGTGTAGCAGAGAGAATGAATGAAGGTTTTGGCTCCTATTGTTGTGGGGCTGGACTCAAATCCAGGCTCTGTGACTTACTAGTCCTGTGACCTTGGGCCAGTTACCATGCTTCTTTCAGCCCCAGATAAAATACTATTTACCTCCTGGAGCATTTTTTATACAGGTAGGCATTATTCTTTTCTGTTCATTCCAAGGAACACTGTTACCAAGGCAGTCTTACAGAATATCATCAAGCAGCTAGTTAATTTTAGAATATTCAATTGTTAGAATTCAGATGGACATTTAAAAAATTGGTCTGTGTGCAGGCAAAGCTTGTGCCACTGACAAGCCAAAAAAGGAAATAATTAATACCAATCAACTCACAGTACTTCTACAGAGACAAGTAAGATAATATTTATAACCGCCCTACCACAAAACTATACAAATTCTAAGCAATAGTGCAATGGGAAGTCTTGATATGCAGTTTGAATATTCTAAACATGAAAAATATTAACAAAACACACACACACTTTAAACTGGATTTAATTATACCTACCATGTCTGCAGAAGAATTGAATAACTACTTTGCACTTATCAGATCTGGTAAATATTTTGCACTTCTCTACATTTCTTTCGAGGGAATTCAGACATCTAAAGATAGGCAGAATTGACTGTAACACAAACACGTTATAGAAGAGCACATACTTAATATGGTTACTTGATTAGTTTAAAAACAACCTAACAAAAGAAGAGTAAGTATATTCGTAAATGAACAGACTGTCCTGCATGCCATTTACAAATTTTTTTTTTTTTTTTTTTTTTTTTTTTTTTTTTTTTTTTTTTTTTTGCGGTACGCGGGCCTCTCACTGCTGTGGCCTCTCCCGTTGCGGAGCACAGGCTCCGGATGCGCAGGCCCAGCGGCCATGGCTCACAGGCCCAGCCGCTCCGCGGCACGTGGGATCCTCCCAGACCGGGGCACGAACCCGCGTCCCCTGCATCGGCAGGCGGAGTCCCAACCACTGCGCCCCCAGGGAAGCCCCCTGCATGCCATTTAAACCAAGTATTAAGTACAGAATAGGTATTATGCCCTATATAATGAATATTTCTACAATACAAGAGAAAACCGTGCCCATTTATTCTTACCTTCATTTCCAATTTGCAATCTAAATTCGATATTGTGTCACTATCATTCATTTTCATCGAGGTTGACCATTGATAATGTTGAAAAAACACAGGTGAGAAGAGGACACATCCATATGCTGACCGACAAGAATTCACAGATCTTAAAGCAAGCTAGAAAAATAAAATAATAGCTATACAGGAAAAAATCAACTTTAATGATTAATTTTAAAAATTCTATTATGTTTAACATCACATTGAAGTGTGTCCGAGTAAGGCTATGGGATGTGAACTGCATGATATGGACTACATTATACACATAAGTTATAGTACTGATGTAACAGGGACTGTATTATACAGTGTGCATTTAATTTGCATATGTACACACATCTAAATGGAATATATTATATATGTGTATTAAGTCTAAAATCCTGCATGCTGAAATTGTATTTTTCTTTGTTTGTTTTTGGTAACAGGAACATATTTATAATTGTAAAAATGTAAATGCCCACAGGGGCCTTAACTTTAAAGCACAAAGTGGCAGAAGGCAATATAAAAGGGAGTAAAAAGATTGCAGCAAAATTTTCCCTCGCCTAAGGCAAGAAACTGTTAGTCAGCCAACGACTTCCACTTGGGAATGCAGGCCCCAAACTATCAGATCTTCTGAGTTTTCAACAGAATCAGGAAATTCAGATTTTTATGTGGACTCTCCCAATTACTAAGTGTTAGAAAATTATTTCATTTTTAAAAAAAAACATAGTGCAGTCCCCACAAAACATTTCTGCAAGCCTTATCTAGTCTCTTGACCACCAGTTTGTTTCTTCTGGCTTAAGTCAACTGTGTATGATTTTTAAGTTTACCACGCTCTAAATGTATTTAGATATGTAAAATAAAGATGAACAGTGAAAGGGCTGATTAGAATTTCTGGATTTCCTAGTTAACATTCAATCTGGACTGGGATTTATAAACATCTTCTTTTGCTCTTTATTAGTTAAATTTCTTACTTACACCTTTTTCAGAAGGGTCTAGCCACAGCTCATCACTAATTCGTGAGAGTGCTTGGATCGCTTTCCCAAATACTATGGAGAAAAAGAAAGGTGCCTTTTACATTCTTTTTCTCAAACAATAAAATCATAGGACTACTTCAGCATTCACAGGACTCAAGATAAATTCATAAAGAACAGTGTTTTATAGACTAATGCTACAAATTGTTTTAAGAAATACAGTATAATACCCTTGGCAAAATGCCAGACACATAGTAAGTACTCAATAAATTAACAGAATGAGGGATTTCCCTGGTGGTCTAGTGGTTAAGACTCTGTCCTCCCAATGCAGAGGGCCTGGGTTCGATCCTCAGTCAGGGAACTAGATCTAGATCCTGCGTGCTGCAACTAAGACCCAGCGCAGCCAAATATATAAATAAATATTTTTTAAAAATAATAAATTCACAGAGTGAGTGTGTGAAATAATAAAATGCAACAAAATTCTTCCTTTCTATATGTTCACAGTGTTGCGTGGAACTATTGTGGCAAGCCAGTTTCCATACTAATGCATTTTTAAACTTGGTTTAAATAAATGTATACCCCCCCACCCCCAAAAAGTGTGAAAACAGAGCATATAGGAGATGGTTTGAAGGGTTTTAATAACTTCACAGGTAGCAAAGTCAAAACAAGTCATGAGAGAGAAATGAGAGGAATTCAAGATGTATCTCTGATGTCTGAGCACAGAACATGCCAGATTTTCCCAGAAAACACAGTTAGATGCCCTGTCAGAAAGAGAGGCCAGGGATGGATGAAATATTGGTCTTATCTGGTATGACACCATTTGTGTTCTTATAAATTATGAATAAGTAAAAAATATGGCAAACAGATATGGGATACTATGATGCAATAAAAATGGATGGCCATATCAATCCATGGAAAAGTAGAAAAAAGGAAAAATAATTTCAGAACATAAAATCAGATTATTATGCTTAAGAATCAGAGTTGGCTGGCTTCCCTGGTGGCGCAGTGATTAAGAATCCGCCTGCCAATGCAGGAGACATGGGTTCGAGCCCTGGTCCGGGAAGATGCCACATGCCGTGGAGCAACTAAGCCTGTGCGCCACAACTACTGAGCCTGCGCTCTACAGCCCGTGAGCCACAACTACTGAGCCCACGTGCCACAACTACTGAAGCCCATGCGCCTAAAACCCATGCTCCACAACAAGAGAAGCCACCGCAATGAGAAGCCCGTGCACCGCAACGAGGAATAGCCCCCGCTCGCCGCAACTACAGAAATCCCGCGCGCAGCAACGAAGACCCAACACAGCCAAAATTAAATAGTTAAATAAATTTAAAAAAAAAAAGAAGAATCAGAGTTGGGGGAATTCCCTGGTGGTCTGGTGGTTAGGATGCCGCAATTCCACTGCCAAGGGCCCGGGTTCAATCCCTCGTGGGGGAACTGAGATCCCTCAAGCTGCACGTCACGGCCGGAAGTGGGGGTGCAGGCCTCAAACTGAGAAAGAGAGGATGACTAGGGGGAAAAAAAGAGGCATTTGTCCCTTTTTACCACTTCACATTCACCACTTCTTCCTGGAGCTAACTAATGAAGACCTTTCATTCATTCAATGAATATTTATTGAGCACCTAGTATGTTCCAAGGACGGTACAAGCCAAGGCAATGGGGGTATAGCAATGAATAAGATGGGTTTACAGCTCCTGCCCTCACAGGGCTTAGAGTTATGGAGGAGAAACAAATTTAAACAATCATACAAATAATCACTTATTGAGAACTAAGGTACACACTGCAAGAGAGAACTTTCTAGAACTCTGAGAACATGCAACAATGGGGGGGCTTGTGCTTCCCTTTCCTGTTCATTAATAGTGTTCCATAGAAGTCGTCAACACAGGGGAAGCCGGCTGCAACACAAGATGCCTTTCAATAATCACTTTCAGGTTATGATCTGTACGACCATTACTTTTCTAAATAGAGACTTTCTGGAGTAACTTACATGTTTAAAGTACCATTTACAATAAACAATAGTTCTTATACATTCCCATTCATTACTGAGCTCTTTACCTGCATTTTATTCCTACAATAAACCCTATAATGAAGATGCTGTTACTATTCTCATTTTACAGATGAGAAAACTGAGCCCTGAAGTGATTCCGTGGTTTGTCCTAGGTCATACATTAAAAATGCTAGAATTTGGGGAAAAAAACAGGTTTATGCTTTTTTCTCATGGCACTAAAATACTTCCACTGTCCAAGCATTGTCTTTCCCAACTTTCCACACAGTTCTTATCGTCCCGAGTTTGAAGCTGCCCTTCCAATATCTGTCCGGATAGTGCAACTTCATTTTATGGACACCTATGAATATAAATATTGTGCATAAATAAAAGCAGATGGGCCGTCATTCGCCCCTCAGAAGCTAACAGGACCCTGGGTGGGTGGGTGCCGGCCGTGGCCAGGCCTTGTGTCCTCAGCCCCTAGGCAGAAAGACAAAGGTCAAGAAACTAGACGATGGTGGAAGCTTCCCCATGAACCCCAGGCTTTCCCTTTTCTACAGAGAAAGGCAAAAAAGGCCTCTGCACCTTTCACCTGACTGCCATTCATCCAGCACTTCAGCATGGCTGCAATCCCTAAAAAAGTCAGTCACTCTGCGCGCCTTAGCTCGAGGGCCCCAGGTGCCCGGATGTTGCCCGCGCTTTTGGAAACTTCGCGATCTTGGCCACCGCCCCACCACAATTTCCCAAAGAACAACTTCGCTTTACGGCGGGGAAGAGCCTATGCGGGCCCCCGTAGAGCTGTCTCTCGCCGACTTCTCTTTTCATTGGTTGTGAGCGAGGTGGGCGGGTCGTCTAGGCGTCTGAGGAAGAGAGGGCGGCGGCGGTTGTGGTGACTGAGCGGAGCCCAGTGACAGGATGGTGAGAGCGGCAGTCGCGGCGACCGAGGCCTGTCTCTCTGTTGGGGTGCTGCGTCGTTGGGAGACGCTGGGAGTCTCTGGGAGAGGGCTTAAGCGATCCCGGAGGCCGTGGCGGGCGCGGCCGGGGCCCGAGCCTGGGGAAAGACAAGGGAGGAAAGAGAGCGGCCACCTCTGGGTGCGGCCAGCCCTGGCCTCGCAGCCCAGCCCCAGGAGCCACAGACGACGTCCGGGGGTGCGGTGGGGTGGGAAAGGGTCCCTTTCAGCTGCTGCTTCTGTCACGAGCTCCTCACGCCCGAGCCGGGGAAGGCCTTTGGGCCTGTGCCTCGAGCGTCCCAGAGAAAGGAGCACGGGAACTCCGCCGTTTCCAGACATTTCCTTGCTCCTTTCGCTCAAAAAGCACCTCCCGCTAGTAGGTAACCCACCGGTTACCACCCCCATGTGGCGAAAGCTGGCTTCTCGGAGGCAAAACGGGAAGAAGCAAGCACAATTCGCTACCCATTTGAGTTTGCTGTCTAGAGAAAGGGGATAAGAACTATTCCCTTCGCCCCTGAAATAACGTGCAGCTGCCATTGAAATGTGGCAGTGGGCCCTGAAAAGGACTGGATTTAGCTTTTAGGGTTGCTGGAACTACTTCCTCAGGCTGCTGCGAGCCTTTGGAGCAGGATTCTTTAATGGTTTTCGAACTCGTTGAAATGGTTTGGAAATTTTACGTTTTGGAACGTTTTTCTGGTGAAAGAGCCATTGTTGGCAGCAAGGAGTAGTTTGGGAAGCTTTACCTCATTCGTCCATCAGATTGGCCCAGATCATCCCCTCACCCCCAGTAGGTCGGTACCCTAAGACCTGCCTACGTGAAAACTCGGGAACTGCTGCCAGAGAGGGCTAATAGCGGTAATCAGATTTTCCAAGTGCCCTTGACCCCCTACAAAGTGAAGAACGGTTTTAAAAGAATTTCTGATGATCTTGGTATTTGTGTTGGTGAAGAGACTTCTCTCTCTGATGAACATCCATTGCATTTTTAAGATGATCGTGATTCTATGACCAGCAGCCTTTAAGGTGCCTTATAGACGTGACAGCCAAAGATTCATGGTCTCTGGTTCTTTAGCTTCTTTATGTATGTTAGAGACTTTAATCCCACTTTTGATTTTTGCTTCTAAACAGACTCCAGATTAGAGTAGTCCAGTTTACAGTAATTTTGAGACAGTTATCCCTGGGAGAAGATGAAATTACCTGACATGATTTCTATATTAATGTTTCTGAGGTTTTTTTGAGAGGTGAACACTTTTTCAGGGTAGTTGTACTGAAGTATCACTTTTCATGTGAAATAGAACTGGGCAAAATTTAGAGTTAGTCGATTCTTTTACAATTAAAAGCATTTTATTTGGCAAAAGAGACCAGAAATGTTCAATATACAGTAGTATCCAGAGTCTATGGGCAGCAAATTCAAGTGTGGGGAAAGTCCAGATTTAGCTGGAGGAAGGTGTCTGCTTTTATCATCCAGTACATCCAATACTTGATAATGTATTCATAGTGCTGTGTTAGATCTTCTGTACAAAATGACCTAGCTGCAGCATAATTTTCCAACTACTAGAATTTTAAACATAGGAGGATTAAAATCAGTATACTTGAAGAATAATTAGTCCCAAAGGATCCAGAAAATGTTAGCTTTCATTTAAGTTATTGCTGATGAATTTTCCAAATAAAATTCTAAACAGAACAGGAAACAAAACGGATGGGAGTCAAAGTGGCGAATGAGATTAGGAAAAGCAGAAAAAATTTTAAGTGTGTGTGTGTGAGAGAGAGGGATATTTAATAGTACAGCAAATGATTCTTTTGGTATTGTTTTGAGCAAAGCTGATTTTTAACATTTTCTTTCATAACACTCAGAAATCATTAACAGTTGTTTGCATATTCATTCGATGAGTTTTTTGTTCTTTTTTTGGTTTGTTTCTTTTCGTTGCTTTCTTTTAACATTGGTCATGTTTCACCCTTTTTTTTTTCATTCCCCTGTCTGCAATCAACTTCTTCATTCCACTAAGGCTGGGCACAGAGTAAGTTTCTTCTCTTAGCTCCTACTAACAATGGTGGTTGGGTGCTGTTACTGGGATTTCACCCTTTTATGTCTATCAAATAGGAAGTAACCAAATTCCTATGCTTTGATTAGGTTGGTTCTTTATTTAAATTTAACAAGACTGCCATTTCCAGGATCTTTTGCTGTCTTAAAAGACTCTGTAATCTATGTCTAACCTGAACTGTCCAAAGTGTGGAATTTGGGCAAAGACACTGCTCAAAGTATGGTATTTGTTACGTGACACTATTCCCCCTATAACTTAAAAAGCTGCAGGAAATCAAAGTCCTAGTAAGGATCCTTACTAATTTGAAGTAGTTTCTGTGTGGCCATTCATAGTTATATCTTTAGACTGCTAATAGTCTAGGTACACTTGGGCATAATCCTCAGTGCATTATAGAATTTAGGTCATAGATCATTATAAAGTATCATGTCTTACTAATGTTTGTTCTACCACATTCAGATTGAACAGCTCATTCATTATTAGGCCCAAACATTTTCAACCTGTTATAGACATATACCCTTAATTTATGAGTTTGAGGTTCTTTTTTTTTAATATAGAAATCTATTTTTTTACCTTTTTCTCTAATGCCAGCTTCCCACATTAACTATGTACTTCAATCCATATCTGAAGGGATCCCCCTCTAAAGATGAAGATTATTCTATCTCCAGGTACTTTTGTATTGATTATCACTGAGGGTGGAAACTATGTGGTGGTTTTTAGTTTTATAGATGTTTTGTCCACTAAGATCTGGATTGAAACAATATGTCATTGAGCAAATACCAGCTGAAACTACTCTTTGTAAAGAAGCTTATTTAATAATTTCTTTTAAAGTGAGCTAGTTTTGTAAGCTTGTGTTACCTCAGTTACTTTATGTCCTGATAACATTTCCTTTCCTTTGTAATCATTTTGATATTTGTTGCAAGATGAATCAAGCTTACTGTGGTAATAATTTTAATTTTACACATTTTAGTTTTGATTAATTTCAACTTACAAAGTCTGTAGTGGCCAAACTTTGCTGTTTATCCTGTTTTAAATATTTAATGTTTTCTTTGGTAATATTAAAGAATAGTCATGCGTTCTTTAGAACCAGTTAATGGGCATGTACATTTATGGATGAGATGTCTGTGTGGGAAAGCATCCTGTCATAGAATGAAGGTGCTTATACTGTCTGCAGCCATACCACCCTGAACGCGCCAGATCTCGTCTGAAGGTGCTTATACCAATGGACATGGAGAAATTGATTCTCTTGTTCTTTGGAGGGCGAATACTATTTTTAAATGATCTTTTTGACATTATTGTGTTAAATGGTGTATATAGTCAAATCTTGAAATTTTAAAATTAAAAATCTGCAGGATTGAGGTTTTTTAATTCTTTTATTTTTATATGCAGAATTTGTTTCTGTCATCTGAGATTGTTCCAATTCTAAACCACCTCCTGCTGAATTCATCACTTATTTAGCTGATCTCTCTTTTTTTTAATGCTCTAATGCACAGGAAAGATTGATATATTGTTTTAAGTTTGGGAACTAAACTGAGGATACATAGACAATTTAATCTAGACAAAAATATGACAGTCAGGATTTCTAATGATGAAGGAAAGAGAAGATAAAAAAATTATAGTTCAGAAGCACATGTTTGCCCTATTGAAACTCTTTGCAACATAGGCTGTTTTTATTCCCCTGCAATGTATAGTTAATATTTTAAGTAACAAATACTGTAAATTTTGGCTACTGTCCCTCCAAATAGTTGTCAGTCTAGTAAATTATAGAATTAACTTTTTTTCCTCTATCATTATAATTTTAACCATTCTTTTTATTAACATCCCTGGAATCAATATATGATGTTTTACATTAAAACTGCAGAAATGTGAATTACCATATCAAATTCCGTAGGGCCCGGTAGTATATTTTTCATTTTTCAGTTTTTTTGAGTGTAATTTATAGGTCTCTAAATGAATCGCTTTAGAAAGCTTGATTTTATTCTTGATAAATAGAATGATTACCTGTATTGTGTGCACACCTATTTATGACCAAAATAAACTAAGATTGATTTAGAATCATATGTGTGTTTGTTTAAGTGGTCATGATAGGAACTGTGTGAATAACTTCTGCTCTTTTGGGCTTTGGAATCTCTGATTAGTTTAATTTAAAAGAGGACTTATGGGAGGAGAATATCTTGTTTTGAAATCATGTTTAACATTACACCTTTTCTCACCTTGACACTTTAAAGTTGGTGTTGGTATTAGGAGACCTGCACATCCCACACCGGTGCAACAGTTTGCCAGCTAAATTCAAAAAACTGCTGGTGCCAGGAAAGATTCAGCACATTCTCTGCACTGGGAACCTTTGTACCAAAGAGAGTTATGACTATCTCAAGACTCTGGCTGGTGATGTTCATATTGTGAGAGGAGACTTCGATGAGGTGATGTACTTCCCTTTCCCTTCCCAAATATTTCCTTTCCTTTTTTTTTTTCCTGTTGTGTTGATTATATATTAATTAAATATTTCCTTTTCTTGATTTTTATATATATAAGGTTTATTTTTGAAACCAGAGTTTCTCAACTGGTAAGGTTTGTTTTGCTTTTTTTTAAGTTTTCCAATGTAAAATTATTGCACATACCCCTCCCTTACAGTTTGAAAATCACTGATTTTAGACTACTTAATAAACATATTACATACTTGTTCTAATTAAATTGATATGGTTTTGTCACTATTTTTTGTAGTACTATCATTTAGTTTATAAAGTTTTTGTCAGGAACTTACCCCGCCACCACCTCTGTTACCCAAGGTACTTATCACTTTACTGTGTTCCAGCTTCCTGACTCTATCCTTGCTCCCTCCACAGTTTATTCTCCATGTAGCAACCAGAGTGATCCTTTGTAGGTGAAGTAAGATTACATCACTTCTCTGCTGAAAACCCTGTCATGGCTCCCTATCTCAAAGGTTAACTATAAACAGGCATGAGGGAGTTTTGAGGAGGGGATAGATTTTTCTATATCTTACTGTGGCAGTGCTTACACAACTGTATGCATTTGTCAAAACTCCTTGAATTGTACACCAGAAAGGGTAATTTTCCTGTATGTAAATTTTACCTCAATAAACCTAACTTTAAAAAAAAAATAAGGAGTTCTGGAGTTCCAACTTTGCCCATTAATTAATAATGAGATTTTAGGCAAGTTACATCCTCTTTCTTAGTTCCCTACTATGTAAATATGACTGGAATAGATGATTTTTAAGACCCCTGACAGTGCTAACATTGTATGACCTAGATTAATAAACCTGATTCTAGTATGAAAATTTTATTTTTTATTCCTGGGAATATAAGCTTTTTCATAAACTATTTAAATTCATTGGTGCTTTTTTTTTTTTTTGGTGTTAAGTTTGAATAAACTAGAGGTGGCATGAAAGTGAAAAGTGGGGTGGGGGGATGAGAAGGGAAGGGGCAAACATCTTGTCAATAATTCGAGTATATGTTTGCCATTTGTTAAAAATATATTAGGGGTTCTGTTTATGATATGCTAAAGATAGTTTCGGTAGCAAGAATTAAATTTTTTGCTTGACCCTGGAGCCATACTACCAGGGTTTGGATCTTGGCTCAAACACTTAATAACGTGTGCTCCTAGGCAAGTTATTTTAACTTCTCTGTGCCTCAGTTTCCTCATCCATAAAATGGGGGGTCATAATAGAACCTACCTCTTAGGATTGTTTGTAATTATTACATAGGTTGATATTTATAAACTTCTTAGAATAGTGCCTGGTTCATACTAAGTGCTACATAAGTTTAACTATCATTATTATTTTAAGCCATCTAGGTAACTATTAAAGCCTGGGATATAATTTGAACATATCCTAGCTTACAGGTCATATTCCTTGGATTCTTAAATAGAGGAAACATAAATTTGGGGGAATTATCCTCTACAGAAAGCCGAAAAGAACTCATATTCTATAAAAATAAACTCAACAAAGGGATTGCATGATAAGTTCCAGTTTACCTAAAGTAAATTATGTTTTGAGCACTGTTGCAGCCTTAGAGATTGAGAAGAAATCAAATATTTAACAAATATGTTGGTTGTGGAGCACTGTAGTAAAACACCCATATGAGATTGAATATTTAAGAAGGTTATTTTTTAAACCTCTATGTCTCTAAAACATTTGTTTTTCTTATGTCTATTTCATATTTTAGAATCTGAATTATCCAGAACAGAAAGTTGTAACTGTTGGGCAGTTCAAAATTGGTTTGATCCATGGACATCAAGTTATTCCATGGGGAGATATGGCCAGCTTAGCCCTGTTGCAGAGGCAGTTTGATGTGGATATCCTTATTTCAGGACACACACATAAATTTGAAGCATTTGAGCATGAAAATAAATTCTACATTAATCCAGGTTCTGCCACTGGAGCATATAATGCCTTGGAAACGTGAGTAGTATGCAATTTGGGAATTTGGGGGTTTCATAAAGTTAATAATTGTACAAGTGACATTTCATAAAAGAGAAATGTGATTGTTTAAATAATTATAGCCTTTTTGGCAATCTTCTATTGGTGATTATTCTTTTTAATATGTCTAACAACCAGATTTCTCCTTGAATCCAAATTGTCATCCTAAATTGAAATTTATAGTGCTACTGCTTTTTAGTACAAAACACTGACATTATTTATATTTTCTTCCAGAAACATTATTCCTTCATTTGTGTTGATGGATATCCAGGCTTCTACAGTTGTCACTTATGTGTATCAGCTAATTGGAGACGACGTGAAAGTAGAACGAATTGAATACAAAAAATCTTAAAGTGAGGCGTGTCCTGATGATGTTTCTGTTGGGCTTTTTTTTTTTTTCATTCCCCTGTTCAACTCAAGTAATTAAATGTTTAAGAGCCACAAAATTGTATCACTTTTATAATATTTTGCAGTAAAATGTAATCTCGTCTTCTGTTAATACAATGTTCTAAGCTTCTTGTAAACTATAAGATTATATTTAGTTTAAGTATATGATTTCTATGAAACAACATCCACCACACAGTAAATGGTCACATGTTAAGAAAAATTTATCCTTGTAAATATCTTCATAGTTGATATTTGGAACTTTACTACCAAAGTAGTGCATGAGGAGAAAGAATCTAGATTTTCTTGTATACATTCTTCTCTTCTCCAGTAATAAACAGTTACCTTTCATTTATACTTTCTTGATAAACTATTTTAATTTTTAAAAATTATGAAAATAAGAGGCCAAATGAAACTGCAGGCAAGTGTTACAGTGATAAGGTAGATGAGATGACCTTTCAGAGCTCTTTCTTAAAACGTTCTAGGTCATAATGTTGGACTCAGATTTTATTAACTAAATAGAATACCATATTGACATAGTAAATCATCAGTGATTCTTCAGACTGTTGCTTTTAAGTGCACTATTCTTTACGTTTTAACAACAAAAAAAATTTTTTTAAACACTACTATTTAATTTGAAAAGATACGTGCACTCCAGTGTTCATAGCAACATTATTTACAATTGCCAAGATATGAAAACAACCTAAGGGTCCATCAACAGAAGAGTGGATAAAGAAGATGTGGTGTGTATGTGTGTGTGTGTATATACACACATACATACATACGTACATACACAGTGTAATATTACTCAGCCATAAAAAAGAGTGAACTTTTGCCATTTGCAACAATATGGATGGACTTGGAGGGCATTATGCTAAGTGAAGTAAGTCAGATAGAGCAAGACAAATTACTGTATGATATCACTTATATGTGGAATCTAAAAAATAAACTAGTGAATATAACAAAAAGGAAACAGATGTAGAGAACAAACTAGTGGTTACCAGTGGGGAGAGGGAAGTGGGGAGAGGCAAGATAGGGTAGAGGATCAAGAGATACAAACTATTATGTATAAATAAATAAGCTACGAGGATATATTATACATCACAAAGAATATAGCCAATATTTTACAATAACTATAAATGGAGTATAACCTTTAAAAATTGTGAATCACTATGTTGTACACCTGCAACTTACATAATAGTGTATATCAACTATACCTCAAAAGAAAGTTAAAATTTTAAAAAATAAAATTTTAAAACACTAATGTTCTAAAACATTTAGAAGGCAAGCACACTAGAGCAAAAATGTAATGTGAACAATCCTTTCATTAATACAACTATTCCCAACTTAAATCTAGTTTGAGAGTCCAAGTGGCAGTTTTCATAAAATAGGGCAAATTGATATTTCCATTTTTAACTTGTGTTCAAGCAGATAATATTTATTGAGCAAGCCAGGATGTTACCTCTATCATGCTATTCTATATCAGGATATTAAGAGTTTTCCTCAGCCTGATCTGGAAAATATTTCCAGGATATTCTAATGTTGCTATTTTAGGACTTAACTGTAAACAGAAAAAGAATTATACAATGTATTTGTCAGATTTAAAGAAGAAGAATTCAGTTTTAGGTGACAAGAAAAATTTTAATTGTACCTAGCTAGGACTACACGCATATATTTCACACAAATTTTATTACACAAAATATCATTGGCACATGGAACTATACATCAAACCATTTACATGGTAGTAAAAGTTTCTGAACAAACTAAAATTACTTAATGACTTAGTGGTGAATAACAATACTGAATGTAGAGAGAGGACACAATTCACAATCCCTTCCCCCCACCTTTGGCACATCACCAATACTCAAGATTGTCAAGTTAGCATCAGATGTTCTCCCTGTTCTTCAATTGACATTGATTGCATACACTTATTTAGCAAATCGTCTTCCTTTTTTTCTTCATTCATGTACGATTCAGAATCATTTGTAGAAACTGAAGGAAAAAATAAGAGTTTATAATGTCTGTTTTGGAAATAAAGTATTTCATCCTGAAAATTGAGATTTGTATACAAGAACAACCTTCAAAATGACCTACTTTTTTAATAAGCCTTTGGCAAAAACAAATTGCAATTTTCAAAATTTAATTATCTCCCTCTCCCCCTAAATCTCTTATTTTTAAAAATAAGATGCCCAGTACTGTATTCTAACCAAGTTATTGTATAGCAAATTCTCTGTTACTAAGTCCTATTTTCCCATTGCTTTTCAAAATCTTTTGACTGGGGGAAGTTATAGCTTCAGTATTCTCTGTTTTCCTTAAGTTCCTTCTCATTTCTTTTCTCTTGGGGGACCATGGGGACTTTTCCTCTATCTGTGGTTTCCTCCAGCTGTTCTTTTTGGAACCAGACTTACCTTCTCCCCTGCCATTTCCCTCATTTCTTGGATAGGCATGGTATGGTATTTATAGCAGAGCTGAGTGGTGCTGTCATACAGCAGTGGGATATGGGTTCAGAAGGCCTGAGTTCCCTGTTTTCTACCAACTTCCCTACTCACTGTGGTAGTAACTAGGAAATTATTTAACTTCCACTTAATCCTTTACACTTTATCAATTCTGAGGAATATTTCTGAGCATTCAGTCTTTCTCTTGCCTTTTTCATTTTGTGATATTCTGTACTTGTGGTAGAAGGATCCTTTATGCTGATCCTTCCCAAATGTGGATTTGTCTGAGTTGCTCTGTAAAATTTTGATAATAATAATTGGTTTGTTTCCACTGGTTTGAATATTAAACAAAATGGTATAGGTGATATAGCCCTTTGTTAACTATTTGATTCTATACAAAATATTGCTGTCTGGGGACTTCCCTGGTGGTCCAGTGGTTAAGACTCCCTGCTTCCACTGCAGGGGGAATGAGTTCGATCCCTGATCAGGGAAATAAGATCCTGCATGCAGGAGTCCCTGAGCAGTGTGTTCTTTTAAATGAAAGCAGAAATCGATTTCATGTTTAGTTTTGTTTGGAGCAAGTCACATTCTAAATTTTTTTAATGTCTTCTCTAATAGAAATGGAACTATATTGGGTTTAATATTTTTTAGCATGACATCTTTAAAAATGCATATATTAAGAATTCCACATTTACCTGACTGCATGAACAGTCTGCCTGGTTTTCCAAAAATCTTCAGTGACTTACATCTTGTTTTAGATGCATATCCAGTTTTTAAACTGTAAGAAAGAGAAGCAACTTAATTGGAACCAGCACAGTGAACAGCTATCAAATGCATGCGGAAGACCATATAAATTCTTTTTATTAAGCTGCCGACATCACCAAAGAGACCCTTTCAGACCCTGAATTCTCCCGTGACATACTAACCCTGAGATGCAAAGCTAATGATCGTAGCGCAGGTTGAATAATTGGGCATCTTAATCTCTTTTTTTCCTTTTTCCTTTTTTGTTTATAGTATTCCCCTGTGCATAAGCCACCATATGCTTCTCCTTTTAGAAGTGTTTGTATTTTAAATTTGAGTGGGAATCATTTAAAAGGGCAGTCTTCCATATCTTTAGCTGATCGAAATTTTTACAATTCCACAAAGTTCTAAAAACAGTAGCATATCCCAGTCAGCTTAGTAAAGAGACTATAAGATAGCATTCTTTTGTGCTTTTTGTCCAACCTATTCTGAATTTAACAAAGTGAACATATTGGGGAACACAAGATTTAATGTCATTTAGCTCAAATAAAATTGAGGGGTACATTTTTCTCTTAAAGAGTAGGAAACAAACCCTTCTTTGTTTCTCACTGGTCGCCAAAGGGAATGCTGTATGATCATCTCAGGTGCAGATGTAGCTGCAATGTTAGAAGGCCCCGAGTCCTCTCTCTCCAGCTGGTGTCGCCATGTAGTGCAGGGGTGATGCTGCTTATGTGAGTAACGAGAACTGCGGTGGTTCCTGTGGTGAGTGAGGACACCTGTCACACAAATCACCTCTGTTAGAACACCCTCTTGTTTCTTGTGAGAACTAGTGAGAAACTACCTGGAGGTGCACCTGCCTGGTTTTTGTGAGCTGTGCTGGGTCACATGCGTGTACTGCCTCTTCATTAACATCCTCAGATAGTTTGCATTATAGATCTTAGCAATGCTGCACAGGTAACGCTTCTGGCCTAAGGTGAGGTCTGGATGCTAGAAGACAAAACAAGATTTATAGGCTGCATTGTAGAACAGAGGTTGGCAATATTCCATATCTGAAAGGACAGAATGTTCATTTGGCCAAAAAACTAAGAGAGAAAGATATGGCCATTTAAATAGTACAAGTGACTCTGTTTGCCATTTCTACTCAAGTGATTCAGATGCCCACTGGGTTTGAGAAACACTGCCCTAGAAGAATAAGGAAAGTGTGAATCTGCTGTCTGTCAATGAATCTTAGTTCCCATGTGCCTCTCAGTGAGTGTAGGCATCTTGCCTTCTGAATATGATGTTTGAGGTGGTACCTCAAAAGTGGTACCTAAAAGCAACACAATTACTCTAGTCTTAGAAACAGTCTTTTCTAGCACCAGAAGAATAACTCTCCGTGTTGGACAGACTGAGGGTAGTCTGTTGGTCTCTCATATAAGTAATTTTTTTTTTTTTTTTTTTGGCCGTGCCTAGCGGCATGTGGGATCTTAGTTCCTGACCTGGGATCAAACCCGTGCCCCCTGCAGCGGAAGTGTGGCATCTTAATCACTGGACCACCAGGGAAGTCCCAGTCATATAAGTAATTTTGACTAAGATTTTCACTGTACTTGCTGATTTTAGAAGTTAACGCTCACCTAAAATGCAGGACTCCATTATATATGCATGTGTATATACATACAAACACAAGATTTACTGAACTGAATAGATAATAAATACAGAGAAAATTTTAAATGTTGGTCAGAAATAACTTATCAGTTTGTACAGATCTTTAGTAACCCGAATTTACACTGCTCTAGAGAGGGTACTTCTGCCAGCTATGATCTTTAATGGGTAATACAGGTCAACAGTTATGAAGTGTTTATTGCCATTTTCTTTACTTACTTGCTTTTAATTTTGTAGTCCTTGAGCAAAATCTTTATGAGGTTGGGTTTCTGTCTCTAGAGTGGAACTTTCCTCAAGCATCTTTGTGCTTGGCACTGAGCTTCCTGAGTAAAGGTACATTAGATCCAAAGTATCATAAAACCCTGAAAGAACTCTTATGATAGGGAATCTATAATGATAAAATCCTTGCATTCACTCATGAGTTTACCCAGCAGATATTTATGGACTCCTAGACAATGTGCTGGGTGTACTTGTCTTCCACAGTGCCTTACCCTCTAACTAGCTTATCTTCAATAAAAAGTTCATCTCTGAATACAAAGACTTGGTATTTAAATAAAGTATTGGTATTTGGTTAGCATACCTTTAGAAAGGATGTCTCTGTCATTGACTTAGGGATGTGAATTGTTTGAACTTGAGGCGTTTTCCATAACTCTTGCAGCTTGGTTATGTGTGAGTTCATTTTGTGTCCATCTTTGAATCTATCTGTAGACAAGGACATTATTATGTGAATTTCATGAGCAAAGATCAGTTTAACAAATTAATTATTAAGATCCATCTATTTACATGTGTCATTGATTATCCTGGAATACCAGTATGAGTCAGACTGTTAAATCTGAAGAGACATTATGATATGCCATTTGCTTTTAGAGCACACAAAAATCTAAGATATTTATAAATATTTACTATATATAATGATATATAATCATTACATATGGACAAAATTATTTTGAACTTAGCTGAGATGCAAAATGTTGACAGTAACTTATTTCTTTAGTTTATTGTATGTCAGACCATACTAAACAGGAATATACATGCAGGATTTGTGCTTTAAAGATTTTCAAAAATATTTTATTCATTTGCCTTCAGTATATAGTTTTGAAATTCTATTCTGCATTAGACTCAAGATAGAATAACACACATTTTATCCCTTTAATGAGGCAGTGTTAAAATGAAGAGCTTTAGGGACTTCCCTGGTGGCGCAGTGGTTAAGAATCCGCCTGCCAATGCAGGGGACCCGGGCTCAATCCCTGGTCCGCGAAGATTCCACATGCTCCGCAACAAGAGAAGCCATCGCAGTGAGAAGCCCATGCATGGCAGGAAAGAGTAGCCCCCTCCCGCCGCAACTAGAGAAAGCCCACGTGCAGTGACAAAGACCCAACACAGCCATAAATAAATAAATAAATAATTTTTAAAAAAAGAGACACTGCCATCAAGGTGGTTTCATCTTCTAAAAAAATAAAATAAAATAAAAATAATAATAGTTAAACGCAACAAACAACCCAACTGAAAATCGGCAAAGGGCTTGCATAGACTTTGGATGTCTCCAAAGAAGATCTACAAATGGCTAATAAACACATGAAAAGATGCTCACTACCACTAATGATTAGGGAAATGCAAATCAAAATCACAATGAGGTATCAGTTCATACCCATAAGGATGACTATCATCAAAAAAACAGAAAACAAGTGTTAGCTGGGATGTGGAAAAATTGGACGCCTGCGCACTGCTGGTGGGAATATATTGAATAAAATGATGCAGCTGCTGTGGAAATAGTATGGCGGTTCCTCAAAAAAAGCAAACAGAATTGCCATATGATTCAGCAATTCCATTCTAAAACAACCACATGTATATAAAATAAATAGTGATATATATATATATACACACAGATATGTGTGTGTTTTTCCTAGGTAACTGTAAGGACTATAAATTTTCCAAGGAAAAGCAAAGTGAATTCAGGTTTATATATCATTGAATTGAAATTGCTCCCCTCAAAAAACTAGTGAGAGGTCTTGGGGGCCTGTCTTAACCTCTTACCTCCAGCAGCTCTATCCTTTACTTCAAGTGAGAGGAAAATAGCAGCACTGAGAAATATTTTATGTTCTTTGAAGTTGAACAATTTAGAATTTTTTCCTTCAACCTGTGTATAAACCCCAGGTTGTGTTCTGTCCTTTTCAACCAACATCAGTTATAAACACAGTTCTTTTCAGATTCACTGCAATTTTGAAGTACTCGTTTGATGTGAGATATCTTAACAGGAGACAAAGAACCTGCTGGATTGTTGTTTGAAAATCTTAAAGAGTTTACCAAGGATGCTAATGAAGACTTTTTAAAATTCCATTGTGTGAGTAGTTATAGCAAAACTGGCTTCTCTGAGCCATATTATTGATACATATTATCTTCTTTATATGCTCTACTCACCAATACCTTTGGAATTCTGGTAATAAGGATATCCAGCTGATCTGTTTAAAAAAAAAGAGAGATGTAAATAATATGTAATAATTGACAGCTTTATAAGCATTAAAGAAAGCATTTTAAATGAAAAAAGGACAGTATTGCAGATGCTTTTTACTTTTCATGTTTCCATCAGATAATAATGTCTTGCAAATCTTCTCCTGTAATTCTGGTTATATCCTAATGACTCCAGGCTTCTTCAGAGTGGGTTATCTGAGATTTTTACCATTCTGTAAAGGATTTACTTTAAGCCAGATTTGGCTTTACTTTTATAGCCACCTAATCTAATTCCTACACCGAGCTCAATAAAGTTGTTTGGGCTTCTGTGCTATCCATGATATTTTCTTCCTTATTTTTAATAAAGTAATTTATTGTATGTAATTTAAGGTGAACTGGAACTGATAAGTTGGTCTGTAATGTTTCTAATTTTGTACAAGTTCATTTTTTCTTTTCTCAAATTGACAAACACTCCCTTTTTCCTCTTCCTGCAATTTATTCAATGACCAGGAATTCATTGATCCCCTGAGATACTGGGATCCAGAACTTTGCCAAGCGCTGTGACGAACAGCAAAGAAACACACAACCCCATCCTATCTTTAGAAGTCCTCAATCCACAAATACATTTTTTTTTTTTAAAAAAAAAGATGGCCATGGGTGCAGCAGGAGCCATGACAGTGTGCTTGAGAGGAACACCGGGCAATTCTCACTTTTAGGGAATAACTCATGCAAGGGATGAGGAGATACTGCCCCCAGCAGTAACTTCAGCAACTAATTGTCTTCAGCATCCAGGAAATAATAGTAAAAGCCTGCTCAAAATGAAATGGATTTATGAAAAAGGAACTACTGGGTGAAGAAAATGTTAAAATCAAGGTGTCTCTAAGATTCAGAGTCATCTGTCTCATTACAGATTATGAATCCCAATTTGACATAAAGGTGGCTAATGTCACACACAGGGAAATGATTTGACTTGGAAGCGCTTCTTTGAACCTCTGTTCCCTTGGTGCCCCCCAACCCCCCAACCCCACCCCGCCAACCCCTTTTTTGTAGAAGTACGTTGACCAGACCGCAAAATGTCCAGCAGGTTTCGTAGCGCCCCCTCGGGCAGAAGAGGCACCCAGGCGACTGTCGCAGTCACCGCGTTTAGTCAGTCATTGCACCAACCCTCCTCCTAAGCTTCCCTCAGAAGCCCTTCCCCTAAACTGAGTCGGCTTCCATATTTCCCATCGCAGCCACAACAAAGCTTCTCTCTTCCTCTCACTTCAGTACATTGGGGACCAGTCTACTGGAGCAGCCTGCTCCTACCCCCTCCTCTACCCGGGGATCACGACCCGGGGCTGATCGCCATCTTCCCAAACCCCTCAGGGCCCCGCAGCCTCACCCGCCGCCGCCACCCTCGGCCCTGGCCACTGTGGGCGGCTCTGTGGAAGAACTGCACTCCGTCCACTCGGACACTGGACCCTGGCCGGGCATCTCCTCCCGGGTGCCCTGACCGCGAGCTATGTGCGCAAGAAGCTTTCCCCTTTCCCGTCCCCTGTCAGCACGCGTGCCTCAGGCAGGGCGATACTGGGGGTGAAGAGGCAGACGCCGGATTCTAGCCCCCTCCGATGAAGTCCGGACACTGCCCGAACAGCTTCGGGAGAGCGGGGAGGGCAGATCCACGATCCTGGAGTTAAGTTGGGGGAGGGGCGGGAGTCCTTTAGTTGATTGAGCGTTTGTACGTTTGCATCTTTTTGTGGAAGGGATGCGACACGGAAAGGAAGTATACCTTCCCTCTAAAACGGAAGGTGCTTTCCACCTCAGTATCCAGATCCTCTGCAAATTTGTAAATCTCGAGGGTCACCATATAGGTCAAACATCAGTACGCAAATAAAGGACCAAAGCACGCGGCTGAGGGATGCAGAGTGTTACGGTTGTCCGTTATCACCAAGGCAACCAGACCTCGCCAGAATCCCAACCGTCTTTTTCGGCCAACTACTTCTGCGCACGCGCACACCCTCCCCGGGCTTTTCGCAAAACGCGTTTCACATAGGATTTGGCCCTCGGGACACCCCGTAGTCAGAGGCGCGGCCGAACTGAAGCCGCAAAAGGAATTTGGACTGCGATTGGTTTGTAGTCGTGTTCCGGGAACTCAGTGGGCGTCGCGCGAAGGCTGAAGGGAGTGTCGTGGTGGCGCTCTGGGTCTCGGCGGCGGGAGGTGTCAGGAACAGGGGGAGCAAGCATGCCTCGGTATGCGCAGCTGGTCATGGGCCCCGCAGGCAGCGGGAAGGTGAGGCTTTGGCGGGAGAAGGAGAGAAATGTCGAAGTTTTTGTGGGAGGCCGGGAGGTTCAGGTCCTGAGGGAGGGGCTGGCGGTTGTGTGTATTGGGGACCTTGAGACCCTGGGCAGCTCGCTTCTGCAGCCTGGTCTTCAGTGTCCCTTTTGTTGTTGTTTTGAAAGGAGATTGATGATAGTTGCTAATACTTATTGCGTACTTAAGCCCCAGATACTGCCCCAGGTATTGCGTACTTAAGCCCCAGATCCTTTCCTGTTAAGGAAAAAAAAACTTATTTCCTTAACAATCCTGTGAGTTAAGTCCTGTTACTCCCATTTTGCCGGTAAGGAAAATGAGACACAGAAAGTTTAAGTTTTTGCTCAGGGTCACACAGCTAGTAAATGATGGCTGGAATTTGAATCTAGTTTTGTCTAACTCCAGAATTTGTCCCCTGTCTTTAACCCAGGAGGTTAAAGTGGGGTCTCGTTAATCACTGCTTCTCAGAGATTGAGACGTGGACTTCTGGAATTTGAGGAGACTTTAGGAGGTACATGGGCCTGACATTAATGAACATTGAATCGTGTATTGAGAAAGTTGCTCCCTTTTCAGTTTTCTTTCAGTTTGCATTGAGGTGAAATAATCAGTTTGGTGCTAGCGTATCTTCAACACTTCTTTAATTCTCAAGTCTTTTTGGAGAGCAGATCTTAGACTCAGAGGTTTTGACAGGCAATTATATTTAGCTAGAACTGAAAGAATTTTGTTAAAGTTGTATATAATTTTATGGTTACCTTCACGTTATGGCAAGTATAACTGGTTTTCTGGTTAGAGATACAGTTTTTTCTTGTAAACAACTATTAAGGGAATCCTGTTAGGGGCACTCAAATATGGTAGAAATTGTGACGATATTTATCAAATAACAGGAGTGTGGGAAACACTGGAGCCTGTGGAGGTGTTGTGTGGCTTCAGTTTTTAAATTGAGAAACACGTTGCTCTGATGCTTGGCCTATTCTGGGTGCAGGAGATACACATGTGACTATGATATGGCCCTTGCTCACCCGAAGCCAGTAGTCTATTTGGGAATACTTACAGGTGACTAGTTACTTAAAATACAGTGTGATGTATAGAGAGGACCTCCTAGGCAGAGAGAACAGTGTGTGTAAAGTCACTGAGGAGAAAGATAAAAGCATGATAAAAAAAAAAAAGCATGATAGAGGTTATTTCTATATTCTAGATTAATTTTCAGACTGATTGTGTTAGATAAGTATCTTTCTATAAACTTTTGATGCCTGCTACCAGAAATACTCACTGGGCATGTTCTTTGTGCCAGGCATTGTTCTGGGCCCTGGGGATTGTGTAGTGACTAAAACACACACACAAAAAAATCCTGTGCACTTGTGGAGTTTATTCAAACATATGAGTCAATTAGAAATAATTATCAAGCATTTATTATGTACCAGGTACTGTTATAGTCCCTGGGCATATACAACTGAATAACACACATCGCTGCCTTTATTTATTTACTTACTTTATGGCCTCGCTGTATGATTTGCTGGATTTTAGTTCCCTGACCAGGGATCAAACCTGGGCCCTGGCAGTGAAGGCGCCAAATCCTAACCACTGGACCGCCAGGGAACTCCCAACACATTCCTGCCTTTATTTTTTTATCTTTTATTTTTTTAAAAAGTATTTATTTGGCTGCGCCAGGTCTTAGTTGCAGCACATGGGATCTTCGTTGAGGCGAGTGGGATCTTTAGTTGCAGCATGCGGGCTCTTAGTTGCTACATGTGAGATCTAGTTCCCTGACCAGGGATCGAACCCGGACCCCCTGCATTGGGAGTATGGAGTCTTAGCCACTGGACTGCCAGGAAAGTTCCCACATCCCTGCCTTTAAATAGAGGGTGGGAGAGACAGACAAGTAGCCTAGAGATTTTAACATAGTACATGAGGGATAAAAAGTTTTCTAAACCCAAAGTTGTAAACTGATAGTGCACTTCCAGGCTATTTACTGGCCTGATATTCTCTCATCTTGGAATGTTACTCCCCTGGCTTGGCAAGCACACTGCTGTCTCTCAGCTCAGATATTCCCTTCTAGAGACATCGTCCCTGACCACCCCACCTAAAGCTTTGTTTGAACTGTACCAATCCTAGTGGAGACACTTTGTGTCAGGTGCTGCACTGTGTAATCAGAAATCTTCCCTTTAAATTCCACTTGTTGCATGTTAGAGCAGTAAGGAGCCTTGGTGATCATGGAGGCCATTCCAGTTAGAGACAAGAAAATTGAGGGACAGATTGGAAAAGCACCCTCCCCAGAGTTACCCATGAGTCTGAGCCAGGTCTGGATCTGCAGCCCAGTCAGGTGTCCTGACTCCCAGCCCAGTGCCTTTTCCCTCCTTTCAGTCAACTTCTTGGTCAATGAAGGAATAGTCTTCGCCTTAGTAGACACTGCCCAAGGGGTGTGGAGAGTCCTTCTGGAGGTGTAGAGGGTAAGCACTGCACTGCTTGTTGCTGTAACCCCTCACGCCTTGTGACATCACAGAGCACCTATTGTGCCACCATCGTCCAGCACTGTGAAGCCCTCAATCGGTCTGTCCACGTTGTGAACCTAGATCCTGCCGCAGAACATTTCAACTACTCGGTGATGGCTGGTAAGTCCTGAGCAGAGCCTTCCCCCTCCTTCAGGAAACATAGGAGAGTAGGGAGGCAGTGAGCACTGACTGCTCAACACAGAAGCTGAAAATTAATACAGTCTGGTCCCCTGGTTTCGTGGTGGACAACATGAGGCTGAATGTCATTTGGTGACATGAGCTCATGTTGATGTATGTGACAGTATCCTTTCTTAGTCTCTGATGTAAGAATTAAAAGTTAGTAGACTCTTCCCTCACCACCTTTCCCTTTTGTTTCTTTCATGTTTGATCATGTTTGGTAAACCTGTTTTACTGCTGATCATACTATAAGTGAACAACCTAAATGTTTTGTCTTTTAATTTAATTCATTCAATTGTCTGTTGAACACCTACTTTATGCCAGGCACCAGGGTTATAGCAGAGGACAAGACAGATAACTATCCCTACCTTTGTGGACCTTTTAGCAAGGGAGATAAGCAAGATGATAAACATGTTACAGATTGTGGTAAGGACTGCTTTAGGCTGATGAGAAGGAATAAGTGGGGGAGGTTGCTTTAGGGATGACGTCTCTGAGAAGGAGCTATTTGGGCCTAGACCTGAAGATGGTAATGTGCTCACCAAGTTGGCGAAAGGCTTTCCAAGATGGAAGAATATCAAGGTCACTATATAAGGGAGAGATGGGAAAGGGCTTGGTGTGTTCCAGAAAAAGCGAAGATGCTGATGAGCTGGGGCATAAGGAATGAAGGAAAGAGACGGGTAGGAGCTAGTAGAACATGAGAAGTATGGGGTTTTTCCTGTTTTTTACCCTGTTTAGCCTGTTTGGGCCGCTGTAACAAAATACCAGACTGGGTGGCTTATAAACAACAGAAATGGATTTCTCACAGTTTTGGAGGCTGGAAGTCCAAGATTAGGGTGCTGCCAGCATGGTCAGATTCTGGCGAAGGCCCTCTTCCCAGTTGTAGACTGCTGACTTCTCACTGTGTCCTCACATGATGGAAGGGGGAGAGGGAGCTCTATGGGACCTCTTTTATAAAAGCACTAATCCCATTCACCTCCCCAAAGCCCCACCCACTAATATCATCATCCTGGGCATTAGGTTTTCAACATATGAGTTTTAGAGGGACACAAATACTCAATTTATAAGGGACTTCGCTGGCAGTCCAGTGCTTAGGACTCCGCGCTTCCATTGCAGGGGGCATGGGTTCGATCCCTGGTCGGGGAACTAAGATCCCGCAAGCTGTGTGCGGCACAGCCACCCCCGTCCCCCAAAAAAATCCTCAACTTATAGCACCTTTCAACAGTGGAATGCCATTAGAGGGTTTCCAGCAGGGGAAGAGGATTGACATCTGATTTGTGGTTTTCTTTTGTTTGTTTTTTTTTTGGTGGAGGGGTTGTTTGTTTTTTTAATATTTATTTATTTGGTTGTGGCGAGTCTTAGTTGCGGCAGGCGGGCTCCTTAGTTGCGGCTTGTGAGCTCCTTAGTTGCGGCTCGCTGGCTTCTTCGTTGTGGCACATGGGTTCCTTAGTTGCGGCTTGAGGGCTCCTTAGTTGTGGCTTGCTGGCTCCTTAGTTGTGGCATGCGAACTCTCACTTGCAGCATGCATGTGGGATCTAGTTCCTGGACCAGGGATCAAACCCGGGCCCCCTGCATTGGGAGCATGAAGTCTTAACCACTGTGCCACCAGGGAAGTCCCTGATTTATGTTTTTAAAAATAACTGGCTCTCAGATGAAAAATGGACTCTAGAGGGTCAAGAGTCGAAGCAGGGACCAGGAGTGAGGCTATTACAGTTGTCTAGGTGGCTTGGACTAGGGTGATCATGGTGGAGATACAAAGGAGCAGACAGATATGGTATATATTTTGCAAGTAGAATTAGCAACATTTTGTGGGAGATTGAACTAGAAGCGTGTAGGAAAGGGAGAGATCAAGGGTCACTCTTAGGTTTCTGACTTGAGCTGTTGAGTGCATGATATTGTTTACTGAGGAGGAAGACAAATCGGTTTAAGTTTGAGGCAGTTCTCTTTGCACTTGCTAAGTTTGAGATGTCTGATAGCTATCTAAGAGGTGATAGATACCAAGAAGGCATTCGGGGACTTCCCTGGTGGCGCAGTGGTTGGGAATCCGCCTGCCAATGCAAGGGACACGGGTTTGAGCCCTGGTCTGGGAAGATCCCACATACCGCGGAACAACTAAGCCCCTGCGCCACAACTACTGAGCCTGCGCTCTAGAGCCCGTGAGCCACAACTACTGAGCCTGCATGCTGCAACTACTGAAGCCCACAAGCCTAGAGCCCGTGCTCCGCAACAAAGAGAAGCCTCCACAATGAGAAGCCCACGCACCGCAATGAAGAGTAGTCCCTGCTCTCCACAACTAGAGAAAACCTGTGGGCAGCAACGAAGACGCAACGCAGCCAAACATAATTAATTAATTAATTAAAAAAAAAAGACATTCGGATGTAATATTCTGGGATTCAGGACGAGGTCTGGCCTGGAGGTGTAAATTTGAGGGTCAACAGCGTATAGTTAGAACATAAAGACACAGAACTGGATGAGATCACATTGGGAGGGAGTATGATTAGAGAAGAGGAGCCAAGACCAAGCCTTGAAGGCGTCTCATCTTCAGGGGTCTGGTAGGGGAGGTGGGGTCAGTGAGGTAGGAAAAAAGTCAGGAAAATGCAGCGTCAAAGAAGCCAGGAGGGGACTTCCCTGGTGGCGCTAGTGGTTAAGAATCCGCCTGCCAGTGCAGGGGACACTGGTTCGAACCCTGGTCCAGGAAGATCCCACATGCTGTGGAGCAACTGAGCTTGTGCGCCACAACTACTGAGCCTGCACTCTAGAGCCCGTGCTCCGCAACAAGAGAAGCCACCGCAATGAGAAGCCTGCGCACCGCAATGAAGAGTAGCCCCCGGTCACCACAAGTAGAGAAAGCCTGCACGCAGCAATGAAGACCCAACACAGCCAAAAATAAATAAGTAAATAAATTATTTTTAAAAAGCCAGGAGAAGAGACTGTTTCACGAAAGAGCTGGTGTCTGGTTATGTCAGATGCAGCTGGGAAGTTGTACAAGAAGACAGGGGAGTGTCTGTGAGATTTGGGAATGTGGAAGTGTTGGCGACTTTGGTGATTTCAGTGGGATGGTAGGGATGGAGGCCAGGTTGGAGTGGTTTGAAGAGTGAACTGAGATGATGCCGTGTAGATGCTGAGCGGAGATGACTTGCTGAGGAAGTTTTGCTGTGAAAGAAGCAAAGAAGTGGGACTATAACTGGAGGGGTATGTGAGGGTCAAGGGAGGTTTTAAGGTTGAAGATGGTAACTGGAACAGAATTGTATGCTGAAGAGAATGATTCAATAAAAAGAAAGAAACTGAAGATACCAGAGAGGGGCAATGGCTGCAAGGTTGACTGCGAGAGTGAGAAAGGGGAGGGGCTCCCAAACAGGTGGAGGGTTTTGCCTTTGCCAAGAGTTGGGAGGTTCTTCCATTGTAGCCGGAAGGAAGCCAAGGTGGAAGGCACCATGTAATATTGGTGGTGGGAATGTGGGAAATTCTCTTTTGTTGACTTCTGGTTTCTGTGAATGTCATGTGTGGTCATCAGCTGAGGGTGGCTAGAAGTGGGTGTGGGTAGGGTGAGGGAGGCAGGTCGAAAAGAGAGGAAGAGGTATGAAACAGTCATCTTCCTTGAGAAAAAGCATTTCATTGCTGTGGGATCATTTGGTTGCTTCCAACAGAGAGCACTCAAGCTAGCCTGTGTAAAAGGAGGATTTTTTAGAAGGAATTGGGGACTTCTCACAAAACCCAAGAGCAAGCAAGGCTTTATGAGAGACTAGAACCCAAAACATAAAAACTAACAGGAATCTAGGCTGGCTTTCTGTCTCTTTTTGTCTGTCTTACAGACCAGCCTTCTCTGCTTCGGGATGCACATGGCAGCCAACAAAAGTCCCCCCACCCCAAGTTCACATCACTTTCTGGTCCAAGTGCCTTACTGACTAGTGTCCTTGAGTCATCCTTTTAGAAGGCCCTAACTTTGAGCAGATGTTTATCCCTGGGAAAGTGCATAGGAAGACATTATCCATATAAATGTGGCTGTGAGTGAACTGAGATTGTAGGTTTGAACACAAGAGTACTGATTTCCAAAAATTTGTAATAGAAGAGAACCATGTGTATACCAGAATGTTTAAGCTCCTGCTGTACGTGATTTAGCTACATTATCTCATACAGTCCTCATCCTTCTACCCCAGGATATATGATTTGTCCCCACTCTTATACATAAGGAAAGTGAGGCACAGGGAGGTTAAGTAGCTTCCCTAGGGCGATGATATTAAGAAACGGTAATTGGTTTTCTTGGTATGGTTTTGTTTTACTTGCTTAAGAATAGGTGGTGTATATTCACATTGTTCAAATTGCAAAGGGTACAGAAGAGTAAGTATGCAGGAAACCGTCTTCCTCCCAACTCCATGTCCTGGCAGGTGGCTACCCTCCCTTGAGGCAGCCAGTGTTGCTAGTTTCTGGGGTGTCTTTCCATAGTCTATGCATGTAAAATAAAATATGGATATTTGTGTATATAGTAAATTTTTGTCTTTTTGTCTTTTTTTTTTTTTTAAACACAAATGATGGCATTCTAACACAAAGTTCTGCACCTTGCATTTTTCAGTGAACAGTATACCTGGAAGATTATATCACCTCAGTTCTTAAAGAGCTTCTCCTTTTTATGGTTAGATAGGATTTCATTGTCTGGCTGTACAAAAATGTATTTAATTTGTTACCATGGACACTGCTACAGTGAATAACCATGTACAGAAGTAATTTCATGCATGTGAGTTTTTATATAATTGTTAATTATCACCAGTGAGGATAATGCTCTTGTATTCTGGTCCCTCTCTGTGGTTTCAGACATCCGGGAACTGATTGAGGTGGATGACGTGATGGAGGACAATACTCTGCAGTTCGGTCCCAATGGAGGATTGGTATTTTGCATGGAATACTTTGCCAATAATTTCGATTGGCTAGAGGACTGCCTCGGCCATGTAGAGGATGACTACATCCTTTTTGACTGTCCAGGTAAGTCAGCTATTTGAATATATCATTTTCCTTGAAGTCGTGCGCGTTCTGTCTTCAGTGGAGAAAGTGGAGTGAGCATTCGTAGCTCTAAACCCTGCTGCGGTAAGGTACAACTCGCTTACTCATTGGCTTATATTAATTCATTGAGTTTACTGAGTGCTTATTTTGTACACTGGAAATACCTAGAAAGCAAGGTAGCCATGGTCTCTGCCCTCATGGAGCCCACAGGCAAGTGGGAGTGCTAGGCAGTATAAACAAAAATCACCCAAATGGACTTCCCTGGTGGCACAGTGGTTAAGAATCCGCCTGCCAATGCAGGGGACATGGGTTCAATCCCTGGTCCGGGAAGATCCCTCCCACATGCCGCGGAGCAACTAAGCCCATGTGCCACAACTACTGAGCCTGTGCTCTAGAACCTGCGAGCCACAACTACTGAGCCCACGTGCCACAACTACTGAGCCCGTGTGCCTATAGCCCGTGCTCTGCAACAAGAGAAGCCACTGCAATGAGAAGTCCACACACCACAACAAAGAGTAGCCCCCGCTCGCCGCAACTAGAGAAAGCCCGCGCACAGCAACAAAGACCCAATACAGCCATAAATAAATAAATAAACAAACAAATAAATAATCACCCAAATGATTATTTAATATATTTCTGACAGGCACTCCACAGGAGTAGCACAGACCGTCACACAGCAGGGAGGTTGGGGAGGCTTCTCATCAAGTAGCATGTAAGCCAGACCATAGGGTGAGGTGAGGGAGACTGTGCTGCAGGCAGAGGGCACAGCATGCTGAAGGCCTTGAGGCAGGAAGGAATGAGCTGCATTTGAGGCACCCAAAAGGCCCTTGTGGCTGGAGCACAGTAAACAAAGAGAAGTGTCCTGAGGTGAGACTGGTAGGGGACAGATGATCACACGACTTCTCAAGCCAAATTATGAATTTAAGACTTAAGCCTAACCTAGTTTTGATCATTTGTGGCTCTCACATTTTTTCCCCTTTTTAAAAAAAATTAATTTACTTATTTATTTATTTATTTTTGGCTGCATTGGGTCCTCGTTGCTGCGCGCAGGCTTTCTCTAGTTGCGGCGAGCGGGGGCTACTCTTCCCTGTGGTGCTCAGGCTTCTCATTGTGGTGGCTTCTCTTGTTGCGGAGCACAGGCTCTAGGCGTGCGGGCTTCAGTAGTTGTGACACATGGGCTCTAGAGTGCAGGCTCAGTAGTTGTGGTTCACGGGCATAGTTGCTCCGCGGCATGTGGGATCTTCCCGGGCCAGGGCTCGAACCTGTGTCCCCTCCACTGGCAGGCAGATTCTTAACCACTGTGCCACCAGGGAAGTCCCTCCCCTTTGTTTTTAACTGAACATACACACACCCACAGAATAGTGCAGAGGTCATAAGTGTACAGCTTGATGAAGATTCCCAAACCTAACACACCTTTGTAGCATTCACTTTTGATCAGCAAAAACGGAAGTGTGAAGAACCTCACTTTCTACATAAAGCTGCATAGATTCCTTGGGATTCTCGAGGTATTGTGATTGCTTCAAGAGCCTGTAAGACCCCTTAAAAATTGAATATATTACCACCAGAGGTTGACTTCCTTTTTTTTTTTTTCTCAGCTGTCTTATAGAAAATTGTTTTCCTGTAATTTGGTAATTTAACATATATCCTGATTGTAATAGTCTCATAATGTTCTTCATGTAGGTCAGATTGAATTGTACACTCACCTGCCCGTGATGAAACAGCTGGTCCAGCAACTAGAACAGTGGGAGTTTCGAGTCTGTGGAGTTTTTCTTGTTGATTCTCAATTCATGGTGGAGTCGTTCAAGGTTCGAGGATAAATCTGTTGTCGATTTTTCAGTCATGGGTACAAGCAGATGACAGTCTCCTTTAATTGTTGTGTGATTTCTGGATGTTTCACAAACTATACTCCAGAATTATTTAATATCCTGTAATATTAAATTATTATAATAATGTATTTTTAACTCAAATGATAAATTGTGATACTGTATAGATTTGGGGGAACTACTTACCAAGAAAAATTAGGCAGATGTGTATCTTCACATAAGTCTATTTTTCTGATGATGTTTTGTCTAGTTTATGAACTATCTAAAACAAACATTATTTCCCATTAGTATCCCCTAAGGAATATTTGATGGAAAAGATTAAAGGTATCATCTAAATTGAGATTTGTGATCACCATGGATTAAATCTACATTTTCCCTCCTTATCCTCACCCTTGGAAACCAGGGGTCAGGAATCTGATTAGTGGACTGTCTTCTTTTACTTTACTTTAGCCTTTCTTTTACTTAGGCCAGTTTTGTTCAGAGAGGAGCAGGAGCCTCTGTTTTATGTGGAGACCAGGGAACTTTGTTGGCACCAGTTGATTCATCTTCCCTTTTCTGTTTCCTCCTTCAGTTTATTTCTGGTATCTTATCAGCCCTGAGTGCTATGATCTCTCTAGAAATTCCTCAAGTTAACATCATGACGAAAATGGATCTGCTGAGTAAGAAAGCTAAAAAGGAAATTGAGAAGTGAGTTTGCTTCTTCCATATCATCATATGTCAGCTGCAGAGATGAACCTTCTAAGCTTTATTTCGATGTGAGGTTCTGTCAGTCTATAAATCTAGTTTCCTGATTTATTCTTCCTTTTTATTCATCAGTCTTTTCTCACTTTTAAAGGTTTCTAGATCCAGACATGTATTCTTTATTAGATGACCCTACAAGCGACTTAAGAAGCAAAAAATTCAAAAAATTGACTAACGCTATATGTGGACTGGTAAGCTTTCGAAATTGTTGGATTTTATTTTTAATGACCTGGTCAGGTGTGTATTGGCATCCATTCAGTGGCCACCATTTTGGAAAACATGGTCCAACCCTATTGCCTTGCCAAAGGTGGAGGGTGGGAGTCTGTGGGCTGGCTGGTCAGCAGTTTAATTTAGAAGCAGTTATTGGCAGTAGCCAGTAAGTTAACTGACGTGTCTATTACTCCAAGCGGTTTTGGGAGCTCAGACTATCTTTGCCTTTTGGAATTTCCAGTGGTGGTTGAGTTCAGGTAAATGCCTATGAAACAGTGTCTGGTTCAGTAACAAATCAGCAAGTATTCTAGTTGGTCAGAGGCCAGAAAAATCAGTATTGATTTGCTGTTGTTCTGTCTCTGTCTGTCCCTCCTCCCCACAACACACACACATACACACACACACACACACACACACACACACACAAATGGTTTTAACCAGAAGTGTAAATGGTTATAAAACTCAAATATAATGTGAAAATTAAGTATTTTGTACTTCAGAATGACCCTTTCCGAAATCCCCAACTTGTAGATTGACGACTACAGCATGGTTCGATTTTTGCCTTACGATCAGTCAGATGAAGAAAGCATGAACATAGTATTACAGCATATTGATTTTGCCATTCAGTATGGAGAAGACTTGGAATTTAAAGAACCGAAGGTACTTTCTGGTTTGGGGTGTTTATTGCCTTTTGGTAAAAACGTTTACCAGCACTCACTGGCCTCCTGCATAATCCCATGGAGTTAAGCTCTCTGTACTCAGAGCTTGGGCATACATGGAAAGAGGAGGTGAAATGCAACGGGGCTCGGGCTGCCCTCACGTATGTCAGTGGGGCCCTGTCACAGCACATTAGCTGAGAATCGGCGTGAGTGTAAACTCGAGGAAGAGTTTACTTCTAAATGAGACATAAGCCCTTTAATTTACCACATGTCTGGAAACATTCTGTCAGTCATTCCTTTTGTTATTATTAACGATCACTGTGAGCAACACCTGGAGCTGATGCTGGGTGTTAGCTCCTTATAGAGCATTACCTGAAAAACATGTAAGCATATACTAGGTCAGCTGAGGGGAAGTGGAGGTATTTTCTATCTTGTGTTTCCTTTGTGTCAGGAACATGAAGATGAGTCATCTTCCGTGTTTGACGAATATTTTCAAGAACACCAGAATGAATGAAGAGTTTGTTAAAAAGTAACTGAATGTGTGAGGAGCTTGTGGCTGAACTGGCAGAACCTTCTTCTCTTCGAAAGATGGAATACTAGAAAGCTACTTATTTTAATGAAAAAAATAATACTTGACTCTTTATCAGCAATCAGGAACATGCCTGAATCAAGTTCTTAGTTATTCTGAAACTGCTGCTGTTTAAAGTGGCATCTTTTAGTAGTATTGGAACAGCATAATTTAGATTTTAAAAGTCGAAATTGAAATGAATGTAGATAGATTTGTGTATATAATATAAATTAGCACCTGTGATATAGTTAAGACCAGTCTGCTTTTAGTTTTACTGTTTGATTTTTGTTATTTTTGAAGTTTTTTTGGAGGGACAGGAATTGTAACAAAATATACATATATGTGTCCAAAGAAAAAAAAAATCGGAAGGATATAGATAAGGCCATTGCTTACCTGTATCTCCCAGTTTTCCTACATTGAAAATGTATTATTTGTGTAATTTTAAAATGAAAATTAACTGTTTTAAGATATATATGTATATAAATAAAAGAAACAGGAAAATAGTACTAACTTTTCATTACACTCTTGTTTTCCAGTCAGAATTTAAAATATTCAGCCAGGGCAATTTTTTTTTTTCAAAGTTTTGAATAAGTAAATTTCCCCAAGTGTCCAAATGTAGGCAGTGACTTTTTTTTTTAAGTGTAATTTGTAGTCTCTGAGCACTTAAAAATGTGTATTTTACTTGAATAACAAATGCACAAAAAATGCAAAAGATAATTTTTTCTTTTTAACTTCTTGACACATTGAATTGTTTATTTTCAGTATTTCTAAGTTCATTTGTGATAGGCCCTGGGGAATGGCTAGTCAGTTAACAGAAACTTCTCTAGCACCCACTAAAGGAAAGCAGAATCTCTTTTATTGAGTTCTGCCAGGCATTGTGCTAAGCAGAAGCATTTTGCATAATCTCTTTCATTTAATCCTCACAGCAGGTCTCCATTGGCGCTGGATCTTCTTGCAGTTGCAGATTAAGTCCTTGTAGAAAACCTGTAACTTGGGTTAAATTTTTAATCATTCTTGGCCTAGATAGCAGAAGTACACCTGCAGTGTCAAATTTGATCCATTTTCATTAAAGATGCAAAGTGTGAGGGGCCATAGCTATCAGTGGTAACTTGTGCCTAGCGGCCCAGGCTGGGGGCAGGAGTTGGGTATTTGCACCATGGTCCACTGGTGAGAGCTATTCTCACAGGGCACTCAGGAGAACATGATGAGTGGACAACATGAGGACGTGCTGGGCTGCTCGGGGACTTTTTCTGTGGCCCTCGAGTATGCAAAGGGCAAAAACACCCTGATCGGGCTTCCCTGGTGGCGCAGTGGTTGAGAGTCCGCTTGCCGATGCAGGGCACATGGGTTCGTGCCCCGGTCCGGGAGGATCCCACATGCCACGGAGCGGCTGGGCTCGTGAGCCATGGCCGCTGAGCCTGCGCGTCCGGAGCCTGTGCTCTGCAACGGGAGAGTCCACAACAGTGAGAGGCCCGCCTACCCCCCAAAAATAAAAAAATTAAAAAAAATAAAATCCTCTATTAAAAAAAACCCAAAACACCCTGATCTCCCAGTGTTGCTAAATTTTAGAAATGTTATTGTCATGTGAGAGGGGAAGAAAGAAAAGACAAGCTTTTCATTCGCCCTCTTCATTACTCCTTGAGCTATACCTCCCTACTTTAGCTTCTGGAGAGTCTGGTGTGTGCCTGTGGGGAAGAGGTGAAGGGCCAGATTCCATTTCCTTCCCCTCTCGACACTGGAGTTTAAAAGATGAATATGACAGTTCTAGTCCTGAAGGATTTCACTGTCTTGTAGGAGAGCCTGACGTGATTCTTCAGACAAATTTACTAGTGGGTGCCAGGCACTGGGGCTAAGATGGGACCGCCTAGGGCAAACACGACCTTACTGTCATCACGATGATATGCTGGGCCCTTAAGTCTAACCATAAACAAGGAAACCTCTGATAAGGAATGTGAAGAAAACAGTAATGAAATGGAGAGTGACTGTGGGGCTACTTTGCATGCCCGTCAAATAAGTCTCCCCCTAAAAGGTGCAATTTGCCCAGAGATGTAAATAAGAAATCAGTTGTGGGAACATGGGACAAAGTAATCTAGTTTGAGGCACTGGCAGAAGAAATGGCCAGAAGCAGCAATGACCTTGGCTTTTAACCGGAGGCGTAAAAGGTTAAGAATTCCTGAGCTTTTAGTATGTTCCGGGCGTGTAATTTCAAAGCACTTTACATGCAATTCGTTTCATCCTCAGAAAACTGAGGTAAGTACTGTTATCTCCATTTTCAGACAAAGAACTGAGGCACAGAGAGGTTAACCTGCCCGGAGTTACACAGTCAATAAATCTTGGAGCTGTATTCAAACCCAGGGTCCATTTTCTCAACCATTACACAAAGAATTGCAGCACATAATCACACAAGAGTAATACACAAATCCCTTCTCACTGTGATCCTTTCTCCGTTTTTAAAATCAGTGGACTGAGTTCATCCTTTCACTCAACAAGTATTATTGATGCTTACCATGTACCATCACTGTTATCGGCATAGGGATATAGCAGTGAACAAAACACAATCCTTGTCGACGTTCACATGGAGAGAGGGAGACAAAACAGAAGTAAACTAAAAAGAATCAGAACTAAGGAAAAAGAGGGGAGTGAAGTGGGACTGAATTTAAGATAGTGTGCCCCAAGGAATGCTGCACTGAAAGGGTGATCTTTAAGGAAAAACAAAGGAGGTGGTGATTTATCACTGGGATTCAGTAACCCCGAGATCCATCTCCATTTTTGCCCACACCTCACGCATGCGCGACACTCAGAGCCCATGCCTAAGGCTTGGGCGCCCCCTGATGTCCCTTCATATCCGCGCAGCCGCAACAGCTAGCCGCGAACAGCAAGGCCGGAAGCGCGGCGTCGTGCCCCCGCCCTCCCCTTCCGGCTCACTTCCGCCTACCCCGCCCGGGCTGCCAGACCGGAAGCGCCGCGCTCTAACCAGATCCTTCTCATCGGGGTTGAAACCCGGGCGCCTCCAAGATGCCGGTAAAGGGGCCGAGCTGGGGGTGTTGGGAGAAGGCGGGGATTTGGGAAAATGGCGATAAGTCGTGGATGCGCTGAGAAAAGCGGGCCGAGGGGGGCAGAGAGAAAGCAGGGGCCTGAGAAGGGGAGAGGCGAGAGGAGCGGGCCGGCCCCTGTAGGATTCGGGCGGCCCGGGGCTGTAGACCGGGCTTGGAGGACCGGGGCGCGGCAAAGTGGGCTAGAGATCCCGGGCGTGCTGAGGAGACTGCCTCAGTTCTTTTGCCCTCTCCTCTCCAATCCCGACCCCTTTTCTCGCCCTTTCTGCCTCCCTCCGACTCCAGCAGGGTTCCCAAAGCCTCACTAGAGCCGCGAAGGCCAGGGCTGCCCTTTTAATTTTTCATATCTCAGGTCTAGTGTCCGGCTTCTGCTTTTTTTCCTGCAGGCCCACTTCCTCCTCCGCCTCTGGGGGCGGGTCTCTTAAGCTGCTTGTCATCTGTGAGACCCCACTTCGCGGACTCCTCCCCTGTCACCCGGGTAGTGGCGGCCACCCCTGCGCCGCTGGGTTTAGGGCTCTCAGAGCAGACTCAAGGTCCGCGCCCGGTTTCCAGATGTTTCTGTTTTCGCGTGCATCAGAGTGGGAGTAAAAATTGATGGTGGTTTGGTTGCTCTTAAGTTCTGACAGCCAGTCTCTGGAGTAGATTTATCACCATCATGGTCTCCATTTTGCAGATGAGGAAAAAAGAGGTTCAATAACATGTGATTATTCATAGGACAAACATTACTGAGCACCTGCTGCATGCCAAGCACTGTGACAGCAGTGAATAAGGCCAACAAATCACTGTTCTTAAGGAGTTTACATTCTAATGGGGAGACCGACAATAGGCATGTAAATACAAATAAAATAAAGGAGATTGTTTCAGATAATGACAAATGCCATGAAGGAAATAGATAGGTAACAAGACAGTATAGCTGGTGAAGGGGAGGATAGAGGCTTGTTTAGATGAAGCATATCTGTAATAAAAAGGAGCAAACCATAGTTATCGATACGTATTTTTATGGACCTCATAGCCACCATTTGACTCCTGATGTATGCCAGGCAGGCCCTGAGCTACACACTTTATATAAATTATCCCAGTTAATCCTCACCGTGACTCTATCAAGTAGATATGTTATTGTTTTCTCATTTTGCAGAGGAGGAAACTGAGGCTCAGAGAAGTTAAGTAACTTGCCCAAGGCTGCACACTAGTAAATCTTGATAAAGCCAGATTTTACCAGAACATTAAAGCCTTGTGCTCATCATTCCAGTTGCACATAGAGCACCTGGACTTCCCCTGTCCGGGTGCTCTTGAGAAGGCAGACTTAATGTCTGTCTCCTCCATTCACCTGAAAATTCTTCCAGGACAGAGCCCATAGTGGCCTTGCATGCCATTGGATCCGCATGCCTTGCACACAGAAGGTGCTTAGGAATCTTTTGATGAATGAATGAATGAATAAATGAATGGGGCCCATGTTGTCTTACAAAAAGCCAGACATCTTGTAAAAAGCAGAACTAGAAATCAGCCTATAAATTGCTCTCATAAATATGATTTTTCCCCCTCCTTTAACTCCCATCCACCCACTGAAAGCAAATATGTATCTTTTCATTTTACAAATTTGGAAATAGGCTAAGAGAAGAAAAGTGATGTCTTGGTCAAAAGGCATAAAGCCAGCAAGTGGCAGAGCTGAAGAGCCAGTGCTTGGGTTGTGGTTTAACAACAGCTGGGGGCTGGGTACCCCTGATTTATATAGTGTTTGCCTATTTCTATAGTGTAAATACTCCACCAGTTACCAATGTGGTGTCACTGAATGTGGAACTGGAAGAGATGCACATTAGCACCTCATTATATAGTATTTCCACCATAAAGATACAAAAGACATAAGTAAGCTTAAGATCATATTAAAAATAAATTTTTTAAATAGGAAGTAATAAATTTCAAGTATTTATTACCTTTGTTTTTAATATAATTTATGTAATTGTACATTTATATAATTTCATTTTTAATAATGGCTGTGTTCAGCAACCAGCTTGCCTCAGATTTTCTCAAAATTTAATAGTCAGTTTTCATGAGCCAGTTAATCTTGGATAAGTTAGTCTTTTTTTCCTTTAGGGAAATGTACTTGTTTGCCCTTCTGACATTTGCTCTCTTTCTGCTTTTGTGTTCTTACCTGGCTTGCCACTACAGGCTTACCACTCTTCCCTCATGGACCCTGACACGAAACTCATTGGAAACATGGCACTGTTGCCTATCAGAAGTCAGTTCAAAGGACCCGCCCCTAGAGAGAGTAAGTCGAAGCTCCATTATTTTCAGATTTTGGTATGAAACCCTCTGACATTATCAAATCAAGGAAATTCTGTCTCAGGTTGCTCTTGTATTTTCTATTTGCTTGGGGGATATTGTGCTCTAGACCTTTTCAGATAATGAGTATATGTTGCACTTAACAAGAAACTGTATTATTGCTGCCAATTTCTCCAGGATATTTTGTTGAGAGGGAAGAGGAAATGTGCTTAATTCTCGACACTCTTCCTATCATCACTGTCATTTCTTAAAAACTAATCTAATGCTGCTACTTCTGTAGAACGCCATGTCTCCCTCCTTTCTCTGTCATCAAGCTGGAAAAAAGAAAATGTATTTTAACCTCTTCCTTATTTAAATCTACTTTCTTTGTCCATTCTTCAGGATCTCAGTTTTCAGCAGTACCTCAATCTTAAGTGTCCTGTTTACTAATTTCTTCTCTTGCTTCTTTTTTTTTTTTTTTTTTTTTTTTTTTTTTTTTTTTTGTGGTACGCGGGCCTCTCACTGTTGTGGCCTCTCCCGTTGCGGAGCACAGGCTCCGGACGCGCAGGCTCAGCAGCCATGGCTCACGGGCCCAGCCGCTCCGCGGCACATGGGATCCTCCCAGACCGGGGCACGAACCCGTATCCCCTGCATCGGCAGGCGGACTCTCAACCACTGCGCCACCAGGGAGGCCCTTCTCTTGCTTCTTGAACGTTATATCTTTACTTTCTTTCTTGGTACTCATTTTTTTTTTTTTTTTTTGCGAGGGTGAGCCATTTTCTTTCCTGTTCAGAAAGCTTCGTTCATTTCAGATGCTATCTGAGACTCTTCTGACACATTCTGAGATGTTCTGCCAACAGTGTAATTTGTATTATATTAGACACGGTTTCCCTGAACCCAGGAAAGGCCTGCACTGAGTTCCATTCATGGTTTCCAAGACCATAGTTTGGATTACCAATTTTGTACTGACCCTGTCTCCATTCTTCTGCCAGATTATTTGACTTGACTTCCTCTTAATTTTGTTTTCAACACCATTTGAAAGCTCAGTAAACTTAATAAATTTGGTGAGTCACCACACTGTTTACTTGTTCTGAGATGAAAAAAAAGGAACAGTGGGAAAAAGCAGACCAAAAAGAGAAAAAATAATGTAAAAGAATTACAGTGCAAAGGAAGAATAAGAATCAGTGTTGGCCCAGAGCTCTTCTCAGATCGTTACAAAATACCATATTATATATCAGAAGATGCAGTTGACCAAGGATGGAGTAAATCTAATTACCACCTTTGCAATTCTTGGGCCCTTGAGGGAGAATGGGACCCCAATAAACCAGAACTCCATGATTTCTGTAGATAAAAAGTGACTTCTTAACTCTTCCCTGGGGGCTGGATTAGGACTGAATTGGAATTATGGAGAAGTATAAGCCTGTGCTGTAGACTAAGTAACTGTTAACATTAATCTAATTACTTACATCCAACAAATATCTTTTTTTTTTTTTTTTTTTGTGGTGCGCGGGCCTCTCACTGCTGTGGCCTCTCCCGTTGCGGAGCACAGGCTCCGGACGCGCAGGCCCAGCGGCCATGGCTCACGGGCCCAGCCACTCCGTGGCACGTGGGATCCTCCCAGACCGGGGCACGAACCCGTGTCCCCTGCATCGGCAGGCGGACTCTCAACCACTGTGCCACCCCAGGGAAGCCCTCAACAAATATCTTTTGAACACCTTTTATGTGCCAAACACTCTTCTAGGTTCTAAATCCTATAGTCTAGCCTCCTCCCCCTCCCTGCAATGTGACATTTAGAACTAGCTGGCTCTTGTAAGCGCTGTTTGGATGATCTGAGGAAGTTTCCTTTTTGCAGATAAGAAAATAGATTGCAGGGAACACAAGTCTAGAGTTAGAATTCTGTTGCGGACTTCCCTGGTGGTCCAGTGGTTAAGATTCCGTGCTTCCATTACAGGGGGAATGGGTTTGATCCCTGGTTGGGGAACTAAGATCCCATAGGCTGTGCTGCGAAGCCAAAAAAATTTTTTTAAAAAGGAAGGGAAAAAAAAAAAAGAATTCTGTTGAAATTCTTCAGAGTACCAAAACTTCAGAATTGCTTTGCATTTCTGCTGTGTGAGAGGGATAGAAGTCAGGGATGAGAAATATAAATAACCATTTCTGCATTGCTGAAACCAGCTGTTGGATATCAAGACCCTGGGATTTTGACCTTTTTAAAATTAAAAAAAAAAAAAAAAGGAAAACCCCAAAAAAAGCCAAAGAAATTTTGTAATGAGATCTGTCTTTGTTACAACAGTACTTCTGGCTTTTCTCAGTCTCTAGCCATCTGAACAGCTTGTACAAATATATTTGAAGTCAGTTTTCGTAAAAAGAAAGATGTATGTGTGAATCCCAGTGTGTTCCTAAATGACAGTTAAGAGTTTTTTACCTAAAGCTATAGTATGTAAGGTCAAATAAAATTATATTCAGTACTCTGTATTTTTTAAAAAGCATTTTATTAAAGTTAGTCTATGTTTCAGTCTTTTTTTAAATTAATTAATTAATTATTTATTTATTTGGCTGCTCCAGGTCTTAGTTGCAGCACACAGGATCTTTAGTTGAGGCATGCATGTGGGATCTAGTTCCCTAACCAGGGATCAAATCCAGGCCTCCTGCATTGGGAGCATGGAGTCTTAGCCACTGGACCACCAGGGAAGTCCCTGTCTCAGTCTTTTTTTTTTTTTAATTAATTAATTAATTTATTTATACAGCAGGTTCTTATTACTTATCTATTTTATACATATTAGTGTATATATGTCAATCCCAATCGACTGTCTCAGTCTGTTTTTATAAATGTATTGAGAAATGTCTGGAGTGATGTTCACCAAATGTTGATAGTAGTTATTTCTGGGTAGTGAGATTAGGGTGACAGTTAAGTTTTTTTTCTATATTGATTAATTAGTTTCTCTAATGGGCATGTATAATTTTTGTAAAACAATAAAGCTATAAGAATAAATCATGCTTATTTTTCTAGAAATTGTTTCTGAAGACTTTGTATTTCAGTACCCTCATCTTATTTTATAAAACTCCAAAACCCTTGACCGTTGAGCTTGAATAATTTTTTTCTTGATAGCTTTTTAATTTTTATTTATTTATTTATACATTTATTTTATTTATTTACTTTTTGGCTGTGTTGGGTCTTCGTTGCTGTGCGCAGGCTTTCTCTAGTTGCGGCAAGCGGGGGCTACTCTTCGTTGCGGTGGGAGGGCTTCTCATTGTGATGGCTTCTCTTGTGGCGGAGCACAGGCTCTAGGCGTGCAGGCTTCAGTAGTTGTGACATGCGGGCTTCAGTAGTTGTGGCTTGCGGGACCTAGAGCGCAGGCTCAGTAGTTGTGGCACATGTGCTCAGTAGCTCCGCAGGATGTGGGATCTTCCTGGACCAGGGCTCGAACGCATGTCCCGTGTTGGCAGACGGATTCTTAACCACTGCGCCACCAGGGAAGCCCCTCTTTATAGCTTTTTTAGAAGTTATGTTTTACATTTGGCTAATGTTTTCTGCCTTATTCCCCTTGTGTCCTGCTTAGCAAAAGATACAGATATTGTGGATGAAGCTATCTATTACTTCAAGGCCAATGTCTTCTTCAAAAACTATGAAATTAAGGTAAAGTACAGAGCTTTTACTCTTTTTTTTAAAATTTTTCTTGGAGTATAGGTGATTTACAATGTTGTATAGAGCTTTTACTCTTTAATTTAGTTTTCTGATGGGGATAGTATCAACCTGGCAGTCAGGGTTGATATAAGGAATAAATTAAATGAAATGAGATTGTGTGATTTTAAAAATCCAGAACAGTGCCTAATTTTGTATCAGTGTTAGTTCCTCATTCTTCCTCCAAGGTCTACACCATGGGTTGGCAAACTAAAGCATGAGGGCCAAATCTGGCCCACCACTTCTTTTTGTAAACAAACTTTTATTGGAACATAACCACGTGCATTTGTTTATATATCATCTGTGGCTGCTTACATGCCACAATAGCTGAGTTGAGCAGTTGTGACAGAGACTATGGCCCACAAAGCTTACAATACTTGCTATCTGGTCCTGTACAGAGGAAATTTACCAGCCCATGGTCTAGACGCTTATTTATATTTATTCAACAATATTAAGCACCTACTGTATGACAGTCCAAAACCAAAAAATTCTGCATGTTATGTTACTTTTTTAATATACTTCTATGTCCTGGACCTAAGATGGAGAGATAAAGAAAATTCAATGACCTGGACCCTTCCCTCAACCTCCATTTCTTCCCTTCTGCTCTTAGTTCTTGTGAGCTCAGGAGGAAGGCAGAAGTGGGGTGGGGGCAGAAAAGGAGGGGGGGAATGGAAAAGGAAGTTCTCTGAGATGCTGCTATGAGCAAGTTAACAAGGAATGTCAATAAATCTTCTTGATAGTGTTCTAGAATATGGAACTTCAACTCCTTGCCAAACTTTAATCTCTCGGAATCAAGCAGGGTGTGAAATCTTTATTTGTAGACTCTTGGTCTATAAACTGTGGTCTAAACATGCTATGATGTTATAGATGTTTCTGTATCTAATGCATGGTCTTAAGTGTGGCGTTTGTAATTAAAATTCTGCCACATTTCATTCTCTCTCGAATATCATATAATCTTAAAAATAGGGAAAAGTGTAGTTTGTTTCTTTAAACTTATAAATCTGTGTAAAGTTTGACATGAAGTATGTGCCACATTTGATTAGCATCCATTTGTCTTCTCCACATTTTCCCTTTGGGTTAGGTCAAGAGTTGGGCTAATGGAGCTCTTCAAGAACAAGTCACTTGTGAAATAATTGCTTCCTCCTTTAGAGTCATAAATGCTTCTGTTCTTGGCAGAGATCCTGAAGTGAGAAAGTTTTTAAAGATTAGCCAGCCGTATGGTTCATCTCAGGTTTTCCAGGAGGCTTTGTTAACTCTCCTTCCTACACAGAATGAGGGGCTTTTGGCACAACTCTTCAGGACCCCAAGGACGAGGGGAGCTGAGGAAAACAGGGGCAGCCGCACAAACTCAGGGTGGAAGCTGGTGGCTCCCTCCCCAGGGGCAGACAGAAAGGGGGCTTGAGAAGATGGCATGCGGAGAATGGGAATTTTTTAAAATATTTAATGTATTTTTAATTAATTTATTTTATTTTTATTATTTCTGGCTGCATTGGGTCTTCATTGCTTTGCACGGGCTTTCTCTAGTTGCGGCGAGCGGGGGCTACTCTTCGTTGCAGTGCATGGGCCTCATTGCGGTGGCTTCTCTTGTTGTGGAGCATGGGCTCTAGGTACGTGGGCTTCAGTAGTTGTGGCTCACGGGCACTAGAGCACAGGCTCAGTAGTTGTGGCACACAGGCTTAGCTGCTCCGCAGGATGTGGAATCTTCCCGGACCAAGGCTCGAACCCGTGTCCCCTGCATTGGCAGGCAGATTCTTAACCACTGCGTCACCAGAGAAGCCCGAGAATGGGAATTTTTGATGCTGTAGTAACTATGCTTTCACAGTTTTCAGTTGATAAATCAAAAGACAAAGATTGAATTCATTTATTGCACATAATTATTAGGTTTTGATCAGAACTGTTTTAAGTTTTGTTTTCTTCCCATAGAATGAAGCTGATAGGACCTTGATATACATAACTCTCTACATTTCTGAGTGTCTAAAGAAACTCCAAAAGGTAATTAAACTTCGATGATCATTTGTCAGGAACACAAATTAATAGGTATTTAGACTTGTTGAGACTTTAAGGACAAGTAGAAAATATTTCCTCTGACTTAGAGTGTGGACTTGAGAGGAAAATCTGGTAAATCTGAATGTAGATCTCTAAACTTATACTGTAGTTGACTAATGAGAAGATAAGGGCAGTGATGTTTTAAGGCTTTGCATATGTTTTCCCAAGACAGAAATCTTGACCAAAAAATTCCCTTTTAAGCCCTTGGCTCAAGGGTTCTTAACCTGGGGTCCAAGGATAGAATTCAAGGTTCCATGAACTTGAGTGGAGAAAAGATTACATCTTTCTTTTCACTAATCTCTAACTGAAATTTTGCATTTACTTTAATAATTAATGTAGGCAGCATCCACAGTAGTATTAGCAATACCTGTGACTTTCTGTAGCATTTTCTTTTTAAATTTATTTATTTATTTATTTATTTTTGACTGTGTTGGGTCTTCCTTGCTGCGTGTGGGCTTTCTCTAGTTGCAGCGAGCAAGGGCTACTCTTCGTTGTGGTGCACGGGCTTCTCACTGCAGTGGCTTCTCTTGTTGCAGAGCACGGGCTCTAGGTGCGCGGGCTCAGTAGTTGTGGCTCGCAGACTCTGGAGCGCAGGCTCAGTAGTTGTGGCACACGGGCTTAGTTGCTCCACGGCATGTGGGATCTTCCCGGATCAGGGATCGAACCCATGTCCCCTGCATTGGCAGGCAGATTCTTAACCACTGCGCCACCAGGGAAGTCCCCAGCATTTTCATATTACATTTAGAGTTGAAGATATTTTGAAATTTTGTTTACATTCATTACTACTTCAAAATTTAGTTGTTAAGCCCACTGCTGGGTCTTGTTATTTAGCGCATTAATAAAGAAGCACATGTATGACTGTGTCATAAATTTGATATTTTAATATTGTAATTATTGTATTTCACTATAATTGGTTTCTTTTGTAGTTCTGTAATATCTTATTCATTTAAAACATTAGTCTGGGGCTTCCCTGGTGACGCAGTGGTTGAGAGTCTGCCTTCCGATGCAGGGGACACGGGTTCGTGACCCGGTCCGGGAAGATCCCACATGCCGCGGAGCGGCTAGGCCCGTGAGCCATGGCCGCTGAGCCTGCACATCCGGAGCCTGTGCTACGCAACGGGAGAGGCCACAACAGTGAGAGGCCCACTTACCGGAAAAAAAAAAAAACATTTATCTGAGAAGGGGCCTACAGGCTTCACCAGATTGCAAAAGGGCACCAAAAACATAACCCCAGACGTGGCTACTTAGATAAAAAACTGAAAATTGGATATTACTATCCTTTTTCCCTTATATGTTTGTGTATATAATTTTTTTTTTTTTAAGTGCAATTCTAAAAGCCAAGGCGAGAAAGAAATGTATACACTGGGAATCACTAATTTTCCCATTCCCGGAGAGCCTGGTTTTCCACTTAATGCAATTTACGCCAAACCTGCAAACAAACAGGAAGATGGTAAGAACAACATCTCTACCTTACTATATGGCACAAGATTTTCTCCACTGGACTTTTTAACTCCCCTCCTTTTCTTGCCTTGACTGGTGTACAGATTGAGAGTGGAATCTTTAGCCCGTACATTATCTTACTGCTCACTCTCACAAAAGATCCTTGGCAACAAGCATGACATGTGGAGAATCTTTTGGACCAAAATGAGTATAGTTATAAAACCATTTGAACTGTCGTTTCTATTTCTTATCCTGTTCGAAGGTATTGAAATGTATTGCCAAGGTCAATGTTGAGATCAGTAGCCAGCCCATTTGGGATGCTTTCTCAAATACAGCTTTTTATTGTTCTACCTGCTCTTGATTTTAGAAGTGATGAGGGCCTACTTACAACAGCTGAGGCAAGAGACTGGACTGAGACTTTGTGAGAAAGTTTTTGACCCTCAGAATGATAAACCCAGCAAGGTAAAACTCTTTTCTTTGTTTATTTAGTTGATAAATCACCTTTTACCCAGTAGCCACTGTTACACACATTGGTCTTTAGTTTTTGCATTGCAGTGTTGCTTAACTGTGGTGCCTTATACATAGTAGGAGTTCACTGAATCACACTGAATAATGAATTGCGTGCAGTAAAAAATTTTGCTTGTATATTCTTACGTTGGGGCATTGTAAACCCATAGAACAGCTTTTTTGTGTGAGATAGCTTTAATGTATTACATTTATTTTGTTGTTGTAATTTTGATTAACCTGTGAGTCACTCCAAAAGAAAGGGAGGGAGGAAGGGAGGAAAATTTTTTATGTACCTTCAAAGAGTTTATATAATATAAGGGCTGCCAGACCAATATTAAGTTTTGTTATTAAGTAAATTCATATTCTGACCTTACCTTGAACTTGCATTGTGATTTGACCACCACTGATCATTCTGTTTTGTCCCCTCTTGTTAGTGGTGGACTTGCTTTGTGAAGAGACAATTCATGAACAAGAGTCTTTCAGGACCTGGACAGTAAAGGGAGCCTTGGGCAGACACTGTCTCCACAGCTGTGGGCAGCATTTACAGCAAGATGTACACAGTTCTTTGCCTTTATTTCGTAAAGTTTTATACAGAGGAGAGAAAAGAGTGTGTCTTTACTTGAAGAGCTCTTTATCAAGAATTTGGGGCTGTGGGGTGGGGAAGAATGAGTTGTTGACGGGTGGTTTGAAATTTCTGCAGTATTAAGCTGGTGCTTAATGAGTAATAATAAAGAAATTTTCTAACATTTCATGTCAGAAAAACTTCATTGCTTATCTTTGACATTCACTTAAAATTTTTTTGAGATAATATTCACCCTTTTAAAGTGTATAATTCAGGGGACTTCCCTGGTGGCACAGTGGTTGAGAGCCCACCTGCCAATGCAGGGGACACGGGTTCGTGCCCCGGTCTGGGAAGATCCCACATGCCGCGGAGCGGCTGGGCCCGTGAGCCATGGCCGCTGAGCCTGCGTGTCCGGAGCCTGTGCTCCGCAACGGGAGAGGCCACAACAGTGAGAGGCCCGCGTACCGCAAAAAAACAAACAAAAAAAGGTTCATCAGTGTTATATCAGTACCTCATTCCTTTTTCTTTCTTTTTTTTTTTTTTTTGCGGTACGCGGGCCTCTCACCGCTGCGGCCTCTCCCGTTGCGGAGCACAGGCTCTGGACGCGCAGGCTCAGCGGCCATGGCTCACGGGCCCAGCCGCTCCGCGGCATGTGGGATCCTCCCGGACCGGGGCACGAACCCGTGTCCCCTGCATCGGCAGGCGGGCTCTCAACCACTGCGCCACCAGGGAAGCCCTCTTTCTTTTTTTTATTGTGGTAAAATATAACATTTACTATGTTTTAACCACTTTTAAGTATATAATTCACTGGTATTAATTACATACACAATGTTGCACCACTATCACCACTATCTACTTCCAAAACTTTTTTGTTACCCTAAGCAGAAACACTAACCATTAAACCCCTGGTACCTGTAACCCCCAATTCCTGGTGACCTCTAATCTGCTTTCAGTGTCTGAATTTACCTTTTTTTTTTTTTTTTTTTTTTGCGGTACGCGGGCCTCTCACTGTTGTGGCCTCTCCCGTTGCAGAGCACAGGCTCCGGACGCGCAGGCCCAGCGGCCATGGCTCACGGGCCCAGCCGCTCCGCGGCATGTGGGATCCTCCCGGACCAGGGCACGAACCCGTGTCCCCTGCCTCGGCAGGCGGACTCGCAACCACTGCGCCACCAGGGAAGCCCCTGAATTTACCTTTTCCCAGCACCTCATATAACTGCAATCAAACAATATTTGTCTTATTGTGTCTGGCTTCTTTTACTCAGCATAATCTTCAAGGTTCATCTATATTGTAGCCTGTATCAGTACTTCATTACCTTTTATGGCTCAGTAATATTCCATTGTGTGAATAGACCCCATGTTGTTTATCCATTCATCAGTGTATGGACATCAGAGTTGCTTCCATTTTTTTGGCAGTTACGAACAGTGCTGCCAAGAACATTCACGTACAAGTTTTTGTGTGGACATAACGTTTCCATTTCTCTTGGTTATATACCTAGAAATGGAATTGCTGAGTCACATGATAGCTATACTTAACTTTCTAAAGAACCGCCAGACTCTTTTTTCCACAGAGGCTGTGCCAGCTGCACCATTTAACGTTCCCACCAGCAGTGTATGAAGCTTCTGATTTCCCCACGTCCTCACCAACACTTGTTATTGGTTTGTAGCCATCCTAGTGGGTGTGAAGTATCTCATTGTGGTTTTCATTTGTATTTCTCCAATGCTAATGATGTTCAACATCTTTTCATGTGGATGTTGACTGTTTGTATAACTTTTTTAAAGAAATGTTTATTCAAATCCTATGCTCATTTTTTATTTGATTTGTCTTTTTGTTGTTGTGTTGTAGGTTTTTTATATATGTTCTGAATACTAGACCCATAGCAGATACATGAGTTGCAGAAATTTTCTCCCATTCCATAGGTTTTTTTTTTTTGCCATGAATGAAATGTTTATTTCCCATGAAGATCTTTTTTTTTATATTGAAGTGTAGTTAATTTATGTTTTGTTAGTTTCACGTGTACAGGAAAGTACACTTTTTCAGATTCTTTTCCATTATAGGTTATTGCAAGACATTGAGTATAGTTCCCTGTGCTATACAGTAGGTCCCTGTTTTTTTTTTTAACTTTCTTGATTGTGTCTTTTGAAGCACAGAGATATATTTAATTTTAGTTAAATGTCGTTTGTCTATGTTTTCTTTGGTCGCTTATGCTTTTGGTGTCATGTCTAAAAGACCATTACCTATACCAAAGTGTCAGTTTACACCTAAGTTTCCTAAGCATTTTATACTTTTAGCTCTTGCATTTAGGTTTTTTTTTTTTTTTTCACGTAACAAGAAATTTAATGTAACAAGAAATTTTAGGTCTTTGATCCATTTTTTTTTAACATCTTTATCGGAGTATAATTGCTTTACAATGGTGTGTTAGTTTCTGCTGTATAACAAAGTGAATCAGCTATACATATACATATATCCCCATATCCCCTCCCCCTTGCGTCTCCCTCCCACCCTCCCTATCCCACCCCTCTAGGTGGACACAAAGCACCGAGCTGATCTCCCTGTGCTATGTGGCTGCTTCCCACTAGCTATCTATTTTACATTTGATAGTGTATATGTGTCCATGCCACTCTCTCACTTCGTCCCAGCTTACCCTTCTCCCTCCCCGTGTCCTCAGGTCCATTCTATATGATCCCTGAAAGTATAGTCTTCTTTGATCCATTTTGAATTAACTTTTGTATGTGAAGTGAGATAGGGGTCTAGCTTTTTTCTTTTGCATGTGACTACCCATTGGCACCAATACCATCTGTTGAAAAGACTATTCTTTACTCTTTGAATTGTATTGGCTCCCTTGTCGAAACTCAGCTGACCATAAATGTATGGGTTTATTTTTATTTATTTACTTATTTTTTAAACTAAACTTTTCTTAATTTATTTTTTTTAATTTATTTATTTTTGGCTGCATTGGTCTTCATTGCTGCGCGTGGGCTCTCTAGTTGTGGTTGAGTGTGGGCTACTCTTCGTTGCGGTGCACGGGCTTCTCATTGTGGTGGCTTCTCTTATTGCGGAGCACGGGCTCTAGGCGCACGGGCTCAGTAGTTGTAGCACGTGGGCTCAGTAGTTGTGGCTCGCGAGCTCTAGAGTGCAGACTCAGTAGTTGTGGTGCATGGGCTTAGTTGCTCTGAGGCATGTGGGATCTTCCCGGACCAGGGCTCAAACCCGTGTTCCCTGCATTGGCAGGCGGATTCTTAACCACTGCGCCACCAGGGAAGCCCTGGGTTTATTTTTAGATGCTACTTTCTATCCTTATGTGGCATTCATTTTTATATTTGGCCAGTTTTTAGCATTTAAGAGGTTTTTATTGTTAGACTGACAGAAAGTGTGAGTTCTTCCAAAAACTTATGGGACCATATATTTCCAGGTACGTTAAGGTTATAGATTAGATATTTCAGGAGGTGCCTCGAGTCCTTTGGACATAGTTATTGCACTGCCACCTTTATCATACCTTTACGTGGTTGACTTTTACTTTAAGAAGCAGTTGTTTTGGGGCTTCCCTGGTGGCGCACTGGTTAAGAATCCGTCTGCCAATGCAGGGGACACGGATTCGAGCCCCGGTCGGGGAAGATCCCACATGCCACGGAGCAACTAAACCCGTGCACCACAACTACTGAGCCTGTGCTCTAGAGCCCTCGAGCCTAGAGCCCGTGCTCTGCAGCAAGAGAAGCCATCGCAATGAGAAGCCCGCACACCGCAACAAAGAGTAGCCCCCACTCACTGCAACTAGAGAAAGCCCATGCACAGCAACGAAGATCCAACATAGCCAAAAAGAAAGAAAGAAAGATGCAGTTGTTTTGGTATCTATGCTGGGATTGTATTTGGCCACAAGTACAGAAAACCCAATTTACGGTGTCTTGGGGGTTTTGTTTGCTTGTTTTTAATTAATTAATTAATTAATTAATTAATGTCTTTATGCCTGTGTTGGGTCTTCGTTGCTGCGCGCGGGCTTTCTCTAGTTGCGGTTGAGTGGAGGCTACTCTTCGTTGCTGTGCGCGGGCTTCTCATTGTGGTGGCTTCTCTTGTTGCGGAGCACAGGCTCTAGGTGCGCGGGCTTCAGTAGTTGTGACATGTGGGCTGAGGAGTTGTGGCTCACAGGCTCTAGAGCGCAGGCTCAGTAGTTGTGGCACACGGGCTTAGTTGCTCCGCGGCATGTGGAATCTTCTCAGACCAGGGCTCGAACCCGTGTCCCCTGTGTTGGCGGAGGATTCTTAACCACTGTGCCACCAGGGAAGTCCTTGTTTGTTTGTTTTTAATCTGGAAGTAGTCCCACATGGGGCAGCCATTTAAGGATGTCATGGGGGCCCAGTCTCCTCCTGTCTTCCTGCTCCACTCTCCTTTGCATGTGGCTCTCATCCTCATAGTCTCTAGATGCTCCTGCATCTCTGGGCTTGGCAGAAGGAAGAGGGGAGAGCATGAGGGCCAAAGGAGCATACCAACTGAGTGCCACCTTACCTACCCTTCCCAGAAATCCTGCCCAGACCTACACTTTTGTCTTCTAGGCCTCTAGCTACAAGGGAGCCTGGAAAGAGGAAAGTTTTGAGTGTGTTGTTAGTCAGATTGTTTGTAATGTGCTACTAAGGACAAAGGGAACGCTATATAGGAACAGAACTAAGTTTCAAATTGTATTAAAACTGGAGCTTTGCAGTGATACCTGATTGACTAGAGAATTTCCATTTTGGCTTTATGGGTTAATATGTAATTTAAATGTATGAGTTAAATACTGTTGAGCATCTGTTCACTGAAGATCTGAATTATGGACTAAGTAAGTACCACATTTCACATACCCAAGAACATGGGTATGTTAAAACATACTCCATAGACAGGTAAAAGGATAGTCTTGAAGCCAAAAGAGTGCTGTTGTTGGGTTGTTTGTGTTTTTGTTTTATAATTAAAATTCTTATCTAAAATCAGATTCTGGGTGTTTGGGTTGGAACTTCTGTTATAGACTCAGAGACATGTCAAAAAGAAGGAAAGCTACAGTGATTCATATCAAGATTAAAGGTTTGTTTCTAACAGATGTGTTCTGTTTTTTTTCATTGTGGAACCTTTGTGATAAAAACCAACTCCTGTGGTGCCTGTTCCATTAGTACCAGCAGGGAGAGCACAGACAATAAGCACTAAAAACCTGGCTTCTAAATCATTTCCCATTAGTGCTATATGATGATAAGTGTTTTGTTTTTTAATGTACCAGAGAGAACAGTTTCCAAAGGATTTAGAATAAATTATACATGAAGTATAGTATAATGGGTTCAAAAATACATCTTTAAGCAAAATGTAATGTCAACATTAAAAGAACATTATTACAAGGTACAACTTTTTAGGGAAGGCAGTTTAGTAATAATTATCAGATTTTGTTCTTTTTAAAATTGTATCAGATTTTTGTTTGTTTGCGGTACGTGGGCCTCTCACTGTTGTGGCCTCTCCCGTAGCGGAGCACAGGCTCCAGACGCGCAGCCTCAGCGGCCATGGCTCACGGGCCTAGCCGCTCCACGGCATGTAGGATCTTCCCAGACCGGGGCACGAACCCGTGGCCCCAGCATCGGCAGGCGGACTCTCAACCACTGCGCCACCAGGGAAGCCCTGTATCAGATTTTTGAATGTTCATTCTTTTTGGTTCAGCAACTCATCCTATTTTTTTTGTTTGTTTTTTGGTTTTTGGCTGTGTTGGGTCTTCGTTTCTGTGCGTGGGCTTTCTCTAGTTGCGGCAAGCGGGGGCCACTCTTCATCGCGGTGCGCGGCCCTCTCATTGTCGCGGCCTCTCTTGTTGCGGAGCACAAGCTCCAGACGCACAGGCTCAGTAGTTGTGGCTCACAAGCCTAGTTGCTCCGTGGCATGTGGGATCTTCCCAGACCAGGGCTCGAACCCATGTCCCCTGCATTGGCAGGCAGACTCTTAACCACTGCGCCACCAAGGAAGCCCCCAGCTACTCATCTTGAAGTATTGTTGAATGCTGAAACACACACACACACAGAGACACACACACACACACACACATACATACACGCACACCTGGAAATAATTCAGACATCTTTTAATAGAGAATTTGATAAGTAAATAATCATGGTGTATCCATAAAATGAAATATGCAGCCCTTAAAAATAATAAGGGGCTCTATCTGTTCTCTCATGGAAAGATGCCTTAGGGTATACATCACTGAGTTTAAAAAAAAAAGGTTGAGGGTAGTATTATAATATGAGTCCATCCTTGTTTATTTAATTGTATGTACTCCCCAAAAAAGTAGGGGAATACATACACCGAACTGTTAAGAGTGATTATTTTGCGCCAGAGGCAATTACAAAGACTTGTACATTCTAAGTCATATATACTACAATTCAGTAAGAGATGTGTTACCTTAATAATCAGAAGGGAAAATCTAGTTTTTAAAAAGAACATTGATAGAAAGTCAAATATTAGAAAAAATATATTAGCCAAAAACCAGGCTGAGGACAACAGTCACCTGGTTCTTTTCTTAAGCATCCTGTTTACATTTATTAATTTTTTAAATGTGCCACCAATTATTGTCATATGCATAGAAAAATGACAGTACATGGAAATGCTTGAACAAGATTAATGAGACTTGTTTTATTCTGCATTTTCCTTTCCTCCAAAATTATTAGTACTGAAGATCTTAATAAAAAGTTTGGAGTTGTGTCCAGAAAGGAATGTAATACTATTATACCAAAAGCCATTTGGTTTGTTTTTCCCTTCATTTTGTTTATAGAAGTTTGGAAGACCATTCCATTAGGAGAGTGTAATTTTAGGGCCACATCTGTTCTGTGTTGATTTTGAGATAAATCACCAATCACAATTTTCCACTTTAACACTGCAGCTCCAGTTTACAGATGATCTAGCAGCTTGCTAAATGCTTTGCCTTTTTAAATCCTGTTTAACCCTTTCAAGAATCTTTATGGCAGATACAGGTACTATCCGCCTTTTCAGATGAAGACGCTGATGCCTACAGGAATTAAATAACTTGCCCAAACTCAAGCACCTGGTAGTTGGCAGAAATGGCAATGAAACCTAAGTCTTTCCAAACCCAGGGCTGGCCCTCTCAGCCATTATAAGATGGTCACTTGGCTACATCGCAACTTTTAGTAGAACATTCAGGCAACAAAAGCAGGAGATTGAGGATATACAAGAAATGTAAAGGGCAACTATGCTCTCCAGGACCTTAGCCATCTGATGAGAACTGTGTATATCAAGATAGGAGAGACAAAACACTGAAAGATTGACATGACTGCTCAGTGCTGCCCAGGGAAAGAGCAGGCTGTTATTGCTGAGGTCGTTTGGGGAAGACTTAATGAAGATGGCACTCAAATTAACTGAGCTCAGAACAGGTGAACCAAATTGGGTAGGCTAAATGAGAAAGAAGTATATTGGGCAGCTTTGTGACATGATCAGGCCTGGCATGAAGGAAACGTTAGGGCAAAGAATGTGATGGGGACAAAGCTGCCCTAGCAGGTAATAATGAAGGACCCACGTTTTTGAGAGCCAGGGTCAGGATTAGACCTTTTTTTTTTTTTGGCTGCGTTAGGTCTTAGTTGCTGTGCACAGGCTTTCTCTAGTTGCAGAGAGCGGGGGCTACTCTTCATTGTGGCACGCAGGCATCTCATCATGGTGGCTTCTCTTACTGTGGAGCACAGGCTCTAGGCACGCGGGCTTCAGTAGTTGTGGCACGCAGGCTCTAGAGCGCAGGCTCAGTAGTTGTGGCGCATGAGCTTAGTTGTTCCCATGGCATGTGGGATCTTCCCGGACCAGGGCTCGAACCCGTGTCCCCTGCATTGGCAGGCGGATTCTTAACCACTGTGCCACCAGGGAAGCCCCCAGGGTTGGAACTTTAAACTGTATTCTATTAGTGGGACAAAGGACATGACAGATTCTCCACACAAGGGCACCATTCTGCTTTTACCTACCATTATGAGAACCATTTGCTTGAACATCACTTTTCCTGCCCCATTTTTCCCCAAGCCATTCCAGAGTTTCTTGCTTAACTCTCAAGAACTTTTTTTTTAAACAGTCTTCTTGAGATGTAATTCACATATCATATAATTCACCCATTTATAGTATACAATTCAATGGTTTGTAGCATATTACATTGTCATTTTTCCATTTTAACCATTTTAAGTGTACAATTCAGTGGCATTAAATTCATAATGTTATGCAACCACCACCACTATTTCCAAACTTTTTTTATTATCCCAAATAGAAACTTTGTACCCATTAAACAGTAACTCCTCGTTCCTCTTCCCCCGGCCCCTGGTAACCTCTAATCTACCCTCTGTCTCTGGATTTGCTTATTTATGTGTCTCATATAAGGGGAAATCATACAATATTTGTCCTTTTGTGACTGGTATCTTTTACTTAGTATCATGTTTTGGGGGTTCATCCATGTTGTAACATTCCTTTTTGTGGCTGAATAATATTCCGTTGTATAGATATACTCTATTTTGTTTATCCGTTCATCTGCTGATGGGTTGTTTCTACTTTTTGGCCCTTGTGAATAATGCTTCAATGAACATCAGTGTACAAGTATCTGTTTGAGTTCTTGTTTCTTACAGTGCTTTAAGAAAAAATCAGTCGTGTGCCATTTCATCACAAGCCCTCTGAAGACTTCCCCCTGAACGAGTCAGTATCTTGTCTGTTCTTATATTACTATTTAACTTTTTCTTAACACGGTCATGGGCCATGCCTATCATTATTGTAGCCCCAATGCCTGAAATGAGGTGAGGAGGCATTCAAATATATACTGAATGAAGATTACATTTACATTTTCAAGTGGATGGCGAAAGGATAAAGTCAGGACTTTTATGAAATTTAGTTAATTACAGTGCACCAGATAGATTGGAGGGTAGAGAGATGGGAGGGAGAGACACCAGGGAGTAAGAAGCTCTATTAGTGGTTCCCATGTAAGGGCTTAGTGGGTGTTACTGGGAATGTAAAAATAAGGGGAGATTTGCGGGAGATTCTACTGCATTCGAATTAGCAGCTGAAGGTTAGGTTGAGGTTTTTTTTTTGTTGTTGTTTTGTTTTGTTTTTATTAAATTCACCTGTTTCTTCTACTGCCAGGGAATTCCCCTAGGTTGAGGGTTTTTGTTTTTTGTTGTTGTTGTTTGTTTGTTTTGGTTTTGAATCTGACTTGGACAATAGCAGTTCCTTTGATGAATATAGGTTGGGTGATGACATAATTTGTCATCCAAACTCTTGAGCATAAAAGAGCATGCTATAATTAATTCTGGAACAGCAGACATAAACTGGAATTGTCCCGAGCAAACTTCTAGAAATCAATAATTGGAAGTCCTTTGGATGGGGCATGGGTGATCAGTTTAATTCTGAGCACTTTGAGTGTGAGGGGGCAGCTGATGGCCTGGGTGATATCCAGCAGCAAACAAAAATATACGTGAAAGCAATAGAAATAAAGACTTGAGAGACAGGAGGTCTTTAGCGGAATTAGGAGATAGAATTTGACCCCTGAGACAAGTCAGCAGTTAGGAGTCAGGAAGAAGGAAGGACTCAGCAAAGAATCAGTCTAAGAGGTTAATCGGAATAAAGGGTGGATCAATAAAACATGCGAGTCCTAGAGAGGAATTTCTTGGAGGGGGTTGTTAATAGTATTAAAATCTCCAGAAAACTTTATTTTATGGCAGTTGAACTCTAACTCAGCAAGCCTTGTTGGTTTTGCATTTGTGTGTGAATGAGTTAGTTGCTCTATCCTTACTTGTCTGACCATCTCATAAACAAAGTGCCAATCTGGACACCTTAGAACCCTAGAATATATTGCTTTGCCAGCCACTTTTACTGAAAAGAGGGAAAATCATTTGGAAAGATGGCTATATTTATTCCCTCCAGTTGTCCAGGCAAATTCTTTGTCCTAAAGTTACTTTTCCACTGAAAGGAAGGCTATCACTGCCAGGAGACACTTAAGGGATATTAAGTAATGTTTCCCTTAGAGCAATTCACAAGTGTTATGTTTTTCCCCTTGTACAAAAGACAGATCTAAGAAAAATGTCTAATGGAGCTGGGAAAGATTTTCATTCTTAGGAGGCTGTTGGAGATTTAGAAATGAACTTAAGTGGAGCAAAACATTTACATTTATAAATTGTTCCTCTAAATGTATCTGATTCAACACTCCATGGAATTCACATCATTCTGCATCCAAGTGGCTTATCTAAATGTTCATGGCCAGCTGTGTGTCTGAAAAGACCACTCCAGTTACAAAATTATCATTTTAGAAGATGATTCCATGAGAAAGAGGAGGCTTTGTCCCCTTGGATTTATCTCTTGTGTGTCCCATGTTAGTTTAATATTACATGTGTCCTTTGTATAATATGAAAATCAGTATGATCTGACTTACATGAGGTTAATGGAACTTAACCATGGAATCCATCCTATTTTGGAGTAATTTATTTTAAAGAGGATTACAAAAAAATTTCCAGAGGAGGTGGTCTCTCCTTTGCTTCTTTTTCTCTATAAATATTTTGCTTCATGCATTCTTTGTGTGGTTTATCAACTCCACAGATGTCTTTTAGCACTATTTCTTTATAGAAATTATCAACGTTTCTCCTGCCATTTAGCTAGTGATATATTCTCCTTCATTCCCATCAGGATATAAACATGTTATTTCTTCCATCTTAAAAAAAAATCCTCTCTTTATTCTGTTTCCCCCACCTGCTGTCACTCATTTCCTCCTTCCCTTTATAACAGGCCTTCTCAACCTTGGCACTTGGACATTTTGGACTTGATTGCCTCCTCCAATCTACTCTTAACGCATCAGACAGAACAATCCTCTTAAAAAGCAAGTCAGATCATGTTACTTTTCTGCTCAGGACTCTCCATTGGCATCCATGAACTTGTTTCCTACTCCTCTCCCCTCTTGCTCAGCTCCAGCCCACTTACCTCCTTACTCTTCCTGTAACATGCCAAGCTCACTCCTGCTTCAGACCTCTAAGCTTGCTCTTTCCTTTGCTTGGGATCCTCTCCCTGTAGATTTCTACATGGCTCCCACTTTCCCTCCCTCAGGTCTTTACTCATATGTCACCTAATCAGTGCAGCCTTCTCTGATTTTGATTAAAAATGGCAGCCCCTGCCCCAACACTCCCTTTCTTTCTTCTTTACCTTTTAAGCACCTTTAAAAAACACTTATGGAAAATTTAAATATACATACAAGTTGAAAGAATAGCATAATGAACTCCCATGTACCTGCCACTTAATTTCAGTTGATATCAACATTTTGCTAATTTTGTTTCATCTATCTCCCTCCACTCCCAGTAATATTTTAAAGTAAACCCTATACATTTTTCTTCCATAAATACTTTAGTATGTTTTATTACCTTCTCATAATACTATTTGTATTACTTAGTTATTGTTTATCTTCCCTCATTATAATGTCAGCTCCATAAAACATGGGCTTTTTTAAAAAAAATAAATTTATTTACTTATTATTTGGCTGCGTTGGGTCTTCGTTGCTGCACGAGAACCCCCTCCAGTTGCGCGAGCAGGGGCCACTCCTCGTTGCGGTGTGTGGGCCTCTCCTTGGGGTGGCCCCTCTTGCTGCGGAGCACAGGCTTCAGGTGCGTGAGCTTCAGTAGTTGTGGCGCACGGGCTCCAGAGCGCAGGCCCAGCAGCTGTGGCGCACGGGCTTAGTTGCTCCGCAGCATGTGGGATCTTCCCAGACCAGGGCTCGAACCCGTGTCCCAGCAGACTCCCAACCACTGTGACACCAGGGAAGTCCCAGAACATGGGCTTTTGTTTTTGTTCCCACCCTCGCCACCAAGCAATCACAAATCTTTCTGTTGCTTTCAGTTTATCTTTTCTGGATATTTCATATAAATGGAGTCAGGGATTATGTGATTTTTTTTTTTTCTTCTGGTCTGATTTCTTTCACCTAGCATGACTTTATATTTAGCATAATATTTTTGAGAGTCATTCATGTTGTTCTCAGTAGTTTGTTGTTTTCGTTTTTAATTTTTTGCTGAATAGGATTACATTGTATGAATATACCATGTTTGGTTATATAGTCATCAGTTGGTGAACATTTCACTTGTTTCCACTTCTTGCCATTATTAGATGTGGTTTTAATTATGAAATATTTCAAATATAGAAAAAAGTATAATAGCAAGCATTTATATGTTTACTGTGTGTCAGCCATTGTTGCAAGTGTGTTAGATACAGTGGTGTATCTACTGTGTTTGACACCCAGAGAAGGTCAATTATGACACACACCCCTTTCTTTCTTCTTTTTTATTAAGTTTAATTTTTTCAAGCAGTTTTAGGTTCAGAGCAAAACTGAGGGCAACTAACAGAGAGTTCCCATATACCCCTGCCCTCACACGTGCACAGCCTGCCCCACTATCAGCATCTCACATTCAGGGTGCATTTGTTACAACTGATGAACCTACCATTGTCACCCAAAGTCCATAGTTTACCTTAGATTTCTCTCGGTGATTTTATGAGTTTTGACAAGTGTATGACATGTATCTACCATCATAGTGTCATATAGAATAGTTTCACTGCCCTAAAAATGCCCTTTGCTCCACCTCTTCTTCCCTCCCCTCTATCCCTGGCAACCACTGATGTTTCTACTGTCCCCAGTTTTATCTTTTCCAGAATGTCATATAGTTGGAATCATACAGAATGTAACCTTTTCAGATTGGCTTCTTTCACTTAGTAATATGCATTTAAGTTTCCTCCCTGTCTTTTCATGGCTATGCTCCAATAATTGACAAATCTGTTTACACTGTGTATGGAACATGAATACGCAAAGATGATCAGCTTGGCAGTCATTGACAAGTTTTCAGAATTTAAAGATCAAGAACAGAAACTGTATATTATTCATTTCTTTGCTAATCCAACATGTAGGGTAACAGTTTTTAAAAATACATTAATATAATTAAAAAGCATTAATCCATTAACTTTTTGTCTTGTAATATTGGTTTTATTTTTTCATTAAAAATTTTACTGACATCATTATTTAGATGAAGTTTAATAAAATATTTTCACTGTTTCTTTTCGGGTCACTATTATTAGTCATTCATTTCAGGACTCTTACTGAAAGTAAAAGCGAGGGATTGGTCAAGAGAATGAGACAAGCCACAGACTTGGAGCAAATATTTGCAAAATATTTTCTGATAAAATCTGATAAAGGACTGCTATCCGAAATACACAAAGAACCCTTAAAATTGAACAATAAGAACACGAACACCCTGGGAATTCCCTGGCCATCCAACGGTTAGGACTCCGCGCTCTCATTGCGGAGTGCCCAGGTTCGATCCCTGGTCGGGGAACTAAAATACCACGAGCCGTGCCCTGCGGCCAAAAAGAAAGAAAGAAAGAAAAAAAAAGAACACGAACACCCGGACTAAAAAATGGACAAAAGAACTGCACAGATACCTCACCAAAGAAGATACCCAGATGGCAAATAGGCGTATGAGAAGATGCTCAATTTCATACGTCATTAGGGAATGGCAAATAAAAATCACAAGATAACACTACACTCATATTAGGACGGCTAAAACTCAACCTAGTCTTTATTCACTCTGAGCTAGTGAGTAATTTTTCATGGTAAAAATATGTCCTTTTGCACCCGATGAGTGAAGCCTGACTCCCAAAGGTACACGAAACACCTGAGGGGAGGGGGCGTGGCGCTTTCAGCCTTAGCGCTTGTGCGAGACTAAAAGCAGTTAGGGCTGCCCCTGGCGCCTGATTAAAATATCTAATTCCAGGTGTCGGGGATTTTTTTCCCCCGCATCCTACTAGTATATTAACTTTTATTTATGATAAATGTCAATACATTTTTATTAATTTCTGAGAGTCCTCTCAGACTCATTTTAATTGGGCATGCATTCGTCCTGAGTTGCCTTTTGTCCCCAGCCCATTGTAAGCCCTCCATAAAGTTTGCAGCTTAGAATGATGATGTAACTTTTGCTAAAAACAACCCCCCCCATCCCAAACCAAATCGTACCACCTCACAGGGGGCTTGGCGGAGAAGGAGCTGAGGGTTTTGTTTTTGTTTTCGTTTTTCTCAGGCATTTCGGTAGCTGCCTATACCCTGGGGGCGGTGCCGCGTGTAGACCCGATGGACCTGGCGAGGCGGCCATTTTGGAGTCTTCCCGAAGGAGCTTAAACCTGGGCTTCGAGCTGGTTCCGCGGCTGCCTTGCTTGGCAGAATGAATGTGATAGACCACTTGCGAGACATGGCGGCAGCGGGGCTGCACTCCAACGTGCGGCTCCTCAGCAGCTTGTTACTTACAATGAGTAATAACAACCCGTGAGTTGAGGCGGGGAGCGGCCTGGGGCTGAGGAGAAAGCGGCGCCAGTTTGGGAACGGGGGCTGAGGGGACCTGGGGATTGGCGGGAAGGAGCGGCTGCGGGCCCCAGCTGAGGTTCCGAGGTCAGCGAGGGCCTCGTCGGGCGGAGCCGACTTAGGAACGAAGTTGAGTTCACTGGGTCCCCGCGTTGTGCCGGGCGCTGGGATGCGCTCCCTGCGGGGGATGCGGCGAGCGGCTGCTTCGAGAAACGGAAGGCGGGGGCTCTGAGGACCACCCTGGCAAGGGTTTCCCGAAAGTTGGGAGCAGAGGTTTTCCTGAGGAACTTGTCGCCGGGCATAGCGACTGTCACATCGCTGGGCTGACTCATCCCTTCCCAGCTCCTTCCCGAAGAACGTTTTCTCGCTCGCCGGGGCTCAAAGAAGCCCAGTCCCCTGGTTTTAGACCCTTGTCCTGCATTTGAGATTGATTTTTTTCCCTGGGGTTTACAGTAGGGTTTACTTTCTCGTCCCTGCAAACACCTGAAAACGGGAGACTTCCTTGATGGGTGAGAGTGGCGCCTTTTTAAGGACTCGCAGTGCCCTTTTCACGTTTCCAAAGCTGCCGCTTATGGAGTCTTACTGCGGATGAAGCACAGGGCTATTTCCAGCCTTGAGTGAATGTCTGCCCTGTGCTTAAATTTCTCCCTTTTGGTTAAATTAAAATTCCTTCCCACGGCCTACAAGTCCAAACATCTGTCTCTCACTCTGTGCTCCAGCTTCCCTGGCTATTCTTTCTGTTACTTAAACACACCAAGCTCGTTCTCAACTCAGGGGTTTTGCATTTGCGGCTCTGCTTAGAGTCCTCGCCTCAGAGCTGCCTCCTCATTTAGGTTTCAGCTCAGATATCCCTCCTAGAGAACTTTTTTAAAAAAATAAATTTTATTTTTTTATACAGCAGATTCTTATTAGTTATCTATTTTATACTTATTAGTGTATATATGTCAATCCCAATCTCCCAATTCATCCTACACCCCGCCACTTTCCCCCCTTGGCGTCCATACGTTTGTTCTCTACTTCTGTGTCTCACTTTCTGCCCTGCAAACCGGTTCATCTGTACCATTTTTCTAGGTTCCACATATATGCGTTAATATACGATATTTTTCTCTTTCTGACTTATTTCACTCTGTATGACAGCCTCTCTCCTAGAGAACTCTTGTCTGGCCACCAGAATTGTCCCTTACCCTCACCATTCTATCCCTTTGCCCTGTTTTATATTCTACATCACTTTTTTTTTAACCAAGATATAATTGACATACTAGTCTCAGGTGTACAACATAATGATTCGATATTTGTCTGTATTGTGAAGTGATCATCATTGTAAGTCTGGCTAACATCTGTCACCTCACATAGTTACAGAAAAATGTTTTTCCTGTGATGGGAACTTTTAAGATCTATGTTCTTCATCACTTAACACCTAATGAAATCAGCACAGTGCCTGTGTGCAGTAAGCACTCAAACGTTTATTGAAGGTGCTAAGGAAATACGTGCAACCTCGGGAAGGTGAAATACCGTGTTCAAGTTCACACATCTAGTAAGTGGAAGAGCCGCAATGTCTGGATTTTGGTCCTTCTGACTCTGAAGTCTCCATTCTGACCCACCACAGTCTACTGCGTCTAAATGGCATTGTAATCTTCTACTCAGGGTGGACCCATTTGCATTTGGCCTGCTCTGGAAGCTGTCTGGGCCACTTAAGGGCGTTGCAGCTGTTGCTACCTATTTCATTTCCATTAGTGCTTTTGGACCTCACTACGGGAGACCCATCATTTTACCACCATCCACTTAGTGTTGACTGTGAGGAGCCCTGGTCTCTGTCGGCCTTCTTTGTTTATTCTGGAGCCTTTCACCTGGTTCTGAGTGATTTGTCAAAGCATACAGTGTCTACCATTGGGAATTTATGCACCAGTTAGTCATTATTCTTGGTTCTTGAAGATGTTACAGGGTAGTTAGAAGGAGTTTGGTCCTTTGATTAGACTTGGCCCGTTCTTCTTTATATTAGGCTAAACTGGCAGTTTCCTTCCTAGCTTCAGGAGGTGTTTAAATTCTGACCTTTATCATTTATATTTTAATATTTCTTAATTGCCAATGCACACCATAAAAAAAAAAATCAAACAGTACTGAAGGGGTATGCAGATAAGTGTCTGCCCCTGAGTCTTGAACCTCACCCCACTATTTCCCTTCTCCAGAGGCAACAACTTAACAGTTTTTCATGTATCATTTCAGAGATAACTTAAGCATGCATAAGTAGGCATGTATGTTACAACATATAAACATCTAAATCCTTTCTCTGAGTGTAGTATTTCTATCAAATCAACTATTTCACATCTTACTTCTCACTAAATACATAGAATCTCAACTATCTGGACTGTACCTTTCAGTCCTTGACTTTCCTTTGTTACTTTATATCCAGTGTTTAGCCTACCTGTCCTTTTTTTAAATTATTTTTTTACTAAGATAAAATTTACATACCATCAGATTCACCCTTTTAAATAATACATTTCTGTGTTTTTTGTTTTGTTTTGCGGTGCACGGGCCTCTTACTGTTGTGGCCTCTCCCGTTGCGGAGCACAGGCTCCAGACGCGCAGGCTCAGCAGCCATGGCTCACAGGTCTAGCCGCTCCTTAGCATGTGGGATCTTCCCAGACCGGGACACGAACCCGTGTCCCCTGCATCGGCAGGCGGACTCTCAACCACTGCGCCACCAGGGAAGCCCCCATTTCTGTGGTTTTAAGTACATTCACAGAGTTGTACAGCTGTCACCACTGTCTATTCCAGAGCATTTGCATTACCTCCAAAAGAAACCCCAAATGTATTAGTAGTCACTCATCAATTCCACTTGCCCCAGCCCCTGGCAATTACTAATCTATGGTACCTATTCTTGAGTATCCTTCATTTGCTGAGCAGTTAACCGTCTACAGAGTTCTTTGACTCTAACTGTTCTTTCATTTTAAGTGGCTGTAGGTTTTCCCTGTCAGTGAAAAAATGTAAACTCTAACTGGGGGAAGGATGGGATTGGAGATTAAAAATACGAGTTTCCCATTAAGATTGGTGGCCAGTCCTAGGCACTTATAACACTTATGAGCAATATTCAAGGTTAAAGAAAAGGTTCTGAAATGTATTGGTTCCGTTACGCTGTCCTTAAACCCCTGAGACTCAAGGAAGTAAAAATTCTTGTTAGTGAAGTTTACTTCTGTATGTAAAAAAAAAAAAACCTTTCATCAAATAAGGCTAATCCTCTCTCATTCTGTTCCACTCTGGCCCACTGGCTTATCCTAGTCTATTCCCATACTTAAGTATTTTAGTATTCCCATTTTCTTCAGTATTTGAAGAGTTTTAAGTACCCTCCAAACCTCTTTTTGTTCAGCACTTAGCTAAAAAGGATTCAGAGTGGTGAGTTTCTCTTTTCCAGGTTCTTTAACCCTTCTTTGGTAATATTTAGTAATATTAGTTAAGTCATGATTGCTCTCTTTTTTCTGTATTACCCTAAAAATTGATGTTAATATGAGAGTTATGGATATATATCAGACTCTTCAATTAAGAGGGCTTGGGTTAAAGAAGGGGAGGAAAAGATACACAGTTGACCCTTGAACAACTTTCAGGGGAGGGGAGGGGGTGCCAACCCTCCCCACAGTCAAAAATCCACGTATAAGTTATAGTTGGCCCTTTATATATGTATTTCCTCCATATCTGCAGTTCTGCATACACGGATTCAACCAAGGGTGGTGTAGTACTGTAGTGTGTGCTATTAAAAAAAATCTATACATATAGGTGGACCCTTGTAATTCAAACCTGGTTTGTTCAAGTGTCAGCTGTATTACATTTCTCTTTGTGTATCTCTGTATTACTGAGTTTGATTTAGATGTATCAGTTTTTATAGTAAAGAGAACAATTTAAGGCAATTTCCTACATGTGTTGACCATATTGACATGACGTATGACTCTTGCCTCTTTTTTGGGGGACTAGCACTTAAGGTAAATTTACTTTTTTGTAAACTGTCAACACAAGGTGTATTAGGCTTATATAGACACTAAGGAGAGCGTTCTTTCTAACATTTCAAAACAATCCATGTAGGGGGTATACTTTCTTTGTTTTCTAGTGAGTTATTCTCCCCATCTCAGAAGTACCAGCTTTTGGTGTATCATGCAGATTCTCTCTTCCACGATAAGGAATATCGGAATGCTGTGAGTAAGTATACTATGGCTTTACAGCAGAAGAAAGCCTTAAGTAAAACTTCAAAAGTGAGACCTTCAACTGGAAATTCTGCATCCACTCCACAAAGTCAGGTAATTGGAGATAGATGTGTGATGTGTTTTTGGTTGGTTGGGTTGTTTTGAGAGCAAGAGACACTGAAGGAATTTGAAAGACTGCTGATTAGATGTAGAAGAAGTAAAATAAGTAATTTTATTTTATTTTATTTTATTTATTTATTTTTTTTTGAAGTACACGGGCCTCTCACTGTTGTGGCTTCTCCCGTTGCGGAGCACAGGCTCCGGACGCGCAGGCTCAGCGGCCATGGCTCATGGGCCCAGCCGCTCCGTGGCATGTGGGATCTTCCCGGACCGGGGCATGAACCCGTGTCCCCTGTATTGGCAGGCGGACTCTCAACCACTGTGCCACCAGGGAAGCCCAAAATAAGTAATTTTAAAGGGGAGCTGACTGGAGAAAGAGATGAAAAACCACTTAGATGCAATAATGCATCCAACCAAGCACTAAGGGCTAGAAGCAAAGTTCACTCTATGGATGAATCTAAAAATAGAATTAAATTTTAAATTAATTAGTTTAAAAATTAAATAGAATTATTTAGGCTCTAACCAAAGCCATTCATTGTTCCTTCCTTTTATTTTATTATTTATTTATTTATTGGCCGCACCACATGGCACGTGGGATCTTAGTTTCCCAACCAGGGATTGAACCTGCGCCCCTGTGTTAGAAGCGTGGAGTCTTAACCACTGGACCACCAGGAAAGTCCCTGTTCCTCCCTTTTATACAAACAACTCAAAATCTAAAGTGTTTTTAATAATTTTAATGAAAGTACACTCTTAAAACGTAACTCAGTTTTTAGGATAGTGAGTACCTGGGGAAATTTATATAAAATAATCTTACGAATTCCTACTAGTTTTGGTTGCTTGATAATTAGTTAAATAAATGAAGGGTAAAAAATTATAATTTCACCATTCGACAGTTATCCCATTGCTAGAAATTAATCCTAATAGTCGATTGACAAAAGGTTTACAAGGGTATATAACTAAGGCTGCTTATTGTAGTATTGTTTATAATGGTAAGAAACTGGAAGCAAAAGTGTTTATCAATAGGGTCTAGTTAAATTATAATATAGCCCTAGGATGGAATATGATAGAAATATTGAAGAAATGAAATATAGAGGTGTATGTGCTAATGTGGAAAACACTGTGTATATTAGTAAAGAAAATAAGGTTTGAAACAGTGTGTTCACTACTCTTTTTGTTTAAAGGGGATAGTTTATTTATTTTATTTTTATTTTTTGGCCACACCGCAAGGCTTGCGGGACCAGGGATTGGACCCGGGTCCTCCCTGGCCCTGGGCAGTGAAAACACGGAGTTCTAACTACTGAACTGCCAAGGAATTCCCTAAAGGGGATAGTTTATAGTTATATAAGTATATCCTGATGTATGCCTAAAATATATATGGTTAATATACATGCAAAAATTTTCTGTGTGCGTGAAGGAAATACATTTAATGGGAAGCTTTAGGGAGAGGGGAACTTGGACTTTTCAGTTTGAATCTGTCTTTAACTTTAAATTATACGTGCAACTTATATTTAAAAGGAATGTCAGTAGAATGAACTGCAAGTGAAATTATGAGTTGTGTTCTGTATTTTTCCACATTAAAAAAAGATACAAAGTAATATCGTTGCTTTTTTTTTTTAAAGCCTGTACACCTTCCTCTTGTTTTCTTTCTTTTTACGTAGAACCTTTGTTTTTGTTTTTTTTTAAACGAAGCTTTTTAAAAAAAATTATTTAATTTTTATTTATTTTTGGCAGCGTTGGGTCTTCGTTGCTGCGCGTGGGCTTTCTCTAGTTGCAGTGAGCAGGGGCTACTCTTCGTTGTGGTGCGCGGGCTTCTCCTCGGGCTCCAGGTGCACGGGCATCAGCAGTTGTGGCTCGCGGGCTCTAGAGCAAAGGCTCGGTAGTTGTGGCGCATGGGCTTAGTTGCTCCACGGCATGTGGGATCTTCCCGGATCAGGGTTCAAATCTGTGTCCCCTGCATTGGCAGGCAGATTCTTAACCACTGGGGCACCAGGGAAGCCCAGAACCTTTGTTTTTGTTATTAAAGAGCTGATTGCCAGGACTTCTGTTTTCTGACACTGAATGGAAGTCATGTGTATTATCCACACAGGATCATTCATAGAAGTAGTTAACTCCTTTTTTTATATTTATTTATTTATTTATTTATTTATTTATGGCTTTGTTGGGTCTTAGTTGCTGTGCGCAGGCTTTCTCTACTTGCGGTGAGTGGGGGCTACTCTTTGTTACGGTGAGCAGGCTTCTCATTGCGGTAGCTTCTCTTGTTGCAGAGCATGGGCCCAAGGCACACGGGCTTCAGTAGTTGTGGCTTGCAGGCTCAGTAGTTGTGGCTCGCGGGCTCTAGAGTGCAGGCTCGGTAGTTGTGGCACACGGGCTTAGTTGCTCTGCGGCATGTGGGATCTTCCCGGACCAGGGCTCGAACCCGTGTCCCCTGCATTGGCAGGCAGATTCTTAACCACCGCGCCACCAGGGAAGACCAGTAGTTAACTGTTTTTGAGCGCTCTGTATGCTTAGCACCATGCTGAACCTTCCATGTGAATTAAATACATTTAATCTTTAAAGAGTCTTTTAAAAAATTGACATACGATTCACAACATAAAATTCATAATTCAGTGGGTTTTAGTTTATTCACAGAATTGTACAACCATCAGTACTGTCTAATTCCAGAACATCTTCATCACCCTAGAAAAACCTTGTGCCCTTTATCTCCCCAGCCCCTGGGAATCACTAACCTTTCTGCCTCTGTGGATTTACCTATTCTGGACATTTTTTTTTTTTTTTTTTTTTTTTTTTTTTCTGTACGTGGGCCTCTCACTGTTGTGGCCTCTCCCATTGCGGAGCACAGGCTCCGGACGCCAGGCTCAACGGCCATGGCTCACGGGCCCAACCGCTCCGCGGCATGTGGGATCCTCCCAGACCGGGGCACGAACCCGTGTCCCCTGCATCGGCAGGCGGACTCTCAACCACTGCGCCACCAGGGAAGCCCCTGGACATTTTATATGAATGGAATTATGCAATATGTGGCCTTTTGTGGCTGGCTTCTTTTACTTAGCATAATGGTTTCAAGGGTGATCCATGTTACAGCATGGAATAAAGAATCAGTTCTTTATTCCTTTTTATTGCAGAATACTATTCCATTGTATGAATATGCCATATTTTAACTATTCATTAGTTGATGGGCATTTAGGTTGCTTCCACTTTTTTAAAAAATTAATTAATTTTTATTTGGTTGCATTGGGTCTTTGTTGCCGCACGTGGGCTTTCTCTAGTTGCGGTGAGCGGGGGCTACTCTTCGTTGCGGTACGTGGGCTTCTTGTTGCGGTGGCTTCTCTTGTTGCAGAGCCTGGGCTCTAGGCGCATGGGCTCAGTAGTAGTGGCTCGTGGACTCTAGAGTGCAGGCTCAGTAGTTGTGGCGCACGGGCTTAGTTGCTCTGCAGCATGTGGAATCTTCCTGGACCAGGGCTCAAACCCACGTCCCCAACATTGACAGGTGGATTCTTAACCACTGCGCCACCAGGGAAGCCCTGTTTCCACTTTTTATCTATTATTAATGCTGCTGTGAACATTTGTATGCAGGTTTTGTGTGGACATGTTTTCAGTTCTCTTGGCTGTATACATAAAAGCAGAATTGCTGGGACATATGGTAATTATGTTTAACGATTTGAAGAACTGCTATACTGTTGAAGTAATATTTTGAAGAGATGTTTTCATTTCCTCTTCAGTGTCTTCCATCTGAAATTGAAGTAAAGTACAAAATGGCTGAATGTTATACAATGCTAAAACAAGATAAAGATGCCATTGCTATTCTCGATGGGATCCCTTCAAGACAAAGAACTCCCAAAGTAAGTTGAATTAACAACTTGTTACATATTTTTCTCTTCCCCAGTCCTTACAACCCTCTTCTGCCATGTTTTCAGGGACTCCATCTGAACATTTTATCCTTGTCTCTAATCACCACTTTGTTCCCCTCTTCTCCCTGTTTAGAGAGATGGAGGAGTGACTTTCTTATGAGACCCTGAAAATTCAGCTAATGAAAGTGGTAGCTGGAGAATAATATTACATGTGTTTATTTTTTGGTGTTTCTTATTGTAGGAAATATGCTTTGCAGTGTACTTCCAGGTAGCAATAATACTTTTTAGAACCTCATTTTTTGCATTCTATAGGTATACCCATTTGATAATGTGTATTCCTTTCATTTTCAGTGTTAAGACTACAAGATCCTTTTGTACTTATTTGTGTGTAGGATAGTATTTGTGTTTGATTTGTTAACATATTATAGTGTATAGAACACCTTCAACTGAAATAAAAAATTCTGGTGTCTTGTCTGAGTTTAGGGCATTCAAGCTGTGTGCAGTGTGAACTTGGCACAAGTTAAAAATCTGGCTTTTTTTTTTTTTTCCCTTACTGAGGATAATGATACTTTCTCTGGTAATAAGTTAAGTTCATGTATGTGAGAATACTTTTTAAAAGTACTGTTCTGTAAGGAGTACTAGATTGGGCATCTCTGATTACAGGTTTTTTTGAACTCCAGTTTAGAAAAACAGTGAAAATCTTAGCTCTTAGGAGTAAATTCACATCAGTATTTAATATTCTTCATACTCTCATGTCACCTACCGTCCTCATTTCATTGAAAAACTGTCTGTGCAGTGTGTGCTTAACAATAAGGAATTTTATAGGTATGAAGTCTATGTGCATCTTCCTGCCCTTAAAAGAAAAGGAATCATAACCAGTAGGGACCTGGTGTATTTAGTGTTTTTTCACCCAGGTGTTACTGAGTTTTAAAAGTAAATAGTCAAACTTTATGAGAACATGTTGAAGCATCTCCTCATGTTGAGAATTTATTTAATATTTTCTGAATTTTCAAAAGTAAGCTATTTCCTCAGTATATTTTATGGTGATAGCTGTTATTAAAAACATTTGTAAGTATATTATAGATTAACTTGTCTCATAATAAGCTGGACGCTATATACTAAATTATGTTCTGGTACGCTATGAAAGTCTTACTCCAAGAATAATTTTTTTGTATATATAAAGAATGTCTTCTTTTGGAAAGTGCTGTTTTGATTATAAACTTTGCATGGTACCTATTCCTTATCTTATTGGAAATGTACCATAATTTCTTCCTTGATGACTTGAGGGAGTTCAGGGACATTTTTTAAAATGAATAATGGCAAAGAAGCTGAGCTTTGTATCCAGCACTTTGGTGTTTACAGCCATCATTTCAGGAGAGACCAGAGGAGTCCACATATGTTAGGAGTACATATCTTTCATTCTTCATTCTGTAGAGCTGTTGTAGCCAGGAGTAAGCAAAGATGTGTGCCTCACACATAAACCTAGAATATTTACAGTTTTTCTTTCTTGTCCGTTAGGGAGTTAACTGGCTTCTCAGTCTGTGTAAAGGACAAGGAAGTGAGTCAAAATGAACGTCTGTTAATGTATGGTAAACACCGCCACACATTCTTTCACAATTTTAAAGGAAAATTCCAGTGTGAAATTATTATATCTTGGAAAATCTTCAACTTTTAAGAGAAACATACCAACAAACAATTTCTCACTCAGTTTTTAGAATACGATGACTGCTTGTGTTTATAACTGGTAGAATGTGGCTTTAATGATGCCCCCAAGTAAGGATCTGTTTTAAAAAGAATTGACTTTCCTACTAGGTAGTACTCAAAACTCACTCTTTCAAAGTGTCAGGTAGTTTAAAGGGAATTTTAATATTTGTTGAGACAGATGGTCCGTCCGTCATAGTTTGCTAATAACAAGCAGTCAAGAAAGGATATTAAATTTAATTCTTTTATTTTTTTCAAGTATTGACACCAGTACTGGAGTTTTCCTTTAAGTACCTTTTTCTGCATTTCAACATAGCCTAAAATGGAAAATCTGAGGCCAAATAAAAAATAGTTTTGAGTCACTTTGCGTGTTAGGAGCTCGGGCCGTTGTGCTGTGCCATCTTCCCACCTGCGCCAGGGACCTGCCTGACTCAGTGGCCGCCATGGCATCACATGAAGGCAAGCTTTTCGTCGGAGGGCTGAGTTTTGACACCAACGAGCAGTCACTGGAGCAGGTCTTCTCAAAATATGGACAGATCTCAGAAGTGGTGGTCGTGAAAGACAGGGAGACCCAGCGATTGAGGGGCTTTGGGTTTGTCACCTTTGAGAACATCGACGATGCCAAGGACGCCATGAGGGCCATGAACGGGAAGTCTGGATGGGCGGCAGATCTGGGTCGACCAGGCTGGCAAGTCGTCTGATAACCGATCCCGTGGGTACCGAGGTGGCTCTGCCGGGGGCCAGGGCTTCTTCCGCGGGGCCCGAGGCCGGGGCCGTGGGTTCTCCAGATGAGGGGACCGCAGCTACAGGGGGAGCCGGTTCGAGTCCAGGAGTGGGGACTATTGAGGCTCCAAAGACTACTACAGCAGCTGGAGTCAGGGTGGCAGCTGCAGTAACCGGAGCTCGGGCGGGTCCTACAGAGACAGCTGCGACAGTTATGCTACGCACAACGAGTAAAAATCCTTCCTGCTCGAGATTGTCCTTCCAATGGCCGTATACTTAAAGATTTTGGGAGCTCCGCTGAATCATTAATGTGTAGTGATCACACCTCCTTGTACCCACTTTTGCAGTCTTACTGGTTCTGATCTTGTCAAACACAGCCTGACTGCTTCTGGCCCCCAGATGGCCTTGTTACTGCACTTTGCTTTTTAAGGAAGTGCTGTCCGTTTTTAAGAGTCTTAAAAATGTTTTGAAGAGCACTTCCAGTTTTACTTTTACCATTTTACCGTGAGCCAAGAGTTTTTATTTAGAAAATCACTAGGGGTTGTGAGAATTTTGTTTTTTGTTTTTGGTTGTGTTGCTTTTTTTCTTTTTCTTTTCATTGAGGTCGGCCCCATGAAGTTGGGTGCCCCGAGTCACTTCTCTTTGAGATTGAACAGACTGAATCTGCTCTTTGTCCGAAGCTGAGCAAGTTGTAGCTTTTTTCCAACTCGGTGTCACGTTTCTGAGTGTAGAGTGGTAGAACCATGCGGGTGGCAGCAGAGCACGCGGGCTGCCCTGGCCCGGGCGTCCACCTGTCCTGTGGGACCCACAGTAGACTTGCAGACATCCCCGAGAGGTTCTTGAAAATGTGTATTTATATTGTCCTTTTTTGCTGGAAGACGTACACATATCCCGTCAATGTTGTATCTGAAGGGGTGAAGGAATTCTTATACGCAGTTTTCTTTGGCTTCATGAAGCCGATTAAAAGACCATCTGAATGAAAAAAAAATAGTTTTATTTCTAGTATCCATTATTTCATTGTTTGATTCAGTATGGATTAATGGCATACTAGATTTTTTTTTTTTTTTTTTTCTCTGTATGCGGGCCTCTCACTGTTGTGGCCTCTCCCGTTGCGGAGCACAGGCTCCGGACGCGCAGGCTCAGCGGCCATGGCTCACGGGCCCAGCCGCTCTGCGGCATGTGGGATCTTCCCAGACCGGGGCACGAACCCACATCCCCTGCATCGGCAGACGGACTCCCAACCACTGCGCCACCAGGGAAGCCCCATACTAGATTTTTATATACTGTGAGTTCATAATTGGAACAGATGTTGATGTTCTTCATCTTCAGAGTAATTTTTAGTAAGTGTCTGGCATACCAAGCTACAGATAATTGAGGAGATTGGGGATTGGCTTTTTTTTTTCTTTTGTGCCCTCATGTTGACTGCTTCCTTAGGTTAATGATCTGGCAAACAATGTGTTCTATTTAATATCTGTTAATTTTAAATTGGAAAATTGTGTTTTTGTCTTTGTACTATTAAGAGTATTTATCCCTTCCCTGTAACTTCTATATTCTTTGGAACTTTTAGGTATTCTCAAATTTTCCCTGTTGCATTTTTAGGAAGGGTTTTTCTTTTTCTTTTTTTTTTTTTTTTAACTAGAGCTTTTCTGAGTTACATATTTGACTTGTGCTAAAAATGCATTCACTAGATTTAAATAGTGTAGCTGATCTCAGGATCATCACCACCTCTAGAGGTCAGTTAGAGTTTGATTTTTGTAGCATTACTTTGATCAGTCAGACAGTACCTGTGGGTCAAAGCTTTAAGCATTAGAAAGGCTAGAGTCTAGCTGCTAGACCAATTGTCAGAGAGAAGCCAAGTATTTTACTTCTGTATCTGTCATTTCCTTTTTGGGGAAAATTCATCTGATCTTTTTTTTTTTTTTTTTTGCGGTATGCGGGCCTCTCACTGTTGTGGCCTCTCCCGTTGCAGAGCACAGGCTCCGGACATGCAGGCTCAGCAGCCATGGCTCACGGGCCTGGCTGCTCCGCGGCATGTGGGATCTTCCCGGACTGGGGCACGAACCTGCGTCCCCTGCATTGGCAGGCAGACTCTCAACCACTGCGCCACCAGGGAAGCCCATCTGGTCTTTTTTAATTAGCTGTGTTAAGAGTTCCTCACTTTCTCATGCTGTGATATTAATTGCATTTAGAATATGTAAACTTAAAAAATAAAATATGTAAACAAGCATTTTTAGGGTAGTTCATCTTCTATCTTAAAAATCAAGGTAATTAGAATTCTGTAACATTTCTCAAATGAATGTTACTTCCATTTCCAGAGGCAGCATCTTTGGTCCAGATATTTTTGGACCTTTTGGCTGGGTAAGTGAGAGGAATGTGGGGGGAAATGGGAAGACATAGGAAAAGCAAAGTAGTAATTTCCTCTTTGGTTTGAAGAATGGGGTTGGGCTTTATTTCCACATGGCTTTGGGTAGATTTTCCAGTAAAAAGTAGAAGAGCTGATAATAAAAATCAGGACTTACTGATGGTGAGATTTTGTTTTTAAATATATACTTACCTTATTATCCTTTCTTTTCATTACAGATAAACATGATGCTGGCAAACCTGTACAAGAAGGCTGGTCAGGAGCGACCTTCAGTCACCAGCTATAAGGAAGTGCTGAGGCAGTGCCCATTAGCCCTTGATGCCATTCTAGGTACAGGTCATTCTCTCCCTATTTTCATGGAGTGTTTACTCTCTAAGATAATCTTAGAGATTACATTAGAATAACTTTATTTTTTTTAAAGTTGCCCATGCCTCACCTCCAGAGAGTGAGTCAATAGGTTACTGTTGCCATGTATTCTTTCACTGATAAGAAATACTATAGTTGTTCTCTCATATCCATCTTGCTTGGAATAGGGAAAGGGTTGCCTTATACACTAGGGAAAGGGTAGCCTATTGCTTTTTGCATTGTAGAAGAAGGATGCTATGCCTCACCTTCTTTCTCCTACTTTCTGTTGGATTAGGTTTGCTGTCCCTTTCTGTAAAAGGTGCAGAGGTGGCATCAATGACGATGAATGTGATCCAGACCTTGCCTAACTTAGATTGGCTTTCTGTGTGGATCAAAGCGTATGCTTTTGTGCACATTGGTGACAACTCGAGAGCAATCAATACCATCTGGTGAGAGCCACAAAGTTAATTCAGTATTCTTGGGGCCTGTATATGGGGGTTTTATGTATATAAATGAGCAAAACGGAAAAATGGATGCTTATCTGTTGGTATTACAGCCAATTGTCCCTAGGCTTTGTTGGTCTGTTAATGTACTGAATGGTCCCGGATGTAATAGTCTGTGTTAAATGTAAATGGACCAAGTTTAGCTCTGTACTTGCAAAAGTAGTAACGCTTGCAAAACAGACAGCCTTAGTGTGTCATACTTGAACCAGAAAGAACATCTTTTTTGATGCCCCAGAAGTATAGATTATTGCAGCATCTGACCTGTGTTGCCTCAGGACTGGGATTTTTCTTTCTAGTCAGGTAAAGTCCAAGGACAACAGAGTGGGGTTTGTGTAAGGCAAAGTCATTTGGTTGAATAATAAGTAGCTGTCACTTTGAATGACATTACATTTAACACCGTATAGTATATGTTATCCTCTGAAAAACTGCAACCAGAAAGTTTCTAGGTAATGAGAGAGATTTCTGCTTTATTCTGTATATTTACTATCCAATCTTGTATAACTTTAAGTTCAAAGCTCAGAATAAGAAAATCTGGTTACACTTTCTTTTAGTCTTTCCTTGTGAAAAATCTTGTACATACATAAAAGAAAATAGTGCCCATATACCCATCACCCAGATTCAACAACTAAGAGGATTTACAATAGATTTTAAGGTTCAATGTTTAATATCTTAAAGTTCACTAGAGAAAAAGTCCTTATTGAGAGATAACGTGGACCTACTGGGAAGCTTAGCAGATCTGTACTTCAGAGCTGGAGACAATAAAAACTCTGTCCTCAAGTTTGAACAGGCACAGATGTTGGATCCTTATCTGATAAAAGGTAAGTAATTCTTGGGGCAGGATGGAGGTGGCTGTAGAGGGGCAAATCAGAAGATAGGGAGAAGATGTAACATGATCTTCTGATATAGTTTTTTGTAAAAAATATTTTATAGGGCTTCCCTGGTGGCGCAGTGGTTGAGAGTCCGCCTGCCGATGTAGGGGACACGGGTTCGTGCCCCGGTCCGGGAAGATCCCACATGCCGCGTAGCTAGGCCCGTGAGCCATGGCCGCTGAGCCTGCGCGTCCGGAGCCTGTGCTCCGCAACGGGAGAGGCCACAGCAGTGAGAGGCCTGCATACCGAAAAAAAAAAAAAAAAAAAATTTATAAAATTGATTGGAGTAGGCTTTTACGTTTTTTTTTTTGTTTTTTTTTTCAGGCCTTGACAATGTCTCTGACACTTGGGTAATTCCATTTTGAGCAGTTGTTTTTGCTTGAATTCAAGTGTCATCTCCCCACAGATCATTATTTGGCTTTTTTTCTTTGGGGAGGGATCATAGCCCTTCCTTATGATTTACAGATTTATGATGTGCCTGACTGAGAATTTGGATGGCATCCCCTGAACCGTATATCCCTTTAGGGAATTTAGCTTTACTGTGTCCTTAAATATAGTTAAAAAGGAGTAAGTGAACAGATACTAAGAAAGTGATCAGGTGGTTAAAGGAAGTAATTAGAAGTGAACAACAAAAAAACATTGATTTAAAAGAAGATTGCTGCTGAAGGAGGTAAGCCACAGGGACTTCCAAAGGATGGCTGTTGGGTGAGTGGCAGTGAGTGAAGGGTAATGTGTGCAGGAATAGTAGGAAATAAGGTTGGGTAGATAGGCTGAAGTCTGCTTGTAAAGGCCCAAAAAAGGTCATCAGAAAAACATGGCCTTGTGACAATATAAACAGTTTTGTAGACTCTTTTTTTTTTCTTTTAATACATTTATTTATTTATTTTTGGTCGCGTTGGGTCTTTGTTGCTGTTCACAGGCTTTCTCTAGTCGTGGCGAGTCGGGGCTACTCTTCGTTGTGGTGCACGGGCTTCTCATTGCGGTGGCTTCTCTTGTTGTGGAGCACGGGCTCTAGGCACGCAGGCTTCAGTAGTTGTGGCACACAGGCTTCAGTAGTTGTGGCACACAAGCTCAGTAGTTGTGGCGCATGGGCTTAGTTGCTCCGCGGCATGTGGGATCATCCCGGACCAGGGCTTGAACCTGTGTCCCCTGCATTGGCAGGCGGATTCTTAACCACTGTGCCACCAGGGAAGTCCCAGTTTTGTAGAGTCGACAGAGCAGGGAGGGGAATTTCACAAGCATGTAGATGGGGAAACAGATCCAGAAAGATGAATTTGTTTGCCCAAGGTCCCCTCCTGCCCATTGTTATTCTTCTTCTTCGAATTGCCTGTGCCCATGATGAAAATGATGTTTTAGGAGTACTAGCCTGGCAGTAGTCAGCATCTTGGAGTTAGAAGCTCAGACCCGAGTCCAGGGGCCAGCAGGGAGAGTTGCAGTAATCTTGGTTTGAGAGGCATTTTCTTCAGAATCTGAAGGAATATTAAGGAATGGAGGGGAATGGTGGCAAGAGATGGGTGACAGTGAGCTTGGGGCCTTTTTTTTAATAGAACATGAGGGAAAATAAGGGGGGGTGGGGGGTAGGGCTGGGGGAGGATCTTAAATGAACTAGACTCCAGAAGGAACTAGATGCTTTTTCTAGAATAGGCTAACTTTTTCTGAGACCGTCATATTAAGTGTGTACTCCTGACTGTGTCTAGACCTGTTGGAAGAGAGAACTTAATTTGATGCCTTTTTTGGGCCTTTTCTGGTTATGTGTTAGGATAGCTCTATTATCACGCCACAGAATATAGGGACAAATAGTTCCTGAAAATAACAGGCTTTCAAATTGTGAGGTAGGTCCTTCTACTCTTTGTCTTTTTTTTTTTTTACTTTTGGATGTGTTTTGTCTTTTTAATAGTCATTCTGTAGGAAACTGGGAATGCTGGTGGGAGGAGCTCATGATGGTGGAGAGGGCTCAGACCCTGCTGGAGCTGGGGCCTCAATGTGGACTCTGATGAAGGTTACAGCTCCTTCAGAAAAGACCCCTGCTGCTTTAATGAGCCTCTTCCTCTGTAGGAATGGATGTATATGGCTACCTCCTGGCACGAGAAGGGCGGCTGGAGGATGTGGAGAACCTTGGCTGCCGCCTTTTCAATATTTCTGATCAACATGCAGAACCCTGGGTGGTCTCTGGGTATGTTTATGCATTCCCTTTTCTCCCCAGTTTTAGTAGATTCTTTAGGAAATTGTGGTTCCTCCTCAATAGAGTATAGATTTGAAAGTTCTGGTTTAAGGGATAATCAGACTTGGATTCAAATCATGGTCTGCCTGTGACTTTGGATACATCATTTACTTCTCTGAGTCTGTTTTCTCATTTGGAAAATGAGGATAATACCCCTGCTTTATGGGGTAGGTGTTTACTGAGATAGTGAATGCATCATGCTCAGCACTGCACCTGCACATGGGCAGCCATCAGTGAGCAGGCCAGGAACTGTGCTGCTGTTATTAACCTGGCTTTGCAAATTCTCTGAATGTCTCTGACCTAATAACATACCCAGATTGTCAGGTTCTTTTTTTTTTTTAATTTTAGTATTATTTGGCTGTGTTGGGTCTTAGTTGCAGCTCATGGGCTCTTCGTTGCAGCTTGTGAGCTTCTCTAGTTGTGGCCTGTGGGCTCAGTAGTTGCGGTGCACGGGCTCTAGAGCGTGCGGGCTTAGTTGTCCCGAGGCACGTGGGATCTTAGTTCCCCAACCAGGGATCGAACCCATGTCCCCTGCATTGGAAGGCTGATTCTTAACCACTGGACCACCAGGGAAGTCCCCATCAGGTTCTTTTTTGTAATTTTTCCCTTCCGTATCAAGATTTCTCCCTTAAAAATAAATATTCAGTAGATTCTTGTTGTTCTGTTTTTTCACTAATATCTTAGGCTAAAGTTGTAAGGGGTTTGTAGTAAGGATCACGTAGAGGGCCTTTTCTTTGATTTTCCTTTTCGAAGAAGTTTCTTTATGGTCTTATCTCAGATAACTTTTGGTTGTTTTTTCCTCCAGGTGTCATAGCTTCTATAGCAAACGCTACTCCCGAGCCCTCTATTTAGGAGCCAAGGCCATTCAGCTGAACAGTAATAGTGTTCAAGCTTTGCTACTTAAGGGAGCAGCACTTAGAAACATGGGCAGAGTCCAAGAAGCAATAATCCACTTTCGGGAGGCTATACGTCTTGCACCTTGTCGCTTAGATTGTTATGAAGGTAAGATAAAAAATATAGATGAATGGTGTGGATCTGTAGGTGTGGTGACAGCACTCAGATGGAAGGTTTTGTTGGGCCAGCAGTTTCCAAAGTTTGTTGTACATTGGAGTCCTCTGGGGGAACTTTGAAAAATCCTGATGCCAGGTCACTCCAGTACTGTTTAAGTCAGAATATTTGCTGTTGGGATATAGGCATCAGTACTTTTTTAAGATCACAGGTAATGCCATTGTGCAGACATATTTGGGAACCACTGCATTAGGCATCATAAATTCATTTAGGGCTGGACTTTTCACTCCATACTTGCAATCCATTTTTCTCATTTTTTGTTTCTGATTTTTGGTTAGGGTATAGTTGGGTTGGTTTTTTTGTCCTGTTTTGTTTCTCAAACGTGGCCTACTCATTAATGTGAGTTTCTCTGTGCTGGCACTGTGCTGGATTGCTTGGTATGTCTTTATTCTTTTTTTTTTTTTTTTTTAGTTTTTATTTATGTATTTGGCTGTGCCAGGTCTTAGTTGCTGGGTGCGGGATCTTTAGTTGCAGCATATGCGGGATCTAGTTCCCTGACCAGGGATCGAACCTGGGCCCCCTGCATTGGGAGCACAGAGTCTTAACCACTGGACCACCAGGGAAGTCCCTGTCTATTCTTTTTTACAGTTGTCTTACCTTGGGCCAGAAATATTATTCATAGGGTAACTCAGTATCCATATGACAGTGTTGGCTGTAGGAACTGGTCAGTTCATTGTGACCTCTAGAGGAGGCATGATCAGAGTCAAACTTTGTTATGTACTATTTTAAGTTCGTGTGAACTACCCCTAGGAGTTCAAAGCTGTGCTAGCTTCAGCAGCATTTGGTGACTCAGTCAGAGACGTTAAAATAGATCTTACAAGATGCATTTCCTCCAAAGCATATTTTTATAAGAATTTAAAAAGAAACCCAGGAGTCTAGGAGTGATTTGCTCTTAACAGGAAGATGAGTTCAAATTTGAGAAATAAAATTTGGAAGTTAGCGTGAAGAACAAATCTGCTTAGATAGCCAGAGAACTATGCCTGTTGTGGATTTGTTCTTAAGAAACTGTAGCAAACCAGGCTTTTGGTTTCACATTAAATTCTTGATCCTGAAACTGTAGCTTCCCTAGCCTCCCAGCTGCTTTTATCACGCTAACTCCTGTCTGCTGTGTGCCTGTTTCACAAGAGCCTAGGAATGCAGCTAACTGCATTACCACAGTGAGTGGTTGGACACAGGATAGTTAGAGTTGTTCTCCAGTTGGCCAGTGAGGCTTTATGGGATGCCTTCACTCAAGCTACAATTTGGAAATTTGGATCAGGGTGACTTGGTTATGCCTTCTGGTGGTTCTTGTAGCCGCCAACCAAGCTTTCTTTACTGGTGGGGGCCCTGGATCAGTGAAGTGCATTCTTCACATTTCCCTCTGAATTTCCAGTGGGGCTTTAGCAGGAAAGTAAAACTATTCAGTAGGTAGTTACAACCAACCACCATATTCTGAATCCACCATGTTGCCCTTAAGAGTTAGGTAATTTCTGGTTAAGTAACCATAGTGTGTGGTAGAATGTGCACATATGTTATAAATGCCACTAGGGTGGAGGCGTATACAGAGAAAATCTGCCAGGGAGTGTGTGGGTTTGGGGTTTAAGCTGTTTTTCTGTTTTGATCAGTGCTTTGGACTAAAAAGTACCTCCTCTGTTCTCTTTGATTTCTTGGCATGAACAGTTGAGAGTTGACTGTACTTGAAATGTCCCTGTGGAGCATCTTGCTGTGGGTATGGAAAGAGGCAGGAGCTGCCGATCTCAGTGTATTTGATCCATCTGATTAAGCCCTTTCCATCCAGTTTAGGGAAACCCTCAGCAAATGCTTCTTGAGATAACGTTTATGTTTCAAATGAAAAGGTCTTCCTTTCTCCTGAGGTTGCTCCCTAGGCCTTTTAGTTTTTAGAGCTGGACATTCTCTGTGGACTGTAGGAGCCCTCCCCCTTAAATGTAGGACTAAAGGTGACTGAGCACAGCTGGAAATTAACAGTTTGTTAAGAGGCAGCAAAACCTTGGCTTTTGTTGGAAACCTCATCTTTCACAGTGTCAGTTAATGAGTGGTGTCACATTTGTTCCTCTGACATGCAGCTGGGCTGCCTACATGCTTTGGTTTACTTGTGCATGTTTGTTTCCTTCACTAACTGAAGGTGCCTTTGCGCTACGGGCTTTTTCCACGTCCGTCAAGTGCTCTGGGGAAGAGCACCTCTTAGCTGTTCCATCAACATACCCTTCAGTCTGATCTCACCATCAGACTTTTCCCTTGGCCTGCCCTTTGTTTGAAACTTGGAAGGTTTGTAATTTGGAAGGCTGTCAGAATGGAAGCATGGCTTGGAATGGTAATGTAGTTGAACTTTGTGTTATATTTTTTCAGGTCTCATCGAATGTTACTTAGCCTCCAACAGTATTCGTGAAGCAATGGTAATGGCTAACAATGTTTACAAAACTCTAGGAGCAAACGCACAGACCCTTACCCTTTTAGCCACCGTTTGTCTTGAAGACCCAGTGACACAGGAGAAAGCCAAAACTTTATTAGATAAAGCCCTGACTCAAAGGCCGGACTACATTAAGGCTGTGGTGAAAAAAGCGGAACTGCTTAGTAAGTGTATCTTGTTTACTTCCCTGTTCATAGTTAATTGTGTAAAACCTGATCTCAGTTGGATTCCCTAGTCCCATTTGGTTACAGATGACCAAACAGGTGTGTGCTTTTGCAGTAGGTCTGAGCCCATGTGAATTGGTTTATATTTAGCACAACCAAACGTAATTGGCTTAGACCTGCTTGGATTGGCAGTGAATGACTTTTGTGGAGTGGCTCAAACCAGGTGTACTTGGTTAGTACCTATTCGGCTCACTTTGTCCTGAACTAATTTGGGCCGAATATAACTGGTTTTAACCAATTTGAACTGTTTGACCCATCTTGATTCTCTTATGACTTCCCTTTTACCCTTGTTTTTTTAAGTCCTGATTTATGATGAACTGAGTTTAGGGTAGTTTGGCAAATAAAATCCATTTTGACTTTTTATATGAACTTTGGTCATGAATAAGTTTTTAAAAATCAGAACTCAAACTGCAGAGTTCCTAATGGAATAAGAATTCAAACGAGCTTGTTCTCACTTCCTGCCACACCACTGTTCTCTTAACATCTATAAATAGATGTTGGATTGTGATCATTGTTGTCGTTTTGTGTATATGACTTGCGATGGGAACATATTTCGAAATGTTGTGTAAGTAGGAAAATGAGGGTCTTTTTCTTTCCAGGCAGAGAACAGAAATATGAAGATGGAATTGCTTTGCTGCGGAACGCACTAGCTAATCAGAGTGACTGTGTCCTGCATCGGATCCTAGGAGATTTCCTTGTAGCTGTCAATGAGTATCAGGAAGCAATGGACCAGTATAGTATAGCACTAAGGTAGGCACTTAGCCTCCCATGGGGGGGAAGGTCATTGAGGGGTAGAGGAAGCAGGGAACAATGTAACAGGAGTTCTGGAAACACACACACTTTGTGCCCACGGTTGAAAACAGTAATAATAGTAATGGTAGAGTTGTTTGTAAATTTATGACTTCTAAAGTCTTTTCCTTAAGTGATATTAACAACATTAAAGAACTGTTTCACTCATAACCAGCCACACCACTATAACATCTGTTTTCATTTGTGTAGATCATCTTCCTGGCCTTGCCAACACATATACGTATTTTTATAGGGTTATACGTAGTATATATTTTATATTCTGCTTTTTCAATCAACGTATTGTAAGTACTTTCCCATGTTTCTACCTACTGTAGTAGTTAAGAACTTAAGCTCTGAAGAATACTACCTTTACCACCTGTTATCTTGGGCAAGTTACTAACAGATTTCCTTGTCTATATCTACCTTATTAGGTATTAAATGATTAAATGAGGATTAAATGATTATTTCATGTAAAGCTCTTAGCACTGTGCCTGGTATATAGTAAATACTAAATAAATAGTGGTATTCTTACTGCTTAATACAGAAGTGATTTCTTTGAGGGTCGTCTGTGTTTCTATAAAGTTATGGTGGAGGCCTGTCTTTAATCGAGTCTGATCACATCCATTTACTTGTTCAGCAGTTAAGCACCACTCATGTGCCTGGCATCTCAGTAAACACTGGGGATGCTGTGATTCCAGGAGGTCTCAGTCTCAGACGTGCAGACTGATAGATACCATGTGCTAAGTGCTTTCAAAGCAGTCTCTAGAAGGAAAGGTGGGAGTGCAGAGGGTGGGGAGCGCTGGGTGTGGGTGAGAGCTGTATGGAAGGTTTCAGAGAATAGGAGATGTTACAGTCAATCTACAGTTATATAAGTAGGAACAGGATTCCAACATGGGTTTCATTTGCTTTTTGGAAACCCAGAAGCAAATGTGAAAATAAAATATAGAGGCGGGATTTGCTAGAGATTGGACACCGGCTGGCCTCAGTGATGGTCACAAAGGCAAGAGGAGAGATTGCTTAGGAACCAAGTAAATAAATGTTCTGGACCCTCTGAACTTGGAGGGTTTTGGCATGCACAATACTCTTAGCTACTACAGTCAAATGCCCAGGTTGGGTAGCTTTGGGTCCTGGGGTCTAACCTAGGAGTTGACAAATCTGTTCCATGGTAAGGATGATGATTTTGGTTGACTACTGAAGTGCTGATATGTTTAATTATATCATAAGAACATGGAACAATTTTACTCACAGAAAAATAAGTATTTTTTGTAAACTTGTAACTTAAAAACCCAATACTGTTAAATTATATTTGAATTTTTCTGTTAATGGTTGCTACTTTTTCATTTGTGTTATCTAGTATCTTCCTCTGGCAGAATGCTAGGGGTATTAAGTGTGAAAAGGCTTAAGAAATAAATGGAGAAAACTCAAATTGAGAATTCTAAAACTTAGGACAAGATGCCTTTTTTCACTTCTAGTGGTGGACTCCCTCGATCCTCCCTATGGAACTGGAGTTGTTTGGAGAGGCCAGGCATTAGCAGTTTCTCTGTGACTGGGTGGTCATTTCACTGCTGTGCCAGGGAGAGATGACGCATCAGCCAGCAAGAAGCAAGGCAGAGATTCAGGCCTCTCCTTTGTTTTGTTGTCCCCTAGTTTGGACCCCAATGACCAGAAGTCTCTAGAGGGGATGCAGAAGATGGAGAAGGAGGAGAGTCCCACGGATGCCACTCAGGAGGAGGATGTGGACGACATGGAAGGGAGTGGGGAAGAAGGGGACCTGGAGGGCAGCGACAGTGAGGCGGCCCAGTGGGCTGACCAGGAGCAGTGGTTCGGCATGCAGTGAGGCAGGCACAGCTCCGTGGCCACACTGGCCTGCCCCGCTCTGAGCACTTCCATGGACTGAAGGAACCCGTAGGAGCCCGCTCTCTGGGAGGACAATGATTCAGCATGTGATTGCAGCAGGGTCTCTGCCCCTTGCTCCCTATTTCTAGTAGTGACTTCATTTTTAAAAACTGAGCCCGACCAACCTTCCATATATCTCCATCCTCCTCTGCTCCAGTCAGGGAGGACCAGGTGAGCGCTCAGAGGCCCGTGGACGTGTCGGGGCTTCTGGGACAGAGTGCTTTTTATAGAACTAACTTCTAAATCTGAAAGCTCGAGGAATAGACAGTGTTTTGTCTGTGATGTTGCGGATGGGTTTAAAGGAGCGACCTGTTCCCCAGAGCAAGAGTGTCATCTCCCAGCAGCAGCATGGACTGGCTCTTTCAGAGAGGGTTTCCTGTCCCAGAAATCATTATCCTGGGTTGTCCAAACTTCCCTAGTAACCTTGCTTCCTTCTGCAATGTTAGTAATGCCTTAAGCTGACAGTTGCTGTTTTGCAGAACAGTTTTCCTATTTGCTAATCTGGTAACTTGCCTATGAGCCTGGGCCGAATCTGAGAAACAAGTGTGACCTAGAGCATGAACAGAGGCGCAGTTGAGGTAATTAATAAAACTGTGTTTTGTACAGTAATGGTGTTGGGTTGGTCAGAATGGAAGCCCTTTATAGATTCTTTTTTTGGTCTCTTATTTACAGTGCATTGATTCAGCTCTAGAATTATTTGCCATAAATAGACTCCCTTTTTCCCAAAGTGCTGGGAGCTGGGAGGATTGGGAACCTCAGGTAATAATACTGAGCTGGTTCATCCATTCACATTTTTGATCGGTAAATTCCTGGGGAGAGTCTTTGGCCAGATTTTAGATTGATTCTGCCTGTCTCTGTCAGGGGCTCTGAGGTCGGTGTCTGGTTTCAGCATTCTATTGTGGGGTCAGCAGGGGGCTCATTCCCTGGGCTCGGGTGCTGGGAGACTACCCACCCTCTCCCCCTTGTTTAATATGTGATGCTTTTGGAGGTGAAGGTAGTGGGGGGCGTCACAGCTAACCCCAAATTCTCATTAAAATAAAATTAATCAAAGGTGGTACAAAATGGGAATTTGACATAAATGGAAAGTTCTGTCTTAATGTGTAAAAACATAGAAGTGTACAGTAGTTTAGGAGCTTAGAACATCTGGTAACTGCAATTTAAAGTGGGCAAAAGGTTACTGTTAAAGTATCTTTCAGTATGAGAACCAAAGCTTGGGCAGCATCATTTGATGGAGCAGTTTTTAAAGAGCCCAGCAGGCAGTTGGAGTCACTCCAGGTGAATGTGTGGCCCAGAGAAGACACTGCTCATTGGTGCTCGCTGCAGGGTGCAGGCTCATGTCCTTCCTCAGCTCACCTCTGAGCATCCATGATCAGTTAGTGCTTTGGGAGAAAAGGTGAAATCTCTCCTCTGGGGAGGAAGCCCAGCCCCACCCTCCTGACCTTGTTTCTGCATGTCAGGCTCATCACCGTGAGCCCTGAGATTCTCTCAGGATCAGTCTGTGCCTTGGAACCCATACCTGTGCACCGCCTTCCATCAGCAGCCTCACGTTCCTCCCCTCTCATCTCTGCTGGGAGCCCCTGGATCAGTCTGGCCTGTCCATCCCAGCAACACCCTGCACTGGATTCCTCAGGCCTCTCACACCTGCAGCTCCAGTATTTCCATCTTGGCAGTGCTGGGGTGACAACTGGGTTGAAGTGACAACTGAAACTATATTTTTAGAGCACCTGACATAGGATTGAAAACACTCTGTTTACTTCAGAGAACCAGAGGAGTTGGAGTTGGTGCTGAAGCTCTTCCCTGCCCGTCACTTGCTCTCATAAACAGAAAACTTCATGAGGGTGAGGAGCCCCAGGAAGCAGGGGCTCAATCAGGCTGACCAGCTCTGTCGCTGTCCCACTGATCCACTTGCAGGAGACCAAGCAACCTTATAAGGGATGCCCTTCCACATGTCTGCAGTCACCACAGGTACCTTCTGCTGTCTGGATTTTTGCACAGCCAATATGGGGATGTTTTAACTGATGCTTGTCATTCCTCCTGGCTCCTTCCAGATTGTTTGAAGCATAGGTTTGGAATCAGACTGGGTTGGGTTCTAAAAGTCTCAGCTCACCTGTTAGTGCTGTGGGTCAGGGGCCACGTGGTTAGCCTCCACGCTCTGGGCTCCCTCATCCTCCTCTGGACTGAAGACTGAATAATCCTGTGAGGAGTTCAGCATGGTCCCCATTGGAAACATCATCACCATCACGAGGGTAATGGAGATGCTAGAATGCCAATTCTTTCCTGGGGAACTGGGGACTGGTGGTATCACTCTGAAGCCTTCTTGCTCTTCTCTCCTGGAGGTCCCTCTGCTGAGCAGGGAGGCAGGGTCCTAAGGAAGGGTGTTCCAGGCCCTCCACCTTGGCCCTTCACTCTTTGCTTCTGAACCCATGCTGTGTGCCAGGGACCTGGCAGATGTGACCCCTACAGAGCTTATGTCAGGAGTGCTCCTTGCCAACCTTAGTTTGGAGGCCACACTCCTGCCTCTGAATTCTTTCCCAGAGAGTGAGGCCAGCTTTTGCCTGAATCTATAATTCTGAAACTTGCTTATGCTTCTCAGTGATACAGATCTCTAGGCTGGACACCAAACTTTAATCCAAGTCTGGCCCTGGGCCCAAGAGTTTGCATCTTTAATCCCATCCCAATTTACTATTCTGATGCAGGTGTCCCCTGGTCCAAATATTGAGAAACCTGGGAGAAGGGTTTGAGGGCCCCAGAAGCTGCAGGCCTGACCTTAGAGGGCTCCTGGGGGCCTCACTCTGTAGTTGCCTGTGGGTGGGGCAACTCCCATGACCAGGCCTCTTGAGCCCATGCCCAGGCCTGCTTGCTTACCCCGAAGCCATGGGCACTGCCTGCTGCATTCTCTCTGCTGACAACAGGCAGTGAGGCCTGACTCAAGAACCTCACTTCAGCATCCAGGGACAGCAGCCATAACCAGGCCTGCCAGGGATCCCTGGCCCTGGGAGGGCCTGTTGAGGTAAGTACCTTACTAAGGTTTTCCACTTCCCCCAGGAGCTTCCCTGCCCTGGGGCAGTGGAAGGGGGTACCAGTCATGGGCCACAGAGGGCAGGCTTTTATTGTCTAGATGCTCTGACCTGCCCTGGCTACACCTGGGCCTCCACCATTTGGGGCCAGGGTGTGTGCAAGATGTCAGTTGTTGCCATCACAGAACATGTTACTTACTTCACAAACTACATGGTACCAGCAACACCAGGAAAAGCCAGAAGATCACGTAAGTCTCCTTAGCAGCCATTAGAAGAAAACAGTTTAAAAATAACCAAGTACCCTCATGCATTGCTGGTGGGAAGATAAAATAATATAGCTGCTGTGGAAAACAATCTGGCAGTTCTTCAAAAATTTAAACACCTTATGTACCAGGAATTCCACTTCTGGGTATATACCCAAAAGAATTGAAGCAGGGTCTCAGATGCTTGCACACCTGTGTTCATAGCAACACTATTCACAATGGAAATAACCCAAATGTCCATTGTTGGATGAATGGACAAACAAAATATAGTATATCCATACCAAGGAATATTATTCAACCTTAAAAAGGAAGGAAATTCTGCCACATGTTAAGAATATGGATAAACCTTAAGGACATTACACTAAGTGAAATAAGCCGGTCACTAAAGCACAGTAGAATGATTCTACTTATATGATACCCCTAGAGGAGTCAGATTCATAGAAACAAAGTAGAATGGTGGTTACCAGGGCCTGGAGGGAGGGGGAATGCGGAGTTTAATGAGTACAAGTTTGGAATGTTGAAAAAACTCTGGAGATGGATGGTGGTGATGGTTGTATAAGAAACTACTTAAAAATGGTTAAGATGGTTAAAAATGGTTAAGATGGTCAAAAATACATATATCAAAAAAAATTAAAGAAATGGCCTGTAATTCTGCCATTCAGATAACCCTGACAACCCATGTGTTTGTAATATATAGGCGTTATATAAACGTACACATGGTTAAAATTAAGAGAGAAAGGTATAAAATTAAAAATATATCTACTTCCCAATCTCTACTGAATCCTAGTGTCTCCACAAAATAAATTTGCTGGACTACATTTAGAAAAATAGTCTTGAGCTTTTACCTAATGATAATGTATATGAAAGTTACACTAAATTGGTCATGCTGTACACAAATTCCTGCCAGCAGTATCACTGTGCTCTTCCTTGCCTTAACAGTTCCACAGAATCCCATTCTGTGGATGGAACCATTTCTGTAACCCTTCTGCTGTTGGTAGACCCCCGTTTCCAGCTTTGTATATAATTATTACAGTCTGCGCTACCATGAACATGTTTTGGCATGGTATTCCAAAGACAGGTCAAGTTCCTTGTGAAATTTCTGATCTCAGAGCATGTGCATTTAAAGGCTTTGATGGATGTTGTCAGATTGCTCTCCAACAGATGGGAGTGCTTGTTTCCTGAACCTTCAGGAAACACTGGTGTCATCAAGCGTTTTTGTTTTTTACTGGTCTTCGGTGTGAAAAAGCTCTATCATTTTGATTTGCTATTTCTTGAGCACTCACCTGGCCTGAGCTATAAGGTAAGCCCTGTGCCTGTGTTATCACATTTTAGCCTCACACTCCTGAGGCATCACTGAAATTAGCTGCATTTCATAGATGAGCAAACAGTCAGTCTTCATCTGTCCAAGATTTCTCATCCTAGAGTTTTTGTGTGTTCTTAACTGCGATCTCTGCACAATTTTATAGTCTGTTAAGGAAAAAATGGGTTCTAAGCACCCCTTGCTGTCCATCTTAATCCTCAGTCTTGCTGGATTTAAGGGCTGCCAAACCGTCTGGCAAGGGCAACACCATCACTATGCAGCTCTTGCTGGCCACTTAAATCTTCCAGTGTCTGTCTCTTTATAAACAACCCTGTGGTGACGTCCGTTGTGCTCAGAGCTTTTTCCTTCTTTGGGTAAATTCCCAGGAGGGGGATTTCAGAGTGAAAGGATATAGTGATCTTTTTTGGAACTTTCAAGGGGGCTAACTAGCTGGTCCTGTTTCTGTGAAGCGAATCTGTAAGCTCAGGCCAGCCCTGTGGCCTCCCTGTTTCTGGTCGGTGTGCCCCAGCTGCCCCAGTCTACTTAGGGAGTCCATCCATTGGCTTCAGGTTAGGGATGAACCAGGAGATTCCCAGTCTCTGGAACTCCCATCTCACTTCCTCTTGCTGGAGTGGGAGCTTATGGTGGACTCTGGTGAGGTGGCTGAGGCCTCTACCTTTGCTTTCTCAGGCCTTTGGGATTTGGTGACCTCTTCCCCCCATGGGACAGCCCTTGCTGGCTCTGGGTTAGAGAGTGTTTCGTGGACTGGAGTCGCATCTCTCTTTTAGGGCTGAGGGAGACCGTGCTTGACGAGGCTTATCGTGTGTGTGTGTTGGGGGGGTGCTTGCAGGCTACTTGGGTCCTCTCTGAGCCTCCATCCTTTCAGTGCCTCCTTGGAGGAATTACACCCTCCCCACTAGGAGGGCTGAGCCTCTCAAAGGGAGGGCCTGTCCCTACCACCAGCTAGAAGGCTCAGGTCAATGGCCTGTCACTGGCTACGTGGCCCTTAACCTCTCTGTGCCTCCATCTTCTTTTGGAAGAGAACTTAGGGAGTCAGGACCCCTCTCTGGGTCGTCCAGTGTGTGGGGCTTTGTGGCAGGACTGTCAGCATTGTAGCCTTTGAGTGGGTCGTGTGGGAGGGGAGTGGCCTCCCAAGGCTAAACCTTGGTCCTTTTGGGGTCAGCATCCTTGTGGACATGAGCCTTGCCCTCTGACCCCCTTTGGTGCTGGATGAACAGATTTGCCCTGAGCCCCTCTCAGTGCCAGGTTTAGTCCTACATGGGTCTGTGGCCCAGAGAAATTATTTTTAATTCTTGGATCATTTTCCACTTACGACTTCAGTCCACTCTACCCACCGACCCATCTCCCTTGTCAGGCCCCTGGGGCAGGGGGATTTTGTCCAGGAATTGAGAGGGAATGGTAGCAAGCAGGAATCATTTCTGAGAGAGGCCTCTGCCCTCCAGCCTGGGTGGTGCCCAGACTGAAGCCCCATCCTTGATGGGCTGAAATAAGCTGATCTCCAAAGCCCCCACAGACCCCTACTGCTCCCCAGTCCCATGCTGCTGCTTTGCTGAGCTTGATGGTGTTTGACGGGAAGGGACAGAGATGACCCCTATGCACAGTCCCCATCTGGAGCTACTCTAACCAGCCGTGTTGACCAGAAAGACAGCTTCTGTCAGCTTAGGGGAGGCCAGAGGGAGCCACCTCAGAGGACAAGGCCATGTGAAGACCCCTAACCAAATCTAGGAGAACCGCCTCCCATGAAGAATAATTGTGCCAGGGCACTAGGGCCAGAGCCTGCCTAGGGGACAGGTAAGTTTTTCCTTTCTTTTTAAATAAAAATGTAAAATTTGTAAAATATAGCATACATATAGAAGTATATGAAAATATGTAGAAACACACATGTACACTTTATCCAGGACAAGAAATAGAACGTTTTCACAATCCCAGAAGACCCCTTGTGCTCAAAACTGATAACATCCCATTCCCTCCCTCCTTCTGCCCGCCTTTCCCCACTACCCCTGCCAGAGGTAACCGCTATTTTGAATCTTGTTTTTATATACTTCCTTTGCTTTCTGACCCTGGAAGTTCAAGTGAACCTTGAACAGATAGCACATTTTTCTCACCTGTAATATTGTTTTTCTATTTTATTTTCAGTTTTACCATGTTTTTATCCTAAATAACACATTTATTTGCTGTTCTTGAACAATGTAAATAGAGTCATGTTGTCTATATTTTTCCATGATACCCTTACTTAACATTATTTTAAATATTGATTCATATTAATACTCCTATAGCTTCATTTTTAATTGATAGACATTATTTTTAGAACAGTTTTAGATTTATAGAAAAATTGAGTAGATAGTACAGAGAATACCCATATACCTTGCACACAGTTTTCCCTGCTAACGTCTTACATTAGTATGGCATGTTTATTACAGTGAATGAAGACTGATACATTATTATTAACACAAGTCCATAGTTTATTCAAGTTTCCTTTAGTTTTTACCTTATGTCCTTTTTTGGTTCCAGGGTTCCATCCAGGGTAGCACATTACATTTAGACATCATCATGTCTCCTTAGGTTCCTCTTGGCTGTGAAAGTTTCTCAGACTATCCTTTTTTGGTTTTTTTTGATGACTTTCCTTGAAAATTTGGTGAGGAGTGGTCAGGCATTCGTAGGATACTACGTTCATTTTTCATCGCTATATAATATTCCACTGGGTGTATCCATCACCCCCATCTTATTAATTCTGCCAATGATGGACATTTTAGTAGTTTCTAGTTTTTTTCAAACAGTGCTGCTATGTATGTTTTCTTATGTGACTTCTGTGCATAAGCACAGACTTGTGTAGGGTTACACTCAGAGGTGGAACTGATGGGTGTAAGGTATGCGCATGTTCAGTTTTACCAGATATTGTCAAACTGTTTTCCAAAGAAGTTGTACAAATTTACATGCACACCTGCAGTCCTTTGTCCCAATTCCTCACTGTCATTTGGTATTGTCAAACCTTAATTTTCTCCTGGATGTGGGATGACATAGTGATTTTAATTTACAAGTTTTTCTTTTCGTAACAAGATTGAACATCATTTCATATATCTAGGAATTACTTGTGCTTCCTCTTCTGTGAAAAAATTTTTTGCCCATTTTTCTATTGCATTGTTTATTTTTCTTATTAATTCACAGAAATTCTTTATATATTCTGAATGTAATTCAGAATATGAGTTGCAGATACCTTCTTCCAGTTTGTGACTTGCCTTTTCATTCTCTTTTTTAACATTCACCTTTTTGTTTTTTCATCTTTGGAAGTCAGAGCTGTGCTACCTCCAGCCTTCTTTATTCATTTTTGGGAAATATTTATTTATTTATTTTTGGCTGCGTTGGGTCTTAGTTGAGGCACACGGGATCTTTTGTTGCGGCGTGCAGGCTTCTGTCTAGTTTCAGTGTGCATGCTCTCTAGTTGTGGTGCGTGGGCTCTGTAGTTGTGGTGCGTGGGCTCTGTAGTTGTGGTACGTGGGCTTAGTTGCCCCGCAGCATGTGGGATCTTAGTTCCCTGACCAGGGATCAAACCTGCGTCCCCTGCATTGGAAGGCGGATTCTTAACCACTGGACCACCAGGGAAGTCCCCTTCACTCTCTTTAATAGTATATGTATATATATATTTTAGATTTATTTTATTTATTTTTTGGCTGCATTGGGTCTTCGTTGCTGTGCACGGGCTTTCTCTAGTTGTGGCGAGTGGGGGCTACTCTTCGTTGCAGTGTGAGGCCTTCTCATTGCGGTGGCTTCTCTTGTTGCAGATCACAGTCTGTAGGCGCGCAGGCTTCAGTAGTTGTGGCACACGGGCTTCAGTAGTTGTGGTTTGCAGGCTCTAGAGCACAGGCTCAGTAGTTGTGGCACACGGGCTTAGTTGCTCCGCGGCATGTGGGATCTTCCCAGACCAGGGCTCGAACCTGTGTCCCCTGCATTGGCAGGCAGATTCTTAACCACTGCGCCACCAGGGAAGCCCCAATAGTATCTTTTGATTAACAGAGGGTCTTAATTTTAATGTACTTGAATTTACCAGTCTTTTTCTTTGTGGTTGTATTTCCTTCATTCCTTCCCTCCTCCCTCCCGCCTTCCTTTCTTCCTTTCCTGTTGTTGTTTTTTGGCCACACCGTGTAGCTTGTGGGATCTCAGTTCCCCAACCAGGGATTGAACCTGGGCCACGGCAGTAAAAGCCCAGAATCCTAACCACTGGGCCACCAGGGAATTCCCTATGGTTGTATTTTTTAATTCTTATGAAATCTTTCCTTATCTCAGAGTCAAAAATTTATTCTCCTATATGTACGGTGCGAGGTAGGGATCCAATTTTATTGATTTTTAAAAATTTAGGTTTAAACATGCATAACCACCAGGTATTAAAAAATTACCTGCTTTTTCCACTGATCTTTAATGCCAGCTGGGTTACAAATCAGGTGTTTGAAATGAGCAACTCTGTTTCTAAGCTCTCTTTTCCATACCATTGGTCAATTTTTCTGTCCCAGCACCTATACCTCACTGTCTTAATTTTACTGTAGCTTTATAAAATTTATTGATATTTGGAAGGGCAAGACCCCTTGATCTCATTCTTAGAAGTGTTCTGGCTATTCTTAGCTCTTTGCACTTCCATTAAATTGTTAGTATCAGATGGTCTAATATATTTTCTTAAGTTAGAGTCACAATTTTCAAAAGGGCGTAATGTGAAACTTCCCCGTCTTCTTTCTTCTCCTAATTCCCTCCTCAGAAGCAATCATAATTACTAGTTTTGTGTGTATTTTTTCAGAAATAATTTGAAATTGCATGTTTGTATATATACTGTACCACCCTCCTTTTGTACCTGCACTGTTCATCGGCAGAGTTTATTTAAAAAGTAAACTTTTCATATTCAGTGAAATCTGTCTTAATAGGTCATGATGTATAAATATCAAAGACATAAAAATGTTAAACTTTGTACACTTTTAGTCCTGAATTAAAACCATTTTGATTTTAAGTAAGTTTAACTTACAAAATGTATTTTATAATTTCTACAAATTTTGATGAAAAAGCAGCCAATTTCAGCTCCTCCAGCACTTCCTAGCTGACTGCTGGACATGTTTGTATCTCTTCCTGCTGCTGGAATCATGTTAGAAGCACGGATTGCTTTTCAAAATAGAAATATCTGGGTCATGCGGAAATCACTCTCAGAAACAGAGCAACACGAATAACATTTAGTATGTTCTTATAATGTTACTATTGATTATATTTGGGGTTGGTTCTATCATCTATTATCCTTTCTATTTTTTTATATCCTTTTCATTTTTTTAATCCTTTTAGATTTCTTTCATTTTTGTCCTTCTGTTGATTTGTTAGTCTTGCCTCTATTTCTGTCATTTAGTGTTTACCCTGGAAATAGCAACAGACTTACCAGTGTATCTACATCTGGAGCTAGCCAGTGACTTTACCATGCTCCTGGGTGACAGAGGCCTGCACATCACTTAGATTGCTGACCCCTGCCCCCCATCTAGAGTTTCCCTTAGTGTGAGTCTGCTGGTGAAGAATTCTGTTTTTGTTTGTCTGAAAATATTTGACTTTGATTCTTTAATTACTGTATATTTTCTCCAGGTTTAGAATTCTAGGTTGCCAGTAATTACAGCACATGAAGCTGTCATCTCACTGTTTTCTGGCCTCCACTAACTGTTGTGAAGTCAGCAGTAGGCTGTCACTCTTTAAAGGTAGTGCCTTTTTTTTTTTTTTTTTTTTTTGCCCTCTGTTGCTTTTAAGATTTTCTCTGTCTTTGCTTCTCTGCAGTTCACTATACTATTTCTAGGGCTGGATTTCTTGTTATTTACACTTTTTGTGATTTGTTGGGATTCTTACATCTGGATTATCACTTCTAGAAAATTCTCAGCCATTTCCTCTTCAAATAATACTTCTCTCATACTCTCGTCTTCTGAAACTATGATAAAATGTATATTTGACTTTGTCACCTTTCTCAGTCTATCTTCCAGGTATTTTTACCTTTCTTCTGTACTTTCTAGCTTTTTTTCCCTTTCTCTGCTGCATTCTGCTGTATTTTCTTTTCATCTGTCTTCCACTTCATTTGTTATTTTGCAGTGTCCACTTTGATACCACGTCCATCCATCCGTTAAGTTTTTAGTTTTGGTTATTGTACTTTTCATTTCTAGGGTTCCATTTAACTTCCCTCTCTGCTATGTTCCCTTTTTTTTTTTTTTTTTTTGGCTGCGCTGCAGCGTGTGGGATCTTAGTTCCCAGACCAGGGATCGAACCTGTGCCCCCTGCAGTGGAAGCATGGAGTTTTAACCACTGGACCGCCAGGAAAGTCCCTATGTTAACTTCTTTTTTCTTTAAAGATTTCTTTTTATATGGACCATTTTTTAAAGTCTTTATTGAATTTGTTGCAATGTTGCTTCTGTTTTATGTTTTGGTTTTTTGGCCGTGAGTCATGTGGGATCTTAGCTCCCCAACCAGGGAACAAACCTGCACCCCCTGCATTGGAAGGTGGTCTCAACCACTGGACTGCCAGGGAAGTCCCCCTATGTTCACTTTTAATAATTCCTGTGTCCTGCAGATTTTCGTCTATTTTTCTTTAAGCAAAGCGCATGAATGTGTTCTTTTTATTTATTTATTTATTTATTTATTTTTAAAGATTGTATTTATTTATTTATTTTTGGCTGCGTCGGGTCTTAGCTGCGGCACACGGGATCTTTTGTTGCAGTGCACGAGCTTCTCTCTAATTGTGGTGTACGGGTTTTCTCTTCTCTAGTTGTGGCGCACGGGCTCCAGAGCATGTGGGCTCTGTAGTTGTGGCACTCGGGTTCCAGAGCCCATGGGCTCTGTAGTTTGCAGCATGCGGGCTCTCTAGTTGAGGCACGGAAGCTTAGTAGTTGTGGCGTGTAGGCTTAGTTGCCCCGCGGCATGTGGGACCTTAGTTCCCTGACCAGGGATCCAACCCGCGTCCACTGCATTGGAAGGCGGATTCATTAACACTGGACCACCAAGGAAGTCCCAGTATGAATGTTTTATATCTAATACTTCCCATATGTGAAGTCTGTATGGATCTGTAATGTGTGTTTCTGTAGGCTCTCACTCATGGTACCTTGTTTTCTTATGTACTTGTTTGTCTTCTACTGTGTGCTGCTTTGAAAAATAATTGTGTGGTTCTCCTATGACATAAAATGAAGGTGCCTTCCCCCCAGACAGGACTTACATTTATTTCTGCTTGGTGCTTAGGAGTACTGTCAGTGACTTTAAATTCATGCCTTGAGGTTTCATACGTCACCACTAGGATAGAGTTTGGGCTGCAGATATTTTCCTGGTTCTGCTCAGCACCAAGGCAATGCTGCCTACAGTTCTTTGAGTTTTGGGGAAGGTTTGCTTGTACCCTGAGGTGTTAGCCCTTCAGGGGTCACAGCTTAATGTCCTTTGAGACTTCCCACTTTTAGTGGGCCCTGGATTTGACTTTGCCTTTTTTACTCTGTGAGCCCTCAAAACCCCTGCTTGCTTTCACAGCTTAGTTTATTTGGATAGGTAGGTGCTACTAGGAGAGAAGTTGACCTCTCCTAGTGGGTATTCTGATGATCTTTCTTGCTTTCTCTTAGATTTTTGCCTGGAAATTCTGGACCACCTTATAGTTCTTTGATGCTTCTATGAGGATTTTTTAAAAATTTGGTGAGTGGCTGAGATGGTGGAATAAGAAGACCCTGAGCTCATCTCCTTCCATGGGCACACCAAAACTACAACTATTTATACACAGCAACTATTGATGAGAATGACATGAAGACTAGCAGAAGAGATCTTCTGCAACTAATGATAAAATGAAGGAACCATGAGACAAGTAGGAAGGGTGGAGACGCAGTATAGTCAAGACCTATACCCCCAGGTAGGTGAACCACAAATGGGAGGATAATTACAATTAGAGAGGTTCTCCCCAAGGAGTAAAGGCGTCTGAGCCCCACATTGGGCTCCCTAGCCCAGGGACATCACACTAGGAAAATGAGTCACCAAAACATTTGGCTTCAAAGGTCAGTGGGTGCTTTTAAAGGGCACACACAAAATCATGAAACCAGCTTTACAGTAGAAGAATGAATAAAGGAGATGTGGTAGGTATCCATCCATGTTGTTGCAAATGGCAAGATTTTATTTTTATGGCTGAGTCATATATATATATAGAATGCTTTTAGACTTATGGAAAAATTAAGCAGATAGTACAGAGGGTTCTCATATACCCCAGACCCAGATTCCCCTGTTATTAACATTTTTTAACAATATGGTACATTTTTAATGATACTTATACATTATTATTAACTAAAGTCTATAATTTATTCAGATTTCATTAGTTTTTTCCTATTCCAGTATCCCATTCAGGATACCGTATTGCATTTAGTCATTATGTGTTCTTAGGCTTCTCTTGGCTGTGAAAGTTTCTCAGACTTTCCTTCTTTTTGATGACCTCAACAATTTTAAGGACCATTGGTCAGGGATTTTGCAGAATGTCTTTTGGGATTTGTCAGATGTTTTTCCTTTGATTATACTGAGGTTATGTGTTTTGGGAGGAAGACCACAGGTAAAATGTCATCTTCTTCACTTCATATCAAGGGTACATGCTCTCAGGATGACATCACTTAGCTGAGGTAGGGTCTGTCAGGTTTCTCCACTCTGAGTCACTTTTTCCCCTGTCTACATTATATGTACTCTTTTTTTTGGGGGGGTGGGGGGCTGCATTGGGCCTTTGCTGCTGCACACGGGCTTTCTCTAGTTGCGGTGAGTCGGGGGCTGCTCTCCATTGCGATGTGCAGGCTTCTCATTGTGGTGGCTTCTCTTGCGGAGCACGGGCTCTAGATGCTTGGGCTTCAGTAGTTGCAACATGTGGGCTCAGTAGTTGTAGCGCACGGGCTTAGTTGCTCCGCAGCATGTGGCATCTTCCTGGACCAGGGATCGAACGTGCATCCCCTGCATTGGCAGGCGGATTTTTAACCACTGCACCACCAGGGACGTCCCCATATGTACTCTTTGGAAGGAAGTCACTATGTGATTTAAGCTCAGGCTTAAAGAACTTCACCTCTGTAATGGCAGATTGCCTACAGAAATTACTTGGGTTTCTTCTACAAGGGAGATTTCTGTTTTCTCCCATTTATTTATGTCAATATGAACTCATGGATATTTATTTTATACTTTGGATTATAATTCAATACTACTTTATTATATTGCTCTAATTGTTCCAGCTTTGGCCATTCAAAGCTTCTTCACTTGGCTCTTGTGTCCCTTTGACATAACTTCATCTCCTTGATCATTGTTTTTGTGTTTGAGCACTTCCTTACTTTCTGGCACTAGAGTTCTCCAGGCATTTGTACATTTTCTGCCTCACTCCTAGAATCAGCCATTTCTCCAAGGAGACTTGATTCCTTTAATTGGAGAATGGCATCAGAAACCTAAACTGGGAGCTAAGTGTGCTCATCGCCACTGGAGTGTCTGTCTTTGCTTCTTGGCCCACTCAGTTGACAGTGCAGTACATGTGTATATACACATAACTAGAAATATTTCTATATGGAATTGTCTGTACCGATATTAAGTTAAACATAATTTATCCTGGTGTTTCCAACTGTAATTCACTACCACATGGATCATTCTAGCTGTCTTCCCTTGCTTATCTGTAACCTCCTACTCCAACAGTGAGAAAACTGGCTACCACCATCTGCCATCTATATCACAGCATTTTCAGTTATTCTCAGCAACCGTCATTACTGAAAACTTCCTCTTGTTTTTTAAAAGAAATGGTAGAATATTATTTAGCCTCTACATGTTGTGTGTTTGCAGGGTTTTTTTTTGTTTCTGTTTTTTTTCTTATACTTGATTTCTAGTATCATAGCGTTGTGGTCAGAAAAGATGCTTGCTATGATTTCAATTTTCTTAAATTTACCAACCCCAGTTTATGACTCTATCCTGGAGAATGTTCCATATGTACTTGAAAAGAATGTGTATTCTGCTCCTTTTGGATGGGATGTTTTATATATATATTCCGTTTGTTCTAATGTGTCATTCAAGGCCAGTGTTTTCTGTCTGGATGATATGTCCATCGATCTAAGTGGTGTGTTAAAGTGCCCCTGTCAGTTTCTCCCTTTATGTCTGTTAATATTTGCTTTATGTATTTAGGTGCTCCTGTGTTGGGTGAATATATATATACAGTTATGTCTTCTCTTTGGATTGATCCTTTGATCACTATGTAATGTCCTTTGCCTCCTGTTAAAGTCTTTGTTTCAAATTCTATTTTGTCTGACACAGATACTGCTACTCCAGGTATCTTTTCATTTCCCTTTGCATAGAATGCCTTTTTCCATCCTCTCACTTTCAGTATGCCTTTTGATCTGAAATGAGTCTCTTGAAGGCAGCATATATATGGGTCTTCTTTTTGTATTCATTCAGTCACTCTATGTCTTGGAGCATTTAGTCCATTTACATTTAAAGTAATTATTGATAGGTATGTACTTATTGCCATTAAAAAAATAAATTTATTTATTTATGCAGCCTAATGCAGACATCAGGTCTTTGTTGTTGTGTGCGGGCTTTCTCTAGTTGCGGTGAGCGGGGCCTACTCTTCATTGTGGCGCGCGGGCTTCTCATTGCGCTGGCTTCTCCTGTTGCGGAGCACAGGTTCTAGGTGCACGGGCTTCAGTAGTTGTGGCTCGTGGGCTCTAGAGCACAGGCTCAGTAGTTGTGGTGCACGGGCTTAGTTGCTCTGTGGCATGTGGGATTTTCCCGGATCAGGGCTCGAACCTGGGTCCCCTGCATTGGCAGGAGGATTCTTAACCACTGCACCACCAGGGAAGTCCCACTTATTGCCATTTTGTTCATTGTTTTGGGGGTTGTTTTTATAGTTATTTTTTTCTCCCTTTCTTCTTTTGTTCTCTTCCCTTGTGGGGAATATGCTACTAAACAAGCAGTGGGTCACTGAAGAAATCAAAGAAGAAATTTAAAAAATACTTGAAGACAAATAAAAGCAAAAACAGAACGATTCAAAATCTGTGGGATGCAGCAAAAGCAGTTCTAAGAGGGAAATTTATAGTGATCCAAGCCTAGCTCAGGAAACATGAAAAATCTCAAACAACTTAACTTTACATCTAAAAGAACTAGAAAAAGAACAAACAAAACCCAAAGTTAGTAGAAAGAAAGAAATCATAAAGATTAGAGCAGAAATAAAGACTAAGAAAACAATAGGAAGGATCAAAAAAACTAAGAGCTGATTCTTTGAAAAAATAAACAAAATTGATAAACCTTTAGCCAGACTCATCAAGAAAAAGAGAGAGGGCCCAAATCAATAAAATCAGAAATAAAGGGGACTCGGGTTTGAGCCCTGGTCTGGGAAGGAAGATCCCACATGCTGTGGAGCACCTAAGCCTGTGCGCCACAACTGCTGAACCTGTGATCTAAATCCCGCAAGCCACAACTACTGAGCCCTTGTGCCACAACTACTGAAGCCTGTGCACCTAGAGCCTGTGCTCCGCAACAAGAGAAGCCACCACAATGAGAAGCACACGCACCGCAACAAAGAGTAGCCCCTGCTCACCACAACTAGAGAAAGCCTGCCTGCAGCAACGAAGACCCAATGCTGCCAAAAATAAACTAAAAAAAAAAAAAGAAATGAAAAAGGAGAAGTCACAACCAACACCCCAGAAATACAAAGGATCATAAGAGACTACTACAAATAACTACATGCCAATAAAATGGACAACCTAGAAGAAATGAACAAAGTCCTAGAAATGTACACTCTCCCAAGACTGAACCAGGAGGAAATAGAACATACATAAACAGACCAGTTACCATTAATGAAGTTCAATCAGCAATAAAACAACTTCCCCAAAACAAAAGTGTAGGACCAGATGGCTTCACAGATGAATTCTGTACATTTAGAGAAGAATTAACACCTATCTTTCTCAACTATTTCAAGAAATTACAGAGGAAGGAATGTTTTCAAACTCATTCTACAATGCCAGAATCACTCTGATACCAAAACCAGACAGAGATATCACAGAAAAAGAAAATTAGAGGCTAGTATCACTGCTGAACATAGATGCAAAATCCTCAAGAAAATATTAGCAAACCAAATTCAACAATACATAAAAAGGATCATATGCCATGATCAAGTGGGATTTATCTCAGGGATGCAAGGATAGTTCAATATCTACAAATGAGTATTATATACCACATTAACAAACTGAAGAATAAAAGCCAGATGATCATATAAATAGATGGAGAAAAAGCTTTGGACAAGATTCAATATCCATTTATGATAAAAACTCTCAACAAAGTACATATAGAGGAACATTCTTCAACATAGTACAGACCATATGCTCACCGCAACCGGAGAAAGCCTGCGCACAGCAACAAAGACCCAACGCAGCCAAAAATAAAAATAAAAACAATAAATTTATTGTTTACAGGTGACATACTATACATAGAAAATCCACAAGATGCCACCAAAAAATTATTAGAGCTCATCAATGAATTTGGTAATGTTGCAGGATACAAAATTAATATACAGAAACCTGTTGAATTTCTATACACTAACAATGAAGTATCAGAAAAAGAAATTAAGAAAACAATCCCATTTATAATCACATCAAAAAGAGTAAAATACCTAGGAATAAATCTAAGGAGGTAAAAGACCTGTACTCTGAAAACTATAAGACACGCACAAAAGAAGCTGAAGACGACAGAAATGGAAGAAAGATATACTAATGGATTGTAAGAATATTGTTAAAATGACCACACTATCCCAGGCAATCTACAGATTCAGTGCAACCCCTATCAAAATACCAGTGGCATTTTTCACACATCTAGAGCAAATAACTCTAAAATTTGTATGGAAACACAAAAGACCCTAAATAGCCAAAACAATTTTGAGAAAGAAGAACAAAGCTGAAGTATGTTCCCTGATTTCAAACTATACTATAAAGATACAGTCATCAAAATAGCATGGTACTAGCACAAAAAAACAGACATATAGATCAATGGAAAAGAATAGAGAGCCCAAATGAGCCCACGATTATATGTGCAATTAATTATGACAAAGGAGGCAAGAATACACAACGGGGAAAAGACAGTCTCTTCAGTAAATAGTTTTGGGAAAACTGGACAGCTACATGCAAAAGAATCAAACTGGACTACTCTCACACCATGCACAAAAATAAAAGTCAAAATGGATTAAAGACTTAAATGTAAGACCTGAAACCATAAAACTTCTAGGAGAAAACATCGGCAGTAGCTCTTCGACACTGGTCTTAGTAATATGCTTTTGGATCTGTCTCCTCAAGCAAGGGAAACAAAGCAAAAACAAACAAATGTGACTACATCTAACTAAAAAGCTTTTGCACAGCAAAGGAAACTATCAACAAAATGAAAAGGCCACCTACTAATGGGAGAAGATATTTGCAAATGATACATATGACAAGGGGTCAATATCCAAAATATACAACTCAGCATCAAAAAACCTGATTAAAAAATGGGCATACGATCTGAATACAGTTTTCCAAAGACATACAGATGGCCAACAGGTACATAAAAAGATGCTCAACATCACAGTCGGGGAAATGCAAACCAGAACCACAGTTAGCTGTATTACCTCACACCTGTCAGAATGACTTATCAAAATGACAACATATCTATCACAAGTGTTGGGGAGGGTGTGGAGAAAAGGGAGCCCTTGTGCACTGCTGGTGGGAAAGTGGCATGGCCACTAAACAGTATGGAGGTTCCTCAAAAAAAAAAGAGGTACCACGTGATCTAGTAATTCCACTCCTGCGTATTTTAGAAGATACATGCACCCCTATGTTCACTGCAGCATTATTTACAATAGCCAAGACATGGAAGCAACCCAAGTGCCCATCAGTAGATGAATGGATAAAGATGTGGAACATAGCAATGGAACATTACTCAGCCATGATGAAATTTTGCCTTTTATGACAACATGGATGGACCTGCACTTGAATATTCCACTGGGCAGCAAATGTGTATTGGACGTCATTCCTTGCTGGCTCATAGATCTAACCTTGGGTTTTCTGAAGGCTGCATTAATACTCCATGGTAAGAATGTTCATAGTTTATTTAACAGCTAGCTTGTTTATTGATGGGCATACAGGTTATTTCCAATCTTTTGCTAACAATAGTGCAGCAGGATTGTTTGGCTTTGTAAACGTGGGGAGATTTCACCAAAGTGCTTGATCAAAGGGTATGGATGTTTAAAAATGTCATAGATATTGTCAGATTGCCCTCTAGAGATTGGGCCAATTTAAATTTTCACCATCAGCATGAGCTGTTTCCTAATGCCAGCTGCAAAGGAGAGATCATTAAACTTTTATCTTTGTTAGTATGTTTAGAGATTATGCTCTTTGTTATATGCATAGCACATCTATTTTACTAACTCCAGAGAGGTGTATGCTATTCCAAAAATTTTACATTTTTATGTAGTCAGTTTATCTCTCTCCTGGGATTTTGTGTCATGCTTAGAAAGTATTCTCAGCTTCCATGTTTTCTCCTAGTACTTTTATGATTTAAAAAAAAAATCTCAGATTTGCAAAAGGCATAATGAACCCCTACATACATGGCACCCAAGTATTACTTACAGAAGTGAAACTCTGCTCTCCCTCCCTCTTGAACTAACCACTATCCACCTACTCACTTCCTATCCCTGTGGCTGGTGTCTGTGAACTTGTTATTTATGTTTGTTCCTAGTCCACAGAGGTGAGGAGGTTGCACTGTGAATCCACCACATGGCTGTTTAGTTTAGCTTTCTGTGAGCTGGACTTTCTCATCAAGGAAGCTAGCGCACATCCCTTAGCACAGACAGGCACTGGCCCTAGGGCCAGGTTAAAGAGTATGATATGGTCATGGAGTTCCCTGGCCGTCCAGTGGTTAAGACTCTACACTTCCACTGCAGGGGGCACACCACAGGTTGGACCCCTGGTCAGGGAACTAGATCCTGCATGCTGTGCAGTGCAGCCAAGAAAAAAAAAAAAACAACTATGATATGGTCTTATTTTGTGTATTTTAAACTTGATATACATTGCACTTGGTGGCACTGTGCAGGGAGGTTTATCTGATGATGCCTGGTTTGTTTATTCATTTTCACTGATGCAGAGTGATTTCAACATGCCTTAAATATATATACTTACCCATTTTCCTGTTGTTGGTCATTTAGGTTGGTGCTTTTCTTTTGCAAACATCCTGGTATGGCTCTTCCAGCACTTGTGAGGAATTCCCTAAGGTAAGGATCTGCCAGGTTGTATGTTAAGAGCATCTGCAAATGTACCAGATGATGATACCCAATTGCTCTGCAATGTAAGGATGGCCCATTGTCCACACATCCTTTGGTATTAGAAGACCCGTTTTTTGGTCAATTGATGGGTATGAAATGGTATCTCATTGTGAATTTAATTTGCTAGTGAGGTTGAACATCTTATGTTTACAAATTTTGTTTATATCATTTAGTCATTTTTCTTTTGGGGGTATAACTTCATTTTTCAAATCTTCTGATCCATTTGCAGTTGATTGGGTGTGAGGGATACAGCCATATTTTTTTTCAGAATAACCAGTGACATAATGGATAACCAACTTTTACTTACTAAGCTAAAATGCCACCTTTCTCAGATAATACATTTAATGACTATAAGTTTTATCCCTGAGGTTTGTACCCTTCCTTGCTACTCTTGCATTTTCTTTTTATTAGAATCAGTCTGATTAAAACACTTGGTATTTTCATATATTATTAATAATGTATGACGTGTGTATCATTCATACTAAGTGTTAATCCCCCCTGAATTATTAAACTTTCCTAAAAAGGTGTTCTCATTGATCCAATAATGACCATTGCTCCTTTCTGTTCACTCCTAGGCATTTTCCCTTCTCTTGTCCGACTATAGTGACTCTCCAGAACAGTGCTAAGTTGTGGGCAATAGTGGACGGTGAGTGTAATTCCGGAATTCAATACTTCTGGCTTATTTTTCATTATGTCAAAAAATGGGAATTATGGGTACTCAAAAGTTTTTTTTTTTTCCTTTACAGAATGGATGTTAAAGTTTATCAAATATTTTTCCCATGTATATAGATTTCAGTTCCTTTTTGGGGGGGGCCTCCTTTCTCTTTTTTTAAATTGGAGTATAGTTGGTTTACTCAGCTCTTTTCTGTATCTATTAACAGTGGGAATGTAAAATTTTACATTTTGCATCTGAGTAGTATTACAAGTGTCTCTCCATCACTATAGTCTCCAAGCTGCTGACAACTTTTAAATCATGTTAATTATTTCTGAAAACCCCACTCATGACACACTCTTTTTCTCATACTTGAGGGGAGACAGTGGAACCAGGGCAGGAATATTTTATAGATCTCATGTCACACAACCAGACCTTCTACCACTCTGCTCTCCTATGCAGAAAGTCAACAGGAACTTTCTGTCCCTTTTATCTATCTACCTAAGGGCACAACTGCTCAGGGTGCAGGGCTGGAGGCGCTCAGTGCACATCACCCACCCCTCCTGCAGGAGAACAGTCAACACCACACTGTGAACTTATCGTAGAATAGATTTATTTACCTGAAACCATGTCTGTGCAATGCCTGTTACCAGCACAGAAACAAACTACTTTCTATTTACAGTCTAAGTCAAACATGCGTTGTGATAAATTGACGTTTAGCATTTTATTGATATAAATGCATCACAATATTCGTATTGCACCAACATCTGTCTACTGCTTCTGATTTCATTAAATAAGTTACATTTAATACAGTGCAAAATAGCTGCACACTCAAAAAATAACCGAAGTCATGAACTGGAAGCCTACATTTTAAACCATTCAACACCTGTAGTGTTTTCAATAAATTTATAAATAAGCAAACTGTACAGGGCCAATTAAAAAGTAGCATGTTTCAATGACACCATAGAGAAATCTGGCTACTTACAACTGAAGGCATGCATTACAACTGAATATTGTACATTTATTTAAGCTATGACATTTTGCACAGAGAAATATGGAGACTTGGCTGATGGCTTCTAAGTTCTTGGATAAGGTTTCAGAACCTCATTCTTCTTGCAGCAAAGAAACCAAATTTCTCTGGAGAGGCTTTCTGATTCATTAAGCTAAACTGTACATTTGTAATTATTTTGATTTAAAAGCTAAAAACCCCACTGGTAATACACGTTTCCTCCACATAACACACAATGAGTTGGGGAGTTTTTTCTAATTTTCTTTTTCCCCCCAACATCAATCATGCAGAGGGCTGGTAGATGTGTTGCTAAAAAACGCACATGCACGCAACTGAACACCCTTAAATTTCTGCAAAATGGTTTAGGAAGCGGTTACTCCAGTATTGCTGAAAAGGAAAGAGAGAGGAAATCAGCTTTATGAAATATGGGGAGGAAATGTTAGAATAACTAATTTAAGAATAATAGTGACAGATGAAAAGGAATATTTGGTTTGATCTTTTAAGATTTTAAGACTAGCATTTCTGATCAACTGTCCCTGAGGGGTTGCCCACACAGGGTAGCATCCAGAAGCACTGGCTCAGCAACACAGGCCCCTCATGTCACCTGGCTACAGAGAATCCCACCAGGCAGACACTTAATCGCTTCAGGTATAACAAAAGTTGAGAAGAAGTCCTCGGTTAGCAGTGCAGAGGGTAAGGAAGGCGAAGCAGAGTGAGCAGCGTGGTAATCAGCACCAAGCCCCTCTCCTTCCTTCCCCGGGGGCTAGCCTCTGGGCTGCACCCAGTCCTAGAAGGGGAACTGCTTATCACTGTTCCCTTTCAAGAAAAAAGGCTGCAGATTACCCTCATATGCAGGGTGGTGGTTTTGACACAATTTGGTGCATCTGCACTGCAGACACAACAGGCTTGGCAGACACTGAGCTAATAACGCTTGTGGTCTTGGATATTCCTGAGGTCTGCCCACCACCCAGACATTCAGGGGCCCGAGGCCCCAGTTTGAAGGTAATGTGGCAGCCGCTGCTTGTGAGGGAAGGTGGCAGTTGCCCTGCTTGTCTCTGAGCTCCTACAGCTCTCCCTACCCAACGTGTCACCTGCACTGTGCAGATGCAGAATGAGCTGTTGGCACAGTACCCCACTTAGGAAACGTGTAAGACTGCCATCTCCTGGGCAAAGGGTAAAGCTCTACTAAAGAGGTCAGTCTGGGCATGGGGTGGCAAAAAAAACAGAACACTGATGGGATGGGCCTTCAGCCCACTTGCCCGTTGAGAAAGAACCTGGAGCAAGTTTCAGGCAAGAGCTGCCTGAGAGCACGTAACATGACGGGTCTGAGGATGGTGCCGTCCTATTCCAGCTACTGATGGCGGCAGAAGCAGAGAGGCCAATGGTGCCTTCCTGCGGGTGGGTACTTGGTGAGGATGGAGCTGGGTACCTGCTGCTCCCTATAGGACAGAGGCCAGGGATGTGCCCACAGCAGCACTAACTACTGAGGAGGTGCCAATGCAGACGTTTTTTGGCGGCGAAGCCTGAAACAGAGAAGACAAAAGGACTCTGCACCACTGGGTCTTTCCCACTCCCAGCTGTCTGAATTGAGGGAAATGGGTGCCTAAACCACCTCTGTGGGCTGGACAGGCCTGAAGCTGAGAAAGCACAAGGTAATAGCCTTCCATACCATTCAACTTACTTTGTAAGGGCCAATTAATCAAGGAACTGAGTCAGGAAAAGTTGACCACTGAATGGCACGCCACCCGACAAGCTCAGACATCCTGGTTTGGTTTGCAGCCGAGACACACTCCTTGCATTTGATCTCAACCTGTTTCTACACCCCATAACACTAAAACTGGCAAAATGTATCCCCTACATTCCCTGCCAAGCAAACCAGCTTCCTCCTCCTCTGAGAGGCCTCCATGAGCCAGGCCAGGACTCTAAGAATCCGCCTCCACGTGCCCTTTCTACCCCCTTACATGGAGACCTCTCAACTTCGCAGCACCTTGTCCTGCTTGATACCTGTTAACCTTTCCCCAGACTCTCAGCATTTACATTATGTCTCCTGGCTGGCCCTGTATCCAGGGCCCAAGTACCTTCAAGTACCCACAAGAACTCCTGGGGCTTCACGTGGAGGGAGCTACCACCCTGAATACGAGCTGCTGCCTAAGCCCTCCTTCACCCTGGCTAATGATGGGGCTGGTTGTTTGCTAGCTGAGCAGAACTATGGCCAGTATTTTTTCTCTCCAGGGTACATTAAAGCACAGTTAAATCTCAGCCGCAGAGAGTATGACCCAGAAGGTGGAAAAAGGTGGCCTATTTAAAATGAACCAGGGAATTCCCTGGCAGCCCAGTGGCTAGGACTCAGTGCTGTCACTGCCGGGGCCCAAGTTCAGTCCCTGGTCAGGGAACTAAGATCCCACAAGCCACACAGCATAGCCATAAAAAGAAAGTCATGGAACAAATGATGCATGAGTTTATTGGTTCAGTTACTTGCTTTCACTCGTTTTTTGCTTTTTAATGAACCAGGTAGCAAGATTCTGGGACAAGTCCTTGCAGCTAACAAAGATCAAAGGAACCATGACAAGTTTTTTGTGAATCCTCATCTTGGCATTTGTGAAGGCACCTGTCAGTCTGACCAAAGCAGAACTACCTTCTCTTCCTCCAGGCCCTCCCCCACTGACATGTGGCTGTGCTGTTGTTATCCTAGGCAGTGGGTGGCATCGAGAAAGCTACCCCAGCCCACAGGTGCATAGGTGCCACATAAAATCGTATGCCCACTGCTCTTAGGGTGCCTGACATAAGGGGCTTACTCATTAGTGTCATATAGCCAGCTCATTTAGTGGCAGTAACCTTTAGGCTAAAGCATCCAAATTTCAGGGAATACTCACGTTAGTTGATGGATGTTGGAAGGCATTGGAGGAAAACACCACAGTTAGGACTGTTAATGACTTACACACTGTTGGTTAAGACTGATCTCGAACATGCGCAAACATTTATCATAGTAACGATGGTGGTGGTTAGTGCCACATTCAAATAAAAATAGTTCTATACAATATGTTCATTTGGTCATGTGCTATTTACAGATTTTACAAAACACATACACACACACACACACTTGCCCTTATGTTCTCTACACCAGGCTAAAACAGGCCAGCAGAAACTTGCATAAAAATGTATCACAGATAACAATTAGTGCCTATACACTAAAAATAAAATTCCTACAACCACCTATGCAGCAGAACAGGATCCTTCTTCCCCTCAAGCACAGTAAAACTAAAAGTAAAACTAAGAACTTAAGAGAAAGTTGGACATCTGTTCAAACTAAGCCACTTAAGAGTTAAAAACAAGACAGTTATTTTTCTCTGTCCATTTAAAATGTTTTATTTTTCTTTTTAAACTAGATTGTGAAGTGCCACTGAAATAGGCAATGTTGGCAAAACAATGTCTGTTACAATAAAATACATTAGACATTTAAATAAATAACCTTAAAAACTATGTGAGGGGACATGAACCTGGTCGATTGAATCTGGAACAATGTTTTCTGCACAAGCGAGAACAAGCATACCTCTTGTTAAGACTGATGTAAACAGAACCATCAAAACCCTACAGGAGAAGCAGCCGAGCGGGGTGGGGGTGGAGGTGAACAAGGGCCAAGGGGTGAAGGGGTGGGGGTGGGGGCGGCAAACCAAAGAAAAATACTGACTGAGGTAGCAGTACTCTGCTCAGTGCAGAAAAATTGGCTTATGAATAAAAATTAGACTGTGATCTCAGATTAAATCCAGATGATCATGCAAAAGACACAATACATGCTATTTAGTTTTAGAAAAAAACCACACACATTCATTTCCTAAAATCTGCTGCCAATTAATTTGCTGACAATGTCTGCTGGCTCAACTATTTTTTTTTATACAAGGATGAGTATTAAACAGAACACTGTACATGCTTTTTCATCTACAAAAAAATATTTGCATAAAATAGTGTTAGTTCTCTGTACATGTCAATGGACACTTTAATTATGTGTATAAAAAAGGAAAATCTTGCCCCACTGGAGTCAGAAAAAGCAAAACAAAATCTAGAGTATGAAACCTCCTTCACCAGCCAGTATGTTCATGTGAAAATTCAGCAGAAATAGACAGTTGCTTTAAACAATAAAAAAATTAATTGATTAAGTTAAACATCACCTTTATGCAAAACTGTCAGTCAAGACCAGAACATATCACTAAAGTTAGTGTCTGTGCTATAGACCCAGATCACCAGGGGCATTATGAGCAGCACAAAGGGCCAGGAGATCCCATCGGTGCATGCTGAGAACGAGCAGGATTTGGTGGCAGGCTGCACACACTCTTTACCAGGTTCTAGGTAGTTGCGGGCCACAAACTTGAGGGTCTCATCCATTAGGATCACAGGCAAGGAGATTTTCAGCACCATCAGCCACTGGGTCAAATTCAGTGGTGTGATCTGGAAGATAAGCTGAAACACAAAGAAACCTCATCAAGCTCCCTGACTTGCTGGACAGGCAGCCAGGCCCCAGCCCAGGCTCCCCCCACCGCTTACTGGCAAGGGTTCCACGTAGAGAATTAAGAAATGGAGTGACATGGACAGGCAGATGGAGCCCACAAGCCAAATGTTCTCCCAAGGGGGCATCCTCAGCAGGGACTGGTTTTCGGACAAGCTGCAGAACAAGGAGAAGTAGGTGGGTGAAATGTGCCTGCTGAAAGGGCAAAGGCATGTGCCATCACCGACAGAGACTGTTGAGAACCACACTTCAATAAGGCGACAGGCTAACTTAGCGTTGCCTATTACCTACTGACCTAATTCTATTAAGTTTCTACAGTGGCAAAGTTAAGGAAGAATGTTCAGATGTAGGACAGACTTCCAATTTAAATCTAGGCTTCAGCACAGCAATCCCATTTCAGTGTGTTCAAACCTGTTCTCAATTGCCCTTGACACTTAGGCTATTTTGAAATTTCCATTTTTGTCACTGGCTTAATTAGGTGATACTGTTTGTCTCAATGCTAAAGGGCAAGAGCTCCTTCCCTGTGGGCACTGGCACACGGGTGCAGAAGTCCCTATTTTTGGCCTCTGCTGTCTCTTGAAGAACATGTGGCTAAGCACTCCCACTACTTCCTGGAGGTGATGATGACTTAAGCTCTTAAAACCGGTGCTGCTTGTCCTTCCTTTTGGGGAGGGCGGAGCTTTCCTGTGATTCTCAATCAACCATGACACACACACAATCCCCCAGCGCCCTGGCTGTCAGGCCCTTGCCCCAGCATGCTGAGAAGACATACTGACCTGTTGAGGGCGTTGCACATCTCTATGGTTACTAGAACAGAGAGTGCCATTGTCATTGGGTATGGGGATTCAAAGACTGTACAGTCCACTCCTTCAAAGTCCGGGTTGTCCTCTTTACACTGTAGGAAATGGCTCTGCAACAAAAGCCCAATCAAGTTCCTGATCAGCCAAGGACATTTCCAAAGTCCACACACCAATTCCACACCAAGCCCAGAACACAGACCCACACAAAATCTCACCGCATTTCCCAGAGAAGCCCTGGTCCTTCAGAATAACCTTAGATGCAACTGCTTATTGTTAAGAGTATTAAGATTATTTGACTGACATCCAAACCACAGAAAGCTCAAGGACAACTCTGTTTGTGAAGACTTACAACACCTTGCATCTAAGGTACACAAAGAAAGGTGGCTACGTACCAGCTGGTAGAAGGTCACTCTCGGACCACCCTCGGCAGCAATGAACCACCACGCAGCAGCACCCACGGTAGCAGCGCCAACATAACCTGGGAACAAACATCATGACACTCACACACATGGGGTTTATGGCCTGCAGCGTTACTGCAGGTGCTGCCTCGAGGGCCAACCCCTAGGACAGAGATCAAAGACATGGTATGTCAATGAGCCTGTGCTACCACTGGCACCTGCTCACTTGCATCAGATAAAGCAGCTAGGCTGACGGTTTCCGTAATGAGAAGGGTGTCTGTGGTACAGAAGAACCAGGCAACTTTTCCTCCAGAATTTGTGAGGAAAAGCACCTACTAGAATTGGTAGGCCCTTTACACTAGCCATGCCCTCTCTAACCAGCGGCCAGTATGTTAAGGCTGCAGGCACGTGTTCTCCATGTAAGGAAGGCCATGCCGTGCTAGAGCACCAGATCACACTCGTCATGACTTTTTGGCAAACTCATGCTACCAGTTATACACTAATTTATTTGCTCCATCAAAGGTCTGGCAGAATCTTTATATGGAAAGGCCATTAGAGCGGTTAGTGCAGAACGCTGAGCACATGGCAGTGCTTGAAGCCAATTCTGGGACCATCCCCTCCCCCACCCCAACAATTACTTTTGAATTCAGCAAGTTTATTATAAAGAAGCAACAAAGGGTAGTGGAGAACACAGGCACTTGAGAATAAGAGACTGTCCCAATGCAGTAGTATTCACTGAAAGGTCCAAGTGCACACCCTCTAACCCAGCAATTCCAACAGAACAGTAGGCAGGTGGTGCACAGCGATGAGGCAACTATACTGGTACTGATGTAAAACTACCCCAAGAACGGGGAGAAATACAAAAACACAAGGTTCAGCATACAGGTGTGTACAGCAGGCCATCGCTTGCGAAAATAAACACCTAAGATGGATCTATTTGCTAGAGTATCCCAAGAAGGCGTGCTGGAGGGGAACCAACTGGTTGAGGGCCTTCCTGCTTTATGCCACGGTGTGCTTTTTGAGTGCTAAATCATGTGAACATATTAAAACAGTTTCCTATGGGACCCTAAGGAAGTCATTTAACCTCTCTGAACCTCACTTTCCTAACCTATGGAATGAGGAAGAGAGACGCAGCATCCTGGGTCAGGACGAGGTCTACGACGAAGACACATGTGGCAGAACCAACCACTGCTGATGCATCACAGACCCCTTCTCTCACTGAGGGAAAGGGGGACTTCGTTTTCCATCCTGGTGGCTTAAGGCCTCAGTTGTCCCTGTAGTTCCTTTGTCCATAGATTAAATCTGAGAACCTCATTCACAAAGGCCCAAGGAAGAACGAGGATGCTAAAGTAAGGGAGTAACTGTACTGTAAACTGGCTATACACAGCTCATTCAACTGCAAGAGGGCAGTCTCCATAGTTTGCTACCCTAATATGGAAACAGAAAAAAATGTGCTTTTAAGGGATGCATTTACAAAATTTGGACTCAAACATTCGTTTAAAAATCAATAATATAAAAAACTGTACTCACAGCCAATAGCCAGATAACGGAAAAAGAGCCACCCACTGATCAGTGGTTCCTTTGGGTTCCGGGGTGGTCTGTTCATAATGTCCAGATCAGGAGGATTAAACCCCAGTGCAGTGGCAGGCAGGCCATCTGTCACCAGATTGACCCAGAGCAGCTGGACAGGAATTAAAGCCTCAGGAAATCCAAGGGCTGCTGTTAGGAAAATACTGTTTCCATCCAAGGAAAGAAGAAAAAGACCCCAAATTATTTTTGGCTACTATTTAAAATAACATCACCACCCCCATCTTCCTCCATAAAAATCAGTGGACAGCAGTGATTGTTTTAACTTTTTCCCTGGGCAATCATAAAACATTTATTATATCCAATTTCAAATTAAGTTAACTTTTACAAGACCCAGAATTTTATGTTACCTTATATAGTTAATTTAAATTCATTTCTATGTTAAAGTGCATCCTTTGCACACTGGAGCAGCCGCAGACAGCCCTCCTGAGGGCCAGATGAAGTACCTCTACCTTCACCAGGGCCTCCTTCGTCTTGCCCGGCCCTCCCTCTCTCCCGCTACACTAAGAGCAAAGCTGCTGCCACGTGAAGAGCAAATCTGGAAAACTGGTCATCACAAGCCAAGGACCTGTCATAGGGACCCACCAAACAACTTCCCCAACATTGGATGAGATGAGGTAGCGGATAAACTGCTTCATGTTGTTGTATATCGCCCGTCCCTCCTCCACGGCAGCCACGATGGTGGAGAAGTTGTCATCAGCCAGGACCATCTCAGAGGCGGTTTTAGCCACCGCGGTGCCAGAGCCCATGGCAATGCCGATTTCAGATTTCTTCAGAGCAGGAGCATCATTCACACCGTCTCCAGTCTGAAAGGGTTAGAAACCCACCACTGGTTTACACCTGCCACCTAACACGCTGCCAACAAATGCTCAGCCATCCTAAAGCCAGGGAATGAATGGAGCTGTTGGGCCTCTGGACAACAGAATTCTCTGGAAAAGTTTTCATTTTTTTAAGTTGGTGTCATAAAACACGTTTTACCTGGGAAATGTAAAATTGCCAAACGAGCTAATAGGTGACCCTTCAGAGGGAAGTAGGACAAAGGGGACTTCAAATTATCTGTATTATTTTTTACCAAACAAAACATAATATGGCAGTCAAGACAAAATACTTGTATCCACATGGATAAATCTCAAGTAGAATAAAGGCAGACTTCAAAAATATGTAAACTATAATATATAATAAAGACCAAAAGGGGCAAAAACACTTAAATATTGTCTACAGATACAAAACCATCATTCCCATGTATGTTTTCTATACTTTTACTAAACACCCAGTACTGAACTCAGAATGGTGCTTTCCTCTGGGAGAGAGAAGGGAAGGGGGAGGAAAGAGGAAGACAATTATAATAACTGGTTTCAATCAACGAAATTAAGTTGTTTTTAAGAATGTGAAGTTTCACAGACAAGCAGCAGAAAGCAAATATCACAATGTTAACATTGTGAAAATGTGAAAAAATCAGATGCGAGGAAGAATATGGGAAATGCTTCAACAGGTAGCTCTTAAGAGAACACATCACCAGTACATCTCATCTCAGGTAAGGCTATCCAAAACTGGGTGACAGAGTGTGGATTATGTCCTGAATCAGCTTTTAGAAACGTGAGATACAAACATGTATATTTTAACCACAACAAAGATAAAGATATCACCAAATATTTCCCCTGTGACTGATTTAGACTTCCAAGTCTTAAACTTCTCCAGCATCTTCCATGCATGCAACATACAGCATGCCAACTACTGGTCAATAGAATCCTTGAGAAACAGCCCCAGATCATGACAAAAATAAAGAAGTTCCAAATACGGGAGCTATTACTAAAAATTTAATGGTCAGAATTAGAATCTGCTGTGTGTGCAGTCCGTTACCTGTACATGTCTAAGACACTCACCATGGCTGTAATCTCATCAAAAGACTGAAGAAACTCTACAATTTTAGACTTGTGGGAAGGTTCAACTCGAGCAAAACAGCGGGCATTCAAGCAGGCTTCTCTTTGGGCTGAAGGACTGAGCTCATCAAACTCCCGACCCGTGAAGGCCTTTGACGTCACATCCTCGTCCTGCCTGAAGATGCCAATGCGCCGGCAGATGGCCACAGCGGTACCCTTGTTGTCACCCGTGATCATGATGACCCGGATGCCTGCCTGCCGACACAGCTTCACAGAGGAGGCCACTTCAATTCTTGGAGGGTCCAGCATGCCCACACAGCCAACAAAAGTCAGATTGGTCTAGAGTTAAAGAATCACCTTATGTCAAAACAGGAAATTCTGGTTTTTCCCCTAGTGTGGACAGCAAAGGTTTCTGCATTTTCTTATGACAGAATTCACACCATTGATATAAATCCAAGGAAGAACAGTATTAATTCCAATAAATCAGAAACAATTAAAAATCACTACATTCTTGTTACCAAACTCTTTAGCTTTCATAATAATATTCTGAAATTAGGAAAAAAATATACCGAGGAATAAAAACGTTTTGATAGTGGCCAATTAGTGGCCCATAGTACCCAAATTTGTTCCCTGTTCAAGGCTTCAGGAAGTCACATACCTGATATGAAAGTACGCCGTAAGCAGAAAAGTAGACGGAATCTCTCCACTTGGACAATTTGACCTTCAGTAACTAACGAGTGTTTTAAAAATAGCCTCAATTTTTAAAATATCTTAATTTACATGAGAGCTGCAAAATAGGTTTTTAGCCTTGATGATTCTACTTTGAAAGTAATAGGCCTGTATTAAGTTGTTAACTGTGTATGTTTGAAGCAGCAATCTAAATTATAAAGGTAATACATTTGGTCTGCAGAAAAACAAATAACCGCACCCTTTTCTTGGCAAAAGCAAGACTCATTTGACCTTTTATTGAAGGAGTGCTGTCTGAACACAATGAATGTGCAGGATGTGGGCAAAGAAGCTTTTCATTAGCTAACCTCATATTTAATAAAGTTGGCAGAGTCCTCCAGGTTCATTTCTTCTCTTCTCAGTGGGTTGTCGTGAGTGGCCAGAGCCAGGCATCGCAGTGTGTCGCTGCCACTGCCCCATTCCCGAATGACAGACATGATCTTCTGTTTGACTCCAGGAGTTATGGGGACTTTAGTACTTCCAATTCGAATGTGGGTACACCTGTCAAGGACACCTTCGGGGGCACCCTGGAAATATTACAGATTTAGATCAACAATTTTATTTATTAGCTCACCCAGGATTCCAATCCTGGTAAGAACATCTCAACTGCAATCTGCTGTACTTGCCTTCACAAACATTTTGCTCATCGATGTCCGGCTTGGTTTGTTTGGTGTACAGTAAACCGACATCGATTTTCTATCGCGTGAAAACTCTAGAGTAAATTCTTTTTTCATCAACTGTTTAATGACCTATAAAGAGAACATATATGGAATATTATTGGATGGCAATTTCTGTACATTTTTGATTTGTTAAACAAACATTCACTAAGTACCTATTACGTGAAAGGCAATGGGGATACAGCAACAGACAAACCAAGTTCTCACCCTCATAAAACTTACCCTCTAGTTTGGGAAAGACACACTAGAATGTGAAAGTAGATTATAACTGCTACGGAGAAGAATATTTAAAAATAAGCAGGGAAGAGAGAAAATTATGTATGACTGCGCTTTTACATAAAGATTTGAGAAGGCAGTATTTGAGTAGAAACGTGAAAGATGTGTGAGTGTGGCAGAGAGAACAGATGTGCAGGCTGACGTGACCTGGCGCGTTCAAGGAGCCTCCAGGCCAACATGGCTGGAACAGAGTTTGCAGAAAAGAAGTGAGAGGTTAATGGCAGGAGTGGCAGAAGCAGGTTGTAGTATCTTAAAAGTCAATGTAAGGCATCTGGCTTTTTTAACAGGTGAAACAGGAAGACAATGGAGGGTTTCGAGCTCTGGCAGTTAAGTATTAGCTGAAGCAGGGGCAAGGAACACCACTTAAATATTCTAAATAGCTTTAGATAGCTAGTGGGTACTATATTAGATGTCGGCACATGGACAGTATTTAAAGTCATGAGGTGAGAAGAGTTCAAGGGAGTAACTGCAGACAGAAAAGGCCGAGGACTGGGCCCTGGAACCTCTTCACCTCTGGTGGGATGTGGAAGATGCAGCCATTCACCTCTGGTGGGATGTGGAAGATGCAGCCAAGGAGATGGCAGGGGACAGGGGGTGGGGGAGGGAGGAGAACAAGTGAAGTGAAGGACTTTCAAGGAGGGAGAGACTGACAGGATAAACTGACAGCTCAGGTAAAACGAAGACTGAGAATTAACCTTCAGATTCAGATTTGGACTGTCTATGTATACAATCATGTTACCTACAAAATAAACATACTTTATCCTTCCCTATTTTTATATCTTTGACTTTTCTTGCCTTACTGCATGAACTAGGACTGCCAGTACAACACTGAATAGAAATGTTGAAAGTAGAAATTCTTCTTTTGCCATTAGATATGATGTTGATTTTGTGTAAATACACCATCAACTTGAAGATAAGTTTGTTGAGTTTTTATCATGAACTGAGATTAAATTTCATCAGATGCCTTTTCTGCATCTATTTAAATGATCTTACAGTTTTTTGCCTTTACTCAATTATGTGGTGAATTACATTGATTTCTCCCTAATTCAGACAAGTATTTAGTAATAACTGTAGAAATCCCAAAGAACCTCAGCATCCAATGTAGGCAATTACAAGTGGACTGAAGCCATCCTCTTAGCAAGAGTTGCCCCAAGCAACAAAAAGACAATCACTATGAATTCTAGATTATTTGACTGATACATTACTTATGTATTTAGTTTCCATTAAGCATTTGTACCAATGAATCCAGGAAGACTGAAAGAATGGGTAGTGATTCTGAGTGAGGTGTGGACCTTGGTGCCAGATACATCCTAGGGGGAGAGAAGAACAAAGCCACTGCTTCCAGTATCAGGGCTGTGAAGATCAACAGTCCTATCCAAATGGGCCACTAAGCCTTAAAAAGCTTGTCCTGCTCTATTCACCTCTGTACTATGAAAGGTTCTTGCTTTCGGGGGCGGGAGGAGTGGGCAAAAGTTCATTTCTGGGAATTTTCAGTGAGTGAGCACCATGACAGTCATTTCTGATCCCTTCCCTCAGCTGCTGTGGCAAAAAATGAGGCAAAGGAGGACACAGAGCAAGAAAATACTTAGACCGCAGACTCTTACAGAACGGACACTCCTGCCCTTATTTGCAGTGGTCATTACAATTAACGTACCACTTTTTTAAGTTCCATGCTGCTACCTGTTTCCCTTTGTTGAGCAGTTACAGGTCTAGAATCATATAATTCTAAACCTCAGTCTCTGTGAAGCTGAATCTTCGGGTTGCTTCTGAAGGGTTCAGTCACACCAACTAACAGTAGAGCTGTCAGACAATGTGGCTTTGCAAGGATTGGCCCCCTACTTAATGACAATTGGGGTGAATTCCCTATAACAAAGGGCCTGGATGTCTGTTTCATGAAAACCATGTAAATCGGGGCAGGATGCCATAGGAGCTGCGTAAGACCCTCATGGCAGTGAGACTGTTAGTTGTGAAGCACAAACAGGGCGACTATACTTCAGCTGAGACATCCTCCATGCCGGTGTGAGTTCTGATTTCTCGGGATAGTATAAAGGAGGCAAAACAATGTAAAGGAAACAGTGCCAGAGCACAAGTCCAGTTCTGCCTCACACTGTCGCCCACCTCAGGCTGCCTGTGCCGTGTGGTGCCACGCTACTCCCCCAAAACACACTGCCTCCTAATCTGCCCTGGATATCCAGGGAAGGATGAAAGAAAGGAAACGTAGTGAGAGCTGACCATTTAGTAGAAATGAGTCTTGCTTTTTTTTTTTGGCGGTACGGGGGCCTCTCACTGCTGTGGCCTCTCCCATTGCGGAGCACAGGCTCCGGACACGCAGGCCCAGCGGCCATGGATCACGGGCCCAGCCGCTCCACGGCATGTGGGATCTCCCTGGACCGGGGCACGAACCCGTGTCCCCTGCATCGGCAGGCGGACTCTCAACCACTGCGCCACCAGGGAAGCCCCGAGTCTTGCTTTTGTATAACTAGGAAAGGCTATATTTTTAACTTTCCATTTCTCCTTATTCTATCTACCAGGAAACCCTGACTACAAATCAAAGAAGTGCTACAAAGAGGAGCCTCAAGCACTAACTGGCAGCCATTTGGAGACGACAGGTACTAAGAGATTATGTGTAGCAGAACCCAACTCCAAAGAAATCTAAGCACCAAGGCTGGGAGGCAGCAGGTACTAGGAATAGGTCTGGAGGACCCACCGTAGGATCTCCTGGCTACACCACCCTGCACTGCACGAAGATGATGTTCTCCCTGGTGCAGAGGGGCAGGTGTGTTTCCAGGGTGGTGGCTTGTCGGGGTGGCCCAGACGGAGACTTTGGGGCCTGACCTGCTTCCTTCTTGGGTACCTTCTGCTCCTGCTCGGCATCACAGTCCCTCAACCCGTCTTCTCCGGCTTCTGCAGTTCCATTTCTGAGCTTCCTTAGCTCGCTTCTTGGCGCCATGCTTCTTCTCTTCCTCTCGTTCCACGTGTACGTGCCACTGCCTGTTACTCTGACCTTCGTGTGTTATAACATCTTGTTTGCAAACTGCTTACGCTGCTTCTCATCTAAGCAACCACTCACCACTCTGTCTAGGAAAAAGGCTGGATCTGTCCTGCAGTAAACTGTCAGTGGATTGATTCTGTGTCCTCAAACACTTGGTACAGCTGGACCTGAGTAAAACCACCTGCAACAGAGGCTGGCAGACACTGGCCATCTGGTCAGCCTCCAGCACCTGGGTCTCCTCAACAGACTGGTCCATCCTGCCATTTTGTTCAGCCCAAGAAACCCAGGCTCTGGGGCTCCGACAGGCAGGGGGAAGGCAGCTGAGGAGCCACAGATTTGTCTAGTGTCTAGGGCAGACACGCCTGCACCCTGCACCACTGCCACCTCACTGAGCTTTGAATGTCAAGCTAGGCTTGTAGTTGTGGTTATTCTGCTCAAATATAACAAGTCAAAGTTTTGATATATTACTAGACTCAGTCTGCTAATGTTGTGCTGAGAATCTCTACTTCTATTGATATATTATGAAGAATACTAGCTTGTAACTTCCTTTTCTTGTCACATCCATGTCAGGTTTTGGTATCAGGGTTATGCTGGTCTCATCCAATGAGTTGATAAGGGTTTCATTTTCTGCCCTTTTTTGTTTTTTGTGGCCATGCTGCACAGCTTGCAGTGAAAGCACCGAGTCCTAACCACTGGACTGCCAGGGAACTCCCCCAAACTGGCATTTCTTTAGCCTTATACAGAATTGGGCCTGAGGAATTTTTGTGGGGTAGATTTTTAATTGCAGATTCAATTAATGTAACAGACACAGGATTATTCCATTTTTCTGTGTCAGCTTAGAAAGCTGTGTTACTGAAAGGACTTGTTGATTTCTTCTACACCGTCAAAATTTTCAGAATAGCTTCTTGATCTTGTCTTTGCTATTTCCTTTCTACTTGTATTTAATTTGCTGGCTTTCTACTTTCTTCAGATGGAAGCTTATTTATCTTTTTGTTATCAATTTCTAGTTTAATTCTTTCACGGTCAGCAACCGGCTGTATTTCAATCCTTTGTAATTTGTTGAGTCTTGCTTCATGGACCAGTAATATGGTCTATTCTGGTGAATGTTCCTTATGCATTTGAAAAGCATATTAGAAGTAGCACGATAGGGACTTCCCTGGTGGCACAGTGGTTAAGAATCCACTTGCTGGGCTCCCCTGGTGGCACAGTAGTTGAGAGTCTGCCTGCTGATGCAGGGGACACGGGTTCGTGCCCCGGTCCCGGAGCAGATGGGCCCGTGAGCCATGACCGCTGGGCCTGTGCGTCCGGAGCCTGTGCTCCGCAATGGGAGAGGCCACATCAGTGAGGGGCCCGTGTACCACAAAAAAAGAAGAAAAAAAAAAGAATCCACCTGCTAAAGCAGGGGACACGGGTTCGAGCCCTGGTCTGGGAAGATCCCACATGCCATGGAGCAACTAAGCCCGTGCGCCACAACTACTGAGCCCGCGTGCCTAGAGCCCATGCTCTGCAACAAGCGAAGCCACCTCAATGAGCAGCCCACGCACCACAACAAAGAATAGCCCCCGCTCGCTGCAACTTGAGAAAGACCACGCGCAGCAACGAAGACCCAACACAGCCAAAATTAGATAGATAGATAAATAAATAAAAATAAATTAAAAAAAAAAGAAGTAGCACAATAGAAATAAGGGTTGGATTGAGTATATTTACAGTGTTGTTCCATATCCTGATTTTTCAACTGCTTGTTCTGTCAATTTTTGAGATAGGTGTGTTAAAATCTCCAACTCACTGTGAATTCATCTACTTTCCCTTTTATTTCTGTCAACTTTTGCTTCGTGTACTTTTAAAAATTATTTCTTTATTTATCTTATCTTTGGCTGTGTTGGGTCTTTGTTGCTGTGCGCGGGCTTTCTCTAGTTGTGGCGAGCTCTTCATTGCAGTGCATGGGCTTCTCACTGCGGTGGCTTCTCTAGTTGCAGAGCAAGGGCTTTAGGCATACGGGCTTCAGTAGTTGTGGTGCACGGGCTTAGTTGCTCCGCGGCATGTGGGATCTTCCTGGGCCTGGCTCGAACCCATGTCCCCTGCATTGGCAGAAGGATTCTTAACCACTGCGCCACCAGGGAAGTCCTTGCTTTGTGTACTTTAAATGTGTTAGTAGTACACATGCATAAACAATTGGACCATTTAGCACAAGGTCATGGGCAACTAGGACATGGGCAACTTGGACAAGAGGTTTTGATAGACTAGAAGGAGGCAAAAGCTTGACTGGAGTGGATTCAAGAAAATGGGAAGAATGAAACAATACAATACATAAAAACAGCTCTTTTGAGAAATTTTACTGTGAAGGAAAAGAAGCAGGGTGCTTAAGGCAAAAGAAAGTTTTTAGATAAAAAACATACTATTATTTCTCTAATGAAGATCCAGTAGAGATAGGAGATTGATAAGCAGGAAAGATGTTAGGGCTCACTAGACAAGGAGCAGCTGGGTTTTGCTGGGAGCAAGAAGAGTCCATTTCACAGCACCGGGGGAGACAGCAGACCTTATGGGCACAGAGGCTGCGTGTGGAAATTATCCATTGATTACTTTTATTTTTGTGGTCAAATGGCCAGACCATTTTACCTTATAGTGAGTATGGGGAAGGAGATATTGCAAGTTTGAGGAAATAAGGTATACACTAAGTTATTTAAGAGAGTAAGAGAGTGAGCAGACTAAGAATATATGGTCTGAGTGATGGGCAGCATGAATAAAACACTAAAAGCTCAAATACTGACCGAGTTGCAGGCATTTGCTCGTTCAATTTTAGAAAGACCCTTCAATTCAGTATCAAATACATTCATCTTCTCTACCAGGCAAGTGAGAGCAGTCTCTGTAGCTTCTCCAACTTTTTCATACACACCCTTCGCCTGTAGTAGTTAAAAGCATACAAATTACAAAAAGGGAAAAGTAGTCAATTTTCTTTACTAAAGACTTTTTCCAGGTGGACAATCTCTCGTCCATTGGACCATTATTCTTTGGGCCATTTTTATCCTATTCTGGAGCATATGATCCAGATAATTAAAAATAAACTCAAAGCATAGGTGTGCATTTTATCTTTTTCTAATAATTAGGTCTTTCATTTCCCTTAACCATAAGAAGCCAATAATCACAGTATTAATTCAAACATAGGGAGCTTTCAAACAGTATTTGTAATTCCTTGTCATTATTTATCATTCTACAGAGTTTACATTCTGTTTCTGTTGGGGACTGGCTTGCCTTTAGAAACCAAAGAATTTATCTCACTGTTTATAATTAAAAAGGGAGGAAAAAAGGTTTTCTGTTGGTTAAATTTTATATTATATCATCATCATCATCATCAAAACAACCTTCTAAGCCTCAGCCTGTCCTCTAGGACATAATGTTACCCATCTTAAAAAGCAAGATCAATACCCTATACTTTCAGGAAAAAGTATCCTGGGTTTTAATCATTTATAGTAACTAGGCTATACACAGAAGAGAACATCATGTATGCTACAACTCCTAGTTAAGTAACTGCAATGCTCAGTCACAGAGAATATATGAAAGGCTCCCAGCTTCCTTTGGGTAGGTCATGCTGGCTCTGATAGATAGGCTCTTAATGGAAAGGGAAAATAAAACCAGGAACCCATACTTTCAAAAAGGGAGGAAGGAAGGCTGGATTTTCATTCCACCCACCGCACCCTTGAACTAGGAACAGCCAGGTCTAGTTTCTCATTTGTGAGGAGGCTTACCTCATTGTAATCCAAAGCAGAGTCATTACAGAGAGCACAAATTGTTGCCAATTCCACAAGACCATCATATTGATGACAATTCACTGGTTTATCATCTTTATGTCTGTCAAAATAAAAAGTAACTCTTAGAACACACTGTGGTCATCTCTATTGATTTTTATTTAATTATTTACTAATAAATAGAATTTTGTGGACAACAGACCAGCAAGCTTTTCAAAAGAAATCTGATGCTGGAGACAGAATGTGTCTCTGGTATCAGTAGTCAATCAGTAAAGACCAGGAATTCTTAGTTAATGAAATTCCTCCACCACTGGTATCAATGAAAAGCAAACAGGAATTCCCTGGTGGTCCAGTGGTTAGGACTCGGTGCTCTCACTGCCAGGGCCCTGGGTCCAATTCCTGGTCAGGGAACTAAGATCCTGCAAGCCATGCAGTGCGACCAAAAAAACCAAACCAAAACCAAACCCAAAACCAAACCAAAGCAAACCAGAAACCCCACTTGAAAATTTAGGCTTCAAAAGATGAAAAAGGGTCACTGGCGTATACAACCTGTAATATCAATTTCAATTTCCAAAGTAGGTATTATCAATTTTGTTTTTAAAGAAAATGAACTACTCTGATAAACATGAGCCACATTAGGAAAACTGTCTGAACATTTTAGAGACACTGCAAGTCTATACAAGCACAAAACTACCAGAGTGGAGCCTTTAAAAGACAAGGAGGGATTACTCACATTTCTCCGATAGGTGCATATGTTGATCCAGTTATGGTAAACTCATTAAGGGAACAAGTATCACTGTCAACTTTGTCCAGAATGAACATCTACAGGAAAAAAAAAAAAAAAAAAGCCTAAGTGTTGAAAAGGTATAAAAAATATGCTAGAAAAAACATATAACATTTGCTAAGACAAAAGGCCTTTCTCACTTAAGTATCAATGTTAACGAAAGTGATTAATTGAAGCTCAGCATGAGGAATATTGTCCCTTATTCCAACTGGACACTATTAAGACTGCCTCCCCAATCCACCTAACAGTCTGAGAAACAGCATCACCGAGGAGCTGAATAAATAATAAGCAGCAACAGCACCAGACACAGAAGAGAACCCACGTGAAATCTGAGTTATGAGGACTCTGGGTCAGTCAATTCCAAAGACTCAGCAGTACTCTTTAGAATGCTCAGAATTCCAAATTTCAAATGGCTGGCTGAGGAAGTGACATCGGTATTCCTGCCTTAGAGCTAACAGTAAAAGCCTAGGAAGAATAAACTCACATTTCAGAGTTGCATAAACACTCCCCAAGTAAAATAAGACAAATTGCTTCTCTACTATTTCCTACTTATTTTTATTGCAGCAATAGCTCATTTTCTATGAAGCTGCACAACTACGTGTATACAGTAAGGAGCCCGCAGAGCTGAATGAACTGATGCTACCAAGACAATACAGATGGAAGCATGCTTAGGAAAGAATTCTTAATTTTACAGAATAATAAAGTGACATAAGCTAGTTTCTTAAAGATGGCTTTTTTTTTTCTTGGTTTGTTTTCCAATTATAATTCAGAAGTCCAGTTTGGAATGATCAAACCATTCTACAATAAGGAATTTTTAAAATGTTAAACTAAAGTAAAAAAGGGCCATGTAATGCTTTAAAAACATCTTTTCAGAGCATTCTGATTCATATTCAGTAAGAAAATCTGCTCATTTTTATTTTAAAATAACTTCTTTTGCCTCACAAGATTTGCTTATTATATAGCACATACATTTTTTCCCCACATCTTTATTGGAGTATAAATGCTTTACAATGTTGTGTTAGTTTCTGCTGTACAACAAAGTGAATCGGCTATATGCATACATATATCCCCATATCCCCTCCCTCTTGAGCCTCCCTCCCACCCTCCCTTATCCCATCCCTCTAGGTCGTCACAAGGCATGGAGTTCATCTCCTTGTGCTATGCAGCAGCTTCCCACTAGCCATCCATTTTACATTTGATAGTGTATATATGTCAATTATAGCACATATTTTTAAATTCCAAAAGCTTCATTTCAAAAGTACACTCAAAACTAAATCAACCTGGGAACTGAACTAAAGCTATGAATAAGACAAAACGATTTTTTTAAAATTAAAATATACAATGGGATTTAAAACTGTGATGACTCCTGATAAAAGGTGCTAGTTCAAACACATATAACTGGTGTGTCAAATGAGGAAAAGATTCATGTCCAAGGTCACATGCAGCAAGATCACCAATCTCTACAACTACAACATCTAAAAAAGGAAGCTTGGCACAAAGCTCTTTCCAAAGATGTCTGACATTTACAGAAGAGGAAACAAAGGACTAGAGAGGTTAAAAGGTGTGCTCACAGTTACACAATTATTAAGTGGAAGAAAGAGAACCAGGTTTACCAATGTTTCCCATCAGAAAATTCAACTTTACCTTTCTATTAAAAGTTGTGTGACCCTCGGACACGTCACAACTTCTCAGAGCCTAAGTTTTCTAACCTCTTGAGCAGGATTACCATATGATTCAAATAAAGTCACATGTGAAAAATTAACTGCACTAAGCCTTATCAAAGCAAGTTGGCATCATTATTACTATACACCATGCCATTTCTTTAATGACACTGTTTATAAAAGTGAAACTCGGGCCTCCCTGGTGGCGCAGTGGTTGAGAGTCCGCCTGCCGATGCAGGGGATACGGGTTCGTGCCCCGGTCTGGGAGGATCCCATATGCCGCGGAGCGGCTGGGCCCGTGAGCCATGGCTGCTGAGCCTGCGCATCCGGAGCCTGTGCTCCGCAGCGGGAGAGGCCACAGCGGTGAGAGGCCCGCGTACCACAAAAAAAAAAAAAAAAAAAAAAAAAAAAAAAAAAAGTGAAACTCTTTGGGTCTATACCAGAGTCCAAAATATTCTAAGACATTCAGAATTCTAACCCACATCAACTAAATCTGAATGCACATGGGCATTTTAGACTGCAAGCCAGTAAACCATTTAGAAACTGCATGATGAAAGTATCTCGAAGTCAAGGGCAGTTATGCAATCCACTGCAAGAAACCTCCTGTAGAATACTGATTAGCATCAGCTTTCTGTTGCCAAATGTAGAACAGAACAAAGAGCCAAGCTATTTCTTTAATAGAACATTTTAAATCAAATCATTTAAGGGAAAATATAAGAACAAAAACATTTTTATCATGGACTGTGTTTTAGTCTTAGTTTGAAGTCTGAAGCTGCCACAACCTTACCATTTTTTAAAGATTACAATTTCACACACTGCTCTACCTTCATGGATATAAGGACTATTCTGCGGAATTAAGGCTTACAGTCTAAGTTTAAACAATTTCCTGGGGGAAACCAAACAGGTAAAATGAAATTCCCTTTCTCTCCCCCAATCAATCAGCTTTTAGCAGACAACTAGCTTTTAGCAGATTCGTCCAACCGTTTTGGTTCCAAGGAAAGAGAACTTAGGTAGCTCAGTTACACCCCGCATCTACTCAAGAAACTCAAGACAAGCTAGAAGCTTACCACTTGAGAGAACACCCCAGTGTGTTTTAAACACCTGTCCATTCACTCTAAATCTGGGTTTTGGACAACACAAAAAGTTGAGGGTGTGTATATCAAAAAAATACCATGAATATAAATTTGTAAAGAAAAGGATTCAGAGGGTTCAACTGTATTAAAACAAGAACAATTTCCAGTGCTAAAAAAACATTAACTAAAACCTGGAGATAAGGCCAAGGGGAGGATGGCATGTCCTTTCAATGTCATTCAGAAGCATTACTTAACAAGCACACTCAAAGATTTAGTGTTCTGGAAAAATATAACATTCTTTCACTGTGCTATTAATAAGGGCTTATGTTTTATGAAGTTGTGGCTTTTTGTCCTGTATAAAAGATAACCTTAGTTTTACTGCCCTATAGGATATTAACCAGTTTTTGTAATCTAACACACATCAATTCTATTCTAATATTGAGCACTTCCTCACATGGTCCTGTAACCAGTTTTACCATCTTACTGATTCTCCCTCATTGAATTAATGAGCCAAATAGAATCTTTGACATGTGTCCACTCAATATTTGTATGAGTTGTGTACCTTTTAGAAAATTACTTTGAACTGTACATAGTAGTAGTTTTTTTGTGTGCATGTGTCAATTTTGTATTTATCCTTCCAGTTTTATTGAGATATAAGTGACGTACAGCACTGTATAAGCTTAAGGTATACAGCACAATGATCTGACTTATGATCATCATGAAATGATTATCACAATAAGTTTAATGAACATCATCTAATATATACAAAATAAAAAAGCTTTCTCCTTGTGATGAGAACTCTTAAGATTTACTCTCTTGACAACTTTCATATATAACGTACAGCAGTGCTAATTATATTTATCATGTTGTACATTACATTCCCTAAGACTTATTTATCCTATAACTTTGTACCTTTTGATCACCTTCATCCAATTCCTCCCCCTCCCACACACACCCTGCCTCTGATAATCACAAATTTGATCTCTTTTTCTATGTTTGTTTTTGAAGTGTAATTGACCTAAAACTTCCTGGTGCATGGATAGTGATGAAACATTTCTATACATTTCAAAATGATCATCATGGTAAGTCTAGTTCTCATCTGTCACCATACAAAGATATTACATTATTATTGACTGTGTTCCCTGCACTCTACATTTCATACCCATGACACACTTATTCTGTAACTGGAAGTTTGTACCTCAATTTCCCTCATCTGTTTCTCTCATCACCCCCCACCTCAAAGTTGTTTAAACAAAACCTAGGGAAACTGAATTACATGAAAGAACTTCATTCAGCTGTACCATTACATTATTTCTTTAGTTCTTATTTTGCTAAGGGAAGGTTTAAAGTTTTTAATTTTATTCCCAAGTGATGGTCAAAACAACCTAAGGAAGGAAGGATGAACACAGAGAATGAAGCAAGTTAAAGGCAATTATTTACTTTTCAAGAAGAAAACATGTCTCATTCAATGTGTTAAGGAAGTACCAATTAGAATTTTATGTAGGCAGGTAACTAGCTGGTTTATAGAACTCTTCCTTTGAAGCTCGTGTTAACATACATACACTTAGAGAAGAACAGGGAAATAAAATAAGCATAGTCACCTAACACATTTACAGACTGCTTACAGTTATTTCCCCAGTACAAATGTATCAGCCATGTAGATAACCTTTATTTCATGACACAATTTTGGGAATTAAATGATTAATTCCTCTGAAGTATACGAAATTACCCTTGGGCTCAAGCTACACATACAACCCAATTTGCTTAAAGCACATAAAAAGGTATCAAATTATAAATCAAAGGTTTTAAGATCCAGCAATCCCACTCCTGGGCATATATCCAAAAATGATGAAAAGATATATGCACCCCCAGTGTTCATAGCAGCACTATTTACAATAGTCAAGACACAGAGGGGGACTTCCCTGGTGGCGCAGTGGTTAAGAATCTGCCTGTCAATGCAGGGGACACGGGTTCGAGCCCTGGTCTGGGAAGATCCCACATGCCGTGGAGCAACTTAACCCGTGTGCCACAACTACTGAGCCTGCGCTCTAGAGCCTGCAAGCCACAACTACTGAGCCTGCGTGCTCCAACTACTGAAGCCTGTGCACCTAGAGCCCATGCTCCACAAGAGAAGCCACCGCAATAAGAAGCCTGCACACTGCAACAAAGAGTAAGTAGTCCCTGCTCACCGCAACTAGAGAAAGCCCGTGTGCAGCAACGAAGACCCAACGCAGCCAAAAAAAAAAAAAGACATAGAGGGACTTCCCTGGTGGTCCAGTGGGTAGGACTCCACGCTCCCAATGCAGGAGGCCCAGGTTCAATCCCTGGTTGGGGAGCTGGATCCAGCATGCATGCCACAACTAAGAGTTCGCATGCCGCAACTAAGAGCCCACATACAAAGAAGTCTGCACGCTGCAACTAGAAAAAGATCCTGCATGCTGCAGCTGAGACCCAGCACAGCAAAGAAAGGGAGGGGGGTAGGGAGGCAGGGAGGGAGGGAGGAAGACATGGGAAGAAACCTAAGTTATCTGTCCATCGATAGATGAATGGATAAGGAGATGTGGTATATAGATATACAATGGAATATTACTCAGCCATAAAAAAGAATGAAAATAGTGCCACCTGTTATATGTGGAATCTAAAAAAAAAAAAAAGGGTACAAATGAACTTATTTACAAAACAGAAGTAGAGTTATGGATGTAGAAAACAAACTATGGTTACCAGGGGATAAGCAGTGGGAGGGATAACGTGGGAGACTGGGGTTGACATACACATACTTCTATATATAAAATAGATCACTAATAAGAACCTGCTGTATAACACAGGGAACTCTACTCAATACTCTGTAATGGCCTACATGGGAAAAGAATCTAAAAAAAAAAGCAGGTATATGTGTATGTGTAACTGATTCACTTTGCTATACACCTGAAACTAACACAACATTGTAAATCGACTATACTCCAATAAAAATTTTTTAAAAAAAGGAAAGAAAATAATGCCACTTGCAGCAACATGGATGGACCTAGAGATTATCATACTAAGTGAAGTAAGTCAGAGAAAGACAAATATAATATTGCTTGTATGTGGAATCGTAAAAAAAACAAAAAAAGACACAAATGAACTTATTTACAAAACAGAAACAGACCCACAGACATAGAAAACAAACTTATGGTTAGCAAAGGGGGAAGGGGGAGGGGGAAGGGGGAGGAGGGATAAATTAGGAGATTGGGATTAACATACACATGCTACTATATATAAAACAGATAACCAGCAAGGACTTGCTGTATAGCACAGGGAACTACACTCAATATCTTCTAATAACCTCTAAGGGGAAAGAATCTAAAAATTATATATGTATGTATATATATATGTAACTGAGTCACTTTGCTGTATACCTGAAACTAACACAACACTCTAAACCAACTATACTTCAATTAAAATAAAATAAAATAATAAACCACACAGGGAGCTCTACTTCACTTCGCTGTACAGTAGAAACTAACATACTATCGTGAAACAACCATACACCAATTTAAAAAAATAGTAATTGAAAAAATAATAAATCAAAGGCTTTGATGGCACGAAGGCATATTCTTAGGATGAATCAACAACCATAACCTGCAAAGATTCTGTAACGACTCCCACTTACCCTGCAGACTGACATCTGGTTCGTTGTCAGTGTACCAGTCTTGTCTGAGCAGATAACAGAAGTGCAACCGAGGGTTTCCACGGAAGGGAGACTTCGAACAATGGCATTTTTCTTTGCCATTCTGCGAGTTCCAAGAGCCAGACAGGTGGTGATGACAGCGGGCAGACCTTCAGGAATGGCTGCTACAGCCAGGGCCACAGCAATTTTAAAGTAGTAAATAGCACCTCTGATCCAGGAGCCTCCATGAACTGGGTCATTGAAGTGTCCAATGTTTATGATCCAGACCGCAATGCATATGAGGGAGATGACTTTGGACAGCTGTTCCCCAAACTCATCTAGTTTCTGCTGGAGGGGTGTTCTCTCCTGTTCCGTGGCCACCATTTCATCCCGGATCTTGCCAATTTCAGTGTTAACTCCAGTTGCCACCACCACTCCCATGGCTTTGCCGGCAGCAATGTTTGTACCCTAGGACAGAAGTAGAGAAATGGTTACAAGATTAACACCACACCCAATTTAAATACTGACTAGTAAACTCAGACTTGTGTGGATTTTCAAGAGGGCACCAAGATTCTCTCACCACATTCTACTGGGCCTTCCAGTGGCAACCAGCCATCTAACTTTGATGATGATGCAGGCAGTGTGGTCCATCTCTCCCTGATTTGATTCTCCATCAAATTAGAATGGTATCTACTTGCCCCAGAGCCATCTACACTGGCCCACCTTGAATCTCTATTCACAATACTGAGCCTGCCTTGCAGACTAGCTTTGGGCTGGGACAGCGCTTAACCCCTCTGTGTTCCTGACTTTTCATACTTCATACAGCTCTCAACCCTAAGCATTCTTCACCTCTGGCTCCAACAACTCAACCCCTCCTACTTTTATCACCCATAATAAGGAGGGCAACCAGGACCACGGGCTGTCCTTGAGGACCTCCACTTAAGCACTAGTATTCAAAGATCAATACGATCAAGTGTAAGGTTCCCCCCGCCCCATTTTAATTCCTAAATGTTGGAAGAACAGGGCTTCATTATTTTCATTGTAGCTCTACTTTTTTACTTACTATGGGGTGGTTAGATTCCCATGCCAACCCACAAAAGCCCACTACTTGAAATACCACTTTAAGTTCTAAACAAACAAAAACTATAAATTTCCCAACTTTCTATTTCAAAAAAATTTAACAGAAAAATTGAAGTAGTACAATGAACATCCATCCATTTTCACCCAGACTCACCAATTATTAATGGTTTGCCACATTTGCTTTCTCTCTAAACACACATTGTGAACTACACACAGTTATCATCCACATCATTTTGAAAACATCCCTTTATAGGCTAAGCCTTTTCCAAACAAAGTACTCACAGAAAAGAGCATGTTCTTCTTATCTTGATTGACGGCCCGTGGGTCAGGGACGGGGTCAGTGTGCTTGATGACAGAGACAGATTCACCTAAGCAGGTTGTGATACAGAAGGTTTGTTTAGATCTGTGCAGTCTGCACCTAGAACCTTGGTACCCTCATCCGCTCATGCCACTACCACTCTCAGGAAAAAGAAAAAAAAGGCCCAATTCATTCAAAAGAACATAAACTAGTAAAATTCAGTAATAGAAACTAATTTCAAAGAAAAAAAATCAAAATAAAGGAATTTAATTTTGAAGTAAAATTCCAGTCAATTACCTTTATTTTCTTGAATAACTATACAAATTTAGTTCATTTTCAGGTATCATTTTATACTCTAATATTATGAATGTAGATTTTTTGTATACTTATATACACATACACTCTGATACTTAAGAAGGCGAAAGTATATTTACTTTTAAAAAAATGAACAAACTGTAGGTACCGTATATGAATACTGAGGATCATCCACTGGAAAGCCAAGAAGGTGAAAGTATATTTACTTTTAACAAAATGAACAAACTGTAGGTACAGTATATGAATACTGAGGATCATCCACTGGAAAGCCTGTTTTTGTTTTTGTTCAATAATGCCAAAGATGAGAAATGAAAACATTGTTCTAGAAATATCTGCACGCAGTAATCAGACCATTCTATTTCAATAAACCAAAATGAAAAACAGCAAGAGACTAAGAAATAAGTCTACTAAGAAGTAAGAAGTCTCTAAGAAGAGACTACTTCTTAGAACTTTCATAATGTCTGAATCTAGTTTCAACTTAACATCACTTATGAAATGCAGTTGATCCTTGAAAACCGCAGGAGTTAGGGGCACCAACCCTCTGCACAGTCATAAATCTGCACAGAACTTATGGTTGGCCCTCCGTATATGCAATTCCTCTATAATTGCGGTTCTGCATCTGAGGATTCAACCAACTAGTATAGTGTAAGTACTGTAGTATTTACTATTGAAAAAAAATCCGCAGATAAGTGAACCCACACAATTCAAACCCATGTTGTTCAAGGGTTAACTGTATATAATGAGGGTGAAATATGGCCCTAGTTGTTAAGTCAAATTCCAGGTAGCAAATTTCACTCTCAAAATTTAACAAAAGAATCTGGTTCTTCAATCTAGCCTAAAACTAGAGTATGACTTTAAAACAAAAAAACAACATTCAAGAAACTCTATGGAAAGTTTTAAAATGGAAATTATTTTTGTAGGCACAATATGAGAATTTCATACATTCAACCCAATCAATTCCCTACCATTTTATGGCTTAATCAGCTTCCAGGTTGTTGCTGCTAATGGGAGTTTTAGTAGATAAGCTATTCATAAAGAAACAATAAAAAACACAGAGCCTAGGTTACTCACATCCCTACTTCTATGACATGAGTTGCTTTTCAAAACTAATAATCAGATAAATCTTTTGGATTTTATATTTACTCTCTATTTAGTTCAGGTTAGCATTGTGCTTAATCTTCTGACCACCTTACTTCCAGTTAATATGAACCCTCCACCCTAGACTGTGCCTGTATCAAACAAAAACGGGAAAATGTTCCAAACAATCCCAAATCTAAGTGTGCAAACCTTTAGGTAGTAAACATTCACCATTTTGGAGGGTGCTAACTTTTGTTAATTGTACATCTGATTATTGCAAAGTATGTCAGATATGAGATTAGCATTCCTGGAGTCTATATTTTTCCTGCTTGGAAAAAGAACACTAAGTAATTAATTCACTTTCCACAAAACAGAGAGACAACACTACTTCAACCTTAAGAATATTACCTCTGCTACTGAAGGAATTTGTAACACTTTAAAAAAATTTTTAAAGGTAAGTTTAAATCAAAACTAATTTTTAATAAAATTTAAAGATAAATAGGACTTCTGAGGTGAAAGCCAATTGTTTTTAAATCATAGCTTTACCTCATGTATTGGCAAAAAGCCTAACTGATAAAGCATTAAGAAATAAATATCCTGGAGAGGATTAAGAGACAGTGGGGGGCTTCCCTGGTGGCGCAGTGGTTGAGAGTCTGCCTGCCGATGCAGGGGACATGGGTTCGTGCCCCGGTCCGGGAAGATCCCACATGCCGCGGAGCGGCTGGGCCCGTGAGCCATGGCCGCTGAGCCTGTGCGTCTGGAGCCTGTGCTCCGCAACGGGAGAGGCCACAGCAATGAGAGGCCCGTGTACCGCAAAAAAAAAAAAAGAGAGACAGTGGGGCAAGAAGTCAACTCAATTATTAGCATGGAATCTGAGGGAGCCTTCAGAAATTAAACAACCTTCCAATATATAATATTTACCTGTGAGAATTGACTGGTCAACTCTTAGAGTAGTAGATCTGATGGAAGTTAATCTTATATCAGCAGGAACTTTGTCACCAACTAATTGGAGAGGGAAAAAAGTCAGCTAAAATAAGCAACTTTTGCAATCATGTTACATAAAGAAAAATCTGTCTCCAAATCAAACACAATTTTTAAAGGAAATAAATAGCCTGTATACAGCACAAATATATAAAAATCTGCTACAGGGAATTCCCTGGCAGTCCAGTGGTTAGGACTCCGAGCTCCCACTGCAGGGGGCACGGGTTTGATCCTGGGGAACTAAGATCCCGCAGGCCACATGGCATGGCAGGGAGGAAAAAAAAAAAAAAAAAAAACTGCTACAATAAGCAATATAATCAACTTATTCTCAGGGTCATAGAAACTCTTCCTGGATAGATACAAGATTTGAAGTACACAAGAAGAGAATAATGATGCTCGGGCAAACAGCTCTAAGTACACATTATTTACACACCTACACACACACACAGCATGGTGAAGGGGACTGAATTGTACAAGCCACGATTTATTCCACTAGGAAAGCCAAATTACCATGAACAGGAAACATTCCTCTATAAAAAGATGTTCAATTAATATCACTCATAAAAGAAAGGCAAGATAAAACTACACAGAGAGACCACTTTTAAACTATCAAATTGGCAAAGGAGTTGAGAAAAATGCACCAAGTTTGAAAGGATGTATAGAAACAGGGCTTCTTATACAGGGTGACTGTAAGATGTGGCAAGTTTAGTTTTAATAAGCAAAAAAAACAAACCAAAACAAAACCAGAGGCACAAATCATTTAGAGGCAAGTGCATGAGCAGATATTAATGAAAACTCGGTGTTAGTGCACTAACAAGGACAAACTGAATATAATGTCACTAAACATACCATGTAATGTTAGTAACCCATTTAGTATTAATTCAACTACGCGTCAGTAACCCATTTAGTATTCTTAATTCAACTACGCGTCCAGACTTTGTGACGACCCTATATATACTGCTGAGTACGAAGAAAAAAACTTACAAAATCTCTGGAGGGCAAACTGGCAATACATATCAAAATTGCAAAGCACAGGAGTTCCCTGGTGGTCCAGTGGTTGGGACTCCACGCTTTGCTTTCACTGCTGAGGGCGTGGGTTCGATTCCTGGTCAGGGACCTGGGATCCCCGCAAGCCGCGTGGCGCGGCCAAAAAAAAAAAAAAAATGCAAAGCACAATCTTTTTATCCCATAAATTCCACTACAAAGAATTTATTCTACAGATATGCTTGCTGTATATGGTTAGTTTTTTTTTATCAGCAGTAGAAAAAAGACAACTCTATTCATACTAAAGTAAAAACTTCCTCTAAGACATACTGTACATTAAGTGAGGGAAACACAAGTGTGAAGCATCATGTACATGGAGCTCCACTGGTATGAGAAAATACCTCTGGGAAGGTGTAACAGACTTGCACCACTAGGGAGCAGGACATGAGTGGCAGGAGACTTTTCACCTTGTACCTTTTGGTACCTTTTGAAGTTTGAATTATCAGATAAATGAATAAACCTCTTGCATAACCTCTAGAAGATCTTTAAGTCAACTGAGTTTTCTTTTCTGGGCCAAAGAGTCCCTTTAACAGCTCTTAAACAGACCATGTCTTAGCCCCTTTCCTTGACATATTTGAAGTAAATGCCACAACACAGACCCAGGAACAGATAAAGCCAATATTTCACCTGCACCTTGAGAACAATGCCCAGGGTACTGTAGGTGTTCAAATATTACCAGATGAGTATGCATCAGTACCAAAGCAACTGGATAGTAAAAAAATAAGTATACAACAGCTTTCCCTGGCTTTCTGAAAGGTACTACGGTGGTTTTAGAAGTCTTACGCAAGGACAGCTAAAAGTCAGAACAAATAAGCACAGTCCCCCCTACAACTGCATATGGTATTTTTAAGTTAAATCTTAATTTTCAAGACTTACCCTTCTATACCGAACTGTAACTGTCACTGGTTATACATAAACTGGCAAAACAGCCATTCTGTCCAAGAAGTAGATTTATTTCATTTGTTAAACCTTTAATTTAGTTCTAATTTTTCTGTATCTCAGAGCTTTTAAATTCAGGGAGAGTATGGTGTGCTTTCTGAGCTCTAGTTCATGAAACAACCCTATAATCTAAGTAGGAAATGTAGTCACAAGGTGGCACAGAAAGAGACTGCCTATATATAATCTCAAGAGGCAAAGATCATCCCTGCGTTTGACTGCAGGGACACATTAAGTTAAGGTGAAATTCCTGCTGGAAATGCTTATGCAACAAACAGCAATATTCTGACTGAAGAAATTAGAACCTTTCATTTTAATATAATTCTGCTCATACTACAATAAAGTAACCATACCCTAAACTTTAGTGACCTTCAACACCTAAAATAACCCATGAAGATAAAACTTTAAAATCAATTTAGGGAATTCCCTGGGAGCCCAGTTGTTAGGACTACACACATTCACTGCCAAGGGCGTGGGTTCGATCCCTGGTTGGGGAACTAAGATCCTGCAAGCTGCACAGCATGGCCAAAAAATAAAATAAAATAAACTTAAAAAAAAAAACTTTTTCCGGGCTTCCCTGGTGGCGCAGTGGTTGAGAGTCCGCCTGCCGATACAGGGGACATGGGTTCGTGCCCCGGTCCGGGAAGATTCCGCATGCCGTGGAGTGGCTGGGCCCGTGAGCCATGGCCACTGAGCCTGCGCGTCTGGAGCCTGTGCTCTGCAACGGGAGAGGCCATAACAGTGAGAGGCCTGCGTACCGCAAAAAAAAAAACAAAAAACAAAAAACTTTTTCTGTATTGGTTCTGTTTGTCATAATTAATTTTATCCCACATGACCCTGAACATGAAAAGAATGCAAGTTCAATGATGAGCATATGACCCTAAATGGAAAAACTACCTGAAAATGTTCCTTTAACGTCTGAAGCAATTTATGTCATGATCCTACAGGAGCAGAAAACTTCTAACATGGTATAGAGGTCGCCACAATCTATAAGCATGTCTGCACTGTAACAACTGAACATAAACCAGCAATCTAAAAGCACAACGCAGGGAATTTCCTGGCGATCCAGTGGTTAGGACTCCTCACTTCCACTGCAGGGGGCACAGGGTTCGATCCCTGGTTGGGGAACTAAGATCGCACATGCCAAGTGGTGCAGCCAAAAAAGAAAAAAAAGGGGGGGGGGAGCAGAAGGCATCATTTTATACTGAAAGTTGAATCTCTTACTTCTTTTTAAACAATTTCATATATTAGCACGAGCTCATACTCTCATATACCTGGCCACAATTTAATTAAGGCCAGCAAATCTAATATTCAAATTGAGGACCCAAAAGTTTTATCTTGCCATTTACTTTGCTGTGTTTCAGTGGAAGCTCAGAGGACTAAAAATGAATGAAAAATGTGTTTTTGAGGCAAGAAATACCAAGGATTAAATTTCTTTCCTGGGTAACACAGTCAACATATATGCTACTAGTTTAAGGTGGGATTGATACTATATATGCAGCATTTAAAATTATATTTAAACTGGCACTACAAAGAAACCAGCTATTTTTTCCCCTATATGTTTTAAATACATGAGGGCTGTCTCTTTGCTGCACAAAAATTATATTCATATACATTTAATTACTGGTTAAATATTCAAGAATGAGTCAAATGTAAAATGCTAATGGAGGGACTTCCCTGGTGGCGCAGTGGTTAAGAATCCGCCTGCCAATGCAGGGGACGTGGGTTAGAGCCCTGGTCCGGGAAGATCCCACATGCCGCGGAGCAACTAAGCCTGTGTGCCACAACTACTGAGCCTGTTCTCTAGAGCCTGTGAGCCACAACTACTGAGCCTGCGTGCCACAACTACTGACGCCTGCGCGCCTAGAGCCCGTGCTCCACAACAAGAGAAGCCACCGCAATGAGAAGCCCGCGCACCTCAGTGAAGAGTAGCCCCCGCTCACCACAACTAGAGAAAGCCCGCGCACAGCAATGAAGACCAGCCAAAAATAAATAAATAAGTTTAAAATACTAGTGGAACAAGTGACTGGGAAGTCCTTAAAAACTGACCTCAAGCTCTTCTTCACTTTTCTTCCATCCTGTAACAGCCATTCTAAAATTAAGAGACGACCTGGGGGCCTTTTATAAACTACAGAATCTCAGGACCTGCTCTTCAAGAGTCTGGGGTCTAGGGCTTCCCTGGTGGGGCAGTGGTTGAGAGTCCGCCTGCCGATGCAGGGGACACGGGTTCGTGCCCTGGTCCAGGAAGATCCCACATGCCGTGGAGCGGCTAGGCCCGTGAGCCATGGCTGCTGGGCCTGTGCGTCCAGAGCCTGTGCTCCGCAATGGGAGAGGCCACAGCAGTGAGAAGCCCACGTAATGCAAAAAAAAAAAAAAAAAGAAAGAAGAGTCTGGGGTCTAGGAATTCATATTTTAAAGAAATTCTCCAAGCACACTAAAAAATTAATACAAGAAAAAAGAAAAAGTTTAGTACCTGGTGTCACAGATCCTGTGAGGGGCCTGTTTAGAATAGCCTTTACTATGTGCTGTTTCTCATGTGCCACGTATGCCACAGCTCTAGACCAAGAAGACCCTAAATCCCCCAACACTTGGGCAATGTACTACCTTAAAAGTTTCACATTTAATTTGTTTCCATTATAAACCGATCTCTTTGTGGAAAGGTACGAAATAGCATAAATCCAAACTGGTTTTACAAATCTGCCAAATTCTAGTATTCTCTTAGCTAGGCAGACACCCCCACCGCCTCACATCATCTTGACCAACCCAACTCATGCCCTCATTTTAGACAGGAAACTAAAGGTAGTAAGTAAAAGGAGTCTTACCTAAGGAGCCTCAATTAATGAAAGACTTCCTTTATCTTACTGTGTGACTCTGTGCTTTTTGTTTGTAGGAGTCAATTTAGGATTAAATCTGTTAGGAAGCTGGTTGTCTAAGGAAGTAAAAAATCCATGAAAGCAAAGATTCAATGAATACTTTCCCACTAAGACATAATTCTCCTTTGTCTGCAGGCTTCTGTGAATTCCACACAGAGAGTTTTGTGCATGAGGAGTAGGCAGCCAACACTGATGATCACATCCAGTGATACTTCCCTGATGGGGAATGTCAGTGCCCTTAGGGCAAGTGGTAGTGGAAAATTCTTACTCTTGCCAAGGGGATGCTCTGCAATATTTTCCTCTGAAAATTTTTTTCTTTGTCTCTTGAGTTCAGGCAGTGTAATAAAAGAATAAACTCTGTTATAAACTACCTTCTATTTGTTTAACATCTGACACTTCAAATTCAGCTCTTGGCTCCTTAAGTCTGTAGCTCTTTAAAACCTGCTATCAGAGATTTCCACTCTGAACAAATTCTTCAATGTATACTGTATGCTAGGTTACCAAGAATGCAAGTAAAAGTCATTTAAAGGAAATTATTACTTGGCCACATTTTAGAATCGAATGAACCCAAGCTTTCTTTACCTTAAAACCTAGGAAGGAGTTTTATAAAGCCAGGATACTTTAACATTGGTTATATCATTACGTCAAAAAGACTGATGGTTAAAATCAGTACTACTCAGAAAAAGCCTTTTTTGAATTGATTATATATAAGGAAAATAATCTAGTTTATTGTGGCAAATTCTACCAGTTATTCAAATCTTTTTTTAAGAGAAAACTATACATAAGATCAGAAATTATCTCCTAAATACCACTACTGTTTCTGAGTTTAGATGGCTGAGGAAAAATGACCCACAATAGAATGAATTAACCTAAATTACTTAAACATTTAACTATGACTCAAATACTTTCACTCTTTGCAATTTGAGTCATAAATTTTGTAGTCAGGAAGAACGAATGAAATTCTTCACTTGAGAAGCCCTACTTGCCTACTTAAAGCTACTTCTAGGCCTCAGGGTGAGCATGGAAGGAACATTACAAACTGCCATACTTTATACCATATTTGTTCCCAGTCTGGTTTTTTGGATGTATTATCTAAGATGAAATGAAACTCATCTTTTAAGAATGCAGATATATAATTCTTTTCTTTAAAACCTTTGAACAGCTTCTTCCTACTAGACTTTAAATAAAGTTTAGTATCTTAACCATGGTTTTTAACACCCTCCATGACCCAATTGCTCTTACTTTTTATGACTCTCCCCTTCCCTCTAAGCTTCAGACACAATGCTCTTCAGTTCCTCAAAGTTCTGAGTCTTCACAAAAAGCAAGGCTTTCCTTGAACTTCCAAGATTAAGAGATACCAACCTAACAGAGAGCTGTCCTTTCCTAACACTCACCACATTACATATTTGATGTGTCTTCCTCACTAGACCCAAAAGCTCCAAGAAGGCAGTCACTTAGTCACCACTGATTTCCCAGGTCCTGGTATTGTGCTGGCACATAGTGGCTACCAAGTAAAATATTTGTTAAGGAATAAAGTACCTGCACACACATTATTTTCTTTAAAAAACAAGCACACACACACACAAAAAAAAAACAACAACAACAACCAAGCACCAGAAACATAATTATCAAGTTGAAGAATGTCACAAAGCTGGGAACAACGAAAAAATCAGGATCCAAACAGACCTAAGACTTGGTTGAGCTGAATGAGGTTTAACAGTGATTGCTGCTTAAAATTTAGACTAAAAACAAAATACATGTATGCTAGTAGAGGACTAGATGTAGTGGGGAAAGAGAAGCATGAAAAAGACTCACAGGTTTTAGCTGGTAGGGCAATTAAGATTTCTAAAGAAATGTCCTTATGTATAAGAGTGGAGGATAAGGTCTAGAATATCAACCAGACTCCATTTACATTAACTGCATTCAAGTCTGGGCACCAAGAAAAGCCATCAAGATGGTAAAGGGTTTAAAAATAATTACAGGAACAGAAAGAGCCAAGACTAACCTGAAAATAAAAATTTTAGGATACACCACACCATTAATACTCGAGACTCCCAGTTCTACCATGAACTGCCACACACTTTTGGACAAGTTGCACGCTCTCAGAGTTTTAGTTGAGGTCTCCCCCCAGCTCTAAAAGGGAGACGAATTTATCTTCAACTACGTAACAGGCCACCATAGGAAGAGGAATCAGACTTCTATGTGCTCCAAAGCAAAAAACTAACATATAAAACAGACAAGTATGTTTTAGCTCCTTATAAAGAAACATTTTATAATAAAACTGGCGTAATATATAACTACCAATAAAAATGGCATGGCGGCTCCTAGGCAGGCAAGTTTCCAGCTACTAGAATGGAAGATAACCGGCTCATTAGATGCTGTGGAGGCAGCCCAACATTAGGCAAATTTAGAGTATACAATATGTGGGATAGCAACATAAATTCCTCTTTGTTACAAAAGTAAAGTATATGCTTCTTACGAGGTGACAACCCATCCCTCGCTCCCTTCATCCAAATATCTAGCTGTTACCAGTATTTATCAGATACCTTTCTCTATGGATAACACTTATTAAAGCTGCATTAAAATAAAAACCACAAACCTCCTTTTACATTAGTATATACTTATCTGTCTCATTCCTTTTTAATGGATATATAATAATAATACCTAAAGCTAAAGCAATAATCTCTAAAGCTAAACTTTGGAGGATGCTTATTCTATACCAAGCACTACTACAAGAGCTTTATGAGTTACTAACTCTTAATCTTCACAATTCTAGGGAAGGTCTGATTATCTTCATTCCCTGTTTACAGATGAGGAAAATGAGGCACAGAAGGCTAACTTGCTCAAGGTCACAGGTATTTCACAGCCATACTGTGGATGGACTAAATGAGTCACCATTTTCATAGCCATCTAGGTGTTTCCAATTTTCCTATTACAATGTTATATAGAGAACATCTTTGTGCACTTAGATTACTTCTGGAGAAAAGATTCACAGAAACAGAATTTTCCTACAGATGTATACTTACACCAAATTTATTTTCTTGCCATTTCCCCATACTCTCAATCTTGTATTTTTCTGACCACTGTTAACACCAAACACTTTATTTTTTAAAACTCTTTTATCACCTTCAAAACAAAAGTTGTTTTATATTTTTACACAGTCAAATTTGGTGATCTTGGTGGTTTTGTGTCACACTTAGGAAATGTGCTCCCTATACCATGTCTTTCTTCTAATTTTCCCCCAATCTTAGTCACACTGATAAGGATTGGAAAGGTTGGCACTTATTTGGTACTGTGACTATCACTGAGTCACACACAGGGAGAGGGGAGAAGGGGAGGAGATGATTACGGGAAATGAGGAAATGCCAGCCCCATGAAAGTCAGGTCAGCCTTCAAGATCAACCGTCCATCATGATCTGATGATTGGGGAGATCTTTCCGAGTTCTTCATTTCTCATTGTTCTTAACGTCTTAGCTACTCTCACAGTCATGAATAAAGGGCTCTAGGTCTCAAAACCCTCTGCTTCTAATACATCCACGCTGATTTCTTTCTTTTTTCCCACACTGACTTCTGTTTTAGACTATTTGCTGTTCTGCTTATATACAAGTTCTTAAGATTAAGAACTTATATCTCTACACAAAGAGATATAACTTATGGGAACAACTAAAATAATGATTTCTACTGTTATTTGGTTACAGTTGGCTTAGATCTACATCTCTAACTAGCCTTGTTCTCCCATCCTTCTTATTGTGAAACAACTGCATATGGGGGAAAAGGCAAAAGACAACAAACCTTATTTGGTCATGTATCTTTGCTTCTATTTCTCTGAGCTATGTTTAATCATTCTAGGAACAGGTGAAAATGGTTTATTCTAACAATATTCCAACACTATGTAAATTGCTTAATCAGACAATATTTTACTAACTACACTGTTTAACTGTAATCGACTTTTCCCATTTTACTGAGATATAAACCAGCTGTAACACTGTAAGTTTAGGGTGTAAAACATCTGATATATACATACAATGTGAAATTACTACAATCAGTTAATATCCATCACCTCACAGTTACAATTTTTTCCTTATGATGACAACTTAAGATCTATTCTTAGCAACTTTCAAATGTGCACTAGAGTTTTGTTACCTATAGTCATCATGCTGTACATTACATTCCCAGAACACATTTGTCTTAAAACTGGAATTCGTACCTTCTGACCACCTTCACCCAATTCCCCCACTCCCCGCCCCTGGCAACCACCAATCTGATATACGTTTCTATGAGTTTGCTTTTTTAAAGATTTACATGTAAGTGAGATTACACAGTACTTGCCTTTCTCTGACTTAATTTCACTTAAGATCCATCCATGTTGTTGCAAACAGCAGGATTTCCTTCATTTTTATGGCTGAATAATATTCTAGAGAGTGTGTGTGTGTACACACCACATTTTCTTTATCCATTTATCCGTCGATGGATACTTAGGTTTTTACCATGTTTTGCCTATTATACACAAATGCTGCAATGAACATAAGGGTGCAGACCTCTTAAGGAGAGTGAGTTCATGTCTTTTGAATATATACCCCATTAAGTGGAATTGCTGGATCATATAGTATATAGCCATACCTTGGGGACACTGTGGGTTCAATTCCAGACAACCACAAAAGCAAATACTGCAATAAAGTGAGCCACATGGAAGATTTTACACTATACTGTAGTCTATTAAGTGTGCAATAGCATTGTCTAAAAAAAAGTACATGTTAATTTAAAAAGACTTAATCACTTAAAAAAGCTAATCACCTGAGCCCTCAGTGAGTCAATCTTTTTGCAACAGTAGCATCAAAGATCACAGATCATAAAAATATAATAATAAAAAGTTGAAATATTTGCAATAAATGCAGTATCTGCAAAGCACAATAAAGAGAAGCACAGTAAAACTGGGTATGCTTGTAACTTCATTTTTTAAAGCCGAACATCTAGAATCTTAGGGTGGATTTCTAGGGAGAAGGGCAAAAGAATCCCCTGAAATTGCATACAAGATTTTGAATACGTGTATTTGGGGAAAGAGTCCATAGATTTCATTAATTTTTAGAGGACTTGTGATCTAGAAATGATTAAGAACTACTACTGTAGACTTCCCTGGTGGTGCAGTGGTTAAGAATCTGCCTGCCAATGCAGGCGACACAGGTTCGAGCCCTGGTCCAGGAAGATCCCACATGCCGCAGAGCAACTAAGCCCGTGCGCCGCAACTACTGAGCCTGCGCACCAAAACTACTGAAGCCTGTGCGCCCTAGAGCCCGTGCTCTGCAACAAGAGAAACCACCACAATGAGCAGCCCACACACCACAACAAAGGGTAGCCCCCGCTCACCACAACTAGAGAAAAGCCCGCGCCCAGCAACAAAGACCCAACACAGGCAAAAAAAAAAAAAAAAAAAAAAAAATCATACTAAAAACAGCCCTTGAAGGACTTCCCTGGTGGCAGAGTGGTAAGACTCTGCACTCCCAATGCAGGAGGCCTGGGTCTGATCAACAGTCAGGGAACTAGATCCCACATGCATGCCACAACTAAGAGTTTGCATACCACAACCAAGGAACCCACCTGTTGCAACTAAGACCTGGCACAACCTAAGTAAAGGACAACAAAAAAATAATAAAAATAAATATAAAAACAGCCCTTGAGCCAAGGATGATTTTCATTTTTAAAGTCTTGTTTAAAATAAAATGTTTTTTCCCCTACAGAGACTGTTGGGGACCACAAAAGCCAAAACATTTACTAGGTAGCTCCGTTAAAAAAAGCCTGCCAACCCCTCTACTCTACAGCACAGAATTAACTTTTCTGATATTTGTGTTAGGGAGCTCAACAGGTATGGATTAAGTGTTTGCTGACTGTTCAGTCAGGCTTCTCCAATCCTTTTTTCTAAAAGCAAAAGAAAAAAAGGCTCATGGCCCCAGCTAAACAAGAAGCTACATTATCTGAATCATACATCTTTTGAGCCAGAAATCTCCTTTAAGAGGCTACTCCAATTTCCCAGTTTTGTAGAGATTAGGTTAATTTACTTTGTCCAGTGTCATATGGAATTAGGATAATAACACAGGTTCTTACATGAATCAGTCATCTTTCTTTTTTACAACTTTATCTTTTCTATTCCTCAAATGCTTGGAAATGCCACTTCATACATGTTACTAAATTTCATTACTGCAAGCTATCAAAAGTGAAACTTTTTTTCCCTTAAATAATTACCAAGTTTAAGAATTATTCTTTTCATTTAAAAAATCCTGAAATTGCTGGCACTACTGCTGAATATTTATTCTTCATCTTAGGAAATATAAAATCAACTTCTCCAGAACCTAAATAAAGCAAATGCAGTTTTTTGTTGAGACTCATTTCTATCACCTACATAATCTTAAAATATGATTTATTCCAGAGTATACTACAGGACAGAAGTCATCTGAGGATATTTATGTCCTTGCGCTATTCATCAACTCTGGGTTACCAAGATACAAGAAGTTTGTTTTAAACAACTCTGAAGGGACTTCCCTGGTGGCACAGTGGTTAAGCATCCGCCTGCCGCCAATGCAGGAAACATGGGTTCAAGCCCTTGTCTGGTAAGGTCCCACATGCCGCGGAGCAACTAAGCCCGTGCGCCACAACTACTGAGCCTGCACTCTAGAGCCCACAAGCCACAATTACTGAAGCCCGTGCTCCCAGAGCCCATGCTCTGCAACAAGAGAAGCTACCGCAATGAGAAGCCCACGCACCACAACGAATAGTAACCCCTGCTCACTGCAACTAGAGAAAGCCCGCGCACAGCAACGAAGACCCAACACACCCAAAAATAAATTAAAAAAAAAAAAATCTGAAAACAGTCGCCTTGAGAATACCCCTCCCGTGCAAATACTGAAACCTCCCCAAATTCTAAAGTTAAAGAGTTTCATGACTATCATAGCTTGATTCACCTTGATAATATTGGCAAATAATACAGAACGCTTAAACACTGATGTTCACTTCTCATAAAATTATACCTGATTTTATTACTTTTTTTTTTTTTTTTTGCAGTACGCAGGCCTCTCACTGTTGTGGCCTCTCCTATTGCGGAGCACAGGCTCCGGATGCGCAGGCTCAGCGGCCATGGCTCATGGGCCCAGCCGCTCCATGGCATGTGGGATTTTCCCAGACCAGGGCACGAACCCGTGTCCCCTGCATCGGCAGGCGGACTCCCAACCACTGCACCACCGGGGAAGCCCCTGATTTTATTACTTTTGGTTTCCATCCATCAGAGAAATATTTTCCTGGCATTAAGATAAAACAAAATTATTGTGGCTTCAGAAGATGAACACATGGGTAACTGTCTCCATATTTTTACTTGCCAAATCAATTTTATTTGGTTCCTGTATTCTAGATAGTCAGAAGTATATGTATGGTTTTGCTATGCACGCTTACACAATGTCTTCCTGGAAAGGTTATTAGTTGGTATAGCAACATCTAAAATATAACTTCCTTAAACCCCCTCCATCTCCCCCTCAAAAAGCCACCCAGTCTAGTCTTCAGAAAGTTCAGCAGAACCATCCTATCAGATGTCTTCCAGAAGCTAGCAGAAAGAAGTTTATCATCTGAAGTTAGGAGATGATTCTTACATCCAAACAATGACTACAAAAATGTCTCTTTCTTTCGGCAAATATCAAAAAAGCAACTCCATACTCACTTTCATCTTCAAAACAGTTCACAGTATTCTCCAGTTTTTCAATTCACCAGAAAGAACCCTCTCACACTCAATTTCATAATTTAAGTAACAGTATAAAAGTTACCATGTCTAAGAGCACAATTCATGCCATTTATCCCTTCAGGCCATGTAGAGAGTAAGACTTTGACAAGAAATAATTTAGATCAACATTTAGAATTGAAGTTCATTTCTACAGTTTTACAGAACTGAATTCTTGGGCTAAATGCCAAATTGCAGGGTCAACTAGATTACTAATCCTAATAAAAGTAGAAGTTAAAAAGCCTCAACGTGTATAGTCTTAAAAGTCTGAATAGGGCTTCCCTGGTGGCGCAGTGGTTCAGAGTCCGCCTGCCGATGCAGGGGACACGGGTTCGTGCCCCGGTCCGGGAAGATCCCACGTGCCGTGGAGCGTCTTGGCCCGTGAGCCATGGCTGCTGAGCCTGCGCGTCCGGAGCCTGTGCTCCGCAACGGGAGAGGCCACAACAGTGAGAGGCCCGCGTACCGCAAAAAAAAAAAAAAAAAGTCTGAATAAAATAAATACCTATTTATCTGGCCCAGGTCAAGCAGTCACAATATGTTTTCCCAAAATGTTCCATATAATTCACTTAAATGCCTTAGGATTACATCTTTCCCAGTTCAGTGACCCACTGGTCCTAGTAATCTAGCAAAACTAACCATTTCTAATTTGGATCTAAATACATAACCACCATGAAACGTCACCAGAACAGACCAAACAAGAGTATACTGACAACCTAAAAATTAAAATTGTGATCAGGCATCCTCAACATGATAAAGGGCATCTATAAAACGCATAGCTAACATCATACTTCATGGTAAAAGACTGAATGCTTTTCCCCTACGATCAGGAACAAGACAAGGATGTCTACTCTTGCCACTTCTTTTCAACATTCTACTGGAGAGTCTAGCCAGGGTAATTAGACAAGAAAAAGAAAAGGCACCCAGGCTGAAAAGACATAAAAATATTTGTTTTCAGATGACATGGTCTTATATAGAGAAAATCTTAAGGAAACCCTGAAAAACTGTTAGAATAAAAGAGTCTACCAAGATTGCAAGGTACAATATCAGTACACAAAAATCAACTGTGTTTCTATACACTAGCAAAGAACAATCTCAAAATGAAATTAAGAAAACGATTCCAATTACAAACAGCTCCCCCGCAAATAACAAACAAAAAACGATAAAATACTTAGGAATAAACTTAACAAAAATAGTACAAGATTTGAACACTGAAAACAGAGTGTTAAAAGAAACGAGACCTAAATAAACATAAAGACACCCCATGGTCATGGATCAGAAGATTTAATATTACTGTGATGTTTATATTCCCCAAACTGAGCTACAGAGTCAACATTATTCTTATCAAAATCTATGCAGGGTTTTGGGGCAGAAATTAACAAGCTAAACTTAAAATGTATATGGAAATGCAAGGGACTCAGAACACCCCAAATAATCTAGAAAAACAACAAAGCCAGGGGACTCAAATTTAGTGATTTCAAAACTTACTACAAAGCTACAGTAATCAAGACAGTGTGGTACTGGCATGAGGACAGACATACAGATCAATGGAATAACAGTCAATCTGCAGTGGAAAATGAAGTCAGTTGATTTTTGACTAGGGTCAGGACAATTCAGTGAAGAAGTCTTTTCAACAAATGGTGCTGATACTACTGGATATCCAAATGCAAAAAAATCAAGTTGGACACCTACCTCACACCATATACAAAATCTTGGTGACATGAGATCACAGAATAGCTTCTTAGATATGACACCAAAAGCACAAGCAATGAAAGAAAAAAAAAAGATAAATAGGACTCTATCAAATTAAAAACTTTTATGCTACAAAGGACACCGTCAAGTAAAAAAGAAACCTACAGAACGGGGGAAAAAAAATTTCAAATCCTATCTGATAAACCAGGATATATAAAGAACTCTTACAACTCAACATTAAAAAGACAACCCAACTAAACCCAATGGATTTAGACAGTTCTCAAAGATGACATACTAATTGAAAATAAGCACATGAAAAAATGCTCAATACCATTAGGAAATTAGGGAAGCACAAATTAAAATCACAATGAGATAATACTTCAAGGCTAAAATTAAAAAAGACAAGTGTTGATGAGGATGTGGAGGAAATGGAACCTATATACATTGCTGGTGGAATGTAAAATGATGCAATCACTTTGGAAAACAGTTGGGAAGTTCCTCAAAATGTTAAACTTTGAGTCACCATAAGCTCCAGCAATTCCATGTCTAGGTATGTATCTAAGAGAGTGAAAGCATATGTTCACACAAAAATTGTACTTGAATGTTCACAGTAGCATAATAGCCAGAAAGGGGAAAACCACTCAAATACCCATGAACTGATGAATGAATAAACAAAATGTGGCACACCTAAACCATGGAATATTACTGAGCCATAAAGAATACAGTATACACATGAATGAACTATATGATACATGCTACAACATACATGAATCCTGAGAACATACTAAGTGAAAGAAGCCAGTCTAAAAAGGGCATTTATTGTATGATTCCATTTATATGCAATATCCAGAATAAGCAAATCCCTAAAAAAAATTGTGGTTGCCAGGGACTGGGGAAAGATGGGCAGAGGAAGTGATTGCTAATGGGTATAGGGTTTTCTTTTTGGAGGAAGATGTTCTGAAATTAGACAGTGGTAATGACTGTAAAACTCTGAATATACTAAAAACCACTTAATTACACACTTTAAAGGAGTGTATATTATGGCATGTGACTTATATCTCAATAAAGCCATTTTAAAAAAATTGTAAACTAGGCCTCCAACAAAGTGATATATGAAATATGTACACATTCACTAAGGATACTGTATATACTCTAGCAAATTAAATACAGTTGAAGACAGAAGCAATAAACCACAAAGACTCAGTTTCAATTGTAAAATATGACTAACAGTATGCACCCCATAGAGTGGTTGATGGTTAAAAACCAAGCACTAGCAAGTTTATCACTGTATCTGGCACACACTTTAAGCTTCATTATTATTGAACTTATGCATAGAGACTTCAAATTATCTATTCTGCACAGAAACTGCACAGTAAGCAGGTTTACATTAGCTAAACCTACTCCATACCTCCGATTTCAAGTTTCATTTATTACTCACTGAGAGCTTGTTACATGCTCAGCAAGAAGATTTCAATGATCAGTGTGACACACTCCTGCTCGCTGCCTAGTAGTATGACAATAGTGTTTAATAAAATGTTCATATCTATCTAAAACTAGATGCTCATATCTATCTAAAACTAGTTACCACCTCTGTTCAGCATCCCTCAGAATGGTCAAAATTCAAAAAAGAGTAGTATACAAGAGCCCAATGCCTAAGCATTGCATATGCTTTTAGCAATTAGTACACAGTGGGGGAAGAGTTGGAGGAAAAAAGTGTTAACTATCAGGACCTGTAGACTCCTCACAAAGGATTCAAAACCAGGTGAAATCGGAATAGGGTTGAGTATGTGTACTGCTTAGAACAATTACTATTGGTAATAAGTAGATTCACCTAAGATGAGGGATTTAAACTCATGTTTTAATATATATTTTTTGAATATTAAAAGAAAGGCAGTGGGGCTTCCCTGGTGGCGCAGTGGTTGGGAATCCGCCTGCCAATGCAGGTGACACGGGTTTGGTCCCTGGTCCGGGGGCATCCCACATGCCGCGGAGCAACTAGGCCCGTGCTCCACAACGACTGAGCCTGTGCTCTAGAGCCCGTGAGCCACAACTACTGAAGGCAGTGAGCCACGACTACTGAAGCCCGAGCTCCACGGCGGGAGAAGCCACCACAATGAGAAGGCCGTGTGCAGCAACAAAGACCCAATGCAGCAATCAATCAATCAATCAATCAATCAATCAATTAAAAAAAAAAGGCAGTAGCTGCCAGGATCTAGGGGAAGGGAGGTAAAGAGAAATTACTGTTCAATGGCAACAGAGTTTCAGTCTGGGAAGATGAAAAAGTTCTGGAGATGAATAGTGGTGACAGCTGCACAATGATGTGAATATACTTAATGCCACAGAACTGTATACTCAAGAATGGTTAAAAAGGTAAGCTTTGTATTATGTATATTCTACCACAATATAAAAAAATAAAAATAGGAAAGGGATACTACTCCTATGTCACACATACTATGGATCAATCATCATCTGTCCTTCCTAAACTATCAAATGCAACATATAAAACACTACATAGGGCTTCCCTGGTGGTGCAGTGGTTAAGAATCCACCTGCCAATGCAGGGGACACAGGTTCAAGCCCTGGTCCAGGAAGACCCCACATGCTGCAGAGCAACTAAGCCCGTGTGCCACAACTACTGAGCCTGCGCTCTAGAGCTGGCGATCCACAACTCCTGAAGCCCGCGTGCCTAGAGCCCGTGCTCTGCAACAAGAGAAGCCACCGCAATGAGGCCCTGTGCACCACAACGAAGAGTAGCCCCCATTCACCACAGCTAGGAAAATCCTGTGCACAGCAATGAAGACCCAATGCAGCCCAAAATAAATAAAACAAAAGAAATATTTTTTTTAAAAATTAAGAAATGCTTAAAAAAACAAACCAAAAAAACACTATATAGGGACTGCCCTGGTGGCACAGTAGTTAAGAATCCATCTGCCAATGCAGGAGACATGGGTTTGAGCCCTGGTCCGAGAAGATCCCACGAGCCACAGAGCAACTAAGCCTGTGCGCCACAACTACTGAGCCTGCACTCTAGCACTCTAGAGCCCACGCACCACAACCACTGAAGCCCGTGCACCTAGAGCCTGTGCTCCACAACGAGAAGCCCACGCACTGCAATGAAGAGTAGCCCCCGCTAGCCACAACTAGAGAAAGCCCGGGCGCAGCAACAAAGACCCAACTCAGCAAAAAAAAAAAAAAAAAAAAGAGTCCCGTATGGCTAGAGCATAGGGAGTTGCATAAGATGAAATCACAGAAGCAAGCAGAAGCTATACAATGCAAGGTCATTTAGGGTCAAAGAAAAAAATTTATATTTCTGGTGCAAGAAAGAAGCCACTGAAGTGTTTTAGCAAGTGAATAAACATGACCTTTAGGAAACTCTGGCTTCTGTGTGGAAAGAAAACAGTAAAGGAAGGCAGAGCCTCGTTAGGACACAATGACAATGTCAGTGTGAGGAGATGGTGGGACTGGTGTGGTGACTGAGGAAAAAGTAGTAAACAAATTTGGGTGTGTTTTGGAGACAGAATCAACTGGTCTTAGAGACAGAATAAAAGAGGAAAGAATCAAGATGATTCCCAAGTTTCTCTCAGTTAACTAGGTGGTAAGAGTGACTTACTGAGATAGGAAAGACAGGAGAGAACCAGAATTCAGAGAAAAGAGAAACCAAAACCACCTCCATTGAAGAGAAGCTGGTCTTAGTTTATTCCTTCAAAAGGGAAGATGATGCTTTGAGGATCAAGGTTACAGCTTCCTCTGACGCTGTAAACCACTGCTATCTACTGATGCAAGCCAAGGATAAACACTTTTGGGGGTGATTTCTCTACGTTTTCAGATAGATTGAATATACTGAAATAGCTTAACTAGCACAAAAAATTCTTACAATATCTTAATTTGACAGGCTGAAAGTATATTACCAGACTAAGCTGGAAAACTGGGAAACATACAAAGTCAAAAAGAATCTTGTGCAATATTTAGGTGATCTGCAAGTGCACTGACCACATATATATTTGTGGAAAGACAAACTATCTTCCTCTAATGTTTCCTTCCTCAGTTACTAGCACCATCACCACCTGGGCACCTGAACTAGATATCCTGCCAGTATCTTTGATGCCACACCCTACTTCACATCCACCCCAATATCTATTAAGTTATCAAAACCTGTTGCTTGGCACCTAAACCTGAGGCTCACTTTTCAAACTATACATGGCTGTAATTCCTTGCCCAAGGGAGATTCAGAGTTAATACTTTGGGTTGAGACCTGGTAAAAACTTTTAAGGAGGGTCCCCAGATAATTCTGATGTGGACCCTTGCTTTAAAACTCCTACTTATAAACTCAAAATCTTCCCCTCGTTATTCTTAATGCTACAGCCTTCATTATTGTTTGCTCTCATTAGCTCTTACCTATCTCCAGCCTTCCCATTTTGACCTACTTCCTACATCACCACCAGAATTCCCTCTCTAAGTCATATTTTTGCTGTAAAATCTATGGTGACAAATGGTTAAATCTAAATAAGGTCTACAGATTTTAAAAATGATATAATACTGTTATCTACTTTCAGTAGTTAACTGGAATCATATTAAAAGAATGCTCTAAATTTTATAAAATAATCACTCAAGTATTTAGGAGTAAAGAGACATCATTTCTGCAACTTACTCTCAAATAGTTCACACAAAAATGTGTGAATGTATAGATACAGACTGAAAGAGGATAATGCACATGTGATAACAAACATTTGGAGAATCTGGGTAAAAGCTAAATGGGAACTCTTACTAGTCTTGCAATTTTTAAGTCTGAAATTATGTCAAAATTAAGTTTAAAAAATCCACTGGCCAAAACACTTCATTCTGAGTTGTACTTTTGTTAACACTATTAAGCAAGCTGTTAGGTCATTTATACAAACTTTGCTGTCCTAAGTAATCAACGTGTGGGTACACAGGCAACACTATTCTTTTTCTGGAAGACCTATGACAAGGTAATTTACTTTTGTTTTTCTTCTGTTTGTTTTTTCGGCCGCGCCAGGCAGCATGCAAGATCTAGTTTCCCTGACCAGGGATCGAACCCGGGCCCCCTGCATTGGGAGGGCAGAGTCTTAACCACTGGACCACCAGGGAAGTCCTGGTAATTTAGTTTCAAAGGCCAAAACTGTAGAGCACAGGCCAGGAGACTCAGCACTGAATTCTCATTACAATGAGTAAGACAAAGCACACTTTCCCCACAAGTCAGTGTAAAGGTGTTACTATGAGACAATTCACAAAAAGAAAACAAGTATTCTGAGCTCAGAAGGGTGTGAAAAACCACAATGATTTGAATAACCCAATGTAATAATTCCCCAGCAAAAAGATTACACAGTTCTGATTGGCTCCAGGGGCATTCTGGGTTGCTTGAAAACATGGCATTGACCTATAGCAAGGAGGACCGTTTTGAGATCTGTGTAGAGCTCTGGCACTGCAGTGGATTCACTAACTTTTTAAAGCCCAAACCTGGATCCCTGGCTAAGATCCCTAGCTCAGTGTAATGTCAAAGTATTCTTAAGTAGAGCTTTTAAACTCATGAGATTACCCTTAGCCATCAACTAGGTTTGACGGTTCCAAGTTTGACCTATTTGTGCCAAGAACCAAAAGAGGAAAAACTATGTAGCCATTAACTAGTATTCTACAAACTGCTCACTACAACTAACTGTCAAATCAAGATTAAGTTCATTATCTCACCAGCACTAGTGTTCCACAATGTACTAAAAGTAATAAGCACAATAATTCAAAACACCTTGTTTAAAAAAAAAAGAAAAACACTTATCAACATGAAGGGAGGTGCCAAAACACTGAAAATTTTACAGAAAACCTGATTCATTTGGATAGCACTAAAAATCTGTTAACGTAATTGATACACATGAGCCTAACTTTTAAAACTCTTAAGTATGAGCTTTCAGAAAAGGACTGTATTCAGATATACAACCTAAAATAAAAATGACAAACTCAACTCACCAGCAATTTCTACAATATCACCAGGAACTATGTCTTTAGCTTTAATCCGCTGTACACTCTTCCTGTCTTGTCGATACACTTTGCCCATTTCAGGCTCATACTCCTTAAGGGCTTCGATTGCATTTTCAGCATTTCTTTCCTGTAAAAAAGAAAACAAAAGATAACAGTAGTAAATACAGCCTGCCACTGCCAAGTGTTTATAGCCCTAGGAATCAAATTTTAGAGTTGTAAACTAAACTTAAAAAGAAAAAACACAGGAGATGCATATTAATGACATTTGTAATAAATGATTCACATCTTAAGGGAGTAACACTAGGCCCTTATGATTTTGTATTAAAAATGAAAAAATAAGCACCCGAAGAAGGGTAAGGAGATAAAAATCAATGGAAAGAAGCAGTTTTTAGAACCTGCTGTCCCTATGCACACTGTGCAACATGGCCCTCACCTTCAGCTTCACACACTCACATCATTAAATCAATCTTGACCCCCATGAAAGGTGATGGTCTGGGGTTGGACTGCCCAGGCTCAACCCAGGCTTTTGCACTCAAAAGCTATGTGACTGTGGATAAGTTACATGACACACAGCTTTATGGCCTACAAAACCAGGACACTAACAGTACCCACCCTCAAGGGTTGTGAGGATTTACAAGCTATGTGTAGAATGCTTAGATTGTGTTTTGGCACACAGTAAATGCTTTGAGTGATGAATTAAGAAAATCCAGTTACGTCTCACAAATTCTAAATCTCTCACCAGTACTAAAGACCAATAAGTGGCCGGAAGCACTGCCAGTCACATACCATATTTACCATAATATTATATATGAACATGTCAAGACTTAGTCACACACAATTTTTATTTCCTAATTTCAAGATGAAAGATGCAGAATTAAAATGAGCCATGTTGAAAAAAAAAGCTAAGGGAAAGTTCCTTTGGGGGGCGGTGGGGGAGTATGTGTGAAATTTGCCTTTTCTCCTTTTAGAAGATAAGCAATTAGGACTTCCCTGGTGGCGCAGTGGTTAAGAATCCGCTTGCCAACGCAGGGGACACAGATTTGAGCCCTGGTCCGGAAAGATCCCACGTGCCGCGGAGCAACTAAGCCTGTGCGCCACAACTACTGAGCCTGCACTCTAGAGCCTGCAAGCCACAACTACTGAGCCCGTGTGCCACAACTATTGAAGCCCCCGCGCCTAGAGCTTGTGCTCTGCAACAAGAGGAGCCACCGCAATGAGAACCCACACTCCACAACGAAGAGCAGCCCCTGCTCACTGCAACTAGAGAAAGTCCGCACAGAGCAACGAAGACCCAACTCAGCTAAAAATAAATATAAAATAAAATTAATTAATTAAAAAAAATAAGCAATTAGAAGGAGCAAATCTACAAAGCACACACCCAGTCGAGGTTACTCAGTGGACAAAGGAAATAATTCTTTCATTTCTCTCACATCTTTGCCCTCCAATCTAAAGCTCTTCAGTTTAACCTTTATTTGGATAAAATTTATGCTCGATACCATGCAATCTCATTTTTCACACTGTGGTAAAAATTAAGTCCCCAAACCTGCTTAAAGAGAATTTAGATGACACAAAACTGAAAGCTAATGGCATGTGTCTAACTTTTTATGTATGCATTCCTGAGAAAGTACAGGAAACCTTAAATTTGGAAAGTTCATGATAAAAATAATTTAAATCCCAATCAGATCTGCTTAAAGAATGAGTCTATCTGTATCACCTTATGATTAACAGAAATACCAGCATATCTAACTCTAATTAATGTCACTGCTAAAAGGTCCTTCAGATTAAGTTCAAATGTTACTGATACTGTAGAAAGAATAAATTCTGAGCATTGCTGCTATTCAATTATTCAAATTTGAAAAATTTGAAACTTCTTCCTCAGGATTTTCCCCCCTGAATGTATGAATTGTGGCAGTTTTATTTTTTTCTCTTTCCTCGAGGTCATGTCAGGTAGAGTTTAATTGGACTGACCAAAGTTAAGATGTCCAGGAGCACTGTATTTTGCTTCTATTAAAAATCAGGGAGGGACTTCCCTGGTGGTCCAATGGTTAAGACTTTGCCTTCCAATGCAGGGGGTGCAGGTTCGATCCCTGGTCAGGGAGCTAAGATCCCACATGCCTTGTGGCCAAAAAACCAAAACACAGAACAGAAGCAATATTGTAACAAATTCAATTAAGACTTAAAAAAAAAAAATGTTCCACATTAAAAATCAGGAGGACTTCCCTGGTGGCGCAGTGGTTAAGCATCTGCCTGCCAATGCAGGGGAAACAGGTTCTAGCCCTGGTCCAGGAAGATCCCACATACCGCGGAGCAACTAAGCCCGTGCGCCACAACTACTGGGCCTGCGCTCTAGAGGCTGCGAGCCACAACTACTGAGCCCACCCACCTAGAGCCCGTGCTCCGCAACAAGAGAAGCCACCGCACCTCAACGAAGAGTAGCCCCCACTCACCGCAACTAGAGAAAGCCCACGTGAAGCAACAAAGACCCAACACAGCCAAACATAAATAAATTTATTTAAAAAAACAAAAACAAACAAACAACAAAAAACAGGTCAGCTTGGGGAAAAACAAATATATCTAACTTACTACGAACAAAAACTTAGAAGACCTTCTAAGGTTTCCTTTGTTCTAAAAGTTACAACTCCTACCTCCTCCACTCAAACCTAAATAGGTCTAAATGTCATTCCTCAAACACACTTTGTACCTCTCTGCTCATGCCACCCCCTCTCTGGAATATTCTCCCCAGCTTCAACCCACAAAAGTCCCATTTCTTTATAGTTCCCCCAATTGCTTGTCAGCCTTCCTTGATGACACTGATCAGAAATACATGCCCCACCCCTCCCAAATACTACCTTACACTATAATTATAACTTTCATTACTTCCAGAAAGCAAGAACCCTATAGTATTTATTGCTCATACCCTTCTGTATATTATGTAATAGGATATCCATCAAAAATATTACTCTTTTCTTTAAGCTAAGACATATCTAAAAGTCCTGTGAAAATTGCTGTAGAATTTTACTTTGGAGTTCAGATCAGCCGGGCCCTGGATATAAATCCCAGATGCTCTATGTATGTACTATCTGTATGGCCTTTGATAAGTCAATCACTCTGAACTTCTATGTCACATCTGTCCAATGGGAATATCATCTGCCTTACAAAATCACTCTAAGCATGAAATGGGAATATATATGAGGTATCTACTATGTAACTGATACAAATTAATTTAAAAATGCATATGACTAACTTGAGAAGGACAATCTAATGCTATATATTGTTTCTTTTGCCTAAATTATTCACAAAAAGATCATTTCTATTTAAATAAAAGCAATTTAAAAAAATCAAATGTGGCACAATTAAAAATTTGTTCTAAGTAGGCTTCCTTCTAAATGAGCTCACCACATAAAGGCCTTCATGTTTATTAATAAGATCAGAAGTTTACAATTCCAATAGGACTAAATATGTTTATAAGATGCTTCCACTTTAAGAATGACAGATGCACTCTATTTTAGTCCTGAGAGAGGTGACTATATCTATCAAACATCTAAAAGATCAATACTTAAAAGATGAATGAGAGGGACTTCCCCGGTGGCACAGTGATTAAGAATCTGCCTGCCAATGCAGGGGACACGGGTTTGATCCCTGGTCCGGGAAGATCCCACATGCCGCGAAGTAACTAAGCCCATGTGCCACAACTACTGAGCCTGCACTCTAGAGCCCGCAAGCCACAACTACTGAAGCCTGCGCTCCGCAACAAGAGAAGCCACCGCACTGCAACGAAGAGTAGCCCCCGCTCACCGCAACTAGAGGAAGCCTGCACACAGCAAAGAAGACCCAACGCAGCCAAAAGTAAAAAGATGAATGTGAAATATTAGTCTGGGTTTGTTAAAATATATCAAAAACAAAAACCTAACATCCACAGTCTTAAAAAAGTTAAATTCGCAAACTAGCTATCTGCAGAAGGCCAATCATGCAAATATGGGGCAGACGTGTGATCCCGTTACGTTTCTGTAGTAAAATTAGCTTCCATTCTGTGAATAAGAAAGGCCTGGGTACTGGGCAGTTAAGGGAAAATAGCCAGGAATATGCTCTGAAGGTAAAATTATTTAGGATTTAAACAATTTTTATAGCTAAATACACACACACACCCCAAGGAGAATAAAAGTTTTTCATAGGAAGCAGCTAGAAAATATAAAGAGAATACTGGTTGTCAAATTTTCTGGTTTTCCTTAAGTAGCTTCTTTATCCACTGTTCTTAATTCCATGCTACCATGAACGATGAGCAATTTTAACAGCAAAGTATATATGCATGAGGTCTAAAATTTTGCCATTAAATAAATTAACAGATAAAAAACACATGTAGTTCCACAGATTATTTTAACACAGTTTAAATCACTTACGTAAATTACCAAAATTTTGCACTGCAGGAATTTTTGCTTACCTGCCATACACCCACAATTGCATTGGCTACTAATATAAGTAAAATCACAAAGGGTTCTACAAAAGCTGTAATTGTTTCTTCACCTTCTTCAAACCAAGCCAAAACCTAAAAGAGAAATGGCATGCGTTAGAATTGTAATGTGTTCTTACAACAAAAAGTGGCTGGCATTAAAGGAATTATTATGATACATAAAATCTCTTTTCTTACTATCCTTAGAAACAAAAGGTAGCAAAATGTAATGACATAAACAACAAGCTTATATCTTGTTCCCAATAATTCTTAAGACTCAAAACTATAAACTTCTTAATAATACCCTTAAGAACTAATTTATTTTTTCATGTAATAATTGGTTTAAAATCCAAAACAAATACTTTTGGGAACTAAATCCCATTCATTTTCTGTGTATATTTTTCAAAAGAAATAAAACAAATTCCTGATTTTGTTAAAGCAAAAGGCAATCATGAAACTTTGTTAATTTGGTTAATATTCACATCAAACAATACCTATGTGGCACAAATTCATAGTAAAAACAACTTAATCATTGACTCAAAATTAGAGTATATAAACTGCTAATGTCCCACATATTTTTAGTGGTGTTGCTGAAGGTCATTACTGCAAGGTTGTTCTGCGATCAGGATGTATTTTGAAGGTTATCCTCCATATGATATCTAGTATAGGAACACAGCACTTCAGAGATGACATAAATCCAAAAATGTTATACCTGGGCACAGAACACTGTCCCAAGAAAAATGAGCAGAGAATTAACTTCTAGTTCACACAAGCCACACTGTACTTTCTAACTGAGCAACCCTAAGAAGAGAGAATCCAACACAATGAATCTTAAAATAAACAACATAGTAAAAGAGGCATCTAAATGGTTAAAATTTTAACAACCAATTTTTGTGGAAAACTGCCAATCCAAAAAGGATGTTAAAGGTATCTTATGATACAGCCTGGGAGGTAAGATTTGCCTTTGCCTTTTAACACTGCTTAAAATGTTTGTATATTCCACAATGAAATCTTTTCTTTAAAAGATCTATTCAGTAAACAATGAAAGCACCATTTCTGATACTTTTTAATATTGTCAGATATGATGTATGGCAATAATGAAGCCATCTGACGACTACATTTTTATCTAGTGGAATACTATAAAGTAAGCTTTGACACAAACAGCAAACAACCAGAAAGATTAAGGCAAGACCCAACATGAATTTTGCAAGTAAACGAGGGTAACGGTGAATTAACAACAAATATCAATTTGTTAGGCAGCTATGCTCACCACTATACCACCAACAAAAGAAATATCAATTTGAGCAGGAAAAAAACCAGGAGACCCAAGGCCAGGTCCTGAAAGACACCAATCACCACCGACAGCTAATGAACCAGGGCAAGCAGAACACCAGAATGAATATAAATTGTTCCTGCAAGCTTTCAGCTGGGCATTCCTGGTGTTAAGGCCAGGCCTAATGGCAGGATGAAAACTTCTCTAGGAAGTTATAAATTTTGATAGATGCAAGATCACAGCTGCTTTGATACTAGCCTTTCAAACATTTGCCAAGGAGAGCATATCAGAAATAAGAAACTTAATTAGCTCTTGGGGGAGAAAAATTGCTCAACTTGAAGAGTAACTAGGACCTTTAGAAAAGGTCAGTGAGGCATTAGCAACTCTAAGATAAGCTTCACACCTTGTTAAAGCGGGTATGAATTTCCCTCTTGGCAGCTAGGCCTGAGGAACAAACTTAAAGCAATATCCCACATAAGCTGGAACAAAGGAAAAGACTAAAGCAAGCAAGCAAGCAGTGACAGGACTATCAAACCAAACCTCTACTTTTCAAGAGATGTGTGGTTCCTTTGCACAAGTGGTATTTATCAATAATGCAATAACCCTCATCTGTATTATGTAGTAGCCTTTTCTTCCACTATGTGACTTTAAATGTTTATGTGTAAGAAACACAGGCATTCATAGTTATTTGAGGATTCTGTACAATGTATAATTACTGCCTGATGAGAAACTAGTGGGCAAATCTCTTAGTGTGGAAGGACAGTACTGAACCTACTTAACACCGACAACTACCAATTTTCTAATATTTAAAAAAATATTTTGAAACCCACAAATAACCCAAAGAATTAAGTGCTACAACTCAAAATAAAGATGAATCGTATTTCATTTACTGCTAAGAACCAATCCAGTCAATCATGTTCAAACCACATGGTGCAGTCCTTCATGATTTTGTTCTATTGAAAAGAAAACCTCTCTTGTGTAAATGGGAAAATGATGCTGACCGATGGAAGATCCCATGAGATGGGGAAGGGGGTAGTGAAGAGGGAAACTGGATGAGTGACAAATTATTATGTCTTATTAGCATTATAGTACAGTCAGTTCATAATTATGGTTACCAGAAGTTATACAAAATATACAGGGGGCAGAGAGGATGTTTCTAAAAAATCTTTGAGAAAAGGTTGAATATAAAGGATTATCTGTTTGTATTTCCTTTTGTTGACTATTCTATCCCCAGGGGTCTAGAAGACTCTGTTACATAGTTGATGCTCACTATATATTTATTGAATAAATGCATGAATAAACAAAACAAAATCTCATACAACGTCTAAGGTACAAGTCCCTACCTGGCAGTCTATGAACTTAAACATTAAGAGAGCAAAAAGGTAACCAACCTCATTAACAATATCAAAGGGAAGTGGAAGGAAAAGCTACTGCAGTATAATTTTAGGCATAGTGTTTCTTCTTTCTTTGCTTTGCACTATTAATACAGTAACAGTACTTCTGAGGCTTACAGTATCCAGCTACAGCAAGTTCAAAAGTTTCAAACCTGTCAATCCTATTCAAAGTAAACACTTGCTAGGTTACTTTATTTATTTAATTAAAAAAATTTTTTTATTTTACTTTATTTATTTAATTCCCTGACCAGGGATCGAACCTGGGTCCTGGCAGTGAAAGCAGAGTCCTAACCACTGGAAATTCCCTTGCTAGGTTACTTTAGACAGGGTAGGGTATCTTCTAATTGTTATATGGAAGACTGATCTGTGTATATCACCATAACTTTTGAGAGTACAGCCGAAAGGTGCCAGAGAGCAGGGTTTAATGAATTAAGCAAATTTTAATCCAAGGTAAAAAGGGATGTTCTGGTATAAACCAGGAGACAGTCATGGTACCATGACTCAGTTATCTACACGTTAGGATAATGTGCAGAGCTCTTAACAAGAACATAAGAAGAAAATGAGAGATCATAAGCACATTCTTAAAACTGAGGGTCTTAAAACATGTATCAGGTCTGCAATCCTCCTTGTATCCTTAGAAATTGGCAATGCCTTAGGGCACTCAAACATTTGTTCAATGAAGGAAAAAATTTACATCAAGAAATTTAAAAAGAGGAAACAGAAATAAGGAAGTATCACCAATAATCAGCAATTTTCTGAGGTGAGAAACAAAAATTCTTTCAGCCATTATAAAAAGAATAGTATGAATTAGACTATAGATTCTCTTGTGAACCAGACATAAAGCTTATGTGAAAACACTCTTCAATATTTTCAGATTTGAAAATACAGTCTTCTTTAAAAGAAAACAAAAAACCCCATACACATTCACCTTTCAAACCATATTTTAAAGACAGGCTCTAAATAAATTACTTAAACCAATCAGTAAACTGCCCATTTTGTCCTTCAAAATAATTAAAAGAAAAGACAGGAAAAATTTTAAATCACTACATTATCAAATACTTCTTGAATATATCTTACTGAGAAAACCAAAGTAAACAAATTTCATGTATTTTGAAAATGCTATCAACACAAACTCATCCAAATATTTGTTAAATCAAAAGCACTAACCTGGGACTTCCCTAGTGGCGCAGTGCTTAAGAATCCGCCTACCAATGCAGGGGACACACGTTTGAGTCCTGGTCCGGGAAGATCCCACATGCCGCGGAGCAACTAAGCCTGTGAGCCACAGCTAGTGAGCCACAGCTACTGAGCCTGCACTCTAGAGCTCGCGAGCCACAATTGCTGAGCCTGCGTGCTGCAACTATTGAAGCCCACGCACCTAGAGTCCGTGCCCCGCAACAAGAGAAGCCACCGCAATGGGAAGCCTGCACACCACAACCAAGAGTAGCCCCCGCTCGCTGCAACTAGAGAAAGCCCGCGCGCACAGCAACGAAGACCCAACGCAGCCAAAAATAAATAAATAAAAAACAAATTAATTAATTAAAGAAAAGAAGCACTAACCTAGGTTCTAAAAGGCATTAAGAATCCCTTCAAAGGTTCCAGTAGGAAGAAAAGACAAATTATTCAAATGTAAATCAAAGTTGAGAAGTGCCCTCGCCTAAGAAAGTTTTATTAGCATTTTAGGGTCAATCTAAGTAGCTGAGATAGGAAAATGGGGGTGAAGGGTAGAGAAGCTTATGCAAATTGTGTTACCAGAGAGAACTTTATGATTCTGACAGATGAGACAAATATGGTCCTCAAGCTCACTTCCTTCAGGTAACTGTCACCTTAGACGCCTCTCCTGACTGCCCTATTTGAAAACTGCACTCCTTCCACAGGCTCCCCTATTCCGCCACCACCAACCATGTTATTTTTTTCCACAGCACTATCTCCAATACAACAGTTTATTATATATTTTACTTTTATCTGTCTCCACTAGAACATCAGCTCCAGGTAAGAGACCGTGTATTTCGTTCCATGCTGTATCCCCAGTGTTTGTGCCATGTACCTAAGGCGCTCAATTCCTAACAAAGCAGGGAAGAGAGAAAAGAACAGGAATTCCAGTTAAGCAACCATATGATGTGTTATATGAAGGGCCAAGTTGGTGAACAAGGGGGATGGAAAGAAAAAGTGAAAAGGATAGGAAGGTACTGAATGTCAAGTTAAGGAATTTCTAATGTTACTTCACATACAATGGGAGATATATAGCTCACTTCTTCCAATCCAAGTGACAAGTTAATTAAACTTCATCCCTACAGGTCACAAGTATAAAACATTAATGCTGTTTCCTACTTTCTGCCAACGCAAAATATTAACGATGGTTAACAGTTTACTACTTAGATATTTGAAATATATCACTAAAGCCTAGTATTTCTTAACTTGAGCAGAACCTGATGATGTATCATATATAGATTATAAAAACTGCCTATCTGCTTCTCCAAAAGAGCATGTATATTTTACCATTTTTCCTTTTAAACGAATAGGAATGAACTGACTACCACAAAAAACTCAGTGCTCTTTGCAAAGGTAAAGAAATGTGGAATGAAAAGGGTCAAGCATAATGTAGCAGTAGTGCTAATGCCACATGAAGAAAATCAACAAGTTTTATATCTGCAATTTCTTGATCAAACAAATCAAAGCAAATTAAGTTACAGTACTTCCTAAACAATAAATGTTTAAACTTTTCTGTTTAGCAACCCATAAAATAAAAATGTTAACATAGTTCATTTCCTAAGCAATAACTCCATGTAGTTACCAAAAAGGTAACCCAAATTTCAACTCCAAAATACAGCTCTAAAAAGCTATGAAAAGCCAACATCCTACCTTACAACAAAATTAAAGCTTTTATTTAAAAACCCGTTTGAGGGAATTCCCTGGCACTCCAGTGGTTAGGATTCGGGGCTTTCACTGCTGCAGCCGAGTTCATTCGCTGATCAGGGAACTACAGATACTGCAAGCTGTGCAGCACAGCCAAAAAATAAAATAGAATAATAATAATAATAATAATAAAACCATATGAAAATGCCCAGAAGATTTAAGCTCCCTACTTCAAAGTAAAACTCTCATCATTATTTCAAAATATTAATATAAAGTCACTCAAACTGGCCACTCAAGAGATCCTATACAACCCAAATAGTCAATAGCTTGTCTACTGGAAATAATGCCGCCGATGTTACAACACTGCCTTAAATTACACACACAAAATAACGCAATAAAAATTTATTTTATCTTTTCTTGTATATAGTAGCTGATTAACTTCTAAGAGATCCCCGATGACCTTACTGGAGCCCAGTATTAAAACTACCAAGCTTGAGACTATTTTAAAACTATGTAGCCAGCTTAAACATAAACATTATACTACCTCAAACACATTATTCGTTTTGTTCCACGACAATGTATTGAAACTAATTAATCAAACAGCTCTATTCCTTTATCTGAATTGGTAAAGCAGCAGCCACTTACTGAAGGGGAATTTTTTTTAACCAACCAAGAAAAACAGACACGTATAAGGTATGGAGTGATTAATTCAGGATGCTTAATGATTTGCTATGATACTCTCTTAATTTTATTCAATGAAAACAGTAGAAAACATTCATGAGGCATTAATTATTAACGGCTACACATCACTTGGCTAACATGGCATGACATATTAAAGTCTCATGGCAGAATCTGCGTACAGAAACTCCAAAAAAGTTCACCTCTTGCCAATTTTTTCCCTTCACCTAAAGTAAAGAAATGCCCACTGCTTCGTGTATTTAGTTCTCAAAATAGCCCTCTAGGGTAAGGTTGTCAATAAAGACAGAGGTAGATCCCTGAGGCGTGCATGCTTACAAACACACAAAAATGAAACCTTGAAGCTGTGTCAAGTTTGCAAAGCCTGAAACAAGTTACCGCACTGAGTGAATTTCACTTCCCATCTTGGTTTTTATAAGAATAAAATACTGTACTTTAAGAACAAAAGGCATCTCATGCTGTTAGGATTAGGAACATCTGTGTCCTATTCATGACCATTTTTAGGAAAACTTCGAAGTCCAATGCCCAAGAAAAAAAATGCAATAATCAATATTGAACACAAAAAAAATGTTAATAATAACCTAGAATTATCCTTTCCAACCCCCATCACCTTTCTTCTGCTGTTCTTTGCATTTCACCAGTTTCTTAGCAACCATACAGGACTCAAGCTGGTAAGCACATAGAAAACATGAAAAAAGTTTTTTGTTTTTTTTTCTTTTAAGATCTAGAACCAATTGTACTAAACCTTGTTCTCTCAACCTAGGAGCCACTCAAGACAGGGGTCCAATTTAGATAAATATACCACCCTAAAGGTCAGTGACCAAATTTGGTCAACAGTGGTGCCATCACTGCCGTCATTCTTGTCACTGTCAGAAACAACTGTCACCTTGCCATTACCAGGAAGGGAGAGCAACTGGAATATTCCTTTTGTAAGTTCTATTTACAGACTACAAAGAGCCCAACATCATCTTAGTATGATCTTACACAACGGAAGAACCCGAAACAGAAAAGGCCTTCCAATAAAGAACTTTTTGATATTAAAAGCTGATAAAACACGAGAATTTATAAGACCCTGCCTGCCGCATTTGCGAACAATTTCTAACTGCACTGCCAATGTCAGACATCCATTTATTTTCTGTACGCGAATGGCTTCAAATGTTTTATTTATAAATTTAAAATACCTAGGGAATCAAAAAAAAAACACCCCCCCAAAACCCCACACAAAACATAAAGAAACAGCTTAAATCTCCAAACATAATGTTCTCACTCAACAGACATTTGTTTCCTGGTTTTTCATCTATGGTATAGTCTCAACTTTTTGGAAAGTAAATTTCTTTATACTTACAAAAGATATACATGCTGCCAACAATAAAATTCTAACTAGTAAGTCTTCAAACTGCTCAATCACAAGTTCCAGCAAGGTTTTTCCTGTTAGAAACAAACATATCTGTTGTAAATGTCATCTTAAGATCAGCACACAAAGTGGGGGAGGAAACGTGTTAAGATTACTCACCTTCTTCAGCCGGTAACTCTGTAGAATGTAGAAATTCACCAGGCAACGTGTCAAGAGGGGGGAAAAAAAACATTTTAGCACTCTGTCTTTACAGAAAGAATTACTAAATTATCACGGTCTTTGAAAGACGCACCTATATGAACATTCAACCATATTTAACAGAAATCATACCAAAATGGTACCCCAAGAAAATATGCAGTATTTGTTGATCTACTCCAAAACGTGAAATCTCATCACCACCTAAGCAAGGCTCCTGAAACAAGGAGTCATTTCAGCTCTGTAACTTTGAGTAGTACAAGAACGGTCAGAGGCATTCTCAACTACAACGCCTCATAAACCGGGTAGGGACGAGAAAATGTCTCGCAGGGCTCAACCCAGATGCAGGAGGCTCATCCCTCCCTCCGCCGGGGCCAGCTGCTGCTGGTGAGAAGCCGCGGAGCTAGCTGCATGCGGGGAAGGTCAAGGGCTGGAGCCACGAGGAAGTCGAGAGGAGGCGCAGAACCGACGCCGGCGCCCCCAGCCTGCAACCCCTCTCCCGCGGGGCCGGCGCGCGGGCTCAACCGCCGCCTGCAGCCCTAGGCAGGCGCGGAGCCGAGACCCACGAGGTGGAGCTCGGTCAGCCATCTTTCCTGGCTCTCGGGCCCGCGCCTAGCCGCGCGGCGCCGCTGCAGCCCCGGCGCCGGGCACCTACCGTTGGAGCCCCATCTCTCCTTGAGCCTCTTGACCTGCTCCAGGCTCAGCCCTGTGCTCTCGTTGACGCCGAAGTGACCCAGCACTTCCTCTACCGTCTTTGTGTGCGCGTTCTCCATGGCTGCGGGGGCCCGGCCGGCCTCGCCTCCAGTCCCCGCGGCCTCCTCGCCTCCGCCTCGCACTCGGGCCGCGGGCTCGTGCCACCCCGGGCGCCCAGGCGCGGACTGGCCTCTTCCCCCTCCTTCTCCTACTCCGGGCGCTTCCGCCTCGCCGGGCGCTGAATCACCCCGCGCCCCCTCCCCCAGCAACCGCCCCTCTCGCAGCCCGGCCCTCGCCGGCGACCGCCCCGGGCACAGCTGGACGGTGGGGGGGCTTCTCGACCCTCCCTCCCCTCGTCAGAAGGGAGGGCCTCCTTCACCCTCAACCGCCCGCCGGGAGTGCAGGCCGCGGCCCCTAGGCCCCCTCCCCGTTCTCCTGAGGTGATCCTCGGCCCCGCCCGGGCCGGAGGAAGGGGCGCTCGGCCGACCCCTGAGAGCGGAACGGAGCAACGGAGGAGAGCCGGCGGGGTGATGCGCGGCGCGCTCGCCCTGTCCCCTCAGCTCTGCACCCCCGACAGCAGTGAAGGAAACCGCAGCGGAGGGGAAGGAGGTGGCGTCGGGGACGGCTCCGCGGCGGCTGCTCTAATAGCATTTATCCGCCGCTGCCTCCCCTCTCGCCGCCGCCGCGGCATGTGGACGCCGCTCATTGGCCGAGAGGGCCCAGCGCGGCGCGGGAGGCGCGGCCCCGCCCCCTCCCTCAGGCTCCCTCCCTCCTGCGCGACTTGCGCCCACGCGGCCGCGCAAGCCCCGCCTCCTCCCGCGCACCGCCCCCAGGAACCCGGATCGAAGCCGGCGTGCCCGCGCCCTGCGCGTTCTGACCGGCTGTTCGGCGGAGAGCCCTCGGCCTTTCTTTGGCTAATGCGGATCTCGCTTCCCGCCCGGCTCGACCACCTGTAGACGTAGAACCCAGGGAGGTGGAGGGCTCACGTGGGCTCCATGCATTCGCTGCCCCAAGGGAACTGCCTACCCTTCAGAGTCGGCATCGGGTTGGGGTGGGTGATTGGGAAGGCGAGGCCGAGGAACCTTACGAACTCGGTCGGCGCAGAGCTTCAACGAAGCGCGCTGAGGTTGGTGTCCTTGGCTCGTCCCCTTGCCCTCCACCCTCCAGGGCCGCACTCTGCAACCCAATCTGTGTACTTCAGAGCCCCTCTTAGGAACCGAGGGGAGGAATTCCGCAGTTCACTTCCCACACGGCCAAAATCCCTCATCTGTCGCTTCAGGAACACCGCATTCCATATTGTTTTTAATATCCCACACAGCCTTTGATAACACGTCTGCATGGAAGTCACAGGTTACGCTACTGTAACTGCTAAATAAGCGAGAGTTGTGCTAGAAGGTGCCTCGCTTGGGCATTGATTAAGGCTATTTTCTAGACTGCCCCTTTCCCCAATAGGGGAAAAAAGGACTTTAATCCAAAAATCTATTCTTAAATCACAGATAATTTGCTCTTGAGGTCTGTAGAAAACCTACCTCAACAAGGACCTACAGTATAGCACAAGGAACTCTTCTCAATATTCTGTAATAACCTAAATGGGAAAAGAATCTGAGAAAAAAACATATATATATATATGTATATATATATATATATAACTAAATCACTTAACTGTACACCTGAAACTAACACAACATTGTAAATCAACTATACGCTAATACAAAATAAAAAGTAAATTAAAAAAACCTATGTAACAGCAAGATAAAGGGAATTTTGCCAATATCAAAAAATTAAACAGAGAAAGGGACCTTCGCATTGAATTCTTGAGCAAAAGGTGAACACATTCGCACCACAAAGGGCAGTTTTCTTAAGGGACTATGTTGCAGAATGAAGCATTTAGTCCACTTTTGTGTTTGGCTATGGTGTACCATCCACAGGAGCCAAGGCAGAACAAAAATCACCTCAGTTGTCCCAGATGGCTCAGCTTCAAGACTTAAAGTCCTTTAACAGATGCAAATCACAGTGCATTACCTAGCTGAAAAAATCAGGCACGTCATTTTATTTGTCATTTCGTTTAATTATTTCCAAGGAGTGGAGGCTGGTATACAGTTTTGATTGATACTTGGAAAAGGACCAACAAAACCCTACATGAAATAAACAAAAATTCTAGTGTATGGCAATGCACTAAGAGAAGCAAAGTGGAAACTGGTTAGGTCACAGGACTGGAGCCTCTTCCAGCAGGGACACGTGGCTGCACGGTGGGGGTGGGGGGTGTGTGGTAATGGAGGACTGGTGGTTCTTTTCCCCCTCAGACCAGGTCTGCACCAGTTCTTACCAACTCTTCTGCCTCACCCCAGCGAGTGTAAAAGCACTCCAAGCAGGAGGATTGTTACCTTTCTCAGCCTGAAAATTATCTTGAGCATTTGACTTTGGATCTCCGTTCTGTGGCTTGGTCTCTGCCTGGGGTTGTAAGTGCTTCTGCTTCTTGAGCTTCTTGAGAGGTTCCTGATCTGTGCTTTTGTACTGAATGCTCTTCCCCAGATCTTCGAGCTCCTTGTTATTGTTCAGATCTCAGCTTACATGTTACCTCCTCAGAGATGTCTTGACTAAAAGGGCTACCCTCCCCAGTCACCCTCGCTATCACATTATTGTTTTATTTTCTTCACAGCACTTATCTCTGATGTTGTATTATTTGCTTAGCTGTTTACTGCCTGTCTCCCCCTACTAGGATGTAAGCTCCATGAGAACAGCATGTCTTGTCTAGCTTGTCCATCTCCAGGATATAGGAGTCCCCTGGTATACACTCATCATTTATTGAATGCCTACTATTTGAGTGAATGAAAGAGCCCCACCATCCCTGATCTATCAGTGACTTGCAAAGGGCCTGGCTTTGAGAGGACCTCAGCAAATTTTTGCTGAACTCAAGTTTATTGATTTCCAATGTGTGATGTAAACCAGAAGGCCTCTGAACTACTCACCTCATGTGAATGGCTGTGAAGGTTAGGTTTAAAACAAACAAACAGGGGCTTCCCTGGTGGTCCAGTGGCTAAGACTCAGCACTCCCAATGCAGGAGGCCTGGGTTCGATCCCTGGTCAGGGAACTAGATCCCACATGCTGCAACTAAAGATCCCGCATGCGGCACCGAATTTCCTGCGTGCCGCAACTAAGACCCAGTGCAGACAAATAAGTAAATATTAAAAGCAGACAAACAAAAAACAAAGTGCGGCAGCATTTTAGGTTTCTCAGAGACGAGTAATGTCTAAGTTCACATTGGTTGTGTTACCAGACTGTTCTCTGCAAATCTTCTATTTCCTGGAGGTTGGAATACAGGTATTCCTCAACGTACCATGGGATTACATCCTGATAAACCCATCATAAGTTGAAAATATCATAATTCGAAAATGTATGTAAGACACCTAACCTACTGAGCTTCATAGCTTAGTCTAGCCTACCTTCAACGTGCTCAGCACACATTAGCCTACAGTTGGGCAAAATCATCTAACACAAGACCTATTTTATAATAAAGTACTGAATATCTCATGTAATTTATTTAAAGTGAAAAACAGAATGGTTTTAAGTGTATCAGTGTTTACCTTTGTGATCTGCACAGCTGATTGGGAGCTGCAGCTCGCTGCCGCTGCCCAGCATCTTAAGAGAGGATGGTACTGTGTATTGATAGCCTGGGAAAAGATCAAAATTCAGTTTCTACTGAATGTGTATTGCTTTCGCACCATCTTGAAGTTGAAAAATTGTAGGTCAAACCATCATAAGTCAGGGATGGTCTGTATTCCCTTAAACTGAAACAGTGTGCTTTTCAGCCTGGGGTTGGCCCCTTCTGTATCACATACTAATTATGCCCTTGGTTCCTCAACCCATTGGTGTCTCTGAAACCTGTTGTTTATTTATTTATTTATTTATTTTTATAATGGTCACAGTGGTTTCTTTTTTCTTTTTTAATTGGGGTATAGTTGCTTTACAATGTTCTGTTAGTTTCTGCTGTACAGTGAAGTGAATCAGCTATATTTATACATATATCCCTTCTGTTTTAGATTTGCTTCCCATTTAGGTCACCACAGACCACTGAGTAGAGTTCCCTGTACTATACAGCAGGTTCTCATTAGTTATCTACTTTATACATATTAGTGTATATATGTCAATCCCAATCTCCCAGTTCATCCCACCCTCCTTCCCCCCTTGGTGTCCATACGTTTGTTTTCTACATCTGTGTCTCTATTTTTGCCTTTCAGTGGTTCATCTGTACCATTTTTCTATATTCCACATATATGCAATATACGATATTTGTTTTTCTGACTTACTTCCCTCTGTATGACAGTCTCTAAGTCCACCCACATCTTTACAAATGACCCAATTTCATTCCTTTTTACGGCTGAGTAATATTCCATTGTATATATGTACTACACCTTCTTTATCCATTCATCAGTCGATAGACATTTAGGTTGCTTCCATGACCTGGCTATTGTAATAGTGCTGCAATGAACATTGGGGTGAAACCTGTTATTTAGAGGTTGCCATAATTTAGCAAAACATAGCCTCCCAAAGGCAGAAAGATTTACTCTTATGTAGAAATAGACTTATGCTCAATGTATTTTATACACATGCTTCTTGTTCATAAGGTTAAACAAAGTAATAATGGGTTTTAGAAATACAGCTGACCCTTGAACAACACAGGTTTGAACTGTGTGGGTCCACTCACATGCATATTTTTTTCTATAATGAATACTGAAGTACTGTATGATCTGCCTGTGGTTGGTTGAATCCTCGGATTTGGAACTACAGATGTGGAGGAACTGTGTATGTGGGCCAACTCGGACTTTCAACCTCATGGAGCGTGGGCGCCTCTAAGCCCCCTGTTGTTCAAGGGTCAACTATACTCTATTTTTCACCAAGGATTGTAGCTATTTTCAGTCGGTTGGGGACAGGGAGAGGAAAAAAGAGAAACTGTGATTCAGAAAGATGGATGATTTGATCAAAGAACCTCAGAGGAATTAATAAAGGAGGATATTATCTGGTAGTAGGCAGGCTGGTTTAAAAAGCTAGGTAGACAGAAAAGGCCCAGTAGAAAAGAATGACACGCTAACTTCCCAACGCTCTACAACCCTCATGTAAGGCAATGGAGATGGTAAAAGGCAGTCTGTTCCATATTTGGACAGCTCTAATCATTAAAGCCATCTCATTCTGGGCTGAATCCACCTCCCACTAACAACTTCTCCTATACATTGGTTCTTGTTTAGCCCTTTGGAATAACTCTGAATAATTTTAATCCCTCCTCTGTGTGCGCTCTCTTCCAGTACTTCAAGATATTCATTGTGCTTTTTAAGAGTCTCTTTTCTCAGCTAAAAAGAACAGCTCTGTCTCTGAGCTGTGCCTTGTATAGCGGGAGTCTGCAACCCCTCAGCATCCTTATCGTCCAGCCACGGAGACACCCAACACTGAAGAGAGAAGTCTGAGAAGGATCTTGCGGTGGAGTTATCACTGTCCACCTTTGTTTCAGTGCTTTCCCCTGCACATTGTTGATTTGTGTTATCAATTCAAAAATGAGTCCTGTATATATACACTGCAGTCATTTAATCTTCCCATCATCTACTTGCACTGTTGATTCTTTTTTTTTTTTTTTTTTGCGGTACACAGGCCTCTCACTGCTGTGGCCTCTCCCGCTGCGGAGCACAGGTTCCGGACGCGCAGGCTCAGCGGCCATGGCTCACGGGCCCAGCCGCTCTGCGGCATGTGGGATCCTCCCAGACTGGGGCACGAACCCGTGTCCCCTGCATCGGCAGGCGGACACTCAACCACTGCGCCACCAGGGAAGCCCCCTGTTGATTCTTTTTAACCCAGGCACTGAACTCTGACTGTAATGGAATGTTCTCCTGTTCACTTTGGCCCATCTTTGCAGGCCGCTGTGGTCTTCTGGAGTCTTCAAGTGATGTTTTAGCCATATGCCCGAACTTGGGTTACACACAAATTTGATAAGCATGACTTCTGTCAACTGCTATGAATCAACCTGACTACAGGTCCCAAAGTCATGAAAGTAAAAATCTTATAACGCACTCTCTTGCCTCCTTACCTCCCGTAACACATTATTATACAGGTCATTCTTTTGGTTGAGCACCTGATGTAGTCAGCGTGACTTAAGGATCATGATATATGAAAAATACATATTTACGAACTAGACTCAGAACTGGCACAGTAAGGTGTTTACACTGAAAGGTAAGTGGGAATTAAGGCCATCCAACTTAGTCACATCTGCTGTCTTTTACTGACTCCGGAACACATGCTTATTGAGTAGAATGCCGGGCAAAATCACCTGCACTATTTACATTCTTTGTTCTGTAAATTGTTGGGCTGCCCCCTTACAGGCCTACAAGGCCTGCACTTGTCCAGCTTCAGGACCAAAGCAAGAGCCGAGTTTGCAACAGAGACATCAACGGTTTAATGGATAGGGGAGCTTACACGTCTGAAGCGAGGTCCTGGAGCGAGAACCCCACTGCGGGCAGGACATGGTGGCAGTCTTCACTCCTGAGGGGAATGGGAGATTGACGTCAGGTTGGCTCATTAGTTACCAGGGAAACCAGCAGAGGGGCATGCCCCTCACCACCCCTTTGATAAGGTGTCACTAGCTGGGGCAAGTACATGGGAAAGTCAGTCATGTGTGTAGGGTATAGGTGAAGCTGGCACTGGTCGGGCAGGAGATGTACAGAGAGCAAGAGAACAGCCATCTTGAGTGGCCTGACCATACATAAATTAAAGTGTCTTAAGGTAATTTTGAGATGTTGGTCCACTGTATTATTATCTAGCCTACTTTTCTCTACTGGTCCATAAGAACTTAACGAGAGGACTCTGTCGAATGTGTTGCTAAGATCTAAGTAAATTGTCTACAGCAGTCCGTATTCTAGTGGTCTTTTCACAGACATGGGTCCCGTTTGGCATGGCTTGTGTTACTGATCACATTTCAGTGCCTAGTGACCCCCACTTTTTCTGCGTGCCCACAGACTATAACTTTAACATCTGAGAATTTGCCAAACTGAACAGAATGTCTCTTCCAGAATTTGGCTGTCTCCCATCAAGAAGCATTCTTTTGATGGCTAAGTGTCAAAAAACCAACTTATTAGCTTATGCTTATATAAAAAGAGGATTTATTGGGGAATCGACTCCAAATTCAGAACAGCTTGATCCAGGTGCTCAAAGAAAGTAACTGAGAATCTCAAAGCAAAACTCTGGTTTGCTTTGCTTTTTATGGTCTTGTGAATTTTCTCCAGCTGGTAGCAGATATGACCCCCAGCATCTCCAGTTTACAGTCCACCAAGTTCAGCAATCTCAATGAAAGGAAGGGGCTAATATTTTCTCTGGGTCATGTGTCCACCCCTGGAAGCAGGGATTGTGGTCAGCTCCACCTGAACTTCATGGACAGAGAGTAGGGGGAGAAGTGGGTCCCCAAAGCAGTGGTTTTCAAACTTTGGCATGCATCAACATCACCTGGGTGGCATGTGAAAACAGACTGCGGGATCCCTACCTCCAGAATTCTCATTCAGTAGGTCTGGGATGGAGACCAAGAATTTGCATTTCTAACAAGTTGCCACGTGATGTCGATGCTGCAACTTCAGGACCCACACCCTGAAAAACAATACCCCAGAGGAAGGTCCTGGTGCTGTTACCAGAAGGGGGGGAACAGATGTTGGGCTAGCAAAACCAAAGATGTGTACTTCACTGAAAAAAGTCAAAGATCTAACAGACTTGGAGGAAGTGGAGGTAACTAGCATGGAGCACTGGAAACCTTGTTTGGAGATGCCCTAGATTCTTCCATTGCAGCTTTCAGTTTCATCTGCCCTATATCCACCACAACCTCCCCTCCGATTCTAAGCTCCTGCCACAGTGGGTCATTACCTGTTCCTCTGTACCTCTGCTCAGAGGTTCCTGCTTGCATATGCCTGGTGAACGCTTAATCAGCCTTCAAAATGAAGGCTCAAATCCTGCCCCATTTGGGAAGCCTTCCCTGATAAGGCCCCGCTCCATCACTTCCTTCCTCATCACCCAGAAAATTACTTGCTCCTTCTTCTGTGTCCCACGCAGCACTTTGTATATCACTCAGCTCTACTACGGTAACTCAGGTTTACTTCCTACTTCTCTGGCTGATCCTTTTCAGCCTTCTTTTCACACACCTCCCCGTCTCCTACTCAACCTGAAATGTGCAGTGTCCTACCACTGAGGACTTAGCCTCCTTCTCTATCTGGATTTTGCCTCAGGCCCACTGGTTTAAACCACACCAAAATATTCACGACACACCCATTTGTATGTCCCGACTCCTACACCCAGCTCTCTACCTGACTTTGCCATTTGACTGGGGCTTGGACTCCTGTGAGAATGACAGGGGGGGGTGGGGGTGGGGGCTGGGGCGACCCGCCCTCGGAGAAGTGAGCCATGAATAATATACATCCGTTTGCGTATTCAGAGCAGAGACAACAGCAGCATTCGGGTCAGAAGGAAGAGCAAAGGAGACAGACCCATAGAGTACTCTTTTACCGCACTCATCACTAGCACTTACTCACCTGATTATAAACTCCAGGAGAGCAGGGATCATATGCATTTAGGATATATGCACAGTGATGAATGAACGTGTGATAATTATTTGCTTTAAGGAATTTGAGTGTCCCTTATTTGTGTCCCCAGTGCCTAGCACAGTGTGGCCCATGTGGCAGGTGCTCAGTACATGTCTGTCTACCGCATCAATTAATGAGGCCCTTCACTTCCTTTGCTATTACTGTTCTGGGGGGAAAAAAGTTGCCATTTAAAAAAAAAAATTAAAGAAGAGAAACCCATACAGCACAGTGCCAAACAAAGTACTGTGGAATGGTTTTCAAAACCATAGCTCCCTGATGGGATAATGTAGTTTAAATATAGCAGCTATTTTTTCCCTCCAGTCGGTTTGTTCTTTGATTTTTGTGGAAAGATTTCAAAAGTTCTCCTCCACTGCCCTCCTTCCTCACCCCGCCCCGCCACCAAGGTACTCAGACCTTAAACAGCAAAATGCTTAAAATGCAGAGATGACAGGGCCTCCTGAACCTGGTAGAAAAATGAACAGTGATTAAATGTGATTTTTAATTTTAAATGATGAGTTCCCCCTTCCCTGCCAGGTGCCAGGGTGTTGCTCTAGCAGTAGCGGTAGCACAGTGAGCAGGTAATCCAAGGACTGTGAATGCAGTGGATAGAGTTGCAGTGGACAAATTCCTAGAATAGGATCTTTGTTCCCAAGCTGACCAGCTCACTCCCTTGATGTCCCACAATAGAAAAAAAAAAGGGGGGTGGGGTGGAGGTGGCAGAGGCATGTTTAGGTCTCCTACTGTGATCCCGCTGTAGTTAACCTGATAGTTCACAAAAGATCCCAGGAGGTTGGCTGCCCTCCCAAGTCACCTTGTGATTCTCTCCTGATTTTGGAGAGGGGGAGGGTGGGGGACACTGTGTATCCTGAGGAAAGCATGTCTGACGAGGCTGATCCGTGCCATCTGGGAGGATGCATCATGAGCCCCATCTGGCTCCAGCAGGCTGCCGAGGCTGAGGCAGTGGTCCTCTCCCAGCACACCCCGACCGTTCCTGTCCCTCTCCAGCCCGCTCAGCCTGCATCTTTCCCCTCTTCCTAGCCTTTGCCTTCTTTTCCACAATCTCTTTTGCTCCCTTCTCCCACCCGTGGCTTCTCTCCATCTCCCACCCCTCTGCGAGGTGGGGCTGATTGGGAGCGCTCTCACGCAGGCCCCTTGGGGATGTGCTCTCACGCAGGCCCCTTGGGGACGTGCTCTCACGCAGGCCCCTTGGGGACGTGCTCTCACGCAGGCCCCTTGGCGACAGCCCTGCTGGCTCACTTAGTCCTCCTACACCACCCAGATCGTGTCCTGGAGACCGATAAACTCATTGTCAGGTCCTGTCTTGTGTCTCACTTGCTGGAGTCCAGAGGTACAAGACAACTGCCTCTCCTTCTCTTAGCTGCTTTCCATCTCAAAGGGTGGTACAACATAGGGCCTCTGCTTTACTCTTCAAGCTTAACGTTAGAAACTTCTCAGGTGGGTCCAATCTGCATAGATGGGGGATGGGTGGAGTACAAGAAAGCAGAAGCTTGGCCGGAATTGTTTGCAAACATTAGGCGTTTCTCTTCCATGACTCATCAGAGGACAGCAGAGTCCTCCTTATTCCCGGAATGCCAACCCATAGCCAACTCCTACCCCCATCTTACCCCCAAAATAAAACAACCCACACATAGAGCTTTGTCCTCAAAAATCAGATGTCCCCCGAAGATCTGACATGGCAGCTTGGAGAGGGGGGTATTTTGAGGCCTCAGAAGAACAGCCTCTAAGAGGATTCTCTGACTGGGGAGAGAGGTAGCTGCAGAAACAGCCTGGTGACTCAAAAGCAAAGAAAGTGCATGTGTTGCTAGGATGGGTCTTTTCAAGAAAAGTGCCTTCACCCTCTCCTCACTTCCCCCAACCGTTCTACTTAGTACCTTCCTAATATAAAACCTGGCATAGACAACCTTTGGGTCAGTTAGAAAAAAATAGGCTGGATTTCCCTGGTGCTCCCAATGCAGGGGGCGCTGGTTCTATCCCAGGTCAGGGAACTAAGATCCCACATGAAAAAAAAAAAAAAAAAAAAAAGGCTGATGCAGATAAAAAGGAAAGGAGACAAAAAGAAAGACATCATTTATTTGACACATATTTGCCAAGCATGTGTTGTCTCACTCCATCCTTAGGACAAGCCCATCTGATAGGTTACCATTATCATCTCTATTTTTCCAGACACAGCTAATTCTCAGAGAGGTTAAGTCATTTGCTGAAGTCATACAATTAGAAATCACTATTCAATAAACAGTGTTGGGAATAGAAGATTATTTGTTTGGAGAAGAATTAGATTGGAGCTATTCCTCACACCATGAAATGCAATCAATTTCTTATGGGAAAGAGAGTTAAACAGTAGAAAAAAATTTGTAAAACAATTAAAAGAAGCAACAAAAGCATACATGTGTGGAAAGGAGATAAATTTCTAAGTACTTCAGATAAAGGAACATTTTAAATTTGCATAACAAAGGGCCACAAAACAAATGGAGGGAATATATGCACAGAGTTTTGGAAAGAAACTAGATGATTGCTGAAAAAACTTCATGTTAGGAGTCTGATTCAATGACTGCATAAGTGCACTCAGAGAAAGACACATGCACATAGATCTTGATTGTAGCAAATATCTGTGTGGCTGGTCCCAGATCAGTCCCTACTCCCACTATGGTAGGATCCCACTAGTGGATCATTCTGAGGCTCGCAGAACTACACCCTCCTCAGGGTGGGGAAGGGACAGCTGATTAATTCACTGCACAGGCAGCCGAGAAAGAGGCAAAGCAGAAAGCTACATCCACTGAAAACTGCACAAGGAGGCTGCCGCCAGCAGAATGCAGTGACCTGAGCTGGAATTCTGCCAAGACAGTGGGATTAGACTCCCAAGCGCTGGCCAAAATGGGCCCCGGGATTTTTATTTTTATTCGTTTTCCATTACAACTGCACAGCAACACAAACAAGCCCCAAAACAATGTGAGCCACCGAGAGTCATTTTCCCTTGCGGGTGCCATCCCGATACCACACATGCTACTGACCTTATCTTACCGAAGTTTAGAATTGAGAGTTTGATTACTCACTTCCGTACCAACCATAATGGGAGAAAGGCATTATGATTGCCCAACCAACGCCACGTGCACAGAAAAAGGGATATAAAGCAAGACGTGCACGTGGAGCCCATTGTAACCAAGAATAAAAACTTGTTGGGACTTCCCTGGCAGTCCAGTGGTTGAGACTCCGAGCTTCCACTGCAGGGGACACGGGTTCCATCCCTGGTGGGGGAACTAAGATTCCACATGTCGCGTGGTGCGGCCAAAAAGTTAAAAACAAACAAACAAAAAAACTTGAGAAGTCAGTGGAAATCTAAGAAAAGTTAGGTCTGGCTCTCCCAGTCCCCCAAGATCAGGGGCCTGTAGGCACTGGGAGTGAAAGATACCTGACAGCAGGCAAATGAATGTCAATTACAAAAGAGCACTGGGGTGGGAAGGAAGGGAAGGGGCTTAGTGCATTAGACCCAGATTTAGGCTAATGATACTCTCAGAGGTAACTTTGTAGACGTCAGACATTAGGGATTTTCTTTTTCTTTTTTTTTTTTTTTTGGCCGAGCCGTGTGGCATGCAGGATCTTAGTTCCCTGACCAGGGATTGAACCCGTGCCCTCTACAGTGGAAGCTCAGAGTCCCAACCACTGGATTGCCAGGGAAGTCCCCAGGGATGTTTTAACTTGTGATTCGCCCTGTTCTAGCTACATGATTCCATGTTATCACAGGTCTTCAAAATACCACCTTTCACAAATTGTGGGGAAACAAATTCAGACAACTGCAGCCACCTGGTAAGGAAAGCATGCTCTTAAGACAAACTACTTAACCAATGTCCCCAGTTCCTCCCCGTTCAAATTCAGATAACAGAATCTACCTCATGTAGATTTCCTAAGTGCAGAGCACAACGCCTGGTACAGCTGGTAGAGAGACACACCTTTGTCTTAGGCTCACCTTAAGATCCAGCCCTTTTAAAACAAAACATTTGGTTTAATCTCATAACAATAAACACATCATTAACATAACTGAGGATACAGAGGCTACATATCCCCTTCTCCCTTTTAAAGAAACATGCTCGACATATTAAAAAAAGTACAATAATAATATAATATATACCCACCATCCAGTGTAAGAAATACATGATATGTACCATGGGAGTTCTTTGTGAGCTCCTTGAACTCACTCTCCACCTTGCTTTCCCAGTGATAACCTCCACCCTGAACTTGAAGTTTGTCATTCTCATGCATATTTTTATATTTTGACTACAGATAGATATATAGATCCAAAAACAATTTTGCAAACTGTACTGTTTTGCATTTTTCAGATTTTACATAAACCTCACCAATTCTGTGCATGTCCTGCATCTTGCTTTTTTTTACTTACCACTAATGAGTTGTTTTTTTTTTAGGTTTATCCACAAAGATATATGTAGCTCTGGTTACTTCATTTTTCTTGCTATGTAGTTACTTATATTTTTCAAATAAACAAGTAAAACCACACAGAAAAAGCTGAAATCCTCATTGTTCCCTTTCCCCTACAGTCCATCTTATAAGTAGTTTACAATGTCAGGCTTCCAAGGTAAAATCAAAGATGAGGATTTCACTTTCTCTTCCCAAAACACTTAGCTCTGTTTGTTTTTTCCTCTGCTTCCAAAATTGATGAGACTTCATTTAAAGCTGCCAAATTTCACACTGCAGGTGCCTGTAAACAGACTGTCTGGTTTGGACTGTAGAGAATTCATCTTCGTGTAAGTCAGGTCCCACCCCCAATTTCAGACTGAGAAGGCTGCTCCTACCTGGAAGAAAGCTGAAGCCAGCATTGCCATGGGGTCTGGCACTGCAGGGGACTTGGCTGATGACATTTCTCGATTGTCAGGCTTTTGATAGAGCCTTAGTATTAAGAGAGAATCAAGTAAAACCTGCAGGTCAGCAGGAATTTTTCACTCACTCCCACCCCCATCCCCCACTGGGAATATTTCAGTTATCTTAAAGGCAGAATGGTGTGAATGCCCAGACATCTGCTTATAAACTTTCCTTTTGGTCTTTCCTCTGAGCTACCCCAATAATTCTTATGCTTTAGTTTGCTTGAGAAATACTGTTTGGGAGAGTTGTTTACATTAAGTCATATATATTGCACTTTGTTGGCAACTGAAGAGAATTTCCGAGGTGGTTTTGACTATAGTTAATTTTCACCTTGCTCATCATACACAATGTAATTCCTTTGTGTAAGTTTTCAATAAATGCTAGTTATTACTATTGTTATTGAAGTATATAACAAAATTTGCAAAAATATTAGAAGAAAAAACTCAATTTGTGGTATCATGGAAAATGGCCAGTATGTATGAAGATGTTTTGGGTCTTCCAGATACTGTGTTCTAAGGTGGACCAGGTGGCCTGATGAGATGTGAGAGGGGAGCCTGCCATGCCAAATGTGTGGGGTCTGCTACACAGCAGACAGGCTTTCACCTCAAGTTTCGTTACTGAGCTAACCTTTGGCACGTGTATAACTGGATTGTACAGTGCCCTCCCTCTTCTTTTTTTTTTTTTTTTTTTTTGCGGTACGCGGGCCTCTCACTGTTGTGGCCTCTCCCGTTGCAGAGCACAGGTTCTGGACGCGCAGGCTCAGCGGCCATGGCTCACGGGCCCAGCCGCTCCGCGGCATGTGGGATCTTCCCGGACTGGGGCACGAACCCGTGTCCCCTGCATCGGCAGGCAGACTCTCAACTACTGCACCACCAGGGAAGCCCCATCGTAACTATTTTAAAGTGCACAGTCCAGTAGTATTAACTAGGTGCACACTGTCGTACAACAGATCTCTAAACCATTTTCATCCTGCAAGACTGAAATTCTAAACCCATTGGACAACAGTGTCCCTCTCTCCCTTCCCCCACAGCCCCTGGCCACTACCATTCTGCTTTCTGTTTCTAAGAGTTTGACGACTTTATGTACCTCATATAAGTGGAATCATGAAGTACTTGTCTTTTTATGACTCGCATATCTCACTTAGCATAATGTCCTCAAGGTTCACATACATTGTAGCAGGTATGAGAATTTCCTAATGTTTTTTAAAATACTTTATTTATTTATTTATTTTTGGCTGCGTTGGGTCTTCATTGTTGCGCGCGGGCTTCTCATTGCAGTGGCTTCTCTTGCTGTGGAGCACGGGCTCTAGGTGCGTGGGCTCAGTAGTTGTGGCGCACAGGCTTAGTTGCTCCGCGGTATGTGGGATCTACCTGGACCGGGGCTCGAACCCATGTCCCCTGCATTGGCAGGAAGATTCTTAACCCCTGGACCACCAGGGAAGTCCCCAGAATTTCCTTATGTTTTTTAAAGGCTGAAAAACATTCCACTGTATAGATAGACCACATTTTCTTCACCTGTTCATCTGTTGACGGACATTTAGGTTTCCTCCCCCTCATGGCTATTGTAAATAATGTTGCAATGAACATGGATGTGCCAATCTCTTCGAGATCCCATTTTCAATTCTTTTGGACCTATCCCCAGAAGTAGGATTGCTGGATCATATGGTAGTTCTATTTTTAATTTTTTTAGGAGACTCTATACTGTTTTCCATAGGGGCTGCCCCATTTTACATTCCTATCAACAGTAGTGGTCCACCTCCTTTTGATCCTTGCCATATTGCCCTGCTTTGCCCCACCAGTTTAGTGAGCCCACCTTCCACCTGTTCTCTCTATCCTGCTAATTCAACTTGCTACACTACGTGCTCGGGGTTCTGGCTGCTCCACCCTATCCAGCCCCCTTGGTTAAGCCTCCGAGAGTGATTCCAGATGGAGCAGGGCTCAGGCAGATGCCCCAAGTTCCTGGTCACCAAACGATCTCACAGTCCCTATTGGTTACTTTTTACATTCTAGATCTGGGAAGCATTGCCACTTGTTTCTTATTTTCCTCCTCTTTCTTCTAGGAAGGGAGATGTAACTGTCAGAAGGAGTTTGCTGGCCTGATTCTGTCATTTTTCTGCTCTTAAGGCCACTGAAGTGGGTGAAACTGGCTCTCAGAAGCCCAGGTGCACAGAATCTAAACTTTTAGTAGAAACTTCCTTTCTGTTCTCTTGCTTCTCAGGGTCACCTGTAGCTCTAGGGGTTTGATAGCACTGAGCTCTTAAAGGGAAAAGCCCAGAGTCATGCACAATTCAATTCCCAAGTCACAGAAGGATGGAGTCCTTGCTCAGATCTTTCCCTTAAGCTCCATATCGGACCAAAAAGTTAGAGTTTCTTTTTTTTGTACAACCACCCCATCAATGGGCAAGCTGGCTCACTGCTAATCCTGAGCTTGGGAATCCTGAATCATCTTCTAACCAGGGTAGGTCTAGCACAAGTAACTTCCCACCTATGCTTGATTCATTTGGCTTCAGCTGTAGATTTGACCTGCTGGGGTTCAGAGGTCCACCTTAGACTTGTGAGGAAGGGTGGCAGGTATGGGAGGAGAAATGAAGACCTTCAAACATTATTCTTACCCTCTGGAACCATATCCTCCAGTTCCAGTGATGGATAGAGTTGGAAAGAGAGGAGAGTGAAAAGGTTCAAAACAGTCTTCTCCCTTAGCCTGGAATTCTTGGGCTGAGTACTTATTGATGCTGTCTGCTGGAAACATGGGTAGGCTGGAACCTGTACCAATTAACTAACCTATCTCGATTTAGCCTTAGAAAAATGAGGTTTCATCTCTAAAGGGGGTTCATGATAAACCTAATTTCCCTCTCTGAATCTTAAGTTTCCACTAAAGAGACACCAGTTAGAGAATATGGGAATAGGTAAAGATAATGGGAATCTGATTCCATGGGGAGGTAGTAATAAATTTACTCATGTATGTCAGTCTCATGCCTTGAAAAATCATGTTGACCCAATTCTCTCTTTCCATTTTCATTATGATTGGTAGCTGTGATGGTCAGTTTTATGTGTCACCTTGGCTAGATTACAGTCTCAAGTTATTCAATCAAACATCAATTGTTGCTGTGAAAGTATTTTGTAGATGTGATTAACGTTCATAATCAGTTGACTTTACTGGAGACATCACATGTCCTAATTTCAAATTATATTACAAAGCTATAACAATCAAAACAGTATAGTATTGGCATAAAAACTGACACATAGATCAGTGGAACAGAACAGAGAGCCCAGACATAAACCCATGCATAAATGGTCAATTAATTTACAATAAAGTAGTAAAGAATATATGATAGGGAAAGGGTAGTTTGTTCAATAAATGGTATTGGGAAAACGGAACAGCCATATGCAAAAGAATGAAACTGGACCCCTATCTTACACCATACACAAAAATCAACTCAAAATGGATTAAAGAATTAAATTTAAGAACTGAAACTGTAAAACTCCTAGAAGAAACCATAGGGGTTATCTCCTTGACATTTTGGTCTTGGCAATGATTTTTTTGGACTTGACACCAAAAGCAAAAGCAATAAAAGCAAAAATAGACAAGTGGGACTACATCAAACTAAAAAGCTTCTGCACAGAAAAGCAAACCATCAACAAAATGAAAAGGCAAGCTACAGAATGGGAGAAAATATCTGTAAATCATATATCTGATGCGGTGTAATGTTCAAAATAAATAAAGAACTTACACAACTCAATAGCAAAAAACCAAACAACCCAATTTAAAAATGAACAGAGGAAGTGAATAAACATTTTCCAAAGAAGGGATACAAATGGCCAACACGATATATGAAAAGGCGCTCAAAATCACTCACATCAGGGAAATGTAAATCAAAACCACAATGAGATTTAACCTCACAACTGTTAGAATGGCTGTCATCAAAATGACAAGAGATAACAAGTGTTGGTGAGGATATGGAGAAAAGGGGACCCTGGTGCAGTGTTGGTGGGAGTGTAAATTGGTGCAGCCACTATGGAAAACAGTATGGAGGCTCCTCAAAAAATTAAAAATAGAATTACTGTATGATCCAGCAACTCCATTTCTGGGTATATATCCAAGGGAAATGAAAACAGGATATAGACTCTTGCACTCCCATGTTCACTGCAGCATTATTCGCAACAGCCAAGATAAAGAAACAACCTAAATGTCTGTCAATGGATAAATGAATAAAGAAGATGTGGTGTGCGCACGTGCGCACGCACACACACACACACACACACACACACACACACACTGGAACGGTATCCAGCCACAAGAAAGAAGGAAATCCTGCAATTTTCAACAATATGGATGGAACTTCAGGGCATTATGCTAAATGAAATAAACCAGATAGGGAAAGACAAATACTGTGTGATATCACTTATATGTGGAATCTAAAAAAAAAGAAAGTCAAACTCAAAGAAACAGGCAGTAGAAAAGTGGTTGCCAGGGTCTGGGGATGCGGGGGTGTGAGATATAGGGAGGGGTTGGTAAAAGAGTATAAACTTTCAGTTATAATATGAGTAAAGTGTGAGGATCTAATGTATAACATGGTAACTATAGATGATAACTATTATATAACTGAAATTTGGAAAGGGAGTAAAACAAGTATTCTCTCACACACCATATATATATAGTGTGTGTGTGTGTGTGCGCGCGCGAGATGGATGTATTAATTAACTACATGGGAAGGAATCCTTTCACAATGCATATAGTAATCAAATCATCATGATGTACACTTTAAATATCTAACAATTTGTCAATTATACCTCAATAAAGCTGAAAAAAAATCAGCTGACTTTAAGTAAATGAATTTATTCTAGATAATCTGGGTAGGCTTGATCTAATCAGTTGAAAGACCTTAAGAGCAAAGCTGAGGCTTCCTTGAAGAAGAAATTCTGCCCATGGAGAGCAGCTCCACTTCCTGTGTGACAGTTTCCTTCCAATCTGCCCTTCCTGATAGCCTGCCCTATGGATTTCAGATTTTCCTGGACAGCCCCCACCATCACAGAAGCCAACTGCTCGCAATAAATCTCTTACTATATATCACCTACTGGTTGTTCCTCTGGTGGAACCCTGACGGATACAGTACTCTGCACGTGTTCTGGAGCAGCTAGAATGATCTCGCAATTCCCAAATGTGTCAACTGCGTTTCTACCTCTATGTTTTAGCTTGTTCCTTACCCCCTGCTGGAATGTCCTCTTCCACGAGGCCACTTTTCAAGTCTTACATCTTGCCTCTAAGGTCCAGCTGGAAGAGCTGCCTCTTCGAAGCCTTCCTGGCTGCGTGGGATCTGGCAGTACTCCCTCCTCTGAATTCATACAGCATTGTGGGTGACCACTTGTTTGGCCTGCAGTCCAACTTTATATTGTTATGACCCCATAAGGGTCAGAAGCATGACCTCTACACCTTGGTTTCCCAAATCCTAACTGCTACTCTACTCAAAGATGATGCTTCTGAAACCCTACCAGCACAAGCAGAGTGCCATTTTTGGCTTTCTGATGCCTTTCATAATTACTGTCCCTTCGTAAGTGCCAACATTTTCATGGTGTGGAACATCCCCACCCATGTACTGGGCTCAGATAGGCTAGAATAACAGAAGGGAGCCTTCTGTAACTTGACTCCAAGTAGGGAATAGAGGCAAAGACAGGATTTTGATGTAAAAACACAAAGGAGTTACATCAAGAGGCTGAGGAAAGGTCTTATTGGTCTTACTGTCCAGTCCTCAGGCCAAATTTCTGCTTTTTTCCACTTCCCCTGCCTGGAGTGATTCAAAGTCCCCTCTGGCTCCATGCAGGGAACACCTGACAGACCTGAATGTCCAACAACCTGAGTGGAAGACCTGAGTGGAATATCTAAGTGGAGTGAGGATGGGGGACGCGGGGGCTAAAAGCTGGAGCTTGGCAGAGGAGAGAGAGTCCATAGAAGAGAGATTCCTAAGTTCTCTGATGGCAGCAAGAGGACAACCCAACGTGGAGCCTGGCAGGAAGCGTTTGGTGGTCCAGGAACAGCAGGTAGGACGGGGTGAGTGCGGTGCGGGATTGAACCCAAAGTGAACACACCTGTCGGACAGCATTTCAGGCTGGAGCCTGAATCGAGGAACTCTTGTGCAAACTCCTCCAGGACTCTGAGGGTGCACGTGACTAACCCGCTGGCACCTGCCTCTCTCAGTGCTGCTGCACCTTCTGTGCTTCTCATGCTCCAGGCAGAAGAGAGGGTTACACAACCCATAGGAAATGACAGTGCATTCCTCCCTAACTCAAGGGATCAAAGGGCTCCTCAAAGACGGAAGGAGGGAGGGGTCCCTGTCAGAAAGCTCAGTAGGGGGAACTCAGGCAGCCTCAGCCAAGGGGCTGTGAACACCAGTTTCTTATTCCTGGCCCCATCCCTGTCTCACCTCCCCTGAGAACAAAAGGAACTGAAGTTTCTTGGGAAGAGAAAGCAGCGCTCTAGCTCAGTTACTTCCTGAATAAAACTATACTGTCTCTAGAATGGTCTGAGAAATCTTGAAATCTGACCTTTGTGCTGAGGTGGGGTAATTCTGAGGCAGCTACACAGTGTGGCTGAGGGTGAGAAGAGGGGGCAGGGGGCAAAATGGGGACCCAAATCTTCATTAAGACCCAAGTCCTCCTGGGTATGTTGAATATGAAAAAATTTCTCCTTGCTGATGCACTCCTAAATTATCTGGGTCCAGACTGAAACTCAAAATCAACAGAGACAGTGAGTGAAAGCAAGAGAGAAGTAAGTGCCAGCAGGAAGGACAAGCTGCTCTCTGTGACGCTTACTCACGGATCTACAACTGACTAATGAGTGCGTGAGAGAAGAGTCCAACCTCACTAGTAATCAAGGAAACGTAAATCAAATCAAAGAGATACAATTTCCACCTACCAAACTGAATTGTTTTTAAAGAGGGCCTTCTCTTACGCATGCTGGTGGGAGTGCATACTGGCTTTCTGGAAAGTCACAAGTAATAAGTAATAAGTAACAAGACTTGAAAATGATGACTCAGTAATTCTTCTAGGAAATGACTAAAGAAATAACAAGAGATGTGAACAAAGATGGTTTTATGCAGAGATGATCACTGCTTCATTATAACAACAAAAAAATAACTGAAATGTCCAACAAAAGAGAATAGTTAATCATGATAAATCCACATTGGAGAATATGATGCAGTTATTAAATATGGTCATTGGTATAGGCAATTTGGTCCAAAAATGTGTGTGAAATCCCATGGGCATTTTAAGCCTTTGCTAGTGGGGCAAGTTCTTTACCTCTCCAAGGCCTCATTCTATTTACCTGTAAAATGAGTTTATCAGTATCTACCCAGGAGAGCTGCTGTGAGAATTAAATGTGATCATGTGATCAGGGTTTCCGGCTGATTACGAGACTCAATCAATGTGGGCAATGATTTTTTCATAATGGACATGCATAATTTTTTAATAAGGAAAAATCCTAATTCACACTATTTTAAAATAATATTTTAGAAGAGTTGATGAAATGGAACACAAAAATAACATATTAAATATAAAAGCAGAATACAAATAATGTGTGTGCATATAATCCCATTTTTCAAACGCACACACATATACACAAATATACGCGTGCATTTCAAAAACACGTAAAGGAGCTACCTCACAATATTACCAGCAGTTAAGTTGTGGATTATGGGTGATTTTTGTTTTCTCCTTTACAAGTTACTGTGTTTTCAAAAATCTCTACAATAAGCACGTTATCATTTTTAAAAAGTAAAAATTTTCCAGAGATTCCAAATCTGATGTGGGGAGAACACAGAAGGGAAAACTGTGACCTCCAGCTGTGAGCGGCCCCTCCGCGGGTGTCGTGCTCCACAGAAAGCCGAGCCACCCCTGTGAGGCCAGGGTGTCCTGTGAAATATGTAGACCAGGGTCAGACCAGCTTGTGAGGCATGATGGCCTCAGCAGACCTTTCCGGGGAGTGGGCACCCTGCCACCTGGGCCTGTATCGTAATGAGATAATGTTTGTGAAAGCACTTTGCCAAAGAGAAAACTCTATCCAGATAGGCGATTCTGGGGCTTATTCTAGAGAAAGGAGGCTCTCAGAGCACATTCCATTAAGGAATTTCACACTCTGCCTCCTCCTCCAGACTCCCCTGTTCCTCCCTCCCCTGAACAGAAACATATTTAGTAACCCTATCTAAATCCTCTTCTTTCCCTTAATTTGATTAAGAAGCTAGGGGAACAAGGGATGAAGTGGAGGGTGAGGAGAGGGGGAGACTGAGTTGTGGGGAAAGATTAGAGGAGCTCAATGGATATCTCGGCCAAGTGATGCCTGAGTGTGGACAGGACAAGGGCCTCCAGGTACTTAGTACAGAAGCACAGAGCACAGAGGGAGGGACACAGTTGATCACGGAGCAGCCTCTCTGGCTGAACGAGAACCACATAGGGGAGGGTCATGCTTTAAGGATTAACCAGGGGAATGGGGGACATTTCCTAAAGGAGGCGCTAGCATCTTTCTGCGTCTCTTCTGGATCCTGGAGCTTTAGGGTCTTCAGATACTTAAGAAGTTCCAAGGGGCTAATGTGTTGAACTCCTGCTATGTGTGAGGTACTTTCACATATATCAATTAATTTACTCCAATTAAGTAAATTATCACCCATGAAACTGATGCTCAGAGAGAATAGTTTTTTGCCCGTAAGCATACAGTATCAGTGGGGTGGGGAAACTGGGGTTCAAACACAGCTCTCCCTGCTTTTACCACTCTTCCTGGCAAACATTATCCTCAGGAGGAAAATAGTAACAGCCAGCATTTATTTAGCCCTATGTGCCTTACAAATAAGTGGTTTCATGTAATCCTCATAATATCTCTACAAGGTAATATACTATTAACAAGCCCATTTTACAGATGAGCAACCTGATGCTTAGAGCAAGCAACTGAGCTAAAGTTACAGAGCTGGTAAATGGTGAAAGAGCAGGGCCTTAGAGAACCTGGGAAAGTTAAAGGAACATTGGGTATGAGGCATTTCGAGTGAGAGGGGAGCTCCTGTTTCATGTGTCTCTTCTAATAGCTGGTTGCTCCTCAAGGACAGGGACCTTACCTTGTTTATCCTTTTCCCAGCCCTGAACACAATGCCTGGAACACGGGGAACGTTTGCTGCAAGAACTAGTGGTACTTGTTAAGTTTGGCCAAGTGAGAGTCTCCAGTGTGGTGAGGATTAAGTGAGACATATTTGTCGAGGGATTTCCAAGTCTAAAATGTCACAGTGCTGGGCTTCAGAAAAGGATCCGTTGGCAGTGGGAATCCCTGCAGGAGGCTTTAAAGGTGACCAGGACCTTGACAATGGGCAGGCCCAGGGAGAGGGTTCCAGCTCCCCTTGCAGAATTTGATTCAGACCAAAGTGACAATGGGGGGCGGGTCTGGCACATAGTCCCCACTGGTTCCTTCCACAGGGACGTCTCAAGGACATCTCTAAGCCTTGGGAGATAAAACATAGTATGGGAGATGAAGGTGAAGGTGGGAAGAGTGCCATCTGGGCAGCTCAGAAAGACAGGAGAGAGAGGGAAGTGGGGAGCTTAGTGCTTTAATTAACAGGGACCTAAGACTCTTCTAGAAATAGGTTTGAAAGGATAAACTGCAGAAAGTTGGTCTCTTCTGGAGAGGACTAAGAGTCTCCACGAAGGGACCTCAGGCTTCAGCGAGAGTCTCTCATTGATAGATAAATACATCATTGCTTTATGGTCCACTACAGCTTTAGATGAAGCATTCCTGCTTCTCTTCTTTCTATAACCTGTGAGGAAGGCTACCAAAGGGCAGAGAACAGAAACAGCCACCGAGTTCCTGGGCCAAGTCCAGGGCTTCCTGGCCTGTATTCAGAGCCTCAGCTTTTCTCCCCCTCTTGCAATAGTTCTTGGTGTCTTTATGTGAGCTGCTTATTAACCAGCGGATATCAGGGCACTGGGAGGGGAGAGCTGGTGCTGGTTGCCAGTGAGTGTAATTGAGAAGCACAGAATGGGGCAAAGCTGATGTGTGCGGTCTGGGTGACAGAGGATGGAACCAGACTCTGGTCACCACACTGGAGCATCATCTTGGAGGGTCCTGTGACCTGTGGGGGCAGCCGGGAGAGCCAGGGGTTCACTACCAACAGTGCCTATCCATAGAAGAGTTCCATTTGCCAGGACGAAGGATAATGAATGGCTCTGAGGCAGCTGAATGTATGCTCCCCTCCCACAGCAACAAGCGGAGGGAGTTCTTTCAATGCTGTAGGAGCTCCTCTACCACCCCTTTTCCAAAGACACTACTTTTCAATTAAATATGAAAATCCTGGGCATCCTCTCCCCTCTCTTCTGGTAAGCTGCAGCTGACAGTCCTAGTCCACATAAGTATTTCTGATGGGCTTCATCAGCCAGCTGACCTCTTGGGGTCAAACCAAGGAAGCAGAGCCCGCCCTGGGCCCTGAGGTGGTTCTTGATACTAGAGCACAGAATGGCTTCCTGCTGTGTCTAAAGAAATACGGCTTAGCCAGGCTTCAGTTGGGCTGCAGTGTTAAACGTCTTAGGTTTCAAGTTGGTACCAGCTGCACTGAAGGGAAATGGTTGGGGAAATTCTCCCATTTGGCTCCTTTCCACATGGAGGATGGCTAAAGGAAGAGAGAGCTTAGAGCTGCTGTGCTGGTGCTGATGCCTTAAAAATAATGATATAAACACAGCCACAGAGGTTGGCCCGTGGAGTCCCTGATGGGGACCAGAGAAGAAATGTTGTCCTGACTTACCCTTCAACCCATGCTCTGCAAACAGAAGTGGCCCAGCCCTCATCTATCACCTCTGAAGCTAAACAACTTCCCCAGATGGCCCCATGGAGCATAAATCAAGAGGGCCCTAGCTTCCAAGAAACCTGTACACAATTGCAGCCCTCAGAAATACTTGTTCTCATATTCTTTCTTCCTCTATGTTCAGAATACGGTGCTAGCAAGTCATAATCCCAGATGAATATGGCAGATCATCTTAAGTATGTTACTCAGTTTCTCTGAGCCTGGATCCTCACCTTTAAATGGGGATCATGTCATGTCTGCCTCATGGGTTTGAGGTGGAAATTAAATGAGATAATTCAAGGACAGTGCTTAGTTCAGTGCCTTGATGAATGTTAGCTTCTATACCACCATTATTTCATTAGCTGAAGCCCACTCCTAGGTACAAAGAAAGAAAACGAACAAACAAATAACAGCAATTCTAACTGTAATCCCAAACATGAAGGGCTGTGGGCTACAGCCTCAATGATTTCATAACACACAAAGCTTCTGTCTCCTGCTTACTCTCATGCCATCTGTGCCAGACCTCGTTATACGTGGTAACCTCAGTGGCCTCCAAGTTGTTTAAATTCTCACAGAGAAGCCCAATGGATACTCAGACCTGCTGAAGCCGTGACAAATTCAAACATGCTGGGCTGGCAGTGAAATGTAGGATAAGAAATCATCACAAAGAAAGTCTGTTCACATTCTAAGAGTGCCTGAAGAACCATGGTTCGCACAGAGAGCCCTCCTCTCAGATGGGCAGCTCACGGATTCTTTCCTCTCGTACTTATTCCACAATAGCACATCACACCCCTAACAAAAATGTTTTGCTCCCAACTGAACAGGTAAAGACATGACGGCATTTCTGTTTTAAAGCTACTGAATGCCAAAGCCTTTGCTTCTGCTCACGTGTCCTAACTTTCCCTGCCTGGGAATTGGATCTGGGGTAATGGGTGACCCAGCAGGCACAAAGATGACAGATTCCTGCATCATGTAGCAACGCCGGGACAACCTGGGGCATCTGGCCTGGCTGGCAGGCGGGCAGGCTGGGAGAGGCAGCTGTAAGTACACCGACCTTTGTCCCCGTTTGCTCTGGGAGAGGGCGGGCCCTGCCAATGCTGCTCTCTTCTTTCTCTCCGTGTCTGCCTGGGACTCCTGCTAATCAAAATGTTCTCCGGGACCTGAGAAAGCCTGACCCTGGTGGGTGGCAAGCAGAGACCTCTTCTGGCAGCCAAAGGGCGCTCTGAACCTCTGTCCAGACATAGCAGGCACGGGGCTCCTAGGCACGTGTACGTTCCTGCTCCCGAAAGAAATCTCTTCCCTTCTGGCTTTTTTTCAACTAGAAGGCTTATCATTAACTAGCCATCTACTCTTTTAGAAAACTGTCTACTCTGGGCACTCCTTCTACAAACCACTAAGGGATCCAAGGGAATATATTAAAGGACAGTGCCCCTGAATTTGAGCTCAGCAGGGTTGCTCTTCTCTTTGCAGGGCTCGTCCTTTGGGGAGGGAAACACTCCTGTTTCTGCCTTGCTCACTACCAGTTAAGTGGTTGTTCTGAGGAAACTGTGTGTCCTTTCTTCCAGCAAGGTTCTCCAGTCCTCTGGCTCCCCAGCCTGGACACAATGAGGGTGATGGATGCACATGTCCAGTGGGGAGGTAGGGGTAGTCTCTGGCTCTTTCATGGTAAATCCTCCTGCTTTTCCCCCTTTCTTTCTTAGTTTCCCTGAAAGATGCTGCTGGGGCTTAAGGCAGGTTGAGCCAGAAAACCAATTTTTCTTGAGAAAAGGCTGAGAGTTTTCTCTTTTAAGTAAGAAGTTAGGCCCTGGTTGCCTATTCCCTTCACTTTATGGAGGGCACTATGCCTGCCAGTTCCCTTCCATCTGGCAGGGGAGCCCACAGTCAGAGAGAAGCATCCTTCTCTTTCACAAATAAACAAATCCAATCCATGTGCTAGAGGACTTAGGGTATATTAATAGACAGATATTTTGTTTTCCTATTCTGGTGCTTATCCCCTTCCACTAGTATGAAAGATAAGAGAACACAAAATGTTCTCCACCAGCCACCCTTCTCCCCTCCCCCAGGGAGAAGCAAGCCAGGGGGCATAAGCTATTCTGTTTAAAGCCATCGCTGATGAACGAACTCTGAGAAAACAGACTTAAAGGTTTATATTCGGTCTCTCTTGGCTACTGTTGCTGTTCAGCAAAGAAACTATATTGTTTAAACCCTCCAGGCAAACTGGTTGCAAGGCAACCTTCAAACAATAGAAAATACCCCAAACTAAAAATACAGGCTTTAAAGGATAGGAAGCATGGTGGTGTCTTGGGGAAATAATTCCAAAATTGGGGTGAAGGAGAAAGGTGTCAGTTAGGTTGCTTTTACGTCACATCAGCCCATTTGCCTGCTTTCACCCTTAACTGAGTTTCTTATAATCCAGGCATATTGGATTTTTATTCCTGGACTCTTAGTTCTTTCCATGGTCATCAACACCTTTATGGGGGAAGGGGCTCAAAAAGGCTATAATATCAGGCTGCCTCCTGTCCTAAGAAAAGTTACAAAGATCCTTATCAATGTACTTCCCCACTAGCTCCCAGCCCTGACAATGACTGCAACTCCTATTCCTGAGAAGTCCTTAGAAGCCTAAGAAAGAAGAGGGCTGGGGCCCAGCTTAATCACAAGGGTCCTGTGCCAGGAAGGCAGAGGGTCAGAGTTAAGAGAGGAATGTGACGATGGAAAGAAAGGTTAGAGTGATGCACCTGGAAGACAGTCGAAGGACCACAAGCCAAGGAACACAGGTGGCCTCCAGAAGCCGGAAAAGACAAGTAGCTGCATTCTCCCCAAGAGTCTCCAGGAGGAACGTACCCTTGCTGACACCTTGATTTTAGCCTCATGAGACTTCTGACCTCCAGAAAGGTAAGAAAATACATTTGCATTGTTTTAAGTTTGTAGTAATTTGTTACAGCAACAATAGGAGACTAATACAGCAACTGAGAACCCAAGGATCTTTTACAAGGACAAGAAGCCTTCTGTTAGTTCTTGGGTCCTCCATACTCTAGTACTGCAGGCAGATGATTGGGAAACCATGGTGTTTCCTTCCTGATGTACTTTACCACAAATGACCAGACCATCAGAGGGCACTGAATCAGGTGGGCTGATTCACTATTATATCTCATGGCTTCCCTTAAACAATCAAATAAACACAAATGAATAAAAAGGCTGCTCTTTTATTTTTACCCACCGACAGGGCAGATCGATCAATCTATTATCCAATAGGCAGACTTGAGTGGCTGGGACATGGTTTTCTCCCATAACTTGTGGCCCCACCCCAACCAGTGTCACTCAGAGGGATCAGACCAGAAAGGGAAACTGGAAGAAAGAAAAATAAACCACTTCTATCTCCCTACTCCAGGTAGCCGGCCAGAAACTATAAGAGACTCTCTTGGACCTGTTTGGAAGGAAACACTTAAGAGATTTCAAGGCTCTCTCTTCTTTTGTGAGCAGGTTTGCTTTTTTCCAGACTATTCTCTGATTAAATGTCTTCTAAGGGCTTGCATAGAGAGCCTAGGAAACCCTATCTCAATAAAAAAAGAGAAAAGCACAGGATTCCCCTAGTTCCTTGCCTCCTAGAAGCATAAGCACTGGAAGACCGTAATTTACTCTGTCTCATGACATTTCTAGGAGACAAGAACCATAGGTCCGGTCCCCATTTTATAATTTGGGACCCTGAGTATTACAGAGAGCAGCAACATGGACACAGTCACCCAGCAAGTTAAAACGATTTGCCCAAACCAGAACATAGCTCCCCCGACTCCTAGAACTGGCACTGCCCTCATGTTCTCATGCTTAGTCTCAGGCCCTGGTGAACCAGGTCAGTAGGGCATAGCCTCTGGGTAGGTGGTCTCAGTGGAATGCAGAGATATCAAACCATTAAGCCTGTCATCACAAGGCAAGCTACTGATGCCCCAGGGGAAAGATTTTTCCAGACCAGAATAGAGCTCTGAATTGCTCTGTATGTCTGGTGTGTGTGTGTGCACGTGTGGGAGAATTTGGAAGGTAGTCAGGGGTGTGAAACAACTGCCAGGTCAAGGTATCTGTACTCTACCTTACCTTTTTTTTTAAGACATATTTTTTTAAAGATTTATTTATTATTTATTTTTGGTGGCGTTAGGTCTTAGTTGCGGAATCTTTGTTGAGGCATGTGGGATCTTTCATTGCGGCACGCAGGCTTCTCTCTAGTTGTGGCATGCGGGTTTTCTCTTCTCTAGTTGTGGCGTGTGGACTCCAGGGCACGTGGGCTCTGTAGTTGTGGTGCGCGGGTTCTAGAGCACGTGGGCTCTGTAGTTTGCGGCAGGCAGGCTCTCTAGTTGAGGCGTGCGAACTCAATAGTTGTGGCACGTGGGCTTAGTTGCCCCGCGTCATGTGGGATCCTAGTTCCCCAACCAGGGATGGAACCCAGTTCCCCTGCACTGTGGCGGATTCTTTACCACTGGACCGCCAGGGAAGTCCCTACCTTACCTCAGTAAACCCATGAAGAGCTTTCATTTTTCTTTTTCTACCATCAAAACAAATCTTTTTCTAGCTTCTCTCTCATTTATCCCTCCTCCTCTCTCTCCCTCTACCATTCTTCTGAGAGCCTGAAATCTGACTTTAGGAGCAAAACTAATAGATTCCCCAAACTCACTGCAAGGGGGTCGTGCTGGCTTGTACTGAATAGCAGCTTTGGCTTCAGAGCCAGAACTACCAATGCCCACAGCTCGGCATGAAATGCTGACAAGTTCTGCACGTGCTCCACCACTTATACTGCCCTTTCACGCACAGGGGGCTTTGCAGAGCCACCTTCATTTCCTGCCACCTACATTTTGTGACTCTCAAAGACTATGAAAGGGTGCCCCTCTCTTTTCTTTAAGGTATAAAGAAAGGAGAATGGAATGACTTGGTTTAACACTACACTATTTTCAAAGTGCAGCAGACTCCTAATGGGGTTCTCATGTAAAAGTGGACGTAAAAATTAAGCTGATGTTGCCAGCTGCCTTCCCTAAGGGCCCAGAGTGGGCCCACAACATGGATCCTGTGTCATGTGAGGCAGAGGGCAGAAAATGGCAGCTGACATAGGCAAAGTCAATGACCCTCAGTGTCTGAGTGGAGGAAGGTGACAAAACACCATGGGGGGCCAAAGATGTCAAGACAAGATGAAAGGAAGGACTGGTGGGACATGGCACTTGGCAAGACTGGTAGTGCTTTTTATTTACTTATTTTATTTCATTTTTTTGGCCACACCACGTGGCTTGTGGGATCCTAGATCCCCAACCAGGGATCAAACCTGAGCCCTCGACAGTGAAAGTGTGTAGTCCTACGACTGGACCACCAGGGAATTCCCTGGTTAGTGATTTTTAAAATCTGAGCTTAGGGCTTCCCTGGTGGCGCAGTGGTTAAGAATCCGCCTGCCGGGCTTCCCTGGTGGTGCAGTGGTTGAGAGTCTGCCTGCCGATGCAGGGAACACGGGTTCGTGCCCCGGTCCGGGAAGATCCCACATGCCGCAGAGTGGCTGGGCCCGTGAGCCATGGCCGCTGAGCCTGCGCGTCCGGAGCCTGTTCTCCGCAACGGGAGAGGCCACAACAGTGAGAGGCCCGCGTACCGAAAAAAAAAAAAAAAAAAAAGAATCCGCCTGCCAATGCAGGCGACACGGGTTCGAGCCCTGGTCCGGGAAGATCCCACATGCCGCGGAGCAACTAAGCCCGTGTGCCACAACTACTGAGTCTGCACTCTAGAGCCTGCGAGCCACAACTACTGAGCCAGAGTGGTGCAACTACTGAAGCCCCACGTCTAGAGCCCGTGCTCTGCAACAGGAGAAGCCACCGCAATGAGAAGCCCGTGCACTGCAATGAAGAGTAGCCCCCACTTGCCACAACTAGAGGAAGCCCATGTGCAGCAACGAAGACCCAATGCTGCCAAAAATAAATAAAATAAAATAAAATAAAAAAGAATCCGCCTGTCAAGGCAGGGGACACGGGTTCAAGCCCTGGTCTGGGAAGATCCCACATGCCTCAGAGCAACTAAGCCCGCGAGCCACAACTACTGAGCCTGCGCTCTAGAGCCTGTGCTCTGCAACAAGAGAAGCCACCACAATGAGAAGCCTGTGCACCGCAAAGAAGAGTAGCCCCAGCTCGCTGCAACTAGAGAAAGCCCATGCACAACAACAAAGACCCAACACAGCCAAAAAAAATAAGATAAATTAAAAAAAAATCTGAGCTTAAATTAACAGACACAGTTTTGAGTTTGATTGACTAACCCTCAACCTTGTATTAGTCCTAAACTAAAAATAATCGATGCCCCCGAATCTCCTTGCCTTATGCTAGAAATATGCACACACAGGGATGATAGGTGAGGAGAAGTGGGACAGGATGACTGGGACCCAGGGCTAAGGATCAGATGGGAACCAGAACCTCTTTATAAGGTTAACCCTGAGAAGTCCAAAAGTAAACTGTCACAATTATGATCAACTGATTTGCAATAAGGGTGCTAAGACAATTCAATGGGGAAATAATAGTCTTTCAACAAATGGTGCTGGGACAAATGGATATCCACATGCAAAATAATGAAGTTGAATAGGAGAAAATATTTGTAAGTCATATGTATGGGAAGGGACTTGTATTTAGAATAAAGAACTCCTACAACTCAACAATAAAAAGACAAATAACCCAATTAAAAAATGGATGAAGGATCTGAATAGACATTTCGTCAAAAAAGATACAAATGGCCAATAAATATATGAAAATTAGCCATCAGGGTAATGCTTACAAAACCACAATGAAATACTGTTTCATACTTACTAAGTTGGCTATAATAAAGAAGATGGATGATAACAATATTCTTTTTTCCAGCATCCTTGGTGAGGATGTGTAGAAATTAGTGGAATCTTCATACTTTGCTGGTAGGAATGTAAAATGGTGCAGTGAAAAAGTTTCTGAAAAACTTTTGCAGTTCCACAAAAAGTTAAACATAGACTTACCGTATAACTCAGCAATTCTACTCCAAGGTAAATGCCCAAGAGAGCTGAAAACATGTCTATACAAAAACTTGTATATGAATGTTCATAATACTGTTATTTGTAATAACCAAAAAGTGGAAATAACCTAAATGTTCATCAACTTATGACTGGATAAACAAAATGTGGTATAGCCATATGATGGAGTATTACTCAGTCATAAAAAGTTAATGAAGTAGAAAGGAAATTCTGACAAATGCTATGACATGAATGACAAGGTTATTGAGGATACAAGTGGAACAAACCAGTCAAGAAAGGACACTGTATGATTCAACTTATACGAGGTTCCTGAGGAGTCAAATTCATAGAGACAAAATACAATGGTGGTTGCAGAGGCTGGGAGAAGGAAAATGGGGAATTCCTGTTTTATGGGAATAGAGTTCAGTTTTATAAGATGAAGAGAATTCTGGAGATTGGTTGTAGAACAAATATAGACGTATTTAAAATATTGAAATGTACATTTAAAGATGGTTAAGGGAATTCCCTGGTGGTCCAGTGGTTAGGACTTGGTGCTTTTGCTGCCATGGGTCCAGGTTCAATTCCTGGTCAGGGAACTAAGAGCCCGAAAGCTGTGTGGTGCAGCACACCCGCCCTGCCCCAAAAAAGGTTAAGATGGTAAATTTTATGTTATGTGTATTTTCCCACAATAAAAAAAAAAAGTAATGAAGTCTAATGATACATACTATGACATGGATGGCCTTGAAAACGTTATGCTAAGGGAAAGAAGCCAGACACAAAAGACCACATATTGTATGGTTCCATTTATATGAAGTTCCAGAATAGGCAAGCTAAAAGTAGATTAGTGGTTTTCTCAGGCTGGGGGGTCTGGGGGAAATGGGCAGTGACTGCTAATAGGTACATGGTTTCTTTTCAGGGTGGTGAGATGTTCCTAAAGTGAATGTAGTAATGGCTGCACAACTCTGGTAATGTACTGAAAATCACTGAATTTTTGAATGGGTGAATTGTATGGTATGTAAATTATATCTCAATAAAGCTGTTAAAAAATTAAGGTAAGAAGACTGAAAATGAATGAACTGCTTTTTTTTTTTTTTTTTTTTTTTTTTGCGGTACGCGGGCCTCTCACCGCCGTGGCCTCTCCCGTTGTGGAGCACAGGGTCCGGACACGCAGGCCCGTGGCCATGGCTCACGGGCCCAGCCACTCCGTGGCACGTGGGATCCTTCCGGGCCGGGGCACGAATCCGTGCCCCCTGCATCGGCAGGCAGACTCTCAACCACTGCGCCACCAGGGAAGCCCTGAACTGCTTCTTTTTAAAAATTATTGTTAGGTTCTGTGATCTAACAATATCTAGTTGACGACTGCATTCCCTTAATGAACTGTAGGAACATAAGGCTGTGCTATGACAGAACAGGGGAGGAGTGCTATTCACGAACAGGAATACAGCTAACTCAATTGAAGAAGTGAGAAAAAATGTCTGCAGGCTTGAAAGAAAAAAAATAACCCAGCAGCAGATATTTTTAGAAGATACTTCAAAAAAAGTTGTAATAGGTCAAATACATTTCTAGAAAAACAAAGCAATTAAAAACCTTCAATACAAGGGGCTTGCAAAAGGTCTTTAAGGTTTTTCTCAAACTAAGTCCTGCATTGTTTAATCACTTTATAACTGCTTTTGATTTCTTGACAAGATAATTTGGAAGTTCAAATGTGCATTTCAACTTGCTTCTCATCATTCTGTACTTGATCATGCTCTGGGACGTTAACATAGACAGTACCTGCAAAGATGTTTAAGAGTAGAATAGACTGTACCATAAAAATGACATTAAAAAGGACAGCAGTCTGCCTTAAACAGGAAGGAAATCCCGTCACATGGTACAGCATGGAAGAACCTTGAGGATATTATGCTAAGTGAAGCAAGCCAGTCATAAAAAGATAAATACTATATGATTCCACTTATATGAGGACCCTAGAGCAGTCAAATTCAGAGACAGAAAGTAGAATGGTGGTTGCCAGGGGCTGGGGAAGGGGGATGGGGAGTTAGTGTTTAATGGGTATAGAGTTTCAGTTTGTTCTGGAGATCTATTGTGCAACAATGTAAATATTCTGAACCATACACTTAAAGATGGTTACGATGGTAAATTTTAGGTTATGTATTTTTCACCATAATTTAAAAAGTTCAAAAAGGACAGTGTTGAGTTACAAGCCTTAATAAAAATTTCATTTTTATTGTATTAAGGTATGACTGACATGGAAAGAATTTTCAAATTTGATAAAGAAACTTGCTGGCTTGTGTTTATCTTTACTTTTTACTCCTGCTGGAGTATAATGAAAACAGATCACTTGGTTTAATTTTGTGATTATTTTTACTTCCTGGTTCCTGCCTGATTATGCAATGCTTTTGGTTACAAATAGAAAAAAAGGAAAGTTTATGTGCTAGTCTATTATTTTTGCCTCTATTATGGCATTACATTAAAGAGGACTGGACTGAGAAATATTTCTACTTATATAAGTTTTTATACAGATTTCTTTCTAAATAAATTGAAATTCTGGGGCCTTGGCCACTAAGTAAGGCATCTTCCCTAAGGTCTATGAGCTGATGCTACTTTACATTTCCAAGTGTATTCTTATTTTAACTGGTTTTACAATACACTAGCTTCCTTTTTCACCAAACTTAAAAGGTCACAGAATCTATCTTGAGTAATACACAAAATATTTCATAGGGCTTCCCTGGTGGCGCAGTGGTTGAGAGTGCGCCTGCCGGTGCAGGGGACATGGGTTCGTGCCCCGGTCTGGGAGCATCCCACGTGCCGCGGAGCGGCTGGGCCCGTGAGCCATGGCCGCTGGGCCTGCGTGTCCGGAGCCTGTGCTCCGCAGTGGGAGAGGCCACAGCAGTGAGAGGCCCGCACACCTCAAAAAAAAAAAAAAAAAAAAAAAAAATTCATAGATTTTTTGATTTTATCACATTAACTCTAAAATGTAACCACTGCTTGGAACTGTGACAATTTGATACAAGATAAGCCAAAAAGGACAGATGTTCATTACAATCATGTACAATGGGTCACTCTGAGAACAGCTACTAACTATTCCATACTTATACTATGTGCATTCCTGAGATACCGTCTCTGCTTTTAGACAATAATCATACATATGCATTTTTTCATACATATGCATTTCTAAGTGCGTTAAAGGCATGACAACATTCATTTTCTTTTTTTAAAAAATAAATTTATTTTATCTATTTTGACTGCCTTGGGTCTTCGTGGCTGCGCTTGGGCTTTCTCTAGTTCTGGTGAGCGGGGGCTACTCAACGCTGCAGTGCGTGTGCTTCTCATTGCAGTGGCTTCTCCCGTTGCAGAGCACGGGCTCTAGGCGTGCGGGCCTCAGCAGTTGTGGTGCACGGGCCTAGCCCCTCCGTGGCACGTGGGATCCTCCCGGACCAGGGATCGAACCCGGGTCCCCTGCATTGTCAGGCGGACTCCCAACCACTGTGCCACCAGGGAAGTCCCAACATTCATTTTCTATAAACTTTATCCTAAGCCTGATGAGTGTTCTAGTATTAGATTTATATAACATACTTTTGAATAGTGAGAATGAAGCAGTGGTTAAGATGTCAAAGTCTCCAGGACATACTGGCGATTATTTCTAATTACAGAGCTATATTATATTTACTTTATTCTCTATCTGGTTAATCAAGATGATACCTGGGCAGTTGCTACAGTAAGCCCTACCTGAATGGTGACTGTAAGTAGCTCGGTAAAAATAATGAGAAGACAATCAGCTTGGAGAGGGCTCCCAGTCTTACCTACCACCTTCATACATAACCTTATTTGATCCTTTCAACAATTCTTTGAAGTTGTCAGAGAAAGAAACTGAGGTCCAAAGCAATTAAGTGATTTACTCAAGGTCACACTCTATTACTTTCATTCATTCATTATTCATTTAACTAGTATTAACTGATCAAAGTTGCTTATGTGCAATTAGGCACAGGAAATACAACTGTGAACAGAAACCAATTCCGCATTCCATGCTCTTACAGTCCAAAAGGAGAATCAGATAAGGATATGTATGATTACCATACAGGACTTGTCTCTTTAAATGTTAAGCATTTTACTGTTCCCCAGGTGTCTACTACACTTTCTGAAGGTTCTTACCCTGGCTCACCAATCTCATCTCCTGTTTTACGGGTGTGTGAGAGAGAACAATGATTATATATACACACATAAACATATATAATACAATATTTATATATATAATATATTCCTTTATAGACATATATTTAAAGAAAATGTGTTTGTTCTTTAAGGTACAGGATTCCTCTATCTTCTATGCCATTAAGGGATTATAGAGCTCCTTCTCCTCCACTAAGAGACCTATTGGCTCCTAGGAAATCTCATCCAGTTTGAGCCCTGGTAGTGACAGGACAGTGTCAAGGAAAGAATGCTAATGATTTTTCCACTAGCTGATCCCAAAAGCTTGGCAGAGGGGAGCTCAGTCCACTGAATGTTTATATAGCACCTTGATTAAAAGAGCTCAAAGCAGTAGTCTAAGTAGCTGTATTATAACCTCATTTTGTAAACTGCATATTTTAAATACGAAAATAAGTCCCTTTACCAATAAGCTTTATTATTTATTAAAAATAACCATGAGAAAAAAAAAAAATAACCATGAGATAAATTTCACAGAAAGAAGACTAGAAGTAAAATTGTAAATGGTGATAATCCCTGGGTGGTGGGATTACAGGTTATTTTAATTATCTTCTGTATTCAAAATTTCTACGATTAACATTATGGACTTCTCATTTAGAAAAAAAGTTACTTAAAAATTAAAAAAGAGGCCATAAAAACTCAACCTTACATAATTTTAAAAATATGAATTAAAATAATTCTTTAAATCTATCATATTGACAGAGATGTTATGAAGCTAATATACCTAGTGTAGGTAAGGGGACAGCAAACTAGGCACTGTCATTCATGACTGATGGGATTACAAATTGTCACCAGTTTTTTGCAGGGTCATTTGGCAATATCTATTGATCTAAAATATCTATCTAAAATTTTAAATGCACATACTTCTGAATCCAACAATTCTACTTCTAAGATTTTTTTTCCTTGTAGATATACTCGCATAAGGGTGCAAAGATGTAAGCAGGGGCCTCCCTGGTGGCGCAGTGGTTGAGAGTCCGCCTGCCGATGCAGGGGATACGGGTTCGTGCCCCGGTCTGGGAGGATCCCATATGCCGCGGAGCGGCTGGGCCCGTGAGCCATGGCTGCTGAGCCTGCGCATCCAGAGCCTGTGCTCCGCAACGGGAGAGGCCACAACAGTGAGAGGCCCGCGTACCACAAAAAAAAAAAAAAAAAAAAAAAAAAAAGATGTAAGCAGAAGGATGTTCAATACAGAATTTTTTTTTTTTTTTGCGGTACGCGGGCCTCTCACTGTTGTGGCCTCTCCCGTTGCGGAGCACAAGCTCCAGACACGCAGGCTCAGCGGCCATGGCTCACGGGCCCAGCCGCTCCGCGGCATGTGGGATCTTCCTGAACCGGGGCAGGAACCCGTGTCCCCTGCATCGGCAGGTGGACTCTCAACCACTGCGCCACCAGGGAAGCCCCAGGAATTTGTTAATTAAACTGTTCTACACCTATGTAGTGGAATATTCTGCAACTATTAAGAGTAGGATAGCTCTATATGTACATATGATTATAATTTACTGTTTAGTGCAAAAAGCAAGTTTCAGAATAGTGAATATAACCTTATCTGTATACAAATTTAAAAGGCTGTAAATACATATATGTGCCTGTGTATGCAATTAAAATGTCTGGAAGAATATTCTAAAACCTAACTGTGGACATACCTCTGAGAAGTGAGAAGACTGAGACAGGTCAGGGTTTATTTTTTTAAACTACTATTCTTTGATATTATCTGAATTTTGTTACACTGATCTTGTATTTTTATTTTTAACAGCTTTATTGGGACATAATTCACATAGCATACAATTCACCAATTTAAAGTGATTTAAATGTACGCACACATTCACTATTTTTTAGTATATTCACAGAGCTGTACAATCATCACCACGGTATTTTTTTAATGAAAAATATTTTGAAAAATGCTCTAAAAGTAAACTTACTAGTGGCAAGAGAATGTGTGTCTGAGATACGAAAAAAGAAAATTTTGAAGAGTAAGGGAATGATACACATAAACAAGGAGAAAAAAATGATGGAGAGGGTCAGAGACAAAAAAAAAAATAAAGATGTTAAATTGAGTTTTAACTAGGAACATATTAGATCTGCCTTCATTAAATCAACACATCTGGATTCTGTACCAACAACATCAAGGTAAGATATTTAGGCATGATAAGAAAAAGAAAACAAAGAAACCCTTGATTTGATTGTACTGCAAATATTTGGACCAGATTCTATATAAATCTGCAGATAGCTGGATATGAATTTAGTTTAGAAAAATATATTTACTTTGTAGTTGCTAGAAATCTCTCGTCTTAGGAAGTTGACAGAGCGATACTACTTCTTAAGCTACAAATACTTACTGAACATCAACAATGCTCTGATTTGCTTAAGGATACCTGAGATGTCTGTAGCCTTATTATGATTTCAGGCAGCCTCTCTGCTAATGGATGGGGCTGTGTTCCTGTCTTGCTAGTTGTTTGGCATAGCGTGTCCAGCACTGTAGCTTGCTGGTCGTTGAGTGAAGCTGGGTCTTGGTGTTGAGATGGAGATCTCTGGGAGATTTTCGCCATTCGATATTACATGGAGCTGGAAGGTCTCTTGTGGGAATAAAGACACAGACCTACTAGAGCATGGACTTGAGGATATGGGGAGGGGGAAGGGTAAGCTGTGACAAAGTGAGAGAGTGACATGGACATATATACACTACCAAACGAAAAACAGATAGCTAGTGGGAAGCAGCCACATAGCACAGGGAGATCAGCTAGGTGGTTTGTGACCACCTAGAGGGGTGGGATAGGGAGGGTGGGAGGGAGGGAGATGCAAGACGGAAGAGATATGGGAACATATGTATATGTATAACGGATTCACTTTGTTATAACGCAGAAACTAACACGCCATTGTATAGCAATTATACTCCAATGAAGATGTTAAAAAAAAAATACGTGAGAATAAGGAGAGCTGGGTTGAAAGAAAAGGGCTCCTGAAACATACCGACAAACTTAATAAGCACAAACCATGTAGGAATATTCTCTTTGGCTCAAAGTTTTGTATATGTTTTTAGAAGAAGGATGAGAAAACATACATTTGAAAGATAATATTTTATGAAAACATTCAGCAAAACTCACATTTAATCTCTGTATTACTTAAAATTACCTTTTCTCTGAGACTTTTCCCTCATTAAAATCTTGCTTGAGCACTACAGATCTTAGGAACACTTTGTAAAGTATCACCTTATTTCCTTTTTTTGTAACTTTAAAAAGCACAGTTCAAAAGTTGTGCAGTTGGAGGAATCTCTGGCACCAGGAAAAGCAAACTTCACCAATCATCCTATAAAATCAATTAGCTTGGGTACTACAAGCTCTTATATACTTAATTAGGGCCCTGTGGTGACTATAGCAATTGATCTGGTTCAACGTCAATAAAATAATGGAAATGTACACAGGATAGCCACACTCATGCAAAACCTGTTTTTATAAAGAAGTAAATATCAGATTAAAAATAAAAGTCACCAGTTTTGAATTAGGAAACTGCAAAGTAATGCTGGTGCAAAAAAAAAATTTTTTTTTTTTTTTTAAGGCCATGCTGTGCAGTGGCTTGCAGGATCTTAGTTCCCCAACCCGTGCCCTCAGCGGTGAAAGCATGGAGTCCTAACCACTGGACCATCAGGGAATTCCCGCTGGTGCAATAATTTATAACAATTAAAAATTTAAGATCAATCTGTTATCTGATGGGATGGATCATCTTTAAAAGTAGCTTAAGTGGTAATAGTTGCAAAAATCACTCACCATGTGGCTAACAGTTGACATAATACTTGATTCAAAATCAAGCAACAAGGAGTCCTCGAGAACAAGCTATCCTTTGAAGTATTATAATATGTTGTGTTTCCCTATTTCTACATGTGCATGTAAGCGTGTGCACGTGTGTTAACACAACATTTTATTGGGAATTAATGAATTGCGCATGCTGGAGACTATTGCTAACAACATAATCATCTCTATAAATGCTCTGATTGACTGTAACATCTTAGGAAACCATATGAAAATAGAAAACGTTACTATCCCCGGTAATATGCCATGTAGGACAATGATCAGTTGTTATTATTTGCTTAAAAGTAAAATTGCTTTATCAGAAAGGTTACCTAAGTCTTGTCCTGTGACTGTGACAACAAATTAAAAATGGAACTGCTTAAACCTCCAAAATATGCAAAACGGTAACTGAAAGAATATCGCTTTAATGACAGTTAAAACCATCCATCTCCATGGGCTAAATGTAGATACATTTGGAAGCTAACCTTGGCTTTCAGGCTTGAGGTTAGACTAGTAGGGCTTCTATTGTCATCTGGACAGGTGGCAATAACCTTAGACGGGGATGTCAGAGCCTCCAAAGTCTTCTTTTAGATCTTACATCAAGCTACAATGAACCCTGGCTTCCGAACAAATTCTGAATGCCAAAAAGCAAAGGTGAAGGGTTAACTGCTCGTTATTTTTTATTTCTTAGATGCTGAAATATTTTAAAAAGCAAGGACAGCTCAATTTAGATTATAAAAAGGCACTCTGATGAAAAGCAAATGTGTTCCTGTATTTTGAAGTAGATGGTTAGAAAGCTAATATAGAGCTTGTGGTCTAAATATATCATTCTTTTAGAGGCAGAACATATTGCTGGGGGAAAAAATCCTCTATCATACGACTTATGGCATATAGTAACTAAAATGTTTTTCCATTTGTTGAATTTTCAATGTTGGAGAATATTATTCAGTAGACCCAGAGAGAAGTCCTAAATTGGAAAAGCAGCTGAGTCCAAGGTCATCTCTCTTGTTTCCAAATATATCTTGAAACAAATGCAAGAAGGGCACTTTGCTGAGTGTTATCTGGACATATATAGTTTCAATCAAATTCTTCAAGAAGTGTCAGAATAAAAGTTGAACATTTGTTTGACACTGCCAAGTCACTAGCAAGTGGGTCTCTTCAAGGGCTGAGGCTTTCCTCAGCGACTTGGCAATTATTACAACGTAAAAGAGTTCTTTCTCCTACTCTCAAGAAAAAGAAATCAAGCACTGTTAAACACCAGCTCTGAATTTTTTTCTCACATTTTTGGATATATAGGAAATCATATAAACTTATAAAATGTCTCCCAACAAAAATATAACTTTAAAATATTTTTTTCTCACCTAAACTCCTTTGAATTAGCAAATCTTTTCCATATATCTGAAAATGTGACATGAAACAAAAACGTGATTGTATAGATGAGATGATAGAGAGTTGTACACTGAATCAAAGAATAAAATGTTGAATCTCTGAGTTAGTGTAAAAAATATTCCTCCAAAGACAATGAAACAAATAACTGGCTTATTGCCTATACTGCTCTCCTTTGTCATAAAAAACAAATCAAACGTAGTCCATGATAGCAGTCTCTCTTGGAGATGATTAATTTGTGATTCTCTACAATGTATGAATCTCTCATTTCATCAAGGGTCCAAAAGGAAGCAGGGATATTAAGAACAATGCCAACAACTGTACCAACTCAAAACCTTCAGCAATTTGGTTTCCAACTCCTTTTCCAGCTTCAACTCTCTTACCCTCTCCAGCCTTGTCTGGCTTGTACCTCAGGGCATCCCTTTCTTGGGGCTTCCTCTTCCCCATGGAACTCTTGTTCCCTTCCTAAGCCAAATTCTACCCATGCTTCCAGAATGGTTGAAACTTGTACTATCTCCTTCTCTAGTGTGCCTAGACTGTTCCAGCCCACAGTGTTTTTTTTTTTCTTTGAATTCCCATAGGACTATTAACTCTTGATCCCATTCCAAAAAGTTAAATTGAAACTTTTAGAGACCCTAAACTCTAAAAAGAGTGTAAGGAAGTCTGAGTTCTGATTTTTCTAATGAAAGCTTCTTTTTTTTTAAAATTAATTTATTTTTTTATTTTTGGCTGTGTTGGGTCTTCGTTGCTGTATGTGGGCTTTTCTCTAGTTGTGGCAAGCGGGGGCTACTCTTCGTTGCGGTGCACAGGCTTCTCATTGTGGTGGCTTCTCTTGTTGTGGAGCACAGGCTCTAGGCACGCGGGCTTCAGTAGTTGTGGCACGTGGGCTCAGTAGTTGTGGCTCGCGGGCTCTAGAGTGCAGGCTCAGTAGTTGTGGCGCACGGGCTTAGTTGCTCTGCGGCATGTGGGATCTTCCCGGACCAGGGCTCGAACCCGTGCCCCCTGCATTGGCGGGCAGATTCTTAACCACTGCGCCACCAGGGAAGCCCTGAAAACTTCTCTGATTTCTGATATATCAAATATCAGGGTACATCTGTTTGCCTACTGGATAATCCAATGCTGTAAACTCCTTTGATTACTGGTTCCTATCCAAATTTTACTCATCTTTCCAAGCCCAGGTCGTTCCTCCCTCTTTGACGAAGCCTCCTGGACTCCCCTTTGATCTTTTAGTCTTCCCTAGATCTCTGTTTTGATTGAACTTTGATAGCACACAAAATTTAGCACTTGGTTATTAGGATTAGATATATTTGCTGTTGTTTAATGTATTGTTGTTACTCCTGTTAATGACAGGGGCCATGTCTTATACTTTACTATACCTTTTCATAGAGTCCAGCTGAATGCCCAGCATATCAAATTACAGAGCACAAGAGCTTAGCACATAATAGGAACTCCTTACCATGGCCGCATGCAACTGGGTAACTTACTGAGCCATTCTAGACTTGTCATTTCCTGAAAATGCCATGTCCTTAAATGCCTTTATGTCTTCCACTTTTCTTATACGTATCAAAATCTTAACTCATTCTTACAAATCTAGCTCAAGTCCCACCTCTTCCATTAATCCTTCCTCAAACCCCCCTGTTAGAATTAATTGCTTCTTCCTCTGAGCTCCTTGTTCTATAGATAAAAAAACTTTTCTTTTTGCTGCCTAATATTAGAGTTTTCTAGACTGTAAGCTCTTTGAGAGCAAAAACCAGGTCGTGTTCATTTTCTATTTTAGCACTTAGCACAGTGTCAGGCACACAGAAGATACTCAATAAATATTTGCATAGAAGTAAATGAATGAACTTACAAATTCATTCTCCAATTAATCAAGTAATATCTTGTTAATTTCTTTGGTTTAGCCTTGGCATTTTCATAGATGAAGGCAAGAAATGTCCATAAAACTATTCAGTGGATTCTGGATTTGACCAAATTAAATAAATTTTGTGGTTTTGCTTAATATTTTATTGTATTTCGATCTTTAAGTTTCATTGCAGCATTGTTCATAAAGCAAAAAACTGGAATCAATCTAAATGTCCAGCAACAGGAGACACATGATTTTAAGACTTTCACAGAGAAAGTTTTAAATTATAACCTATAAAGCTTCTATTTGCTCTGTATCTAAAACTACTGCTTCTTTTATGTATTTACTTGACAATCATTTTTACTGTAATTCCCTCATCTGGTTGGTAGAACTTATTTTTAATCATTTAGTAAATTAGTAAAGTTTGTTCTTCAGGTACAGTAAGCAAATACATTTTTAAAAAAGCATTATAAGAAGCAATAAAGGGCTTCCCTGGTGGCGCAGTGGTTGAGAGTCTGCCTGCCGATGCAGGGGACACGGGTTCTTGCCCCAATGCGGGAAGATCCCACATGCCGCGGAGTGGCTGGGCCCGTGGTCCCGTGGGCCATGGCCGCTGAGCCTGCGCGTCCGGAGCCTGTGCTCCGCAACGGGAGAGGCCACAACAGTGAGAGGCCCGCGTACCGCAAAAAAAAAAAAAAAAAAAAAGAAGCAATAAAAATAGGGACTTCCCTGGTGATTCAGTGGTTAAGAATCCACCTTCCAATGCAGGGAACGCAGGTTCGATCCCTGGTCGGGGACTAAGATCCCACATGCAGCGCGGCAACTAAGCCCTTGCGCCACAACTAGAAAGAAGCCCGTGCGCCACAATAAACGATCCTGCATGCCACAACTAAGACCTGATGCAGACAAAAAAAATAATAATAAAAAATAAATATTAAAAAAAAGCAATAAAAATAATTTCACACATATTATAGTTTATAAATGGACATTAACCTTTATGGGTATATACAACCAGTATATTCATGGGTCACACTGCAGGACAACACTGTAGTTAACAGCACAGGTCTTGGACTCTGGCTCTGCCACAGTTATTAGCTGTGTAATACTGTGAAAGCCTTTCTGTGCCTTAGTTTCGTCATCTATAAAATGAGAATAATAGTATCTCAGGATTATTTTGAGATTTACATTGATTCATACACATAAAGCACTTAGGAAAGTGTCTGGTACACACCAAGTGCTTAATAATGGGTTAGCTGCTAGCATCGTCATCATCATGATTATGATTATTATGATTACAGAGCTTCAGATTACAGGGAATAAAATTTGTTCAATCTCGCTTTGCTGTTGAAAAAAATTTCTCTTCCTCTGTATGTCTGCTTCGCTTCTAGAACCAATAAACCAATCAGGCTGTGCTCTTTAACAATGGAACAGGCTCCCTCGTGAGGAGTGAGCTGCATTGCGGTTACTCTACCCAGGCTGGAAAGTGATTTGCTGCAAGCGTTAACGTCCTGATTTCTGCATTGTAGAGAGGCTGAAAGAGGTCCCTCAAAGGTCCCAATCTAATAAATGACTACATGACTCATTCTGAGGTTCCTTTCAAGCTCCAAAACTCTACGCCTATTTACCAGCTTCTCACAGGCAGTGTTAAGCAGCAGTCTTGCCAGGAACCTGCCATTAACACTCTGAACTGAGGCAGAAACAAATACTTTCACTGAAAAGCAGAAATCTTTAATTTCCTTCTGTGTTCTGAACAGTGAATTTTGTGTTCTGAAACCAAATTTGGTGACTCAAGTCTCTTAGCAATTCTAGAAAGGAAATTGTGAAATTATCGGTGTTTGCTGAGAAAGTACTTACAGTTTGCCAAAAGAGGGAGCATGGGAGCAGAAAGCATGTTTGTCCAAGTCTTTAAAAAAATACTTGTTTGGATTCTGTGCTTTAGTTTTTGACTTCTTTTGCAAGGATGGGATGAGACTAAATGACAGTTACAGACAATATTCTCTTTTTAAGATTGTCTTCAGACAGAAGGGTCAAAGATTGAAAATATACACATAACTTTAAAAGATCCCTCTCCATCCTCCCCAGACAAAAGTCACCTCATGCCTGGCTGCCACACATCAAATAGCTCTAATTAAACTACTCTCGTTAAAAGGAAAGGGAGGAGGAGCTCAGGCTAGCAGCTTCTCCTGAGTAGGGAAACAATTACATATTTAATAAAAGTACAACTTTATTTCTCTCCTGGCTGCCATGGATTGTTTAAAAAAGAAGGATTCATTGTATATATAAGCTAGATCTCACCTTTACTACAACAATGGAGAAGTTATTGATATAACCAAGTTTAAGGAAAGTTAATCATCAGGGTGGTGCTAACTTACTCACTCCCTAGGGCTAAACACTCCTTCTTGCCAAGTAAGAGGAATGATATAAGCGCCTAGAACCCTTTGTAGAAACAAGTCTTTGATTCACACTTATTATTAGTCACTAATGTTGGGTGATGCCTGTGTAAGACAAGGAGGTTTCTATAAGACTAAGACACACGTCTCCATAAGAAGTCATTTTTCAATACAAATTTGATTTTTGCCTTTGTAAAGGCAGCTTTAGCGAGTTACCCATTTGTGCATATTTTCAAATTCAATTCAGAAGAATTCTGCAAATTTATATACTTTTAGTTTGAGCAACATATTCAGTCTCTTCCTTTACTCAAATTACCAAAAAGTTCTTTGTATTACATTAGCCTAAAAACTTAAGAAACACACTTGGAAAATTCACAGAGCTTAAAAATTTCCCCCAAAATTATATATGTTATATAAACTAATTATTTGATAGTTTAATGAAATGGTTTCTTTTATTACTGCTGTCTGCTGCATTAAAGCAAAATGATAGAAAATATTAATCTAAAGAAGAAAGTTAAATGTTCTACAGTTTCCTGAGATCTGGTTTAATTTCCATATGCCTTCGAACAATGTTCTAAGACAATTCTGCTACACCTTCTGGACCGGGAAAATACATGATCTTGGATTCAGTTATTAATAGATTTATAACAGAAAAGACATTATCCTATTACAAGATTCTTCTTAAAGGACAACCTTTAAAGTTGGATTACTTCTTTTTTTTTTTTTTTTTTGCGGTATGTGGGCCTCGCGCTCTTGTGGCCTCTCCCGTTGCGGAGCACAGGCTCTGGACGCGCAGGCTCAATGGCCATGGCTCACGGGCCCAGCCTCTCCGCGGCATGTGGGATCTTCCCGGACCGGGGCACGAACCCGTGTCCCCTGCATCGGCAGGCAGGCTCTCAACCACTGCGCCACCAGGGAAGCCCCGGATTACTTCTTTAACTAATACAGGAAGCAAGATAAGGAGTGGCCTTTTGAAATTTACAGGTTAAATAGTCAGTCCCATGCAACAGCTGACAATACTGGGTCCTAGGAGGAGAAGATCTGTGAATGCCGAAGCAGATTTCACAGGCTACATTTTTTTCCTTTATTTGGGCCATCATGTGGAAGACAGATTATTTTCCAAAATGATTAAGTACTCTCATCAATTAGCCAGCTAGAGTATCAATCCTGAAGGAAAAATGTAATAAATTCTTCTTCTGTAAGTGCCAGCTGTCAAAAACTGTCAGTTAGTCAAAGCTTTTTAATGTTCCAATCAAACCATAAAATGAGTGGAAAGTCACTGTATAAAACCCATTAAGCTGTGTTACTAAATGTCCAATGTTACATAAAAACTATAAATAACTTTGTACTTTTAGGGCTTTTTTTTTTTTTTCAATTTGCTTTTCTTAAAATAATAATGATGTTCGGCTTCAGTTAATAAGGTAATTTTGGAGCTGCCTTAGAGTTTAATCCACATACTCTTTCTGTGTGGAATAAAGAAGGCAAGCAATAATCAAATCAGAATTATAAGCATTCCTTGGAGTATCTGTCGCTAACAATTTTAAAAATTAAGAGAAGAGCATCAAAGACAGTGAAGGCTGAAAAAACTAATCATTAGGCTTAATAATCTTACAAATTGACATAACTTTGGGGACTAAAATGCTGTTTCTGGGAAGGACATCTAGTCTTTTTCAAATATTTGCAAAGGAATTCATACTCTGGTTAAAGGAATATCACTTACTACTGGCTTAAAAATTAACAAGGCAGTAGCCAACACTGAACAAATACATTTACCTCAGTGTTCAAAAACTGATTATTGAGTTAATAAGGGTTTGCTTCCACACAGTGAACATAGCCTTTCCTCTTTTAGTACATCGTTGATCTAATAGTTGATCTACGGGCACAAATGAGAATGCTGGTAACGGATATTTGACCAAATAAGTAGCTAAAGTAAGCTGAGGACCAGATTCAAACCACTTAATAACATTGAAATGCTTCTTTTTTTCTTAAGATATGTTAAAAGAACTTTGTTTCTATACTTTCCTGGTAAGTTCTTCCATACTCTAATGGATCCCATCTCTTCCAGTAATAGATCATAGAATTATGAATAATTTCCATGCTAATAAGATTCTCTGATTACCAAGAAAGACACTTTCTAACAAAAATCAAGAGTAGAACACATGTGGGAACAAAGACACCCAAAGCCATTAATCCAGTTTGTATACTTTGCACAGGGTAGAAACAACTTTCTTCATTAAAATGTTTTTGTTTTGTTTCCTCCAGGATAGCTAAAAAGAAAGAACCCAAGATGGACATGCTAACAATTTGAAATTTGAGTTTTCAAATCTAAAAGAAATTTTGAAAAGTAAATTGAAACTGAAATGAAGTAAAGGGTGGCATATGAATTTAGTATCTTTCTTTAAGGGAAAACCAAAAAAATCTTCAAATACCTTGTCCAGATGAAGCAGAGACTTGAGGCACTTCGACAATTTTTTATATTTAAAATAATAGTCCCCCAAACCTCAATACTATATTAGACTTTTGGTGAAAATAAGTAATAATCCTTAAATTTAACACAGTACTATAACATGAATACTTACTTAAAAAAGAATAAAAATTTACACTATATAAATTTTAAATAAATAGCCATGATATGTGCACCAAGTTTTATTTGCCTTTAAACAATACAAATAGAACAAATATGTTATTCAAAATAATAAACCTTCTTGAATTTTACAGAAGAAAAAGAAACTGAAGTGAAACTGTAGGAATTGCTGAACTTCAGATAAATGTTTCTTCAAAACAAGAGATATTAATTCCTAAAAGATTCCTCTAAAGTTAAAAAAAGATTAAGAAAAACATTAAGCCACTGGGTTATTATGTTAAAAAAACCTACATGTTTCTTAATGGACATATGTTTACATTTACAGATAGTAAACTCAGTCTCCTGTCTCATAAAACACAGAAGACACCACTATGTCTAAACTAAGCAAAAAAATAAAAGCCTCTTTGTCGTATTAAAAAACTTTTAAAACCTAAATCTACCTTAACATTATTTTCCAAGAAAACTTAATAGGGAATGGCTAATCTGAAAGCAAAATGTTATACAAATCATTTTCAAGAAGGGAATACACCATGGGATTATGCTTATAGCTAGCAGTATCAGCTAAAACCCCAAACAATGACACATGAACTCAGAGTATCAGCCGGTCCTCTCCTCCCTCCTGAATTACCTGACCAATGGAAGTTTGGCTTTGTTGTTTCAGAAAGCACTGTTTCTTACATTCCATCAACTGTTCAAAATCACGCCACATTTTCACTTGTTTCATATTTGGACCATGACTTTCTCGTACAGCTTTTTGTTTTTCCCGTAGTTTCTATTGTTAAAAAAAAAATCAAGAATAATTAAATCTCATATAGGGATTTACTTCTATTGTTCTAATCAGAAGAATATGGTATGCTTTGTACATCTGATGAATAATAGCTAAGCTAGGTTCTCCTATGATAGATGAAAACGAAGATGATAAAAGTTAACTAAATTTATGATAGACCTAGGACAACCTGAAATTAAAAAGAACAGAAAAATGTAAAAGAAAGGAAGGGGGAAAAAATAAAGGGAATCTGGAAAGTGGAGCAGTAACATAGTATATAAAAATATGCAGATTTTGGAAGTCAGAAGACTTGAGTTCCAACTCTGGCTCTGTCACTAGCTGCAAGGAAGACAATTTCTCTGGACTGCAGTTTTCTCAATTGTTAATTAAGGCTAATAATAGGGGTAATTATAAAAGTATCTGCTTTATAAGATTATTTTTTCCATATGACAATAGATATGGAAAAAATTATAAACTACCATGTGTTATACATGTTATTATTATTAAATACTGTATTCTTTCCTGAATCAGTATGCTCTAAGGGTATGCTCTATACCCAAATAAATCAAATTGTATGTAAATATTCCTCAGGGAGAAGGTCTAGTGATATTCTAAAAAGGCCCAAATCCTTATCAGAATTGTTTACTACCAGCCTATATAGTTCCACCTGCCAAAATTGTTCTACTTACTGTCTCTAAAATTATAAATAGGAATAAGAAAATTTTTCAATACATTGCAAAACTATCCTTTGGTTCTGTATTATGGCAAGTTGGGGAGAGTGACAAAGAAAGGGAGGCACAAAGTCAGAGACAATGAGAGGAAAGAAAAGAAGGAAGGAAAGAAGAGAAAAACAGAGATGATAGTACACACATAAGGAAACAGTGCGACAGAAATACATACACTGACACAGAGTGTGAGGAATCACAAAGAAGGGCAGAAAAACAAGCAAAGACACAGAAACAGATTACACAGGAACATCTCCATCTTTTCCTCTTTTAGTATACACGGTTGATCTAACAGGTGACCTAAGCACACAAGTGAAAAGGCTGGTCATTGGTACTTGCCCAAGTAAGAGGCTAAACTAAACTGAGGCCAGGTTCAAAATGCTTACTAAAGACTGCCCTCTCCACCTATGGTTAATGAAAAGCAAAGTTAACAGCAAATAGCAACAGGAAACAAAACAGAATTAAGAAAATATAATTTAAACGTAACCAGCAAATTTTTGACACAATGCCTGGCATGTAAATACATCTATTTAAGTCTATGTTACAAATAAAGTATCTTACAACAAATATTTTTATCCTCATAAACTAAAACAAAAGTAGTAAGTCAGATCAAGAGTTTTAAGAGTACTAAGAGTACTTTAAGATTAAGGTACTACTTAACTGTAACTTTTCTTACATTATTGGAATAATTTCCTTGTCAAAATCCTAACAACCTATAAAAGTTATTTAAAGAGCCAAAGACAGGATGTGGGGACTGTCTGTATCAGAAATATTATGTTACTGTCACTTATTACAGATTTATTTTGTGGATAGTTGCAATGTACAAAAAATACTTGTCACACATTTCATTGTTCTTATAAGGAAGAGGTGGTACAGGAGGAGGAAAGTTACAACTTTCAGTACAACATTCCATCTTGGTAAGGCAAATTCTAGTATATGATAGTGTGAATTGTAGCACTATAGCCTGGTCTAATTTCAGAAGCTCAGTTGTCATGAGGAGGTCTGTGGATGTCCAGTCTTTGCTGGTTTGGAAGACATACGCTATTGTCAGTTTCAAAGCCTAGGTATGTTCTGTGTTTGCCTTGAAAATTTAGATTCACTCTAGGAATGAGAGGATCAAGAAGCTTTGTTTCTTAAATGATACAGTCTGACAATCTGGGCATGAACTAATAATCAGTGGCTCATTTTGCTGGAACATGCTTGATGTCAGACTGCTGCTACTGCTTTCCCCCAAAATCCTGCAGTAAAACACGACACTGGAAGGGGAAAGAATAATCTTTAATCATATTTAGCAATTAAGTATGGGTCTTTGAAAGGATTCAAGGTTTGACAAATACTTCTCTATACAAAGCATCCATCCAGATACTTTTCAAAACAAATGAAATAGAGGAATATTTTCATATAAAAATGTATATTACTTAACTTATGAAATACCTGGATGAAAGTTAATTACTGACAATCATACTAAATCCTAAAGCCCTCAAAATCTCTAGTTAAAATACTGTACAAATGAATGTATAACTTGATTTAAATACATATGTTTGAATATGAAAATTATTTTTTCCTTTTGAGTATGGCATGTCATTTCATAAATGGAATAAGGTGTACAGAACTCAATTTCTCTGATGAAATGGAAGAATCAGCTTTAATGTTTCTTTTTATTTTTTACTTAGATTAATATGATGGACATTTATTCACAATTCATACAAAAAGAACAGATGAACACTTTTTTTTTTTTTTGTGGTACATGGGACTCTCACTGTTGTGGCCTCTCCCGTTGCAGAGCACAGGCTCCAGACACACAGGCTCAGTGGCCATGGCTCACAGGCCTAGCCACTCCACGGCATGTGGGATCTTCCCGGACCAGGGCACGAACCCGTGTACCCTGCATCGGCAGGCGGACTCTCAACCACTGCGCCACCAGGGAAGCCCGTGCCTTCACTTTTATAAAACTAAATTCCTAAGGAAGAGTCTTCATCTTTGAAAGGGAGTAAGAAAGTTCCAATTTCCTCTATAACCTTACAAAAAATGACAGTGGCATAACCATGTACTGAAAGCCTGAACAGACACATTAAAAAAAAAAATACATTCTTGGGACTTCCCTGGTGGTGCAGTGGTTAAGAACCCCCCTGCCAATGCAGGGGACACAAGTTCGATCCCTGGTCCGGGAAGATCCCACATGCCACGGAGCAACTAAGCCCGTGCGCCACAACTACTGAGCCCATGTGCCACAACTACTGAGCCCACGTGCTGCAACTACTGAAACCTGTGTGCCTAGAGCCCATGCTCTGCAACAAGAGAAGCCACAGCAATGAGAAGCCCGTGCCCCTGCTCGCTGCAACTAGAAAAAGCCTGCGTGCAGCAACGAAGACCCAACGCAGCCAAAAAAAAAAATGCATTCTTACCTTTCCAAGGTTTTCCTGTTCAGCAATATTTTTGGTATACTGTTCCCTGGGGAGTAAACATAATGATTTAGTTTACATTTACTTCAATCGATTTGATCATACAACTAAATTATAAATTAACATATCTATCTAAATATATTAGACAATACAGTTTATAGAGTACTAGAGTCAGAATGAAACCCATTATCAAACACTACTTTTTCCAATCTTTAGTCAGTTCATCTAATAAACAGTAATATAAGGAAAAAACCATGGCAAAATATCATGTAAGAAGTTAAGTACTATTTCCAGTTAATCTACACTTAAATCAATGGCAATCCATTTGCTTAAATTACACTTTTTTTTTAAAGAGGTTTGCAGAAGAGAGAAAGGATACACATTTTTAAAAAACATTAAATGGCATCTAACCCAGCAATCCAACTTCTAGGAAGTCATCCTACAGAAAAACTCTCATAAGTTAATAAAGATGAAAGCAAAGACTATTACTTCACCATTGCTTATAGTAGTGAAAATCTGCAACCAACTAAATGTTGATAGATGGGGAAATGTTTAAATAAATTATGGTACATCCGTTCAAAGGAATAATACAGAGTTGTAAAAAAAGAATGAGGTAGATCTATAAATACTAAAGTGGAAAAAATTCTAGATAAATTATTAAGAAAAAAACTGTATATGTAGTTTAATTTTATTTATGTATACACACATATACAGACATATTAGCAAAAGCATGGGAAAAGAATATGGGATAATATACAACAAAATATTAACAGTAGACATTTATGAGGTATGGCAGTGTGGACAACATTCAATTTTTGTGTGCTATACTTGATAATGGTTACTTTTTGTTTTTATAAGTATTTTTTTTGTAAGCTAAAAAAGTTACATATTTTTAATGTAAAAATAGAAACACAAATAACATCATATTGTATTTTTAAACAAAGGTATAATTATATTTTAATATTATATAAGACAAAAAGTGAGATTTAAAGTGTTAAGGACAAAGACTGAAGGATGAGGACACGGGATCCAAGGACAAAGGAACCAATGACAAGAAGATAAGAGACTTCAGACCTCAAATTTGTATGGAAAAAGACTATATTTCTGTGTAAAGCTACACAGTAGTACTTAAGAAGAAATTAAACAACACAAAATTGGGAATCTAAGAAATCATAAACCACAAACTCTAGCAGCTTAAGTGAAGAAAGGTTTGCATTTATGTAAAAAGGGAGGTAAACATGATTAGAACAGAGAGAATGGCAATCAAAAGTACCTGAAGTCCTTACAGAGCTGAAGTGAAGGTAGAATTTGTGCACAGGAATAAGAGTGGAAGGGAATAGACACAATCTTGATGAACCTTCATTTTGCCCTTAAAATTTATGAGACACTAAGTCAAAATTGTTTACCTTTCCAGCTCTCCAATGAAAAAAAGCTGGGAGGAATTAAATGACATATCCCTCAAGAAGAATGTATGGTTATAATTAAGAGAGCTTTAAATAATTCATTGATTACCCTAGGCCTGAGGAATGTCCAAACTGTTTTAGAATTTCCATTTATATTTTATCAAGAAATCAACAGGCACATGCTCTTTCCCCATAACACTAATATGTAATTTTAATTTATTCAATGAACTTATTCAAGAAATAATGACAGAGCACCTGTCATGTACCAAGCATGCCCTGGGATTTCAAAAAGAAAACAGGACAGACAGGGTCCTTGCCTTCTAGGAATTCATACTATATCATTTCTAAAATACTGCTGCTTACATTATATTTAACTTGAGCCTCTGTGGTGTATATTATTCTCCTTATTTTATAGATGAGGAATGATTTGTCCAAGGTCACAAAACTAGGAACTGGAAAAATCAGGTTAGAAACAATTTTATGGTCTCTCTCTAGTACTTTGATATATAATATGCTGCCTCTTTAAATAATATTAAAATTTGCAGATGATCTTTCAAAACCAAGCTAATTTCTTATATCTTTGGCCTTACCAGGAAGTACCATAAAAGTAGAAAATGAAATAACATTAAAAATATTGTGTCTACAATAGTAATAATATTTTAAACATGTATCAGTGAGTTTAGAGTATAATTAACTCCATTTTATTCTTAACGTTCTTATGTACTACTCTAGTCAGGGCGCAGTATTTTTCTTTTGGAAAACTGAGGAATGGTAAAGGTTTACAGTGATTTTTAAAATGATGAAGAGGAATATCTAGTGAGAAAACTGATAAGAAAACCAATAGTTCAGGAGCTATATTTCCTTTTTTACTATTTATATTGATCACTTTGGAAGAAAAGAAACAATTTCTAAAACTTTTATTTTTCAAGAACACAATTAACTTCTCACATTTGTGAAATATTAGCATTGACTATATAGATTCAATGTGCAAAGTTTACATTCAATGAAAGAATTTGAATAAGTACATTCAGTATGTTTTTTTTAATGTAGACTTACTATTTTTAAAAAATATTTATTTATTTATTTAGCTGTGTCGGGTCTTAGTTGTGGCATTTGGGATCTTTCGTTGCGGTGCGCGGACTCTCTAGTTGTGGCGCGCGGGCTCCAGAGCGCACGGACTTCAGTACATGCAGCACGTGGGCTCTCTAGTTGTGGCACGTGGGCTCCGGAGTGCGCAGGCTCAGTAGTTGCAGCATGTGGGCTTAGTTGCTCCGCAGCATGTGGGATCTTAGTTCCCTGACCAGGGATCAAACCTGTGTCCCCCTGCATTGCAAGGGGATTCTTAACCACTGGACCACCAGGGAAGTCCCTGTATGTTTAATATGTTAGACTATTAAAAAATAATATCCTATATATAGGATATTTTTGGTCTGTCCTGCATTATATAAAAAAATTTAGACTTTGCAAAACATTCTATTTCTTAGATTCCTTTTTGTAATATTAATGTATATGCCGCTAAAAATCTCAACTGTAGTCTAGAATAAATGTGAATCCTACACTTCATTTGAGTTCTTACCGAATGGTAAAAGCAAAACATTTGAATTATGATAAGGGGCAAAGAAAGCTTATCTTGTTCATTACTGCATTTTATCAAAGCTAGCAATTCAACTATAAATGTATTTTTTAAGACAGCATTTGATTTATTACAATATACTGCAAGCTAGAATTACAAAAAGAAAAAATCACCATATAAGGACTAGTAGTATTCATACACCCTTCTTTGTTTTAAAGGTTGACACACTGCAATCACACAGTTTCTAGCTGAAATGCAGTCACTCACACTGCACAATGAGCAGGCCAACAACCAGAGTCCAGGCCGTGTAGGACTTGAAAAATAGACCAACCTTAGTGCTTTTAAAAAAGCAATTATGAAATTATACATATTCCTGAGGAGGGGGTAATGGGGATTAACTGCTTAATGGTTGTGATGAAAAAGGTGATGAAAAAGTTTTGGTAATATATAGTGGTTATGGTTGCATAGTATTCTTAATGTAATCAATGCAACACTTTTAATTATACACTTAAAAATGGCAAATTTTATGTTATCTATCTTTTGCCACAATAAAAAAGCAAGCAAGCAAGAAAAATTATATGTATTCTTACTTAGTCAGCAGGGCTGGACTATCCAGAAGATGTTTAACAAGATTTAATCCTAAATAATATCTTACTATATGCTTATTTAAGTACTCTGACTTTGTATAATTCCACCTTATTTATAAAACTTCTATAGATTAAAACATTAAGTAACTCAATATAAAAACAACAAAATTACTTGCCTAATTGCCTTTCTTTTTTCTTGTTGATCAGAAGAGACATATGCCTTCATTTCATCAGTAGCACGACAAAGTTGTACTTCTAGGTTCTAAGTGGAAAGACTAAGCTTTAGGTTAAGTCCTCGATACAGAAAAATCTCAGAAAAGTTTTTGATTCACTTTCTTTGTCTTACCTTAATCATACAATTTGTATAATGGTATCTACTTTCGTCTTGAAGACATTCTTCACGGAGTCCTCTGACTTCCTAATGTATATAATTTTAAATGGGCAACATTATCAAAAGAATAATCAGATACAGAAAGGATGACTAAATTTACAACAAAAGAAATACCATCAGAGTATTTCCTCTTCTGCAACCGAAACTTTATTATAATAGACTAGGTTGTAATCTTTTCTAGAGACCACTCATATCACTCTACAAACTATAAGTTTAGTTATTTATTAAGTACCTGCTGTGTGCCCAGCTCTGTGTTAGGTGCTGGTGACAGAGGAGTGAACAAGACAGGTCCTTGCTCTCATTCAAGTAGAGGAAACAGACATAAACAAGGAAACATGTAATGAAGGTAGTTTCAGATGGGAAAAAGTGCTATGAAGAAAATTCTGCAGTAGAATGCGATAGGGTGACTGAGTGGGCAATGTTAGGTGATCAGAGAAGACCTCTAGGAGGATGTGACATTTAGGGTGAGACCTATCTTTAGCTGCTCTATGGAGAATAAACCTTAGGAAGGCAAGCGTGGAAGGGGAGAGTAGGTGGGAGGTTACAGTGCGAGTCTAGGGGGCCTGGACTCTGGCAGTAGGGGTGCAGATGGAGAATTTAGTATGTACACATCAAGTTTGAAGAAATAAAAATCTCTGCAGCTTAGGAGACAGACTCAGGGGATGAGGGTAAAGATTTGGGAATCTTTTGACATTGGTAGTAGAAATATGCATACACAGGCAGTTTCTGCTAAGTTGTTAAAATAAAAACTGTCTTCTTACCTGTTCTAATTTGGACCGATTGCTTTCAAGGCCTGCTGCACAGCTATCATACTGGGATTTCTTTTCATCACGCTCCTGGGTTAATTCCTAGTATGAAAAGGGTAATTAATTGAATAAGTAAAAAACAAAGGCCTAAAATGTGGCTCTGAAACAATACATGCCCTTGTCAGTCTTGTAACTTAACTCTAAGCTTCTTGGCATACTTAGGAGTTATTTATACAACAATCAGACATTTGAGAATTATGACAGATGAAGGTGCTGATAAAAACAATAGCTGCCATGTATTGAGCTGTGTGCCAGGCTCTCTGTTAGAAGCTGGGGATAAAACAGTGAGCAAAACAGCCAAAAATCCTTCCCCTCAAGTAATGCTCAGACAAGTAAACAGGCTGAGTGCTATGATGGATGAATGCAAGGTGTTAAAGGAGCACATGGGACGCTCACTGGACCTAACCCAGGCTTGGGGATCAGTGCGGACAGCCTCCTGGAGAAATTGATACCTATGCTGAGGTACGAAGGATTAGTAAGAATAGTTAGAAGGGACAAGAGGAGGAGAATGTTCATAAATAAAGGAACACTATGTATGAAGTCTTGGACTTGGAACTAGAGAGAAGAAGGACAATTTAGGACATATAAGTAGTTTATTATACTGGAGCATGTCTGGGAAGTGTGAGAAGAGGCTGAAGACTTTGGCAGAGGCCTGATCAGAACTTTGTAAACCATGTTAAGGGTGTTTGAGCTTTACCTTTAACAATAACTAAGTCTCAAAACAACCTCTTGAGGTAGGTATTAATATCCCCACATCGTGCAAGGACAAGTATCTTGCAAAAGATTGTGTTGCTGGAAAGACATGTTAGAATTTGAATTCAGGCTGTTTGAGTAGTTTCACACTTTATTCTAACATAATAGTTTGAAACTGATAATCTGAAAATCTTCTTCTACTGACACCTGGAAATGCTAAAAGTATCAACAAATGCTTGATAAGGCAGGGCAAACATCCTTTCAGATCCAGAGCTAACTGAGCTCTCAAGGAAGTGAAAGGAATTACCAGGACTAGAAACAAAGGATGACAGCCTACAGCTACACTTGGTAGGAGCTGGGAGTCAGTCTCGATAACAGAATGGTTATAATGTCCAGGCAGGGCAAAAGGCCTGGAAACCTGTGAATAAAGGGTTAACACCAGGCCTGGACTGATTCAGGCCAGCCTGGGAATGACCTTGGTTTCACACAGCACAGTTTCCTTGGGAACTGGAGAGTTAACATAAATGGGTAATATTGTGTGGTGCTTCTGCTGTGTGGGACTGCATCTGGTTTGGGGTGACTAGCACAGTATAAAAGATGGGTGGGAAAAAGGAGCCATGGCTTTTGTGAATCAAAGTGACCTACAGACATCTAAGGCTCTCATGGTTGACAGTCATGTACATCCCAAGTGGGAGAAGGGGCAACAGAGGCTGTGTACTTGGGTACCTGCCAGGCCTGTCAATGAGATGAAGATACTATAGTATATGAAAGCCTTTTTTTGTTTGTGAGTTTGATGGCCAAACTGATCAGTAAATGCAGCTATGCTACTTCAGAGGAGGATGGAAAAAAGGAGTCTGTCCTCAGGCAGGTTTGGGATTTGGATTTACCCTACCTACGTGGTCTAAGAACTCCCAAGCTGAGACATTAACTCAAAATTAGCTCCAAGCTTGTGATATTCCTAAAACACCTGGCAGAACAACAGCGAAACCACTCTGGAGGGACACACCCTCCATCTTAGCTGCCAGGACTCAAGAGACAAAACCCTACTAAAGATAAACTCACAATCCAAAAGTATAAATATATAAGGAACAATCAATCCATTATGAGTGAGAATCAGAAGATATAAAACACACAGCAGGACTATACCTCCAGGAACTTCGAATACGAGAAGAAAGTCTATTAAATAAATATGATTAAAATAATTAAAGTTATAAAGGAGGAACTGAAAATAAAAGACTAAAAAAGGCACAGTGAGTAAAAATAGACAAAAATGAAAAAAAAAGTCACTGAAATTAAAAACTAAGTAGGTGACATAAACATAAGATTGGCTCAGGAGATAAAAGAATGAACTAGAAAACAGAGCTGAAGAAATTACCCAAAATTCATCACAGAGAGAGACAAAGAGATGAAAATATGAAAATGAGGTTAAACAACAGGGAACAGAATAAATACATCTAACATATATCTAACAGGAGTTGCTGAAGAACAGACTAGAAAGACCAGGGGAGAGAATATTTGAAGATATCATGTAGAATTTTTCCAGAATTAATGGGAGACAAAAAAGCACAGATTCCAGCAGAGCAGATAAAACTAAATCTATACTTAGATCATGGCAGTGAAACTGGACAACACCAAAGACACAGATAAAAATATTAAAACCATCTACAGATTTAAGGCAATCCCTACCAAAATACCAATGTTACTTTTCACACAACTAGAACAAATAATTTAAAAACTTGTATGGAAACACAAAAGACCCTGAATAGCCAAAACAATCTTCAGAAAGTAGAATAGAGCTGGAGGTATCATACTCCCTGACTTCAGAATATACTACAAAACTATGGTAATCAAAACAGTATGGTACTGGCAACAAAAACAGACACATAGATCAATGGAACAGAACAGAGAGCCCAGAAATAAACCCACACACTTATGGCCAACTAATCTATGACAAAGGAGACAAGAATATACAATTGAGAAAAGACAGTCTCTGCAATAGTGGTGATGGGAAAACTGGACAGCTAAGTGTAAAGGAATGAAATTGGAACATTTCCTCACACCATGTACAAAAATAAACTCAAAATGGAAAAGGGAACCCTCTTGCACTGTTGGCGGGTATGTAAATTGATACAGCCACTATGGAGAACAGTATGGAGGTTCCTTAAAAAACTAAAAATAGAACTACCATATGACCCAGCAATCCCACTACTGGGCATATACCCTGAGAAAACAATAATTCAAAAACAGTCATGTACCACAATGTTCACTGCAGCACTATTTACAATAGCCAGGACATGGAAGCAACTTAACTGTCCATCGACAGATGAATGGATAAAGAAGATGTGGCACATATATATAATGGAATATTACTCAGCCATAAAAAGAAATTAAATTGAGTTATTTGTAATGGACCTAGATGTCTGTCATACAGAGTGAAGTAAGTCAGAAAGAGAAAAACAAATACCGTATGCTAACACATATATACGGAATCTGAAAAAAAAAACCCAAAAAGGTTGTGAAGAACCTAGGGGCAGGACAGGAATAGAGACGCAGATGTAGGGAATGGACTTGAGGACATGGGGAGGGGGAAGGGTAAGCTGGGACAAAGTGAGAGAGTAGCATGGATATATATACACTACCAAATGTAAAATAGATAGCTAGTGGGAAGCAGCCACATAGCACAGGGAGATCAGCTCGGTGCTTTGTGACCACCTAGAGGGGTGGGATAGGGAGGGTGGGAGGGAGGAGAAATGGGGATATACATATATGTATAGCTGATTTAATTTGTTATACGGCAGAAACTAACACACCATTGTAAAGCAATTTTACTCCAATAAAGATGTTAAAACAAAAAAATAATAATAAAAATAAACTCAAAATGGATTAAAAACCTAAATGTAAAAAACCATAAAACTCCCAGAAGAAAACATACGCAGAACACTCTTTGACCTAAATCACAACCATATTTTTTGGGTCTGTCTCCTAAAACAAAGGAAACAAAAGCAAAAATAAACCAATGGGACCTAATTAAACTTAAAAACTTTTGCATAGCAGAGGAAACCATGGACAAAACGGAAGATAACCTACTGAATGGCAGAAAACATTTACAAATGATATCATTAATAAGAGGTTAATATCCAAAATATATAAACAGCTCATATAACTCAAAAAAAAAAACAGTTAAAAAATGGGCAGAAGACCTGAAAAGACATTTTTCCAAAGAAAATATATAGATGGCCAACAGGAACATGAAAACATGCTCAATATCATTAATCATCAGTGAAATACAAATCAAACCCTCAATGAGATATCACCTCACACCTGTCAGAATGGCTATTATCAAAAAAGGCCACAAATAACAAATATTGGTAAAGATGTGGAGAAAAGGGAACCTTTGTACATTTTTGATGAGAATGTAAATTGGTGCAGCCACTGTGGAAAACAGTATGGAGGTTCCTCAAAAAACTAAAAATAGAACTACCATATAATCCAGGAACTCCACTCCTGAGTATATATCCAAAGAAAATGAAAACATTAATTTGAAAAGATATATGCATCCCAATGTTCATAGCAGCATTATTTACAATAGCCAAGACATGGAAGCAACCTAAGTGTCAATCAAGAGATGAATGGAAAAAGAAGATGTGGTGTGTGTATATATATATATATATATATATATATATATATATATATATATATATATACATACACATATATATAGGTGTGTATATATATATATATACAATGGAATACTACTCAGCCATTAAAAAGAATGAAATTTTGCCATTTACAACAATGTGGATGAACTTGGAGGATACTATGCTGAGTGAAATAAGTCAGAAAGAGAAAGACAAATACTGTATGATATTACTTTTCTGTGGAATCTAAATAATAAAACAAACTAGTGACTATAAAAAAAATTAAAACTAAATATAGGGAAGACATTACCTAAAAAGAAATGAGAATTAAACCGATAGCAGATCCCTCAACACAGCAAGAGAAAGCAGAAAGCAATGAAAATAATTTTTTTTTCTGACCAAGTCACTATTTAAGAAGAAAAACAAAGATGGTTTACTTTTGGCAATGATTCTTTACTGAGAGAACTACTAAAAGAAAAAATAATAAAACAAGGAAATTTCATTTCAGGAGGAAGGAAACTGAATCCAGAAGTAAGGAATAAAGTACATGAAGCAATGGTGAGAACTGCTAAATATGTGGGTAAATCTAAACAGGAAATGACTGTATGAAGTAGTAATTATAACAGTAATGACCAACATGACAACCACTTTTAGAGATGAAGAAATAAAATGGAAATAAAATACCACAGGATAACAACACATGTGTAAGGCAGGAGAGGGTGTTAAATTATTCTGAGGTTCCTGTATTGTTCAGGAGATTAATAATTGTTCAGCTGATTAACTTTAGGCAGGAAAAATATGTTAAAAATTTAAGAGTAAACAATATCAGAATAGACGAAGATAGAAACGGAAATAAAGGGAAAAAAGAATATAAAGAAAACAGGATTGGTGCAACGGAGGGCAGAAAGAGGAAAAGAAACATAGAAAGCACAGTACATAGGATGTACAAAATAGAAATAAATTCCAATGTATCAATAAGAGTAAATGTAAATGGGACTAAACTCACCAATTAAAAGACAGATTCTCACACTGTAAAGCAACTATACTCAAATAAAAATTTTCTTTAAAAAAGATTCTCGGGCCTCCCTGGTGGCGCGGTGGTTGGGAGTCCGCCTGCCGATGCAGGGGATGCGGGTTCGTGCCCCGGTCTGGGAGGATCCCATATGCCGCGGAGCGGCTGGGCCCGTGAGCCATGGCCGCTGAGCCTGCGCGTCCGGAGCCTGTGCTCCGCGACGGGAGAGGCCACAACAGTGGGAGGCCCGCATACCGCAAAAAAAAAAAAAAAAAAAAAAAGATTCTCAAACTGGATGTAAGAAACTATATCCACACAAAATCCAACTATATGCTATTTATGAGACTTACATAGGACAAAAATAAGGACATAGAAAGCTGAAAGTGAACAAATAAAAAGACATACCAAGCAACACTAATCGTAAGAAAGTTGCCACACTTACGTTAATAGCAGACAAAATAAGGCTCCTAGACAAAAAGCACTGCAAGGAATAAAGAGTCATAAAATAATGAGAAAATGAATAATTTTAAGTGTTTTTTTTAAAAACTAGGAATCTTTAAATTGTGGTAAAATACACACAAAATTTACCATTTTAACCATTTTTAAGGCTACAGTTCAGCTGTATTAAAAACATTCACATTATTGTGCAACCAATCTCCAGAACTCTTTTCACCTTGCAAAACTGAAACTCTATACTCATTACACCACAAGTCCCCATTCACCAGGAAGTTTTGAACAACACATTTAAGAAGCTTGATCTGACAAACACATGGAGAACCCAGCACTCAACAACTGGAAAATACATTCTTTTCCGGATCAAGTCACTAAAAAAATTATGTTGGCCTCAGCTCTCTCCATGGCCACACTTAACTCTCAAAGACTGTGGAGCTTACACTTTAAAAATCCTCAAGGAAAGGAAGCATGATGTAAGGGTTTTTATGCTCTATCAAGCAGTTGTTGAAATATTTAAGGCAACAAACTCTAGATTTGCAAGAACTCATCAGGTAATATTGCTCTACTAAGCTTTGAGGACTCTACTAGAAAACAAATGAGAGACAATAAAAAGTAGGAAAATGGACAGTGAGAGCAGTGTTAATGAGCACTGAATCTGACAAGTACAGGTATAATACTAAAGACAAAAGTGGGAACTAGGGTAATAGAACAGAACATAAATGTTATATGCCCTGACAATGTAGACACGATACCATAAAACCTGCAGGGAGGGGAACGGGAAAAGAAGGTGGAAGGTAGAATGAATAAATCAGCTCCCTCAATTTTTAATTGCTGGGGATGGATGGGGGAATGTCAAAAGATATCATTTAAACCTGATGAATCAAGTCATAGTATAAGCATATTACAAGTATAAAGGCAAACAGTAAGAAAGACAATACAAATGACCAAAATCAGGTGCTAAAGCAGAGGGAAGGAGAGGTTAGAGGAAAAATACCAATTTCAGCACTAGTCATAGTGGGGATTAATACATATTATCGACAGAAATGGATGACTAATGGTGGCATTACAGATATAACCAGTAGAGCAAAACCAGAGCCAGAAAATATGAAAGAGAGAGACACAGACACAGAGAATGAACAGAGGAATTTATTTATTTATTAAAAAAAATTTTTTTTTTTGCTGTATGCGGGCCTCTCCCGTTGTGGAGCACAGGCTCCGGATGCACAAGCTCAGTGGCCATGCCTCATGGGCCCAGCCGCTCTGCGGCATGTGGGATCTTCCCGGACCGGGGCACGAACCCATGTCCCCTGCATCGGCAGGCGGACTCTCAACCACTGCGCCACCAGGGAAGCCCGAGGAATTTATTCTTATAGGCTTTAAAGTCAGAAGCAAAACATAAAATGCACAAAGACCAAATATGTCTGCATACCAATAAATATGAATTGGCTAAACTTATTTATTAAAATAAACCTTTCAGATTATGTCACAACACAAAACACAGTTCAAGATCTATTTAGAGACACACCTAAAACAAGGTAAATTTTTAAAAGCTGAAAGCAAAAGATGGGCAAAAGTATAGCAGGCAAATGCAAACAAAAGGAAGCAAACATTAATATCAGTCAGAGTTGACTTCTGGCACCCCACCAAAAAAAAAGCCTTTGTTTTTTTTTAGAGAGTAGAACAAAGGTGTGGAGATCAAACTTCAGGTAGCCAATAAATAATTATCCATTCATGAATTTTCAGAAAATTTCTGGAAAATATATAAGGAACTGCTATCAGTTATTATTTCCAGGGAGTATGCTAGGGGTGGGGTGTAGAGAGAGGAATAATTTCTGTTCTTTCCCTTAACCAATTCCTTACAGTTTGAATTCTGGCCAAGAGCATGGTTTTACTTCTATAAGAAAAAGCAATCAACAAGAAATATTTCAGTGAAATCAATAATTACCACATTGTATATATACTCCAAAACAAGTATTTTAGCTTTTTCCCATATATTAGCAATTGTATGTATTATGTCATTTAATTACATATAATTTATGGAACAGCACCTAAAAAAACAAACATGAAGATTTTCAAGACGCTATCTAATTCTAGATAATTATAAAAGATTTAGATAAATATAAGTTGTGATTTTCAAAGTCTTGAGATTTTTAAACAATTTTCAAAGTTATGAATATTCAAATTTATAACAAAATGCAAATAAAAAGAATGGAAATGTACTAACACTTCACTATAAAATTTCCTAAACATGATAATACATCTGTGTAGTTTTTTTTTTTTTTTTTTTTTGCGGTACACGGGCCTCCCACTGTTGTGGCCTCTCCCGTTGCAGAGCACAGGCTCCGGACGCGCAGGCTCAGCGGCCATGGCTCACGGGCCTAGCCGCTCCGCGGCATGTGGGATCTTCCCAGACCGGGGCACAAACCCGTGTCCCTTGCATCGGCAGGCGGACTCTCAACCACTGCGCCACCAGGGAAGCCCCATCTGTGTAGTTCTGAGTGTTAAATATACTTACACAAGTTAAAAATAAACACTATTCAAAGCAGAGAACAATTACAAATTTCACTTAATATTCGGCAACAGCTTAAAGTCAATGAAGCAGCTTGTTTTTTCAGTATACTTTTTATTAGAAAAGTTTCTGGGTAAAAATAGAACTACAGGGACTTCCCTGGTGGTGCAGTGGTTAGGAATCTGCCTGCCAACGCAGGGACATGGGTTCGATCCCTGGTCTGGGAAGATCCCACGTGCCGCGGAGCAACTAAGCCCGTGCACCACAACTACCGAGCCTGCGCTCTAGAGCCCGCAAGCCACAACTACTGAGCCCGTGCTCCACAACTACTGAAGCCCACACGCCTAGAGCCTGTGCTCCCCAACAAGAGAAGCCACTGCAATGAGAAGCCCGTGCACCGCAATGAAGAGTAGCCCCCACTCGGCGCAACTAGAGAAAGCCCGCGCACAGCAACGAAGACACAAAGCAGCCAAAAAAAACAAAACAAAAGAACTATACATGGATCTGGGAGATTAACACATGGAGCTAAGCAAAATGAGCATCAAGGACTCACCAACTGCACTGAATTCAAACATTTAAAAAAACTAAAAAGTTAATGAAAATGTGGACAAGTTCTGTACTCTCAGATTTTTTAAATTATGGTAAAATATACATAAAATTAAAATTATCACTTAAGCCATTTTTAAGTGTACAGTTCAGTGGCATTAAGTACCTTCACACTGCTGTGCAACCATCACCACCATCCATCTCCAGAACTCTCTTCATCTTCTAAAACTGAAACTCAGTACCCATTACTTTTCAACATGGCAGAAGACAGAGATGAAAATGCTTAGAGGACCTAGGTGCCCCTTGACTTGATGAATGTGTTAAGAACTGGAGAGTTGTATTATTTGAGAATAGTAGTGAGACAGCTATATTTCTTTGTAATGGAAGAGGCAAGAAGTACTTGACATACAGAGAAATCTAGTTAAATCGTATAAAAATGAACTTCAGGTTCTGGTTACATTATTACAAGAAATGACTTTTTTTCTAATTTATTTATTTATTTTTAATTTATTTTTGGCTGCGTTGGGTCTTCGTTGCTGCGCACGGGCTTTCTCTAGCTGCAGTGAGCAGGGACTACTCTGTTGTTGTGGTGCGCAGGCTTCTCATTGCTGTGGCTTCTCTTGTTATGGAGCACGGGCTCTAGGTGTGTGGGCTTCAATAGTTGTAGCACATGGGCTCAGTAGTTGTGGCTCATGGGCTCTAAAGCACTGGCTCAGTAGCTGTGGTGCACGGGCTTAGTTGCTCTGTGGCATGTGGGAATCTCCCCGGACCAGGGCTCGAACCCCTGTCCCCTGCATTGGCAGGCAGATTCCTAACCACTGCGCTACCAGGGAAGTCCCTATAATAAATGACTTTACAGAATTAAAGATCTGGTATATGATTTTACTTAGAAAACAATTTAGTTGAAAAGCAATAGTATTCCTTCCTTTAAAACCATTTTTAATAGTTATAATGATAAATACCTTTTTAAAAAGTCCTTATGTATTAGTCATTGCTGTTGCAAAGTACCTTATATGTGTTATTTAATTTTACAACCACCCTATTAAGAAGGGACTAGTTTACAGGTGAGGAAACTGAAGTTTATAGAGATGAAGTCATCTACCCAAGGTTATCTAGGGTCTGCCTGATTCTCTAGCCCATGTTCTTAAATCATTCTATCTATATTGTCTCCCTATATTTAGCACAATTGGTACCCTTTGCTTTTCACATGCTGACATTTAGGATAAAGCTTATCCTAAATCTATGTGACATATGCCCTAAATGGCCCAACACTGACAGATGGCACAGTTTAGTTTCATACATTAAATGGTTCTTTTATTGAACTAATAAATTATCAATATATTTCAAAAGAATTAACAAGTGTGGAGCAGAATGGCACAGTAGAGAGGAAGAGGGCTTTGAACTCACAGAGACTGCAGTTTGAGTCCTTGTGCCAACACTTAAGTCATCTTAAACAAGTGACTTCTCAGCCTCAATTTCCTTATCTAAGAACAATCTGAAAATATTTTATAGTTGTGAATATTAAATGCATGAATGAGAAAGCATTAAGAGAACACTGTGAGGGCTCAATAATAATTATTTATATAATTCTGTAGAGGTCTGCTTCTAGCTCTAGAAGATTCTTGCCACTTATATTTATACTTGATTTTTAAAATACTTTAAAAAATGTTCTGTTAATGAATTCAACAAATATTTATTGAACAACTACGTTGTTCTAAACGTGGTTCTATAAACCAGACACTCACAACTCTGGTAGATATTACTGTAAGGACCTCAATAGCAAATTTTTTTTAACTCCCAAAATAGAGAATTCCCTGGTGGTCCAGTGGTTAGGACTCCGTGCTTTCACTGCTGAGGGTCCACCCAGGGTCGGGGAGCTAAGATTCCACAAGCTGCGTGTTGTGGCAAAAAAAAAAACCCCAAACACAAAAAACAAAAATAAACTCTAAGTACAGGAAGTAATTTCATTTGCATCATATAGTATTAAACCAAAACCCAAGAGGGTCTTTCCTGAAGTCTTCTCAGACTTCATCTAGTCTTACTCCATGTTCTTTTTGGTAACTGCATCTTCTCCTGAGCTGTGATCAAACATCACATCTAGGCAGATGATTACACACTTCAACTTGAGCCCCGATATCTTCTCCTGAACTCTTGCTGGATACTAACTTTGAAGTGTCTATAAGAAATTCATCATTTCTCCTCTTCTTCGCCCACTGCTACCACCAAAACTAGCTCTTCCTCATCCCTAATCTGTACTGTTAGTGGTTTCAAACCTCAAACTTATTTTGCTATCTCTTGTTCCCTTGTCCGTAATTAGTGTTCTTCCATATACCATTCAGATCTATTCCTTCTTGTCCATTCCTTCCACCAACACTAGTTTGGGACTTCATTCCCTCTAACTTAGGCTATCAAAAGGCACTTGATGTCACTTTTTTTTTTTTTTTTTTGCGGTACGCGGGCCTCTCACTGTTGTGGCCTCTTCCGTTGCAGAGCACAGGCTCCGGACGCACAGGCTCAGTGGCCATGGCTCACGGGCCCAGCCGCTCCGCGGCATGTGGGATCTTCCCGGACCGGGGCACGAACCCGTGTCCCCTGCACCGGCAGGCGGACTCTCAACCACTGCGCCACCAGGGAAGCCCTTGATGTCACTTTTATTTGTTGAAAAGAATAATTATAAAGACTATGGCAAACAAGGGAAATATATTAACTGAATAGAACCGTAAAGTAACTAAATGCAATGTATACTGCCATTCCAACCATGTAGAAAAAGTATAAAGAGGACAAGGATAAAATACAAAGATGAACACTGTTCAGCTGTTAATAAAAGGATAATGGGTGGTGTAGTAAAGATGTTAAGCAGCAGTCCCCAACCTTTTTGGCACCAGGGACCAGTTTCGAGGAAGACAATTTTTCCATGGACCAGGGCAGGGCGGGGGATGGTTCAGGTGGTAATGCCAGCGATGGGGAGCGGCAGATGAAGCTTCATTCGCTTGCCTGCTGCTCACCTCCTTCTCTGGGCAGGCCACAGACCAGTAGCAGTCCACAGCCCGGGGGTTGGGGACCCCTGAAGTAAAGTACCCAAAGTACCCATAGCCTCTCCAGAAGGAAAATTCTCTAGGCAGCCATATTTAGTACCATATCACCCTCCTTTCTTCTGATCCTTACCCACAAGCATAGCCGGTTACACTAAGGATAGATCCTCGGTCTGACCTGAGGATAGCCAGTAATCTCTGAGTAGTCTGGTGTGGAAAACTGCCCCCAAAAGAGAGGAGCTGCACCAGGAGTTTAAATTAGAAAAGGCAGAGAAAACAGGGCAGTTATAGTGAAAACTTCAACATGTATGTAGAGAGAAAGGCTACAGTGTGACATATGAACAATGAGGAGCCCTAAGCGAGCTAAGGTTACAAGCATGCCAATCCAAAGAATGGGGAGAAACTAAAAGATGGAGAAAAGAAACATAGGCAGACACACAGCTGGTGGCAGGCACAGTGAGAAGCCAATACAGAGTGATTCACTGAGTCATGTTATTGGTGTAGTATGAGTATGAAGAACTTGGCTCTGCCATTTACCAGCTGTGTAACCTTGGGCAAGTCCTTTACCCCTCTGTGCCTTTATTTGCTCATTCGTGTAAAGGGTGGTTTATCTAACTGGGTGCTTACGAGGCCTGAATGAGTAATGTAACAGTGCCTGGCACACAGAAAGCACTTGATAAATGCTATTACTATCACATTCATCATCATTATCCATAAGCTCCCACTAAGGTTCCTGAAGCTTCCCTGAGCCAAAATGCTAGGGTAGAGAAGTATAGTACCTCTGCCTGCTCCAGAGAGACTATAGTTCTGATCCTTGGATTTCCAAAACAGCATATTTCCTTTAATGTTCTAAATATCCTTTCAATAAAACTCCTCATTTAAAATGTAAATGGACTTAATAAAAGAACTACAGGCATACCTTAGAGATATTGTGGGTTCTGCCCCAGACCACTGCAAAAAAGTGAATATTGCAATAAAGCGAATCACATGAATTTTTTGGTTTCCCAGTACATATAAAACTTATGTTTACACTACACTGTAATCTATTAAGTGTGTAATAGCATTATGTCTAAAAATGTATATATTTTAAAATACTTTATTGCTAAAAAATGCTAACCACCATCTGAGTCTTCAGCAAGTCAATCATTTTGCAATAGTAACATCAAAGATCACTGAGCACAGATTACCATAACAAATATATATAATGAAAAAGTTTGAAATATTGCAAGAGTTACCAAAATGTGACACAGAGACATGAAGTAAGCAAATGTTGTTGGAAAAATGGCACTGATAGACTTACTTGACACAGGGTTGCTACAAACCTTTAATTTGTAAAAAATGTAATAAAGTGAAGTATGTCTGTATTTACAAACAGATTTATTTTACTATATTTTATTTTATTATATATTTTATTTTTACTATTAGGGAGAAATTTTACCATCACCAGAAATACATATAAGTGTTCCCTTTTGTCTGCAAGTTGCTGACTCAAGAAAAGCATTAAGAAAATCAATTCTTTAGAAAGTACCCATGAAAACAGTCCTTGATGTCCTCAATCTGAAAACCTTGCTCAAAAATCTCCTTTCTGAAATCTTCCTTTCCTGACAATCATTTCATTTCCTTACTTCCTTCATTTCCTTCCCTTTTCCTTATCAGTTAAGTATATGATTCTGATTATATTTTTTCTATATTGTTCTTAGGTTGGGTTATCTTTTGTTTTTCCTAATTTCCTCATGTGTTTGTTCCATCTCACCTATGGCAGTATGAACCCCAGAGAACAGGGACTTGTCTCTTCCATTTCTTTCGTGGCAGCAGGAGTGTATAATGAAATAAGCAGGAGATTTAAAATAAGATGCTAGAGATGCTAGAGTCAAGCCCCAACTCTCTCACCTCCTACTTCTCTCTTTGGATAAGTCACTCAACCTGTCTCAGACTCCACGGCATTTTCTATAAAAAAGGAAACAATATCCATCTGATTTCAAAGTCCATGTGATTTCTCACTCTGCTTCCCTGACTCTGATGGATGGCATTCATGACGAGTTTTATAGTTCCATCCTTAGGCACATGCAGTACAGCTCACATTCAAACCTAAAATTACTACGTGGAGAATGATAAAATAACAATTGTTAAGGACAAACGGCGAAGGCCACCTGATCTGGATTTGTGGGGGGCATTTACCTTCTCACAGTTTATCTTTAAAGCAGTGCCTGGAATTAGCTTCCAAGTAACTGTATTTCATCACTTAATCATAAGCCATCATGGTTTGCCCCCGACCCTGCTCCCCAGCAAAGCAAGTTCATTAATCTAACATTAACTTGTCACCACTCGTTGGCAGACTCTGAACTTTTACCTGGCCACAGAAGAATGTGACTTCATAACTATGACATGAGTATGATTTAAAGCAAAAATCTCATTTGGCTGTACTTGTGATTTTAGCTTAAACTCCTTCCTCTCCTTCTCTCCCCTGCCCCCACCAAAAATTTATGACAAAACAAACAGCATAAAATAAACAAAAACTGTTGTAGGTCACATTATTATTCTCTTTTGCAGAATCATATAAAAAATAATAATTTATTTCCAGAAATTACCCAAGTAAAATATTTGGGATTCTAACTAATACATCTGAACAAGAGAGAGTATTAAAAGTATCACAAGGGCTTCCCTGGTGGCACAGTGGTTGAGAGTCCGCCTGCTGATGCAGGGGACACAGGTTCGTGCCCTGGTCTGGGAGGATCCCACATGCTGCGGAGCGGCTGGGCCCGTGAACCATGGCCGCTGAGCCTGCACGTCCGGAGCCTGTGCTCCACAACGGGAGAGGCCACAACAGTGAGAGGCCCGCGTACCGCCAAAAAAAAAAAAAAAAAAAAGTGTCACAAAATTACCACTTAGTGGGGTGGGACGGGAGGGTGGGACGGAGATGCAAGAGGGAGGAGGTATGGGGGTATATGTATATGTATAGCTGATTCACTTTGTTATAAAGTAGAAATGAACACACCATTGTAAAGCAATTATACTCCAATAAAGATGTTAAAAAAAAAAGTATCACAAAATTAAATTCACTTACTTGACATTTCTGACGCAATTGTCGTAGTTCTTTTATAACTGGAGCTAGAGCTGATTTCTTTTCAGATACCAGAGAATTTAGTCTTTTTACCTGTCATTTAAACAAAATATATGACATCTAAGAAAAGAATTCAAAAGAACAAAAATACCATAAAGATATTTATTGAAGTGTTATATATGAGTGAAAAAAACTATAAATTACTTCAATGTCAAACAGTGGGAAAGTCATTTAGTAAGTATTGATTCCTCAATAAGAAGGAATATCATTTAACTGTTCAAAATGTCAATTATTAACACTGCAAACCATTACGGGAAAATATTTACAATCTAGCACTGAATAACTAAAATAAATTACAAAGTTGCCTTTATACAGCTTTGTATTATGTAAAAAGTATATAATTATGTAGGTTATATAAAATACACATAAACATAGACGAAGTGATATTCAAAATACTTAATAACCCAAAAGGCATAAGTAATGACCAATCAGAATGGACACCAGCCACAGAGATGAACAGGGTCTTGGAGGCCTCTGCTGTACTAAATGTTCATCTTTATAGGAGTTAGAATGGGGTGAAATCCAGAGGGTTCTGGGATGAATGTGGACAAGACAGGTGGAGGTGGGTACTCTGAGAGTTTGGGGCAGCAGCTATTCACCAATAAGTAGTGAAAGATTTCAACATTTTAATGCCTGTGAAGCTGTATCCGTGCATTCTGGCTGAACAGCAGTCCTGAATACAGAAAGATACTAAGGACATACACAAAAATGAAATAATTGTATTAATTTAAGTAGCATGATTTGGGAAAACTTGTTTTTTTATCTTAAATATTTCTTTAATACCATGTAACTTTTTTTTTTTTGGCTGAGCTGTGCAGCATGCGGGATCTTAGTTCCCTGACCAGGGACCGACCCCGTGCCTCCTGCAATGGAAGCACAGAGTCCTAACCACTAGACTGCCAGGTAATTCCCAATGCTATGTAACTTTTACACATTTCAAAAACCACAAAATTGAACAACCTCTTTACACCTCATTAGAATGGAAAATTCAAAAGAGAGTGATAAAGACAGATGAAAGAATGTAAAGAAAACAATGCACAGAAATGAAAATTTGAATGTTTCACTGAAAACAGAACACAAAAATATCTGCCTCAGAGGTAGACAATAAAACAAATAAACAAACAAAGCCTGTGTAATCACCATTTCAGACATGTCATCCAGTGTTCGTCCTTTCACTTCATCAACTTCACTCTTCAGGGCGGATACTCTTTCTAGCTCTTCTTGGGTGTAACTATATCCAGATATACCCTTTTTCTCCTCAATAGTTTGCTAAAAGTAAAGAATAAAATAGGTGTAAAAAATGGGGTCCAGGGCTTCCCTGGTGGCGCAGTGGTTGAGAGTCCGCCTGCCGATGCAGGGGATACGGGTTCGTGCCCCGGTCTGGGAGGATCCCACATGCCGCGGAGCGGCTGGGCCCGTGAGCCATGGCCGCTGGGCCTGCGCGTCCGGAGCCTGTGCTCTGCAGTGGGAGTGGCCGCGGCAGTGAGAGGCCCGCGTACTGCAAAAAAAAAAAAAAAAAAAAAAATGGGGTCCACAAAATGGGTGTCAAAACCTTGATGATTCCATAAGAAGTATATAGAAACATAAGAAGTATATAGATTTAATAGGTAACAATAAAGTCGTAAATAAAATAAAGTAGTTTAAATCCTAAAGAACAATCTTTATTGACTTCAACAATAATTACGTTCCTTTATATGTTATAAACTTATACTAAGTTTTACTATGGTATCTTCAGGTGCATAGGAAGTAATTATAATTTTAGACTTTAGAATAATGCTATGCAGTTGGCACAGAATCTAAAACATAGGATGCACTCACTAAATATTTGGTGAATGAATGAATTCTCAAGTGATCAACTGTACATATTTGCTCACTCATCCAATATTTATTATATACCTTAATGTGCCAAGTACAGTTCTAGATATGCTGAACTAGACACCAGATATGCTGCAGTGAACAAAACAGAGCTAACTTCTAGTGAGAGTAAACGGGCAATAGGTAAACAAGTAAAATACATATAGTGTGAGGTAAGAGTGGGGTTGGAATCTTAAATAACAGGGTGGTTAGAGAAGGTCTTCCTGAGAAGATGACACCTAGTAAAGTCCTAAAGGAAGAGAGGGAGCAAGCCAAAGAGATATGCAGGAGATCAGCAAGTGCAAAAGACATGAGGTAGGAGCATACCTGACTTTTTCAAGAAATAGCTAGATGGGAGGAGCTCAAAATGGAGTGAGAATGAGGTGGAGGTTGGGGAGGGATCATACAGGACTCAGCTGGTTTGCTGCAATAGTCTCAGCTTACATCTATTGTCTTTTTCATTCTCAAAAGTGTCCTAGTTTTGATGATAAATTATATCGTTATCTTATGTTTTAGGCTAGTGAAAGAGCTTGGACTTATTTTAAATGAAATGGGAGGCTTGTTGGAAGATTCAGAGTAAAGGAATTTTTTTTTTTTGGCCGCACTGTACGGCATGTGGGATCTTAGTTCCCCAACCAGGGATCGAACCTGTGCTCTCTGCATTGGAAGCGTGGAGTCTTAACTACTGGACCACCACGGAAGTCCTCAGAGTAAAGGAATTTTTAAACAAAAAGTTTAACATCTGTGCTGAGATCAAACTATAGAGGGGCAAGGGTAGGGGCAGAGGAGCCAGTTAGAAGACGATTCCAATAATTCAAGTTAGAGATGATGGTAGCATGAATCAGGTGGGGGCAGCAGAGGTGATGAGAAGTGGTTCTGTATATATTTTGAAGATAGATCCAACAAGATATTATGACAGGTTAGATGTAGGGTGTGAGGGAAAGTGGGGGGTAAAGAATGACGCCAAGGTTTTCAGCCTGAAGAACTGAGAGGATGGAGTGCCCGTTTGTTGAGATGAGGAGGACTTGGGAGGAACAGGTGAGGGAGTAGTAAAGATCAGAAGTTTGGTTTTGGACGCGTTAAAAATCTGAAGTCTCGGGCTTCCCTGGTGGCGCAGTGGTTGAGAGTCCGCCTGCCGATGCAGGGGACACGGGTTCGTGCCCCGGACCGGGAAGATCCCACATGCCGCGGAGCGGCTGGGCCCGTGAGCCATGGCCGCTGAGCGTGCGCGTCTGGAGCCTGTGCTCCGCAACGGGAGAGGCCACAACAATGAGAGGCCCGCGTACCGCAAAAAACAAACAAACAAACAAAAAAAAAAATCTGAAATCTCTAGTAGAAATCCAAGAGAGTTCAAGACGTTGCATATACAAGACTGGAATTGGAGAAGCAATCTAGGCTGGAGATACAAATTTGTGAGTTGTCTGCATAGACAATATCTTTAAAGCCATAAGAGAATAAGATCACCAAGGGAGTGAGGGTAGAGAAGAGATCCAAGGCCTAAGCCTGGGGAACTCAAACATCTAGGCTTTGGAGAAATGAGAAGAAATCCGCCATGGAGTAGGAACAGGAGTGTTAGTAAGGGAAAAACAAGGAGAGTGCAGTGTGCTAGAAGACAAGTAAAGAAACATTTTACAGGAAGAGGGAGTTGTGAACTATGTCTAACACTGCCAATAGGAAGATAACTAAAATGAATCTGTCTGGACTAATCTCAGGATATTTGCAGCGGATGCTGTGGGCGCTCTGCCCTGCTCTGCTTACTGTGTCAGTGTACCATCCCCCAGCTGTTGTGAGAATCGGTATTTTGATGGTTTACAGCTGTCCCTTCTTCAAAGTGTACCCCTGGTTTACCAGGAAGTGTATCACACCACTTCTTGGGTGGTATTAAGAGAGTCCATAGCAAATTACTGACTGACACAGGGGTCCAAATGGGTAGCCCTCCTGCCTAAAGATGAGACCAACTTTGTGATGCAATTTATGCTCCAGAGCTCCTTATGCAATCAGAATGAAATTGGACTCCAGCTGAATCCACTTTTTCCTCTTGCTTCATCTTTTTTCCTAAGAGCACTCACTGAATTTATCATATGAGGAGGAATAAGAATTCTTGTTTCCGGTTCTGCTTCTAGAGAACCTGACCAAACTACAAGGATGGGCTTCTAAGGTAGGATCACTCACAGGGTGAATGGAACTGAGAGCCCTATCACCGGGGGCAAGCAGAGTATCGTTAGTCCTAGGCATGTTATAGCAGTACAATTGCTAAGACTGGTGAACTAGGGCAGAATATAGGTGGAAGGGATTATGGTGGGCATGACAATGGAAGGCTTGACTCTCCTTCAAGAGAGTTTGCTGAGAGGAACAAAGCTGACTGACAGCCATAACTGCTGCCCCTCTGGATCCACCATCCACGTTCACACCAAGGCCATGCTTCCCCCAGGCTGTTCCCAGCCAGAGGCTGACCCATTCCTGCCTGACTGGGAAATCCTCTAATTGGTGACTGGCTCAGGAACTCCCCATCATCCCAACCAAAACTTCCTTAAAACTGTGCTTACAGCCTAAGGCTCTTCCTCTCCAATCCTCCTTCCTTCTTCTTCCTTCACAGAAGAGCCTAAAGGCATTTAGAGCCTAAAGGCTTTCCCTGCCGCCTGCTGCTCAATTCCCTTTACCCTTCACAAAGGCTTCCTCCGATAAATCTCTTGTACATCTAATCCAATCTGGGCATATGCTTCTTGGAGGACCTGAACTATCACAGGAACATACTAGCTGGTACACTGTTGCTGGTGTTCGAGAAGCATGAAGAAATAGTAACTATAAGGACTATGAAATTGGGGTGGCTGTTGCTAAGCTCAAATGACAGGCTCAAATCCATTAATCAGTAATTTAAAGCAAAGTAATAAGTCAGAGAACCTCCTTAGGAGCTTTAAAGAAACCCTCATTTCCTGTGGCTATGGGGCAGAGAGAGCTGAAAACCACGGACAGGACTTAAATTGTGAGACTGGCCAAACTTCAGAGAAGGCTGAACATATCCTATGTCAAAGTCAGGGCTCTGAGAGGGAAGGGAAAGAGTGCTGAGTCTGAAATGGGGATAACTGGATAGGCTCACTTGAGAACCTTAGAACCCCAGATTATCTTTTATCTTCTGGGCAGTGGCAAATGGCTTAGCTTGTTGGGTCAGGGGCCTGGAGGAAGCAAGATAGCAAGACTGAATGACTGGGGACAAGGAGGTCTCAGGAAGAAGCATTTGGATCGAGCTATAAGAGTTAACACTAAGTGTGAAGATCTCTTCATCACATGTATATGGCCACTGGACAATGTCCACAGCAGAAGAGGCACTCAGCAGCCGAGTGGAAAGGATGATTTGGTCTTTCCAAAAAGGCCAAAAAGGCTGACAGTAGATGTCAGCCAGCCTCTGTCATTGGCCACCCAGGGTGTGGACAATGGGCTCATGAACAGAATGGCTATGTTGGCAGAGATGGAGGCTAAGTATGGACCAAATAACATGGGCTCTCTCACTAATGCTCATCTAGCTAATGCTACTGCCAAGTGTCTGAGCTGGCAGCAACAGAGACCAATCCTGAGTTCTGGGTATGGAATCATCCCTTGAGGAAACTGATCATCTACTTAGTGGCAATTTGATAACACCAGATTCTTTCTACCTTGAAAAGAACAACACTTCATCCTGAATGAGACTGACCCATATTCTGGGTAAGGGTTTGTTTTTCTTGCCCACAGTGCTTTAGGCAGCACCACTATCCAAAGGCTCAGAATGTCTGGTCTACTGATGTGGAATCCCACATAGTATCACCTGAGACCAAGGGACCTACTTTATGGCAAAGTAGGTATGGCGATGGGAACATGACCACAGGATTCAGTCACTGTACCACACACCGTCCAGAAAGCTAATGGGCTGACTGAATAGTGGAAGGGCCCTATGAACGTACAGCTAAGGTGCCAGCTTGGAATTCATGGCCTGTGAAGATAAGTTCTGTTCTTCATGATGGAGTTTATATCTTAAACCAATGCCCATTACATGGTGTTGTGTTCCAAATAGATCCAAAGACCCAAAATTACATGGGTCTTGGAACCATGAGATGAAAGTATGAGTGTTATCACTCACCAGAATTCCCACTCATCCACAGGGAATTATGCTTCCCTTCTTGACAACTTTAGGCTCTGTGGGTATAAATGTTCTGGTTTCCATAAGGCACATGCTTCCACCAGAAGGCACATTGAGAAGCCCTTTAAACTTAATGCTCTGCTTACCATCTTGTCACTTGGGCTCCTCATGCCCACAGACCAGCAGGCAAAGAAAAGAGCGATTTATTGGCAGAACATGTTAAGGATATACAGATGCTGCTATATAATGAGGGACAGATAGGAATAAGTTTGGCATTCAGGTGATCCATTAGGGCCTATCTTGGTACTCTCATGCCCAGTTTTAACAGTAAATGGGTAAGTTTAGCAACCACAGCCTGATAAGGGCATTGTACTAGAATCTCATACCTCTTAAGGATGAGGGACTGAGTCATCCCACCAATTGAGTCATCCAGCAGCCCCAACCTTTTTGGCACCAGGGACCAGGTTTGTGGAAGACAACTTTTCCACAGACGGCGGAGGGTGGGGGTCGGGGGGATGGTTCAGGTGGTAATGCCAGCGACGGGGAGCGGCAGATGAAGCTTCGCTGGCTCGCCCACCATTGACCTCCTGCTGTGAGGCCCAGTTCCTAACAGGCTGCAGAGCAGTACCAGTCCATGGCCCAGGAGTTGGGGACCCCTGATAGACCACTGGAGGTGCTAGCCAAAGGTGTGGGGAATCTAGGATGGATGGCAGAGGAAGGAGATATTGAGTATCAATTATGTCCTTGGGACCAAATGAAGCAAAGAGAGTTTTCATTTGTCCTCCTAACCCTCCTGTTTTACTAGAACTTTTGACCAACTGTAATCCTGTATACACTGTACCAGGATGGACTGACTTCAATGTGAGAAACAAGTAGATCTCAGTAGGTCAAGGGGAGGCTTAGAGTGGATGGTGTTGGTGCTCGGCTCAAACCTCACCTGCACGTTGCAATGAGCGTTGACTGCTAATGGCTCACAGACGCCCCCGTCTCCAGAACATGCCCTTAACCCAATGGGGGCTGCCTCATCTAGAAGGTTATACCGTGCCATAGCCAATGACTGACTGATATGGGAGGATAAAAGGCCAGCCCCCTTGCCTCAAGGTGGAGTCAACTCCACGGTGCAATGTGTGCTCCAAAGTTCCTCATGGGATCAAAAGGAAGCTGTTTTTAGTTGGGGATACATCCTTGCTTGGCTTTTTTCTGCTGCTCCATCAGTTTCCCTCATTCCCTTTCTTCTGAAGGTACTCCCCCCTTCAGTAAATCACTTGCACCAAGTAGTCCCCTCTCAGGCTCTGCTTCTAAGGAACCCAGCTTAAGAAAAGATGCAAAGCAAAAACTGATGGAACTAAAAGGATAAAGATCATAGCTTTTTTTTTTTTTTTTTTTGCAGTACGTGGGCCTCTCACTGTTGTGGCCTCTCCTGTTGTGGAGCACAGGCTCCGGACGAGCAGCCTCAGCGGCCATGGCTCACGGGCCTAGCCGCTCCGTGGCATGTGGCATCTTCCCGGACTGGGGCACGAACCCGTGTCCCCTGCATCAGCAGGCGGACACTCAACCACTGCGCCACCAGGGAAGCCCGATCATAGATACTTTAAAACATCTTTTTCAATAACTGATGGAATAAGCAGATGAAAATATAAATAGAAACATGAATACATGGAGGCTAAACAATACACTGCTTAATAACCAAGAGATCACTGAAGAAATCAAAGAGGAAATCAAAAAATACCTAGAAATACATGACAATAAAAACACAACAACCCAAAACCTATGGGATGCAGCAAAAGCAGTTTGAAGAGGGAAGTTTATAGCAATACAATCCTACCTCAAGAAACAAGAAACATCTCAAATAAACAACCTAACCTTACACCTAAAGCAAACAGAGAAAGAAGAACAAAAAAAACCCCAAAGTTAGCAGAAGGAAAGAAATCATAAAGATCAGATCAGAAATAAATGGAAAAGAAATGAAGGAAACAATAGGAAAGATCAATAAAACTAAAAGCTGGTCCTTGGAGAAGATAAACAAAATTGATAAACCATTAACCAGACTCATCAAGAAAAAAAGGGAGAACACTGAAATCAATAGAATTAGAAATGAAAAAGGAGAAGTAACAATTGACACTGCAGAAATACAAAGGATCATGAGAGATTACTACAAGCAACTATATGCCAATAAAATGGACAACCTGGAGGAAATGGACAAATTCTTAGAAAAGCACAACCTTCCAAGATTGAACCAGGAAGAAATAGAAAATATAAACAGACCAATCACAAGCACTAAAACTTAGACTGTGATTAAAAATCTTCCAACAAACAAAAGCCCAGGACCAGATGGCTTCACAGGAGAATTCTATCAGACATTTAGAGAAGAGCTAACACCTATCCTTCTCAAACTCTTCCAAAATATAGCAGAGAGAGGAACACTCCCAAACTCATTCTATGAGGCCACCATCACCCTGATACCAAAACTAGACAAAGATGTCACAAAGAAAGAAAACTACAGGCCAGTATCACTGATGAACATAGATGCAAAAATCCTCAGCAAAATACTAGCAAACAGAATCCAACAGCACATTAAAAGGATCATACACCATGATCGAGTGGGGTTTATCCCAGGAATGCAAGGACTCTTTAATATACTCAAATCAATCAATGTGATACACCATATTAACAAACTGAAGGATAAAAACCATATGATAATCTCAAGAGATGCAGAAAAAGCTTTCAAAAAATTCAACACCCATTTATGATAAAAACCCTCCAGAAAGTAGGCATAGAAGGAACTAAACTCAACATAATAAAGGCCATATATGACAAACCCACAGCCAACATTGTTCTCAATGGTGAAAAACTGAAACCATTTCCACTAAGATCAGGAACAAGACAAGGTTGCCCACTCTCACCACTATTATTCAACATAGTTTTGCAAGTTTTAGCCACAGCAATCAGAGAAGAAAAATAAATAAAAGGAATCCAAATTGGAAAAGAAGAAGTAAAGCTGTCACTGTTTGCAGATGACATGATACTATAAATAGATAATCCTAAAGATGCTAACAGAAAACTACTAGAGCTATTCAATGAATTTGGTAAATTCGCAGGATACAAAATTAATGCACAGAAATCTCTTGCATTCCTATACACTAATGATGAAAAATCTGAAAGAGAAATTAAGGAAACACTCCCATTTACCACTGCAGCAAAAAGAATAAAATACCTAGGAATAAACCTACCTAGGGAGACAAAAGACCTGTATGCAGAAAACTATAAGACACTGATGAAAGAAATTAAAGATGATACAAACAGATGGAGAGAAATACCATGTTCTTGGATTGGAATAATCAACATTGTGAAAATGACTATACTACCCAAAGCAATCTACAGATTCAATGCAATCCCTATCAAACTACCAATGGCATTTTTCACAGAACTAGAACAAAAAAATTTCACAATTTGTATGGAAACAAAAAGACCCTGAATAGCCAAAGCAATCTTGAGAAAGAAAAACAGAGCTGGAGGAATCAGGCTCCCTGACTTCAGACTATACTACAAAGCTACAGTAATCAAGACAGTATGGTACTGGCACAAAAACAGAAATATAGATCAATAGAACAGGATAGAAAGCCCAGAGATAAACCCACACACATATGGTCACCTTATTTTTGATAAAGGAGGCAAGAATATACAACGGAGAAAAGACAGCCTCTTCAATAAGTGGTGCTGGGAGAACTGGACAGCTACATGTAAAAGAATGAAATTAGAACACTCCCTAACACCATACACAAAAATAAACTCAAAATGGATTAAAGACCAAAATATAAGGCCAGACACTATAAAACTCTTAGAGGAAAACATAGGCAGAACACTCTATGACATAAATCACAGCAAGATCCTTTTTGACCCACCTCCTAGAGAAATGGAAATAAAAACAAAAATAAACAAATGGGACCTAATGAAACTTAAAAGCTTTTGCACAGCAAAGGAAACCATAAACAAGACGAAAAGACAACCCTCAGAAAGGGAGAAAATATTTGCAAATGAAGCAACTGACAAAGGATTAATCTCCAAAATTTACAAGCAGCTCATGCAGCTCAGTATCAAAAAGACAAACAACCCAATCCAAAAATGGGCAGAAGACCTAAATAGACATTTCTCCAAAGAAGATATACAGATAGCCAACAAACATGTGAAAGAATGCTCAACATCACTAATCATTAGAGAAATGCAAATCAAACCTACAATGAGGTATCACCTCACAACAGTCAGAATGGCCATCATCAAAAAATCTACAAACAATAAATACTGGAGAGGGTGTGGAGAAAAGGGAGCCCTCTTGCACTGGTGGTGGGAATGTAAATTGATACAGCCACTATGGAGAACAGTATGGAGGTTGCTTAAAAAACTAAAAATAGAATTACCATATGACCCAGCAATCCCACTACTGGGCATATACCCTGAGAAAACTATAATTCAAAAAGAGTCATGTACCAGAATGTCCACTGCAGCTTTATTTACAATAGCCAGGACATGGAAGCAACCTAAGTATCCACTGACAGATTAATGGATAAAGAAGATGTGGCACATATATATAATGGAATATTACTCAGCCATAAAGAGAAACGAAATTGAGTTATTTGTAGTGAGGTGGATGGACCTAGAGTCTGTCATACAGAGTGAAGTAAGTCAGAAAGAGACAAACAAATATCGTATGCTAACACATATATATGGAATCATTAAAAAAAAAAAAAGGTCCTGAAGAACCTAGCAGCAGGACAGGAATAAAGACGCAGATGTAGAGAATGGACTTGAGGACACGGGGAGAGGGAAGGGTAAGCTGGGACGAAGTGAGAGAGTGGCATGGACATATATACACTACCAAATGTAAAATCGATAGCTAGTGGGAAGCAGCCGCATAGCACAGGGAGATTAGCTCCGTGCTTTCTGAGCACCTAGAGGGGTGGGATAGGGAGGGTGGGAGGGAGACGCAAGAGGGAGGAGATATGGGGATATATGTATATGTATAGCTGATTCACTCTGTTATAAAGCAGAAACTAACATACCATTGTAAAGCAATTATACTCCAATAAAGATGTTAAAAAAAAAAAAAGAAACATGGAAGATTTGAGTATCATGGTTAACATACTGGACTGAATTGACTTTTATGGAACACCATCCCCCACAACTGCAGAATATATATTCTTCTCAACTGCACATGGAACAATGATCAAAACAGACCACATGCTGGGCCATAATGCAACATTCAAAAATTTCAAAGGACTGAAATCACAGAGTAAGTTCCCTGGTTACAGCGGAAATAAGCTAGAAATCAGTAACAGAAAGGTAACTAGAAAATCCCTAAATGTTTGGTTTTAAGCAATAACCATAGGTCAAAGAAATCACAATGAAAATGAGAAAATATTTTAAAGTGAGCAATAATGCCGTTACTACATATCAATTTTAAAAGTTCTGTTACAATCTATGTTTAGTGCTGTTAGAATCTATGTTTGATGCACTGTAAATTTTCAATCTTAAATTCCCTAGAAGCAAACAATATTCAACAGCATGAGACAGAAAAGTTCATATCGCCAGCTAATTACAACTGGTTGAAATTTCATTCACCTCTACCAGATTATTGCTAGCTGGTAAGCCAACATCCTGATGAAATCATTTCCCCACGGGTAAAAGAAAAAAAAAAGCCAAATCAAGAAAACTCAGAGGAACTGGTACCCACGATGAGAACAGCTTTGCTGCTAGAGGGATTTCTCTGGGTTTAACGTTTTTCTGACAACCAAGGCACAAATATATAAGGAACAAGCCTGCAGGCAAACTTCCATATAGAACCCTCCCTGGATACTTCTTTCCAAACTCCTTGGAAGTGGCTGCTTAGATTTCTGCCCAGCAGGCCACGATAAATAAATTATTTTATAGTCAATCTCTTGGTATGATCATTTTGGTCATATTAACTAGCTAACCAAAAGAAAAACCTACTTAATAGAATTCAACTTCTATTAATTACCCCAAAGTCAGAACACATAAAAAAGTTAGTGCCTACTGCTACAGTAAAATACAAAAAATCAGCTTTTATGTCATCTCTGTAATTAATCAGAGAAAATGAATAATTTTATGGTTTTTCTAATAAAAACAATGACCTCAGTAAAAAGCTATAACCTATAAACCTCCTGGCATTTGTACTTTTAGAACCCCAAGATAACACTGTATTACCAGTTGATGTTGAATATTTTCATGACGTTGCTTAAGAAGTTCTTCTGTCCTCTGCAAGAGACCAAATTCAGCTTTAAATTCAGCTATTATCTGATGCTTCTTTTTGAAAACTGTACTCTTGCTTCGAAGTTTACTGACATATCGTTTCAACTGTAAAAGAACATAACATGTAGTTTAATAAGTAGAAAAGTAGTTGCTAAATATATATAACCTCAGTGCATTAGAAAAATTTTCTTTTCTACCATCCTACATGTGGGTCACAAGTACATAATAATAACTTAGTTTTATTAGAAAAGTTGGAAAGACTAACTGTTCAGTTAAAATACTTTGTGTATGTTTTTATTTTTTGGACCCATTGAACACTGTAAATCATTATACAAAAGCTATTTATTTGGGGCTTTACAAATAAGGATTAGGAAAACAGAAACTTCAACACTATAAAAGTAAAAAGGTTAAAAAGAAGAAGGGACTTCCCTGGTGGTTCGGTGGGTAACACTCCATGCTCCCAATGCAGGGGGCTGGGGTTCAATCTCTGGTCAGGGAACTAGATCCCGCATGCATGCTGCAACTAAGAAGTCTGCATGCCGCAACTAAGATCTGGCGCAGCCAAAGTAAATAACTAAAGAAATATTAAAAATGAAGAAGAAAAAAGTAGAAGACCATTTCTGGTTGTGGTCTTATCATGATATCTCTTATGTACTGTACTATTTTGGTGGCACTGGATCTACTGGGGTTAAAATAGCCAACCAGAATAGTCAACACTTGTAGCTACTATTTATCATTTAAGAAAGGTACTGTGACCATATACCCTAAGAAGCATCTGAAGCTCATCCCAAATGTTAAAAAGCTAAAAATATTCCAAATTAGTGGGAACTCATAGTTGCTTAATTCAGCTATTTACTTACTAATGATATTAAAGTTATAACTACTCTAATGGAAAGACCCCATTATTAAATAATACCAAGAAGAGTCTGGAAAAGCAAGTGAAGTGAATATTTAAAGGAATTCATTTGACAAGTACTATTTATTAACTATTATGTACTAGGCACTGTGCCAGACGCAGAGAATACAATGCTAAACAAGATGCTCGCACGTCCTGCCCTCATCAGGCTTAAGGAATAGTGGGGGAAATAAACATTGAACTGATGTTCACAACCACGGTGAACATTATGAAGCAGTGAAGGGGCCCTGAGAATAACTAACAGGAGTTTAAACTGGGTTGTGATGAAGGTAGGAAATGTGGGGTCGGATTTTAGGGAGGTGGGTTTTGACAAGTTTCTCAAAAATAATTTAAGCCAAGACTGAAGTAGCAGGAATACATTAGAGGAAGGAGGAAGAAGCAAGGAAGAGCATTCCAAGTAGAGGAAACAGCAGGTGTAAAGGTCCCAAGACACTGGCTCATTAAAAGTATTGCTTAATATGAGAAGCAAATGTGAAAATTTTCTGGTATTTCTGAAACAGAACATAACACATAAAAAAATCATTTTCTCTTATGTACCATTAGTACTAAGAATTTTTACTACATAAAATAATTTTTTCTGCTCCAACCTTTTATTAACTACATTATTTTAAAAATGTTCGTAGTAAGAATCTGGCTTATTATACTTAAACGCATCACTTCAAAACAAAAGTAAGCCTCCATATTACCTAATATGAGAAAATTCTTTGAAAATCTTAGCCTTTTAAATGCCCAATTCTTTACAAGGATAATTGGGGGGGTTATAAATAATTTTATAAATAATAAAAGTAATGAATGTATTACTGAAATATTAGAAAACAGAAAAAAGGAAAAAATTCACTCAAAGCCACTATCCCAATGCAAGCTCTATTATCATATGGTATTTTACCTCCTAATTTTAAAGGCTAAATCTAAGGTCAGCAATTATAAATTGTAAGGTAGCAAAATAGGAAGGAGAACATTTCTAAAATTTAGGTTTTTTTTTTCTTAAAGACTTGATTGATTCCTGAATATACAAAGTCCTTAAAAATAGTAAGATTAAGAATTCTTCACATAAAAATAACCCTCTAACTCCTAGTTTAGACATCTTTTTAAAACTTGACTTAAACTTTGAAAGAAATGAGGAATACATTGTGTTTTAGATGAAGGAAGTTCAAAATATTTTTCTATTCATGACTGAGTTAGTTTTAATATTAAGGAATCCAGCCCACAAAAAGCAAATTATCAATGGCTGTATTACAGAAACAGTTTAAAAAATTTAAGTCATACCAATGTACCTAGAATCTAATTACTTGCAATTTTTCCTTTTAAAGAATAAATGTGTAAGCCTGACATAACCACAGATTCAGAATCCCCAGACTAACTATATGTTCTATTAAAAGTGTCCTGGGCAAAGTGCCCAAAATGAAATCAATCCTGTTCATCTGCTATCCTCTGTATTATCTAGGCCAATCTTCCCCTTCTCTATCTTGCCGTGCTCTGCAACTATTTTTAAAAGCTAAAAGCTATAAATGTTTTTGGTGAAAGAACAAACCTACCGATTACTCAATGTGCTCTATGCTAATTGGTTATTATTTGGTATTCACTGGACAAACCACCTAGGGGAAAGGGAGTCAGGGTCAGATTAATGACAGTTCCATAAAATTAAGCAATAGGTGGCCATCAAAGCACTCTAAGGGTTCTATTACCTTAGACTGAATTAGAGGAATTAGAGGGAAAAAATGCATTATCCATGATTTTCTTCCATTGGAAGTTTTTTCTATCATTTGGATTTTAGGTTATTTTTGAACTTTCAGATTATTGAAAAAAAAAACCATGATAAAAATATTGGGGCTCCCCTAGTGGCGCAGTGGTTGAGAGTCCACCTGCCGATGCAGGGGACACAGGTTCGTGCCCCGGTCCAGGAAGATCCCACATGCCGCAGAGCGGCTAGGCCCGTGAGCCATGGCCGCTAAGCCTGCACGTCCAGAGCCTGTGCTCCGCAACGGGAGAGACCATAACACTGAGAGGCCCGCATACCACACACACACACACACACAAAAATATTGAAGCTAAATCTTCAGACACATTCTTAATAATTTCTATAGGCCATACTCCCAAAAATGGTCAGAAGGAAATTTTTTTTTAACCTTTAACTTAGTTTTATTTTTATTGGGTTTTGATACCTTCTGCCAAACTGCCCTTCAAAGGCTATTTATAGTACTGTTTATAATTGTCAATTTAATAAGCAGAATAGTATATTTTATTTGCATTTCTTTATTAGGGAACTTCACTTTTTGCCATGTTAATTGTGTATTTGTGTGGATTTTTAAAAATGATATGCCTATCTTTGGCTCATTTTTAAATTGGAGCCTTTCTTGTGGATCTGTAACAGTGATTTTCAAACTTTTGGGTCTCAGGAACCTTTTACTGACGATCTCAAAGGGATTTTGTTTATGTACATTGCTGGCATGATAAATCTGAGGAAAAAGAAGAGAATACTCATTAGCAAACCAAATCCAACAAAACGTAAAAAGGATCATACACCATGATCAAGTTGGATTCATTCCAGGGATGCAAGGATGGTTCAACATATGCAAATCAATCAATGTGATAACACCACATCAACAAAATAAAAGACAAAAACCACATGATCATCTAAATAGATGTAGAAAAAGCATCTGATAAAATTCAATATCCATTCATGATAAAAAATTCTCACCAAAGTGGGTATAGAAGGGGACATATCTCAACATAATAAACCCATTTATGACAAACCCACACCCAGAAGCTGAAAGCCTTCCCACTAAATTCTGGAACAAGTATGCTCACTCTCACCACTTTTATTCAACATAGTATTGGGAAGTCTTAGCCACAGCAGTCAGACAAGAAAAAGAAATAAAAGGTATCCAAACTGGAAGGGAGGAGGTAAAATTGTCATTAGATGTAGGTGACATGATACTCTACATAGAAAACCCTAAAGACTTCACACAGAAATTATTAGAACTCATCAATGAATTCAGCAAGGTAGCAGAATACAAGATTAATATACAGAAATCTGTTGTATTTCTTTACACTAACAATGAAATATTAGAAAGAGAAAGTTAAAAAAAATTCTGTTTAAAATCACGTCAAGGGAATTCCCTGGCAGTCCAGTGGTTAGGACTCCACGCTTTCACTGCCAAGGGGCCAGGTTCAATCCCAGGTCAGGGAACTAAGATCCTACAAGCCATGTGGTATGGCCAAAAAAATAGAATAAAATAAAATAAATAAGAAAATAAAATTAAATCACATCCAAAAAAAAAAACCAAACAAACAAAAACCTAGGAATAAACCTAACCAAGGAGGTGAAAGACCTATATGCTGAGAACTATGAAACATTGAAAAAGGAAACTGAAGATGATTCCAAAATATGGAAAGATATCCCATGCTCTTGGATTGGAAGAATCAATATTGTTAAAATGGCCATACTACCCAAAGCAATCTATAGATTCAATGAGATTCCTATTAAATTACCCATGACATTTTTCACAGAACTAGAACAAATAATCCTAAAATTTATATGGAACTACAAAGGATCCAGAATTGCCAAAGCAATCCTAAGGAAAAAGAACTAAACTGGAGGCATAACCTTCCCAGACTACAGACAATACTACAAAGCTACAGTAATCAAAACAGCATGGTATTGGCACAAAAAAAGACATATGGATCAGCAGAACAGAACAGAGAGTCCAGAAATAAATTCACACACCTATGGTCAATTAATCTTTAACAAAGGAGGCAAGAATATACAACGGAGAAGGGACAATCTCTTCAGGAAGTGGTGCTGGGAAAGCTGGAGAGCTGTATTACCCCAGCCCTCACACAATACACAAAAATAAACTCAGAATGGCTTAAAGACTTAAATATAAGACATGACACTGTAAAACTTCTACAAGAGAACATAGGCAAAACATTCGCTGACGTAAACTGTAGCAATGTTTTCTTAGTTCATTCTCCCAAGGCAAAAGAAGTAAAAGAAACAAATCGGACCTAATCAAACTTACAAGCTTTTTGCACAGCAAAAGAAACCATAAACAAAATGAAAAGACAACCTATGGAATGGGAGAAAATATCTGCAAATGATGTGGCTGACAAGGGCTTAATTTCTAAAATATACAAATAGCTCATACAGCTCAATATTAAAAAAAACAAAAATCCAATCACAAAACGGGCAGAAGACCTAAATAGACATTTCTCTAAGGAAGACATACAGCTGGCCAACAGGCACATGAAAAGATGCTCAATATCGCTAATTATTAGAGAAATGCAAATCAAAACTACAATGAGGTATCACCTCACACCAGTTAGAATGGCCATCATCAAAAACTCTACAAATAATAAATGCTGGAGAGGGTGTGGAGAAAAGGGAACCCTCCTACACTGTTGGTGGGAATGTAAATTGGTGCAGCCACTATGGAGAACAGTATGGAGGTTCCATAAAAAACTAAAAATAGAGTTACCATATGATCCAGCAATCCCACTCCTGGATATATATCCAGAGGGAACTCTGATTCAAAAAGACACATGGGGCTTCCCTGGTGGCGCAGTGGTTGAGGGTCCGCCTGCCAGTGCAGGGGACACAGGTTCAAGCTCTGGTCCAGGAGGATCCCGCATGCCACAGGGCAGCTAGGCCCGTGTGCCACAACTACTGAGCCTGTGCGCTAGAGCCCGCAAGCCACAACTGCTGAGCCCACGCGCCTAGAGCCCGTGCTCCACAACAGGAGAGGCCACCGCAGTGAGAGGCCCGTGCACCGCAACAAAGAGTAGCTCCCCCGCTTGCTGCAGCTAGAGGGGGCCCACACACAGCAACGAAGACCCAATGCAGCCAAAAATAAATAAATAAAAAATTTTAAAAAGACACATGCACCCCAATGTTCATAGCACCAGTATTTACAATAGCCAAGACATGGATGCAACCTAAGCATCCATCAATAGATTAATGGATAAAGAAGATGTGGTATATATACATGATGGAATATTACTCAGCCATAGAATGAAATACTATGAATACCAAAGAATGAAATACTACCATTTACAGCAACATGGATGGACCTAGAGATTATCATACTAAGTGAAGTAAGTCAGACAGAGAAAGACAAATATCATATGATATCACTTACATGTGGAATCTAAAATATAATACAAATGAACTCATTTACAAAATAGAAACAGACTCGTAGACACAGAAAACAAACTTATGGTTACTGAAGGGGGAGGGGGCACGGTAAATTAGGACTATGAAATTAACAGGTACACACCACTATATATAAAATAGATAACATGGATTTACTGCATAGCACAGGGAAATGTATTTAATATCTTGTAATAACCTATAATGGAAAAGAATCTGAAGAATATATATATAACTGAATCACTTTGCTGTACAACTGAAACTAACACTGAGACTAACAACTATACTTCAATTAAAAAAAAGAATAGAATATTCAATTATTGGACCCCTTACTTCATAACACATAAAAATCAATTCCAACTGTATTACAGACTTATATGTGAAAGACAGAACTAAAAATCTAGAATATAGGAAAATATTACTATGATTATTGAGATAGTAAAGGATTTATTAAATAAAACACACAAAAAAGCACAAACTGGGCTTCCCTGGTGGCACAGCGGTTGAGAATCAGCCTGCCTATGCAGGGGACATGAGTTCGAGCCCTGGTCTGGGAAGATCCCACATGCCATGGAGCAACTAGGCCAGTGAGCCACAACTACTGAGCCTGCGCGTCTGGAGCCTGTGCTCCGCAACAAGAGAGGCCGCGCCAGTGAGAGGTCCGCGCACCGTGATGAAGAGTGGCCCCCACTCGCTGCAACTGGAGAAAGCCCTCGCACAGAAACGAAGACCGAACACACCCAAAAATGAATAAACTTATAAAAAAAAAAAGCACAAACTGAAAATAGATGTCGATAAACTTGACTTTGCTAAAATTGAGAACTTTTGTTCATCAAAATATATATTAAGATATTAAGAATTAAGAATATTAAGAATATTAAGTCACAAGTTGGGAGAATATATTTACAACACATTAATCCAATAAAGAATTTGTATCCAAAAATACATGAATTAAACCTACAAATCAATGAGAGAAAGGCAAATAATCCAATAGAAAAATGGATAAAATACTTGAATAGTCACTTCATAGAAAAGAAAATCCAAAATGGCCAATAAGCACACTAAAAGACGTTTGACCTCATCTGTAATCAAATTAGTAATGCAAATTAAAACCACAATAAGATACCATTGTAGGGCTTCCCTGGTGGCACAGTGGTTGAGAGTCCGCCTGCCGATGCAGGGGACACGGGTTAGTGTCCCAGTCTGGGAAGATCCCACATGCCACGGAGCGGCTAGGCCTGTGAGCCATGGCCGTTGAGCCTGCGCGTCCGGAGCCTGTGCTCCACAACGGGAGAGACCACAACAGTGAGAGGCCCGCGTACCGCAAAAAAAAAAAAAAAAAAAGATACCATTGTAATACCCACCCAGTTAGCAAAAATAAAAAGTCCTTCAATACTAAGTGTCGTTGAAGATGTGGAGGAAGCAGAACACCTATACACCACTGAGAGTGAGGGATACATAATTTAGAACAATAGATTGGAAGACAACTCGGCATACCTACTAAAGTTGACCTGTGTTCATCCCATGCCCCATCAACTCCACTCCCACGAACAGCAGGGTTTCTCACACTTAGCTATGGTGATGGACCAGTTTTTAAAAATTTCTAACCATTTGTGGACTGGATACTTTTATAAAATAACAAAAATGTTTATACAATATCAAATTACTATAAATGTTTCTAAATGCTTCCTCTTAATTTATGTGGTTGTGGATTAGTAACTTAACAGTCGGTAGACTAGAACTGGTCTTCAGACCACACTCTGAGAAGCACTGTTCCAGAGCAGATCATCCTGAATGGGGTACGCTCCAGTATACTCATGTGGCACAAATATTATGGGTGTGCCAAGATGTGCAAGATATTATAAAGAACTCCAAAGCCAGTCATCCTCAGCTATAAGCAGCCTTATCCTTTTACCTCAGTATGCTAAACAATAACCATTTTCTTTAAGTGTCATATTGTGAAAAAAGGTAAGAAACGGAACACTACCCTGGAAAAACCCTTGCTCATAGTCACTGGGAGACATACATAAGAATATCGATACCGTTTTACTATTTTTTTCATAAATTTATTTATTTATTTATTTTTGGCTGCGTTGGGTCTTCGTTGCTGTGCACGGGGTTTCTCTAGTTGCAGCAAGCGGGGGCTACTCTTTGTTGTGGTGCGCAGGCTTCTCATTGCAGTGGCTTCTCTTGTTGCGAAGCACGGGCTCTAGGCGCGCGGGCTTCAGTGGTTGTGGTGCGTGGGCTTAGTTGCTCCACGGCATGTGGGGTCTTCCAGGACCAGGGCTCGAGCCCATGTCCCCTGCATTGGCAGGCGGATTCTTAACCACTGCGCCACCAGGGAAGCCCCCCATTTTACTTTTTAAACTACATATTTGTATTAATCTAAACAATTATGATTAAAAGAACAATCCACCCCAAAAAAGCCCATCACCAACAAAAACCTAACAGCTGATAGATTTTATTTTGAATAGACTCAGGGTATTAAAAATTAAATTTACCCATAATTCTGTGTAATAATAACTTACCTGAGCAAAAATTCACAAATTTATAAATTAATCATTAAAGGTCCTAGGAGCAGTACAATGGGGTCACAGAAGCAGTTCAGAGAGTTGTTGAGACCAACTGGTTTTGGAGTCAGAGAAATATGATTTCAAATCCTGACCCCACCACTTAAAGTGACCTTGGGGAGGTTTTTAAATAAGATCTATAAAATGTACTAAAGTTCTATAAAAATTGAATAATGGATAATGATTAATAATGTCTGTCATTTTGTTTGAACACAGTTAAAAAGTACCTAGAAAATGAGACAATTTACTGTTCCTTCTAAATACTAAGAAACAAGGAAATGTCAAGTAATTAGAACAAACAGAAGAGTAAAGGTCTAGGTGTGACACAATGCTCTTTAGAACTAAAACAGAACAATCACTACTGCAAGAAACTACAAATCTACATACTCTGAGTACAACTATGTAAAATGTTTGTATATGTGTCTATGAACCAAGATTGGGAGAGAATGAAGAAATAAAAATAGCTGTTGTGTTGCACAGGTAGGGTTATGAGTGAATACTTTGAGATTTATTTCTTAAATATTTAAGTTAAAAAATATTTTAAAGGAACTCTGGCATAGGAGATAAGCAATAAATCCTTGGAATATTAAGGAAAAAGCTTTCAATAGTGCACTATAGCAGGCCAGTCAAGCAAATTTGTCATGAAAGTGAACTATAAAGATTGCCATTGTGCAGGAAGGCCCATTATAGCAGTTATTACTAATCATTTGGTCCAATACACATTTGTAATCTAAATTTGTCATTTATGAAAGAGCAGCCATCATTTTAGATGCTGAGATCAGTAAGATTAATGTTTTAATAGTGCTAGCTTCTGACTTCAGAACCAATTTTACAGACTCAGCTCCTCTGTGATCAAAATGGTATTTGACAGATCTTCTTTCTCCTTTACCCATTTAATATGTTTTAGAACCTTTAATAGTAATGATCTAGGCAAGCTTTTTAAAAGGACAAGGCAGCTTATTTCCCTAAGTATGTAACCATTTACAAATGCTTTTCAAGCTTAATCTGGAACTCAAAAGTATTACTGGATTCCAAACATCATTCTGGATATTTATGTGGAAACAAGAATCTCTGCTCCTGTTGCAAATTTCCAACTCAATATCTGGTGTGAAACTATTTTCACAGTAATTAGCTGTGAAGACTTTATATAATAAGTACTTTATATTGTCCAGAACCACAAAGAACCATTTTTTTTAAAGTACTATTCCCCTTTACAGGGAAGAAACCTATAGAGAAATTAATACAACTTATCAAAGTTCAGAAAGTTAGAAAAACTGGAATAGAATGAATACTTCTGTCCTCAAATCCTGTTAGTCCACTATTCATGCTATTTTCCACTTATTAACTGAATCACATCTTTGTCAGGTATTTCATCAAATGATTTTTAAGCACAGAAAACTACAGAAATAGGCCCAAGAGAGTTAGGTATGAAATGGATAACACCAACTGTTCAAGAGTAAAACGAATATGCCCAAATGGCCATATTTTTTTTTTGCCCATTTGTCAGTGTTTCTATTTTGACTGAATTCAGACTTGCAGAAAACCTGAAAAGGCCATCTTTTAAGTCATGCTTCATGTCATAAATCATTTGGACTCCCTGAAGTCTCGTCTCAGAGTTGCTATTTGTTTAAAGGCAAGAAAAAATGTTTTAAAGCAACTTTTGGGGCTTTCCTGGTGGCGCAGTGGTTGAGAGTCTGCCTGCCGATGCAGGGGACATGGGTTCGTGCCCCAGTCCGGGAAGATCCCACATGCCGCGGAGCGGCTCGGCCCGTGAGCCATGGCCGCTGGGCCTGCGCGTCCGGAGCCTGTGCTCCGCAACGGGAGAGGCTACAACAGTGAGAGGCCTGCGTACCGCAAAAAAAAAAAAAAAAAAAGAAAAAAAAGAAACACAAAGCAACTTTTGTTTTCTGCTAAAATGTTAGTCTTTTCAAATCACCCATCATAACAAGTGCAATATATATAGACATACAAATACTACTCAAACCTTTTTCCAACCTGTTAGTATTATGTTTCCAACTTTAAATTAGAAAATCTCACCAAGCCAAGCATAAACAATGCAATTACCCACATATGGTAGTGGATAGTTAACTGCTGATTCTCTTGAGAGAGTGTATAATAAGCAATATGATATATGCTAGTAGAAATCTGTCTTAATAGAAACTTGTGGTACAGGAACATCCATCTGGGAAACACAGGTAATCATACCATCCAAGGTCTCCCTGCTTCTGTTATAAATCAAATCACCACCACACAGCTGTTACTATATCTCTAACGGGGTTTTCAAATGCTGTCCAAGCAGTTAACTCTCAAAAAAAATTTCTATGAAAAGTTTTCACGTTTTGGGTTAACATTGTGGGATTACCTAAACTGCATATATAATACCCTACTTCTATTACAGTGAATTGAGCCAAATTTATTTGATTCTGTTTTGTTCCATCTCCTGGGAAATTTTAGGGGCCTTAGGTCCTGCTATGAACTCTAAAGAGTGTAATGTGATTTGAAAGGTTCTAAAAATATCACAGGTTTGCCTGGGCTCACTTAGAAGGGTGGATGATTCAATTACAAGTGTCAAAATTTGATTCCTAATTTTTCAGGATCTGACAGCTGCAGCTAATCTTGCCAGGATCCCCTTATCTTCATTGTGCTTCTCTTTGAAGTATTTAAAGAAGATTTCATAATCTTTGCAATTTAGCTCTAGGATTTCTGTCAGTAGCTGTAGAATGAATTGGTTGGCTCTTTCTTAAGCTGCTTATTCATATTATTTGATCAAGCACATTTTAAAAGTAGCCATTAACTGCAAAACAGCTGAGCTTCTTGTAAGGTTTGGGAAGAAAACATAACGAACTCTAAACCCGTACACCATAAACCAGGAGTGACCTTTCAATGCATGAAATGACAATGGAACCTTAACCAAAGGTTCAATTGTTGCTATAAAAAATTTCAGACTCAGAAGGCATGCATTCATTTCAATCACAGCTCTGAGAAGGGTACTAGCACTACATCATTGGGGCTAATTTTTTGTTAATTAATTTTTAATTAATGCAGAGATTCAGAGGTACCAAGGTGATGAAGACGGTAAAGACCGGTAGCTATGCAGCACTACTACAAGAAGTAGAGCCTCTATTCTTTGTTCTTCCGTAAGCGAGACAAAGTCATCAGGCTCAGACTGTTGCCTACGAATGGGTAAAAATCATATTTACCATGTGCTGTGTTTTGTCACACAGAGGGTTTTCTTCCCTTTTCCCCCCAGATTTATTGAGATATAATTAACATACAATAAACTGCATATATTTAAAGTACAAATTGTTGCTGTTGTTCCATGCTATGATAGCTTCATATTTTGGGACAGAATTTTAATATTAAGTGACCTTAGTTTTCCATAATTTGAAGTGTTATAAAAATGTTTACATAGAAATATCTTGCTTTATGCAGGATTCAGTGTGAGAGGAGATAGAAAAACAGTGTTATAGCATAGTATAATAGTGAATGTTCATAATTATGACTGAGTTGTCAAAGGTTGCTGTGATCAGTATGATTTTAAGATAACAGAAAGAGGTGAAGTAGCATGTCTCCCAGGAATCATACCATGTTAGTATTTTCCCAGCTCACACCCCATAACCCTGAAATGTATTCCCATACCACTCCGTTAATGTGTGTTCTAACATACAGCTCACTTAAGATCACTTGTTAAATTTCTGACTCCCCTAAGAAACCATTAAGCTCTGTGATGGAAGGGCCATATCTCTTTCTCACCACCATTTACTTAATAGTTGGCATGTAAAAGACACTTGGTAAATGTGTAGAAAACCTGAATAGAACTGTATAATCTAATCTAGATGCATAATTTTTCATTAGAAAATTGATAATATTTAAAATGTCTTGGTACTTCAATTGATAAGAAAAATTATTTATATGTAAGTCTTCCTCCTAACCATAATTGTTTATTTTATTGTATAAAGTTATTTTTAAATACCTAACCAGAAACATAAATTTGCCATTTAATACAGTAGCCCCCAGTTATCACAGCATGGAACAACAGAAACAACTTGTACTTTAAATATATGCAGTTTATTGTATGTTAATTATATCTCAATAAGGCTGTTTGGAAAAAACAGGGAAGAAAACCCTCTGTGTGACAAAACACAGCATATACAAAGCTAAGAGACAAATGACAGACTAGAAGAAAACAATTACCCAGATTAATCCAGAATATAGGTAAAAATATGAGAAACAGATAAGGAAAAACATTCAATTAGCACAAAAATGTGAGCGTACTTTGTGCCACTGAACTGTACAGTTAAATATGGTTAAAATAGTATGTTTTATATTATGTGACTTGTACCACAAAAAAAAATTTTTTTAAAGAAAATACATTCAATCCATTAGAAAAAAATGAAGAAAGACAATAAAAGGGCAAATGACAGAAGAAATATAAGTGACCAAACACGTATGTGGACAGATGTTCAATCTTAATCAAGAAAAATGAAAATTAAAATGAAATACTGTCAGAATGACAAAAAATTAAAGGACTGAGGATCAAGTGCTGTTTTAAATAACAGAGGAAACAGATCCTCTTGAACGCCCTTGGATGGAATAAAGAAATTGTACATACATTCTACAGAACACAATGTAGCAATTAAAAATTTTAAAGTACATGATAATAATTATTATTATAACTGTAGGTAGTATTTATGAAGTGCTTCCTATAAGCCAGCCACTGTTGTATACTGCTTAGTTGTATTAACTCATTTAGCCCTCACAACCACCATATGAGGTGAGTACTGTTACTATCTCCACTTTATAGACAAGGAAACTGAGGCACAGAGCAGTTAGGTAACTGCTGTAATTAACTGTTAGGTTGAACAGCTAATAGGTGGCAGAGCTGAGATCTGCACATAGGTGTTCTGGCTTCAGAGCTGATCCTCTTAACCTCTAGAGAACAGCCTCTTCATTTACTGACATGGAAAAATCTCTAAGATGTGCTATTAAAAGCAAGTTGCACAATACACACAGTACAATACCTTTCATATTTTTTAAAACTCACAAAACGGTATTATCTATATCTGTATCTATCTCCAGAGAAAGGACTGAAAGGGTTTACAAAACTGGTGGCAGCGGTTTCTCTTTGGAAAAGGGTCTAAGGGACTGGGAATGGGGATAGGAGGTAATCAACAGGGACTTTTGTTTTATGTGTATTGTTTGCTTTTCAGACCATGAAAATGTATTCAGATATTACTTGTATAATCTGATTTTTAAAATATTATTCTATTTTTTTATTATTATTATTTTTTATACCCTGGAATAAATCCTACTTGATCATGGTGTGTGATTCTTTTAATGTACTGTTGAATTCAGTTTGATTTGGGGATGGAAAAAGGTATTCCATGCAAATGGCAACAAGAAGAAAGCTGAGATAGTAATATTAATATCAGACACAATAGATTTTAAAACAAAGACTACAGCAAGAGATGAAGAAGGACATTACATAATAGTAAAGGGATCAATCCAACAAGGAGATATAACAATCATAGATGCATTCAAGATAGGAGCACCTAAATACACAAAGCTAATATTAACAAACATAAAGGGAGAAACTGACAGTAACACGGTAACTGTAGGGGACTTTAATACCCACCTACATCAATAGACAGATCATGTAGACAGAAAATCAATAAGGAAACACTGGCCTTAATGACACATTAGACCAGATGAATTTAATAGATCCAGAAAGAACATTCCATCCAAAAACAAGAATAATACTAATCCACCTGTATCAGGGGTCCCCAAGACCATCCCCAGGTTCAATGATTTGCTAGGAGAACTCACAGGACTCAGCATAAAGTCATATTCTTGGCTATGCTTTATTACAGTGAAAAGGTACAAAGCAAAACCAGCAAAAGGAAAAGGCACATGGGGTGAAGTCAGGAGGAAACCAGGGGCAAGCTTCCAAGAGTCTTCTCCCTTAATTCCTCCAACAACAAGTTGTAACAATACGTGTGAAAGGCTGCCAACCAGGGAAGCTCATTAGAGACTCAGCACCCAGGGTTTTTACTAGGGGCTGGTCACGTAGGCATACTCTGCCTAGCCCATACCAAAATTCCAGACTCCAAGAAGGAAAGCAGGTGTTCAACATAAACCACACTCTGTACATACAATTTAGGCACGTGAGCCATTCTTATCAAGGAATGGTGGGAATTCTAAAATCCAAGTTCCCAGATGCCAGCCAAGGGCCAATCCTGCAAGCAAGTTTTTCTAAGAATAGCAGTTTCAGGCTTGCTATGTTAACTCTTTTCTGCACACCATCCTTTCCATAATCCTTGTGATATTAAAATGCAGTTCTATTATGTCTTTCTTTAGTTTTTTGTTCTCAGCTAATTCATAATTAATTCTTTCTGTGAATGTTTCCAGACTTTTCATTTGTTTTAGTCACCTTCATCTAGACTCTGGCTTGACTATGTCTTTCTTAAAACATGAAGCCAAAAATGTAAAATAATATTCCAGGCATAATTTCATGTAAATGGGATATTATATTTTTATTAAGAGTATAATTTAAAAAAATGTTTTTTTGGCCAAGCCACGCAGCTTATTGGATTTTAGTTCCCCGACCAGGGATTGAACCCTGGGCCCCAGCAGTGAGAGCGTCGAGTCCTAACCACTGGAGTGCCATGGAATTCCCAACATTTTGTTTTTTATTGCTTTTGCGGTACGCGGGCCTCTCACTGTTGTGGCCTCTCCCGTTGCGGAGCACAGGCTCTGGACGCGCAGGCCCAGCGGCCATGTTTCACGGGCCCAGCCGCTCCGCAGCATGTGGGATCTTCCCAGACCGGGGCACGAACCCGTGTCCCCCACATCGGCAGGCGGACTCCCAACCACTGCGCCACCAGGGAAGCCCCAACATTTTGTTTTTTAAAGCTGAGTTGTTATTGGATGATTTTTGAGCAGCAGATAAAACTCAGATTCTATGACATTATTATTTATATCCCATTAATGACATTTTGTTTGCTTAAGCACAATGTTTTTAACTACCAAGATGATTCTGAATCACAATTCTATCATCTCACATTGACTATTCCTTCTAGCTTCCTGTCATGTCATGTGAAAATTATTAAGGGTTCTGGAGCCAGACTACTGCAATTCACATCATGGTACCACTAATTACTAGCAATGTGACCTTGGATAAGTTAGCATAAGTCCTCTGTGTGCCGTAGTTTCCTTACTTGTAAGAACTAGTAATAATAATCATATCTATCTCATATACCTCAATGGAATAAATGAGATGATGTATATAATAAACCTAGTATGGTATCTGGCACATTGTAATTACATAATAAACATTACTTATTATTATTAATCTAAGTTATTGATAAGAATAATAAATAGGTCAGGATCAAAGTTCCATAGCATTTTTGGGGTGATTTCTCTCAGAGATGAAGGCAGTCAAAATTCTTTGAGAATACCAATTCCATGAGACTTATACTTTATTATGTATTTAAATCCAATATAGAAAACTTCATGATATAGAGAGTTAGATATTATTATAAATTTTCATTTATGTCAGAAACTGTAGTCTCTAAACTTAACCTTTTTATCACCTACCAAACACTTGTTTGAAGAGAAAGAAATCAAGATAGACTAGACTGGCAAGAAAATCTCCATCACTAAGAAGATAATTTCAACTGTTTGAGAAATTCCTACCTATGTCAGAAGTCTGGCAGAGTAAGATTTTGCTGTGCTTATTCCTGTATATTGCCTACAAGGCAATACAATGAAAATACAGTGTTAAAGTGATAACCAAAGTATAAGGAAAGCAAGAAGTATTTTTAGACTCTTCATCTTTTTAATAAGAAAAATCAAGGGAACACAAATGAAAACATCTAGTAAGAACAAATGCCCGTAGCACTTGTCATCTGCCATCAGAAGAGTTAAAATTCTTAGACAAAATGTAACATCTGGAATATTGACTTTAATGGCAGTAGGAAGCATCAAAATGTACTTCAAAATGCACACCTCTAAAGAGAAAGTGTCAAAGGAATATAAATTACTATATGTATAGTATTTGTTACATTTATCCTTACACAGTCACATTCCTAAATTTTTCCAAGAAAAGATTATTAATCAAACATCTACATATGGATAATCAAGGAATGAAGTTTCTAGCAAGTTTCTAGGAAGCTTCTGTTTCCAGTTAATGACTGTCTACAATGTGGTCCTATTTAGAGTCAAATATGAATCTTAAAATTAACTTATTCTAATAGCGTCTTGAAGAATAGCTCAGCATTCACTTAGGAGCACAGCTGCTGAGGTATTCAGATTTGGATTCAAATCCTTGCTCTGCAACTCACTGTGTGACTTTAGGCAAGTTACTTAAATTTCTCTAAGCCTATTTCCTCAATAATAAAATGGAGATAATATTTACCTCATAGGCTTTTTGAGAGTATGAATTAGCATATGTTGTGTTTTATTGTAGTTAAATGTACTTATGTAAAACTTACCATTTTAACTATTTTTAAGTGTACAGTTCTGTGGCATTAAATGCATTCACAGCACCAGCAACTTGTGCAACCAGCACCAAGGATATGTTTTTGGTTTTATTTTATTTTATTTATTTATTTATTTATTTATTTGTGGTATGCGGGACTTGCACTGTTGTGGCTTCTCCTGTTGCGGAGCACAGGCTCCGGACGCGCAGGCTCCGGACGCGCAGGCTCAGCGGCCATGGCTCATGGGCCTAGCCGCTCCGCGGCATGTGGGATCTTCCCGGACCGGAGCACGAACCCGCGTCCCCTGCATCGGCAGGCGGACTCTCAACCACTGCGCCACCAGGGAAGCCCTGTTTTTATTTTTATTTTTTGGGTAAGAAGCAGATTTACTTAGAAACACACTTCAGAGTGTGGGTCATCTCAGAAGGTGAGAAAGGCCAAGGATATGGGTTTTTTAAAAAATAAATTTATTTATTTTATTTATTTATTTTTGGCTGTGTTGGGTCTTTGTTGCTGTGTGCGGGCTTTCTCTAGTTGTGGTGAGCGGGGGCTACTCTTCGTTGCGGTGTGCGGGCTTCTCATTGCAGTGGCTTCTCTTGTTGCGGGGACAGGCTCTAGGCGCGTAGGTTTCAGTGGTTGTGGCACGTGGGCTCAGTAGTTGTGGCTAAAGGGCTCTAGAGCGCAGGCTCAGTAGTTGTGGCACATGGGCTTAGGTGCTCCACAGCATGTGGGATCTTCCTGGACCAGGGCTCGAACCCGTGTGCCCTGCATTGGCAGGCAGATTCTTAACCACTGCGCCACCAGGGAAGCCCCAAGGATATGTTTTTAAAGTGCTCAAGATTGAGCACACAGGTACTGCTTGGTGAACGGCAGCTAAAATGACTCAGTGCTATCTCATCACATCTTGAATCTGTGCAAATTATTTTATCTCTATTTCATACTTATTTCTACTGAATTGCTCCCAATCTGGAAAATACTAATATCAATTTTTAAGCTGTAAACTGTATTACTTACTTTCAAATTCTTCATCCAGGTACATAAATACATAAAAATATTAAGAGCTAATACTTATTGAGCACTTAGTATGTGCCTGGTGCTATTCTAAGCACTTTACAGGTATTAACTCATTTAATCTGCACAATAATAATTCTAGGCGGTATATACTAATAACTGTCACATTTCACAGGTGAATACAAAAAGGTTAAGGAACCTGGCCAAAGTCACCCAGCTAACAGGCTGACAAAGACAGGATCTGCACTCAAACCAAGTTCTAGAGACCACGCTCTTAGCTATTCCACTATCCTGCTTCTCCCACATGCAGTAACATGGGGCCCACAGGAATGATTATTTTCGGATGCCAGATGTTATATGTTGACTTAACCTCTGAATTTCTCAGAAGCTTGGACATCCATTATTTCATGTGTCCTTCCTAACAACAATGAAGAGCAACTTCTCCCATTTTACGGATGCAGAAGTCATTTGCTTAAGGTCAACAGGAACATGTGAGAGAGACCTGGATCCTGCTCGGCCACTTATTAGTTGTGTAAATCTATACTTTTGCTGAGTTTCAACTAATTGTAAAATGGAAATAACAATAATATCTCTTATAAGAAGAAGAGAAATATATGTTTGCCAATCATCTAGCACAGAGCCTTGTATAAAAATTGCTCAATAAAGGTTACCCCTCCCTTTCCTCATTCTCCTATCTGTGACTCCGGGCATAATATTCTTTTCAAACACCGTGCTACTATTTCTTGATACCCTCTCACCAACTGCATTAACAGATTGGTGGTAAAGAACATGATTTTTGGGGAATTACCCTGTGATACCAAATGAAACCTCAGTGAAGTCCAGCTATATTATATAATTTTAAGTATAACAAACTTTCTCCCTTTTGTCCATATGGTCTACCACTTTATCAGAGTAGAAAACAAAACTGGTCTACCAAGATTTGCTCTTTATAAAATTGTGCTTAATGTTCCCCAATACCTTCTGTTCTTTTAGGTGACTGCCAAATGATTTACTTGACTTGTTCTAGTTTCTGACCAAACACTGTTTAAAAATTAAGTTGACCTCATCATATCCAAAGTTATCTTTTTCCCCTTTAAAAAATGTGCCTTTTTCTGTCATCAGATACTTTTCCTATTCACCATAATTTGTCAAAGATAAAAGCTAATAGCTTGGCACTAGGTTCTTTTCCCATATTTGCAGAGAGGGAATATCTAATACTGAATTATAAGCACTATTCATGCCAAATATGGCCATAGCAATTGGTATTTCTGGTCAAATGGGCAGCATTTTCCTAAGAAAAAATTAAAATGCTAGGAGATAGCGTGTTCTCTTATAAAGTGAAACTGATGCATAATTAATATTTTTTTCCTGGATAGCAAGGATATCACAAAGCACACTCTGTTGGCTTCCAAGTATCATTTAAAATACTCCCATGTCTTAAGGCAATCTGGAAGTGGATGTTAAAAGCCAAAGGAATTTTTTTTTTATACTGCAGGTTCTTATTTGTTATCTATTTTATACATATTCGTGTATATATGTCAATCCCAATCTCCCAATTCATCCCACCACCATCACCCACCACGCCCTCCCCCGCCACTTTCCCTCCTTGGTGTCCATACGTTTGTTCTCTACATCTGTGTCTCAATTTCTGCCCCGCAAACCGGTTCATCTGTACCATTTTTCTAGGTTCCACATATATGCGTTAATATACAATATTTGTTTTTCTCCTTCTGACTTACTTCACTCTGTATGACAGTCTCTAGATCCGTCCAGGTCTCTACAAATGACCCAATTTCGTTCCTTTCTATGAAAGCCAAAGGAATTTTTCAATCAAGTGTTGACTTCTGAATTCTACTACCTTCCCAATAAGCTAGAAGGCATACTGGGAGGCTACAATCAGAAGCACCAGAGAAAAGTGGTGTTGTGGAAACAATTCATTTGTGTTTGGCATAGTTAAGGTTCATTGCCAACTTGTAACGGTATGAATTCAATAACTTTTCAAAGCCAAAAATGAAGTTTGGGCCTGAGCAGCTTTTCAAAGTAGCTTTTGCTGAGGGCTAGCACCTAGTATAAAATAAAAAAGCTGTTTGAGGTGGTAAAGTGAGGCAATGTTTAGGAATTAAAATATGACCTATCACTTGATTTGCTAAAAAAAAAAAAAAAAAAAGCACTGAGCTAAAGGCAAGATATTTTGCTTCAGTCATTCACTCTTTCTTGAGCTAACAAAGAGCTCAAGAGCTCCTTCACTCTTTCTTGAGCTAAGAAAGAGTGAAAGAGCTCCTTTATGAAAAGGAGATGGGGATTATATTTTTGGTGCTTAAGTTTAACTGTCTATAAATGACAATATTACTTGTCCTACTAATCTCATGAGTCTGACAGAAGGATAAGTGAAATAAGAGCTGTTAAAGCATTGTTCAAAATGTAAAGTAGATAGCAATGTAAGACATAATTATATTTTTAAAATTTGTGAGCATTTACAACGAAGTCATTTTAATGGTGCCAGTCCCACTGGCCAACTACACATTACTGACAAAGTAACTTAGTGATGCTTTCTCAGCCCTTTATGGAATTATATTTATCAAAAAATATGAATATTTGTCTTATCTGTCAGTTTCTACTCATTTGGTTTCACCTTTATAACTTAATACTTATAATAAATAAATCCAATATAAATCCACCTAATTAAAAAGTGAAAATTTGGAACATTATCTCATAAAAATCACTAAAATCTCCATCATTATATATCAAGAATATCTCAATATTACTGCAAAGAGTTTTCCGTTTTAAATAAATAGGCTTCATAAAATAAATTAACTTCCCATTATTGACAGTCAAAATAAAAAGTAAAAAAACATTAATGGTTTCAAACAAAAACAATACTCATATCCTTGTCCCATTAGACACCTCAACTTACTTCATCTCCCTTCAAAACTTCGGTGCCATCAAATTCACGGGTCTGATTTGTCTTCACTGACACTTCTCTCTCTAGGTTGGCTAACTTCTCCTTTGCCTCCTGAAGTTCCTCAGCTTTGGCTTCTTTTTTACGAGAAATGATGGATGCCTAATTGAGCATTAAATATGAATGTAAAATAAGATATACAATCAACTATTATCTTGTGAAATTAAGTGTTTTTTAGATTTTACTGAGCTAAATTTTCAATATCAGGTTGACTTCTCCTGACAATACCCTTTGCCCTACTACCTACTATCACCAGTTATATACTTAGTATGAGTATGCATTGTATATATATATATATATATATATATACACATATATATATAAAAAATACATTTACATACATTTTTGGCTGCACTGTGCGGCTTGCAGGATCTTAGTGTCCTGAACAGGGATTGAACCTGGGCACCCGTGGTGAAAGCACCGAGTCCTACCACTGGACCACCAGGGAATTCCCTGCAACGTATATTAAATAGCAACCTAAAAACATTATGGAAGACAAAAGCCCTGAAAATATAGGACATATCAACAGAGAAACAGAAATGCAATAGTAATAAAAATATTAAAATCTTGTTAAGTAACACTCAAATGCTAATGAAAATACCTTCTAGGTAAGTACAGAAGCTAACACTAGGCCTACTGTTTTTCTGCATCGTCAGTTTCCTTTCATTGGAAGAAAACAAGAATGCTTTATTCTCAAAACTACAACACAGGTCTTCTTATCTAAATTCAATATCCAGGGCTTCCCTGGTGGTGCAGTGGTTGAGAGTCCGCCTGCCAATGCAGAGGACACGGGTTCATGCCCCGGTCCGGGAAGATCCCACATGCCACGGAGCGGCTGGGCCTGTGAGCCATGGCCGCTGAGCCTGCGCGTCCAGAGCCTGTGCTCCGCAACGGGAGAGGCCACAACAGTGAGAGGCCCGCATACCACAAAAAAATAAAAATAAAAAATAAAATAAATAAATTCAATATCCATACTTTTAAAATAAAATGTTAAAACATTTATTATATTTGGGGCAATCTAATAAATAAAATGCAGGTTCAAATTCAAACATCTGACTCACCAGAATTATGCAAACGTTTACACAATCCAGATGGCTGCTCTTAGCCATAATGGCAGCATTTTATATTAGTTAGCAACTCATAGGGGATTTCCTTAAATGAACCATGGCTGTACTGATTTAAGAAAAACATTAGGGGCTTCCCTGGTGGCGCAGTGGTTGAGAGTCCGCCTGCCGATGCAGGGGACACGGGTTCGTGCCCCGGTCCGGGAAGATCCCACATGCCGCGAAGCGGCTGGGCTCGTGAGCCGTGGCCGCTGAGCCTGCGCGTCTGGAGCCTGTGCTCCACAACGGGAGAGGCCACAACAGTGAGAGGCCCGCGTACCACAAAAAAAAAAAAAAAGAAAAACATTAGCTAAACTGTCTTCTCAAGTGAAATAGTACAAATATTTTCTTCAAACAAATTTGACAAGAGGGGGAAATCTTTAGTGCAAACCCTTTAAAAAACTCTATTGTCCTCCCTGTTTAAAAAAATGAAAAAAGACAGGTGATGAAGGAATGTTTCCCTCTATAGAATTGTTTCAGCCAAAAAAAAAGAGAAGTAATGATTAGAGTACCAGAACTGTATAGGAATTGATGGTCTGCTTCCTCAACATGATAAAATAAATAAATATAAACCTCAGCCCAAACCAGGATCTTATTTAATAGAGAAATATGAGTGTATATCCCGCCAAAGTCTGAAACAAGGTAAAAATGCCCAGCACCTCCACTACAATTTAATACTGTGCTGAAGGTATTTGCACACACCATTAGACAAGAGAAAGCAATTAGAAGCACAAGAATCTGAAAGGAAAAATTGGAATTTTCATAGTATATGATTATGTACCTAAAAAATCAAAAGAATCTACAGGAAATAAATCAATAGCTTTCATAGACAAATCAGTCAGAAAATATTTGGAAAGAAAAGCCCTCATTTATAAAAGTAAAAACAAAAATTAAATATGTAAGCATAAGTTTAACAAGAGAAGTTCCAAAATTTTATGAGTAAAACTATTAAACACTCTTGAAAGATACAAAAATAAACTTGAGGGCTTCCCTGGTGGCGCAGTGGTTGAGAGTCCGCCTGCCGATGCAGGGGACATGGGTTTGTGCCCCGGTCCGGGAAGATCCCACATGCCACGGAGCGGCTGGGCCCGTGAGCCATGGCCGCTGAGCCTGCGCGTCCGGAGCCTGTGCTCCGCAACGGGAGAGGCCATAACAGTGAGAGGCCTGCGTACTGCAAAAAAATAAAATAAAATAAAAATAAACTTGAACAAATGGAGAGACATACCATGTTCTTAGATAGGAAGACTCAATATTGTAAAGATGTAAGTTCTGAGGTAATTGATAAATACAAAGCAACCCTAATAATTTTAAAAGTATGATTTTTTTCTAGAGATAGACAAATTGATAATAAAGGTTATTTGGAAGAACATACAAATAAGAATTGTAAGGGATTTCCCTGGTGGCGCAGTGGTTAAGAATCCGCCTGCCAATGCAGGGGACACAGGTGCGAGCCCTGGTCCGGGAAGATCCCACATTCTGCAGAGCAACTAAGCCTGTGCACCACAACTACTGAGCCTGTGCTCTAGAGCCTGCAAGCCACAACTACTGAGCTCGCAAGCCACAACTACTGAGCTCACATGCCACAACTACTGAAGCCCACGCGCCTAGAGCCCGTGCTCCGCAACAAGAGAAGCCACCGCAATGAGAAGCCCGCACACCGCAACGAAGAGTAGCCCCCACTCACTGCAACCAGAGAAAGCTTGTGCACAGCAATGAAGACCCAATGCAGCCAAAAATAAATAAATTTATATAAAAAAAAAGAATTGTAAGGAAAACCCTAAAAAAGTAAAGCAACTGGGGATGAAGATGGCTACTTTTATTAGATATTAGAACTTGATGATAAAGTTTCTATAATTAAAACAGTTAATATGGGTACATAGGTCAACAGAACAACAGAAAATCTAGTAATAGATCCAATAGCATTTAAAAAATTTAAATAAAACAAAGGAGGACTCTCAAATCCATAGGGGAAAAACGGACTTTTTACCAACTGGTATTGGAACAACTGGATAATTGGACAGCCATATACAATAAATACCATACGCCAAAGAAAAATTCTAAACAGATCAAAGATTTAATTACAAAAATTAAATCACAGAATTCCAAAAAGGAAACTTGAGTAAATTTCTCTATAACTTTCAAGAGGGAAAAACATCCCTAAATATGACTTGAAACCTGAAATGATAAGTGAAAAAATTAATAAATTTGATTTCCTAAAAATGAAGAACTTTCCCATGGTAAAATAATACCATAAACAAAGTAAAAAGGCAAATACCAAACTGGGGAAAATGTTACACTTATAAGCTAGATAAAGAGTAAATATTCCTGATATATAAAGAGTTTCTAAAACTAGAAAAAAAAGGCCTACAACCCTATAGAAAAATAGGTATAGATAGGAAGGGACAATTCACAGAAAAAGAATTAAAATGACTGTTACTCATGTGAAAAGATGCTCAACCTTATTTATGGTAAGATAAAAAAAATAAAAACTATCATAAGATACCATTTCTCATCTACAAGGATGGCAAAAATCTTAAAGTTTGACAACATACTCTATCAGTGAGGCTGTAAGCAAACAGGTGCTCTCATACACTGCAGATAGGAATGTAAAATGCTAAAACCCCCATGAAGAGGAATTAGGCAATACTTAGCAAACTTACATCTACATTTATCCTTTAATGTAGCAATCTCACTTCTGAGACTATATCCCAAAGATACGCTGGCAAAAAATTGCAAAGACATAAACAAAAAGCTATTTATTTAAGTATGATTTGTAATAGCACAAAAGTGGCAACAACCCAAATGTCCATTAATGGGGATTGGTTGAATAAACTGTGGTATACCCACTCAATGCAGTATGTCTGTGAACAGGAATAAGCATATCCACTAGGACGGCTATAATAAAAAAGACAGATAATAACAAGTGTTGCTAAGAATGTGGAGAAATCAGAACCTTCATACACTGTTGGTGGGAATGTAAAATGGTACAGCTGTTTTGGAAAGCAGTCTGGCATTTCCTTAAAATGTAAAACACAGAATTATCATAGGAACCAACAACTGCACTCCTAGGAGTATACTCAAGAGAAATGAAAACTTATTTTGAAACAAAAACTTGTACAAGAATGCTCCTACCAGCATTATTCATAATAGCCAAAAAAAGTAGAGACAACCCAAATGCTCATCAACTGGTGAATAGAAAAACAAAACGTGATATATCCATACAATGGGATATTATTCAGTAACAAAAAGGAATAAAGTATGTACAGGTACATGCTACATCATGGATGAACTTTAAAAACTTTACACTAAGTAAAAGAAGCCAGTCACGAAGGACCACATATTGTATGATTCCATTTATATGAAATGTCCATGATAGGCAAATTTATAGAGATAGTTTGGTCTTTGGTAGGATTTGGGGGAAATGAGAAGTGACTGCTAATGGCTTTGGGGTTTCTTTTTGAAGTGATAAAAATGTTCTAAAATCGATTGTGTAATGATTGCACAACTCTGTGATGCTAAAAACCATTGAACTGTAAATTTTAAATGGGTGAATTGTACAGTATGTAAACTGTATCTCAATAAAATTATAAAGGAATAAAGATTATTTTACTATTCACATGCATGTATTAAGAAAAAAAGCATGGAGAATAAAAGTGTATAATATGCTCTTCTTTCTCTGAGGATGGAAATATATGAATATATGTATATGTAATATTATTTTTAATGGAATAACAAACTACAAAATTTAAAAATACCTATGGGAGAGGAAAGAATAGGGTGAATAGCACAGAGGTAGATGCTAGAAACTTCTTCAAATACTTCTTGTTTTGTAGGTTTGACTTGGAATCATGTAAATATTTTAAATAATTATAAAACAAATTAATCCCAAAAAATCAAAATGACCATATATATTTATCCAGTTTCCTTTGTGGCCTAACCATACAGAAGAATTATTCCCAGTAACTTTAAAACAGTAATTTGACTATATAACCCTAGGGGGATATATCCTAAAGACAAAACAAACTAAAAAACAATTTTTAGCAGTAATCATATTTTTGATGGTAGTATTGGTACTTTTATTTTGAAACTGTTGCATGTAATGCATGGATTTAAGCAAATGATGAACTATGTTGGCGCCAGTGGAATGAAGCAAATAATGAATGCAATTATGTTGGTGTTTCTGAGAACCAGAATTTTCAATTTGGGATAAGGAGGAAAATGGGAGATTGATGAGGTGAAGTAAAAACTCAGTAGTCCTTGAGGGCATTTGGTTCGTGGAACAGACAACCCTACACTTTCAAAACACAGATTCCAATGTCTAGTCATGGGTCAATTTAAAAGGTTGAAGAATATCTACCACTGGTCACACTACAAGAGGCCAGGGACCATCATATTAAAATGGGTGGGTCTTTTCCATCCAGAGCAAAAAAGGGGGAGATGGGGCTTACTGTGGGAAGTCATAAACCACAGAGAGATTAACCTAATCATCCTGGCTCTTTTCCACACTCCACCGTGCCAAGCAAACATCCTCTGAGCAGTCAGCATGACAGTGCTTGGAAAAGAGTCATAATAATTACTCAGTATTTTCTGAATAGATCTTTGATATGCCTTCTATATGTTTCTTTCATTCTAAAGTTATTCTCTGAGGAGCTGATGTCTTATTCCAATAATGACCCATGCTTCTCTGCTCTGATATGAGGCCATCTACTGAGTAGAAATGAATACTGTAGAATTTCCTCCTATTCAGAGAAGCCATATCAAAGGGACTGCTAGCCATCAATAACTGAGCAAGAATTGTTTTTCTATAAACAAATATTGGGCAGAATGGCCCTCTTTGACAGTAAAGTAGAGATAAAAAAGTAATTCGCATCACTTCATCTCCTCTATATTCCAGGGAATGGCAAGTTGGAGATTTACTTATCTAGAATTTTAATTCATTCTTCAGGACCAAGTTAATAAAAGACCAAGAAACTCCTGATTCAACTGGATATGGAGTATTTTGTAGACAGGGCTGCAGATTTTGGCTTTGTTATATTTCTGCTTTCTCAGTTAACATCTCAGAGCTGAAACACTCCACATTCCCCAGCAGTGTGGGGGCCAACTCAGGCTTACAATTCTGACTAAAAATCACCCTGTGCTTCTAGCTTATCCGAATTTTCTGCCCGTCACTAAGCATTACACTATCCAGGAGATACACTGGCAAGTTGTGCAACTGAGTAAAACCCACACTTTTCATTTAGATTCTTGCAACTGTATCATATGTAATATTATCACTTGTTCTACATTTTGGTCAAATAAATTTTTACATAAACTAAAAACAAACAAACAAGCAAACAAACCCAGTAGTCTTGAATCTGAACTGAAAGGATCAGTATGAACTCATGGTGTACTTTATGAGAGAGAAAGAGAAAAAATACCTCCTAGCTCTGTCCACTAAAAAGACCTAAAAACAATGGCCACCCCAGCAGCAATGAGAAGTACTAATACCCAGATTGTGGTCTGTAAATATCATTTCCTACTAAAACATATCAGGCTCATAGAAGAAAGTCTAATTCCAAGACTGGGGTAGGAAATGTAAAAGATGAGCCTAGAAACTATCTTAGTCATACCAGAAAGCAAGGATGTTATCAAAGACAAATAGTATTTTAAAAGGACTCAGAAGTTAACTTGAAAAGCCTCCTACCAGCCAAAAATGAGACAATTTGAGCATTGTTAAGGGAAATGTTTGCAACCTAAATTTCATTACATCTATGGTTCATAATAACATTAAAAAGATAAGAAACCAAAAAAATTAAAAACTAACCCTAGTTAATCATTTTTAATGTTAGACGCAACCAATTCATTTTGAAAACTGAAAAATAAAAATAAGAATCAAGCATGTACCCTGACTTTCCTATATGAACTATACTGCAGGACAACCAAATAGCTGATGAGAGGAGGTTTCTCTTTTCAGAAGTAGTCCAGCTCCAACACCGCTAATTATTAGAGAAATGCAAGTCAAAACTACAATGAGGTACCACCTCACACCAGTCAGAATGGCCATCATTAAGGCATCTACAAATAACAAATGCTGGAGAGGGTGTGGCGAAAAGGGAACCCTCCTACATGGTTGGTCAGAATCTAAATTGGTGCAGCCACTGTGGAAAACAGTATGGATGTTCCTCAAAAAACTGAAAATAGAGTTGCCATATGATCCAGCAACACTACTCCTGGGCATATATATGGACAAAAACATAATTCAAAAAGGCACATGCACCCCTATGTTCATAGCAGCACTATTCACAATAGCCAAGACATGGAAACAACCTAAATGTCCATTGACAGATGAGTGGATAAGATGTGGTACATATATACAATGGAATAATACTCAGCCATAAAAAAGAATGAAATAATGCCATTTGCAGCTACATGGATGGACCTAGAGATTATCATACTAAGTAAAGTAAGTCAGAAAGAGAGAGACAAAAACAAGGTCCTACTGTACAGCACAGGGAACTATATTCAATATTCTGTGATAAGCCATAATGGAAAAGAATATAAAAGAAGAATGTATATATGTATAACTGATTCACTTTGCTGTACAAAAGAAATTAACACAACATTGTAAATCAACTGTATGTCAATAAAAAAAGTAGTCCTGCTAATAAAGGAAGAAGGAATCATAGTATCAATATTTTATTATCCCTAATGAAATAAACGGGCAGGCACTGATAATCAATGGCACAAAAAAATCACAAAAAAAGAGACAATCAGACATTATTCCCTCCAAATGAAAGTATAAAATACCACTTAGAGAATATTCTTGACCTAAAAAAAAAAAATCAAAACAGAACTTGTTCAAGCTTCTAGATCTAATATGTAGGAAATACAGGAGACAGAGGAACATTTTAAAAGGACACCATCAGGCTGCAATCAGTAAAACACCAACTATGGGTAATGCTATAGGATAAATAAACAAGTTTCAATTAAAAAAACTGCAAGAAAATTATTAAATGAATGGATAAATAAGTAGGGAAGAGAGCCTATAGATTAAAAGAGACAAATATATCAACCAAATGCAGTGTATAAATCCTGTATGGATCCTAATTAAAACAAAGCCACTGGGGGAAAAAAAAAACAGGAAAGGAAAAAAAGAAAGAAAAAGAGACAATCAAGGAAATCTGAACATTGATTGGATATTTGCCAATATTAAGGAAGTAATAAAATTTTCAAATGTGGTATGTTAAGTATTTTAGAAGTTTTTATTTTTTAAAGATACGTTCTGAGATATTTGTAGATGAAATTATATGAAGTTTAAGATTTGCTTCAAAGAATCCAGTTGGGGCGGGGGGTATAGATGAAATAAGAATGGCCATGATTGTTATAGCTGAGGGACACACGAGGGTTTACTGAACTATTTTCTCTACCTTTGTATATGGTTAAATTTTTCCATTATAAAAAGGTTTTTTAAAAATTCTAGCATCCTTGAATAATGCTTTGTTATGTAGCTCAGTATTTTCTGAGGTTACAGAATGCTCTTCACACTAAACTCTTCTTGCCAAGGTTCTTGTCAGGTAATCCATGGCTGTCATTTGAGCCTTCTGTCTAGAAATACATAACATATATACCCTCATGACTTCTGGATAAAATGATAAATGCCTTAGCACTAAAATTCAATTTATTCTGTATTTTTTCAAACTAACTTTAAACCTGAAAATGTATATTGCCTTTAGTTCATTAAAGATTATAAATAGTCTTATTTATATCACTTAAAGTAAGCATTCATATAAAAAATCAAATTTCACACTCACAGATATAACCACAAAGAGCTCTATCACCACAGTTGGCAGACACTAAGGAAACTAAGCATTATCAGATATATTGAATTTCAAACCTGAACATGTGTCTTTTGTGGCTTTTCCACAAATTCTTTGTTATAATCTGGAGATTAGCAATGACAGGAGAACATTTATTCTTTGCTTCCTTCTCACTTTAAGACTATCGATAACACAGACGATGGTATTAATGAAAATGTTCACCAACAAGATTACAGACCTAAATATGTGAGTCAAAAGGAGTGGTCTTACCTGTTGCCTATATAGTGAGAGTTTGCCTTCAATTGGCTCATTTCTCATTATTTTCTTTTCAATCAGCTGACTGATCTGTGTGTTTATTTCATTTATCTAAAACAGTATGAAAATAAAAAGGTTAAAACTCTGCCTATGATTACCCAAACTAAGGGACATCTGGCCAAACAAAGCTTTGAATTTACAGTTGTTATAATCAGGAATTTGATGGGAGGATCAGCTCCATTAACATTATGAGTGGGCTGTTACGATTACTTTTAGAGACAACTTGCATTTCACAGCTCATGATATATATTTACACAGTTTGATTACTTACATGGATTTAACCATCCATATCTAAGTTATCCTAAAGTATTCTACATGAAATATTTATATATTACTATCAAAAAGATGATTTCTAAGAATCTGAAGTTATCCCTTCACCTAGGCTGTGACTTTCAAGTAACTGTAAGTGATAAAGCAAATCTGGACTAACATTCCCCAGGGATTTAGTACAAGGAATTCACGAACCCAGCTGAGAGTTGACATGAATGACATCTAAAAACCCTTCCTGTTCTAATGAATGATCTGTGATTCTATAATAGCTGTCATTTATCCTACTCATTAATCTAAACTTTTCTCAAATGTAGTAAAACTGAATAAAGCCAATAGAAGCATATAGTCCTATAATAAATTTTTTTAAATTACATGGCTTTCAGTATAACTATCCTTTGAAAAAACTAGAATTTTCCTGTTAATCCTATAACATTAAACTGAGCCAAATCTGACTTGGACAACTAATTTCTATACATAAATTAAAAGAATAAAATCATTAGAATTATGTATTTAATTGTAGTGGCTATTAAGCATATTAAAGTCAAAATTTTTCAATCAATTTTCATGATATTTAATTATTATTTAAAAAAATATACATCTGATTAGTGTTTTTAGGGAAGAAAAATGTTATGATACCAGGCTTCAATGAGCATTACAAGAAAGTTTAGTAATTCCAAAGCAGGCATAAAAAGCTAATAAAAAACATTAGCTTTAAATACAAAATTGCTACAATATTATTCTTGGAAATAAAAATCATCAAAAAATCTAGAAACAATAAATGCTGGAGAGGGTGTGGAAAAAAGGGAACACTCTTGCACTGCTGGTGGGAATGTGAATTGGTACAGCCACTATGGAGAACGGTATGGAGGTTCCTTAAAAAACTACAAATAGAACTACCATATGACCCAGCAATCCCACTACTGGGCATATACCCTGAGAAAACCATAATTCAAAAAGAGACATGTACCAAAATGTTCATAGCAGCCCTATTTACAATAGCCCGGAGATGGAAACAACCTAAGTGTCCATCATCGGATGAATGGGTAAAGAAGATGTGGCACATATATACAATGGAATATTACTCAGCCATAAAAAGAAATGAAATTGAACTATTTGTAATGAGGTGGATGGACCTAGAGTCTGTCATACAGAGTGAAGTAAGTCAGAAAGAGAAAGACAAATACTGTATGCTGACACATATATATGGAATTTAAGAAAAAAAAGGTCATGAAGAACATAGCGGTAAGACAGGAATAAAGACACAGACCTACTAGAGAATGGACTTGAGGATATGGGGAGGGGGAAGGGTAAGCTGTGACAAAGTGAAAGAGCGGCATGGACATATATACACTACCAAACGTAAGGTAGATAGCTAGTGGGAAGCTGCCGCATAGCACAGGGAGATCAGCTCGGTGCTTTGTGACCGCCTGGAGGGGTGGGATAGGGAGGGTGGGAGGGAGACACAAAAGGGAGGGGATATGGGAACATATGTATACATATAACTGATTAAATTTGTGATAAAGCAAAAAATAAAAAATTTAAAAAAAAAAAAGTAATCACATTTATGATATTTAAAAAATTGTCAACTAAATTATTATATTATGAATATATAAACTTATGAGTCAATCATATACATTAATTTATATATCCAAGTTACCCACTTTCCTAATCAGTTGACTAGGTTTTTATAACACCATGTGGATTAAGTGACAGAATTATGTGCTATAATTTCTCATAAAGAACAACTCCTCATAACAGCTGTCAGCTCTTAGCACAGGTTACTTAAGAGTCAAGAGTAGGACACTATAGAAAGCAGTTCACATAATTTTCACAGGAGTGGGGATGAGATAAAATTGGAAGCTTATAAAAAGAAGATGATTGTTACTTACTTTAGATTCAAGTTCAAGAAGATCAGAATGACCCATAGCAGGCTCTGAAACCACTTTCTGTAAAAAATGCAATTCTTTTTTCTTGTTCTCTAATTCTTTAGGAAATTTTTCAGTTACCATATATGAGTTAAACTTTATCTCCTCCTCTAGCCTCTTCATTAAACCTACAAAAATAAAATACATGAATATTCAGCCCAAGACAGTAGGTAAAGTGATGCTTTGTACATTTTAAAACATAAGACCTGGATAGTACGGCATATCCATTGAAAGCATTCTGTATAATACCTAGTATAGAACAATAAAAGATTGGCCACTGAAATTTTTTGCTGTTAATTAGAGTGATAATGAAGGACAATTTACATAGAAGAATATTTAAATTATAGAAAAAGTAATATTATGATATTTCCAAATTACCACCTAATTCTTTTACAGTCCACAATATGCAAAAATAACCTTTACAGTGCCAAATATTTTGTTGGGTCATATTTTGTCATCTAAGTATTTAAGGAATCTATGAACCAAATGACAACACAAATGAAATCTAATCCAGGTTATTTCTTCTATAACTGGTCATTTATTCTTCTTTTGCAGTACTTATGATGCAATTTATATTTCTATTCTAATACTTCATAAATGGTAATACATTATCATTTTTAGCTTTAAACCAATGAAGATATTACTAAAGGTACAAGTTAAAATCTGAAAAAGAGAAATTATCTACATTCATAAACACTTTCAGTTTTCCATGTTCGGTAGTTTTGATTTTGTAAATTATTAGTTTACAGTTAAGTGGCAACTTAAATTACATTTTTAAGATTTAAGTTTTCTTATTCTGGCAGAGTGAACAAACATACACATATACAGATTTTCAGTGAATAATGGTTTTGTTATAAATTCCCAGCCTTGAGAGCTTTAAAAAGTTTATTTCAGATCTTTCCATTACACATTTACAAATTCTGGCTTGACTTTTTAAAACACTGGATTTCCGGTTTAAGTAATCTGCGTACGTAGATTGCATAATAAATCTCAGCCAAAGCCTTAAAATTATTTTTAGTTCTGCTGTGCTAACCATATATTAATGTGTAAAAATTTATTAATGGCAAATTCACGAGTTTTCCATTCATCCCTACAATTTTCCACCTCTTTTTTTAGGGACTGGGGAAAGGAAGAGAAAAGAAAGTGTTTACTGAATCACACTATAATTAGGCAGACATTCCTATATGGTCTCCGATTAACTCTACAACCTGGCTTCTTTGGCTATTAGATGACTAGTTTTTCCACCTTCAAGTTCTTAAACATAGTGCATGTAATCAGAGATGCAAGAAATCAAAATCTGAAATGTTTTTAAAGATTTAAAATTCTTAAATGTTACTTTCCTTGTTTAAAAAAAGTTTCTAATTCTAGAAAATACAAACCAATCTATAGTAACAGAAAGCAGATCAATGGTTGCCTGGGGTGGGTTAGAGCGGCAGAGAGGGACAGGAGTGAGATATTACAAAGGGGCACTAGGAAATGTTTAGGGGTGATGGATATATTTGTTATTTTGATTAAGGTTGACAGTTTCACTAGTGTATATGTATGTCAAAACTTATCAAGTGTATACTCTAAACGTGCTGTTTACTGTATGTCCATTTTACCTCAGTAAAGCTATTAAAAAACAAAAACAGAATTTCCACCACATTTTAAATTCTTCTCTTAAAAATTTTAACTTATGAAAAGTGGACACGTTTCTATACAGTTTTTAAAAAATTATCTTTGAAAATCCTGGTGAAATTAAATATAAGGTCACTTAAGATCTCCGCAAACATTTTGATTAAAAACCCTCTGAAAACGTCTCACTGATCCTATTACAACTGAGTGAGTAGCTTCTTTTACATAATAAATCTCAGGACTATGTAGAGTGTAAAGATGAATTAACTTAAGTGAATATTTTACAATACAGCTGTTACTCTGAAAAAATACAAATTACACTGTTATACTAAAAATACTTTTATGTTATTTAAGCAAATAGAAATTTTTTGTAAGCCATTTGTTGTTACTAAAAAATTTCGATGGACCTTATTAAACTAAATGCCTGAAGCAACTGAACATCTGTTTAATTTACTCTTTTCCTAGGCTGCTGAATATAATCCTTAAGACTCTGCTTCCCAGAAAGATGTCAACAAAGCAGGAACTCCTTAACTTCCTGCTCCCCACTCCCTGTCCATCCACAAAAAACACATATTGCACACATAATACCTTATTTTTATATTTTCAGCCATTTTTTTTTCATACTTGATTTCTCTCCTACCCGTGGAAAAGAAAATTTTCTTCCTATGCAGGGTTAAGGTCTCTACTCCCACCTCCCAACTATTTAACAGATTGTTTACTGAATGCTGGCTGTGTGTAATCTGTGTGCTAAGGCCTGAAAATAGAAAGAACAATTATGACTTGGTGACTAGCCTGTTTAGCTGTGCCAGAGTCAGATATGCCAACAATTAACATATTATGGTAATTGCTGTAGAACATTCAGTGCAATACAGGGACACAAAGGGAGCACACAGGAAAGGTTGTTACCAATTCTCACCTTTTCCTCCTGAATCTTCCAATCTTCCTTTGTCTGACTGACTGACTCTTCAGCAATGTGAACACCACTAGACCACTACGCTGCCTCAATCTATGCACAGTACTGTATTTCTCAATCATTTGCACACTCTCTCCCTTGCCTTCTTTTCAAAGACAAGCAGTCAGAAGAAGCCTGCCCTTTTATTTCTACTTCTTCCTCCATCATTTGCTTAGCCTACTACATTTATGTTCTTTTAGGTCACTGTGCCTTGGCATGGAATGTCTTCCACTCCTCTACCTCTCCAGCTTTAATTTAACTCAATTGCCACACCTCCAGGAAACCATTTGACTCTGTGTTAGCGTTTAGTGCTCTTTGCCTCTTTGTTCTCATCCGAGCCTGTGCTGAGCTCCATCGGTGTATTTGTCACACTGCATTATAATTGTCCACTGCTTGTCATTTCTCCATTAGACTGTGAGCACTTTAATAGAAATAGCTTTTCTTTCTATTCCTAGCACTTAGCACAGTATCTGACAAGTAGCAGATGTCCAGTAAACACTGAATTAATGGACTATTGGTTTTGATCCAATTACTTCTATTACTGCATAACAACGCAATTGACTTTATTGTTTAGCATCATCTACTAACATATTGCTTACATTAATATTTTAAACCAATATCTCGAGAGATGGCCAAAACAGAACAACTTTATTTGTCCATTTTATTACTAAATAATTATGTATTTCCAGGCCCAAACAATTCTATTTAGGCTAGAAAGCCAAAGCAAAACAAAGTCTATCAATTCAAACAAAAAATGAAATATTACTAATACTATAAATATCTTTGGATATTCTGTTTAGTTACCAGAATTAAAACATAATAGCAAGAAATATTTAACCTAATAAAATTGAAGATAACAGACAATGCAGAAACACATGTTCAGGCTAACATTTTAAGTTGTATTAAACTGTACTGATCAACCAATTTTTCTGCATACCAAATTTTTCAATTCTTGTATACATTACCTTCATTTTCAAAAATTCACTATTAATGTTAAGTTCTAGAAATTTCTTAGCAAGGATAGACATATGAAAACAAATTGCTTATTGATATTAATTTTAAATGGCTATAATTTAAGGAATTTCTTTTGAAGATTTATCTTAATTTTTTACAGTAAAGATGTGAAGGAACCTACATCAAACCCAAAGAACATATACTAAAAAGATATACTATATATAATACTAAGGAGGAAAAAAGCACTAAAAAATTACTTTCTTTTGTCCTAAACATTCTCCTAAAAAGTGAAAACCTAGTGAATAAAGAATCAAATGACACCAACAATTAAATGCATGGCAACTTCCAGGTACTGCTTGAATCTGAATTTATGACTGAGAGGAGTCACAGACTCTGTGGAAAGCCACTAATTAATACGTATGAACCATACATTTTATAGGGAGTGCTATACTGGTTTCTTAAATATCAATTAAATATGCCATATTTCCTTGATTTTAAGATGCCATCAATTATAAGACACCATCAACTAAATTACAAACACCATGTGAAATGCATACATAAAGTATAAGATGTATCCCAATTGCAAAAACAATTAAAATGGTAAAGAACATGGGTCTAGAATCAAGGAAATACTGTATTATCTCTTTCAACAGCTTTATTGAGATATAATTTATCACACAGCCATAAAATTCATCTGTTTAAAGTGTACAATTCAATGGCTTTTAGTAAATTCACAGAATTGTGTAACGATTACCACAATCAATTTTAGACCATTTTAATCAGCTTCAAAAGAAGCCTCTATACCCACTAGCAGTCACCTCCTCCCCCCATCATCCACCTACCAGCACAGCTGTCCTCCCCTACAGTTCCCCAACCCTAGGCAATCACTAGTTTGACTTCCATCTCTATGGATTTGCTTATTCTGGAAATTTCATACAAATGGGATCCTATAATATGTTTTTTGTGACTAGTTTCTTTCACTTAAGATGTTTTTGGGGTTCATCCATATTGTAGCATGTATCAACACTTCATTCCTTTTATTCTTGAATAACATTCCACTGTATGGATATGCTACAGTTTGTTTATTCATTCATCAGTTTAGGGATACTGGGGTTGTTTTCACTTTTTGGCTATTATGAACAATGCTGCTATGAACATTTATGTACAAGTTTTTGGGTGGACATATGTTTTAAACTCTCTTGGGTAGAATAAAATTGCTGGATCATATGGTAATTCTAGGTTTAACACTTTGAGGAACTGCCAAACTGTTTTCCAAAGTGGATGCATCATTTTACATTCCCACTAGCAAAGTATGCAGGTTCCAATTTCTCTACATCCTTGTCAACACCTGGTATTGACTGTCTTTTTTATTACAGTCGTTTTGTATATTATATCTTAGAGTATAATATTTCACAGAATACTAGAAAAAGATAAATTAACCTTCCCATAGCTGGATATTTATATTGAAATATTTCTCCAATACCAATGAGAACTTTTTACTGCTCTTCCAATTTACATGGTCTCCCTTCTGATGAGCACACTTAAAAAATGCCTAGGATAGGTTTGGTGGTATAATCTGGGATATCAGAACAATGTATCCTCTATGTAAAGCTAATGTGCCAGCAGAGCCAGGGATACCCATGTCATTAGCACAAGCCAAAATATGAAACAACACTCAGTTTTAAGGGTCCAGCATTTTACTCTTTTTCTTTATAGCCCTGGCACTAAAACAATATTCACATTTTTCCATCCATCATTCTCATAAAATCCATTCTAAGTATTTTATACATTCACACACCAGAGAGCCTCTCTCCATGGTGGTTTTCATTAGTTCACCTTCTGACAAAACACTGAAAGGGAATTTAAAAACCACAGGTCTTTAAAGGGAATTTAAAAACCACAGGTGAACCCTTAAGGATGTCTTCATCAGGGCTGTCACTTACTAGCTAGGAAATGATGCCCTAAAATGCTGAGCTATCACTTGACGATAAGTAGTTCCCATTAGTAAGGAAGACTACTGATTTAAACTAATATTCTCACTAATATGATGACTTATATCATATTATGTGATCATCTATATCATATAATTTCCACTTACTTTCAGGCTTCGCATCTGCTGCTGCATGGCGCATACTTTTCAACTGGTTTTGTATTCTTTGCAGTCTCTGCACTGCATGAAATAGCTTTAAAATACAATTAGATCTATTACTTCCTTAGTCTAATGAAACCTACCATTCATATAGACATGCAATGAAAAATACAAGTTCCACATAATTATTATGCTGTAAAGGGAACAAATGATAAAAACTAAGAAATTACTAAGCTAAACCCAAAATGTAATTGGTTCGCTCAATACCTTCTCATGTAAAACTTAAAAGAAAAGCTTTCAGACATTTTTTCTTTAGTTATTTGTTGAATTAGGTGATCAAGGAAAAATGCTGGTTAGAAAAGTATATGCACCAGGCTTTTCTTGTTAAAACATGGTTTTCTTTATTCTAAGGAATGCTAGCATTCTCAGAAATGATGGCTCAGGAATCAGAAACTGATGCTAAGTAACCATTCAGGGCGTGGGCAATGCAGCTTACTGCTGCAGGGTAACTATTATGATGCCAAGCCAAGTTCCAAAAGAGCCAAACATCTAAACTGTTCACTTAGTAGGAAATGAAGCTGATTTGAAATATATTTTTAATGTACAAGTCTACTCAGTTTTAAGATAATTTTTTTTTTTTTTTTTTTTGCGGTACGTGGGCCTCTCACTGTTGTGGCCTCTCCCGTTGCAGAGCACAGGCTCCGGACGCGCAGGCTCAGCAGCCATGGCTCACGGGCCCAGCCGCTCTGCGGCATGTAGGATCTTCCCGGACCGGGGCACGAACCCGTGTCCCCTGCATTGGCAGGCGGACTCTCAACCACTGCGCCACCAGGGAAGCCCTAAGATAGATTTTTTTTTTTTTTTATTTTTGGCTGTGTTGGGTGTTCGTTGCTGCGCGTGGGCTTTCTCTAGTTGTGGAGAGCGGGGGTTACCCTTCGTTGCAGTGCGCCGGCCTCTCATTGAAGTGGCCTCTCTCGTTGTGGAGCACAGGCTGTAGGCGCGTGGGCCTCCGTAGTTGCAGCACATGGGCTCAGTAGTTGTGGCTCACGGGCTCTAGAGCACAGGCTCAGTAGTTGTGGCACACGGGCTTAGTTGCTCCCTGGCATGTGGGATCTTCCCAGGCCAGGGCTCGAACCCGTGTCCCCTGCATTGGCAGGCGGACTCTCAACCACTGCGCCACCAGGGAAGCCCCCCTAAGATAGATTTTTAATAAAATACAAGAAATACTTTCTGGCCGGGAATTCCCTGGTGGTGCAGTGGTTAAGAATCTGCCTGCCAGTGCAGGGGACACGGGTTCGAGCCCTGGTCTGGGAAGATCCCACATGCCGTGGAGCAACTAAGCCCATGCGCCACAACTACAGAGCCTGTGCTCTAGAGCCCATGGGCAACAACCGCTGAGACCATGCACCGCAACTACTGAAGCCCACGTGCCTAGAGCCCGTGCTCCGCAACAACAGAAGCCTTTGCAATGAGAAGCCCGCGCACCGCAGCAAAGAGTAGCCCCGGCTCGCCACAACTAAAGAAAACCTGCGCGCAGCAAAGAAGACCAAATGCAGCCAAAAATAAATAAATAAAATAAATAAATTAAAAAAAAAAAAGAAATACTTTCTGGCCAAATTATTTTTTCTTTAAGGCAAAGTCTAAAAACGTGGCGTGTGGGTAATTTTGAGCCTTTCAAGATCTGCTTATTTGCCCATGGAGTAAAGTGTAAAGTGATGATCAGTGGAATAAAATGGATGTTTTTTCATAGCCCCAGAATCTCAGGACACCCTTTAGAGATTCTAGAAGTTTTATTAGCAGTTAATCTTACTGCTTAACATTACAATGGATATTCTGTAATGCTGGAACAACATGAGTTAAGCATGGGCCAAAAGATAGTGTATAGATACCTACAGAGAATAGAACCCAAAAGATGGTATTGTTTTTGCTGTTGGTGCCACACAATACTTTTTGTTGTTGTTGTTGTTTGTTGTTTTTTTAAATAAATTTATTTATTTATTTAATATTTTATTTTTGGCTGTGTTGGGTCTTCGTTTCTGTGCAACGGCTTTTTCCAGTTGCGGCGAGTGGAGGCCACTCTTCATCGCGGTGCGCGCGCCTCTCACTGTCGCGGCCTCTCCCGTTGCGGAGCACAGGCTCTAGATGCGCAGGCTCAGTAGTTGTGGTTCACGGGCTTAGTTGCTCCGTGGCATGTGGGATCTTCCCAGACCAGGGCTCGAACCCATGTCCCCTGCATTGGCAGGCAGATTCTCAACCACTGCGCCACCAGGGAAGCCCGCCACACAATACTCTTAAAAAGAGTATTTCATCATGTTAACAAAGGGAAACTTCTACAATTCTAAAAAATCTTCTTTACATTTGAATGATCAGCAGGGACTATTTCTTTCCCAATGAGAATATAAACTTTTATGTGGGTACCTGATTCTTTTGTTCCTGTTTCTGTTGTGCAAGAAATTCTTCTCTCTCTTTCTCAACTCGAAGTTGCCTTGCTATTTTAAGCATCCGTTGATGATTCTGCACTGTCTCCACCTACAGTGAGGGAATAAATAGTATATGTTACTATCAGGTTTAAGAAAGACATTAGCATGTCATGTGACTCAGACATCCATTTATCATTTCCTTTTGGTAAACAGTATTCCCTACAGATGACACTAAAGTTTCAGACTCCAGGTCCTTAACAAGTTTTGGGCTACTGCCTAGGGAGATTCCCTTTCCATCAGTGTATTTGACTCCAGCCTCCGATGTACACTCATGCCTTGCTTAATCTTTATTTGCATTCCTAAATCTTTGCAAGTCCTTGGGACTTGGGGCCAAAGTCTTACAGTGCTAATTCTTGCCTTACCCTTTTCTTCAACCGTTCAACTCTCTTAATGAGCTGATCCTTTTCTTCCTCCATTGCACTGATATCCTAAAAAGTAGTCAAGAAGATGTTATAAGAAAAGGTATTCTTTGTCTGTAGAATTCAGGTAAGGTCTTTACATGATTATGCATCTACCATTTCCATCATTTATAACCAGAGCGTTAAGAAACAAAGATCCTCTTTTGGATGAAGGGCATTTCTATTCCCACCCCTCACCCCAGGGTTCTTTATGCAGGGTAATTTATTTGGTAGCTTGGTGTTCATCTAGAAAAGCAACTGAAACAGGTTACAAAGCAGCAAGGTAAAGTTGCCAACCAGACCATTTGTGCTCTGATTCCAAATATGGGCACATGATTTTTCAAAAATCTTCTATAATGGAAAGTGTACAGGTCTAAAAACATGAACAACAGCTGTTGACATCCCGTCTGCTCTGTTAAATACCAAACTATATATTCTGTCAATTTTCCATCAAAATTATTTTTAAGGCTATGGTGTTTTCAAGACATAAATTTGTATCTGGTTTTGTCAATTAACCAATTCCCTTTCTAAAAATAAAGATTTCAAAAATGTCTTTTAACTAGCTCCACAATAGTTTCTAGTGAAAACAAACAAACAAAAAATCCTTCCTAACCCAAAAAACTAATAGGCTAACTCTCACAGTAATAATAAAAGGAAAAATATATACGGTAGTCAGTCAGTACTGACAGGATTTGGGGAAATAGGCACTGTTACTACTGGTGGCATTATATTGAAGAACAATATCAAAAGTCTTAAAATAAATGTGTATGCATTCTGGCTCAGTAATTTCACCTCTGGAAATCTATAAAGGTTCTCATAGATGTCAATTATATCTAAAATTTGGAAATGACCCAAATGTCTGAGGATTATTAAGTAAATTATGGCACAACACAATGAAAATCACTAAAAATTATGAAGAATGTTGAATGACATGAGAAAAAGTCATGATATGACATTACTTGAAAGAAGCCGATTATAACATTTATATATAATACAATACCAAGAAAAAGGTTTAAATATATTCACTAAAATATCAGTAGCAGTTATCACTAGAGCATGGCATTCTGAGTGAATTATTTTCTATTTTTTGCTTAATCATACTTCTTTACAAAGAATATGTTGAAAAATACTTTGGTAATAATTAATAAAATTAAAGTCACAGACTCTGGGTTATTTTATCATTTTAGTCTACTCACATGACATAATGGAGGAACCGTAGATGGACATCACTCTTATTCCATACTTTGTGATAACTATCTACTTATGGGTCTTTCTTTTCCATTAGATGTGAGTTCATCTTTCATTTCTTATACATTCATACATACATTCTCAAACTCTTACTGAGAACCTACCACATGCAGGGCACTGTGATAGGCACTGGGGATACTGTGGTGAACAAGATATGTAGACATGGTCCCTGCCCTCACTGGGTTTAAATACAGTTGGTAAGACAGACATTAAAATAATCATAAGTGTAATGAGTGTTATGAAACAGAAAGAACTGGGGGGAACTAATCTATCTAGGGAATCAGGGAAGGCCTCCCTGAGGAAGCAACTTCTAATGTTTCCTGTTTGAATGAGAAGATAAAGATGTGATTTCTAAAAATACAAAATCCATGAAAGTGAGAATTAGCAATTGTTTAGAGAAAGAACTTACACACCTAGCAAGAATATAAAGACATTTTTTGGAGAACGCTAAGTAACATACATCAAAAGTCCTAAAAATTCTCATATGCTTTAATAAGCAATTCTACTTCTAGGAATTTACTCTAAGGAAACAATCGCAGGTACCCCCAAATAAATTTATGTAGAAGATAATCGCAGCATTATCTATGACAGCAAAAAACGAAAACAAGACATCAAAAATTGTTAGACTATCCATACCACAGAATATTAAATTAATATTAATAATTAATTAATATTTAGTCATGAAAAATCATACTGCAGAAAGATAACAATGGGAATATATTCACATGTAATGATTAAAAAAACAAATAATTATGTATAGCATGATCCCAAATACACACATATATATATATTTTTTTCTATATCATATATATATATTAGATAAAGACCCAAATTTTAATTGCTTTTAATCCATGGTAATGGTTTATATAGTACATAAGAACTAATTATGAATTTACCCTGGCCTCATTAATTTCTTCAGTAAAGAATCAGCAAAGGTCCTACAAAAGAAAATTTGTCATTTGCTATCACTAGTTTCCACATAATCTTAAGACTCATACTGAATTTAAATCAAGTCCAAAAAAAAATGGTTATTATGGTTTTTTCCTTTACCCTTCTTATTTCTGCTGTAGAAAATCCAGATGTCTTGAGCTGCTCACATTCTTTATGCAAAGTTTTAAAGGCTTCCATCAAATCTTCATACTAAAAGAACAAGTTAAAAAATTATAAACTAGTGACTAGATCCAGTAGGCTTTTCTTAATCAGGTTATCTATTAACTTAAAGTGATTACTTAATCGGTATAGAACAGTATTTAAATATATCCTTTAACATTTATATAGGACACAAAAAAAGTTGGTGTATATAATCTGGCCTCTAAAGACTTCTCTGGTTACTTCCCTAACCAACACTCCATTCACTAGCTTTGTTGATCTTCTTTCAATCCCTGGAATATTCCACCTTCACTTTACACACCCTATTCCCTCTGAGAATACTCTATGACTCCCTCACCCTTTGCCAGTATAGCTCCTATTAATCCTTCAGGTCTCAGCACAGACACCACTATCCTCAAAGAAGCCTTCTCTAGCCCTGTACCTATTCCATATCAGAGTATCATGATATCAGAGTAAATATCATATAAAATTATAATTGCTAGTTACTTGTCTGTCTCCCTCATTTAGACAGTGAGAGTCAGGAGGATAAGAATCATATTACTTGTGGAGACTTCTACATTCCTAGGGCCTAGCATAGTGCATAACCAATACAGGTGTTCAATAAAAAGTAGTTAAAGGAATGAAAAAAATCACAACTCTTATCCAAAATTTTTTTAAAATAGGTTTTTTTGTGGATAATGACAGAAAATTAATAATATTTTTTCTTGACTGATCATATTCTGCAAGTCTGTAAATCAATCATTTAAAACTCTTCATTCAGAAAGACACTGTTCATTTTTTATTAGGCTCTCTATTAAATGGCTAAATGTGTAAGTCATTTTATACATATACTTCAAACATGCTTCAAGGACAAACATGTCTTTATTATTATTAATCCTTCCATTAATAATTAGCTGGGCATGTTTAGTAAAAGCCTATTAATAACCTTCCTCCAGGGACGTCCCTGGTGGTGCAGTGGCTAAGAATCCGCCTGCCAGTGCAGGGGACACGGGTTTGAGCCCTGGTCCGGGAAGATCCCACGTGCCGCAGAGCAACTAAGCCCGTGCGCCACAACTACCGAGCCGGTGCTCTAGAGCCCGCATGCCACAACTACTGAAGCCCGCGTGCCTAGAGCCCGCGCTCCGCAACAAGAGAAGCCACCGCAACGAGAAGCCTGAGCCCCGCAACGAAGAGTGGCCCCCACTCGCCCCAACTAGAGAAAGCCCGCGCACAGCAACGAAGACCCAACACAGGCAAATAAATAAATAAATTTATTTTAAAAATAAAATAAAATAACCTTCCTCCAGAGGAATTGGTTTCTATCAAATTTATTGATGTGGGAGGGTAGGGAGGATAAAATATTTCATATTTACACCTCTCTATTTCTTACATTATGTAAAGCATTCAAAGGTAGGGGCTGCAGTGGTATCATTCTGCTGTACTTTTCTCAAGGCATCTACTGTAACATTTGACATAATTATTTGCATAAATCTTTCAACCCTAGAAATGTCTTAAGGGATCAATACTGACTCTATTTTGAGTGACTGCTATGGCTACCCAAAAATAACAAAATATATGGATGAAAAAACATTTAGTTGATTGTTTCGATTAATACAAATTTTGAGCACATACCATATAGAAGCAACCCTACCAAACTCTGGAGGAAAACAAAGATGGATAAGACATGATACCTGTTTTCATAGATCTCATAATCTATTGGGAGAGACAGATTGACAGACTACTCACAACAAACTGGCACAAAACGGTCTACATACCTACTATAGAACAAAAGCACAAATGCTAAACAGAGGCAAATTTTTTTCTTTTAAATCAAAGTTCTTTGAAATCTTAAGCCTAAATTCTTTCTTTCCATAGTCTTTGATCAGCAATGTGCTTTGAAATCACAGGACCAGGAGCCAGACCAGCCAGAATCCTGAGTAGTCAAGAGCTTTAAGACCTTAAGGCCAGAACCCAGTATCACCCCAAAACTCTGGAGAGGAAAGTACACTGAAATTGCAAATTCCTGGTCCTTTCTCTACCTTCTGCCTGATTGGAACATCCTTTGATATCATAAGCTTGGCTTCTTTGTCTACACACAATCTTTGAAGGTGCTCACATGTACCAATTCACCTGGCATACTGTCAATTTATACCTTTTGCTCCAGTGTAATTATTATAACCCCTTTCCTCTCTGATTTTGATGACAAATTATACAGTCACAGAACTGATCAACAAAGTGTTCTGCAGTCCCAAGCCCAGGATCCTATCTACCCACAATTCTTTTTTATTCAACCCACATTTATTTATTTATTTTTTAAACATCTTTATTGGAGTATAATTGCTTTACAATGGTGTGTTAGTTTCTGCTTTATAACAAAGTGAATCAGCTATACATATACATATATCCCCATATCTCCTCCCTCCCACCCTTCCTATCCCACCCCTCTAGGTGGTCACAAAGTACTGAGCTGATCTCCCTATGCCACGCAGCTGCTTCCCACTAGCTATCTATTTTACATTTGGTAGTGTATATATGTCCATGCTACTCTCTCACTTTGTCCCAGCTTACCCTTCCCCCTCCCCGTGTCCTCAAGTCCATTCTCTACGTCTGCATCTTTATTCCTGTCCTACCCCTAGGTTCTTCATAACTTTTTTTTTTTTTTTTTTTTAGATTCCATATATATGTGTTAGCATACGGTATTTGTTTTTCTCTTTCTGACTTACTTCACTCTGAATGACAGACTCTAGGTCCATCCACCTCACTACAAATAACTCAATTTCGTTTCTTTTTATAGCTGAGTAAAAAATATGGAACACTTCATGAATTTGCGTGTCATCCCTGCGCAGGGGCCATGATAATCTTCTCTGTGTCATTCCAATTTTTAGTATATGTGCTGCCGGAGCGAGCACCACAATTCTTAAGTAATAATTATTCTAAGATCCAAATTTCAGGGGTTTTTTTTCTATCCACATACTCTATCGCCAAAAAGGTATTTGTGTGCAAAAGTCAATATTTTCATAAGTGATTACAGCTGAACATTAGTTGATAACTATATTACCTTTTGATGCCACTGGAAATACGGAGACAGCAAATAAACTAAAGTGAGATCAATATATATTTGAATGTGTGCACCTTGAAATCCACTACGGATAGCTTAAAAATACCATTTATATATTGTATACCTGTTTATTGGTATCAGCCACGGTTTCATCCTGAAGAAACTCACTTGGTACCTCAAGTTTTATTAAAAAACGAGCTAAATATGCTCTTTTCTTCAGTTCATTAGTCCTCTGAAGAAGCCAGTGGAGCACTGGGTAAATTACAGGTTTACTTCCAATCACCAGACCCTGACGAAAGTTACTCCTATAAAAAGAAAATAAACACACACACAGAGGCTTATAAGTAAACCTTGAAAAGAGGTAACATTTGCTCAAAATCCAATTTACAATTTCCTAATTGCTTTTCACGACTATTTAAAAAAGATAAAACCAAGGTTAATCTAAAGTCAGTCTGCACATTAACAATAATCATAAAATTAGGCCTTTAATGTATCACTGGAATATACAGGGAGGTTGTTTTGGAACCAGTAACCAGTACAGTCAGCCTAAATACTTCACTTCATTGACTGGACAGGTTTAAGTCATTGTTTTTGTCTAGGATGGCAGATAAATGATAAAATGGAATCATGGAATTGCCTGACTTTTCTGATTAAGAGAAAGAACTGACTCACTTAAGACTCCTGCATGACAAAAGAACATTAAGAATTCAAGATTATTTTGAAATTCAGTGATTTTCTGAGGCCACTGACTTAGGGAAAACAGGCATTGCCAGGAAGACTGACTGTGAAGGTTTGGATATTAAAGCACAGCTCTAAGAAAGCAATACTTGATCAGATTCTTACATGTCCGTGGCATTTCCTGGAGGTTTGTATTTAAGGATACCAAGAAGACTCAACATCCTTTTGGCTGTCTGCTCTGGCATCTCCTCTCTGATATCAACAACCTGCTAACAAAGAAATTGAAAAAATGTTATTATTGTATATATAACAAAGTACAATATTTAAACTCACTGACAAAATTGTTCTGCTAGAGCCTAACAGTCACAACGGTCTCTTCAAAAATGGATTAAGTATGGAGGCCCCCAGATTCCAAGTGAGGGTACATACAAGTATGATCAGGATTCATATTAAGAAAGTCAAGCTTAAAAAAGTCTCAGTGGAAAAGACCAGTGTATGAGAGACATGAGCCAACTTGCAACACAATAAAACCTTTCGTAAAAGCATCTTCATTCCAGGACCAAATCTATTTATGTTTGGAAGTAGACAAATAATTTCTAAATAAGGTACAAGTAGATAATTTAGTTTTTGAGCTATTAAGAAACCTTAAAGATCATCTACTATCTATAGCTTTACAGGCATGGAAAATTAGGCCCAGAGAGGTTAAATAATTTGCCCTAGACACACAGATATTTAGTGGCAGAAGCTGGCCTTCTTGCCACCCTTTTCATCACAGAGAAGAAGAAAACTCTTACCTTTGGGTCAATCTCAGCCAGAACATCACTGAGAACTTGTAATAGTTGCATTGGCTCCAGGGAATCAAATGTGATCAAGTTATAGTTCTTCCTAAAAGGCTCCTTATTGAGATTGTCCACGATGAATTTGATTTGATCACTCATAATTAGGTCTTATAATTTAAACTAAAGAGTAAAAATACAGAAAAAAATTCCTCAAAATTGGTAATAAAAGTTCTGTATTAACAAAATACAGTCAACAGAAACTCAGGAAGTAGGCATGGGAAGTATTCTACATGGCATATAAAATGCTGGGAAGAGGGTTATCTTGTTGAAAGAAAAAGAGTATGCAGACTTTATTAGGAATGCTACAGTACATACTGCTAATATTTAATGACCTGTTTTTGTATATGCATCTGATAGCAATCATCTGAATTAACATTGAATTAATGTGAACAAATGAATACAAAATCCACCGACATTAACATTTCTCCCACTCAGTTTCACATTTTCTACCTAGAGGTAAAAACTTGTTAGCCTATAAACATGCTTCTATTTTTTTTTTTTAATTAGCAGCCCACATTAATCCAAATTACCAATTTCTCTGGAAAATCAGATCTGGCAACCCTGGACCCACTAGGTACATGGCCACAACCACCTGAAGCTGGGTAGAGGCTGCAAGCTTCAGCCTTGGGGGTGCGCTCTTTGGTTTTGTTTTGGTTTCCTCCACCAGGTACTCTTCACACACTGATGCATCAACTCTGCCCCCCTTGAGTAATTAAGGCTTTCATTTCCTTTGCCTTCAATAGTTCCACAGTCTCCGCCTCTCCCATTCCAAATCACTTTGTAGGCGTCTCATTGCCAACAAAATAAAGTCCAAACTTCTTGGATTTTGAGACCCTTTAAGATCTAGCTCAATTTACAGTTTCTCAATATTATTTCCAATTGTTACCTTACACCCTTTCAAACTTCAGCTGACTGAACTAAGCACTGCTCCCTAAATAGCTTTTCCATCTCTGCCTTCAGTTAATGCTGTTTTTTCTGCCTAGGACTGTTCTCCCTTTCCCCCATCTCTAAAGGTGCAAATCCTAACCATGTCTCAAGCTCTGCCCTCCAAATCCAAGTTCCTCTAGGAAATCTTTCTCAAGCTATCCCCCAGTTCTGCATCAGAAAGGCAGCATTTGCCCTCCAAGCTGACCACTTTATCTGCACTGCTCTCCTGGAGTTACTTTTCTGTTTTGTACTAGTTACTTACGGACAGTTTCTCTTCTCTACTAAACTGTAAATTCCATGAGGACATATCTGTGCCTAATTCTATCTCTGAATATCCACTGCATCTAAAACAGTGACTTCTTCCACTAGACTGAATTTGTTCACAGGCCCAAGGCCAGAAAATAAGCATAAGCCTAAATAGAGTGGCAGTGAGGAAGATCATAACTTTTTAAAAAATTGATTAGCTGATTATTTAACTGCTGAAACAGCTTAACCAAGGCTATTAGTGTTCCTTGCACACAGATATCACTTGTTTAGTACGGGAAAAAGTGGCAGAAATTTGCAGACAGGCAATTTTTTAGAGTAGCTATTTTTCAAAATGAATTTAAAAATGAACTACTAAAAAAAGAAATAAAGAAAAAAATACTTCAGTGCTCCCTAATAGTTCCTAATCATGAAACGAAGAGATGCTATTTTATTTAAGACATTCATTGGAGCTGCATGCACCTTGCTCTGAAATAGGTTTTTTAAAGTGGGTGGGTGGAGCTAGATACCTAACATTGAAATGTAAAAATATTATCATTTCCTCATAAGTATGATAAAATTATGAGTAAATGATTATTATTTTTGAAAAATAAGCCCAAAGAAGGTAGAAAAGATAACCGATGTGGTTTAAAATTTTGAGGTTTCCTTTAAACTATAAAAGGAAAACCTTTACATAAATTAAACAAAAATCCACACTGGAGATGCAAATTTTCCACTGTTGAAAGTATTTTAAGTATAAGTCCACGTCACAATCTTCACACACGGATATATTAATTTTTAACTCTTTAGAAATCATATACATGTAGAAATTACACATACATAAAACGTAACACATACACACAGATATATATTCTTTTTTTCCCTTCCCAAAACCAGAATACTTGGATAAACAAGTAAAACGTTCCCAGGAGACAAAGATGTACTGAACAGGTAGGTTGTCTGTGCCCAGTGGGCTCTGCGCTCTAAAATCAGCAAAAGCAATCACTCTCCCAGAGGAAAGTCGCCATACTAATTCACAAGCACTCACCCACATAAGAACCCGAGAGGGTGGGGGAGAAGAACTGAAACCAGGACATGCGTTTATCTGGCACAACTCGGCACAGAAACGACGCTGCCCTGGTCCCAGGCTGGCACGCGCGCTGGACCAGCAGCCTCCCAAGATTCCTCAAAATAGTATCTCCCCCACCCCCTCCCGCCCCCGGGGCTCGCGAGAGCGGACAGAGGACCCCACGTCAGACCCAGGCACCTCGCGAGGGCTGCTCTGGGCTCCCCTGCGGTTCATCCCGCGGGGGAGCCGCCCGGATGACTGCGAGGCACCACAGGGGCCGACCCTCGATGTTGGGGTTGAACTGCTGCTACCCCTCCGTTCTCGAGGTGCTGCACTGGGAAGGGGAAGGAGTTCTCTCCTACTTAGGGGTTTGGGGGAGCGTCCGACCGCGGCTTGGCGAAGTTACCTCAAATTCTTCTCACGAAACCACTTCCCCCCCCCGGGAAGCATCCGGGCTCTAGTGAGTTCCTAGAGACGAGCTCCTTGGCAACGGTTGCTAGGCCGTGGACACATCACTTCCGGGGGCGGGAGGGTCGGCGCGTTTCCGCGAGGCCCTGGGCGCGCGCTCTGTGGCCAAGGCCCTGTAGGCGAAAGGCGGAGGGAGGGGGGCCCACCTGCAAACTAGCTTCACAGGTTCTGAGCCACTGCGGACAGCTTAGAGAGTTGGGGGTTGTTACCGTGGCAGTAAACTTTCCCAAACGTCCTGCAGTTTGCAGTTTACGAAACACTCTCTTCGTTATTCACCCATGTTAAATTCGTGTGCTCTTTCTTTCCTCCTTCCCTCCTTCCTTCACCAAACATCGGTGATGACATCTTTGAGGCAGGGCCAGTGGGATTTGGGTTGAGGAAGCATTTGGCCTGGGCTTCAAATTTAGATTTTTGACATAAGTATCTCCAAATTAGGTTACACGTAGGAACAATTGTAGTTTCTTCTGTGAATTGTAGATTAACAGAAGGCACGTTCATCATAGAGATGTCAGCTTCTTTGTCACATTATCGGGCCACATAGCCTGTACTGGGAATTAATTCTTTTCATCCAGAATTTCTTTAATATTCTGAGAGCCTAAAAAAAAAAAAAAAAAAAAAATAGCAAATGGCCTAAGGCTCTCTTTGGCTTCTGAGAGTCTATTTTTAGGCACCTGCAGAAATGAATATAGTCCGCCTTACATTTTCACGCGGTTCACGTTCTATGAGGTAGGCGTGGGGGGCGGAGATCTTCATGTCTAGATCACAGAGGAGGCCAGGAAGACTGGAGCCGAGAGAATCCCGGGACTGCACTAACTGGCTACAGGGGAGAGTTTAATTGATGAATGGTATTTTGAACTGCCCCTATTAGGGTGGAAACCATTGTACTCCGTGATGTCAGCTGGCAATGGAGAAAGGAGAAGGAAAAGAAATGAAATTCCTCACACCCTGAAAACTTAGTTGCCTGCTCAAACGTCTTGGAAGAAACCAACTACAGATTTAGCATCAGACTTACAAAATAAAGCAGGACAAAACAAAAAAAATTCCATATTAGGCATCTCCTGTAGGCCCTGCTCTTTGCTGGCTGCTGGGGATGCAGTGGAAGACAGGGAATTACCTGGCCCCTGTCCTCACGGAGCTGACAGTCTATGCAAGAAGAGAGACAATTGAACAGGCAACACCAATATAACTATGACAAATACTATAAAGAAGGACCCAATGATGGGAGAGTCCAGATGAAGGGTCGCAAGTTTATTTGGAGCTGAAGGGATTGTACTGTTAGGAGAGGTTCCATCGGACAATGTGATGTTTAAGGGTCAGTAAAAATTAGCCAAACAAGAAAGGGGAGAGTTTTTTGGGCAGAGGGAACAGAACATTCCAAGATGGGTACATTGCTGGCTGCAGGGTGCTTGGAGAGAAACTAAGACAGGTCCCAGCTCACAGATGCTCAAGACTAGTTGGAGGAGGCAACACTTAAAACCTTGAAAAATTAATTAACTCTGGGAGAAACAATAAAAGATGCAAACAAGGGATTATATAATTACTTGATCTTATTGGGTGTGTTAGGAGATTCTCCTGGCTCCCTGGATTTGGATCTTGGATTGCCATTGTATGGCCTCACGTGAGATTTCTTTTCCTCATCTATAAAATGCGGCTATAATAATACGAGGATTACATGAGTTGATATGGGTTTAGCGATTAGAACAGCGCCAGATACTGGAAGAGCTAAGGACATTTTACCTTTTTTGTCCCCCTTTTTTAAAAAAAATGAGATGGTTAGATTTGCTCCTTCTGTAGTCTACAGATGTCAGCTATACAAAGATAAGAGTGGCTTTTCTAGTAGTTTTTAGTTCCTCCTCTGCCTGTTGCTGCTATTACAGTTATAAGAACGTGTAAATTCAAGTAAGCAATGGAATCTACCCTTTGCACTCAAACTTGAATTGATTTTATGCTTAATGTGATTGCTCTGGAACACAGGAAAGAATTTGAAGCCAGTCTGCATGCTTCCTGGGATCCATATACTGAGAAGCTTATATTCCAACTTGAAGCAAAGAAGAGAGGCATTGAGCAGCCTTGCACATTTTGGGTCCCTGCCTATCTATCAGGCCCACGCACAGACCAAAGGAAGACTTGTAACCACCCCTTGATTCATTTAAGATAAAAAGATTCATTGAGGTATCCAAGAAGAACTTACCAAGCAACAATTTCACAACAGTGGAGGCATTGCTGAGTACATCCCAAGTTTAGCCACACACACGAAGGCTTTTTTTTCCTTAGATGCTTTACTGAGTCTTCCTTGTAAACCCCCAAAGCTGCCTCTTGGCTGAACTATAGTTGAGACTTTTAACAGGTGAAGGGAAGTCTCAGTCATGTGAGACAGCCTCTCTGAAAGATTCCCACTCCTACCCTGACTCTTTTTTTTAATAGCTTATTAAGATATAATCCACATACATACAATCCACCCATTTAAAATATACAATTCAGTTGCTTTTAGCATCTTTACAGAGTTGTGCAACCATTACCACTAATCTAATCCAAGAACATTTTCATTACCCCAAAAAGAAACCCCATTCCCTTTAGCCATCATCTCCCAGTTTGCTTAAGGTGATTAAGCAAATCCACCACCACTTCTCAGCCGCTGGCAACCATTAATCTGCTTTCCTTCTTTATGGACTTGCCTTCTCTGGACAGTTCATATAAATGGAATCATAAAATATGCGGCTCTTTGTGTCTGGCTTCTTTCACTTAAGTTGTAACATTTTCAAGGTTCATCCAAGTTGTAGCACATATCAGTACTTCATTCCACTTTATGGTAGAATAATATTTCATTGTGTGAATTTTTGTTCATCCATTTATCTATTAATAGACATTTGGATTGTTTCCACTTTTGGGCTATAATAAACAGTGCCGCTATGAACATTCATATACATACCTCCACTGTCTCATGGATAAAGCACTTCCATTAGCTAAGTCAGGTAAGCAGGGTATGCACATCAGGGACATGGGTAAATGGAGGGGTGGCCTTTCTTGGATTTGTCTTTTCCTTTCAATTCTTGTTAATTTTGGTTTCTTGGGTGCTCATGGTTGCAGACTATGGGACCTAAGATATGGATTCTTTTGCAGTTTTTGGTTGTAAAATCAGACTGTTGTTGAAACCTACTCTACCCTTGCTACCAAAGCACTAAAATTCCCAATCTGCTTCTCAGCCAAAACCCTCTGATAAGAAAATGCTGTTATTTGGTATTATCCTTTAAATGTTCACCAGCCTCCAGTGGAGGAAAAGGTGGGGAGGAGTGTGGAGGAGATGAGAGGCAAACTGGAAGCTGCCCCTTCTAGCTCCCTTATTTAACCTTGTAGATACTGCAAAGACCATCCACAGTTGTGAACCTCTGCTCCGGTTATTCAGAGGGGAAAAAAATCACTCCTGGCCAAGTGTTTTTTCAAGACTGAGTTTAGTACTACATAAAAAAATAAGGAGAATGGTCATTATTTCATGTAATTGTAAAGTCCAAGGAAATCACTACCTTCAGGTATGGCTTGATCCAGGAGCTCAGTGATGTCATCTTAACTTTCTTTCTCCCTCCACCTTTCTGTCTCTCATCCCCACTTTTCTCTGAATGGGCTGTTAGGAGCAAGAGGCTTACATTCTTCAAGCATAGCATCCTCAATAAAAGTAGAATCTTTGCTTCAATAGTTCCAGCAATTTCCCAGTGCAAATTCTCATTGGTCTGAAATGTGTCAGATCATTCTTGAATCAATTGTTATGACTCTGCTGGACACAGTAATTGATTGGGTAAGGGTGGTTTCCCAAAAGAAAGGGCTGGATTTTCTTACCAGAGGTAGAGACACTGTGCAAACAAGAACAACAGATGTCCCATTCAGGTGGTCAGGGAAGGTGGTTAAATCTCAAAAGTTGGATAAGCAAAACCAGAAATGAGGGCTTCCCTGGTGGCGCAGTGGTTGAGAGTCCGCCTGCCGATGCAGGGGACACAGGTTCGTGCCCCGGTCCGGGAAGATCCCACATGCCACGGAGCGGCTGGGCCCATGAGCCATGGCCACTGACCCTGCGCGTCCGGAGCCTGTGCTCTGCAAAGGGAGCGGCACAACAGTGAGAGGCCCATGTACTGCAAAAAAGAAAAAGAAAAAAAAAAAAAACCAGAAATGAGTCTGCCTATTGTGGATAGTTTGTGTGTTAGTGTGAATCTTCTCCCTGATTTCCTTCCAACAAATTATCTTTCTTCAATGCAGACTTCCATCATGGGCCAAATGAGGTCTTGGGATAACAGCAGACCTTCCAAGTCCCTGTAAAAATCTGAGGATGCCATGAACTTAATGTCTCCAGCCCCTTCTCATTTCAGAACTTTCAAACAAGAACTTTCCTGTGCAGAGTACAGGGAAGCCAAGCCAATTTTCTGTTTTTGGTATTAAATTTAGACCTTTCATCCTGACCATGAGATATTTCTGGATTCTGCATGAGTATTCAGCGAATGCCAGTGTTCAAGATGCTATCCCATCTGGGGCTACTCTGCACACTGCCCACTTTATCTCATTCTTTTAAAACTGGGAAAAATGACCCAGACATAGGAACAAATTCAGAAGTAGGTTATTCCGTTATCCATTAATTGTCATTTAATGCCTTTGCCATCTAGGTTATTTGGAGATGAAAGAAATTAAATTTAAACAGAAACCTGAATTGAGCTTTGCAGATATCCTAAATTGTCTCTGCTCTGGCAATTTAATCTTGTGGGTATGTTTAGCAGCAGAATATGCTTTCCTAAAAGGTTAAAAGGTAAATAATATGTGAAAAGTTAAACTGAATGGATGGGATTCCAGAGGTCTTATTAAATGCGTGCCTGGTACTATATTTTCATCAAATGGTTTTTTAAAATGGATTTTGTGAGATTAATGGGTAATGTAGAGGAGCCAAAATAATATGCAATTCATATTAGTTCTTTGGTTATAATTATGGGTTGAAATATAGAATGCACCTAACATTCTTACTGGCCTCAAATAATAATTATAGCATCACTTATTGAATGCTTACTGTATGTCAGGAACTTTGTTAAATACTTCACGTATGTGTCAGAATTTATTAAAATGTTAATTTATGTGTGTACTCCTTCTGTTTCCCCTCCTCTTGAAGCAATTTGCATTGCCTTGAGTTTTACAGGCTGAAATTAGAAACAGTACTTATGTCTTTTGTAAAGGTCTGAAGTCTTTAGAGGAGCTTATACTGGTTGTCCTCAAGGGGGGAGTGCAGAGGAAAGTTCCTATTAGAGTAAGAAGAGAGTAGAGAGATGCTAAGAAGATTGGGAAAGGATCACAGGTGGTAAGTTTGGGGCAGCTCTTGAGAAGGCGGAAATACCCCGAGGAGGCCACACCATCAGTCCGGTGGCTTCCAGTGTGGCCCAAGCTTTCCTTGTCCCAGGTCTGACATGGAAGCATCAATGCCATTGGACCTAAAAGGACCAGGCAGCCTGGGATGATGGGTGGGTGACCAAGCAATCACCACGATGGGCCATCAGCAGAAGACTGCAAGTGATTCTCTGACGCCTTGTTACTGCAAAAGAACCCAGAGACTTGCAACCCCCAGGAAGTGTGTGAGGGAGAGATTCTCAGTAATGACAGGATGGGGGCTCAGAGTTGGATTTCAGTTGATTATAAAATAATACACTTCCTCTAGCAAATCTGAGTTGTGAACTAAAATGGGTGACCTCTGCATCCGTCAGCTTCCTGGCAGGATAAAGATGGCACATTCTGGACAACTGATGAGAGCTTAATAAAGGACTATGTATAAAGGTGTGGGCAGGGTTTAGGGAAACCAACAAGGGTCCAGCAACAAAGGCAGCTATTGCATTCCCTAAACCTGAAGCAGCCAGAGAAGGGAACAGGCACCAGAAGCCCAAAAGAACAGCTGTATGGAAAAGGTTACCCAACAGGAGCCTTTAGATACAGCCAGTCTTGAACTCACTCTCCTTCCACTCTCTGATCTCCTGCCTGGCCTCCCCTTGGCTAAACCCAACAGGGAACCAAAGGAGCAGGCAACCCCTTGAAGATCATCCATGCAGACTGGCCTCCCAAGGGAGAAAATGGCAGAGTGGGGATCTGGAGGGGCAGATGGACTGAACTATAAATTGAATTATACAGTCAAAATGATGGGCAGGAAGGCCCTGTGAGGCCACCCAAACCACCGCCGCATCTCTAAGCTTGCCTGGTTCTCCAGCTGAAGGTCTAGGCATCGCGTGGAGTTAGGTCTAATTCTATTTCTGCACACTGCCCACACCCACGTCATCTCATTTAATCTTCACAATAGGTCTGCAAGGACAGTATTGCTTTTTCCATTTTGTAATTAAGGAAACTGAGTCCTGGAGAGTTAATAGAGGGCCCAAGGTCACATAGCCAGCAGCTGGCTGAGCCAAGATTCAAACACAGGTCTCCCTGATCCCAAAGCCATTTACACCAACCCACTAAACTGGCTCAAAACTGGCTCAGTGGAGTCTGGAGGAAGGACCATAAATCAGGCCGCTGAGGCAAAGTGATTTGCTGTGTGAGGCAGAGGGATTTTTCTGTGTGGGAGGGCCAGGGTTAACATGCTACCTGGCTTTCTCTGTCTACAAGGGCTTTGCCGAGGAAACTCTTTTCTTTCCCAGGTGGGGCTAGTGGTTTGAAACCCAAGCGCTTACCCTGGAATCAAAGAGGGAGAAGATGGAGAGAAAACACTTGGCTGATGATGGGAAAAAAGTGTATTTTCATTTCAGATGCCTTTCAAGTTCTTTTTTTTCCAGCTGAGTGTTGGTGTATTTATAGAATTCAGGGGGAGTATTTAAGGGTAACCAGCAGTGGAGCTGCATTTTGGGACATCAGGAAGCTCAGAATCATGCAGGAAAATGTTGATGGGATGGGACAAGAAAAGGCCAGGAGCAGCAGGGCACAAATCTTCTTCATGTTGTCAAGACCTTTTCTCCCTTCTGGGATGATGACGTCAAATCAAGGTCTATAAGAGTGCTATAGATGGAATATAGAATCAAAATGACAGGCAAATGGATGGAAGGCTGAACAATTTGTGGTATAAACATACGGCAGAATATTATTCAGCCATAAAAAGAAATGAAGTACGAATACATGTTGCAACAGGGATGAACCTTGAAAACACTTTAAGTGAAAGAAGCCAGACACAAAAGGCCACATATTGTATGATTCCATTTATATGAAATATCTAGAAAAGCCAAATCCACAGGACAGAATGCAAGCTGGTGATTGCCAGGGGCTGGGGGTGGGGGTGGGAGAATGTGGAGCAAAGGCTTCATGGGTATGGGATTTTCTTTGGGGATGATGGAAACCTGGAAATAGACAGAGGTAGTGGTTGCACAATACTGTGAATGTACCAAATGCCACTGAATTTTCCCTTCAAAAACGTTAATTTTATGTTATGTGAATCTCACCTCAATTTAAAAAAAGAATGATGGGCAGTCAGGCCCTTAGGAGGTCACCCCAAGTCTTCCAAGCTGTGTTTGCTCCCTATGGCTGAAGTCCCAGGAGCTGCATGGTATAAGGTCTGATTTCATTCTAGGTTTCCCTTCTCTCTCTACTCCTCCGACCACTGGTTTCCATTCAATTGCTCAGACACAACAAACCCATCCCAGCCTCAAGATCTTTGCACTGCTGTTCCTTCTGCCTGGCTGTTCTTTCCCCAGATCTTCACCAGCCTGGCTCCGTCTCCTCATCCAGGTCACAGCTCAAATGTTAGTTTCTCATCTAACATCTGAGGAGGTCAGGAGGTCTTTCCTGACGCTGTTACTTAAAGTAATACACCTACCAGTCATTCTCCATCATTGTGCTTTGCAGACTGTCTGCAAAGGCCCATTAGTGGGTACTGAAATCAGTTTAATCATTAAATCAGTTTAATGTAAATCTTGATTAACATTTTTAAAAACTGAAATTAAGTGGAATAGAAAATATCACACAGAATAAGGGTAAATATTTCTTTGTCAGAAATATTTTTGCTGCATTCAAACCACTCCAAATTTATTGGCTTAAAAACAATACCTTTTGGGACTTCCCTTGTGGTACAGTGGTTAAGAATCTGCCTGCCAAAGCAGGGGACACAGGTTCGAGTCCTGGAACGGGAAGATCCCACATGCCGCGGAGCAGCTAAGCCCGTGCGCCACAACTACTGAGCCTGCTGCGCTCTGGAGCCCGCGAGCCACAACTGCTGAGCCCACGCGCCACAGCTACTGAAGCCCAGTCTCTGCAACAAGTGAAGCTACCTCCCACCTCAATGAGAAGCCTGCATACCACAACGAAGAGTAGCCCCCGCTGGCCACAACTAGAGAAAGCCCACACGCAGTAACGAAAACCCAATGCAGACTAAATAAATAAATTAAAAAAAAAAAAAACCTTTCCCCCCACAAGTCTGTGGATGAGCTCAGCTGGGCAGTTCTTCTGCTCCATGTGGTATCTCCTGGGTCACCACGTGACTAAGTTAGGCTGGGAGCTTGTCCGGGACTGGAACATCCAAGATGGTTTCCCTCCTTTCTAGGGCCTCAGTGCTGGCTGCCATTTCTCCCTCGTGTGGACTCTCTCTTTCTCCTTGTGGTCTCTCATCACTCAGTGGTCTAACTGAGCTTCTTTACATGGCAGCTGGGTACTAAGGGCATAAAAGTGAAAGCCATCAGGCCCCTTAGAGCTGAGGCCCAGAACAAGTACAGTGATCATTTCCATTGGTCAAAGCAAGTCAAAGACCCTCTTGGGTGCAGAGTCCTAACCACTGGACTGCCAGGGAATTCCCTAGACTCTACCTATTGACTGGGGAGTGGCATGTGCATACCAGGAATGACGCTTGCCAAACTGCTGGCAGATATCTTCACAGACAATCTACCACAACTGTTCTGTGAAAGTTTCATTTCAGCTTAATGAACATGCATGGGTGTTCACTGGGTCACACAATAAGCATATTTCTTACTGTGAATCACAGTCAAAAGGTTTAAAAAACACACTTCTTCCACATCCCTTTTTTAATATCTTCCATAGCACTTAGTACTCTCAGAACTTAATTTACTTTATTATATCGCCCCCATGAGAACATAAGCTCTCTGAGGGCTTGTCTGTCTTGTTCACTGCTATATCCCCAGCACCTATCAGGGCCTGGCACCTAACTGGTGCTTAATAAACATCTGTTGGGGCTTCCCTGGTGGCACAGTGGTTGAGAGTCCGCCTGCTGATCCAGGGGACACGGGTCCGTGCCCCGGTCCGGGAAGATCCCACATGCCACGGAGCAGCTGGGCCCATGAGCCATGGCCGCTGAGCCTGCACGTCTGGAGCCTGTGCTCCGCAACGGGAGAGGCCATAGCAGTGAGAGGCCCACATACCGCAAAAAAAATAAAAATAAATAAATAAACATCTGTTGTTGTTGAATAGGTAGTAAGAGTTATTATTTATTAGGTCTGAGCGCTTAAAAGAATTATCTCATTTAATTTGTTTAACACATGTGAGCTCCTACTGTGTGCTGGTGAGACAACAGTGAACAAAATAGACAATAATTGCTGCCACAGAGTTTACATTAGACTAAGATACTAGAAGAGTATTGAGTAGATTTGTTGATGTTATTTTGACAGATAAGGAAACTGAGAGTCAGAGGACTCAGTCAATTTACCCAAGGTCACATAGCTAATAATTTCACCCTGATACCTGGCTCTTCTCTACCCTGCCGCAGATGTTGGGTTTTGCCCAGAGATGGGCCTAAGTGGTTACAGATCTCAGTTCCTGCAACTGCTTCTCTGAAGGATCAGACATCTTTCTGGGAATCAGGCACAAGGTAGTGGGAAGAGGCGAGTCCCATGACCTCAGGGTCCCTGCCTTCCCCACTCCCTGCCCCCGCCCCACTCCGTGATGACGTCTCACACCTGGGGTGTTGCAGATTTGAGCCACAGGTCTCAGTCACCCCCGACTCTCTTATCAGCATGTGACATCCCCAAGTGGCTGGGGCCCGCAGGCCTGTCAAAGAATGCAGCCCGAACAAAAATAAACCTGCCACATTCTTTGGCAGCCCCCGGCCCCTTCCCGCTCTCCAGCCATCCATCCTCACAGCAGAGCCGGCCAGGGAAGGCCGAGAGAGGGAGAGCAGGGTGGAGGAAGTACTGCTGCAGTCCAACCCTGAGAAAGAGAGGGGAAGAGAGGAAGAGAAAGAGGGAGATCACCTTATATGGCAACGTGTGCAGACAATGTGTGGCAATGGCTTAGAGGGCAGCAGAGGTCAGATACCAGACAGATGGAAGAAATTAAACATGGGGCAGAGAGTGTTCCTGGGCCCTGAAAACAGCTCTTGTTTCACAGCGAGTTCTCACAAAACCTGGCCCGTTTTCCTTTTTAGCCTAGGCCAAGCAAGATTTGCGTCCTAAGCACTACATGACTTTGAATCAGGCCCCCGACTCTGGCTGGCCGAGGTCTCAATCCTCTCAAGTCATTTCTCTGATGAACAAAATTCCTCTTTGCAAAAAAAAAAAAAAAAAAAAAAAGAGACAGGGCCTGGTTCCCAAGAGTTTCCAATATCTCTCCAAAGCACATAAATTTGTTGTTAGTGAGTAAATACCCCTTCATTTCGCATTCATTCATTCATTCAACAAAGAGTGAGGGCCAATTATACCCCATGCACTGAGCCAGGGTCTGGAAAGACAGTGTTGATGATGATGATAATAGTCGTAATAATAATAATAATAGTCACCATGTGTTGATTTGCACTCATCTGGTAAGTGTTTCAGTTCATAATAATTTACTTAGTACCTTCCATGTTCTAGTCATTGGTGATACTGAATGTTGACCTAGAATCATCTGGTCCCTGCCCTTGTGGAGTTTACAAGGGAGTGGGGGAGTAGAAATGACAGATATTGAACAAGTGATCCCCCTGAATCCTCACAACAGCTTTTTGAGTTAGCTACCATTACCATCTCCATTTTATACGGGGTTTTTCAGCTTCAGCGTTACGGACATTTTGGGTTGGATCATTCTGTGCTCTGTGTGTGTGTGTGTGTGTGTGTGTGTGTGTGTTGGGGGGCTGCTCTGTGCACTGTAGGATATTTTGCAATATCCCTGGCCTCCACCCACTAGGCATCAGTAGCAATAACCAACACCCCCAGTTCCTCCAGTTGTAACAACCAAAAAATGCCTCTAGACGTTGCCAAATGTCCCTGGGGGACAAAATCGCTTCTGGTTGAGAATCACTTTTTTCAACAGATGAGGAAGAAGGATGGGTTATAAAACTTCCTTAAGGTCATACCACTGGCAAGTAGGGCTCACACCTCCATCATTTTGATTCCAAAGCCCATGGGCCTAACCATTACAGTGTGAAAACCTGTTTCCCTGACAACAGATGACTCTGGGTTTGGATGACTGTAGACCGCACTAGCTCATTTCACAAAATGGAAGTCATCTGTGTTAGTTCAGATCCTCTGAGAAGCAGACACCAAGTCGAGCACAGATTTGCAGATTTACTGAGGATTTATTTATTTATGCCTATGAGGGATAAAGGGCAAGGGAGTGAGAGTAGGCAAGAGACTGTTCAGACTGTGATGCTGGTCTGATACCTTGGAAGGAGAAGGGGACAGAAGGATTGGGTAGGAAGAGCCTTGGACAGCAGCACGGTTCTAAGAAAGTTTTGGCCATGCTGAACGGGAGTTCCCCAGCCACAGTCAGCTGTGAGAGGGATTCCGAGTCGGGCAGCAGTGGGGCTTCACTAGCACTCCCAGTGTGCTCTGTCATTGGCTGGGAGCAGCCCGGGGAGGTATGGCCTTGGCATGAACTTGGTGGATCCAGAGGGGTGGGAACTAGTGCTGTCAGTCAACCATGCTCTTCGAAGCAGACACTCAGGAAGGAGTGCTGAGTGGTGCACTCCATCCACGGCTGCCACATCATCAGAGAAGTGCTGCCCAGTAGTCACATTCACCTTAAGACAAGGAGACAAAGGCACTGGAGATGCAGTGGGCAAAAAAGCCAGGTTGGCATCCTTTAAGCAAAAGGGTTCATTTTCCTTGCAATGTCTTGAACTTCTTAGTGAACTCTGAAGTCAGCTCTAACTTGGGTTCCATCAGCAAGGAGGTAAAGAGTGCAGTCTTGAGGGTCTAGTTTGTAGTTTGTGAATGTGGGCACTCTCTGAGCCTCAGTTCCCCCATGCCTGTAATGGAATTAACCTGCTTTATCTCATAGGCTTGATGTGAGGATTGAATGAATGTTCATGGAATTGCTTTTCCGAAGAAGATGGAGGTCCTCCTGCACAAACTTTCTGCCCGTCCTTTGGTTTTGTAAGGACATCTCCCTGCTAGCCACCCTCTCATCCCGCCAACTAAGATTCATCTTGGCATATACCCAAGGGACAACAAACTAGCATCCCCAGGGCTAAGTTTGACAGATGGGCAAGTTGTGTTTGGCTCACAGAGCGCTAAACAAACCAACCAGCAGAATGAACCAACATCTGAAAATTGAGATATTTCAGGATGAGGCCAATCAAAACCAGTGAGACTCAATTGCATTTGTTGGGACTGTCTGGATTTCTGGAAATCTGGATATACCATGTGGCAGATTGGCTTAAGCTGAGAAGAGGTTTCCTGCTTCAGATGGGACATGCACTGACCTGTTTGCCACAGTTCCCACTGCTCCCTAACACGTGTGATCCGGAAGCCATTGTCACTTGCTGATTATCATCACGTGTGTGCTGCCGTTCTTCGTAGAATAACATTCCTTTGTCTCATGTACCTATTGAAGGCGAATGTGTAGACCAGGAGGCCTATGTTCTTTCTTGTATCTGCTCCTGCTTCACTCACTTAGATCATCTCCTGGTGCCTGTAGCATCCAAGTTTACCTTTAAGCTTGCCATCCTTTTAAGCCCTTCTGGAATCTTCTTCCTAAAATTATCCCTGCAGTTTCATAAGAAATCTCTACATTACACCTAGAATCTTCCCCCACCACTGACTCCTTCCTCTAGCCTTCCCAATATGCACCAGTCTTCTTCTCCACACCCACCTCCCCTGCCTTGTTCCTGGGACATTCCCTTCCTCTCATGGGAAAGCCACCCTCATACCCTCTTTCTTCATTCAAATTGACTTCAAGACCCAGGTCAACTCCCCCCCCCATTCAACCATTCCGGGCTACAATGAAATTGTTCTTCTGGGAACTCCCAGTACAGTGAGAATCTGAACCACACATACCAGCACTCAGCTCCATAGCTGTTGAATGAATGAATGAGGGGATAATTGACATGAGTGGCAATAATTAGAAAGCAGGGTCAAGATTAGAACAAAATAAACAAAAATGTTAGTGGTAGCTATTTTGATAGGTTATGGGTGATTCTGGTTTTTCTTTATTCCTTTTAGTATTTTCTACAATTGAGAAAAAAAAGATAATAGTGAAAAGGAAGTAATGTGAGTCTGGTTGAAACATCTAGACTATAAGCAAGGTGAAGGCAAGGACCAAGTGTTAATTCTGATGTATCCGCCTAACTCCCAGCAGCAGGGCACACACAGTGAGCTAGGGAGAGCTCGCTGGGAGCTGAATTAACAGCATCAGGGCTTATGACAGAGACCGCCAATCCCCTTCTCAAAAGCTTCTTAGTGAAGATGTCCTCCTTTCCTCTTTCAGGCTCTCCAAACCCCAATGTTGTGTGGTATCCTCTGCCTCTTTTTCACTGCCATGTGCTTCGTGGAAGAAGACTCCAGTCCCAACCCCGGCACTGATCAGCCTAACCCAGGGTTTCTCAACCTCAGTACTATTGACATTTTGGGCAGGATAATTCTGCTAGTCTTGTTGAGTTGTTGTACGTGCCACCTCGGAGTTTACTTGTTATATGAAGTAAAATTTTCCTTAATGTTGAAGTGTTTAAGCTAATTTGAGTTGTGCCTTTCTGTTACGGCATCTTAACCACCCCGGGGATGTCTTAAAGACATTGCACTCACATACAAATAAAACGACCATCAAAAACAGTGATAATCAGGGTGGTTGAGGGCAGATATCAGCATCTGCAGTTGGGGACAGGTGTGTCACTTAATAGTCCCTTTTGAGTACCAGTGCTGATCTAAAGCTATTCCAGCTCTACGTGAAATTGCTGATAACCTGTGCAGATGCTGAGACAGAGAGAGGAGTTTAATTTCTTTTGCAAAACAAGGAGCAATATCTGGACCCGAACCCACTATGTCCCATCATATGAAAACTGCTGCAAAACACCAAGTTCTGTAGTTGTTAAGCTAATATTTCTGGGAGTCTACCAAACAGCCTCTAAGATGGAGCTGATTAAGAAAATGCTAAGCCAAATGGCATAACCTCTAGAAGCCTCAGTTTTCTCATCTGTAAGCTGGGGAGAACAAGAGGAGAATCCCCTGATATTGAGGATCAGAAAATACTTCATGAACAATAAAGTAGGTAATGGGTTATCAATACTAAGCAGACAAGACATACAGCAATGCTGTTCCTAACATTGGAATGTTCTAAGTTTAGGATGAGGTATGAACAAAATGATCTGTTGATTGTTTACATGCAGTCTTGTTAAGTTTCTTATGCTTCTGAGGTTCTGCTTTCTCATTTGTGTACCGGGGCAAGACCTCATTCTGACTGTGCACTGAGGATAAAATAAGGCTCTTTGAAAAAGAGAAACATACTTACTATCATTATTTCACCACAGTTTTCTTGCCCCGAGTCAGATGATAGCAACAGGGCAAACAAGACTTGCAGGCACGGACTCCACAGTGAATGTCGGCTCACCGCTACCCTCTACTGGTCATTAGCGGTGCACAGGTAGATACAGAGAAGAGAGGGTCCTTGGAGAGGGACCCCAGGAAACTGAGGCTCAGAGAGGGAAAGGGACTTGCCCGAGGGCATGCAACTACCCTTGGACAGAACATTTGGGACTCCTGATTCTTAGCTTTTTCCAAAGGGAGAAAAATGAGAGCTGGAAACTCATTATGGCTTCACTCTTGCTAAGTTCTCACGAGCTTTTCTACATAGTCTGATTGGGACTTTCCTCTCCTGTTCTTTTCTCACCACCCAAACTGCTTGGACTTCCCATCCTTTTCTTCATACCAAGGTGGCCACCATCGGCCCTGAGGCTAAGAGTCCTGTTGGGTGCTGGGTGCTTCACAAAAATGATCTCAGATCCTTACAACTGCTTTGTAAGGTAGGCCGGGAAACTAAAGCTCAGAGACATTAAGACTCTTGCCCAAGGTCCAACAGCAAGTAAGCACAGGAACCAGGATCTCAACTCTCACCTGAGACCCCAAAGCCCACATTCTACCTGCCACCAAAAAACAAAACAAAGCAAAACATCATGGCCACTTGTGTTGAAGACATGATTAAAGGTAATCTTGTGGTTTTTTTAATGCCCCAAATGGCATTTGCTGGGCAGACATATGATGAAGCAACAAAAGAGGGAAATTTTTTGAGCACTACCACATACCAGTGACACTCATATATATTATCTATCAATTCTCCTATGACACATATATGATCTTGAATCCTGTCAACAATAGTGAGTCACAAATGAGGAAATTGAGTTAAAAGAGATTAAGAAGTTCGCCTAAAGTCACTTGGTGAAAACTGGCATTCAGACTCTAATCCCCCTGCTTGATGTTAGTATATAAGCAAATTATGCTCTTAGAAACATAAATAGAGGATAGTATATGGTAGCCTGTGTCAGGCTAGACTGCAGGCCTCCCCGCCACAAAACCCCTCAGACTCTCCTCAGGATTTGAAGTCCTCCTGATCTGAGTTCAAACCCCTTTCCTTTTTTTTTTTTTTTTTAATTTTATTTTATTTATTTTTTTATACAGCAGGTTCTTACTAGTCATCCATTTTATACACATCAGTGTATACATGTCAATCCCAATCTCCCAATTCATCCCACCACCACCACCGCCCGCCACTTTCCCCCCTTGGTGTCCATACATTTCTTCTCTACATCTGTGTCTCAACTTCTGCCCTGCAAACTAATTCATCTGTACCATTTTTCTAGGTTCCACATATATGCCTTAACATACGATATTTGTTTTTCTCTTTCTGACTTACTTCACTCTGTATGACAGTCTCTAGATCCATCCACGTCTCTACAAATGACCCAATTTCGTTCTTTTTTATGGCTGAGTAATATTCCATTGTATATATGTACCACATCTTCTTTATCCATTCGTCTGTCGATGGGCATTCAAGTTGCTTCCATGACCTGGCTATTGTAAATAGTGCTGCAATGAACATTGTGGTGCATGTGTCTTTTTTTTTTTTTTTTTTTTTTTGCGGTACGCGGGCCTCTCACTGTTGTGGCCTCTCCCGTTGTGGAGCACAGGCTCCGGACGCTCAGGCCCAGCAGCCATGGCTCACGGGCCCAGCCGCTCTGCGGCATGTGGGATCTTCCCGGACCAGGGCACAAACCCGTGTCCCCTGCATCGGCAGGCGGACTCTCAACCACTGCGCCACCAGGGAAGCCCCATGTGTCTTTTTGAATTATGGTCAAACCCATTTCTGAGCCCTACTATGTGTCAGGCCCTGGCTGGGTATATATTTAATTTAATTCTTGAGAGAACACTGTGAGGTAGATAGCAATTATTATCCCTATTTTACAGGTGAGCAGATTGAAGCTCTGAGAAGTACAGTTGACCGTTGAAAAACATGGGTTTGAACTGCCTTGATGCACTTCCACAAAGATTTTTTTCAATAGTAAATACTACAGTACTTCATGATGCATAGTTGATTGAATCTGCAGATGTGGACAAACCACAGATATGGAGGGTTGACTCCGTATATACTTGGATTTTCAACTATGAGGACAGTCGATGCCCCTAACCCCTGTGTTGTTGAAGGGTCAACTGTATCTTGCTCAAGTATGTGGGCGAGCCCAGGTGTTGATAATTTGCCAATATTCTATGTGATATTCTCTTCATGGTCTTATTCTTCCCCATTAGCAGACAGGAAAATAGAGTGAAAGACAAGTGAAAATGACTTGCCTCAGGGCCTTTGCACTCGCTGTTCCCTCTGCGTGCAGTGCTCTTCCCAGACGTCCTGGTGGCTTGCTCCCTCACCCTCCTAAGGTCTTCACTTAAAAATCATCTTCTGGGACTTCCCTGGTGGCACAGTGGTTAAGAATCTGCCTGCCAATGCAGGGGACACAGGTTCGAGCCCTGGTCCGGGAAGATCCCACATGCCGCGGAGCAACTAAACCCGTGCACCACAACTACTGAGCCTGAGCTCTAGAGCCCACGAGCCACAACTACTGAAGCCCATATGCTCTAGTACCCATGCTCCGCAACAAGAGAAGCCACCACAATGAGAAGCCCACGCACCACAACGAAGAGTAGCCCCTGCTCGCCACAACTAGAGAAAGTCCACACACAGCAACGCAGACTCAACACAGCCAAAAATAAAAACAAATAAATAAATTAATTTAAAAAGAATGTGATATAGCCACACAATGGAATATTACTCGGCCACAAAATGGAATGAGCTACTGATACACTCTAAAACATGGATGAACCTTGAAAACATTACACTAAATGAAAGAAGCCAGTCACTAAAGACCACGTAGTGTATGATTCCATTTATGTGAAATGTCCATAATAGGTAAATCCATGAAGACAGAAAGAAAATTGGTGGTTACCAGGGGCTGGTAAATCCATAGAGACAGAAGGTAGATTGACAGTTGCCAGGGGCAGCGGGGGAGGAGGGAATGGAGAGTGACTGCTTAGTGGGTAAGGGTTTTCCTTTTGGGGTGATGAAAATGTTTTGGAACTAGATAGAGATGGTGGTTGCACCACACTGAGAATGTACTAAATGCCACTGAATTCTATACTTTAAAATGGTTAATTTTATGTTATGTGAAGCTCACCTCAATTTTGCCAAAATGTTCAACCCTAAGCACATCTTATCTTCCTTCCCTGTTTGATTTTTCTCGACAGAGCACATGGCCCTCTCACATACTATATATTAGTATCTATTGTTCATCCTGTTTCTTTAGAATATAAACACCAAGAGGGTAGGGATTTTGATCTCTTTAGTTATCTCACCCCAAAGAGTCCCTGGCACTCTGTAAGTATTTGTTGCATAAATGAATTAGAAAAAGTGTGGTGAGGAACCAGAGTCCCGCCCCACCAACCCACTCCCCTCTCTAATTCTAACGGGCTCTTGATCCTCAAGCAAATTAACAGTAATCTTCAGTCTGGGTTCATTTTTTCCTCCTTTTCCTAACGAGCTAAATCCATAGGCTCTCAGCTCAGCTCTTTAAACCCTTCTCTGCAGAGAGTCTGAGAGAAGAGGGGCAGGAGAGGAGACAATGAATCCATCACTATGTGGAGAAACACTGTCCGCTCTGCCGCCCTGTGGCTGCCCACAGCAATTGACTGTAACCCCAAACTGATGCTGTGAGGCCATCTTGTCCCCCAGCCAGGAGGACATCATTCCCAGCTGCTGCACAGGTGGCTCTTCAGGAGGGACATTTACAGGAACGAGTCAATAACCATTTATGAACAGCCATTCTGACACAGCCGTATACCAGGCACTTGGCCAAATTACAAATTAAGACATAATCATTCATTTGATCATTCATTCACTTATGTGGTTATCAAACATTCACTGAGCACCTACCATGGGTCTTACGTTATGGCCCTTGATTTCAGTTTACAATTGAATTTACAGCCAAGTCACCAACACAGTATAGACCAGAGTTTCTCAGCCTTGGCACTATTGACATTTTAGACCAGACAGCTCTTTGCTGTGGGCGTTGATCTGTGTGTTGTCGGATGTTTAGCAGCATCCTGGGCCATTAGATGCCAGTAGCACTCCCTCAATCGTGACAACGAAAAATGTCTCCAGACATTGCCAAATGTCCCCTGGGGATGAACAATCACCCCTGTAACGAACCACTGGTTTAGATGAGTATTTTTTCCCCAAACCCAGATAAACCACAATTATCAGAGAGAAGAAAAACACATTTAAAATTATTTTTGCTGTTCGATCTTTCCTCTCTGTCTCTTTCTGTCTCTCTCTGTCTATTTCTTTCTGTGTCTCTGTCTCTTTCTCTATCTCTCTGTCTCTGTCTCTCTGTCATTCTCTGTCTCTGTCTCTTTGTCTGTTTCTCTCTCTATATATATACATATATGTATATATTCTTTCTTTTGCTAGATAAATTGGAAAGGGGGAGCATAACAGCTAACATTTGTAAAGGGCATATAGTGTTAACTTTATTATGATAATAATTATTATGAACCTGCACCATTCAACACTTTAAGTCCCTCATCTCGATTACTCTCACAACCACCCTACGAAGAAGATGCCATCAATGCCCATTTTACAGATGAAGAAATTGAGGTTCAGAGGTGTTAATCAACTTGACTAAGGTCACACTGAGAGTAATGGGCACAGCTGGTGTTCAAATCCAGTTCTGTATGATTCCAAAGCACGAGCTTTTCACCACCACACTACATATTCCCAATTCCTGGCACAGAGCCTTGCACATTGTAGGTGTTCAGTAAACATTTGAATTAATAAACAAAAGGATGGGGAAAGGATTGTAAGAAAGGTCTGGAGAAGCATAGGCTCCTATTTTGGGGCCTGATGCTCAGGAGGGACATGTACTATTTTACTTCTTTCCATTATTCATCCATCCACCAGTCCATTGGTCTATCCATCAATCCATTCATTCATTCACCAAGCATTCCCTGAAAACGTGGCTTGTGCCTGGTACCTAGGTGGGATTCTGGTTTCAAGATACTTGAGGAGACATGACATGTGTTCAGAAATAATTGCAACTTCAGGTTCAAAGTGATAAGCCATATTATGAAGGTACACATAAAGGCTCTACTAGTCAAGACTCTTTTGGTTCAAAGTGATAGGAGGGTCTGCTTCAACTGGCTTAAGCAGAAAAGGGAAGTTACTGGCTCCTGAAACTAGTCAGGCCTTCTGGCATGGCTTGATCCAGATGTTCAAATAATGTCATCAGGAATCCCTCCATCATTTCCCTCTGGATTTCTCTGAGTTGACTTCATTCCCTGCTGGCAAATGGCCACCAATAATTTCAGGCCCATATCCTACCAGCTTAGCAACTCCAGCATAAAGAGAGCACCACTGTTTCAGTAATTTTAACCAAAGTTCCAAGACCTATCAGACTGACCTGACTCACATGTCCACTCTTGAACAGAGCACAGTAGCAATGACGAAGTGTCTCAGACTGGTCCTGGATCCACCCCTGGGGCCTGTGGGTGGGGACAGCTTGACCTGAACCAAATCAACTGAGAATGTAGAAGGCACGGTTCTGTCAAAGGAAAACCAGAAGAGAAAATAAGGCCAGACAACAAAACCAACAGATGTCTACTCCAGGTATGATGGGGGTTCAAAGGAGAGAGCAATCTCTTTTAGCTGGCAGATCAGGGAAGACTTTTTGGATCTTGTGGAGTCTGTGAGCTTTGATATCACCTAAGGAACCAGAACATTCCTACAGGACACAGCCTAGCAACTGATCAGAGACTCCAATACTCCACATCTAAGACTTTGACTTTCAGACACCCCCGTCAGTGCCAAGATAGGGCCCATTCCCTTGGGAAAAACACAAATAGGTAATTATTTACCTGGGCAAATAAGTTCTCTATAGAGCTCTTCCCAGGCTGGGCCATATTACATGCCTTATAGCTGTCCAGGTCCCCTATGAACACGAAGATTTCCTTCCGCATGCGGGAGAGGCTACTCATTCAGCTCCAGGTCAAAGGACCATTCCATTGGTACCAGTGGCAGGAATTCTTGGTTGTCTTTCAATACCCATTCTCCTTTCTCAATAAAAGTAAGAAAACTCCTGATCCGATTTTAAGCAAGTAACATGGTCAAACAGAATAAGGGCTACATTTCCCACCTCCTGTTGTAGGTAGGTGTGGCCACGTGACTAAGTTCTGACCAATGAGCTGCAAGTGGCAGTGACGGGCCACGCCCTTGAAGGGAGGAACATGCCCTTTCTTTCTCCTTTTCTCCTTCTTCCATCCTTCTATTTGGAATTTGATCCTGATGGAGAGCCATTTTTGACCATGCTGATGAGGGCAACACCCTAGAGATGGGTCCCTGATGAATTCATTGCTCAGAGCCGCCATACCAGCCCTGGACCATTTTCATCCAGACTGCATGTGAGAAAGAAATCAATTTCTACCTTATTTAGGCTACTGTTATTTGGGGTCTCTACTGCATGCAGTTGAGCTCTGTATCCTAACTGATATAGTGCCTGTATCTGGACATTTCCAATGACCTTTGGGCAGAGAAGGGAAAAAAACAAGGATGTACATCCTTGATAAATGCTAGTATGAGAGTGCACTACCTCATTTAATCACCAGGACACCATAAGGCAGGTATTACCATCCCCTTTTACAGATGGGGAAAATGAGGCTCAGGGAGGTTAAATAACTTTCTTCAGATCACATAGAAGTGGCAGAGTTGTGATATATGCTCAGAACCACCTATTCAAATTAGCTCCAGAAAATGATTTTCATATTAAAGACATAGTTCTCGTGGAATCTCCTAGAAAATCTATAGCCTTACGAAGGGCAAGAATCAGGGTGATTCCAGGGACCACATCAGTTAGAGCTGGAGGACTTTCACCCTAGAGCTCTTCCTTTTACTTGATCCCTTAATGCCTTTGTCTCTTAATTTATATTCTTTTTTAAAAAATATTTATTTATTTATTTGGCTGCGCCAGGTCTTAGTTGCGGCATGTGGGATCTTTTAGTTGTGGCATGCGGGACCTTTAATTGTGGCACACGGGATCTTTAGTTGTGGTGTGTGAACACTTAGTTGTGGCCTGTGGGATCTAGTTCCCTGACCAGGGATTGAACCAGGGCCCCCTGCATTGGGAGCATGGAGTCTTAGCCACTGGACCACCAGGGAAGTCCCTTAATTTATATTCTTTTTTTTTTAAAGTTAATTTATTTATTTATTGTGGCTGCGTTGGGTCTTCGTTGCTGCGAGCAGGCTTTCTATAGTTGTGGCGAGTGGGGGCTACTCTTTGTTGCAGTGCACAGGCTTCTCATTGCAGTGGCTTCTCTTGTTGCGGAGCACAGGCTCTAGGTGTGTGGGCTTCAGTAGCTGTGGCACGTGGGCTCAGTAGTTGTGGCTCACGGGCTTAGTTGCTCCATGGCATGTGGGATCTTCCTGGACCAGGGCTCCAACCCATGTCCCCTGCATTGGCAGGTGGATTCTTAACCACTGCACCACCAGGGAAGCCCCTTAATTTGTATTCTTGATAGAGAGATCCCAATTGGTCACTGGCCAGCCACTGCGCTGACTCTGCTTGGCAGTTGCCCATCCTGGTCCAATCAGCCCTGGTTAGGGACATGAAGGCCTTCTGATTTCAGGTTGAGCTAGAAGAAGTTAGGCATGGCAGAAAAATTTATAATTTCTGCTAAAATTCAATCTTTGAATATTGGGTTATTGAACCTGGGTATAGAGCAACCACTCTCCTTGTCTTCTAGGAGCTTATATCCTCTTATTATTATTGTTACTATAATTAATAACGTAACACTGTTAGTGAAAAGCTGCAATTCGCTGAACACTATTATGTAACAGCCATGGTGCTTTTAATGAGTAATCTCATGTAATTCCTTTAAAGAAAGTCAGTCAGTCAGAGACCTTTCATCATTTATGGCAACACAGGGACATTTGGGATTTAAGAGGTGTGCTTTGGGAAAAGAAGTATAATTATTCCACTTTCACTTAATTGGAGAAACTAAGTGGTAGGTGCAGTTGTAAAGGAAGGCAAGCTCCTGGGCAGGCAGATGGTAAGTAGGAGGCTGTTCAGGCATAAGGGAAATGGGGGTGGGAATGAAAAAGAGACAGACGAGGGAAATTAAGTTTGACTGGATAAAATCGACAGTGAGAGTTTTGATAAGAGCAATGAAATGGGCAGGGAGAAGTACAGAGATCTTCAAATCATGGACTCTCTCACCACGCCCTCCCTCTTCCATCAGAAGAGAACTAGGGTGCTCTCCCCACCTCTTCTTCCTGGGGCCTCCAGAGACCCTGAGCTCAGCCTGCTGGCCTGCCCCTCAGCTAGGGGTCTCACTTCCTGTTTGCTGTACCTGCTCTATTCCATGTCACCATCTCCATGTGTCCAGATCCAGCCTGGTGGCCTGATCCCAGTTCCTATCCATTCCATTGGCTTCTCCATTTGGCTTGGAACTCTTGAGCTAGACTGAGACTATGCTGATGAATGCCACGTCACTGGCTCCACAAAAAGGGTGGAAGTAAATCAACATCTTTGACATGAAGATGCTGTCATTTTGACAGGAGGCCAAGAGAATGAGACTATTTTAGTTAAACTTGTTTGATGGTGAGGCATAAATACTCAGTCACACTATGTCACTGTGATATAATAAGAATATATATTAGGTCTCAGCCCCTGGTTCCTGACACAGAGCTCCTAAAACCCTTGTAATTTCCTGAGTTATAGGGGTGCTAGGAGCATCTTTTGTTTGAATGTTTGGTCTTTGTCCCTGATTCCTGACACAGAGCTCCTGAATTTCTCGGAATTTCCTGGGTTATCGGAGCATCTTTTGTCCTAAAGAGGCCACTCTTGGTGGGCTCCTGGACAGGTTCAGGATAGGGCTGGTCACCAAGAAGACCAAGCCATGATTAGAGGCTTGGAACTTTCAGTCCCACCCCCATCCCCCAGGGAGGGAAGAGGGGCTGGATATTGAGTTAATAACCAATGCCTATGTGATGAAGCCTCCATAAAAATCCCTGAACTATGGAGCTTGGAGAGCTTCTGGGTTGGTGAACATGTCCACGTGCTGGGAGGGTGGCAAACCCCAACTCCATGGGGACAGAAGCTCCTGTACTTGGGCCCCTTCCAGATCTCATCCCATCTATGTACCTCTTCACCTGGCTGTTCTTTTGTCTCCTTTTTTATGTCCTTTACAGTAAACCAATAAGCATGTTTCCCTGAGTCCTGTGAGCCATTACAGTAAATTACTAAACCCGAAGAAGGGGTCATGAGGACCCCCAACTTGCAGCCAAGTCAAACACCTGGGACGCACTACGTGTGACTCGCATCTGAAGTGGGGGCAGTCTTGTGGGACTGAGCCCTTAACCTGCGGGGTCTGTGCTAACTCTAAGTAGTTAGTGTCATGATTGAATTGTAGGACACCCTTTTGGTGTCCAGAGAGCTTGGAAATTGGTTGGTGTGGAAAACCCACATATTTGGTGTCAGGAGTGTTGTGAGTGTAGAGACTGACAGCGGTTTTTCCTTTTAGTCACAATTATTATGCATATGATCAGAGAGAAATATATAACATGGGATTTCATGAAAAAAAAAAACCACCAAAATAAGTTGTAAATGGGTCAGGGTTCTTGGACTCCAGAATTAATGAGGAATTCTCTGTTCGGGGTCACTCTAGGGACCTTCGGAACTGGTGGGTCTTCATGCCACAGCCCCACCCTCAGCTCCCCTGTGCTTTCTCTCTATCTCCCTGCTGCTGCTTGTCATTTCATGTCCTAAATTTCCATCTATTCAGCATAACTTTACTCTGCTTTCCCCTCTATTCTCTGTAACAGAATGCCCTGTTGGAATTAAACTAATGGTTTTTATCTCTGCTTTAATGAGAGAGATAGTGACTCACTGATGCAAGGAAAGTATTTCCCCTCCTGAGGGTGATGTATTCAGCTTTGGGGTTAAAAAGGGGAAGCTTTCAAGCACATGTGGATATCCTGGTAAGTTAAAAAAACCCAAAAAACAAAAAACTTGGTTTCTAAAAAAAATTAAACATACAATTGCCATGATCTAGCAATTCCACTTCTGGCTATATACCCCAAAGAACTAAAAACAGGGACATGAACAGAAATTTGTACAACCATGTTCAGAGAAGGACTATTCACAATAGCCAAAAAGGTGGAAACAAACTAAATGGAGAGAGAGAGAGAGAGAATTATTCAGATTTTAAAAGGAGGGCTTCCCTGGTGGCACAGTGGTTGAGAGTCTGCCTGCCGACGCAGGGGACACGGGTTCGTGCCCCGGTCCGGGAAGATCCCACATGCCGCGGAGCGGCTGGGCCCGTGAGCCATGGCCACTGAGCCTGCGCGTCCGGAGCCTGTGCTCCACAACAGGAGAGGCCACAACAGTGAGAGGCCCGCATACCGTAAAAATAAAATAAAATAAAAAATAAAAGGAATGAAATTCTTTTTTTAAATTGAAGTATGGTTGATTTACAATATGTGTTAGTTTCTGGTGTACAGCAAAGTGATTCAGATTATACATATATATGTGTGTATGTGTGTGTGTGTATGTGTGTGTGTGTATATTCTTTACCATTATAGTTTGTTAAAGATATTGAATATAGTTCCCTGTGCTATACAGTAGGACCTTGTTGTTTATCTATTTTATATATAGTAAGTTATACCTGCTAATCCCAAACTCCTAATTTATACCCACCCCCTTTCCACTTTGGTAAGCACAAATTTGTTTCCTATGTCTGCAAGCCTGTTTCTGTTTTGTAAATAAGTTCATTTGTATCATATTTTAGATTCCACATATAAGTGATATTGTATGATATTTGTCTTTCTCTGTCTGACTTGCTTCACTTAATATGATAATCTCTAGGTCCATCCATGTTGCTGCAAATGGCATTATTTCATTCTTTTTTTATGGCGAAGTAGTATTCCATTGTATATATACATGACATCTTCTTTATCCATTCATCTGTCAATGGACATTTAGGTTGCTTCCAAGTCTTGGCTATTGTAAATAGTGCCGCTATGAACATTGGGGTGTATGCATCTTTTTGAATTAGAGTTTTCTCTGGATATATGCCAGGAGTGGGATTGCTGGATCATATGGTAACTCTATTTTCAGTTTTCTTAAGGAATCTCCATCATTTGCAAATATTTTCTCCCATTCTGTAGGTTGTTTTTTCATTTTGTTTATGATTTCCTTCACTGTGCAAAAACGTGCAAGTTTGATTAGGTCCCATTTATTTATTTTTGCTTTTATTTCTATTGCCTTGGGAGATTGACCTAAGAAACATTGCTACATTTTATGTCTGAGAATCTTTTGCCTATGTTCTCTTCAGGAATTTCAGGGTGTCATATCTTATATTTAAGTCTTTAAGCCATTTTGAGTTTATTTTTATGTATGGTATGAGGGAGTGCTCTAAATTAATTGATTTACATGCAGCTGTCCAGTTTTCCCAATACTGCTTGCTGAAGAGACTGACTTTTCTCCATTGTATATTCTTGCCTTCTTTGTCAAAGATTAATTAATAGACTGTGGGCTTATTTCTGGGCTCTCTTTTCTGTTCCATTGATCCATATGTCCGTTTTTGTGCCAATGTCACACAGTTTTGATTACTTTGAATATTTTGTTGAATATTACTTTGAATAGCTTTGTAGTATTGCCTGAAGTCTGGGAGGGTTATGCCTCCACCTTTGTTCTTCTTCTTTAGGAGTGCTTTGGCAATTCTGGGTCTTTTATGGTTCCATATAAATTTTAGGATTATTTGTTCTAGTTCTGTGAATAATGTCATGGGTAATTTGATAGGGATCACATTAAATCTGTAGATTGCTTTGGGCAGTATTGCCATTTTAACCACATTGATTCTTCCAATCCAAGAAGAGATGAAATTCTGACATGTTACAACATGGACGAACCTAGAAGACGTCATGCTAAGTGAAATAAGCCAGACACAAAAGGACAAATATGGTATGATTCCACTTATATGAGTGAGGTACCCAGAGTAGTCAAACTCATAGAGACAGAAAGTAGAACAGTGGTTGCCAGGGGCTGGGGGGGAAGGAACGAAGGGTTATTGTTTAATGGGTACAGAGTTTCAGTTTGAGATAATAAAAAAGTTCTGGAGATAAATGGTAGTGATGGTTGTACAACAAGGTGAATGTACTTAATGCCACTGAACTGTATACTTAAAATTGGTTAAAATGTTGGGGAGGGAAGGACTGGGCATTTGGGATTAGCAGAGGCGAACTGGTATATATAGGATGGATAAACAACAAGGTCCTACTCTATAGCCCAGGGAACTATATTCAATATCCTGTGATAAGCCATAATGGAAAAGAATATGAAAAAGAATACATATATGTATAACTGAATCACTTTGCTGTACAGCAGAAAGTAACACAGCATTGTAAATCAACTATACTTCAATAAAATGTTTTTTAAAAACTGGTTAAAATGGTAAAATTTGTTATGTATATTTTACAACAATTTTTAGAAAAGTTTTTGGTTTTTGGAAAGTTAGAGGTAGTCAACCCATCTGTCATTTGAGTGAGAGCATCTCTTGTGTTAATTGGTCTAAAGGAGAAGCTGGCAGAACTCTCACAGAGAATTAAAAAAGGGAAGAGAATTGAGGCTTTGAGTATACAAGGTAGCAGGTACCTGAGCCATATTCTGATAACATATTCCAGAGTTCAAATATGACCAGGAGATTCCAGGGCAAGGACATCAAGGAAAAGATGACAGGGGCGGGGGGTCTGTCAGGGTGCTGGACTTAAGATGCATCCCAGATACTGAGCAGGCTGTCTCTTGGCAATTGAGTCCCTGCTGTCTCTGTACCTCAAGGATGCAGCCCACTGTCCTTAATTACCCCATAAATTGTACATCTGCCTGTTCTGTGCTTCAGAGGTATTGTCTGCCAGCCTCCTGATGAACTTTATAGCAGTTCCCTAGCAATGCTTCTTAAATCAGAGTGCTTTAGCTATGAGTAAAAGAAAGCCCAGTTAAAATGGTTTAAACAATATATATATATATATAATACATTTATTTAATTTATTTATTTATTTTTGGCTGTGTTGGGTCTTCGCTGCTGCGCGCGGGCTTTCTCTAGGTGCAGCAAGTGGAGGCTACTCTTTGTTGCAGTGCACGGGCTTCTCATTGCGCGGGCTTCTCATTGCGGAGCACGGTCTCTAGGCGCGCGGGCGTCAGTAGTTGCGGCACGCGGGCTCAGTAGTTGTGGCTCGCAGGCTCTAGAGCGCAGGCTCAGTAGTTGTGACGCATGGGCTTAGTTGCTCCGCGGCATGTGGGATCTTCCCGGACCAGGGCTCGAACCCATGTCCCCTGCATTGGCAGGCAGATTTTAACCACTGCGCCACCAGGAAAGCCCACATATCCTTCTATACTGTCTTCATACCTGTCCTGTTAAGACTGATGGAGAAAACAATAGGTCCTTGGTCCTCTAGAAACCCCAAACACCTCTTTCCCATCCATTAGAAGAAGAATGACAGTTTTCCCCACCCTTCCCCATCCTCTGTGTTTAGGATTGCAGAACACCTCAGTTATCACCTGAAGTGGCCAGCTCTTGACTAGGAAATGGATTTTAAAAGTTTCCAAGAAGAGCATGTGTATTTGGCTTGGATGGAGTGGAGTGGAGAGATGATCTTGGGATTAAAAGAATCCAGCACCCATGAGAAGGATACAGGAATTACACCCAGAATAAACTGAGTGAAACAAGACATTCCTAGTGCTTGGGTTGAGTTAGGGGGAAAAGAGGAGCTTCTTGCCTTGCATTGTGGTGCTGGCAAGGGACACAAGCCCCAGGAAAAGGGTGACTTAGGTGGAAGGCGAGGCAGAGACGTAGCTTTGCTCACAGTGTTTCTGGAACAAATGTAGAAGACCAGAATAAAGGTAGTAGATATCAGTGATTACAAACTCTAAAACTATCTGAACCACTTGGCAAGAGCTGTTTGGTCTCTGGGTGTGGAGGTGGGAGGTGGATCCTGTAGGTGGGAAGGCCCTTATCATAAGCTCAGTCATGCAGACTGTTGCAATAACAAATTCATAGTCTTTAATTCTCAGCACCACCCTGGAATTCCTGTTTTCTTTGTTGGCTCTCTTCTCCTGGTTACCATAGCAACTGTTTTGAATCTTCTTCACTCTCATAGACCCTCCTACCCCTCTGCCTTCTCTTTCTCTCTCATCAGGCAACTCTGCCTCCTATTTCACACACAAAAATAGATGCCATCTGACTGGGACCACCCTCACCTTCCTCACTTACTTGCAACTGTATATCACCTTTTCCTCTATCCCACAGATTTAGTCAGTAGTGCTGTCTGATAGAACTTTCTCCGGTGGTGGACATGTTCTACATCTTCACTGTGGTAGCCACTGGCCACATGTAGCTGTTGAGCACTGGAATAATGGCAAGTGCAACTGAGGGACTGAATTTTAAATTTCACTTGATTTTAATTAATTTAAATTTAAATAGCCACGTATGGCTAGCGGCCACTCCCTTAGACAGCACCAATTTAGTGTAACTCAAAGAAAAACATTTTTGAATACCAGGGCACTGGGTATTTCTCCTAACTCTGTGACATCCCTAAGCAATAGACTCTTGACCAACTTATTATAAGAATTATGAATGAGGTGATGAGAAGGAAGAAAGAGAGGGTTAGAGAGGCAGGTTCACAAGAAATTGCCATGGAGAAATATAGGTGAAATTAACATCATTTTGACATGCTTTTATTAGTAGCTCCAGTTACCAAGAAAGAAACCACAGTGAATCCTGGCTGAAACATATTCCTGAAGGAGAGTAAGAGGCTCTCATCATCATCTTATCATCACTGCAAATCCATCCTAGTCTTTTTTTTTCTTTTAATTTATTTTTGGCTGCGTTGGGTCTTCGTTGCTGCACGTGGGCTTTTCTCTAGTTGCAGCAAGCGGGGCTACTCTTCATTGCGGTGCGCAGGCTTCTCATTGCGGGCTTCTCATGCTTCTCTTGTTGCAGAGCACGGGCTCTAGGTGCGTGGGCTTCAGTAGTTGTGGCTCACGGGCTCGAGAGCGACTCAGTAGTTGTGGCGCATGGGCTTAGTTGCTCCGTGGCATGTGGGATCTTCCCGGACCAGGGCTCGAACCCGTGTCCCCTGCACTGGCAGGCGGATTCTTTTTTTTTTTATTTATTTTTTTTTCCGGTACGTGGGCCTCTCACTGTTGTGGCCTCTCCCGTTGCGGAGCACAGGCTACGGACGCGCAGTCTCAGCGGCCATGGCTCACGGGCCCAGCCGCTCCGCGGCATGTGGGATCTTCCCGGACCGGGGCACGAACCCGTGTCCCCTGCATCGGCAGGCGGACTCTCAACCACTGCGCCACCAGGGAAGCCCAGGCGGATTCTTAACCACTGCACCACGAGGGAAGTCCCTCCATCCTAGTCTTGACACCAAGGAGGAGTTTGAGTGGGAGAAAGAACCAAGCATCAGCCCGGTGCTGGTGTGGTGTAGTTATCAGTTGAGTTATTTCAAGGGGCATCCAGTTATCTTTGCATTTCTACCATAACGGAAAATGTGTGCAACACAAACAGAACGGTGACTTGAATATCTCTTTTGTGTAGCTGATTTTCTTCACTTTTGATGATTCTATTACATTTCAAACAGCTACACATCTTTTTTTTTTTTTTTTTTTGCTGTACACGGGCCTCTCACTGTTGTGGCCTCTGCGGTTGTGGAGCACAGGCTCCGGACGCACAGGGTCAGCGGCCATGGTTCACAGGCCCAGCCACTCCACAGCGTGTGGGATCTTCCTGGACCGGGGCACGAACCCGTATCCCCTGCATCGGCAGGCGGACTCTCAACCACTGAGCTACCAGAGAAGCCCTACACACCTTTTTAAATATGAAAAGTTAGAATACCACATCCCCTCCCCTCCACCGACCTCCTGTAAATGGCTGGCCAATTGCTGTGAGATCACATTTTGAGTAATTTCTTTCTCCCCTGATTTTAAAATGCTTTTATCATATGCTAAGTTCCCACCTATCTTTGGGTTTAATACTTGACTCGATCCTGTTCCATTAAGTTACCTGTCAGCTTCCTCACTAGTGCCCTTTAATTCTGCAGCATTATAATCGCTCTTAATATCTCCTGTGGCCCCTTGGCTTATTTGTGAACTGCTCTCCGGTTGGCTTCTGAGTGCACAGCCCCCCTTGGTTTTCCTCGCCTTCCCTGATGCCTCTGCTTAGTCTCCTTGGTGTTGGATTCTTTGGGGATCTGCCCTCAGCCCCCCTCCATGTCACTATGCCCCCTCCCTGGGCAGAACCCCTGCCTCACTCTTGCCCCTTCTATCCACTTCCACAGGGCAGCCAGAGTGATTTTACTAAAGTGCAAATAAGATCATCCCACAACGCTGCTTAGAAGTCCACCTATTGCTCTCAGAATAAATTCCCAACTCCTTAACGACAGCACAAGAGACTGAAATAGACTGGGTTTCCCCAAAGCAGACCCTGGGTGCAAATAGCTTATATGGGATGAGGCCAGGAAGGGGAGTGGGGAAGTGGCACAGGGAAGGAAGGGAAGGCAGCCAATATAGGAAGCATTCAAGAGCAGGTCACTGCTGTGGGCATCTGGGGCCCAAACGCACTAGGGACCTCTGGGAGACTGCCTAGGCTACCTTTGAATTGTCCCACCTGAGAGAGAGGGGCTGGGGTATTTAACCAGAGTCCCCCAGCCTAGGAGCCTCTGTTCTCTGAGAACCACACCTCTCTCTCTCCCTCCTTCCATTCTTTCTTCCTCCCAGTCCTCTCTCCCCTCCCTCTCCTTACCAAGGCAGGGCCCCTGATGCTGTATTTGTTCTGTGACCCCATCCACAGCCATAGCTGATTGGACCAGAGGTAAATAGCCAGAACAATCAGATCCACTCCCCTGGGATTCTGGAATTGGGCGTTGATCTGGGTTTTCACTTGAACTTTCACGTGGACATCTAACCATGCCAGCCTTGTTTGGCCACATGTCCTCAGAGAAGAAGAGATGGCCGGTGTTTAGAGAGACACATGGTGGGTGGACAGAGAGATAGGCAGAGGTGGGACCTCATAGCTTCAGGCAAATTGAAAGAGCAGCCTCAGTGTGGGACATTTTAGTTTCCTATCCTACTCATGGGGTTCTCATGATTTGGAGCCACATTTCATGCATTTGAGTTCTGGGAGATAACAGTGTTTCCTCAAAAAAACTTGCTTTTTTTCTGAAGAAAGTCACTTGATTTTCTGACCTGTAACCAGAAACACACACACACACACACACACACACACACACACACTTGACTAAGAGAAATTCACCCAAGCCCTCCAACCTCTGTTCCATTCATGACCTGAGTTCCTACTTCACAAAGAAACAGGCCACTGTTCTTGACATTCCACTTTGAACATCTTTGAACAGCTCAAATGTTTCCACCTTAACCACACGCACCAATCTTCCCTTGACTCTATGACCCCCATTAAAAATCACCATTACCCCTCTTCTCACATAGCCAAGCTAACAGGAAAAGTGGACCACATTTACTGTCTCCACTCTCTTGCACTCATTAGTCCTTGCTCACACTATTACTTTATGGGAAAGTGTTCCATTTTTAAGTTGTGATTTGAAGTGTCTGCGGGATATTTAGGTCTGGAGGTTCATAGACTACAGGTATGGAGCTCAAAAGGCAGGTTTGGTCTGGAGATAAAGCTTTTAAAAGTCTATCAGTGTGTGTGTGTGTGTGTTTTTAAGTAATGCATACATATGGTGGAGAAAACTTCATAGAAAGGTGACAAGTAAGTCTCTTGACACTGACTAATCCCCCTGTTCCCTCCCCAGAGACCATCTTTTTTTTTTTTTTTTTAGTATTTATTTATTTATTTGGCTGTGCTGGGTCTTAGTTGTGGCATGCAGGATTTTCGTTTCCACATGTGGGATCTTAGTTGTGGCACGCAGGATCTTTTAGTTGTGGCACACAGGATCTTTTAGTTGTGGCATGCAGGATCTTTTAGTTGTGGCATGCTGGCTGACCAGGGATGGAACCCGGGCACCCTGCACTGGGAGCGCAGAGTCTTAACCACATTCCACAGGCAGGAAGAGCAGAAATGGATAAAGTCCATGGCAGAGGGAACACGAAACAGTATTTCTGTGTAGCTGTAAGGTGATAATAGCCCCCATCTTTGAGTGAGTGACTGCTACTTTGTTACTTACTGAGAAACATCATCCTCTAAAATCATAGACTATCACAAACTTTGCTATTTGAAATTGCATCTGTAAGAATGAAATGTTCCTGTTTTGCCTGGAGGATCTAAGTCACCTTGAAACAGAGAGGCAGCCTCGATTTGCAGCTCAGGTGCAGAGCTTCAGATAATGGGTTTCTGGAAACAACAATCAACATCTATCTTAGCCTTACTGCTTCCAAGGAAACAGGGCCCTGGGTCCACTTTGCAATCCAGATCTAAAGTTGACCGTTTTATATAAAACTGCTTTGCTTTGAACCTGTGAAAACTTGACTTCATTTAAATTTGATCTAAACTCCACCTTCCCCAGAATCTGATGATAACTCTATCCCTTTGTTTGATGATGTATACTCCCTCACTGAAAGGGTCAATAAACCTAATTTTATTGGATGGCAGGTTTGTTTCTTAGGTTGATTGGGCTAGGTCATGGGTTGACCTCCCGGGGGAATAGAGCAGAGTGGACAGTGGATCTTGAGGGTCAGGCAGGAAATATCCAGCATAGAAATAAAGTCCTCCCCCAAACCCAGCCCCCAGCAAATCTAATTCCTCCTCTACAGACCAGAGTGTTGTGAGGACGTGAGGGAGGGAGGAGCGGGGAGACCTTCATTCATCCAGTGTTCACATACATCTGGGGCTGAATAAAGGGTTGTAGAAATGAACTAATCAGTCTCTGAGTGGGGCTTGAGGCAACGGAAAAATCTAGGCTCTTTCCTAAGGCACAGTGGAAGCACGGGGTCTCCTGACATTTGAAGGGCTGCCCCTTTACCCCAATTGAAATGAGCCCCAAAAAAGTGAAAGGAAAAAGGGGATAAGGCAGAATTCTTAAAATGCCTTTCCTTTGAACACCATCTTTGTGCAGGCATCCGGGGGAGGCCGGCTGGGGCGGGGACATCTGCCAGCTGGGCCTGTAGGACTTGGCTTTTCTTGTTTATTCTCAGCCACATCTTGGGCAGCTGCCAGTGCCCGCCCCGACTCTGACATCATTGGAGGAACTCAAACTTAAAGGTTTCTGCTAAGAATAAGGACATTTCATTTTCCTCTTACTGGTGGGTCTGCTGTGGCCGGTCTGGGAGGGTTGAGCCCTGGTCCAGCCCCGAGTGGACAGCGAGCCTCTCACCATGACAGCCTGTTGCAGCTGGAACGATGTTTTCCAGTATGAGACAAACAAAGTCATCCGGATCCAGAGCACGAATTATGGCACCATTATATGGTTCTTCCATGTGTTGTTCTTTTTCTACATTAGGTAAGTGGGCTGTGGGGATGACCCTAAATCACTGCAGTGGCTGGCAGCACAGAAAACCTCAAGGTCCAGCTTCTTGTGCACATCCTGAATTCCCTGTGGTTTTAAAATCTGAGACATGAGGCTCACAGCAAGCTAGGGAGAAGTGGGAGTCGGGGGAGGAAGCAGCAGGCGGGAGGAAGTGTGCCAGTCTCCTGCAGGGAGAAGCCACGAGAAAGGAAGGTGACACTTTGGGTTCTAACCCAGGACTGCTGGGGCGAGCTGGACAGGGCATGCCTGGGGCAGGTGGGAAAATGCAGGGCAACACCCTGGATTCCCAGGGAGGAGTCAAGGATTCAGGGCACGCCTGGTGATAATGCTGGCATCTACATGAGTCATCACCGCTTAGGGGGAGGAATAGGACCAGACTGGTAAATGTAACTTTAGGTCCTCGCCAGGGTCAGGAAGACCCTCCTTGCTCTTTTTTTTTTTTTTTAACAGCTTATTGAGATATAATTCACATACCATTCAACTCACTCATTTAAAGTGTATAATTCAGTAGTTTTTAGTATATTCAAAGAGCTGTGCAACCATCACCACAATCAATTTTAGAATATTTTCATCACCTCAAAAAGAAAAACCCCACTCCCTCATCCCTTAACCATCACTCTCAATCCTCCTATTCCCCTGCAGCTCCAGGCACCCACTGATCTACTTTCTGTCTCTATGGATTTGCATATTCTGGATATTTCATTATAAATGGAATCATGCGATATGTGATCATTTGTGTCCAGCTTCTTCCACTTAGCATTATGCTTTCAAGGTTCATCCATATTGGAATATGTATCTCTACTGCATTCCTTTTTTTTTTTTTTTTGGCTGAGTAATACTCCATTATATGGATATACCACTTTTGGGTGGAAATTTGGGTTGTTTCCAATTTTTGGCTATGATGAACGATGCTGCTGTGAACGTTTGTGTACACATTTTTGTATGAACATGTCTTCAGTTTTCTTGAGTATGTACCTAAAAATGGAATTGGTGGATCGCTTGGTAAACTCTAATTTTATTTTATTATTTTATTATTTTATTTATTTATTTTTGCTGTGTTGGGTCTTCGTTTCTGTGCGAGGGCTTTCTCTAGTTGTGGCAAGCGGGGGCCACTCTTCATCGCGGTGCTCAGGCCTCTCACTATCGCGGCCTCTCTTGTTGCGGAGCACAGGCTCCAGCCGCGCAGGCTCAGTAATTGTGGCTCACGGGCCTAGTTGCTCCGCGGCATGTGGGATCCTCCCAGACCAGGGCTCGAACCCGTGTCCCCTGCATTGGCAGGCAGATTCTCAACCACTGCGCCACCAGGGAAGCCCCTAAACTCTAATTTTAATCTTTTGAGAAACTACCCAGTTGTTTTTCACAGTGGCTGCACCATTTCATATTCCCACCAACAATGTATGTTCCAGTTCCTTCACATCCTCATCATCACTTGTTATTGTCTCTCTTTTAGATTATAGGCATCCTAGTGAGTATCTCATTGTGATTTTGATTCATATTTCCCTAACGGCTAATGCCCCCTTGTTCTCTGTGATGGTGGTGATGATGATGATGATAACTTGCATCTATTAGGAAGACAATGCAGTTTACTAGCTAAAAGTTAAAGCAACTTATTTTATAAACCTGGCTAAGTTTCCTTGACCAAGTCACTTAACCTCTCTGAGACTCAGTTTCGCATCTGTTTATAGAGTTGTTGTGATAATTATACAAGAAAAGGCACAACAAGCTCTTATCAATGCCTAGCATAGGGTAAGAGCTTCACAAATGGTAGCTATTTTTAAAAAATAATCTTTTTGAATATAATAGGTACGTTCATATACACTCTCTCCTTTGACCCTCAACGTAATCATGCCCAAGCTTGGGATTTCAGATCTGGAAATGTGGATTCAAAACTCCTTCACCTTTATGAGCCTTGGTTCCTCATCTGATAATTATTAGGATTATCATTATTTGAGTCATATGTTTTCTATGCAACAAATATTAAATAATAAGCATTATATTAAAATTCTAAAGACATATTACTTAGACCAGATATCACAGAATGGATAATAAAGAATATAGTTAGTAAATTCTCCCTTATGAATCAATACATAGATTATATGTCACAATTCCACATTGTGATGTGGCTTCCTGGTACTCTTGGGTCTAGCACACAATGTCTTAAAAGAAGATTGCTGTATATATACGAACAGATTATTATGAGAACACCTTATAATGATATTTTTCTTTCATATGGTGGAATCTTTTCTTACGAGCATTTAATTCCCTCAAATTCAGTTGTACGTGCTCCACAGGAGCATGGAGAGCACCATTTAAACAGGGCAGTGATTCAGCAATCGGGTGCCCCAGAGTAAACGTGAGAGTGGGGTTCCCTCAGTCAGTTTCTGTTCCCACACACTTCTCATAGCATGAGTATCTTGCCTCCCTACCTGTGAACATTTTCCACTCAACATGTCCCCTAAAATAAGCCAACTCCTTCACCTCCACCTTTGAGACCCAAGCTTTTCAAACATATGCACCATGCAACAACACTTTGGTACACAGGAAATAGCATAGGGTGCTGGGCATGAGCAGAATTCATCTTAAGGAATGTATGGGGACAGTACCAGCCTTGACCTACACGATAGGGACCGCTTCCTGGACCCCACACTTTAGAGATCCCACCCTGGCCTTCTGCTAGCTGCGAGCTTCCCCATGGAGTAAGGAACCTGTGGGGCTGTATTAGTTTTCTGTTGCTGCGTAACAAATTACCACAAACTCAGTGGCCTAAAACACCATCACTTATTAGCTCACAGGTCTGTAGATCAGTAGTTTGGGCCTGGCGTGACTGGGTACTCTGCTCAGGATCTCACAAGGTTGAAATCAAAGTGTCAGCTGTGCTGAGTTCTCACTTTGGGACTCTGGGAGAAAATTCACTTCTAGGCTCATTCGTCCTGTTGGTAGAATTCAATCCCGTGCCATCATGGGATTCAGAGCTCTGTCAGCCAGGGGCCACTCTCAGATCCTAGAGATCACTTGCACTATTTACCATGTGGCCCCTTCCATCTTCAAGCCAGTGATGATACAATGTTTTCATGCCTCAAATCTTTGACCTCTCTTCTGGGACCAGCCAAAGGAAATTCTCTGATTTTAAAGGACTCATGTGTTTGGGTCAGGCCCACCCAGATGATCTTGCTAGCTTCAGGTCAACTGTAGAGCATAATCTAATTGTGGAAGCATTTCCATCATACTCAAAGTTTGGGGGATTAGGCAGGGTGTGTATGCCAGGATACAGGAAATATTGGTGTCCCCTTAGAAGTCTGCCCTCAGGGGCAGAATGTGCCAATCCAGAGCACTGGATGCACTCTTCCCATCCCACCATGCTCAGTATGTAGGACCCCAGAATTCTCTTCCCAAATGGCTCTTAACCTTTTCCCAGATTTATCCTCTTGAGAGAAGACCATAGCACCCAGGGGCATGCTCCTGAGATCAAGGGCTGGCCAAGGGGCAGCTGAATGCAGGTGGAGGGTGTGGAGGGGGCTTAGGCATACAGTGCAGGGCATCCATACACAGGTGCACGAGGCCCTCACAGAGCTGGGAGGAGCCAGAGTGAGATGAGAAGGGGGGTGGGCTAAGGGCTAAGGGTCATAGGCCTCTTCAACCAATGTTTCCAAGTTCTGGCACAGAATTCTGAGGAGTCCAAGAATTCTAAACTTGAATCTGGCCTTCCAGGTTGTAATGAAGGTATGTCTGGGTAGATGAAAAAACACGTTTCATTTTAAAGTCTGTTATGACTTTTAGGGACTTCCCTGGTGGCGCAGTGGTTAAGAATCCACCTGCCAATGCAGGGGACATGGGTTTGAGCCCTTGTCCAGGAAGATGGCACATGCTGCAGAGCAACTAAGCCCATGCACCACAACTACTGAGCCTGTGCTCTAGAGCCCGCGAGCCACAACTACTGAGCCCGTGCGCCACAACTACTGAAGCCCACATGCCTAGGGCCCATGCTCCACAAGAGAAACCACCATGATGAAAAGCCCACGCACTGCAACAAAGAGCAGCCCCTGCTCACCGCAACTAGAGAAAGCCCGCGTGCAGCAACGAAGACCCAACACAGCCAAAAATAAAAATAAATAAATTTATACAAAAAAAAGTCTGTTATGACTTTTAAATGTCTGAATAAGCAGTATGTGGACCTCCACTTGTTCTCTTGCCCAGTTGTCAGTTGCCTGTCACTGCTGTAACAATTAACCACAAACTTGGTAACTTAAAACAACGATTTATTCTCTCACAGTTCTAGAGACATCTAAAATCAGTATCACTGGGGCTTCCCTGGTGGCGCAGTAGTTGAGAGTCCGCCTGCCGATGCAGTGGACACGGGTTCGTGCCCCAGTCCGGGAAGATCCCACATGCCACGGAGCGGCTGGGCCCGTGAGCCATGGCTGCTGGGCCTGCGCGTCCAGAGCCTGTGCTCCGCAACGGGAGAGGCCACAGCAGTGAGAAGCCCACGTAATGCAAAAATAAAAAAAATTAAAAAAAAATAAAATCAGTATCACTGGGCCAAAATCAAGGTGTCAGCAGGGCCACGCTCCCTCCAAGGCTCCAGGGGAGAATCCTTCCTTGCCTCTTCCAGCTTCTGGGGGTGGCCTGTGTTCCTTGGCTTGTGGTCACATCACTCCAATCTTCAAGGCTAGCATCCTTGACTCTCCTCCACCTTCACAAAACTTTCTCCTGTATGTGTGTGTGTGTGTGTGTGTGTGCGCGTACATGAAACCTCCGTCTCTCTCTTGTAAGAACACATATGATGGCATGTAGGGCCTACCTTGATAATCCAGGATAATCTTACCATCTAAAAATCCTTAACTTAATCACATCTGTAAAGACCCTTTTCCCAAATAGGATAACAGTTATAAATTCTGGGGATTAGGACCTGATAGCTTTGGGGCCATTATTCAGCCTACTATAGGAGGTATAGCCCCAGGCATTCAGCTCATTGGGGATGGCAGTGACTAAGATTCTGGCACTCATTCCCAAACATTATTGGCATGAGTTCCCACCTTAGGGCTTAGCAGTGGCTGGCCAAGTCTTTTCTCTGGAACAGTCCTTGTTCTCTGGGTGTTGTTCCTGGCTGTGTAGTATCCCAGCAATCCTGGTTTTTGGTCCTCCAAGAGACTGTAAGAACTGCCTAATGCCCTTTAAAATCTCTTTCTTCCTTTACTTTTTAACAACTTTATTGGTGTATAAATTTATATATCATAAAATCACCCATTTTAAGCATACACTTCAATGATTTTTAGTAAATTTGCCAAGTTGTACAACCGTCATCATAATCCAGTTTTAGAACATTTCATCACCCCAATAAGATTCCTCATTCCCATTTGCAGTCACTCCCCGTTCCCACCCCCTGGACCCAGGCAACCACTAATCTATTCCCTGCCTCTATAGATTTGCCTTTTCTAGACAATCTTTCTTCTTAAACTAGGCAGAGTGAACTCTGTTGTTTAGAACTAGAAACCCTGGCCAATATAATACTAATATCCCCTAATTATAGAAGAAGAAATGATGACTCGGAAAGGCTAAGTTACTTACATAAAGTCATGTAGGTCATAAGTGGTAGAGCCAATGTTGAACCCAAGTATCTCACCCCAGAGTCCAAGCTCCCACTAAAGTGCTGCAGAGAATGGAGGAGGTAAGAGTACAAACAGAGGGAGGGAGACAAGTTAGGAGGCTACTGGGTCATCCAGGTGAGAGTTAATGGTGATCTGGTCTGAGGAGTTGACAGTGGTAGAGGAGAGAAGTAGACTGTTTTGAATAACATTAGGAAGATAAAACAAAAAAATCTGACAATTGAACGGATGGGGGGAATGAGGGAAAGGATGAATCAGGGAGTGTGCCATGTTCTGGCTTGGGCAATTGATGAGTGGTGGAAGAACTTATGGGGATAGGAAGTGTGAGGGAAAAAAGCCCATTTAGGGTGGAAGATGAATTCAGAACTGAAGGCACTGAGCTTGACAAATCTATGGGACACACAAACACAGATGCTTAGTTGGATATACGAATCTGGAGCTGGAGATGTAGATTTATATAGCACCAGCATACAAATGGTAACTAGAACTATGGAAGTAGCTGCAACTGACCAGCAAAAGAGGATGTAGGTGAGAAGGCAAGAGGGCTTAGAACAGACCCCTAAGGAATGCTAACCTTTAAATGATGGGAAGCACAGAGGTCTCCAAAGGATTCTCAGAAAGGGTGAACGTGGAGAACCAAAGAAAGTCAGGAGAATGTGGATGCTGGGAAGCTGAGGGAAGAAGAGGAGGCAGGGAGATGGTGCATGGTCACTGGTGTCAAATGCTGCTGAGAATTTGCCAGGTCTGTGGCGTGTCTATTGGATTTAGCGATGGTGGTGTTGTTTACTTGGCACGAGAGGCTTTGTAGAAGTTCTGGGGCGGGGGGTGGGGAGCCAGAATGGAGTGAGCAGAGGAGTGAATGGAGATGCGGAAATGGATGTGGTGACTCACTTTTTCAAGGGACTTCGCTACAAAGGAGAAGAGAGGCATCAAATGGTAGAAGGAGAAGAATGTGGGGTCGAGGGAGGGTTTATTTTTAAAATGGGAAATGATGTTGAAATGCAGATGGAGAGGAGACTCGAGAGAAAAGGAGATGATGAGATAAATGAAAATTATCATCACGTTGTCATCATCATCGACACCATCATCATCATCATCATCGTTGCTGTCGTCACCAACTAGCAACCACAAGGAAAGTTTGTTCTGTTCTGGGACTGTTCTAATTGTTAGACATTTCTTCCTTACACTGAACCAAAATCTATCTCCCTGTAATTTTTCCCTTTGGTTAGAGTTCTGCCCTGTGGTCCCTTTTCTACTGGACACTTTCAAAATGGCTGCAGCCTGCTACTATATTTCTCCACTTCTTCAAACTAATAGCCCCAGTCCCTCTGGCTATGTCCGCCTAACACAGTATCCAGACCCTTTACTATCTCAGCCAACCCCACACAACCACACTCTTGTTTGTCAAGGCTCTCTCTTTTTTTTTTTTTTTTTTTTTTGCGGTATGCGGGCCTCTCACTATTGTGGCCTCTCCTGTTGCGGAGCACAGGCTCCGGACACGCAGGCTCAGCGGCACATATATACAATGGAATATTACTCAGCCATAAAAAGAAACGAAATTGAGCTCTTTGTAATGAGGTGGATGGACCTAGAGTCTGTCATACAGAGTGAAGTAAGTCAGAAAGAGAAAGACAAATACTGTATGCTGACACATATATATGGGATTTAAGAAAAAAAATGTCATGAAGAACATAGGGGTAAGACAGGAATAAAGACACAGACCTACTAGAGAATGGACTTGAGGATATGGGGAGGGGGAAGGGTAAGCTGTGACAAAGCGAAAGAGTGGCATGGACATATATACACTACCAAACGTAAGGTAGATAGGTAGTGGGAAGCAGCCGCATAGCACAGGGAGATCAGCTCGGTGCTTTTTGACCACCTGGAGGGGTGAGATAGGGAGGGTGGGAGGGAGACGCAAAAGGAAGGGGATATGGGAACATATGTATATGTATAACTGATTAAATTTGTTATAAAGCAAAAAATAAATAAATAAATTTTAAAAAATGTTAAAGTTAATAAACCAATCAATAAAGTTTCAAGGTACAAGATCAACACACAAAAATCAGTTGTGGGGCTTCCCTGGTGGTGCAGTGGTTGAGAGTCCGCCTGCCGATGCAGGGGACACGGGTTCGTGTCCCAGTCCAGGAAGATCTCACATGCCGCGGAGCGGCTGGGCCCGTGAGCCATGGCCACTGAGCCTGCGCGTCCGGAGCCTGTGCTCCGCAACGGGAGAGGCCACCACAGTGAGAGGCCCACGTACCACACACACAAAAAAAAAATCAGTTGTGTTTCTATACACCCACAATGAGCAATCTAGAAAAGAAATTAAGAAAACAATTCCATTTACAATAGCACACAAAAGAGCATAAGCTGTGGAGCCAGTGTTGCTGCTTACTATGTGTCTTAGTTCACTAGGGCCACTATAACAAAATGTCATAGACTGAGTAGCTTATAAACAACAGAAATTTATTTCTCATGGTTCTAGAAGCTGGAAATTCCAAGATCAATGCACCAGCAGATATGGTATCTGGTGAGAACCCACTTCCTGGTTCACAGATGGTCATCTTTTTGCTGTATCCTCACATGGCAGAAGAGGTGAAGTTTTTCTGGCGCCTCTTTTATAAGGGCACTAATCCCATTCGTAAGGGCTCCACCTTCATGACCTATTCACTTCCCAAAGGCCCCAGCTCCTCATACAAACGCATAGGGGTTAGGTTTCAACTTATGAATTTGGGGGGTCTCAAACATTCAGTCTATAGCACGATGTGAACTTGGGCACACTTTCTCTGTGCCACAGTTTGTTCAGCTATAAGGTGGGGGTAACACTATAGCTTCTTTACAGGATTATTTTTGGGGAGGTTAGGATTGAAAGAGTTAATATTTATTATTTATATACACTTAGAAGAGTGCTTGGCATGTAGTAAAAGCTATATCAAGATTATCAAAAATGTTTATAAGTGGGAAAAATGAACAAAAGTTCCATTTAAATATCCATCAGTAAGAGACCAGCTGGCAAATTCTCACAATTCACTTCTTAGGCTGAACCATATGAAATTGCCAATATTCTACTGTTTTGGTCTACAAAATGGGCAATTTCATATGTTCCAACCTGAATACTAGAATACTCCATAACTATTCAAAGTGGTTACATATCACAGATCTATCTTTATCATATATTTATCAATACTGTTGTGGAAAGAGTTAATAACATATTATTGAGTAAAAACAGCAGGTTACATAATAGCATGTAGAGCGTGGCCATGTTTGTGTGTCTAGGTGGGGGCATAAAGAGACATCTGGAAGATACTCTCAAAGTTTCAACAGTGAAAACCTCTGGGAGGGAGAACGTTGGAACCTTTTCATGTTCTTTGTGCTTTTCTGTGAAACTTCCACTTTTACAACAGCAAAAGGGATTCTCTTAAAAAATGTGGCTTATAAGACTTGAACTCGGGGCTCCTACTGCTTGCTGCCTAATTAGGGCATAGGGCATTGGCTTATCACCACCCTCAAGTGGAATATTCTACTTCTCTCACCAAAGTTTTAGACAACACTAGTTTTTTGGGTTTTGTTTCCTAGATGATATAACATAACATTGCTTAATATGGGTTTAGAGTTATTTAAAATTTTGGGCCTCTAAGATAAACCTCTGCCAATCTGGGTGGTCCAGGGCCTGTATTTGCATAACTGAGTTTTGGAGCTCAATGCCTTTACATGTATCCATTATTTTTCCTCTATCTGGTAAACGTTAACTAATAGGCTAGGACTCACTCTCTGCTCTCCATACAGTAGGATGCGTAGAAAGTATTGTGTTCTGTAGTAGGCGTTTTTTGAATGAGGGGGACATAGTTTGGGAAGTATGAAAAGGAAGTTTTCCAGGTATACTAGATGGTGGAGAAGAAGTGCCATAGTCAAAGGGTATTAGAAGGGCAGGTGATGTCTTAGCCAAGCTGTGGCTAACAAGAAACTGAACCCTCTCACTAGCTAGCTCAAGGAAAGGCGGGTCAGAGTAGAACAGGCTGAATGATGCCTCCCCACCCCACACCAAAATCTCCATGTCCTAATCTCTGGAACTTGTGAATATGTCCTAATCTCTGGAACTTGTGAATATGTCACCTTCTGTGGCAAAAGGAACTTTGCAGATGTGATTAAGTTCAAGGTCTCGAGATGGACAGATTATTCTTGATTATCTGAGTGGCCCCAGTGTGATCACAAGAGTCTCTATAAAGGGGAGGCAAGAGGGTCAAAATCAAAAAAAGGAGATGTGACAAGAGGAGCTGAGGTTGGAGCGATACAGCTGCGAGCCCAAGGCAGTCTCCAGAAGCTGGAAGAGATGAGAACAGACTCTCTAGTGGAGCTCCAGAAGGGACCGGGCCTGCCATCACCCTGATTTTAGTCCTGTAAGAATGATTTTAGGCATCTGACCCCCAAAACTAAGAGAAAATTTTTCTGTTATTTTAAGTCACTAAGTTCATGGTGGTTTGTTACAGCAGCAATGGGAAACTAACACAACCGGCATTTAACTTGCCTTGGGGATGCAGGCTCTCCTCCACTTTCTTCTCAGTGCATCTCTGGCTGCCCCTGGCCCTTTGCTGACCTCTGCCTACAGCTGAATGGATCAGGGTTGGACATAATCAGATTCTTCTCTTGGGATTTTAAATATAAGACACAGAGGATGCAGGCTCAACTTCTCCATGAGGCGCAGAGGGTCCAGGACCAATGGTTCTCTTGGGGGCCCACGAAAATATCTATTGGCCCCTGGGGTAAGCGTCAGTTAACCGGATGGAAGGGTAGCTCACTTTCAGGTCACATCCTTTCACTCTAGTGTTACCTTTGTTCAGTGAGCTCTGTGAGGGCAAGTCAGGCTTTGCTGAGAGGCACTTCCTCCTCGTGGTGCTTTGAGGACTCTCTTACCATGGCATATAGTCAATTCCCCCTGAGGTGCCAGCATACACCTGTGAAAGTTGTTCTCATTGAAAACGTGTGGATTGGGACTCTGAAGAAGCTCTTCACAGTGGGCACCTTGCTCTACGTCTGGTGAGTCAGGTTCAGGGGGCCACTGAGGACTCCCCGGGCTGACCTCACTCTCCATCCTTCCCTCCTCTGCCCCTCTACAGCTCTCCTCTTCAGCCAGCCTGGCCTGTGAGGACCCAGGCTTCTATCACATTCATTCTCTTCCACCTTCCCAGACTCTTCAGCTTTCCTCTCCCCCATCTCTACCCATCCTACAAGGCCCGGCTGAATCCCCAGCTGCCCTGTTTGCTCCAGGGACCAGTGGTTTTGCCCTCTTCAGAATGCAGAGAATAGTAGCTTCTTAGAGCCAAAAGGTCATAGGGATTAGGGAGCCAGGCAGTTATCCCCTCATTCAGGGACTCAATCCACAGCCCAGAGAGAGGGCATGGCTTGTCTGAGTCACCAAGCAGGTCAGGAGAGAGCTGCTGGGACAGTCATTAGAATGTTCTTTCCATAGGGCAGGATACTGCGAACTCTTTCTTTTCCTTTGACGCATCTCTGAAGCATTTTAATTCTTTTTTTTTTTTTTTTTTTTGCGGTACGCGGGCCTCTCACTGTTGTGGCCTCTCCTGTTGTGGAGCACAGGCTATATGTCTATATCTATAAAAAATATTTTTTCCTTTTTTAATTTAATTTTTTTATATACAGCAGGTTCTTATTAGTCATCCATTTTATACACATCAGTGTATACATGTCAATCCCAATCTCCCAATTCATCACACCACCCCCCCACCCCCCGCTGCTTTCCCCCCTTGGTGTCCATATGTCTTTTTCTCTACCTCTGTGTCTCAATTTCTGCTCTGCAAAATGGTTCATCTGTACCATTTTCTAGGTTCCACATATATGCGTTAATATATGTTATTTGTTTTTCTCTTTCTGACTTACTTCACTCTGTATGACAGTCTTTAGATACATCCACGTCTCTACAAATGACTCAATTTCATTCCTTTTTATGGCTGAGTAATATTCCATTGCATACAGGTACCACAACTTCTTTATTCAGTCGTCTGTCGATGGGCATTTAGGTTGCTTCCATGACCTGGCTATTGTAAATACTGCTGCAATGAACATTGGGGTGCATGTGTCTTTTTGAATTATGGCTTTCTCTGGGTATATGCCCTGTAGCGGGATTGCTCGGTCATATGGTAATTCTATTTTTAGTTTTTTAAGGAACCTCCATACTGTTCTCCACAGTGGCTGTATCAATTTACATTCCCACCAACAGTGCAAGAGGGTTCCCTTTTCTCCACACCCTCTCCAGCATTTGTCGTTTGTAGATTTTCTGATGCTGCCCATTCTAACTGGTGTGAGGTGATACCTCATTGTAGTTTTTTTTTTTTTTAACCCACGTTTGTTTATTTATTTATTTTTTTGGGCTGTGTTGGGTCTTCATTTCTCTGCAAGGGCTTTCTCTAGTTGTGGCAAGTGGGGGTCACTCTTCATCACGGTGCACGGGCCTCTCACTATTGCGGCCTCTCTTGTTGCGGAGCACAGGCTCCAGATGCGCAGGCTCAGTAGTTGTGGCTCACGGGCCTACTTGCTCCGCGGCATGTGGGATCTTCCCAGACCAGGGCTCGAACGTGTGTCCCCTGCATTAGCAGGCAGATTCTCAAGCACTGCACCACCAGGGAAGTCCCTCATTGTAGTTTTGATTTGCATTTCTCTAATAATGAGTGATGTTGAGCAGCTTTTCATGTGCTTCTTGGCCATCTGTACGTCTTCTTTGGGAAAATGTCTATTTAGGTCTTCTGCCCATTTTTGGATTGGGTTGTTTGTTTTTTTAATATTGAGCTGCATGAGCTGTTTATATATTTTGGAGATTAATCCTTTCTCCGATGATTCATTTGCAAATATTTTCTCCCATTCTGAGAGTTGTCTTTTCGTCTTATTTATGGTTTCCTTTGCTGTGCAAAAGCTTTGAAGTTTCATTTGGTCCCATTTGTTTATTTTTGTTTTTATTTCCGTTACTCTAGGATGTGGATCAAAAAAGATCTTGCTGTGATTTATGTCAAAGAGTGTTCTTCCTACGTTTTCCTCTAAGAGTTTTATAGTGTCCAGTCTTACATTTAGGTCTATAATCCACTTTGAGTTTATTTTTGTGTATGGTGTTAGGGAGTGTTCTAAGTTCACTCTTTTACATTTAGCTGTCCAGTTTTCCCAGCACCACTTATTGAAGAGACTGTCTTTTCTCCATTGTATATCCTTGCCTCCTTTGTCATAGATTAGTTGACCATAGGTGCGTGGGTTTATCTCTGGGCTTTCTATCTCGTTCCATCAATCTATATTTCTGTTTTTGTGCTAGTACCATATTGTCTTGATTACTGTAGCTTTGTAGTATAGTCTGAAGTCAGGAAGTCTGATTCCTCCAGGACTGCTTTTTTCCCTCAAGACTGCTTTGGCTATTCGGGGTCTTTTGTGTCTCCATACAAATTTTAAGATTTTTTTGTTCTAGTTCTGTAAAAAATGCCATTGGTAATTTGATAGGGATTGCATTGAATCTGTAGATTGCTTTGGGTAGTATAGTCATTTTCACAATATTGATTCTTTCAATCCAAGAACATTGTATATCTCTCCATCTATTGGTATCATCTTTCACTTCTTTCATCAATATCTTATAGTTTTGTGCATACAGGTCTTTTGTCTCCCTAGGTAGGTTTATTCCTAGGTATTTTATTCTTTTTATTGCAATGGCAAATGGGAGTGTTTCCTTAATTTCTCTTTCAGATTTTTCATCATTAGTGTATAGGAATGCAAGAGATTTCTGTGCATTAATTTTGTATCTTGCAACTTTACCAAATTCATTGATTAGCTCTAGTAGTGTTCTGGTGGCATCTTTAGGAGTCTCTACGTATAGTATCATGTCATCTTCAAACAGTGACAGTTTTACTTCTTCTTTTCCGATTTGTATTCCTTTTATTTCTTTTTCTTCTCTGATTGCCGTGGCTAGGACTTCCAAAACTATGTTGAATAATAGTGGTGAGAGTGGACATCCTTGTCTTGTTCCTGATCTTAGAGGAAATGCTTTCAGTTTTTCACCATTGAGAATGATGTTTGCTGTGGGTTTGTCATATATGGCCTTTATTATGTTGAAGTAGGTTCCCTCTATGCCCACTTTCTGGAGAGTTTTTATCATAAATAGGTGTTGAATTTTGTCAAAAGCTTTTTCTGCATCTATTGAGATGATCATATGGTTTTTATTCTTCAGTTTGTTAATATGGTGTATCACATTGATTGATTTGCGTATATTGAAGAATCCTTGCATCCCTGGGATAAATCCCACTTGATCATGGTGTATGATCCTTTTAATGTGTTGTTGGATTCTGTTTGCTAGCATTTTGTTGAGGATTTTTGCATCTATATTCATCAGTGATATTGGTGTGTAATTTTCTTTTTTTGTAGTATCTTTGTCTGGTTTTGGTATCAGGGTGATGGTGGCCTCCTAGAATGAGTTTGGGAGTGTTCCTTCCTCTGCAATTTTTTGGAAGAGTTTGAGAAGGATGGGTGTTATCTCTTCTCTAAATGTTTGATAGAATTCACCTGTGAAGCCATCTGGTCCTGGACTTTTGTTTGTTGGAAGATTTTTAATCACAGTTTCAATTTCATTACTTGTGATGGGTCTGTTCATGTTTTCTGTTTCTTCCTGGTTCAGTCTTGGAAGGTAATATCTTTCTAAGAATTTGTCTATTTCTTCCAGGTTGTCCATTTTATTGGCATAGAGTTGCTTGTAGTAGTCTCTTAGGATGCTTTGTATTCCTGCAGTGTCTGTTGTAACTTCTTTTTCATTTCTAATGTTATTGATTTGAGTCCTCTCCCTCTTTTTCTTGATGAGTCTGGCTAATGGTTTATCAATTTTGTTTATCTTCTCAAAGAACCAGTTTTTAGTTTTATTGATCTTTGCTACTGTTTTCTTTGTTTCTATTTCATTTATTTCTGCTCTGATCTTTATGATTTCTTTCCTTCTGCTAACTTTGGGTTTTGTTTGTTCTTCTTTCTCTAGTTCCTTTAGGTGTAACTTTAGATTGTTTATTTGAGATTTTCTTGTTTCTTGAGGTAGGCTTGTATAGCTATAAACTTCCCTCTTCGAACTCCTTTTGCTGCATCCCATAGGTTTTGGATCATCGTGTTTTCATTGTCATTTGTCTCTAGGTATTTTTTAATTTCCTCTTTGATTTCTTCAGTGATCTCTTGGTTATTTAGTAACGTATGTCTAGCCTCCATGTGTTTGTGTTTTTTACGTTTTTTTTCCCTGTAATTGATTTCTAATCTCATAGCGTTGTGGTCAGAAAAGATGCTTGATATGATTTCAATTTTCTTACATTTACTGAGGCTTGATTTGTGACCCAGGATGTGACCTATCCTGGAGAATGTTCCGTGCGCACTTGAGAAGAAAGTGTAATCTGCTGTTTTTGGATGGAATGTCCTATAAATATCAAATAAACCTATCTGGCCTATTGGGTCATTTAAAGCTTGTGTTTCCTTAGTAATTTTCTGTTTGGATGATCTGTTCATTGGTGTAAGTAAGGTGTTAAAGTCCCCCACTATTACTGTGTTACTGTTGATTTCTTCTTTTATAGCTGTTAGCAGTTGCCTTATATATTGAGGTGCTCCTATGTTGGGTGCATATATATTTATAATTGTTATTTCTTCTTCTTGGATTGATCCCTTGATCATTATATAGTGTCTTTCCTTGTCTCTTGTAACAGTCTTTATTTGAAAGTCTATTTCATCTGATAGGAGTATTGCTACTCCATCTTTCTTTTGATTTCTATTTGCATGGAATATCTTTTTCCATCGCCTCACTTTCAGTCTGTATGTGTCCCTAGGTCGAAGTGGGTCTCTTGTAGACAGCATATATATGGGTCTTGGTTTTGTATCCATTCAGCAAGCCTGTGTCTTTTGGTTGGAGCATTTAATCCATTCACATTTAAGGTAGTTATTGATATGTATGTTCCTATTACCATTTTCTTAACTGTTTTGGGTTTGTTTTTGTAGGTCCTTTTCTTCTCTTGTGTTTCCCACTTAGAGAAGTTCCTTTAGCATTTGCTGTAGAGCTGGTTTGGTGGTGCTGAATTCTTTTAGCTTTTGCTTGTCTGTAAAGCTTTTGATTTCTCCATGGAATCTGAATGAGATCCTTGCTGGGTAGAGTAATCTTGTTTGTAGGTTCTTCCCTTTCATCACTTTAAGTATATCATGCCACTCCCCTCTGGCTTGTAGAGTTTCTGCTGAGAAATCAGTTGTTAACCTTATGGGAGTTCCCTTGTATGTTATTTGTCATTTTTCCTTTGCTGCTTTCAATAATTTTTCTTTGTGATTAATTTTTGCCAATTTGATTACTATGTGTCTCAGTGTGTTTCTCCTTGGGTTTATCCTGTATGGGACTCTCTGTGCTTCCTGGACTTGGGTGGCTATTTCCTTTCCCATGTTAGGGAAGTTTTCTACTCTAATCTCTTCAAATATTTTCTCTGGTCCTTTCTCTCTTTCTTCTCCTTCTGGGGCCCCTATAATGCGAATGTTGTTGCATTTAATGTTGTCCCAGACGTCTCTTAGGCTGTCTTTATTTCTTTTCATTCTTTTTTCTTTATTCTGTTCCGCAGCAGTGAATTCCACCATTCTGTCTTCCAGGTCACTTATCTGTTCTTCTGCCTCAGTTATTCTTCTATTGATTCCTTCTAGTGTAGTTTTCATTTCAGTTATTGTATTGTTCATCTCTGTTTGTTTGTTCTTTAATTCTTCTAGGTCTTTGTTAAACATTTCTTGCATCTTCTCGATCTTTGCCTCCTTCTTTTTCTGAGGTCCCGGATCATCTTCACTATCATTGTTCTGAATTCTTTTTCTGGATGATTGCCTATCTCCATTTCATTTAGTTGTTTTTCTGGGGTTTTATCTTGTTCCTTCATCTGGTACATAGCTCTCTGCCTTTTCATCTTGTCTATCTTTCTGTGAATGTGGTTTTTGTTCCACAGGCTGCAGGATTGTAGTTCTTGCTTCTGCTCTCTGCCCTCTGATGGATGAGGGTATCTAAGAGGCTTGTGAAGTTTCCTGTTTTCCTTTTTTAATTTAGATGAAATTCATAGAACATAAAAATTAACAATTTTAAAGTGAACAAGTCAGTGGCATTTAGTGCCTTCACAATGCTGTGCAACCACCACCTCTATCTAGTTCCAAAACATTTTTATCACCCAAAATGCAAACTTCAGTATGCAGTTACTTCCAATTTACCCCTTCCCCCAGCCCCTGGCAGCCATAAATCCACTCTCTGTCTCAATGGATTTACCTATTCTGGACGTTGCATATAAGTGGAATCATACACTAAGTGGCTTTTTGTGTCTGTCTTCTTTCACTTGGCACAATGTTTTTTGAGGTTCATCCACAGTATAGCATGTGCATCCTTTCCTTCCTTTCTGTGGGTAGATAATATTCCATTGTTTGGATAGACCACTTTTGTTTACCCATTCATCTTTTAATGAACATTTTGATTGTTTCCACCTTTTGACTATGGTGAATAGTGCTGCTATGAATATGCGTGGACAGGTATTTGTTTATGTATATAATGTTTTTTGAATTTCTTTAAACTTTATCTCATTGTATGGCATGCTTTGTTTACTCAATATTATGTTATTTCCATATGGATACAAGCAGCTCTCCATTCATTTTCACTGTTGCAGAACATCCCATTGGATGAATCCAACAATTTATTCACCCATTCAATGTGCAAGGACATTTAGGTTATTTCCAGTTTTCCCTATTACAGATAGTACAGCTTTATACTTTCTTGTATATGACTCCCTGGGCACATGTTTGAGGGTTTCTCTGGGGCATATACCTAAGAGTGGAATTGTTGGGGTGTGGGGAATACATTTCAAACGTACAGTACTTCATATCGCCAAGTGTGACCTGTCTTTCCGTGAGTGTCCCAGGGGTCCTCAACCCAGGCAGTGCATTAGAATCAACTTTAGAAAAATATATAGGTACCTGGATAACTCTCCAGACTTTCTGAATCAGAGTTTCCAGGGATAAGGCTGGGGAGCTGCAATTTTGAAAGCTCCCTAAGTAATTATACTGTACAGCCAAGGTTGAGAACAGCTGGGACCAAGCCTTGGCCCACTGTGTCTTGGTTTCCCAATGTCAGCTCATAGAGGGCAGCCATTGGCTTAGACTTCCGAATATCATTCAGATATCAGAGGCTGAGCAGAGGCAAGAGACCAAAATAGGTACCTGCCAAATGAATAAACAAAGCATTTAAAATAAACTCTTAAGGGACTTTCCTGGCAGTCCAGTGGTTAAGACTCCACGCTTCCACTGCATGAGGGTGTGGGTTCGATCCCTGGTCAGGGAACTAGGATCCCATGTGCCATGCAGCATGGCCAAAAAAACCCAAAAAATACAAAATAAAATAAACTCAATTATTCAGGGCACTGGGAGACAGGGAAAACAGATAAATGGGGATGGAATCTACCATTTTTAGTTATCAATTCCACTTTCTCTCTCTCTTCCCCCACCATATAATTTAGATTCATATTCTAAAGAAGATATTAATAGCTAATGAATGGATCAAAAGGCAGGAAACCAGAGGCAGAGCCACATGATGCATGAACAAGTACAGTACATGGTTAAGAGGTCTGGCTCTGGGCTATAAGGTAGACCAATCAAGGACCTCAGTCCTGCCACGGACTACCTGTGTAACCTTGGGCAAGTTCCTTCACCTCTCTGAGCCCATTCCCTCATCTACAAAAGGGTGATGATTACAGTAACTATCTCCTATTGCTGCTGTGAGCATTAAAGGAGATGATGCATACAGAGCACGTGGCATGTACTAAGTGCTCAATAAAGGGTAGCTGCTATTATCAATATTATTTGTAAATCAGGTGGGTGTTTCTGGAAAACAGGAGGCTGACCTGCTGGAAACACCCTTAAAAAGACACTAATGTGTTACTGAGCCCCAAAACAAAGCTGGTGGACCAACCTAGGGTGGAATTTGGTATTTGAGAAGGCAACCTATAAATTAGGGTGTATATTAGGCAATATTAGAGGTTGGTATTGGGGCCAATAGTTTCTATGTAGTGAAAGCTTACTATGCACCAGATAGAGCGCTATGGAGTTTGCATGCATATCTCATTCCATCCTCACAACAACCCTATGAGGTAGGTATGACTATTCTTCCCATTTTACAGGTAAGGAAAATGAGTCACAGAGAAGGCAAGTCACTTGCCCGAAGTCACCCAGCAAAGCTAGGATTTTAATGGAGGTGACTTTTGGAACCTGCATCCAAAACCAATGCACTGTGCCTCCCTTGAGAAAACCATTGATGCTTTTCTGTGTCTGCCATTTAGCTTTGCTTTGGTGAATGACAAGAGGTACCAATGGAAAGAACCTGTTGTCAGTTCTGTGCATGCCAAGGTGAAAGGGATGGCAGAGGTGAAAAAGGAGATTATGGAGAACGGACTAAAGAAGGTAGTGTGGAATGTCTTCGACACGGCAGATTACACTGTCCCCTTGCAGGTGAGCACTTATCAGCATCCTCCCAGGACTTGTCCCTGGTCACTGTCCCCAGGACCTCACACCCCTCTCTGGGACCTAGAGCCTCACTCCAGAAAAACATTGGCCCCATTTAAAAAGCTCTGTAAAAATCCCAACTGAGAAAACCTAAAAATTGCAAAATTGGGTCAGATCCAGCAACTCGAAGGAGACGATTCTTTGCTTTATCAAGTCCTACAGGGTTTCTCAAAATAGCAGTGTGTCCTGGTGCATTGAAAACATGATTTGATTCACTCACACTTGATTTATACACAGTTTTTCAAAAGCAGGGCCATCAAGTCAGCAAACTTTGCCTAGATCCAGAAAGGTAAAGAACTTTCTGCCTAGAGGGGACCAGCCCTTCTATATTGTTTGTGTGACATTTTATCAACAAAAATGTCTCCAGAAAAACACTCTTGGGTACAGTTTTGTACAAGGGAAAGGAAGGGTGTGGCTCACAGAGAAAGGGCATGAGATTGTCTCAATTTGCAAGAGGAGAAAATGAAAGTAGAATTCTCAGAAGGGAGAAACTGAAGTGGGGTTGAGAACAAAAAAGAACAGATGGGGGGCTGGAGGGACACAAGGGCACGTTCGCAGCCCTTGGTTGCTGGAAAGCTTTTCGAAACCGTAAAAGCCAAGCTGCTATCCGTTTTTGTCTCTAACAGTGGGTCATTAAAACCTCCAGCTATTTCCCAGGTGGTGGGATGCCCTACTGCCCTTTCATTAAAGTCCTGGATAATCTGAACAGCGTTCTGATGGAGGTGACACCTCCACCTCCGCCTCCCCAGGTCTCTTGAATTTCAACTCAATGGGATTTTACTGTGTCCAAAAAATGAAAAGGCTGCTTTTGAGGCTGGAATGGAAAACCAATGCTCAATCAATTTGAACTGTTCCGCTGCTCTCCCTCGGCTCAGCGGGGCGGCTCATCCAGCTTTGATATTAGGCCTCAGGGCTGTCGAGCTGCTTCCAGACCCTGATTTCTACACTGAAACTTAGAAGAGTGGAAAGGTTCGCCCCCAGGCACTTAGCCAGCTGGATTACTATGATTAAGTAGTTCTGTTCTCAACGGCTTTACATTTGCCTTCTCTCCTTTTCCTCTGCAGGGGAACTCCTTTTTTGTGATGACCAACTTTCTCAAGAAAGAAGGCCAAGAGCAAGGGTTGTGTCCCGAGGTAAGATGTGATGGGTGATAAGAGGTCCTGGAGGAGACACAGGTCAGAGGAAATGGAAACTGACACCAGGCGTGTTTTGGAGCCTGCAAATATGTACTGAGCCTCTGCTTGCTACAAAGCAGGGGTGTAGATCTGGGCTGGGTGGAAAGGGTGAGAAGATGTTGTCGTTCTCCCTCTGTAACCACCAGATCTTGGTCTGTCCCCCTGGGTCTCCAGCTCCGGCACTTGGAGCCTGTGCAGCTCAAGGCCCGCTTTCTCCATCGCTCACTCCCTGTGCAGCTCATGACAACAGGGATCCTTGGCCTTTGCACAGCACCTCATGTTTCAGTGGAGCCGCACTTCAACTTTAGGGGGGTAACAGCATTCCCAGTCCCATTTTACAGGTCAGCACAAAGATCAGAGAGGTTCAGTGACCTCCCCAATGTCACACAGCTTGCTGGAGGCAGAGCCAAGCTTAGAATCCAGTTGTCCTCATTCACAGCTTCTGCCACGGTCCACTGTGAACTGCCTGCAGGGCCAGCCTGGGAATCAAGTTTGATTTTTCAGCCCACTTCTTAGAGTTTTAGGCTCTATATAAGGTAGGAATGCTCCCATGTCTCTCGCCATCACCACTACCACACATGCAGTCTTTCCCAGACTGCATGGGTGGTAGTGGTGACGGTGAGAGACATGGCTAGTGGGTGGTGGTGAAGGCGGGAGTGGGTGGTGGTGACGGTGGGAGACATGGGAGCATTGCCCTCTCCATACTCTCCAACTTCCCCTACTTTTTCTGGAAAACTTTCTTCCCTATCAAAACATACTGGTCCTATTCTGTCCCATCCCAGTCCTGCTCTCTGCTCTGTAAAATGATAACTAGCTATTCTGATAAGTTTGTCTATAGCAAAATTTGTCTAGGCGACACACTCCTGCTGTTCCCCTCTCGAGTAACACATCTGTGCTTTACCAGGGACCGTCCCAACTGAGGGGCGCAACGCTGTGGCAACATTGAGCGGGTCCCCAGCCTGTGGGGAAGACCAGCCTTGCCTGTGGGTCTTGCTCGTCAGCCTACTCTGGTGACAAGGCCTAGATTTCTGAGTGTCTGAGAGATCAGGGTGGATAAGCTCTATCTCATTACAGTCTTTGGCGTCATTTCTACCTAAACTTGGAAACGAGCTAACATTCCCTTGGTGTCTATCTCAGTAACGTTCCCCTAAAAGGAGACCTCTCTTTGTTTATCTTGCCTCCATCTCCCCTTAAATGTTCCTGCTACTCTAATGAAGTAGCGGGCGCCAGTCCAACTAAACACTCCCTCCCACCTCCCTTCCCAGCAGCATCCAAAATTGTATCCAGTTTGGGGCCAGTTTGCTTCCCTTTTGTCCCATACTCTGGAATTGCTACTCACACTCCACCCCTGTGGTACTTTGCACAGATGCTTTTCTTTTCTTTTCTTTTTTTGGCTTGCTGCAGCTTGTGGGATGTTCGTTCCCCAACCAGGGGTTGAACCCCTGCCCTCAGCAGTGAGAGCTCGGAGGGAAGTCCCTCACAGCGCTTTTCAAGTTACTGAGACTGGTAAGGAAGATAGTTAGGGTAGCCCAGAGCCTGGATTTAGGAGCTAGACTGTAAATGGTTTAATACTTGACGTATTAGCTTTGTGACTTTGGGCAGGTAACTTCACCACTCTGTGCCTTGATATGTTCATTTGCAAAATGGGGCTAATTACAAACCTAGCTCTTAGGATTTTTGAAACAAATGAGCAAATCTCTGTGACAGGCTGGAAACAAGGCATGATACATTGTAAGCACTCGATAAATGCGAGCTGTGATGGTTCAAATGACAAGTTACTCTTTCTCAGACAGGATGTCACTCAGACTGACTGGAACTCAAAGAGCAGCCCAGAGAACACGATGTAACTCTTGGGATTTTAACCTGTGACCCAAGCTGGTTTGGTTGCTCTAATGGGATATTCGCCTCCTCTCTTTGCAAACTGACACCCACCCTAACTCTGATCAGGAGGTGGAAGTCAAGGACAGGGCTTGACTCAGTAAATATGGTCAAACTCCAGCTATACACCAAAATGAAGAGACATTGGTTAGAATTATCTATTGCTGCATAACAAACTACCCTGAACCTGGTGGACTTAAAGCAACACGCATTTTACGAGCTCTCATAGTTCAGTGGTTGACTGAGCTTAGCTGAGCAGTTCTGCTGATCTGGGGATCTGCATGGGATCTCTCACGACGCTGCACTCAGATAGCGGCTGGGGCTAGCACCATTCGGAGGCTCAGATGGGGTACCGGGATGGCTGGCCTTCTCTTCCTCTCTGGGGACTCTCAAGGCTTCTCCTCCTTTCAGAGTCTCTCCGCATAGTCCTTCTAAGCTTCCTCATAGAAGCTCAGGTTCCCCCAAACCAAAAGAAGCTTCCAGGCCTCCCAGGCTCAGTACTAGAGCTGACACAGCATTACTTCCACTGCCTTCTGTTGGTTATTTGGTCAGAGCCAGCCCAGCTTCAAAGGGAAGGGGAAACCCTCTACCTCCCAATGGCAAGAGTGACAAAGAATTTGTGGCCATCGTCAACTCATGTGACAACCACAGAAAGAGGTGATTAAAACGTCTTTTTAAAAAATATTTATTTATTTATTATTTATTTATTTGGTTGCACTGGGTCTTAGTTGCGGCTCGCCAGCTCCTTAGTTGCGGCATGCAAACTCTTAGTTGCAGCATGAGTGTGGGATCTAGTTCCCTGACCAGGGATCGAACCCAGGCCCCCTGCACTGGGAGCACAGAGTCTTATCCACTGTGCCACCAGGGAAGTCCCACGTCTTTATTTTCTTTTAATTTTGGAATTTCTTTTGGAGAGTAAAATAGAGTCAGTTTATCTTCTTTCCTGAGATTTCTTTCCAGTCAATAATCAAAACAACACAGCTTCCCATGAGCCACAGTAAATGATCATTTGTTCATTCATTCATTCATTCCACATTCATCAAGACCCACTATGTGTCAGGCACTCAGACTACAAAGATATGACCCAGGTCTTGTATTCAAACGGTTCATAGTGTAGTTGGGGGTCACAAGGGCAGCAAACCAAGGACAGGCTGGGTAACAGGAAGAAAGCAACTTGTGAAGAAAAGAGAACATGAAAGAGATTGAAAACTATAGGAAACATTCATGAGCAAGAGCCATGTGCTAAACCCTTTCTCATCATAATTCATTTAATTTTCACAACAACCATATAAGACAAATCTGTTCATTCCCCTTTTACAGGTAAGGAAACTGAGGCTCAGAGAGGCAAAGTTACTTGGCTGAGGCCACTCAGCTAGAAAATGGTGCAGCTATTGCCGAACCTGGTTGTACCTGGGTCCAAGCCTGGGGCCTCCCCTGAAGCTCTGTAAAGTTGCACAGAAGAGGCTATTTTCACAGAGGTTCTGGTTTCCCCAAGACGGGCTGGTAAACCTGGTCCCTGAAAAATGGGAAGCTGAGTATGCATAAACCAAGTCATCTAATTTTTCTTTTTTTTTTTTTTTGAAGGAAAAGTGCTTTTTTATTTTTATTTTATTTATTTTTTAAATTTTTATTAGTTTCTGCTTTATAACAAAGTGAATCAGTCATACATATACATCTGTTCCCACATCCCTTCCCTCTTGCGTCTCCCTCCCTCCCACCCTCACTATCCCACCCCTCCAGGCGGTCACAAAGCACCGAGCTGATCTCCCTGTGCTATGCGGCTGCTTCCCACTACCTATCTACCTTACGTTTGGTAGTGTATATATGTCCATGCCTCTCTTTCGCTTTGTCACAGCTTACCCTTCCCCCTCCCCATATCCTCAAGTCCATTCTCAAATAGGTCTGTGTCTTAATTCCTGTTTTACCCCTAGGCTCTTCACGACATTTTTTTTTCTTAAATTCCATATATATGTGTTAGCATACGGTATTTGTCTTTCTCTTTCTGACTTACTTCACTCTGACAGACTCCAGGTCCATCCACCTCACTACAAATAACTCAGTTTCGTTTATTTTTATGGCTCAGTAATATTCCATTGTATATATGTGCCACATCTTCTTTCTCCATTCATCTGATGATGGACACTTAGGTTGCTTCCATGTCCTGGCTATTGTAAATAGAGCTGCAATGAACATTTTGGTACATGTCTCTTTTTGAATTATGGTTTTCTCAGGGTATATGCCCAGGAGTGGGATTGCTGGGTCACATGGTAGTTCTACATCTCATTTTTCTTTTCCTCATTCTGTCCTCAGCTCTTATTGAAAGCTGACTGACCTCATTTCCTTAGGCCAGGAGAGAGTGCTGGCTGGAGTCCTTTATTTCCACATTTCCTGCTGAGACTTTGTGCCTGTCTGCTTCACTTGGTTTTGCAGCCACAGGGCTGCTTGAACCAGGCGCCCTGCCCTCCAACACAAGGGCTGTCCCCAAAAGTGGCCCCTGTCATACGCTTCTTAGGAGTTCATTAATTTTTATTTTTTATTGAGATATAATTCACATACCATAAAATTCACCATTTTAAAGTGTACAAGTTAGTGGTTTTTAGTATATTCACCGAGCTGTGCAGCCATCATCACTATCAGTTTCCAGAACATTTTCATTATTCCAAAATGAAACCTCATACCCATTAGCAGTCACTCCCATTCCCGCTTCCCTCAGCCCCTGCGACCACTGAGCACCCTTTTGTCCATGGATTTGCCTGTTCTGAACATTTCATATACACAGAATCATACAATATGTGGTCTTTCGTATCTGGCTTCTTTCACTTAGCATCCATCATGTTTCAAGTTTCATCCACATTGTAGCATGTACCAGTACTTCATTCATTCCTATTTGTGGCCAGCCAAATAACATTCCATTGGATGAATGTACTAGATTTTAGTTGTCCATTCATCTACTGGTGGATATTTGGGCAGTTCCGTTTTTTTGGCATTATGTGCAAGTTTTTGTGTGGACATAGACATCTGCCCTTCTGTATCGTAGGGACACACGATGCTTATTCCCCACTACCTTGTCCTTCTCTCTGCAGTATCCCACCCGCGGGACGCTCTGTTCCTCTGACCAGGGTTGTAAAAAGGGATGGATGGGCCCAAAGAGCAAAGGTATGTTCTGTTTCTTTTCCTGAAACCCCGTGGGTGGATGGTCTGGAATCTTGGTGACATTCGAGATGCCCAGATTTTTAGCCTCTGGCTCTCAGCTGCCTTCGTCCACCCTCCCCAGGCCATGGATGAGCCTGTACCTGCCCCATGCCTCGACTTGGAACCCAGAGGACCAGCTGCTGACTATGAATGTGACTCTAACTCCCAGTGGGAGCAGCTCCTGAAAACCTCGCAGAATTCGCCCCTTCAGGGTTCTCATTGATAGAAAAACTGAATGGCCCATAGCATCATCTGAGTGTTCTAAGTGTTTCCTCTTGAATTTCCCCAAAGGTTGAAAAGGATGAATGTGTACCCCCAGGGCACCTGGGGACAATATTAACCTGCAGAATTTCCAAAGCTCTTGTTTTAACTTAAGGCACATAATAAGAAAATTACCACAAAAAAGAAAAAAAAGAAAGAAAAAGTAAAAACCATCATTGTTTATAACACACATGTACACAAAAAAGCATATGAATATTCAATTCCATCCCATAATACATATGCATTTGAGTTGGTGGAGAGGTCATTAATATTATTTACTATTTAACTTTCCCCTCAAAAAATTGTTAATGACACTGATACTCCAGGAAGATGTGCCATGCTTACTCCATGGCTCTGTACATCCTGGTACATGCTGTATACACCTAGAGGGACTCAGATGCCTGTTTAGAAGCCAAGTTCTAGTCCACTTATATGAGGCAAAAGAATATACCCTGTTCAGCTACCCCCTTAGCCATCTTTTCTTGCAAAGAAACCAAAAAAATCGAACGGCCTCCATGGTCTTTCTGTGTTCTCTTTGATCCTTTTTTGAAAAGCTTACTGTTCTATGTGTTGCTTGCTTGACTTTTCTTATGTAAGTTTGTGGTTTGGATGGGTTTCATGGAAACTGAAACTGCTTGGGTTGAAAAACATAAATAGTCTCTTGCTTGAGTTGAGTGGAGTTTCCTCTCCCCGTTCTTTCATACCTGTGCTTCTACGACCCCTTGACCCCCACAGGAATCCAGACCGGCAGGTGTATAGAGTATAAAGGGAAGCAGAAGACCTGTGAAGTCTCCGCCTGGTGTCCCGTGGAGGCAGTGGAAAAGGCCCCAGAGTGAGTTGTAGGGAGGGGACAGACACGGTGGCCCTCAGCTCTGAGCAGATGAGGTTCCGCCAGGCACTGTTCCGACTTCCCTTCTCGGCACTGTCCCCCCAAGTCCCAGGTCTTACTGGCTTGGTGGCTCCTGTGCCAGGCACACTAGTGGTCTCTGGGAGGCCCCTGATAGTTGTTAAAATACTGAACTCATTCCATACCAACTGGTAAATAGCTAATACCTTCAGCACCCCTGGGTGCCCCTGTCCCTTGGGTGTCCCAGTACCTTCCAGGGCACCCCCAGATACCTCCTCCAGTGCTACAGCAGGATCCTTTCGGACTGCCAGTGTCTGTACTGAGTGATTAAGGAAGAGAAGGTGGGAGGGAGGGAGGAGAAAAAGGAAAAAGGAAGGAAGAGGAAGGGAAGGGAGAAGAAAAGGAAGGAAAAGGAATGGAAGGGGAGGGAAGTTTTCTTAAGTTAAATGTTCACAGTGACATACAGATTTGGTGGTCCCCTGTATTGACTCTTCTCTTTAACACAAAAGGTCAGGCCCAGAAGGCAGAACTTGATGTTAAATCTCAGAAACCACTGGGAGGGCTGCATTTCAGCAGAGAATAAGGAGAGCTGGATTCAAATTCTGGCTTTAACACATCCTTGCTGTGTGACCTTGAACAAGCGGCTAACCTCTTTGAGCTTCAGTTTCCTTGTCTTTAAAATGAGGGTAATAGGACTTCCCTGGTGGTCCAGTGGTTAAGACTCCGAGCTTCCAACGCAGGGGGGCACGGGTTCAATCCCCGGTTGGGGAACTAAGATCCCACGTGCTGCTCGGTGTGGCCAAAAAATTAAAAAATAAAATGAGGATAATAATTGCACCTACTTCACTGGGCTGTTGTGAGAATTGAATGAGATAATACTTGTACAGTGACTGCAAAGTGAGCCCTGTGCTTGGCACACAGTAAATGCCCAATAACACACACACAAATGATCTGCCCCTAGACATGTGGTGGTTCTAGACCAGCACTGTCCAATGGAACTTTCCGCAATGATGGAAAGGTTCTGTACCTGCACCATCCAATATGGTAGCCACTAGCTACGTGTGGCAATTAAGCACCTGAAATGTGGTTACCACAACTGAACTCAATTTTTACTTTACTTTAATTTAAATAGTCACACATGCCACAAATGCCTAGGAGAAGCTGGACTATATTGGATAGTGCAGCTCAAGACAAATGTGACTCAGGGCCACACTATCAGCATCTATGGGGCAAAGAGAAGACTTCCCCAAACTGACTTTTTAGAAGGTTCAGGCAAAAGTTTCCTACGTCAGGATGGGAAGCACTAGGCAGTATCAGCCTGTCTGGCCCTCAATCGTTAATGGCACCACCCTGGTTCATTTGTAGGTCAGGGAAGTTTCTTTGTCGCAGAATGAATGTTCAGGACCTGGGTGGGACGTCAGCCTATATTCAAGGAGTCCCTCGTTCAAGGCAAGAGCCTTCTTGATTGCCTGTGGTTTTCAGTCCTGGCTCTGACACCATTCATTCATCAGATAAATACTGTGTATCTCTAATGTTCTGGGCCCTGGGCTGCAATGTTACATGACCCTGGGTGAGTAACTCCTTGAACTTTAGTTTCTTAGATGTTATACGAATGGATTACTAAGATGATTCATTTAATTCCAACACATCCATTACCAGGTAGTAGGTGTTAGATATTTATTTTACATGTAACCATACACAAGGGAGACAGTGCTAAATTTTTTGTAAAATACAAGAAGACCCAGATATTGAGCAGGTCCCAAGGCTCTTGCAATCTAATATTGGGTTGGCCAAAAAGTTCGTTTGGGTATTTCATAACATCTTACAGAAAACCCCGAACGAACTTTTTGGCCAACCCAATAGAAGCGATAAGACACATGTACAGAGGGCTGCAATTCAGAATAGAAAATTATATATGTCATGAAAGAGGAATAAAGGGGATCCTGTAGTCCTTTGATTCTTAGAGTATTGCCCAGGAAGTGTGGGGTTTAGAATGTTCTAAAGGCAAAGGGTCTGGCATATAGCAGGCATCTGTCGTAAATAAGATTTCTTGTGTGTGCAAGTGACAAATATAACTTTAACTGGGGGGCTTCCCTGGTGGCACAGTGGTTAAGAATCCATCTGCCAAAGCAGAGGACATGGGTTCGAGCCCTGGTCCGGGAAGAACCCACATGCCGTGGAGTCAAAAACACAAGCCAAAAATAAATAAATTTTTAAAAAAGCTTAAGTATAAAAAAAAAACCAAAAACTTTAACGGGCTTCAGAAAAAAAGGACTGTTAATTTTTGGCCTGTGTTTTTGACTCATGTAAATGAGAAGTCCAGAAATACTAGCTTCAGGCATGGCTTGATCGAGGCTTTCAAATGATGTCTTAAGATTTTCTCTCTCTCTTCCTCCACCTTCCTCCTCTCCCCAGCCCCTAACTATTCTTTCTTCCATTCTGGCTCTCCTTACACTGTGGTCTGGGGCACTCCAGGTTTACACTGTCTTTGCTACTAATAATCCTAGAGAAAGTGAGTTTTTCTTTCCCAACAGTTCCCACAAAAATCCTGTAATGTTTTCAGTGGCCTAAGGCATGTGACAATCTATGAACTGATCACTGCAGCCAAGGGGATTGGATTACACTGTTTAACCAGCTCTGGATCACTTGCCCACCCTGGGAGCTGTAGGAATGGGCAGGAGATGAGAGTGGGCTGAGAGTGGAAGAGACCTGGCTTCCCCAAAGGGAGAGAATTGAGGTGCTACTGCCAAAGGGGGAATTGTTGCTGCACAGGCAAAAATTACAGTGTTCTCTATAGTTATATCTCCAATAGAGCCAAAGTTGGGCTCTGGAAGTCCTGGAATAAAAAGCAGATCATTCTTTTTTTTTTTTGGCTGCGTTGGGTATTCGTTGCTGCACGTGGGCTTTCTCTGGTTGCGGTGGGCGGGGAGCACTCTTCATTACGGTGCGTGGGCTTCTCATTGCGGTGGCTTCTCTTGTTGCGGAGCATGGGCTCTAGGCGCACGGGCTTCAGCAGTTGTGGCTCGCGGGCTCTAGAGCGCAGGCTCAGTAGTTGTGGCGCATGGGCTTAGTTGCTCCGCGGCATGTGGGATCTTCCCGGACCAGGGATCAAACTCATGTCCCCTGCATTGGCAGGCAGATTCTTAACCACTGTGCCACCAGGGAAGTCCTTTTCTTTTTCTTTTTAATATTTATTTATTTATTTAGGTTGCGCTGGGTGTTAGTTACGGCAAGCAGGGTCCTTAGTTGTGGCATGCATGTGGGATCTAGTTTCCTGACCAGGGATCGAACCACGGCTCCCTGCATTGGGAGCGCAGAGTCTTAACCACTATGCCACTAAGGAAGTCCCCAAAAGCAGATCATTCTTGATGTCCCCTTCCAAATACACTCCACGTTTAGCCTGTGCTTCTCCCAATATACATCTGCCACCTACTCAGCCATGTCAGGCAACAGTGGTATCTTTTTATGGAGTCAGTTCTCTCTATCTTTAACAGATTGTCAACCCCACAAGGACAAAAACCTCGACTGTCTTGTTCATCACTACATCCCTAGTGCTCAGCCCCATGCCCAGTACAATAAATATTTGTTGAATGAATGAATGCATGGATGGTGGGTGGACCTTCCAGCAGTCGAGAATTTGGGCTCCTCTCACTCATGGAGAATTTTACACTACTCAGAGCCTCTAGAGCGTGAATGATAGAGTCAATTATATATGTGTGGCCCTGTGCTAAAGGCTGAGGATGCCAAGATGAGAAAGTTGTCTCAGCCCTGCAGGATCACAAAGCCTATTGTGAAAGATACAAACAGGAGTGTGCTGGAGCTAGCTTGTACCAGCTCTGAGCCGTTTCTGCTCATCCCTTCCCAACTCCAAGTTCACTGATGTTCTATTGGTAGCTTGAAATCAGCTAGGGTGGGAGTATTTATACCACAATAATCAGTAACTCCTACAATATCAGGGCTTTTTGTTTTCCTGAAGAGGTGGTTATTAAATGTTTACCAACATACCACCGTGTATAACTAAACATATAATTATATCAGAATGAGAAGTATTACAGTAAATGCCACGGGGTCTCTTTTGTTTTTTGTGGGGTTTTTTTGGCCATGCCACGTGGCTTGTGGGATCTTATTAGTTCCCTGACCAGGGATCGAACCCGTGCCCCCTGCAATGGAAGTGCAGAGTCCTAACCACTGGACCACCAGGGAATTCCTTCCACAGGGGTCTTAAGAAGGGAGAAATTCTTCCTGGAGAAGCTGGAGAATTTTGGAAGGTTTTTCCCACTGGATTGCATTTCTCTTCATCCATCATATTGACCCAAGCAAGAAACCAGAGTCTCTGGTTCATTAGCCCACTGACTCCTTTGGTCCCTGTAGTCACTGATCCCCATTTTTCATTTCTCTCTTTCAGGCCTGCGCTCTTGGGCAGTGCTGAAAACTTCACTGTGCTCATCAAGAATAATATCGACTTCCCCAGCCACAACTACACCACGTAAGCACCCAGAATGTCTGGCTATATTAGTTGTCTACCGCTGTGTAACAAATCACCCCAACACTTAGAAACTAAAAGCAACAAACTTTAATTTTCTCACATAGTTTCTGTGCATCCCAGAATGACATCTGGGTATGACTTCACTGGGCGGTTCTGGCTCAGGATCTCTCAGGTTGCAGTCAAGCTCTCATCTCCAGACTGGACTGGGGCTGGAGAATACTCTTCCAAGCTCACTCACACAACAGTCAGCAGGAGGGCTCAGTACTTCATCATGTGGACCTCTCCTTCAGACTGCTTGGGTGTCCTTAGGACACGGTGACCGGCTTTCCCAGAGCAAGAGATCCAAGCCAAAGAGCAAGCAGGCGAGACAGTAACCAAGATGAAAGCCATTGTATTTTATAATCTAATCTCAGAAGAGACACACTATCACTTCTGTCGTATACTATTGGTCACAGAGACCAACACTGTACGATATGAGAGGGGAATACACAAGGGTGTAAATCCCAGGAGGCAGAATCATTGGAGGCCCTCATGGTGCCCAGGTACCACATTGGTTCACTCCTATGAAAGAGATGGATTTCAGTTTTCAATAGAGATGTTTGTTTGTTTGCTTTCTATTATGTGCAGGAGAAACATCTTGCCGGATTTAAACGCCACTTGCACCTTTCACAAGACTCAGAATCCACAGTGTCCCATTTTCCGAATAGGAGATATCTTCCAAGAAACAGGAGATAATTTTTCAGATGTGGCAATTCAGGTTGGTGACGTCTTTGTACAGTGGGATGTAGGGGGGGCGGTCAAGTGATGGAGGATGACAAATGGCCAAGAGGCTGGACCACTGGGTCTTAATAATATGCTCCTATTTATTGAGCATTTTGTAAATTCATGCACGGTGACAAGGACTTTTCCTGCATCACCTCATCTAAACCCACAACAACTCTATGAGAGACACTCAGTGTATTCGTTTCCTGTGCCTGCTATACACAAATTTTGTGGCTTAAAACAACACATTTGGGCCTCCCTGGTGGCGCAGTGGTTGAGAGTCCGCCTGCCGATGCAGGGGACACGGGTTCGTGCCCCGGTCCGGGAAGATCCCACATGCTGCGGAGCGGCTGGGCCCGTGAGCCATGGCCGCTGAGCCTGTGCGTCCGGAGCCTGTGCTCCGCAACGGGAGAGGCCACGGCAGTGAGAGGCCCGCGTACTGCAAAAAAAAAAAAAAAAAAAAAAAAAAAAAAAAAAAAAAAAACACATTTTTTTTTTTATACTACTGGAGGTCAGAAGTCCAAAATGAGTTTCACTGGGCCAAAATCAAGATATCAGCAGAGATGTGCTCCCTCCGGAGGCTCTAGGGGAGAATCCATGTCCTTGCCTTTTCCACCTTTTAGAACCGCGTTCCTTCCATTTCTTGGCTCACAGCCCCTTCTTCCCGCTTCGAAGCCAGCAGCACAGCATCTTGCTCCAGTGCTCACACTGATTTCTTAGTCTGTGTCCAATCTCGCTCTGCCTCCCTCTTACAAAGACCAGTGTGTCTTCACAGGGCCCACCCAGAGAATCCAGGATAACTTCCTCATCTCCAGATCCTTACTTAGTCACACCTGCAGTCTCTTTTGCCATTTAAGGTAACATATTCAGAGGTCCAGGGATCAGGACCTAGGATTAGGAATATTTGGGGGACCATTACTCAGACTACCACACTTGGATTAGTTAGGATTCTTCTAGTTGCAAGTTATAGACATCCAACTCAAATGATGTAAGCAAAAAATAAATTAAAAAGTAATGTGGGGGCAAATAATAGAAACCAAACTCAAGTGGCTTAAGCAAAAAAGGAACCATATTAACTTGTGTAAAAAGACCAGGGGAAATGAACATTCTAGTATACCCAAGGCATCTTCCTACCTTGGGAGTTTTCTCTTGCTGTTCCCCTCTGCCTGGAACAGTCTGTCCCAGACATAGCATTAGCTGCCTCCTACACCTACTTCCAATATTTACTTAAATATAAGCTCAGTGAAGCTTTCCCTTACCGCTACATTTTTTTTTTTTTTTGCGATACGCGGGCCTCTCACTCTTGTGGCCTCTCCCGTTGCGGAGCACAGGCTCCGGACGCGCAGGCTCAGCAGCCATGGTTCACGGGCCCAGCCACTCCACGGCATGTGGGATCTTCCTGGACCGGGGCACGAACCTGTGTCCCCTGCATCGGCAGGTGGACGCTCAACCACTGCGCCACCAGGGAAGCCCCACTGCTACATTTAAAGCGACAATTTCCACCTCTATCCCAGCATGCCCTATGACCCTTTCCATGTTTATTTTTATCCTTGGCACCTAGCATTATCTGACATACTATATATTTTACATACCCATTTGTCTGTTGTCTATTTTCCCTGACTAGAATGTAAGTTCCATGATGGTAGGGACATTTAGCTTTTTTTTGGCGGGGGGGTGTTCATTTTTGTGTAATGTTCAGCCCATAATGGACACTCAATAAATATTTTTTGATTGAATGAAGAGTATGATAGATTTAGGCATAGCTGCCTCAAGGAACTCAAATGATGTCTTCAGGAATCTGACTCCTTTCATCTCTTGATTGTTTCCTTAATGATGATGTCATTCTCAGGCATATTCTCCACATGTCAAAGCAAAGCCACCAAAGCTCTAGCACTGTGCTATCCAATATGGTAGCCACAAGTCACATGAAGTGACTTAAACTTAATTAAAATTAAATAAAATTAAAATTTTATTTCCTTGGTCATACCAGTCTCATTTCAAGCATTCAATAACCACTGGCTATTGTACTATACAGCATGAATATAGAATATATCCAACATCGCAAAAAATCCTATTAGACAATGCTGCTTTAGACTTTCACACTCTATAGCTAGTGGTCCCAGCCAGTAGAGGACTTCTTTTCCTATGGTTCTGGCAAAATGTCTCAGGAAGAGCTCTGATTGGTCTACCTTGGGCCACATATCTATCCTGAATCAATCACCAGGTCCAGAAGGGAGCACTGTCCTGATTGGCCAGGCTTGAGTCATGTGCCCACTCCTGGGGCTTGGAGAGGACATAGCCCCATTCAAACCACTGAGAGTTCGGAAAGGTGTTTCCCAAAGGAAATTCCAGGTAGTTTTCCCAGAAAAAGGCAAATTGGATGCCAAGTGACAAAGGCATTAGATATTCACTGTAATATGTAGAGTGCTTGGCTTAGTGCCTGACAAAAAAATGGCAGTTGTGATTACTCTGTGTTATTTCCCCTTTCTCCAAGTCAGAGCCTCCTTGCTACTCATTTCTATATCCTCAGTATCTAGCATACTGTCTTGAAATGCCTAATTTCATTGATTCAAAGACATACCTTTTTTTCACTTTTAATAGTGTCAAAATCAGGAAGTGCTTTCAGTTGATGGAGTCTCACGGTTTAATCGACAGCATTTTTTTCTTAGAGGAACATTAAAAAAAAAAACCCTATGTGTCTTACAAGCAATGGTGTCTAAGATTCAGTGAAATATGATAGTCAGTACTCAAAAAAAAGTTTGTAGAAAAAAAGAAGTACCAAGTATAGGTAAGAGATTAACAGATTCTTTAGAAGTTTAGAGAAGAGAAAGGTCACCATGAATTGAGGGGCACAGGGGTGGCTGAGTGGGTGGGGAAGGATGTTTGCTGGGTCTTGAAGGATGAGGAGGATTTAGCTAGAGAGGTGAGTGGGAGAAACATTTCATTGGGAGAAAAGGTCAAGGGCCAAGATTTAAAAATTCAAAGCATACCAAGCAACTCCACTCCTAAGTATGTACCCACAAAAAATGACAACATATGTTCACACAAAAACTTGCACATAAATGTTCACAGCAGCATTATTCAAAATAGCCATAATAACCCAAGCGTCCATCAAAGGATGAATGAATAAACAAAATGTAGTATGCTCAATCAACGGAATATTCTTCCACCACAGTAAGGAATGAAGTACTGACACATGCTACAACATGGATGAACTTTAAAAGCATCATGCTAAGTGAAAGAAGCCAGACATAAAAGATCATATATTATATGATTTCATTCATATGAAAGTTCAGAATAAGGAACTCTGTAGAGACAAAAATAAATTGTAGCTGCCACAGTAGTAGTTGTATAAGTTAGATAGGGCTGCACTTATGGCTCTGAAATTTTTAATCAGCATTTTTTTTTTCCCTCAAAAGCCAATTTTTCCTTCAGGGGTCATCACAATGCAGGGAGATGTCTGATGGCTGCATAACCCATGTCCAGCGGGACTTAGAGATTGTCTCTCGTTGTCTTCCCCAGGGAGGAATCATGGGCATTGAGATCTACTGGGACTGCAACCTGGACAAGTGGTTCCATCACTGCCGTCCAAAATACAGTTTCCGTCGCCTTGACGACAAGAATGCCAAGGAGTCCTTGTACCCTGGCTACAACTTCAGGTAACAGTGCTCCAGGTCAGACTTGCCCAGTGACTGGCCACCCTTGGATCCCCAGGGACCTTCCAGGCCTGGCTGCATTGTATCCCCAGCAGCCAGCAAGACTAGTTTTGGTTCCCAGGGCAACAAGAGGAACGTAAAAGACTTCCTCTAAGAGCTAGGCAGTGACTGAATTTTTGTATGAATTATTAAAGAATTGCACACTCTTTGTAAGATAAAAACAAAACTTGGGAAACAGAGAAAAGCAGAGAGAAGAGGATAAAAATCACCCATAATTCCTCTATCCTGAGATAATTCAAGATCACCCTCTGGTGAATGTTCCTTCGTCTAACCAATTGTTTTGTGAGGCTTATATGAGATCATATCACATTTATAGTTTGGTATTCGGGGGGAGGTTTTCATATGCCATGTCACTCAAAATTCTTTGTGACCATCGCATTAATTATCATCGTATTCCATTGTGAGTGTAATGATAACATTAGCTACAACTTAGGGAGGGTATTCTATACACCAGGCATTTATATCACCATCACTAGACCTCACAACCACCCTGGAAGGTAGATATTAGTGTCCTGGGGAAAGCTGAGAAAGGTGAAATGATCTCCCCTAGACCCACAGCTAATAGTAGAAGCTCCATAATCCTAACCTAGATCACTAAGACCTTAAAACACACCCTTTCCCTTCCATCTCATAATTTTCTCACCATTCCGCCATTATTGGATATTTGGGGTATTTCTGATTTTTCTTTATAAATAACTCTGTAGTGTATTTCTCTGTACATATATCTTTGTTTGAATCCCAGATTATTTCCTTAGGATAAATTTCTAGAAGCAGAATTATTGGATCAAAGGTTATGAGCATTTTACCATATGCTTTCAGGTTTTAAAAAAACTATATGGCTATATTTTTCATTTCTCAGATTTATATTCAGTTCTTTTTCAAAGCCACCTATGATGGTTTCAGTGAGATCCATTCTTAGCTTATGGGTCCTACTCCTTTTGTCCAATCTACTGTATAACCCGTTTCACACTGAACTGTAGCAACTTGGATGGGATTTATCTTTGTGGGGCTTTGGAATATTTGTTGGTGGACTTCGGCAGAAATGATCTTGTGCAAAGTTTTGTGTGTGCCATGGGATATGGAGACATTCCTCTGGGGTGATGATTTAATTTTGTAGTTGTTCCTGCCAGGACTGTATGGCATCTATCAATTACAAACCAGCTTTTAGTTTAACTTCTTGGTGCTGGATGTCTTCACTCCACTAGAAGTATCCCATCCCTGCTTCCTTGCTAAGTAGGGCATCTGCAGCCTCAGCTCCTTTCCCAAGAAGTATGTTAAGACTCTAGCTGCTCAGATACAAATCTGACCTGGTACTCCTAGGGTTCACGCGGCTTTAGTCCCCACTTACCACTCATCTCTAGCACCTGCCCTTCCTTGTTTTGAGCTCGATAATATATTGATATGACTTTAAAAAATACTTTATCTTGCACTCCTTTGTGTAAGTGCAGTGGGTTGGGAGGTGGTGGTGGAGGTGGTGAGGCAGCCTGCCATCTTGACTGGAAATCCTTTTGGTGAGAACTTTTTTTAAAAAATAAATTTATTTATTTTTGGCTGCGTTGGGTCTTCGTTGCGGTGCGCGGACTTTTCATTGTTGTGGCTTCTCTTGTTGCGGAGCACGGGCTCTAGGCACGTGGGCTTCAGGAATTGTGGCTCGTGGGCTCTAGAGCGCAGGCTCAGTAGCTGTGGCACACGGGCTTAGTTGTTCCGCGGCATATGAGATCTTCCCGGACCAGGGCTCGAACCGTGTCCCCTGCATTGGCAGGCGGATTCTTAACCACTGTACCACCAGGGAAGCCCAGTCTCCTGATACCTTGGGTAACATTGCTCCCTCACTGCAGTTTTGTCTAATTTTTAAGGTTCTTTGTAGTACATCGCCTATGCTTCTAGCTTCTGGACTTCAACCCTATGAATTCACTAGAATTCTGGTTCATTTTCACTCTTAAGCTAGCTAGTGCTGGTTTTGTGCTGATCTATTCTTGTTTTGATGCTCTGCACAGTTCAATCCTCCGCTCCTGACTTTTTCCCGTTGGTGATCTTGTGCCCCTAACTTTGTTTCCATGTTACCTCCTACATCTGGATAATTTTTTCAGCCTGTCCCTACAACACTGGGCCAGCAGTAATTTGACCTCTCAGTTTGAGGTTTATAACACAGTCTCCATGACCTTTCATTTCCTGTGGGAGCCAGGCAGGGTTCTGTGACTGTGGTTATTATGGCTGGTCATTTTGTGCTCTGGTTCCAGACACAAAGCAGGCTTTTGCTGTTTCCTTTACAGAGAGAGTTGCTGAGTATATCCCTTGGTTATACAATTTGCTTAAGAAGCTGGTAAGATGTTGATACTGGCATTCTTCATTCATTAAATATATATTGAAGACAAAAATATTTGTTGCCCCAATGGGTATACATTGGTAAACAAAATAGACAAGTTACTGCTTAGCATATATCCTAATAGGACATGACTATACATATAAGACAAAAATATAATTAAAAAACTCCAATAAAAATATAATAAAAAACATCATTAGTCACCAGGGAAATGCAAATTTAAACCACAATGAAATATAATGACATGCCCACCAGAATGACTAAAATTAAAAACACTGGAAATTCCAAAGGCTGGCAAGGAGGAGGAACAACTGGAATTCTCCTACTTTTCTGGTGGGGGTGTAAAATGGTACAATCACATTAGAGACTTGTTGGGAAGTTTCTTATAAAGGTAAACATACATCTATCCTCTAAACCAGGAATCCCACTCTTAGGTATTTACCCAAGAGAAAGGAAACATATCTCCACAAAAAGATTTGCACATGAATGTTCACAGCATCCTTACTCATAATAGGCAAACCCCAGAAAGAACCCAAATGTGCAATAATAGGTGAATGGAGAGATAAATTGTGATATATTTATATAATAAAACACTACTTAACATAAATAAAAATGGAAGAAATTACTGATACACACATCAACATAGATGAATCCCACAGACGTTACGTTGAGTGAAAGAAGCCAGACCTGAACGAGTACATTCTATGATGCCATTTATATGAAGTACAAGAACAGGCAAACTTATCTGTGATGATAAAAGATAGAACAATGGGGCTTCCCTGGTGGCACAGTGGTTGAGAGTCCGCCTGCCGATGCAGGGGACACGGGTTCGTGCCCCAGGCCGGGAAGATCTCACATGCTGCGGAGCGTCTGGGCCCGTGAGCCATGGCCACTGAGCCTGCACGTCCGGAGCCTGTGCTCCGCAATGGGAGAGGCCACAACAGTGAGAGGCCCACATACCGCAAAAAAAAAAAAAAAAAAAAAAAAAGATAGAACAATGGCTGCTGGGCTGGGGTTTGGGGGTAGGAAGGAGAAGTAGGAACCAATTGGAAGGGAGCACAAGAGTTTTCTGGGGTAATGGAATGTTCTAGATGTTGGTAGGGATGTAGGTTACAAAGAGTATTCATTTGTCAAAACTCATTGAATTGAACCCTTAGGACTTGTGCATTTTATTATTATATGTTAGTTATACCTCAATAGAACAAACAAATTCAACAAAACCATTTCAGATGATGATAAATGCTTCAAAGAAAATCAAACAAGATAGTGTGATGGGGGTGTGGGGAAATGCAACCAGAAAAGGCCTCTCCAAGCACAGGATAGGACCCCCATAGGCATCATGCACTTTCCTGAGGACTGAATTTTCCTAGTTAAGAAGAGAAACTGTACACATAGGAGTCCATGTTAGGGAATCAACTTGCAAACATATTAGCTTCTCTGAATACTTTTAGTACTAATGGTCTGGACCAGTGGTTCTCAAAGTGTGGGTCCCCATATCAGCGTCATGTGGTATTTTGTTAGAAATGTAAATTCTCAGGCTCTACCCCAGACCTACTGAATCAGACACTCTGGGGATTGTCTTCATAAGCCTTCTAGGTTATTCTAATGCAAACTTAAGTTTGAGAATCACTAATCTAGACCCTCGATACTCAAATGTGATCCTGGAACCAGCAATATGGGCCTCACATGGGAGCCTGTTATGATGTACAATCTCAGCCCCCACTCTCAATTTACTGAGTCAAAATCTGCATCTTAAGATTCCCAGGAGATTCATGTGCACATTAAATTTTGAGAAGCACTGGTCTAGACTATATTTTCTAGCATCCCAAACATACTTTCTTCTTAGATGATTCATCTGACTATATTTTCTTTCTACAACCAGGTTGCTAGCTGCCTGGGAGAATGAATAAAATAAAGTGTCTACTTACTCTGAGCATGCAAGTACAGGCCAAAGTACACGTGCACGTGCAAACACACACACACACACATTCACTGCTTCCTAACTCTTCTGCTAGCACTCTTATTGAGTTCTGGAGGGGTCCACTTAAGCAAATGGCTCTATTTATATTTTACTTAAAGCAGCATCATTAACTGGGAAGCAGGCTTCAAATTTTGTTTTTGTTTTTGGGCTGCACAATGTTCTGAAAGTTGAGACATTCTACATAAAAATATGGACTTCCTACTTTTTTTGAAAATTAAACTATTTGAAAACAATCAAACCATTTGACAACACTGGCTTCATATTCCACAGGGAGCACTCAGCTAGAGCTGAGTATCAGTGGTTCCCTTTAGAAAGGGCATGTGGCTCTTGGTTTGCCACGGTCCTCACCACTCCTTATTGCCTCTTACCTGGCTGCATCACTCATTTCTGTTATCTGGCCCCTATAGGCATTTGAGTTTGAGACCCTTGGCTAAAGGCTGGCTGAGATCAAGATGTAAGAGGATTTTGCCTTCTCCGGGTCAGTGGAATTTCATCCAGGGCCCTGAAACCAGCTCCTAGTTTAGGTAATGTTTTGATCATTCCCAGCTGCTCTACTGAGTAGGCTTGTGGCCATTAGCAAAAAGAGAGGCCTGGATCAGTGGTCCCCGACTGCCCTCACAGGCTGTTTTTTCAGCAATCAGCAGACGCATGCAGGGCAATGTACCAATCAGATGTTAACAAATGTTCTTCAAGTCGCTGAGCTAAGCCTAAGAACATTAGCTCCTGGAGAGATCTGAGCTTTCTGAAGAACTGGTTGTCATGTTAATATTCTTTTAGAACAAAGTTTTAGATCATTGGTTCTCTGGAATAAGCACCAGAAGAAATCTTTAGCCAAAAATAAAATGTCAAGATCTGACGGGTAACTGGACAAGTTATTTTCAAATAGCCACACAAAAGGGAAAGAAGTTAGAGGTTATATGAGGTTTATGAGAAAATATAACTTTCTAAAACATAGGAAGTTGAAGGAATTGATCACGTTGCAGAATTTTGTCCTTTACCAAAAGATCCATGGCTTCTTCAATTATTCAGTTTATTTACAAGATGTGTAAAGCAGGGAAGACCCACACAGAATAAAATGCCTGATGTGCTTCTCTGCTTCTCAGAATGGGTGTGTGTGTGTATTCATTTCCTATGGCCGCTATAACAAATTACCACAAACTTGATGGCTTTAAACAACAGAAATTTAACTCTCACAGTTCTGGAGGCCAGAAGTCCAAAATCAAGGTGTCAGCAGGGACATACTCCCTCTAAAGTCTCTAAGGGAGGATCTTTCCTTGCCTCTTCTAGCTTCTGATGGCTCTAGGTGGTCCTTAACTTGTGGCTGCATCCCTCCAGTATCTGCCTCCGTCTTTACATGACCTTCTCCTCTGTGTTTCTGTTTCAACTCTCCCTTTCCTTTTTCTTATAAGGATACAGCCGTTGGATTTAAGACCCACCCTAAATCCAGGATGATCTCATCTTGAGACCCTTAATCCATTTACATCTGCAAAGATCCTATTTCCATATAAGGTCACATTCACAGGTGCAGGGGTTAGGCACTTGGACTTATCTTTTTGGGGGGCCATTATTCAACCCACTACAGAGTGTAAAAACATCCTTGCCCAGGGCCTGGTGTTCTGAGTGTGGCCCACTGATCACCTGCATCAGAACCACCTGGTACCTTTCCTGGAAATAGATTCCTAGAAACACCTCAAACATTTTGAAACCACCCTTTGGGAGTGAGGCCCAGGAATCTGCCTTTTGAACACACTTCCCAAGTGATTCTTGCCCTCGGTTTGAGAACCACTGTACCAAGACCCTGAAAGCAGAAATTCAAGTATTTACTATACAATGTTAACCTTCCAGCAAAACAGCTTGCATAGAGAGATAATGCAACCCTGGGGCATGGAGTGGTGATGCATGCTTGCTTTGTATTTTAAAAAACAAATCAATTAATAGAGCAGAAGAAAGTACTGTCATGGAATGAGAACAATCAGATGCAAAGAAACTGAAACGCCGTTGGCCAGAAACAGGCACTGAAGCACCTGAGACTATCTAACTGATCTCAATGTCAGATCGTGAGTTTAAAAAGAATAAGAATTTCAGATGTTCCATACTATACTCTGGCAGAGCATCTGTTTTCTGTTTTCTTCTCTCCCCACACCTGTAAATAGATTATGAATTAATAACTCAAAGAAAATATATGTCCTTACCTAAAAACAACCACCAAAAGTGGTAAGAGGGAGGGTCAGATTTAAAAGTTTTGTGAGGCATGTGGCTTAAGCCTTCCTAATTATTCATGGAAAACAAAACATGCCACTTTCCCTGACTGTAGCACTGATTTGGGTTGCATATTTTGGGTGACTGTGATTTGTGCCCAGGTCTTAATTTGTAAAGGTGACTGAGTGATAACACAGAGAAGTCAATGCCCTTGAAAGAAGAATTTCCCGAGAGATGGGGCACACAGGGCCACAGGGGGAAGCACCAGGTTTGGTCAGCGGTTAGCAGGAGAAAGGGGAAAGCACAGCCCAGAGCCTTTACTGTGTTTTCTGTGGGAAAGGCAAGGCAGGGCAGGGGAAACAGCTTAGGATTGGCTAGTTTGAGTAATGTTGGTGGGCTCTGGGCTACAGGGGTGGTCTCTGGTTGTCTGGTACCTGGCCCTGGGCAAGTTAGGGCAGGGGAAATGTTGGCTGGGTGTGTGAAAGTTAGATACAGGAGGTGGCTGGAGATGTGGACTCGCAAAAGCTGGATTGCAGGGGGCATGTAAACAACATTGTCGGCTAGTTTGGCCCTGGTGATAATGGATGCCAAACAGACAAATACAGAATCTTAAGAAAACACAGTTAGAGCAGATTGCTGAGGGGCACCTGTTCCCAATCCATTCATTAGTATCTAAGATTCATCCTCCCCCTCTTTGTTCTAGAAGCTAAACTTTTCCCTCTTACAGAATGATCAGAGTGCCTGAAGTTACTTTTTTTAAATTTCTCTTGTTGTTAACCCTGTATTGGTTAAAAATTGTTCATTTTAATCTTAAACTAAAACACAGACTTTCCATCATCCTGTGATGCTGGAGGTAGAGAAGGTGACGTGGGGAAGTGGTGCCTTGGTTCCAGGTGAAGAGAGAGAGAATTTCATGGTTTTGGATTGTGTTCTTCCCTTTGCCAACCACAGCAGAGCTAGAAGATGGACAAAGAAGACTAGATTGGCTACTGTTTCGGTTTTTCTTTTCATAAAATACCAGCACTTCCAGATAGATCTTTATAAATATGTTTCCTTTTCCTCCTACAGATATGCCAAGTACTATAAGGAAAATAATACCGAAAGGCGGACCCTGATAAAAGCCTTTGGGATCCGTTTTGACATCCTGGTTTTTGGCACCGTAAGTCTCTTCTCGCTTTCAGCTACTGGCATCTCCTTTCCTATGACTGTGTCTTAATTATTGCTGTAGTGTCTCAAAGGGTGAATGTTTTGGTCATAGTCGTTAGCTGGCACTGTGCATCTTGCATGTGGGATCAGAGAGGGGGAAGAAATGTCATTGTTCATGGACAAGTCATCTAATGAGTACAAGAGTGGGCTTGGGGAAAAAACCTAATACTCAATTTCCCATATACTCTGATGCTTAAAAGAGAGAGAGAAAGAAATCCCTCTGCAAAATACTTTGTAAGGAATCCAATTCAAATGGGCTTAGGAAAAAGGAAGTCTTTTTTTTTAGTTCACATAACTGAAAAATCCAGAGGCAATTTTCAGGCTTCAGGCATCATGAATCCAGATGTCTTAACAACATCATCAGGAAGCTGCCTCCCTCCATCTCTTACATTTGTTCTCTGTTTTGGTGTCATTCACAGCAGGTCATCTCTATGCAGTGGTGTCAGCAGCTACTTATACCTTAGCAATTTAGCAACCTCAGTGAAAAGAGAACATCTCAGCAAAAGCCTCAGCAGATGCCACTGACTTTGACTGGCCCTATATGGGCCAGGTGCTCACTGCTGAACTGTGACCAGGGTCACTTGCAATGGCTGGTCTTACACCAGCCCTGAACCAGCCCCTTCCCCGCAAACGACATGGACTGAGTATGGACACAGACGGTTCTCCAAAGAAAAACGGGCATGCTGTCTCCAGGAGGGGATGCTGGGTATACAAAAATCAACAGATGCCCACATACCTTGTCTGACAGCGTATTATTTATGTAACATGGTGATAAGCACCACAAGAATCGATGAGATATAGTGAGAGGACGCAAAGACACTGAGAATAAAAACCACAGGGACATCTATGGGAAGAGTTTGTGCAGACATTCCTTCCCTGTTTCCAAAGTAATCTCAAATCACTTTTAGGGAAAGTTCTTTTGATACCCTCACCTTGAATGGAAAAAAAAACTTTCAATGGTTCTCCTCTCAATGTGTGAGTTCCAGTGCTTATTTGTTTAAAACATCCATGTTTTCAAGCACATCCTGAAAGGCAGAAGCAGGAGGAATGGGATTCATATTTTCAGTCTCCTTAATCTTTGTTGCCGTGAACACTTTGGATGCATCTGTCAAATTCACGGCACTAGACTCCCTCCTCTGCTGGAACTTACAATTACATGTTAGAGCAAAAGAGCATTGCTCTGAATTTCAACCGGGTAACCTTTTGTACTCTGTTTCCAGGGAGGAAAATTTGACATTATCCAGCTGATCGTGTACATTGGTTCAAACCTCTCTTACTTTGGTTTGGTAAGGGATTCTCTTTCTCACATTTTATGAAAATGATTTGGCAAAAGGAAGTTTCACTGACATGGTGCTTGTCTGGGTTTTTCCCAGGCCACTGTGTTCGTTGACTTTCTCATCAACACTTACTCAAATAAATGCTGTCGAACCCGTATTTATCCCTGTTGCAAGTGCTGTGAACCCTGTGCAGTCAATGAATACTACTACAGGAAGAAGTGTGAATCCATTGTGGAGCCAACGCAGGTAAGGCTTGCTGCGTCTATGGGATGTTAAAACACCTGTATGGCCCATTGGACCACGGAGAAGTATGCAAAAATAAGGCCAAAATCATAGGTGTAATCAATCCCATGGTGGATAATTCTCTGGACTCTACCCCAATCCACCATCTCTCAGATGAATCCTTTAGTTTTAGTGAAGAACAGACACAAAAGTGGGGAAGCAAGATATAGGGAAAACAAATTTTTATGCTCCAGGATTTGTCAGTTTTGTCAGATTTATTAAATTGGTTGTGCAAAAAAAGTATAATGACTTTGGAGAACAATTTGTAAATCCAGTAACATTTAAATGGGACATACTTACAGCCTGGCATTTCCACTTCTCTATACCTGCCTTAGAGAAACACTCACATGGGTACCCACGTAGTACACATGTACAATATGACCATCACAGTGCTGTTTGTGACAGTGCCCAAATGTCCAATAGGTGAATGGTGAAATAAACTATGATAAATCCATAGTAAGGAATGCCTGGTACCAGTTTTTTAAAATGAGGTAGATTATAATAAAAGCAAACGTTTACATAGCATTTCCAGTGCTACGTATACATTAACTCACTGAATCTTCATATAACCCTACAGGTAGGTTTACGGGATTATGATTATTAGCAGAACTCTAGATAGGTGCTACTATTATCTCTTTCTATAGATGAGGCAATTGAGGCACAGGAAGGTTAAATAATTTGCCCAAAGTCATACAGTTAGTAAGTGGCAGAGCTGAAATTCCAACTCAGGCAGGCTGGTTTCAGAATCCATGTTTATAACCACTATGTTATAGGTACTGGCATGAGTAAATATCCAAGACATTTGTTGACAGGAAAAAAGCAAACTATGGAACAATATATATGGTATCATATATAGGTTAAAAAGCAACAATACATACAAACTAATTCTATGTTTTTTCTACAGGTATATTATATATGTCCATTTATATACACACATATATAGATTCTGTATATTTTCTACATGTATTATACACACACATATAAATGTGTGTGGGGAGGTAATATACATATAAAAAAAGGTACTGGACACTCATAAAAGTGATAACAGTGATTGCTTCTGGAAAGGAGCCTAGGATGGGGGAGTAGTCAAATTTTAGTTCATCTGTATGGTTTTGATTTGATTAATTTGGAATTTACTACATTGACTCCATGATTTCCTCCAATCAAAGGGAAATCGCTGGTATTTAAAAACAACAGAGGGTTTCTTTCTTTTATCCAAGAACACTGCTGTCCTTTTTTAGCAGCTGAATGCACAATTCATTGTTCATTGTACAAGTATTTGCAATTAAAGTAAAAGTTCATCTTTGCAACTAAAATTAATCACCATTTCATGGCCCAAGATGGGATGAAATTTAATGAAAATATAAATAATTTAAGATTCAATAGTATAACGTTCTGGAGATATTCAACCTAGAGTAACTGAAATTGAGGGAACACAACAAAGGAATTTTACATAGCACTTGGGGGACCTAGAGATATGAGGCAGTAAGCTGTGGATACTCTAAATCTACAAATTAAGGTGCTTGGGGATCAATTTCTGATTTACCTTTAGACTCGGAATCATTCTTTCTTCGTTAGCAAGAGTTTTTGGTTAGCTTGTGTAACAGGTTGTCATTTGGAAATAGGAATAACAGTTGCCTTTAGATACGTTCAGATATGCAATTCGTGATTCTGAACTAAAATTGGTAACCTTTTAATCTTTATTTCCTAGACATTAAAATATGTGTCCTTTGTGGATGAACCCCACATTAGGATGGTAAACCAAAGGCTACTTGGGAGAAGTCTGCAAGACGTTGAAGGTGAAGAAGTGCCAGTAAGTTATTTCGTCTTTTTTTTTTATCTCGGTCATGCCGCACAGCATGCAGGATCTTAGTTCCCCAATCAGGGATCGAACCCGTGTCCCCTGCAGTGGAAGCACAGAGTCCTAACCACTGGACCGCCAGCAAATTCCTGTAGTCTTTTTTTCTTTTTTAAGAGAAAAATTACTATTTTATTTATTTGTTTGTTTTTGGCTGCATTGGGTCTTCGTTGCTGCGTGCTGGCTTTCTCTAGTTGCGGTGCGTGGGCTTCTCATTGTGGTGGCTTCTCCTGCTGCGGAGCATGGGCTCTAGGCGCATGGGCCTCAGTAGTTGTGGCACACGGGCTTAGTTGCTCCGCGGCATGTGGGATCCTCCCGGACCAGGGCTCGAACCCGTGTCCCCTGCACTGGCAGGTGGATTCCTAACCACTGCGCCACCAGGGAAGCCCAAAACTTACTATTAAATATAAATATATCTAAAAATGTGTATAAATCACAATTGATGACAAAGTAAACCACATGTAACACATGTAACCAGCACCCAGATTTAAAAAGTGACTATTACTAGCAGAAGTCCCTTTTATGCCTCCAAATTACTACCTTCCCTTAAAAGTAGTCATTATCCTGTATTCAAGGTTAGCTTTACCTCTTCTAGTATTTTTTTATTTAAAAATTATTTTATTTTATTTTTTTATTTTTTTAAAAATTTTAATCCTATAGTATGTATTCATTACATACTCTGTTGAGTATCTGGCTTCCTTCCCTCAATATTATTTTTGTGAGAGTCATCCATGATGTTGTGTATAGCAATGGTTCATTCTCGTTGTATAGTTTCCGTTTTATAAACATTCAATTTATTTATCCATTCTATTGTTGAATGAACTACCTATTTGGGTAGTTTCCACTTTGGGGTTCATGCCAACGATGCTGCTGCAGTAAACGTATGGCACCTAAGAGTGGAACTGCTAAGTCATAAGGCAGGTGTGTGTTCAGCTTTAGTAGATACTACCTGACAGTTTTTTGAAGTGGGTGTTCTAATTCACACTCCCCCCAGCAGTTTTGGCTGCTGGACATCTTCACTAACGGCATTAGTTTTCTACAGCTGCCATAATAAATGACCACAAACTAGGTAGCTTGGAACAACAGAAATTTATTCTCTCACAGTTCTGGAGGCCAGAATTCTGAAATCAAAGTCTGAAATCAAGGTGTCAGCAGGGCTGTGCTCCCTTTGAAGGCTCTAGGGGAGGTTCCTTTCTTGCTTCTTCCAGCTCCAGGAGTTTATTACACCTGTTAGGATGTCCAGTACAATACTGAATAGAAGTGATAAGACCAAGCATCTTTGTCTCATTCCCTGTCTCAGGAAGAAAGTTTTTTATTTCACTATAGTACTTGCTGTAGGTCTTTTTTTTTTTTTTCCGGCCTCCCCCCCCGTCTTGCGGGATCCTAGTTCCCAGACCAGGGATTGAACCCGGCCCACCACGTTCTAACCACGGGACCGCCAGGGAAGTCCCTGCTGTAGGTTTTTGAAGAATGCTCTATCAGATTAAGAAAATTCCCCTCTGCTCCTAGTTTACTAAGAATTTTTATCATGAATGGATACTGAATTTTAAAATAATGTGTTTTTTCTGCTTCTTTCCAAATAATCAATGAGTTTTCTTCTGTCATGTGGTGCATTACACTGATTGGTTTTCAAATATTAAGCCAACCTTGCAGGAACCTGCAATAACATCAGTTTGAGTGCGATGTATGATTCTTTGTATTTACTGCTGGATTCAATTCACTAATATTTAAGAAGTTTACATCTCTTCTTGAGAGAGTCTGGCCAAAGTTTTTCCACTCTTGTAATGTTTTTATCAGATCTGGGTATAAAGTGAACTCCTGTGTGTTGGGGTGGGTGTGGTAATATACACATAACCTAAAATTTACCATTTTAATCATTTTAAAGTGTGAAGTTCAGGGACTTCCCTGGTGGTCCAGTGGTTGGGACTCCGTGCTCCCAATGCGGGGGGCCCGGGTTTGATCCCTGGTCGGGGAGATGTATCCCACATGCTGCAACTGGAAGAGCCCACGTGCCGCAACTAAAAATCCTGCATGCTGCAGCGAGGATCCTGTGCACAGCGGCGAGGATCCCGCGTGCTGCGGCTGGGAGCCGGTGTAGCCAAATAAATAAATAAATACACAATTTTTTTAAAGAGGAAAAAAAATAAAGTGTACAGTTCAGTGACATTTAGTATATCCACAATGCTGTGCAACCATCACCACTATCTAGCTCCAGAGCCTTTTCACACCCCAAAAGGAAACCTTGTATCCATTCAGCAGCCACTACTCACTCACTTCTCCCCAGCTCTTGGCAACCACTAATCTGCTTTCTGTAGATTTCTGTATACATGGATTTACCTATTCTGGACATTTCATGTAAACTGAATAATACAATATTTGTCCTCTTATGTCTGGCTTCTTTCATTTAGCATAATGTCAAGGTTCCATCCATGTTTAGCTAAACATCCATGTTTAGCATTTGTCAGCATTTCATTCCTTTTTACAGCTGAATAATAGTCCATTGTATAAACATAACATTTTTTTAATCCATTCATCCATTGATGGACACTTAGGTTATTTTCACCCTTTGGCTATTATAATAGTGCTGCTGTGAACATTCATGTACAAGAACCATTCAACTTTAATGTACTTAACTCAGACTTTCTTTGTCTGGTGAATGAAGGTATATGTCACAAAGAATAGACATAAATGATGGCAATTACGGCAACTTCCACTGGAGGATAACAAATGGATTTTTTCAGAAAAGAGAGCACGGTGAGAAAGGAGAAAGCAGAGCTAAGTCAACAAATATTTACTGTCTACTATGCGTGGGCACTGTCCTAGGCATTGGGAATACAGGCAGTAAACAAAGCAAACATGGCCCCTGCTTTCATATAGAAGAAGAATCATTAAGTAAACATATCAATTCATAAGATCATTTCCTCATAACAAACATAGAACATCATTATGTGATAAGAGAATGACCTGGGAGGAGGGGAACTACCTAGATCAGGTGGTCAAGGCAAGAAGGTCTCTCCAAAGAGATATATGTATTGAGGCCTGGCTTTTCTGAATTTCACTTTCCAAATCTGTAAAATGGAGATCAGAACACATATCTCACGAAGTTCTCCGAAAGCTTAGATGAGGCAATGCTTGCAAAACACAGTCCTGATATATACCTTTAATAAATGATAGCTCCTAGTATTAATGTAATATTAAATGTAACTTTATAAGTTAATAATAAAATTAAAGAACCTAGAACCCTAGGGGTTGTCAGTGCTGATGGGTTTGGAAACTTGCCTTTTTCAGAGACCCCCGATGGACTTCACAGACCTGTCCAGGCTGCCTCTGTCTCTTCACGAGCCACCCCCCATTCCTGGACAACCAGAGGCTATCCAGCTGCTCAGTGAAAGGGCAACCCCTAGACCCAGTGACTGCCCGAACTGGTGCCAGTGCGGAAAGTGCCTCCCATCCCAACTCCCTGAGAGACAAAGATGCTTGGAGGAGCTGTGCTGTCGGAAAAAGCTGGGTGCCTGTATCACCACCTCGGAGCCGTTCAAGAAGCTTATCCTGTCCAGACATGTCCTGCAGTTCCTCCTGCACTACCAGGAGCCCTTGCTGGTGCTGGATGCAGATTCTACCAACAGCCAGCTGCGGCACTGCGCCTACAGGTGCTATACTACGTGGCGCTTTGGCTCCCAGGACCTGGCTGACTTTGCCATCCTGCCCAGCTGCTGCCGCTGGAGGATCCGGAGGGAGTTTCCCAAGACGGAAGGCCAGTACAGTGGCTTCAAGAGTCCTCACTGATGTGCTGAGCAGTCATGTAACATTGCCTTTGCTTGCACCTTGAGCTTCCCCTGCAAAGATGTGTGTCCGGATTTTCAGCCAAAGGGAAATGTGCTTTCCTCCTCCCCCAGCTCTGTATGTGTCAGAGAGCAAAGTGATCAGGGTAAACAAACAGCAAATAAACTAGAATCCCTCAGCATGGACTGAGAGTCAAGAGATTCAGATTTATATCTCCATTCTATCCCTAGGAAGTTGTGTAATCCTAGGCCTTTAACCTCTGTACCTCAGCTGCCTTATTATCCAATCTATTGTTTCACAGGGATATTAGGAGAGCAAATTGAGACAGTGTACACAAACTCTCTTATTAACGCATAAAGAGCTACATGAATATGAAGCAGCTCATTTTGAGGTGAGACTAGGATAACGTCCAACTATCAACAAACCCTTGGGTCCTGGTTAAAGAATGGGGAGGATTAAAAGTTTTGGCACAAATTTTTTGGCATTTGTCCTATAGGACCTGAGGGGTTATATCTCCTCCCCTTGTGTCTTGGCAGCTCTGATCACTTTATCCAATGATAAAATGATGCTGTGTCAGGTTCAGGGTCTTGGTCTTAAGATGCTGTCAGCTTCCACTTCCGGTCCCTTGAAACTCTTGCTGTGAAGGAAGCAAGCTCCATGTAAAAATCTGTCTATCCTGAGTCCACCCTGTTGTGAAGAAGCCCAAGCAGCCATGTGAAGAGGAGAGATGCCCCCAGCATTCAAGCCGTCCAAGCCCATGGGAGAGAAGTAGCCTTCAGATGATTCCAGATCCTGCTAACATATGACTGCAACTGCATCAGACAACCCAAGTGAGAGCTACCCAGTGAACCCACAGAACAAAAATTGTTATTTTAAACCACTATGTTTTGTGTTGTCTGTTACATAGCGACAGATAACTGGGACAGAGAGCAAGCCTGATTCATGGGACGTAGACTCAGCCCACATCTTCTCTGGGTCTAAGACGTGTGTCCAGATTTTCAGCCAAAAAATCCCTGGAGCCCCTCGGGGGCTTGGGTTTCTATTTGGCAGTTCTAGAAGAGCTGCAGACCAATCAGGTAACTCACCAGACCAGCCCTGGAATCCATCAAATCTAACTGCTGAGCTACCCAATACATTTCAATCCACATCACATTTCTATGACTGGAAGTAAGTATTGCTGTTAAAAACTGGAATAAGCCACCTTTATGCCTTTAACATCCTGTACTTTGCAGCCAATTACAATGGATGCAGTCTGGATGCTACTTAAAAAGCAACTCACACTCAACCCTTTTACCATTTCTATACGTCAACTGCTAAGAGTATAAAAATGAATAGCAGGGGCTTCCCTGGTGGCGCAGTGGTTGAGATTCCGCCTGCTGATGCAGGGGACACGGGTTCGTGCCCCGGTCTGGGAAGATCCCACATGCCGCGGAGCAGCTGGGCCTGTGAGCCATGGCCGCTGAGCTTGCGCGTCCGGAGTCTGTGCTCCGCAACGGGAGAGGCCACAACACTGAGAGGCCCGCATACCGAAAAAAACAAAAAAAAAGAATAGCAGGTTTTAGGATCCTCCAGCAGGATTTCAGTTTCAAGGTTTTGGCACTAGAACAGACTATTTCTAAATGACAACTATTTTAAAGAATAGAGAACACTATTCAAAACTGTGACTAATGAAGGATCTGTGAGTTTTTAATACATATTCTAAGATTTACCATTTTGACACTTTTTAAAAGTCATCAGCTTTCTACTGTTTTAATGTAAGATAATATGAACAAAAACCTTCTTTTTTGGTCCCAGGATTTCACCTGGCTTTAAACTCAGGAATCAAGTTAACTGGGCCAGATTTAACTCTCATTTTTACTACCTTTCAGAGATATTTTTGAAAAGTGAATTATATATGACTTCTTCAGAAATGAAATTTTTTACTCTGAGAATTCTATGTAACTGCTACAGATTTCCATTCTGATAGCCTCTGAGCCTTCATATGTTATTTTTTGATGCCTGCCTCCTAGTGTGTTTCTATCACCTTGTGGAGACCCCAGATGGAGTCAGCATTTGGAATGACAAATAATCACTGGATCCACCTGTTGTTTTCACCTTTCCCAGATGCTCTGTGTGAGAAGGTGAGAGGATGATGTGTTACATCAACTATGTGCAAAATGTCTGACACTTCCTACAACAGCATGCATCATATTTATATTCTTATTTTTGGTCTACGGTAGAAAATAGTGTCATCGCCAAAGGCATCCCAAGGAAAGTCACATTTTGTAGGATCTGTTTTTTGTACTTAAATCCATTCTCCTGTTATAGTAATTGCACAGTATTCACTGCTTCATCTCTGTATTGGAGATCTGCTTTCTTGTAACACTACCTGATTTCATGTAGCATTGGTTATGGACTTGCATTCCTCTCTTTAGAGGGAACCATTTTTAAAACCCTTCCTAATTCTAGCTTGGCAATGTAGATGTCTTAACAGTTTTGATAATAAAAAAAATAATGTGTAATTCGCATTTACTGAAGTATTCCTTTTACTTTCTTTTCTCAGAAGATCCCCAAATCAGTTAGCTCATTCATTGACACAAACATTCAACATATATGCAGAGGCACTTTGACATACAAAGATATGTTTTTAGTCTCTTCCCCCAGTTCCAAACACAGAGCTCCTAAGTCCCCTGGAATTTAGAACTGTCTTGTGTTCTAATGAGGCCACTCTTGGTGGGCTCCTGGATAACTTCAGGAAGGGGGCTGGTCACCAGAAAGACCAAGCCATGATTAGAAGCTTAGAACTTTCAGTCCTACCACCTTATCCTCTAGAGTGGGAGGGGTTGGAAACTGAGTTAATAATCGATTTTGACTATGTGATAAAGCCTCCATAAAAATTCCTACACTGTGGGGTTAAGAAAGCTTCCATATCGATGAATACATCCACATTTGGGGAGGGTGGTACACCCCCAACTCCACAAGGACAAAAGCTTCTGCACTCAGGACACTTCTGGCCCTCATTCTATGTAACTCTTCATCTGGCTGTTCATCTGTATCTTTTAACATATCCTTTATAATAAATGGGTAAATGTAAGTGTTTCCCTGAGTTCTATGAGCCACTACAGCAAATTACTGAACCTGAAGAGGGGGTTATAGGAACCCCCAATTTATAACCAGTTGGTCAGAAGTACAGGTGACAACCCTGGACATGACTGGTGTCTGAAGTGGGGGACAATCTTGCAGGACTGAACCCTTAACCTGTGGGGTCTATGCTAACTCCAGGTAATTAATGTCATAATTGAATTACAAGACACCCAGTTGGTGTCTGGAGAGTTGGAGAATTGGTTGGTGTGGGAAAACCCCACGCACATTTGGTGTCAGAGTGTTACGAGTAGAGTATAGGTAAACAGGACTTTTCTTTTAGGCACTTACTAGAGATCAATGATAAATAAGGTTGCCACTCTCATGGAGATGTGAGGAGATGGACATTAATCAAATAATTAAAACAAATATAAACTTGTAACTTATGATGAGTATCATGATGAAGAAGGTAAAAGATGCTCTGAGAGCCTATGTAGGGGAACTTGACCTATTTGGGGAAATCAGAGAAATCTTACCTGAGGAAGGAGCTCTTCAGCTGAAATTTGAAGGATAAGTTCTAGATAACTATGTGAGTTGGGGAGGAAAGCGCATTCTAGGCCAAGACAATAGCATGTGCAAAGGTCGTGGGGCTGACAAAAAGCATAGAAGGTTTTCAGAATTTAAAGGAGACCTGTATGCCTGCTCCATAAATAGTATGGGGAAGTAAGGAATGAGGTAAGACTGGACAGGCAGGGGTTGGAACGCATAGAGCCTTGAAGGTCATGGCAAGGAGTTTTGTCATTATCTTAAGAAAGACCAATGGAGACCCATTGAAGGGTTTTAAGTAGGAGCCTGGTAAGATTATATTTCATTTTTAAAAGATCATTCTGATCGCCAAGAGTGGTGGTAGATAGATATAGTTTTAATTTTCATTTCAGTCTTTCCCTACTCTGTGAAACACTTGTCCCAAATATGCAGCAAAATGGACTGATTCTCTTTTCTCTCCTGCTCTTCCTCTCCCGGCAGTGAGAGCACTGAGTCCTAACCACTGGAACACCAGGGAATTCCCATTATGCCTTGATTTTTAGAATATCTCCTGTCCCAAGTTGGTGGGGATGAGAACACTCGTTGAGCTTTGGGTCAGGGTCAAGAATGTGCCAAATCTAGAGACAAGGGGCAGTCAACAGAGCCTACAGATGCATCCACCCTGTGGTGTAAGGCCTAAAATCAAGGTCTAATATTACGTGCTGCCTTAACATCTGGTGAAATCAGGAAGGCCTAGCTTGGCTTAACTGCAAGTTTTTCTTCTTGGTCTGATCGAAAATGTCACCTAGTTAAACAACCTTCCTCATCAGATGGACCAGATGCAGTTTCTGCTGATGCCTGCATAGTGGATTTGCGTTCCCAACCAGGCCATGGAATTATCCAAAAGAGCCAACGACACTCTCCTGTGGGAACCACAGGACACCTCACCCTCCGGATACTACAAAGTAAGCTTGCCTCCCACTGCCTCTGGTTGTTCACTCTGTTCCTAAACGCTACCCCCATGTGACCCTGCAGGGCGTGTGGTGTCCTTCTTCCCTGTGCTGTGAGTATATGTGACCAATGAACTGCTGCCAATTTCAGCTGTCCAGTGCTGGGTGTCATATGTTCGGCCATCCCCATACCCCTAGGGTGGGAATCCCTCCCTTACCAGTGCGGTGAAGAGGAGGTGATTAAGATACCCTTAAAGCCAGTTGCCCTAAAAAATTAGAGGCTTGGCTTCTGCGCACTCACTGTCTGCACAAAGCCCTGTTTCTTAGAGCCCATGGGGAACTGGGACCACTACCCCCATTTATTCAAAGCAACCATTTGAGTGCACTGGGTGTGGTTACACTTTCTGCTGCTTGTATGTTTCTCAACCCATACTCTAATCCAATGCAGTCATCATTCCAGGAATCCCTGAGGGTCCGCTGATTGAAATCCTTCTGTTCTCTCTCTTTTAAAAAAATATTTATTTATTTATTTATTTATTTGGCTGCATCGGGTCTTAGTTGCGGCACATGGGATCTTCGTTGTGGCACGTGGGATCTTTAGTTGCGGCATGCAGGATCTTTAGTTGTGGCATGTGGGATCTAGTTCCCTGACCAGGGATCAAACCCGGGCCCCCTGCATTGGGAGTGTGGTTTCTTAGCCGCTAGGCCACCAGGGAAGTCCCCTTCTGCTCTCCTTTGAATAGATGTAGACATCACTATCTTCTTTCACTTTTACTGTGATCTTTCAGTTTCCTCTTTTCCAGTCCCAAGAGGGTTATGAATCATGTTTCCAAAACAGATGATGATCTATGGAAAGGATTTTGCATTTCCAACTTCCTTAGTTCTACTGAATGAATTATGAAGGTCATATGTATGTGAGTCTTCAGGAATCAGAGGTGAAGGTCAACACTAGTCATTTTAATCAAATAATCACCATACTTGACAGGCTTGGATAAGAGCCTTAGGCAAGCCTTAGGCAAGGCTGTTGAGTATAGTAGGTTATGAGTTATTTTATTTCCCCAAGGAAACAAGAAGCTCCTCAAAGGCAATGGGCTTGGTTCTGTGTGCCTGCATGTCTATTCCAGCACACTAGTGCAGTGGGAAAGAGCTGGGACACTGGAAACTGACCACCTGGCTTCAAATCCTAGCCCGCCCACTAATTAGCGGAGAGGCCTCAGTTTACCCAATTCTTAGAAACCTTAGTTGTATCTTTGTATCCAAGGGTTGTATTAAATATTAAATGTTCTAAGAGTAAATGTATGTGAAGCACTTAGCACACTGCCTGGCACAGAGTAAGTGGTCAATAAATGTTAGGTATTATTGGACTTCCTTGGTGGCACAGTGGTTAAGGACCTGCCTGCCAACGCAGGGGACATGAGTTTGAGCCCTGGTCTGGGAAGATCCCACGTGCCGTGGAGCAACTAAGTCTGTGTGCCACAACTACTGAGCCCGTGTGCTGCAACTACTGAAGCCCATGCACCTAGAGCCCATGCTCCACAACAAGAGAAGACACCGCAGTGAGAAGTCCGCACACTGCAACAAAACGTAGCCCCTGCTCGCCACAACTAGAGAAAGCCTGTGCGCAGCAACAAAGTCCAACGCAGCCAAAAATAAATTTAAAAAAAAAAGAAAAAAAAAGTTAGGTATTATTGTTATTTAAAGTGTTAACCATGTCTAACGATGCTGGCTATTATTGTTATTTGGACAGTGCCCAAGCATCACTCCTAAGCTCTAGGCCCATATATTTAACCATGTGTGGATGAATATTCTACTTAAATAGTTTAGAGGCAACTCAAATAAGTACAGAGGAGAAATAATCATCTCTGCTTCCTCCACCCCCACCCACATGGGCTCTTCTGGAACTCCCAAGCTCGGTTAGTAGCACCACCTGCCATCAGCTCAGTTTCCCAAGCCAGAAATCCAAGGGACAGCCTCACTATCTCCCTTCTCTTTCTCCATTCCATCCAATCTCACCAATTCATTCAGCAAACATTTATTGAGCACCCTGGCACTGGGTAGGTGCCAGAATAAACAAATGAACCAGACAGTCTGTCCTGGAGGTTAGGTGAAGTGCAGAAGATGGGCAAGCAATGTGTAAAGGGATGAGTTGAGCACAGCCTGGGATAAAGGGTCTGAAAGAAATAAGCAATGCGCTGCGCTAAAAACAATGGAGTTATTTCTGACAGGGGTCAGGGGTGGCCTCTCCAAGGAAGTGACATTTAAACTAGATCTGAATGTCCAGAAGGAACTGACCATGACGAGTTGGAGGCAGGACATTTCAGGCAGAGGGACAGCAAGCACAAAGCACTGAAGTGGGAAAGAAATGAGTGTGTTCCAAGAACTGTCAGGTGGCCAGTGTGACCGGGACATTTACAACAAGGTCTCTGGACCTTCTAGTTAGCCAGGAGGGACACAAGCTTACTTCTTAACTGCTTCATAAACTATGTGGTCCCATCTCAGTGAGACAGAAGCTCAAAGAAAGGCAAAATAAAATCCATACAGACAAGAGTAGTCACAGGGGGCTTTATGAAGCTTGTGACACATGAGCTGGCCCTCCTAGATGAAGAGACTGGAAACATTCAGTGGGATGAGAAAAGGTATTCCCAACAGGACTAGTGGCACCAGCCAGGTCCAGAGACATGAGTATGGTATGTGCTAAGACTACAAGTAGACTTGACTGGCTCCCCAGATTGGGAAGAAAGTGGATGAAAGTTAAATAGAGGCTGATTTGGGGAAAACTTTTTTTCTTTTTTTAAGGGCTGAGATGTTTGGACCAATTGCAAAGTTAAGGTGGAGCCATTCTTGGGTTGACAGGAGATATGAGGAAAGCAGTGACTTAAGAACATCCTGCAGACATCCATGAGGATGTTGGGTGAAGGGGGAAACCCTGGGAAGGGAGATTACTTTTAGAAGTCTGCTGGAATCATATAAGAGTGACTCAAAAAGCAACCTAGACTACTAATTGGGTGGTGGTAACAGAAAGAACAGAATCTGAGTAAGAATTTTAAAAATTCCTTTAAATCCAACACTAGAGGGTTGGTTAAATAAATTATGGTACACTCATATAATAGAATTATATGCAGCTATTTAAAGTGATGCCATAGAAGGATAGCAAATGACACTGAAAGATGTTCAAGGCAGAACACAATCTGCAGGACATTTCTTACTTAAGGGAGATGTGAGTCTTCAATTAGGGTTCACTTTTTTCTTGCAAAGATATTTATTAAAAGCCTTTAACCCTGAATGCAAATTTAAGGAGACAAAGAAGACTCACCTCAATCCTCACTGAAATATGTCACAGATAATAACAATTTCAGAGATATCAGAAAAGGTCAAATGGCATTTTCCTGAAATCCAGAAATCAAGCTTAAAAACCATCTTTTGTGTTTCCCTCTACCATGATTTGTTTTGGGTAAGTCAGTCAAGAGTTGGCATATATGGACTTCCCTGGTGGTGCAGTGGTTAGGAATCCACCTGCCAATGCAGGGGACATGGGTTTAAGCCCTGGTCTGGGAAGATCCCACATGTCGTGGAGCAACTAAGCCCGTGTGCCACAACTACTGAGCCTGTGCTCTAGAGCCTGTGTGCCACAACTACTGAGCCTGTGCTCTAGAGCCCGTGAGCCACAACTACTGAGCCCGTGAGCCACAACTACTGAAGCCCGTGCGCCTAGAGCCTGTGCTCTGCAACAAGAGAAGCCACCGCAATGAGAAGCCCGCACACCACAACGAAGAGTAGCCCCTGCTCACTGCAACTAGAGAAAGCCCGCACACAGCAACGAAGACCCAACACAGCCAAAAATAAATAAATTAATAAATAAATAAATTTATTTTAAAAAAAAAGAGTTGGCATATGGCTGGCTCTACCCCTCCTGTAGGTTCAATCTTGCTCCCGCCACCACCAAATGCATATGTTGAAGTTCTAACCCCCATTATCCCAGAAAATGACTGTATTTGGAGATGTAGCCTTTAATGAGGTAATTAAGGTAAAATGAGATCACATGGGTAGCTCCTAATCCAATCTGATTGGTGTCCTTATAAGAAGAGGTGATTAGGACACAGGCACAGAGGGAAGATCATGTGAAGATACAGGGAGAAGATGGCTGTCTATAAGACAAAGAGAGAAGCCTTAGAAGAAACCAACTCTGCTGACACCTTGATCTTGTATGTCAAATTTCTGCTATTTAAGCCACCCAGTCTCTGGTGCTTTATTATGGCAGCCATAACAAATACTTCGATTCTCTCTTTTTAATTGTGACAAATATATTTTAAATACAAAATCTAATGCTTGGGTTCCTCATGTATTTAAGTTCCTCAAATACTTAAATGCAAAATTACTATATGATCCAGCTATTCCACTCCTAGGTATATACCCAAAAGAATTGAAGGCAAGGACTCAAATACATACTGGTACACAAATGATCAGAGCAGTATTATTGACAATAGCCAAAAGGTGGAAACAACCCAAGTGCCCATGAAGAGATGAATGGATAAACAAAATGGGTTATATACATACAATGGAATATTATTTGGCCATAAAAAGGAATGTAGTACTGACACAAGCTACAACACGATGAACCTTGAAAATATTATGCTAAGTGAAGTAAGCCAGACACAAAAGGCCACATACTCCATTGATATGAAATACCCAGAACAGGCAAATCCATAGAGACAGAAAGAATAAAGGTTACCAGGGGCTGGGGGGGAGAAGGAAATGAAGAGTTAGTGTTTAACGGGCACAAAGCTGCTGATGATGAAAAAATTCTGAAAATGGATAACGGCCATGGTTGTACAACCCTGTGAATGTGCTTAATGCCACTAAATTGTACACTTAAAAATAGTTAAATTTGTTATGTATATTTACCACAATTTTTTAAATCAACAAAAGCAAAAACCAATGCTTAGGCAACTGTGGGATTTTTATATTTTGTGGAAATTTCCTTATATCATTAAAATATATATACTTTTTTTGCAGTCTAGACTCTCTTAGTCTGAGTCTCAACTGGAGGCTTGGTGATTGCTTGCTGTTCATACTTTTTTGTTTCCTCCAACCACATATAAATGTGTCTTATAAGAAAATATTCCAGTGGAGATCCCCAGCTTGGCCAGCAAGCCAGGAGAACAATATTTGTGAGGATATGCAAAGAAGAAGGGATAAACCAGTGGTTGGTGGATATAAATCTTACCTTTGGCTTTCTTTGGATGGAATTGGAGGCACTGATCTTGCCTGAGGCATTGACTTTGCCATCCACCATCAGGGAAGAAATCTCTACCTCTCTGATGGGAATAAATCTGCCTTCAGCAGATAAAGCACTAAAGGACTACGTTCCCAGAGGCACTTGCTGATGCCTGTGTGGAGCCAGGCTCACAGGCAGGGAGGCATCACATGTACACTGTGCCCATTCATGGTTTGAGGACTGCCTGGCGCAGTAGCTGGATTCAGCTTTGCTTGCTCAGGGTACATCCACATTAGCTCCCGTGCCACTGGGAGAGCAGAGTGGCTTCGCCTCCCAGGTAGGTAAGGTGAGAAAACACACATGCAGCCAGGCAGTACCGATGGGTAATTACTGTGTGTATCTTTGTGATGCGGAGGTTTTCTGAATGTGCCACAGAGGCCTTATCAAAAAAGTGCTGGGACAGGTCATCCTGGAAATGGGACAGTAGTGCCCAGGAGAATATAAGGTGGGCTGAAGTGGCTGCCTCATAGAAACAGGTCCAAATGTTGAAGTGAAGCAGAGAGGGGTAAAATGAGAGCAGAATATTTGAGGAAGGAAGTCCCTGTGGGAAACTCATTTTGAATAAACTCTATCTGCAAAACACTAGATTTACAAAATAGGTAAATAGGATGGGTGAGCATGATTTTTGCTTATAAGATTCCTTTCAATAACATTTCAATGAAATTAAATGAAAGTGGAGTCCTCCCTTTTAAGAGCTTATCTATCAGAGAGATGGGGGGATGTCCAAAGCCTGGGCTCTGACTAACTGTGAGACCCTTTTAAACCTCACCTTAGTTTTCTTATTTGCAAAAGGAAAGGACTGGACTAAATATGATCTCTAAGGTACTTTTAATCTCCAAGTGCTTCCCCCATCGTATAAAATGCGATCAGTTTGTACTTGACAACAGGCTTACATAAAGTTCATAGCACATCACCTGGTAAGTGTGGTCAATGAATTTACTGTGTTGGTTAAAATCAAAAGTCCATACCGGGCTTCCCTGGTGGCGCAGTGGTTGAGAATCCGCCTGCCGATGCAGGGGACATGGGTTTGTGCCCCGGTCTGGGAAGATCCCACATGCCGCGGAGCGGCTAGGCCCGTGAGCCATGGCCGCTGAGCCTGCGCGTCCGGAGCCTGTGCTCCGCAACGGGAGAGGCCACAACAGTGAGAGGCCTGCGTACCGCAAAAAAAAAAAAAAAAAGTCCATACCATTGCCTCTGAGGCCCTACTTGATCTGGCCCCTGACTACCTCTCAGGATCTTACCTCACCTCACTCTCCTCCTTGCCCACTATGTTCCAGGTCTTCTTTCTATTCCTGGAACACACCAAGCTCATTCCTACATCAGGGCCTTTGCACTTGCTGTCCACTCTGCCTGGGATCCTTTCCCCCCAGATTTTCAGAGAGTTGGCTCTTTCCTGACATTCAGATCTCAGTTCAAAAGTACTTCCTTCGAGAGGGCCTCCCTCAAGCTCATAGATATACAGAGAATTCAACACCCACTAAGAATGCATGTTCTTTTAGGGTACACATGGAACATTTGCAAAACAGACATGCATGTATCTCCTTCAATATTCCCAATGAAAAATATGATATAGATCAGGTTCTCCAACTGCATTTTAATGAAATTTGAAATTAATTTTGAAAAGATAAATTTTTAGGGAATTCCCTGGCAGTCCAGTGGTTAGGACTCGGCCCTTTCACTGCTGAGGGCCCCGGTTCAATCCCTGGTGGAGGAACTAAGATCCCACAAGCTGCACAGCATGGCCAAAATATAAATAAATAAATAAATAAAACTCTTCTAAAAAATAAGGTTTATTTTTAAAAAAAGATAAATTTTTAAAATATTTGGAAACCAAATAAAATATTGCTAAATGACTCTTGGAAATATTTAAAACTGGATGATAGTGAAAACACCACACGTCAAAATTGGTGGGACACAGACAGTGAAAGCACTATTTTAAAGGGAAATTTATAGCTTTATATACATTTATCAGGAAACAAGAAAGGTTAAGAAAGACATGAGGTTAAGCGTTCAACTCAAATACTGGAAAAGAAGCAGCAGAACCAAATGAAAGAAAAAAGAAGGAAATAACTATTAGGACAGAAATCAACAAAATATAGAACAACTGAGACGACTAACAAAACTAAAAGCTTATTCTATGAAAAGATTAATAAGATAAAAGTCTTGGACTTCCCTGGCGGTCCAGTGGTTAAGACTCTGCGCTTCCACTGCAAGGGGCACAGGTTCAATCCCTGGTGCGGGAACTAAGAAACTAAGATCTCTGCATGCTGCTCAGCACCTCCAAAAAAGAAAAAAAATTTCCCTCCACGTTTGGACTTCCCTGCTGGCGCAGTGGTTAAGAATCCGCCTGCCAATGCAGGGGACACAGGTTCAAGCCCTGGTCCAGGAAGATCCCACATGCCGTGGGGCAACTAAGCCCGTGCGCCACAACTACAGAGCCTGTGATCTAGAGCCCGCGAGCCACAACTACTGAGCCCACGTGCCACAACTACTGAAGCCCGCGCGCCTAGAGCCCGTGCTCCACAATAAGAGAAGCCACCACAATGAGAAGCCCATGCACCACAAGGAAGAGTAGCCCCCGCTCACCACAACTAGAGACAGCCCACGCGCAGCGACGAAGACCCAACTCAACCAAAAATAAATAAATTTAAAAAAAAATCTCTGTACTTCGCAGCCTTTGTCTCTGTGCATTACCAATCACAGCATCAGGCTTTTTCTACCATTGAATAGGAGACCTATCTAGTTACCACAAAAAAGTCAAAAAGAACACTAAATGGGGGAAACACTTCTACTCTGTTAAACATCTTTATTTTTCCACTTATTTTTTAAGAAAAAAAATCTAAATTCACACAAATAGTCTTGAAGCTCTTACCTTGTTTGGGTGAGAGATTTATTTTCTGTGCTTATAAAAAATATGTTGTGGGGAGGAATAATGATTTACCTAATTAAGTTAGCTTTGTACATCTCCCTCAAGCTCTAGTCCCTTGCCAGGTATTCAAGTATACATAGAAAAACATACACCAAAATCCTCCCCAAAGAAAATAAATCAAACGGTTCAAAGATTAAAGACTAAGGATAGTAAATTAAATTCTCTGTAGTTTAATCTGAATTAAGAATCTTATGCTTCTCTATGTATCTTCGAGACCTGTCAGCTGTGGCAGTCTCCCTTCCTAGCCATGGAAGAGCATATTCTTGTTTATTGGCAAAGCTGCCACCATTTATTTGGTATCACATTCTGACTTGTACAAGTAACATTCTTCACTTTAAAAACCTGGAGGGTGGGCTTCTCTGGTGGTGCAGTGGTTAAGAATCTGCCTGCCAATGCAGGCAACATGGGTTTGAGCCCTGGTCCGGAAAGATTTCACATGCTTCTGAGCAACTAAGCCCGTGTGCCGCAACTACTGAGCCTGCGTTCTAGTGCCTGCGAGCCACAACTACTGAAGCCTGGGTGCTTAGAGTCCGTGCTCCGCAGCAAGAGAAGCCACTGCGATGGGAAGCCCGCACACCGCAATGAAGAGTAGCCCCTGCTCGCCGCAACTAGAGAAAGCCCACCCGCAGCAATGAAGACCAAACACAGCCAGGAAAAAAAAAAGCCTGGAGGGTACTGGGTTATTGGGCAAACTTCTAACTACTGTTCAAATGTTTCTAGGAAACTGAACTAATTGTTCCAATGGATGATGGAAAACATAGCAAGATATCAAGAAATCCAAAGCAATATGGGTGAAGTCTTATTTAGCATCCTGCAGTACACTGCCAAACATGATTTTAAATCTCAAACATGGTATTCAAGTGGAGAATGAGTGTTTCCTTGCTGTAAAAAAAAAAAAAAAAAAAAAAAAGAATCTTATGCTTATAGTGTTTCTATGGAGTTAGTAACTATATTCATTTCCTATTGATGCTGTAACAAACAATGACAAATTCAGTGGCTTAAGAAAACACAAATCTATTATTTTACAGTTCTGGAGATCAGAAATCCAAAATGGGTCTAATGGGCCAAAATCAAGGTGTTGGCAGGCTGTGTTCCTTCAGGAGGCGCTGGGGGGAATCCATTTCTTGCCTTTTCCAGAAAGCTTCATTGTTTGGCTCATGGCCTCCAATTAGCAATCTCATCACTCTCACCTGTGCTTCTGTTGTCACAGGCCTTTTCTGACTCTGATCTTCAGCACCTCTTCCATTTTTTAAGAACCCTTGCGATTAAACTCACCTGGATAATTCAGGATACTCTTCCCGTCTTAAAATCCTTAACTTAATCACATCTGCAAAGTCCCTTTTGCCATATAACGTAACACAGTCACAGGTTGCAGGGATTAGAACACTGATATCCTCAGGGGGATCATTATTCTGTCCCCCACAGTAATGAAGACACCATCTTAAAACTAAAAACTAAAAAAAAAAAAAAGACACCATCTGGGAAAGTTATCAGATTTGACACTAATGGGACTGTATCTTCAGGTCCTATTTTCCTGAGTCTGTTGGGTAATCCTTCCAAATAATTACGTATCTAATAGTTTCCAAGTAAATTTGAGAAGATATTACATCGTATGCTAATGTCAGGGAACATGATGAAATGTATGGGGGTTCCAATAACTAGCATCTCCACAAGCATGACTTCGCCCATTTCAAGGTGACCCCCACAATCCTCATTATCCCTTAAACTTACATAACGTACCAAGCAATGGAACCATAGAAACAGTCCCACATAATATTACACAATGATTTAGTGGACAAAACGATTTCACAGCATTTTAAAGCTAGATAATGAAATATTTAAGAGCAAAGATTCTGGAATCAGACAGACATGGACTCAAATCCTGACTGAACCCCTTGCATGATGTAAGTCTCAGTTTTACCCCTCAGTGCCCACCTAGGTTCACATGAGACCAAGTGAAAGGAAGCCTATAAAGCTTTTAGCAGCATATTAGCTGTTGTTATTAATATCATAAAGGTGATATCATATTTGACACAATAACATCAATCCCCATTTTACATATAAAGAGACATACTCCCGGGCTTCCCTGGTGGCACAGTGGTTAAGAATTCGCCTGCCAATGCAGGGGACACGGGTTCGAGCCCTGGTCCGGGAAGGTCCCACATGCTGCGGAGCAACTAAGCCCATGCACCACAACTACTGAAGCCCTCATGCCTAGAGCCTGTGCTCCACATCAAGAGAAGCCATCGCAATGAGAAGCCCGTGCACCACAACGAAAAGTAGGCCCCACTCACCACAACTAGAGAAAGCCTGTGCGCAGCAACAAAAGACCCAACGTAGCCTAAATAAATAACTAAATAATAAAATAAATTTATAAAAAAAAGAAACATACTCTCCAAAAGTAAATAGCTCATCTAAGGATGCATAACTAATAAATAATCATATATATCCCAGTGTCTGGCACACACTGTATCCACTCCTAAATACCTTTGTTTTCAGTAATATCAGATACAACCCCTGCAAGTCGACCTCACAACTGCTCCATCACCTCTTGTATGCACAGCTTTTTTCCTATCCATCCTCTATTCTCTGTTGCCTACCAAAGGATGTGGTCTCTGAGGACTTTATACTACCCTGAAACCAAATGTCAAATGTGCTGAGATTTTAAGACACAGTTTCAGAAACAGGTCCAGCTCATCTGCAAGAATATCATACTTCCCATTTTCTCCATTTTGATAAGCTATAATTCCCCCCACCCACTGAATGGGAGGAAACATTTGCAGATCATATATCTGATAAGGAATTGCAGCTGCAATATATAAAGAACACTTACAATTTAAAATAGACAAATAACCCAATTAAGAAACGGGCAAAGGATCTGAACAGACATTTCTCCAAAGATGTACAAATGGCCTATAAGCACCTGAAAAGCTCAAGATTAATCATTATGAAAATGCAAACTAAATATTTATATATATATATACACATTTACATATACATATTTGAGTGTAGGCCAATTATATTTCATATTAATTTCTTTCAGGGCTCCTAACAGGATATTAGAAAATATTTCTTTTTAAAGGGACTTTGAGTCTGATAGGTTGAGACCCACTGATCTAGCAGATATGGTCAACATACGGCCTACTAGATATGGAACATATGGCTATGTTCCACACCGGCTTTAGCCTCAAGAACTCCATGGGGAAAGCAACAGTAAAATTATAAAGTGATTTATTCCTCACTTCTGCTACCAACTTGTTCTTTATTTAGGGAATGTGCTGTTTCTGGAGATATATAATTACACATTTGGAGCACATGCATCTGTCATTATGTTATACAATGACAGATTTTACAATGTCTACGTGCCAGATAAGTGAATCTTACATCTATAAATGCCTGAACATTAATTTAAATGTCTTTTTCATTGAAGCATACAGCTTCATCTGACTGGCCTTTTGCATCTCAAGGCCATTGTAATGACCATGCTATAACCAAATGATGCCCTAATATGCACTGAGTTCAGCCACTGCTGGCCTCACAACTAAATGGTAACAGACTGATGAGCTTTTTGCAGTTCTTTTGGAGCTTTTTATAGGAACTTATTTCTTTTTATGAACTATTAATCTATTTATTGCTGCTCTTAGCATTGGTGGCCTCAAGCAGTGCCTCCCATCTCTAATTTGCTGCATTCATACAAACATTTGTTTTAACGCCCACATTACCAGTGACAGTACATTTTTCATCTCTTGGAACCTAGCGCTATAGCCAAAGCCTTTTCAATCCCAACTTTCAAAAGCCTTCTAGCTTAAGAAAAAAAAATGAACATTTATTATAAGCTTATGGGGGTACCTTAAGGGCAAAAGTGAACCAAGGAGGCAGAACCAGGAAGTAGAAACTCAGCAGAAACCAAAGAGGCCATTTTCTTAGTATTGCTCACCTCTGTTCCCTTTGCCTGGCCGGTTTCTTTCTTTTGCTTCTGTAAACTCCCCTTCTTGGCGTCTCCATAAACATGACTCTGCCACAAACCCTGAGGTTACATCAACTCAGTTCTGGTCACTTGCAGAGAACAAAGAGCTGCCTCTCTCCCAGTGCCAGTGCCAGAGGAGAGAATCAGATTGGCCCTTTTGGGTTAGGTTTCCCTGTGGTCCGATTGATAAGGTCATGTAGTATAAAAATGGCTGCTGGGGCTTCCCAGGTGGCCCAGTGGTTGAGAGTCTGCCTGCCGATGCAGGGGACACGGGTTCGTGCCCCGGTCTGGGAAGATCCCACATGCCGCGGAGCGGCTGGGCCCGTGAGCCATGGCTGCTGAGCCTGCACGTCCGGAGCTTGTGCTCCGCAACGGGAGAGACCCGCGTACCGCAAAAAAAAAAAAAAAAAAAAAAAAAAAAAAAAATGCCTGCTGGGGCCACCTCTGTGAGGAATGGCAGTTTTTAGAGGAAGAATGTTGTGATGAACTGGCTTACCATGCATCAAAGGAAACGGACAATCCAGACTGTTGGAACTTTGTCTAAAATAAAAATAATTTCTGGGTGAGGGTCTGAGGTGCTCCCCTATGAAGAAAGAACATGAGGTTTGGCCTCATTATTATGTGGTAGGTACTTTTTTTCTGAGGCCCTTGATTGTCTACTCCCTGCTTCTTTCTTTCTTTCTTCCTTTCTTTCTTTTCTTTCTTTTTCTTCCTTCTTTTCTTCCTTTCTTTCTTTCTTTTTTTTTTTTTTTTTGCGGTACGCGGGCCTCTCACTGATGTGGCCTCTCCTGTTGCGGAGCACAGGCTCCGGACGCGCAGGCTCAGCAGCCATGACTCACAGGCGCAGCCGCTCCGCGGCATGTGGGATCTTCCCGGACCGGGGCACGAACCCGTGTCCCCTGCATCGGCAGGCAGACTCTCAACCACTGTGCCACCAGGGAAGCCCTCTTTTTTTAATTTGATCTAATTCACATACCATAAAAGCCACCTTTTTATTTATTTAATTTTGTGTTATTAAAATAATTTTTTTAATTTATTTATTTTGGCTCGCCGGGTCTTAGTTTTGGCACACGGGATCTTCGTTGCGGCGTGCAGCCTTCTTAGTTGGGCATGCGAACTCTTAGTTGCTGCATGCATACGGGATCTAGTTCCCCAACCAGGGAATCAAACCTAGGCCCCCTGAATTGGGAGCACAGAGTCTTACCCACTGGACCACCAGGGAAGTCCTACAACCTTTTTAAAATGTACAGATCAGTGACTTTTAGTAGATTCACAAGCATTCTGCAACTATCACCATTATCTGTTTTCCAGACCATTTTCATGATCCCAGATGGGAACCTCATACTCGGTAGCGATCACTCCCCATTATTTCTTTCCCCCAGTCCTAAGCAACCACGGATCAACTCTCTGTCTCTGTGGATTTGCCTATTCTGGGCATTTCATAAAAATAGATTCATACAATATGTAGCCTTTTGTACTTGGCTTCTTTCACTTAGCATAGTTTTCAAGGTTCATACACATTGTAGCATGTGTCAGTGTTTCATTCCTTTTTATGGCTAAATATTCCATTGTATGGATAGACCACATTTTATTTATCCATTCATCAGTAGATGGACATTTACGTTACTTCCACTTTTTGGGGCCTGTGAATAATGCTACTATGAACATTCATGTACGAGTTTTTACTTGAACGTATCTTTTAAAAATTATTTATTTATTTATGGCTGCGTTGGGTCTTTGTTGCTGCGGGTGGGCTTCCTCTAATTGCGTTGAGCGGGGGCTACCCTTTGCTGTGGTGCACAGCCTTCTTATTGCAGTGGCTTCTCTTGTTGTGGAGCACAGGCTCTAGGAGCGAGGGCTTCAGTAGTTGTGGCATGTGGGCTCAGTAGTTGTGGCTTGCGGGCTCTACAGCACAGGCTCAGTAGTTGTGGTGCATGGGCTTAGTTGCTCCACGGCATGTGGGATCTTCCTGGACCAGGGCTCGAACCTGTGTCCCCTGCATTGGCAGGCGAATTCTTAACCACTGTGCCGCCAGGGAAGCCCCAAAATGTTTTCTTAAAGCAGCTGCACCATTTTACTTTCCCACCAGCAGTATATGAATACTCCTATTTCTCCAGCCTTGCCATCTTTTTGATGGTCGATTGTTTTGATTATACCCATGCTAGTGGGAAGCAGTGGTATCTCACTGTGATTTTGATTTGCATTTCCCTAGTAACCAATGATATTGAACATCTTTTCATATCCTTATTGACCTTTTGTGTATCTGCTTTGTAGAAATGTCTGTTCAAACCTTTTGCCCATTTTTAGTTGGGTTGTCATTTTACTGATGAATTATAAGAGCTAAAGAACCCTTTAAGATTCTAGACCCTTCTCAGATATATGATTTTTCCCATTCTGTGGGTTGTCTTCTTTTTCTCAATAGTGGCTTTTAATGCACAAAAGTTTTAAATTTTGATGAAGTCCAATTTATCTACTTTTTTTCTTTTGTCACCTGAACTTCAGGTGTCATATCTAAAAAACCACTGCCTAATTCAAGGTCACAAAGATTTACACCTATGTCTTCATATGACTCATAGTTTTAACTCTTGCATTTAGGTCTTTGATCCATTTTGGGTGAATTCTCATATATGGTAAGAGGTAGGGGTCCAACTTCATCATTTGCATGTGGATATCCAGTTGTTCCAGCACCATTTGTTGAAAAGACTATTCTTTCCTTGTTGAGTTGTCTTAACATCTTTACTAAAAATCTTGGTGGTTTTTTTTAAGCTAAATTCCCAGAGTTGATCAATAACTGACTACACTCAGCCAAGCATACAATATGCAACTGAATGTGATTAAGATTATGTGAAGGGCGGCTGCGCAGCGTCGGCAGGGAGCGCGGGCCGCGAAGAGGCGGGCCAGGCCGAGCTGGACGAGGGGGAACGCGGACCGGGGAGGCGGCGGCGGCGGCGGCGGCGGCAACCTGGGCCTCGCGGCTCAGCCGCGCATCGGAGCAGGCCTCCGCGGCGCGCGCCCTTCGCCGAGCCCGCCCCGGGCCTGCGAGCGCTGGTCACCGAGGCCCAGGCCGCCGCCGCGGTGCGTTCTTGAAATCATGAATCCTGTTTACAGCCCGGGTTCTTCTGCGGTTCCCTATGCAAACGCCAAAGAAATTGGATTTCCAGCTGGTTTCCCCACGGGTTACGCAGCATCTCCTGCCTATTCCCCCAACACGTACCCTGGAGCGAATCCTACCTTCCAAACAGGTTACACTCCTGGCACACCTTACAAAGTGTCCTGTTCCTCCACCAGCGGGACGGTGCCACCGTACTCCTCCTCCCCCAACCCCTACCAGACCGCTGGACACCCCTTGCGAAGTGCCTACCCCCAGCAGAGCGCGCACGCACAGCAAGGCACGTACTGCCCGCAGCCCCTGTATGCAGTACCCCCTCACGTCATCCACCACACCACAGTGGTGCAGCCCAACGGCATGCCAGCGACGGTGTCCCCTGCTCCCATCCCTCTGCCTAGAGGCAACGGGGTCACCATGGGCACGGTGGTGGGGACCACTATAGCCATGTCAGCGGGTACCCTGCTGACTGCCCGCCCACTCCCCAACTCCTGTCGCCCCCCACCCCGTCACTGTGCCCACTTATCGGGCCCCAGGAACACCCACCTACAGCTATGTGCCCCCTCAGTGGTGATCACCCTGCAAACGTTTGAGGATGGAGCTGTGCAGTCACATCGTGGAGGTTCCACAGCTGGTGCTGCAGGCCTTGGGCCTCCAACCAGGACTTTGTTCTTAATGCTCTCGACACTTAGCTAAACACTACTACGGCCGGCCCAGCAGGTCCCAGCGCCCTCAGTCTCCAACTGACTCTGTGGGTTGGTCTTAAATCCTATTTGGTGGGCTGCCAGGCAATTTTTTAGCCAACTGTAATGATAAAAAGGGAGCATTAATCTATTCTGAATCATATCTAGCTGAATGCATGTTTAAGAAAAAAAACAACAACACAAAAACAAAGCTTGTTCCATCTACCTGCAGTGACTGATGCAGAACCATCATATGCAAAATCCAAAGGAATGGAAAAGTATTTTACAACTTGTATCATTAATGCACTCTTGTAATGTATGCAGTCTTAAAGTTATAAGTGTTAAAGTGAATTTCTTCACAGAGCATCTGAAATCTCTTCGATGATTCTTCAGCCTTTTGGGGTTGACATGGGTTGCCAATTGGAAACATGGACTTCTACTTTCCACCCATCTGTTCCTTTTGCACGGACTGCACTGGGAGAGAGTTGCAGGGACAGGGAGAGTGTGGGGAGGCCACCGCTGCTTGGGGTGCAGCCAGGTTAATGGCTTTCTCTCCATTTAGGCTCGTGGGGTCAGTGTGATGTGGACGTCCTTAGGGATTACCTTGAATCCAGTTAGGGACAAAAGGTGGTTTACCTATCAGCAAAGCAATTTTCTCTGCTATCTAAATTTTCATTACAAATCTCTTACAGATAGAGATGATGCTTTCTATATGTTTAATGGCAAAGTCCTATGTAGAGCGAAATTATTTTCCTGGGATGGAAGATATGTGAAAGAGAACCAGCCACACTTGGAGGAGGTATTGGCCTCTCCTTTATTTAGCTTAGAAAAATCATTCCTTTCCCCCAGCCCCTCGGGGGAAATGTTTGAGTCACCTGAAAACATACGTAGGCATTGTTGTTCTCCCTCTCACAAAGAAGGGCAAAGGCTTCACTCAGCTGTGTGTTATGAAGAAAGTTGTATATTTAAGAACTTTTAAAAGGGAACAAAACTTTATTGGATATTGATTGTTCCTTGTAGAGAGGCTGGGCTGTGGCTGTGTTTCGGCCCGTGCACTTGATGGGGACTTGTCCTCTGAGACCATCTGGAGGGCGCTCGTGGACATGGCTGTGGGGAGGTGTGAGGGAAGGGCTGGCGCCTGTTGTCGGTGAGCCCCTTTGGCCATATCTTCTTGCGGCTGAGGACACTCAGCACAAAGCACGTGTGGACAGCAAAGGGCCAGGCAGCATCAGAACGTGTTTGCCTGCCAGAACTTATTACAGAAAGGATTTTGTGTTTAAAATCTGAATATTGTACATAAGAAACCGAGAGGATTTTTTGCCTAAATGTGCCCAACTTGTATCGATGGGTGTGTGTGGGGGTCTGTCCTCAGATGAAGTCAGAGGGGGTGGGGGGTGAGGGCTGTTCCCTTTCAGCGGTCTGTCAGGGGCAGGGGTGCCCCTGCTCCAACCCATCATCGTTTCAAGCGCTGTGGGCCTCAGGTGGGGAGGGCACCTTACTCTCCTTACGGCTCCAGCAGCTGGTCAGGGCTCCGGCACTGGGGTGGCATTCAGCCCCGGATGGTGAGTGGGATACCTGACCCCTGAGACTTTGGTAACCTTATTTTTTATAGTGAGTACTCTTCATAATTTTCTTTTTCACCTTTTATTTTATAAGAAATTTGGGAATATTTTTGCATGGATCATTGTAAATAGAAGATTTATTTCTAATGTCTATAACATAGTGTGTTTACTAATAAGTATTTTAAATTGCTTCAAGAGCACTTAACCTACCTTTGTATGTGTGTATTCGTGTGTGTGTGTGTGTGTGTGTGGCAGTCATTTACCCCAGGCACAGTGTCCACTTCTTCAACTCTTTGTTGGTAATTCCATCTGTGTAGTGGGCGGTTTGTAATATTGATATGTTCTCCAGGGCCTGAACTGATCCAGTAACAGAGAAGCTGGTTTCCCCAATTTAGTGTAATAAGTTAGGAAAAAATATGATTTTAGTATATGTTTTTTAAAAGTCCCAAACAGAGTGCACATACACAGATACACACATGTGACTACCTGTAAGGGTTGGAGTCATTTGAATTCAGGAGGAAGTTATGAGACATTATATAGGCTGTTTCTTCCAGCTTGCCTGAGACTTGGCACACACAGGGTGAATGTTTTCACGAGCACTGAATTAAACGGTGTTTTCAAGAGAAAGAAAAGAGTGGGTTGCGTTTTCTCCCCATTTATATCAGCTTTATAAACACTTTCCCCCCTGTAATTTCTAAAAAAATCTTGTTTCCCTTTTGTGAAGTTGAGTTGGGAGACTTCATCAAGTATTTTTCCATTATGGAATACATCTGTGTGGAAATCTTTTCAATTGTGAAACTATCAGGGCATCAGCTATCAAATGTGAAAGGTAGATCTTGTCTAGCAGGTAAGAATCTGGATATAATGAATAGTAACAAAACTATCATATGTTGTAATTTTAGCAGCATTTAGTTCCAGTAAAATTAAGGAATACAGCTTCTGTTACAAAGTTGCATAATTTGATATCCTAAGCACAACAGTACAACATTCAGAGAAATTTTGCATTTTTTATATGTGACATTCCTAATTTGAGAGTCTTTCAGCTAAATTACAGTTATTTTAGAAGCTGAGACAGGCAAATAAAGGAACTAATTCCTATAAACATAGATATCATCATGGACATTAAAAAAATTTTTTTTTCTACAGCCTTCCCCTAAGGTTTAGAAGGTATCTTTCTCTGCTTAGGGAAACCCTGTTTGGATCTGGGCCAGGTAACTGAACGTTTCACGATGAGTGATGGTCCCATCAGCTTGCTGCCTCTGAGAACTGAGGCCAGCATTAGGGCCAGGGCCATTGGTGGTGACAAGCACAGAAGCGCTTCCAGAATCTTTTGTCTCTCATGTTTGATCTTCTCTCAACATTCTTGTTGGTTTAGTTATTAGGCCTACCAGTTGTATTATATGACTCTGTTTCTTGAGTGCTATGCAAATGTAGTATTTACAGGAGCTGAGAGTGGTCCTGGGCCATGGGCTGGACACCTGGTTGGTACTCGGTACGCGCCCTGCCCTTCCCAAGCTGGGCATGCAGTGCCTCACTCCATCTGCTGGCATCGGCACTTCAGACAAGAGGAAGTAGATTCTTGGGGCTTGGGATATACTAATCTCTGGTAGTGCTGTCCTGCCAGCAGGTGGTGAAAGGATGGCAGGAACCAGATGCATCAGTATTGGGGCCTTCTTTTTAAGAAGGAAACTCAGACTTCTTCACCTGTCCTTTGTAAACATTTGGAAAGAGTATTACTCCGACCAGTTGGGCCACCTTCTCCCTATCTGGCAGCTAACAGCTGGACACCCCAGTTCTTGCCAGCCTGGGCATTGCCCAGATGGGACAGGACGCCTGTCTGACATCCTCTGGCCGTGCAAGGGCAGGCTTAAGGGTGTGGGGCTTGAGGTGGGGTACAGCTTCTGGTTCTTCTCTTGGTGCTTTCTAAGGACGGGGTGTGTCTCTAGAGAGGAGTGGCTGGCATAGGGGAAGGGTGGACTGTGTGACTCTCCTCTCTAGTACGTTTCAAATGTTGGTGTGTTTTTTTTCTCCTGAGCTGTTTATTGCTCAACCTGAGCTTTCTGAAAGGAGCCTGCAGAGGACACAGTGCAGAGGAGGGTCTGATCTTTTCAGATAGAAAGTTGCAGAGTTGATCTTACATGTTTCAGAGGATTTGCCTCTTTCCCCACCCTATTCACTTGAAGAACAGAAAACCTCTGGAGTAATCTTATTTGGATCCCCAGGACCAATGTCAAGTCACTTGGGACAGGGAGACCAAGGAGAGGCTGGCACCTCTGTGCAGGGAGCCTGCAGCGAGCTTCAGGGGATGCTGTGCTCCCAGGATTGGTGTGTTGGAGATGACAAGTGTCTTATCTTGGTCTCCTGAGCCCTATTGGAGTCTCCTGTAGGTCCTCGTGGAGACCAGTGGTCAGTAGAATAATTGGGCTGGACCTGAGGCCAGCTCTCATGTGTTCCTGGTGGGGTTACTGTGATGGCCATTCAAGAGAGACCCCAGGGAGCCACTGTTACTGACTAGGAAATCATTCCTTTTTTTTTTTTTTTTAATGATTTTTGAATACTGCTTTTTTTTTTTTTTTAGACCATTCTCATAGTACTTTTTAAAAACTTAAGCCAGCATTGTCTTCCAGTGTTAAAGGCACCCCTCACCTCTGCACTGAACTTCAGGTGTCAATCAATACAAAGGAACATCCATCCTGAGCCAATTACATTATGTGTAAATGCATACTATTTTAATTTTTTATGCAATCTGATGAGTAGATAAGCTCAGACTTAAAATTCTTAAAAGCACATTTATTGTAACAAGAATTGTTATGTATTAACACTGCAATTTTCAATAAAGATTGACTTGTGTTGCAAAAAAAAAATTATGTGAAAAATCCCAACTGTAATCAGCAGTCACTTTTACTTTATAAACTAAGATTACTCTAGCTAGTGCACTGGATATATTCACTATCTTAATTGTGCTGATGGTTTCATGGGTGTGTACATATGTCAAACTTATAAAACTGTATAATTTAAATATGTGCAGTTTACTGTATGTCAATTATGCCTCAAGAGAGCTGTTTTTAAAAAGAGATAAACTCAGGGCAAGAGTATAAATGAAACAATTTTTTTTTCCTAATCATTTTTCAGGATCAGCTTCTCTGGTTGGGCCTAAGGTTACACTACCAACTAGGCACTTACAAAAACTTTTATTTGTACATTTCTCTTAACTGACTTTGTTCAAAAACACAAACAAACCATTTAAATTCAAGATCTGTAAGGCGAGGACCATCTCATTACTATGGGGTAAGTATTCACGAGAGCTGTAAATGTGTTTTGACTCTTAAGGAAAAGTATTTTTAAGTTTCTTTCCAATGAGAATTTAATGACTGGGTTTTTCTTTTCTACATAGAATTTAAGTCCCCTCAATTACACAAAGCTCCATTTTGGCAGAGACTTTATCTGTCTGTTCACCCTCATATGCCTAGCATCTAGAACATTGTTAAGCACACAACAGGCACTCAGTAAATACCGGTCAAAGAATGAATAAAATCCCACTTAAACTGTCACCACCTTTTCCTGGGACCATTTTGAACTGAGGCAGGTGGAAGTTCTATTCCTCCTGTTAACATGACAAGTCCATCTCCAGAGGCAGATACTGTCTTCCTCAAATTTTATTATTATTCACCTTCTTATATTTGTAAAAACAAGGTGGTGTGGCTTAGGAATCTCACTTCCAGGAAAAGACCTAAAATGGTGTGTTAAAAATTATGCATAGGGGGCCTCCCTTCCCTGGTGGCGCAGTGGGTTGAGAATCCGCCTGCCAATGCAGGGGACATGGGTTCAAGCCCTGGTCTGGGAAGATCCCACATACAGTGGAGCAACTGGGCCTGTGAGCCGCAACTACTGAGCCTGTGCGTCTGGAGCCTGTGCTCCGCAACGAGAGGCCGCGACAGTGAGAGGCCTGCGTACCGCGATGAAGAGTGGCCCCCGCTTGCCACAACTAGAGAAAGCCCTCGCACAGAAACGAAAGACGCAACACAGCAAAAATAATTAATTAATAAACTCCTACCCCCAACATCTTCTTAAAAAAAAAAAAAGATTATGCATAGGATCCACAAACTAGAAGCAATCAGATGAGAGCGCTTAAGGAAATCATCCCTAACTGAAGAAACAATCCATAGATTAAAAATTATCGTTATGACAAGTCTGCAGTAACATGGAAAACATGTAGTGTGAATCAGGAATTGAAAAGTACCATCACTGACTGCTTACAAATTAAAAACGTATACACAATTATCTGCTAGAATTTATACTCCATGAAGGCAGAACTTTTGGGTTTGTTCACTAGACAGTGCCTGGTACGGAAGGTGTTTATTAACACTTGTTGAATGAATGAATGAAACTAAATATATAACATACCTGAAGGGAATGAACACACGTGGAAAACTATGTTCAGGTGGTGCAACTGTGGGTGTTTCCTCCACTTTCCCTCTATTTTCCAATTCTCCCTAAAGTTGTGATAAAACTTTCTCAGTTCAAAGGATGGTCACAGAAACCCCTCACCAGGCTCAGGCTGCTTCCTCCCGTCCTACAACTAAGGAAGCATCGGAATGGGAGTAGGTATGTGACCTGGCTTCAGTTCTAAGAGGGCTATTTTGCAGCGTGTGTGGTTCCAGCCAAGGGTCCCTAGGGTACTGGATATTTAGGCTTTCCCTCCTGCAGCGAGAAGGCAGCGCTGCCCCCCACTGGAGCCCGCAGGAAAGAGAATGCTCTTTCCCCTAAGCTGCCCCCAGCGCCTCGCCTCGCCCCACCCCGCCCCCAGCTCACTCCTAGACACCCACGGGGGTCGCTCATTACCCCTCCCGCCCCTGGGGGTGTATCTCCTTCCCAAGGGGGAGGTCACTCTCTCCTTGAGGGCTCTATCTCCCCTGAGCGTCACCGGTCCTCCCTGGTCCTCCTCATGGGGTCATTCGTTCCTGAAGGAGAGGTCATCCCATCCCCGTAGAGCCCACCCCCCTTGAGGAGGAGGGGGTCGCTCGTTCCACCAGGCCCTCGGGGGGGAGGGTCATTATTCCCCCGTTCTTCTCCAGAAGGGGTCTTTCGTTCCCAACGAGGAGGTCACCCCTTCCCCCAGGCCCCATTCCCCCCGAGAGGGTCGCTCTCCCCCGGCCCTCCTGAGGCGGCGCGGCACTCGTACCCGAGGGGGAGGTCACGCCTTTCGCCCGGCCCCGTCCCCCGAGGGTCAGCGCCGCCTCCTTCCGGGCCCTCCCCCACGAACGGCCACGCCGGGCGGGGCTCCCGTGCGGGGAAGCGGCGGCGGGTCCGGCTACTGGGTGCAGAGCGCGGAGCCGGGCGGCGCGGCGGCGGCGGCGGCGGCGGGGCGCCAGCCATGGCGAGCTGCTGCGCGGTGCTGGCGGCCTTCCTGTTCGAGTACGACACGCCGCGCATCGTGCTCATCCGCAGCCGTAAAGTGGGGCTCATGAACCGGGCGGTGCAGCTGCTCATCCTGGCCTACGTCATCGGGTGAGCGCGGCCGCGGGCGACGACCCCGAGGGGTCCCGGGGACAGGGTGTGACCCGACGGCCGGGAACTCCCCCTTCTGGGTCCCGGCCACGCACCTGCTCATTCTGGCCTAGGTCCTCGGCCGAGCTCCGCGACCGCCCTCCAGATGGGGTCCAGGGAACAGCGACCCGAAGCCAGGGATACATCCCTACTCCCCCAGCCCTCCACCCCCGACCCTAGCCACCAGGGGGACGGGCTCTGTGCCGGCCCTGGGTCCAGAGGCTGCTTTGATGTTGTGTCTTGAAGGCAAAGCCTAGCTAGACCTTCAGCCTCGCCATTCATGCTTCCTGTCCCTTCTGACTTGCTCCATGATGTCCTTTGGCTGGGGGTCGGAGGGCTTTGCCCTAAATGACTCACTCTTTGCTCTTCACTTCCCATTCTGATGATCTGCTGACAGAAACCAAGGTTTGGGATTTCCACTTGGTTCCTTCTGGGTCTGTGGCTTCCTTTCCCTTTCCTTTGAGCATCATATGGTAACTCATGATAATAGAGAGGTCACACTTTCAAAAATCACTTAAAGTTCAGTTCCTTCCTTTTATGGGGTTGTTGGAGTTTTTGGTATAGGCACCTGCCTTAGACTCATCGTTCCCCATGCTGCCCTCTTTGCTTATATGTCCCTCCACCATCAGTCCTCACCTAGTGCTTAATTTTAATTGACGCACACTTACAATGTAATAAAACTCGAGAGGAGGTGGAAATTGATTTACCAACTGGGCCCGCTTTCAATGTCCACCTGGGGTGTTACAGTGTCTACAGCTGCCGAGCTGACAGATGTTACCTGCTGCCTCATGGGGGGGGTTTGTTTGTTTTTGTTTTTGTTTTTGTTTTTCTTAAAAGGCCTAATACAGTGTTCCCCAAACTGCACATAGAGCTATTTGCTAATCTTTAAAAAATACTGACTGCTGGCTCTCAGACCCAGACTTTTTGATTCAAGTGCTGTAGAGTATGACCACCTCCCCAGGTGATTCTGATGTGCAGCAAATTTTGGGAACCAGTGTCCTAGTGTTTCCCAAACCTACCTGAACATGAAGGACTCATCTGAGGAATTGTTTAAAGGTAACAAGACGCCATCCTCCCCCTCCCCCCTGACCCTGGGGTGGGGCTTGGAATCTGTTAACACTGCCCAAGGGAATCTGCATGATCTGGCAGGTTTGGCTTCTACCATCTATCAGCGCAGCAGCAGTAGGTACTGACAGTAGTCAGTAAAAGGGCTTTCCAGGTATGAACTCTGCATCAGAACCACTTGGCCTACCCCCAGGTTTGGACTCTAAGTCACATTAAGTACGATCACAACCAACCCCTTGCCCCCCAGTGATTGTGATGCACCCTTAAATTTTGAGACCCGCTACAAGCTGGTTAACTAAACTCATATCGCTGGGTTGGACCTGAAGCATTTGGAATCAGGGGCTGTCATGCAGCTTTTTCCTTTTGGCTTTTGCTGCTGCTCGTAGGAGAATCAGTTTACATCTACTTTAGGGTATCTGTAAAGTTCTAGACTGCATACAGTATATCTGCACTTGTACAATATGGTAGCCAGGAGTCACATGAAACTGTTGAGCATTTGAAACATCCCTACTCCAAATTGAGATGTGCTATCACTGTAAAATGCACGCCAGATTTCGAGGACATAGTACAAAAAACAATTAAATATCATATTAATACATCTTATATTGATAGCATTAACATATATTGGATATGTTGAGTTACATAAAACATATCATTAAAATTAATTCTACCTGTTACTTTTTAATTTTTAACATGGCTACTAGAAATGTTGAAGTTACACGATTTGCGTTGTATTTCTGTTGGGCAGTGCAGCTTTATAGGATCCCTATGGAGTGTTGTCTGCCTCAATCATGAGGATTTTTTAAGCAGTAAATGCTTTGCTTTTATACATCTTGCTGTGATCAGATCTGACTCAGGATCTGAATTTAGGGCTTTTAAGAAAAATTTTTAAAAACCTCATCTCTTAACTTTCTGATTCAATTCATCTTGTTAAAATTGTGGTCTCTTTTCCAGTAGTGACCAAAGGTAATCCTTCCTCAAAAAGAGACTGAACAGGACTTCCCTGGTGGTCCAGTGGTTAAGACTCTGCACTTCCAATGCAGGGGGCACGGGTTCAATCCCTGGACGGGGAACTAAGATCCTGTGTGCTGCATGGCCAAAAAAAAAAAAAAGAGAGAGAGAGAGACTGAACACTTCTCAGTTATCTAATTGTATTATCAGTCACTGGATGAGGGAATAGTTATTTACATAGTGATTGTGGTGAAACCATGTGTCTCTGACTTAGCAACTCACTGTCCAGTCAGCCCTCCATATCCTCAGGTTCTGCAGCCACAGATTCAACCAACCATAGATAAAAGCTATTTAAAAAAATTCCAGAAAATTCCAGAAAGCAAAACTTGAATTTGCCAGCAACTATTTTTACATAGCATTTACATCGTATTTACAACTATTTACATGGCAATTACTTTGTATTAGGTATTATAGGTAACCTAGAGATGATTTAAAATATAGGGGAGGATGTGCATAGGTTACATGCAAATACTATGCCATTTTATATTAGGGTCTTGAGCATCCATGGATTTTGGTATCCTCAGGGGTCCTGGAACCAATCCCCTATGGATACCAAGGGATGACTATACTTGGTGGTAAAATAATAGTGACCCTGCTCTAAGCTTCTCCATGTCTGACTAGAATTAAATGGAAGCTTATACTGCAGCTGAATTCCTAGAAACCCTGAAGAAGAGGACTTCTTAGGGAAAAAGCCCATCTCTAAGATGGGTAGTGAACTTGGAGACTACTCAGACAATAAGTAACCAAATAAGCAAATTTCTGAAGTCTCAGCACCTAGAGCTTATAAGGAGGGGAGAGGGATGCTAGTAGCATTTCTTGATTCTAGAAATTACAACAATAGTAGTCACTATTGATGCTTAACAACAGCTCTGATGGGGAGGAGTTCTGATTTGTAGTACTGGCCAATTTCCACGGTGTAAATGCTCCCATCATGGCCAATTTCAGTCTGCCGATAACGGCTCACAAACATTGTTCCAAGCATTTGACATGCATTAACTCCTGTAACCTCACGACAATCCTGTGAAGTCTTGTTATCATTCCCATCTTATAGATGGGAAAAACAGGCACAGAGAGGTTAAGCAGCTTGGCCAAATTTATGCCTAGTGAGTGATGGACTGAGATAGGCTGGCTTCAGTCTGTTCCAGTGTCCTAACCACTATGCACCAATGCCTTCAGATTTTTAATTATTCAGGCTAGTAGTGAAGTCCCCACTAAACATACATGTGACCTGAATTCTTAGAGAAAAAGTAAGAAACTATTATACATTTACTTAAAAGATACGATTCTCCTTTCTAGAGGGCATATATAGCATAGAGGGCAAGAAAGGAGACTTCGAAAGCAAAAAGCTTGAGTTCAAATGCTGACTCTGCCATTCACTCGCTGTGTGACCTTGGGCAAGTGACTTAACCTCTCTGAATTACAGTTTTCTCCTCTGTAACATGGAGAAGAATAATGACACCTGCCTTATAAAGTGGTCAGTATTAAATTAGTTAATACACATAAAGAGCTTAGATCAGTACCTGGCACCTAAACACATTCAAATGGTAACTATCATTATCATAATTTCTATTATCTTATGGTAATTCTGCGGGTCATAGTGCATTGAAAGTGTTCAAATACCTAGTAATAAAGACAGCATTCACTGAGCATTTTCTTTTTGCTGGTCACTGCGCTAAGTTACAAAGTTAAGCAGCTTTTGCAAAGTCACAACTAGTAAACATCATACTTTCAGCCTCTGGCTACCAGAGGCTCCCTAGCATTAATTCATATTCATGCAATCCTAGTGGCAACTTAAGAGACCTGTTTTATTTTGTAGCTGGGTGTTTGTGTGGGAAAAGGGCTACCAGGAAATGGACTCTGTGGTCAGCTCCGTTACTGCCAAAGCCAAGGGTGTGACCACGACCAACACTTCTAAACTTGGATTCCGGATCTGGGATGTGGCCGATTATGTGATTCCAGCTCAGGTAAGCCTCCCACTGTGTCTCTGTCTAAAGCTCAAGCCTCTAGTTAGCTGCTTTCCCTTCACCTTTGCACTCTTGATTAGTGATTGGCACGCCCAGAGTTCTAACATCACCAATGCCCAGACTGATTGTTTTAGTCCAAGAAAGCAGTGCAGACAGACCTCTTTTTGGCTTAGGGTCTAACAGGTAATATTCAATCAGCTACGTTTCTTCAGCCCTCAAACATGGCTGGCTTAAACAGCGGAAGCTTTCCATATGGACATCTGAGCCTGTCGCTGGACTTGAAAAGTGGAAAAGCATATGTTTTAAATCCAGGGAAAAATGCAGGTGGAACTATCACCTTTCCACATTTTGTGGTTTGCTTTATCGTTATAAACCTACAAGGTAAATCTTTTCAGACAGCGTAAAAACTTTAACAGCCATTAGAGACCCAAAGCCAAAGAAGAAGGAAACAGCCATACCCATATAGGATTCCATCAGGAACATAGGGAAGGGAAGAAACTGTTTGATGCAGCGTCCTAGTCTCCCGTCTGTTAATCCACAAAGCTCCAAGTTAAATATTGACTCTCTTTAACCATGATAATGGCTCTGATCCACAGTCAAACCCCACATATCCCTCCAGATGGCCCACGTGCTAGGGTGACTGGGGTGGCCACATGCAGATAAGCTGCCAACTCTTGGCTCAGAGCAAGGACTTCAGAAACTCTCTCTTCAAGTGTGTTCATTTTCCCTCTGCCTTCTCAAGAGAAGGGTTCTTGTGGGGTGCCCAGAGAGAAATCAGAGCTAATAACCCATAAAGGTCAAATGGAACAGGGGATTCATAGTTTGCTGGAGGAAGCTGGTGCTGTTGGCATGCACCTGTCTCTACAGAGAGACCTCTGCTTCCTACGAAGCCACGACCTCGTCCTGGCAGGCTCGGAATATCACACTCCGTCTGTTTGCTGGACCCACAGGAGGGTACGGCCCCCTGCTTCTGCCGCTCAGTGGGAAGGAACACACAGCAACTCTGCCTTCCATCTCAGATCGGAGCTGGGGGCCGTGTGAGTTCCTCAGGGCTCTCTTCATGAGCCTTCACGATATCCTTCTGCTCCTCCAAAGATAAAACACAAATATCTATTTGCACCGCATCTACTCGGCTCATCTCCAGACTGAAATTTCCCTAAACTTAAAATAGATAAGAAATGGGAAACAAAAAGTAAACCACACTGACTTGTTCAGGTCTAACTCAGGAAAGACGCAGGAGCAGCCTTCTGTAAACACCAAGCAAGCAGTGTGTCTACATATGGAACACGGGAGCCTGCTAGGGCGCCTGACCCGGGCCTCCTGCCACATTCTCACGCCCCCTCCTGCGGCCATTTCCTCATTTCCCAACATGCTTTGTTCCAGGCCTGTCTTTGAAAGATGCCAACTATTCCCAGAGCGTCTACCACCTTGTCAGACCTGGGAGTGGAGATGTCTACAGACCCTTTGGTCCCTGAGTTTCCCTGATGGCTCCCAGCACTGACTGCTCTTCTCAGGAGTATGAAATGCTCAGAGCATTTCATTTTAGAGCACCAGCACCCAATAAGGAGGAGGTCCAACTAGAATTTGCCGGGTCTTTGTCTTTTTTTCCTTATACTGGGAGGCCACTGTTAGCAATTCTTCAGTCTCATCCCCAAGTGAATTGCTCTCCAGAAACTTTAAATCAACCATTTGGCACCTTCATACTTAGGAGGAGAAAACAGAACCTTCTCAAAAGGAGAAGTGTCAGGCTTCCCTGGTAGCGCAGTGGTTAAGAATCCGTCTGCCAATGCAGGGGACAATGCACCAGGGTTCGAGCCCTGGTCCGGGAAGATTCCACATGCCGCAGAGCAACTAAGTCCGTGCACCACAACTACTGAGCCTGCGCTCTAGAGCTCGCGAGCCACAACTACTGAAGCCCGCGCACCTAGAGCCCGTGCTTCGCAACAAGAGAAGCCACCGCAATGAGAAGCCCGTGCACCGCAACCAAGAGTAGCCCCCGCTCTCCGCAACTAGAGAAAGCCCACGTGCAGCAACGAAGACCCAACACAGCCAAAAATAAAATAAATAAATTAAAGAAAAAAAAAAAGAGAAGTGTCAGTGGCGAGCCCTGATTGGGTCTTCTGTATAGAATGTTTTATGTATTTATTTTAGTTCCTGTTAGGAAAGAACCAGCCAAACTTGAGACCTTTGAGGTCTCGTGTTTTTGTGCCTGTGAGGTAATCCAGTTGGCAGAGGATATACTGAGCACTTACTGACTCTTTTCCCTCAACAAGTCCAGCTTTATTAAGGAACCATTTCAGGGTATAGACATGTTTTTTTTAATTGAGGTGAAGTTCATGTGTCACAATATCAACCAGTTCAGAATGAAAAATTCAGTGGCATTTAGCACATTCACGATGTTGTGTACCATCACGTCAGTCTAGTTCCAGAACATTTTCATCAAAAAGGAAACCCCACACTCATTAAGCTATCATCCCCTTTTCCACCTTCTCCCTCACCCCCTCACAACCACTAATCTACTTTCTGTTCCTGGATTTGCCTATTCTGTACATTTCATATCAATGGGATCATACACTACGTGGCCTTTTGTGTCTGGCTTCTTGGACTCAGCATCATGTTTTTGAGGTTCATCCACATTGTAGCCAGGTCTGTGCTTCATTCCTTTTTATGGCTGAGTCATATTCCCTTACAGGTATGGACCACAATTTGTCCATTCATCCGTTGATAGACACTGAGTTGTTTCCAGCTTTAGGCTATTGTGAATGATGCTGCTGTGAACATGTGTGCAAGTATTGGAGTCCCTGTTTTCAGTTAGGTTATAACTCTCATCGGTGAGAATGGGAGACCCTAAGACCAGTGTTTTTAACTGTTTTCTGCATGGCACAGGGCAGGAAGTGAAGGCACTATCCTAGTAAAAGGCCTTCCCTGTGGCTCTGCCTGGCTCCTCTGAAGGTAATATGCAGCACTCACTCCCCTCTGCCTGCTTTACAGGAGGAAAACTCCCTCTTCATCATGACCAACATGATTGTCACCATGAACCAGACGCAGGGCCTCTGTCCTGAGGTAGGCAGCTTCTTGGGGAAGAGCCTCGGGTCTCTTCCACTGTGGGTGGGACCAGGCCATGTGAAACCTGTTTTCACTGGTTCTTCTTTTTCCAGATTCCAGATAAGACCACCGTGTGTGAATCCGATGCTAACTGTACTGCTGGCTCTGCAGGCACCCACAGCAATGGTACAAACCTGTGGCTGTGACTCTACAGTAGACGCTTAGCCTGGGGAGGGTAGCCCCAGACCAAACTGCCTCCCCCATGGGCCCCCTCTCAGAGGGAAATCTCCAGGATGGAGAAATCCCCCACACGAGCCTGGGAGAGGCTGGTGTCCAGACTGGGGTCCTGGGACCCTCTTGACATTCATCTCTGTCATCTTCACCCCAGAAGCTATCCCAGATCTTGCCCTGTCCTGTGGCTCGGTATCACCCCAGCCCTGCAGTTGGCAAAGCAGTGATGTGGCTAGGACTCAGACAACTCTTTTCCTCCAATCTGAATTTCTGGATGCTGTCTAAATCCCAGAATTAGACGAGCTCAAGACTGATTGCATAGGATGCACGGTGGAGTTTCTACTCTGCCTCACAAAGTAGAAAGTAGGGGCTTCCCTGGTGGCGCAGTGGTTGAGAGTCCGCCTGCCTATACAGGGGACACGGGTTCGTGCCCCGGTCCGGGAGGATCCCACATGCCGCGGGGCGGCTGGGCCCGTGAGCCATGGCCGCTGGGCCTGCGCGTCCGGAGCCTGTGCTCCGCAGCGGGAGAGGCCACAACAGTGAGAGGCCCGCGTACCGCAAAAAAAAAAAAAAAAAAAAAACAAAGTAGAAAGTAGGAGACCCCCATAGACCTGGGTGCCCCTCGTCCCTGTAGGAGTCGCGACAGGAAGGTGCGTGCCATTCAATGAGACCGTGAACACATGTGAGGTGGCAGCCTGGTGCCCGGTGGAGGATGATGCACAAGTGCCAACGTGAGTCCTGCCAAAGGGACAGAAGTGTCCTAAATGCTGGGTCTCGGGCCTGAGAGAGGTGGCAGGGGAGTTGTGGCTTTGTGCTCTTGGTGTCGGCCTGTGGAGTCAGGCTTCCCTGCGCTGGCGGTTCTCAACCACAAGGCAGCAACCCTCAGTAGCTAGTGGGCCATGGTGTTTGTCACTCATGATAAGAGTGCAGATGACTTATTGCTCCATTAGGCCTCTGTCAGTTGCAAGTAACTGACAGGAAACAGTTCTCAGGGCCTTAAACGGGTGTGTACACACACGCACGCACGCACACATGCACAGTGGGGGCGGTTGTTCAACTAAGCACAGAGATCCCAGCATGGCTAGACCTGGGGCTCGAAGGACAGCATCCGAGTCGCTACCTCTTGACTCTGCTTCCCTCCGTGGTGGCTTCGTTTGCAGGACCCATGGCATAATCCCTAGTCTCCCTGCCCAGCTGTCCATAAAGATTCTAGACCTGTCCATCTTCACAGCTTCAGCCACATCTGTCAACCCATCCAACCCATCACTGTGGCTGGGGGATGGATTTTGCTTATGGCTCAGGCCTGGGTCATGTGCCTTCCCAGCTAGGTGGGGAGTCAGACCCACCCAAATGACACAGGTTGAGAGTGGGGGAGGTGTGGCTTTTAAAGGAAGTGTGGGGTTCTGTTACCAGAAAAAAGGTACAGATGCTGGGCAGGAAAATTATTAATGTCCGTTAAAGTGTGTTTTATAAACTAGAGCAGGTTCAAGGTTGCCTGGAATAACATTCTTCCCAACTGCGATCAGCTGTGCTGTGAGTGGGTGGAGTCAGAAGTAACTCTCTGGGAACTGCGGGCAACCTGGGGCCTTTCTCACCCAGCGTCAGACCGAGGCCTAGAGAAGCCCGGGGATCAGGTAGCCATGTGAACCTCATCCTGGGTCTGTCGTAGCACAAGAGAATGGTGAGGACTGCGGATTGCTGAGAGCAGCAGCTCCGGCAAGGGAGGGAACACTAGAAGACGAGGAATCCTAGCATTCTGGAGCTGGAAAGGATTTTATGGAGCCAGTGGCCACGTGTGGCTACTGAGCACTTGAAATGCAGCTGGGCCCAAAATGAGCTCTCAGGGTAAAATACACTCCAGGTTCTGAAGGCTTATTATTAAAAAAAAAAAAAGAATATGTAGTATCTCATTAATAACATTCTATGTTGTTTACATGTTGTAGTAACATTATAGATATATTGGCTTATTACAGAAAAGTTCATTTCACTTGTTTCTTTTTACTTTATTTTTGGCCGCGAAGCATGTGGGATCTTAGTTCCCCGACCAGAGATGGAACCAGCGCCCCCTGCAGTGGAAGTGCAGAGTCCTAACCACAGGACCGCCAGGGAATTCCCTCTTTTTACTTTTTAATATAGCTACTAGGAAATTTTAAATTACAGTGTGGTTTGTGCCTCACAGTATATTTTCACCAGACAGTGCTGTTATGGATCTTTTAATTTTTATTGGAGTATAATTGCTTTACAATGTTGTGTTAGTTTCTCCTGTACAATGAAGTGAATCAGCTATATGTATGCCTACCTACATCAGCACTGTTATAGATCTAATCCAGTGTAGGATGATTTTTAAGTGTACACTGATACACGAAATTTCAGCTCTGAGTCACATGGAGAGAAAGGTCTTCCCATCTCTGCTCTTATTCAGCCCCTAGCTGATATCAAGGAGGAGATCCTGGTCTGGAGTGTCTTCAAAACCTCTCTGTCCCTTGCTGATTTCCATTTCTCACCGAGAACAAGCCCCAGGCTCAGCACGTTGGGCTGACAAAAATATGTCAGCTCGTAATGACATTGTTCTTAGTTACATTTATTTGAACGATGACCTCTAACTTGTGGCAAATGATATTTTTTATGGTCATGATGGAAAGTTTTATTTCAAAATGAATGTCAGTAAAAAAAAAAAAAAAAAAAAAAAGTGAGTTGATCCTAAAGGTGGAAACAACCCAAATGTCCATCAACAGATTGTGGTGAACATGTACAATGGAATGTTATTGAGCCATAAAAAGGAATGAATAAAAAGCTCTGACACAGGCTACCACAGGGATGAACCTCAAAAACATGCTAAGTGCAAGAAGCCAGACACAAAAAAGTCACATGCTGTCTGATCCCATTCATATGAAATGTCCAGAATAGACAAATCCATAGAGAAAGAAGGAAAGTAGATCGGTGGTTCCCGAAGGCTGAGGGGAGGGGAGAATGGATAGTAGCTGCTTGGTGGGCAAGCAGTTTCCTTTCGGGGTGGTGATAAAGATGTTCTTGAACTAGATAGAGGTGATGGTTGTCTAACACTGTGAATGTGCTTCATGCCACTGAATTGTATACTTTAAAATGGTTAATTTTATGTTCTCTGAATTTCACCTCAATTTTTTTTTAAAGGAGGGTTAATCTTAAAGACAGGTATTGCACATGAGGCACACAGTGGTATAGGGAGTGACAGAGGTTTGAGAAACCTTGATATAGTCCATCCCCTTGATACAGGGACAAGGGAATTCAAAGCCCCAAAAGAAGTGCCTTGGTCAAGGTCTTTGTCGACAGGCTCAGCTCCCTGAATTGTGTGGCCTCATCACTGGCCTTGCTCCTTTCTCAGGGTGGGGAAGACTGCTGAGGTTTTTTATAGCTTCAAAGATTCCACCTGGGGGGCTTCCCTGGTGGTCCAGTGGTTAAGACTCCACGCTTCCACTGCAGGGGGCACGGGTTTGATCCCTGGTCTGGGAACTAAGATCCTCCATGCCATGTGATGCAGCCAAACAAACAAAAAGATTCCACCTGGGTCAGGGGGCCCCCCCACTGAGGAGTCAGTCTACAGTGCCAGATCCTCCTGTAGAAACCCTCCAAAGCAGTGGGGTCCTCTTGGGTAATTCAACTCCTACTGTCAGCAGGAGCTGACATGGCGCTTCCAAGAGGTGGTGCAGACATGCACTTTTTGTGTCCAGCCTGTAGGTGAAGTCACCTTTGCTTTTGCTTCTTAAACCAGATCTGTTGAGCATTCCCGAGAATACCTGAGGGAGGTAAGCCCTGAAACCCAGCACCTGCCGGATGAGTGATTTCTAGTGAGGCCACGAAGCACCACCCTCCCGCCCTTTGTTAGCTATTCCTCAGGTTCTTAAATTCCCGCTGCCTTGAGGAAGAGGCCCTGCCCTTCCATGACTGGAAGAAATCAGAAGCCTTGGTTTGCAGTCTCCTCTCTTGACCTAGTGTTTATGCAGAGGAAAGTAGAAAAGACGAGATATGTTTTACTTTTTTCTTGGCAAAGTGACATTGTAAGACACATGGGTATGCGACTTAAAAATATTACCTAGGGGGCTTCCCTGGTGGCACAGTGGTTGAGAGTCCGCCTGCCGATGCAGGGGACACGGGTTCGTGCCCCGGTCCGGGGAGATCCCACATGCCGCAGAGCGGCTGGGCCCGTGAGCCATGGCCGCTGGGCCTGTGCGTCCGGAGCCTGTGCTCCGCAACGGGAGAGGCCACAACAGTGAGAGGCCCGCGTACCGCAAAAAAACAAAACAAAACAAAAAAATTACCTAGGTATATTAGGAGTGTACATATGTTTGTGCTTTTATTAACAATACGCTGTAATTTTTTTCAGGCCTGCTTTTTTAAAGGCTGCAGAAAACTTCACTCTTTTGATTAAGAACAACATCTGGTATCCCAAATTTAATTTCAGCAAGTAAGTGGTGGCCAGCTGTGTGAATTCACCAGTGTCTTGGAGAAACTTCTGGCTCTTCTTTGAGGTTTTCCTTCCTTCTATTTTCTGCTTTCTCCCAACTTTAGGAGGAATATCCTTCCCAACATCACCACTACCTACCTCAAAACGTGCATTTATGACGCTAAAACAGATCCCTTCTGCCCCATATTCCGACTTGGCAAAATAGTGGAGAACGCAGGGCACAGCTTCCAGGACATGGCTGTCGAGGTAGGTGTAGGTCCTGGCTTTTCTAACACAGTCTTTGACACATCTCCTTCTAGAATGGGCTCTGAGGAAAGCTTGCTCTGTCTGTCCGCAACCCACAGGGAGGCATCATGGGCATCCAGATCAAATGGGACTGCAACCTGGACAGAGCCGCCTCCCTCTGCTTGCCCAGGTATTCCTTCCGCCGCCTGGACACCCGGGACGTGGACCACAACGTGTCCCCAGGCTACAATTTCAGGTGGGTGTGAGCTTGGGCCCAATTCCTCATGTGCTGGGGGTGATGGTAGTTGCATCACTCGTGGGGGCCTCCACGCCCACCCAAGACCAGCACTCAGGTGGCACCCCAAGGGCAGGTGGGAAGGCGTGTGCCAGGGAGAGTGGTCCAAGCAGGGCCTTGCCCCTGTGGCATCCCGACCTGTGAGCACCCTCCTCACCTTTTCTTGCCTCCAGAACGACTGTCTGCTTTAGCTTTCCTGGGCCGGCCAGCCTCAGCCAGGACCCTGCTGGGGTGTTTTTCTTTCTTTTTTTTTTTTTGCTGTGCACTTGTGGGATCTTAGTTCCCCGACCAGGGATTGAACCCCGGCCTCCTGCAGCGGAAGCATGGAGTCCTAACCACTGGACCGCCAGGGAAGTCCCTCTGCTCACTAATTTTGAGGAGTGGATGAGCCTGTGGTCCTCCAGTCCAAAGGCCTCTGGGGCCTGATCCATGAATTGGTTTCTCGGTTGATCTGGCTCCCAGAATCTCCCAAGGTGCAGGGGATACAAGTTTTGGCCTCAGGAAAGGCCTTTGCTGGTATTTCCCCGCTAGAAGTGCTGTGTATTTGTTTCCTGGTGCTGCCATAACAAATGACCACAAACTGGGTGGCCTGAAACAGCAGGAATCTGTTCTCTCACAGTTCTGGAGGCTGGAAGCCCAGAATCAGTGTGTCAGCAGGCCAGGCTCCTTCCTTGCCTCTTCCAGCTTCTGGTGGCTCCTGACAATCCTTGGTGGTCCTTGGTTCATAGGTACATTACTCAGTCTCTGCCTCTGTCGTCATATGGCCTTCTCCCGTCTGTGCCTGTGTTTTGTGTCCTTTGTCTGTCTTCTTTTACAGACACCAGTCAATATTGGATTTGAGGTCCACCCTAATCCAGTATGACTGCATCTTAACTAGTTACATGCAAAGACCCTGTTTCCAAGTAGGGTCAGTGGTGCTGTTTTGCTGCTCTTGTCTCCCTCTAGTGGTGATGTGTGGAATCAAATGCACAGAGCATCTGCTGTCCTCTTGAACCGTCTGGCTCACTGATAGAAGGGCAGATCCTTGCATTTTTCCCTAGTAAGGGAGTCAGATTTGCATCGCTCTATCTCTACAGTTACACTGTTTCTTGTAGAAACCACTGTGGAAAACCTCAAGCTTGGGTTGGAACCCCAGAACAGAGAAGCCAATGGGACCCTCACAAGGACACCCATGCCCCTGACCTCCACCAGCATCAGGCCCCACCTGAGTTCCCCAGGCCTGGACCATGGCATGGAAGTTGTGGGCCAGACAGATCTCAGGCCACAGCTTAGGCTCCTCGTGGATCCCCTGTATAACACGGGCAGCAAATGGTATCGGTCTCAGTGGTTCTCCCCCCAGCATGCCCCGTCGTGTTCTGTTTTTGCATGTGGGATCTTAGTTCCCTGACCAGGGGTTGAACCTGTGCCCCCTGCAGTGGAAGCACAGAGTCCTAACCACTGGACTGCCAGGGAATTCCCCCTCCTGATGGTCCTTTTTAAATGGTTTTATTGAGATATAGTTCACATACTACACAGTTCACCCTTTTAAAGTGTAGAATTCAGTTGTTTCTCGTATATTCACAGAGTTGTGCAGCTGTTACTGCAGTCAATTTCAGAACATGTTCATCACCTCAGAAACCCCAGACCCTTTAGCTGTACCCCTCTATCACTTCAGCTACGTCAACCCCTGGTAACCACTAATCTACCTAATTTGCCGATTCTTGACTTTCATAGGAATGGACTCATACAATATGTGGCCTTCTGTGACTGGCTTCTTTCACCTAGCATCATGGCTTTTTTCTGGGTTCATCCATGTTGTGGCATTTATCAGTACTTCTCTTTATGGCTAAATAATATTCCACGGTGTGGATATAACACATTTTGTTTATCCACTCATCCAACTGATGGATCATTGGTTCTTTAATACAAAAAATGTCCAGTGCTGAGGTGCTCGGTCCCCCCACCCACAAAGCAGACTTGGCCATCACCGCTGGCTGGCCACCTTCTGTTAGTGGCCAGGGTCTCCTTGAGAGACGGGGCTCAGCTGTATCAGGAAGGACTTTCAGAGGAGGAAGTTCCGTTTTAAGTCGTAGGAAGTGAGGGTGATGACAGAGGAGGGATCTCTTCGTGCGCCCTTGTGCCAGCATTCCAGACCCTCTGCCCTGCGGGCCCCAGCGCCCTCCTCCTCAACAGGCCAGCCCTGCTTCACACGAGCCCGGAGAAGCCCCGGGGTGCTCAAGTGTGGTTCCTTTGGCAGGCAGAGCGAGCCCTAAGCCAGTGCCAACTCCGCCAGGGCCTCGGGAGTTCGCTCTGACGTCCCTCAGCGGGACCCAGAGGCTGTCTCAGGCCTCCCTGTGCCTTTTCCCTCTAACCCGGCCTCCTTTCCCAGGTTTGCCAAGTACTACAACGACCCGACCGGCACCGAGCACCGCACGCTCATCAAAGCCTACGGCATCCGATTCGACATCATCGTGTTTGGAAAGGTAGCCTGGCCGCCGGCTCTCCTCGTTCAGAGCCCACTGGTCCTCTTCTGGGCTGGCCAGGGGCAAGGGGCCCTCTCCCCACCCCTATCACAACTTCTTCTTTTTCTCCCGTCATTTGCAGGCTGGGAAATTTGACATCATCCCCACCATGATCAACATTGGCTCCGGCTTGGCGCTCTTAGGGGTGGTGAGTGGCTCACTTAGACCTCTCTGGCCACCCGCCTGGGACTGTGACCCCCACCCCAGCACAGCAAGTTGAGACCCTCTGCTGGCATCCTGGTTCTTCCCTTGGACCCCAGACTTGTTTCTAGGCTCGACCCTCCAGGCTTACTTCCCTTCCCCGTCCCCGCCTGCTTCCTCCCGCCCTTCTCCAAGACCGCGCCCCTCGGGCCCTAACCTTTTCCCCTGGAGAGATGCAGGAGCCTTTCATTTCCTTGGAAGATCCCAGGCTTTGTGGGAAGGGGCGCACACAGAATAATAGGGGCCACAGCATCCTGCCTCATTCTTTCTTGCCCTGTGCTGCATTCAGGCGACAGTGCTGTGTGATGTCATAGTTCTCTACTGCATGAAGAAAAGATGCTACTATCGGGAGAAGAAATATAAATATGTGGAAGACTACGAGCAGGTAGGTCGCCTCCTGAGCTCCCAGCCGGCGGGAAGGTCCCAGCGCCCTACCTCACCTGCCTCTTGTCCCAGCGGTGAGAACCCCTAGGTCATCCAGGTGTGTCGTCCACTCAGGCGGTCACATGCGACTCTTGTCATCTGCCCCATGTCTAGACCACCTATACTAGCCTTTACTTCATACTTTTCTTCAAATGGACTCACTCTTTAAAATCTAGCCTTCATTTTAATCAGTGATGTCTCAGGTTAGTTATGATAATGGATATCATGACAAAACCTCTGTCCACACTCTACTTAAATTCGCCTTGAAGAGCAAGAGGGGTTGGGTACCCCTAGGACCTACCTGAATACGCTCAGTTGTGAAGGGCTGTCCAGACGTCCTCAGGGAAAGTGCCCAATTCCCACCTGCCCCAAATGGTCCAGGCTTGCCTGCGGGCAGCACAGGGCGGGCGCACATGTATCCATAAGCATATCAGCTGACAAAAAGCATATTGTTCTTTGCAGGGTCTTGGCAGTGAGACGGACCAGTGATGCCCACCCCACACTTGGGCTTTCCTTGGCCCTCATCAGAGCACAGCAAGGAGGGAGAAAAGGCTGCCTGCCATGTCACCCCAGAGGAAGCTCCAGATTCTGAGTCAGTCTCCACAAGTACTGCAGGGTTGCCCAGCTGCTCCCATGTCTTGTGTGTAGGGTTTGCGTAGTAAACCACTATGCACATTGGTCACCTTCTGTCTGTGGCTGGGTCACCTCTGCCGTTCCTTCTCTTTGGGGTCACTGGGGCAAGCTCTGGCCCGAGGGCAGTGAAGTGGCTGTGGCTACAGGGCCGGGGCCTTCTCCAGGGCCGGGTCTCCTCAGAAGCTCCCATCTCCAGCCCCCTTCGAGACAGGCCCAGTCCTCCGAGGCCCGGCAGCTCCACTCAAGCACTGCATAAGGAAGGCGGCACACCTGGCTGTGCTTGTAGCTCTTCGGCACACCTGGGCTGCTGTTCCTCTCCCCCCACCAGAGGCTTCAACCACAAGGTCATGAGGTGGAGCTAGTGTTTTTCCTTTGAGAAGAGCTACATTGAGATGATTGAGGACCAAACATTAAAACAGATGATTTTCTTAATCTCTGTGTGGTTTCACAGCATGAGCTAGAACTTTCCTCCCTTCCCCTTTACTTGGACCAGCAAATCCATTTGTGATCCCAGCTCACAGTGCTCCTGAAACAGTCTATTGCTGGAGCTTAGGTAATTTTTTTTCTACTTTAACCTTCAAGAAGTGTGATCTTCGTTAGCTTGTGTTTCTATAGAGTTTACGAGATTTTTTTTCTGTGGTGTACTGTTTGTCTTACCGGTGCTTATTTTACATAAAAGTGTGGGTCTACACTACAGGGAACAGTTTTAGGTGACATGAAGGTGGCTTATCCTCCCTCCTCATTTGCCTTCCAGAAACCTCCAACCAAAAGCGGCACCCCCTACACCTACCTTGCCACCGATCTGAAATGTTAATGAAGCTATTTCTAGCTTGCCTTCACACCGACTTTGTTCTGCATCAGGTGTTCAGGGTCTCCCTGAAGAAAGCAGCCCGCCCCTCCTCCTTGTTATGAATTCATTTCCAACTGCTGAAGGGAACGTTTAGTTTAGAAGTGCTGTGCTTCTGCAGGATAAATGGCCAACCTGGGCTTTTCTTGCTCTGGGGAAAAAAGAAAAAAGTTTACAGACCCCTTTGAAGAAATTCTGGTTCAAGCTACCTTTCTGAAAAATGCCTGCTTGAACACACCAGTCACATGGAGCTGGAATTTTTAGGAAAGGCTTATTATCTTGCAGGCTAAGGAGTGAGGAAGACTTCAGCCTCCCTTTTCTAAAATGGAATGCTACAGCCAGGTGGGATGAGGGGTGGGGGTGGCATTGTCCTTTAACTCACCAGAATCATCTTGCGTTCTGCTACAGCCCCACTTGTTGGCACTCCTTGGCACTGCCTCTTAAGTAGGGTTCCTTCAGCCTTACATCCATGGATGACCTTCTGGGAGATTCTTTGCACACCTAAAACTGTGCAAAGGGATGCACCTGTGTGCATTTCTGCTCGCTTTCATCAGATTCTCAGTGGGGTCTTTGAATAGGAACACCTGCTCTTGTCTCTGGACGGCCTGTATTCCAATGTTGTATTTCTGCAGTAATGGAACAGGAATCTTTCAGATTTCACCTACCGTCGCTTGATAACAGAAAACTGAAGTTCAACGCTAGTAAAGCAATCCTGTGGGCTAGGTTTACATTTAGAATACAGGGAACCCTCAGCCCGCAGTCTGGAGAAAGCAACCGTTCTAAAATAGTCTCCAGAGGCCGTGAAAACCGGCACCCATCCAGGCTCTGCAGAACACTGAATCTGCTGGCAAATTCAGCCTACTTTCTGAGCCTCGGTTTACAGATGATGATCCATAAAATGGGGTTAATACCTACCTCACGGGTGAAGTGTCACGTTGCGTGCCTACTCGCAGGACGTATTCAGTGTGTGATTAAAACTGCTCCCGTAGCTGCTCGCCTGTTTGGTCTCCATCAGAAGAACCTATATCAGTGACCTGCCTGGCAGAGCAGTGCTTTGCAAGCTTCAGCATACAGGTGAGTCACCTGGGGATCTTGTTTAAATGGGGCCTGGGGATATGAATTTCTAACCCAGTCCCAGGTGATGCTGACACTGCTGATCCGGGGACCACACCCTGAGTAGCGAGGTACTAGGACATGCTTAAACTAGGGATTTGCTGAGTACATCAGCCCTGATGGGCATCTGATCTTGCTGTCAGCTTAAGGAAGGAAAACAGACATAAGGACAGATGACCTCGAGAGCACTGACTTAATTAAACGACCAACAAAAACATCCCAAAGAGGCCCAGGCTTTGCACCATTTTGCTGTCTGTTTATTTCAAGTTTACAGAGAAGCTTAAACATTTGTGGAAAAACACTGAAGGCTTATTTTTCTCTTAAGTTCATGTACTTTTTAGTGATAAATACACAGTATTTAACTTTGTACACCTGATAAAAGGAAAATGCATAGTAGAAAGGATCAGGAATAAAACAGAAGCATCGGGCATGAAATCAATCACAGGATAGAAAAGTCAGCAGTCCCACGAAACTCGGCCCGTAAAGCTGGAGGGAAGATGGGAATCAACGACCTTGAAACCTTCCCTAGCACCTTGGAAGTGAGTGGAGGTCTTGGTTCTTTCCCCTGGCAACGTGAAGCTCCCCTTTGGAAGATGGGTGAGAGCGACAGGTGGAGCCTGTGTCTAAATGCACAGCTTTCCCCTCCTTGTCCTGAAAGGCTTTGAGGAGGGGAGCCCTAACTCACGGAAAAGCCCAGACCAGAGGGGAAATGGCCTCTCGGGCCCCAAGTGCCAACAAGGGGCTAGATAAAGCTTTATGGGAGCCACTGGCCAGGCTGCGGAATAGATGGGGAAGTGGAACAGGACAGAAGAAAGATGGGTAGAGAACGTGCTGCTTCAAAGCCACAGGTGCAGGCCACCGCCTGCTTACACCAAACTGGTCCCACAGATGAGCCAGTAATGGAAGAGATGGATAGGCATCCTTTTTGCTCACCTGGAAAAGCTTCTGCCCTTTCCTGACAGAGCCAGCTTTTGAAAAAAATCAACGTTTGTGCTTTAGGAGTGGAGACAAACCCCAAGAGTTTGAGCTCCAAGTAGCTCTAATGCTTTATGTTACAGCCCTCTCTGCTTATACTTTTCTCAGTGGGGCGGTTCCTTTCCACAGCATTCTTTGGTGTTTCTTAAGTGTAAAAAAAAAAAAAAAGTAATGAATGTGGCCTTCCCCCAACCCACCCGCCTATATAGCTCAGTGCTGCCTGATCGCTGGCGTTCCACACGTGAACCCTTAGACGGAGAGTTTCGTGGTGGGAGAAATGGCGTCACCCGATGCAGTTGTGTAAACACAGGAGGAGTTCTGCAGAGGCTCTGCATGCTGCCCGCCCTCCCTGGGCGAGCCACTCGGCCAGGCCAGAGTCCAAACAGACAGGCTAGGACTAAGACTAAGGACCGGTTGACCTGAACCACTGCAAGGTGCTTACTGCAAACTAACCAGACCCTGTTTGCTCCCAGGAAGGCTGGAGCCTGTAAATTTAAACAAGCACAGGAGGTGAGAGGAAGTACCAGATTACAGAAAGAAAGCAAGCAGGCCAGAGGGCCCTCCAGCAGATGGGTGTCCTTTGCTCTTGGAAACCAGCATTCTCGAACTCGGTACTGCTTTTAAGGTAGCAAGAAAAGTCTGGCTAAACGACCGTCAAGAGCTTGTGAAGGCCGATGGAAGCCAAGAACACCCGGGCTCTGTGAACGCGCTGGACGGGGGGGAACAAGGCCTGCTTCTCTGTCTCTCTGCAAAAAGTCCTCGTACCAGCACTGATCAGCCAGAAACTACAGGAAGGCACGTCCTTCTGAGCCCAATTACTGACACTGTTTCCCCCAAGCCAGATTCCACAGAGCACTGGGAATTCCAAAGAAGGAAGGAAGACAAAGTCCTTCCAATTTTCCTCGCTCTTGAACTTCACACTCACCTATGTGTGGCTCTGGAAGAAGTCTGCTTGAACTGCAACCGAACTTCCCAAGATTGGTTGGAAGTCAAAAAGGTAAACTTTTTCTTTCTGGACTTCTGGCTACAAAAAGGAACTCCCTGTACCAAGCCCTGGTTCCCTTGGACCTGAGGACTGCTCTAGGTTTCAATAATCTTCTCTTAAAGGGTGCCCTAAAGTTATTGTATAGATCCAAACAGAGCATTGCCGGTAAGGATGATCGTTTGTGTCTCAGCTGAATGAAAGTATTTCTTAACTGGCCCTCCAGAAACTGGATAAGTGTTTCACTGACTACAACAATCAGCTTGTATTTAAGAAGAAAACAGAACCTTAGCAGCCTCTAGAATACACAGGTTATAAACAAGGTGAGCTGCTAATATACAGGCATAGATTTCATTGGCTCTAACTCCGATCACATCCCTGAAGCCATGGGAGAGATCCTGGAAGCTCGAAATGATTTCTGAACTGCTCTAGAGTTCAGACTGGTTAGAAAATTGAAAGTATTTTTTGTTGTTGTTTACTCTTAAGCCATGTAATGTACATGGAAGTGTAGGATTTCACCCTGAAGTTTTTGTAATTTAACAAGAGATTTACCAGAGCTCCCTCAACTACTGAAGAAAAGTTTCAGCTTTGAGCGGCTGTCATAAAGAAACACACTTGTTCAGTCCTTTAGGGGAGATGTCCCACCACAGCCACTGAATGCCCCTCTGAGGCTGGAAAATACCCCCTGTGAAGCTGTTAAGTGTCAAGCCCTTTCCGTTTTCCTGACTACAGCTCTACTCATAAAAAAAAATTTTAAGTCCTTCTCAGGAATAAGTTGCATCGAAGCTCCCTGCAGCTACTGAGGGCTAGCCCTGTCCTGACTCCTTGAGTCCACAGTTCTAGAAGGTGCCACGGTTCGGGGCTTGGGGTTTTGTGCGAAGTCACACCCACTCTTCCCCTCCCTTTCAAATGCAGCGAGTGTGGTCTCAGACCACACCACCAGAGTTTCCTGCCAGCTTTCCCCGATTTTCAAACTCCACACACGTTCACTTGGTATATCTGACATGATTCTGAGTTCACAAGGAAGGATTTTTGGCATAAAAACATTTTAAAAAGCAATTGTCCCCAAATGTATGTGGCTTTGGGTCTGCAACTCCTCACACCCTCCCATTCAGCCAGCCAGCGGCCAAGGTCGATGTCATGGAGTCGTCTTTTTTTTTTTGTCTCCTTTAAAACAATAAAGAAATCAAACAAACAAATGGGAAAAACAACAACAACAACAATAACCAGAGATGATGGTCATGGCTCTACACACGTGCTCGGTTTCCGTAGGACATGCTGCTATGGAAACGCAGGGCGCGGCCCGCGGAGGTGAGACGTGCATGCGAGGTCGAGGTCCGGCAGCTACTCCATCACCTCGTCCGGCCGCGGAGGATGCGTCCGCTTGCCGGAGCCGGGGGCCAGGGCCCCCCGACTCTCCACCCCTGGGCTGCCTTTCACAAGAGCGCTTCCTCCTCCCCTACGGGAGGCGGGTCGGGGCCCCGGAGGCTGTCTTCGCTGCCTTGCTTCCTGCTCACCAAACAGAAAACCCGTGTTAAGACCCAGCGCAATGCTGGCACGGCCCTGAACCAACGTTTCCCGCGGCCCTGCACCACCTGGGACGGACATTATTTACTGAACTTCTTTTAGATTCTCTCCCCCGTTTTTCTTGCTCACATGAAAGTTTCAAAGGAGACTTTGTATCCCCTCTGTAAATGGAAAACCAGCATCATGTGCAAAAATAGCAAGGAACTATAAAAATAGCTGTTAATCTAGGGGCCTAACGCCTAAAATCATGGCACATGTCACAAGTCATGTGTGGGCTCCACACTGGGGCCTGTTCACCGAGGGCTTTAGGCTCTAAGCCCTTGCAGGGTAGGAACCGTGACACTTGTCTTCAGCCCCCAGGTGCGTTTCCTGGGGGGCAACGAGCAGCATGCCTGACTTGGCCTGGCACATAGCCAGCCTTCAGGAAATGGTCGTCAACAGAACTGCCCTCACACACAGGCCCAGGGGACACCTCCAACGAAGAGAAGGGCCCTCAACTCGGCCATGTGTGATCAGAGCAGGAGACCAAGTTGGTGGGAAGAAGTGTCCTGGTGTCCCCAGTGAGAGCTGCCTGGGGTGACAGACATGGGCAGTGCGATGGGAAATGTGAGGGAAAGTCCCTAAGGAGAGGCCCAAACCCTTTGCCATCATCAAGCAAACAATGCCCCTCCTAAGGGGAGCTGTTGGGCTTGCTATGCAGGACTAATGTCTATTGTGTGCCCTAGGCCCGAGGGGCAACTGCCCTTGCACGAGGGAAGGGCAAGCGTTATGTCTGTACACTCCTAGGAAGAAACTCCTCTTTGTTTAAAACTCACGCTCACTGGCTTTTACGTTTCTGCCAAAGAATAGGGGGTCAAGTCTCCTGGGAGGAGAGTTGTAACTGGATAACCAATGAGGCCCTACAGCTGCCTGCTCACACCAGCTGGTCTCCCTGCAGACAGCTAGTGGGCCATGGGCCCAAGGCCTCTAATGACTGACTGAGCCCTAAGAGCTCCAGAGTGCTGGACCACTGGGACAACCAAAGCATCCCACCTGTGGGCTGAGGGCAAGGGCAGGTAATCCCCAGGTGCTGCTGGGACTGAGGTGAGGGAATAAAGAGGCAGTAAAGTCCTCTGGGCCAATATCAGTCTTTGGTGTCTTGCAACTTTGATCTCATTAAAAATAAAAGGTGAAATAAACAACAGACTTGCATGAAAAGGGAGGCAAACTCCAAAACTGAGGTTGAGAAGAGAAGGGCCCAGCAAAGGCCAGCCCATTAGGCTTCACCCTGTCACCCTGTGAGGCTCAAAGCATAGGCGGGGTCACCCCATTATCTGCTGCAGAGATGGCTGGGCACAATTTGGCAGGGACAAAGGCAGCCTTCGCAGGCTGTTGATGACCGGCTCTGATGGCTCACTGCCGATTTCCCTGCTCCTTTTTTAAGCATAAATGATCCCCAAATGGTCCTCCTATATTATCATATAAGCACCTGACTCATGGTGGCCAATAAATTTCATCTCAGAAGCCAACTCCTAACAAACAGAAACAGCTGCTGCTTCTACAAGAATGTTCACAGCAGCATTATTCATGCGTGATAGCCTCCAAAATGGAAACAATGTCCATCACCAGATGAATGGAGAAATAAAATGTGGGTATATCCATAAAATGGAATATGATCCAGCCATAAAAAGGAATGAAGTTGGGAGAGGAACCAAGATGGCAGAGTAGAAGGACGTGCTCTCACTCCCTCTTGCGAGAACACCAGAATCACAAATAGCTGCTGGACAATCATCGACAGGAAGACACTGGAACTCACCAAAAAAGATACCCCACATCCAAAGACAAAGGAGAAGCCACAATGAGACGGTAGGAGGGGCGCAATCACAGTAAAATTAAATCCCTTAACTGCTGGGTGGGTGACTCACAGACTGGAGAACACATATACCACAGAAGTCCACCCACTGGAGTGAAGGTTCTGAGCCCCACGTCAGGCTTCCCAACCTGGGGGTCCAGCAATGGGAGGAGGAATTCCTAGAGAATCAGACTTTGAAGCCTAGTGGGAATTGATTGCAGGACTTCAACAGGACTGGGGAAAACAGAGACTCCACTCTTGGAGGGCACACACAAAGTAGTGTGCGCATTGGGACCCAGGGAAAGGAGCAGTGACCCCAGGGGAGACTGAACCAGACCTACCTGCTAGTGTTGGAGGGTCTCCTGCGGAGGCAGGGGGTGGCTGTGGCTCACCGTGGGGTCAAGAACACTGGGAGCAGAAGTTCTGGGAAGTACTCCTTGGCATGAGCCCTCCCAGAGTCTGTCATTAGCCCCACCAAAGAGCCGGGGTAGGCTCCAGTGTTGGGTTGCCTCAGGCAAAACAACCAACAGGGAGGGAACCCAGCCCCACCCATCAATAGTCAAGCAGATTAAAGTTTTACTGAGCTCTACCCACCAGAGCAACAGTCAGCTCTACCCACCACCAGTCCCTCCCACTAGGAAACTTACACAAGCCTCTTAGATACCCTCAACCACCAGAGGGCAGACAGCAGAAGCAAGAAGAACTACAGTCCTGCAGCCTGTGGAACAAAAACCACATTCACAGAAAGAGAGACAAGATGAAAAGGAAGAGGGCTATGTACCAGATGAAGGAACAAGATAAAACCCCAGAAAAACAACTAAATGAAGTGGAGATAGGAAAACTTCCAGAAAAAGAATTCAGAATAATGATAGTGAAGATGATCCAGGACCTCGGAAAAAGAATGGAGGCAAAGATCGAGAAGATGCAAGAAATGCTTAAAAAAGACCTAGAAGAATTAAAGAACAAACAAACAGAGATGAACAATACAATAACCAAAATGAAAACTACACTAGAAGGAATCAATAGCAGAGTAACTGAGGCAGAAGAACGGATAAGTGACCTGGAAGACAGAATGGTGGAATTCACTGCTGTGGAACAGAATAAAGAGAAAAGAATGAAAAGAAATGAAGACAGCCTAAGAGACTTCTGGGACAACATTAAATGCAACAACATTCACATTATAGGGGTCCCAGAAGGAGAAGAAAGAGAGAAAGGACCAGAGAAAATATTTGAAGAGATTAGAGTCGAAAACTTCCCTAACATGGGAACGGAAATAGCCACCCAAGTCCGGGAAGCACAGAGTCCCATACAGGATAAACCCAAGGAGAAACACGCTGAGACACATAGTAATCAAATTGGCAAAAATTAATGACAAAGAATAATTATTGAAAGCAGCAAGGGAAAAATGACAAATAACATACAAGGGAACTCCCATAAGGTTAACAGCTGATTTCTCAGCAGAAACTCTACAAGCCAGAAGGGAGTGGCATGATATACTTAAAGTGATGAACGGGAAGGACCTACAACCAAGATTACTCTACCCGGCAAGGATCTCATTCAGATTCGATGGAGACATCAAAAGCTTTACAGACAAGCAAAAGCTAAGAGAATTCAGCACCACCAAACCAGCTCTACAACAAATGCTAAAGGAACTTCTCTAAGTGGGAAACACAAGACAAGAAAAGGACCTACAAAAACCCCAAAACAATTAAGAAAATGGTAATAAGAACATACATATTGGGGTTTCCCTGGTGGTGCAGTGGTTAAGAGTGTGCCTGCCAATGCAGGGGACACGAGTTCAATCCCTGTCCCGGGAGGATCCCATATGCCGCGGAGCAACTGAGCCCATGCGCCACAATGCTGAGCCTGAGCTCTGGAGCCCACAAGCCACAACTACTGAGCCCACGTGCCACAACTACAGAAGTCTGCGCGCCTAGAGCCTGTGCTCCACAACAAGAGACTCCACGACAATGAGAAGCCTTCACTCGCCACAACTAGAGAAGGCCCGCGCTCAGCAATGAAGACCCAACACAGCCATAAATAAATAAATAAATTTATTTATTTATTTTAAAAAATGAACATACATATCGATAACTACCTTAAACGTGACTGGATTAAATGCTCCAACCAAAAGACACAGGCTTGCTGAATGTACAAAAACAAGACCCATATATATGCTGTCTACAAGAGATCCACTTCAGACCTAGGGACACATACAGACTGAAAGTGAGGGAATGGAAAAACATATTCCATGCAAATGGAAATCAAAAGAAAGCTGGAGTAGCAATCCTCATATCAGATAAAATAGATTTTATTTTATTATTTTATTTTATTTTTTTTTTTTTTGCGGTACGCAGGCCTCTCACTGTTGTGGCCTCTCCCATTGTGGAGCACAGGCTCCGGATGCACAGGCTCAGCGGCCATGGCTCACGGGCCCAGCCGCTCTGCGGCATGTGGGATCTTCCCGGACCCGTGTCCCCTGCATCGGCAGGTGGACTCTCAACGACTGCGCCACCAGGGAAGCCCTAAAATAGACTTTAAAATAAAGGCTGTTACAAGAGACAAGGAAGGACACTACATAATGATAAAGGGATCAATCCAAGAGAAGATATAACAATTATAAATATAATATGCGCCCAACATAGGAGCACCTCAATACATAAGGCAACTGCTAACAGCTATAAAAGAGGAAATCGACAGTAACACAATAATAGTGGGGGACTTTAACACCTCACTTACACCAATGGAGAGATCATCCAAGCAGAAAATGAATAAGGAAGGACAAGTTTTAAATGACACAACAGACCAGATAGACTTAATTGATATTTATAGGACATTCCATCCAAAAACAGCAGATTACACTTTCTTCTCAAGTGCGCACGGAACATTCTCCAGGACAGATCACATCTTGGGTCACAAATCAAGCCTCAGTAAATTTAAGAAAACTGAAATCATATCAAGCATCTTTTCTTGACCACAACGCTATGAGATTAGAAATGAATTACAGGGGAAAAAATGTAAAAAACACAAACACATGGAGGCTAAACAATACGTTACTAAATAACCAAGAGATCACTGAAGAAATCAAAGAGAAAATTTAAAAATACCTAGAGACAAATGACAATGAAAACACAACCATCCAAAACCTATGAGATACAGCAAAAGCAGTTCTAAGAGAGAAGTTTATAGCTATACAAGCCTACCTCAAGAAACAAGAAAAATCTCAATCTAACCTTACACCTAAAGGAACTAGAGAAAGAAGAACAAACAAAACCCAAAGTTAGCAGAAGGAAAGAAATCATAAAGATCAGAGCAGAAATAAATGAAATAGAAACAAAGAAAACAATAGCAAAGATCAATAAAACTAAAAGCTGGTTCTTTGAGAAGATAAACAAAATTGATAAACCATTAGCCAGACTCATCAAGAAAAAGAGGGAGAGGACTCAAATCAATAAAATTAGAAATGAAAAAGGAGAAGTTACAACAGACACCACAGAAATACAAAACATCCTAAGAGACTACTACAAGCAACTCTATGCCAATAAAATGGGCAACCTGGAAGAAATGAGCAAATTCTTAGAAAGGGATAACCTTCCAAGACTGAACCAGGAAGAAATAGAAAATATGAACAGACCAGTCACAGGTAATGAAATTGAAACTGTGATTAAAAATCTTCCAACAAACAAAAGTCCAAGACCAGATGGCTTCACAGGTGAATTCTATCAAACATTTAGAGAAGAGCTAACATCCACCCTTCTCAAACTCTTCCAAAAAAATTGCAGAGGAAAGAACACTCCCAAACTCATTCTATGAGGCCACCATCACTCTGATACCAAAACCAGACAAAGATACTACAAAAAAAGAAAATTACACACCAATATCACTGATGAATATAGATGCAAAAATCCTCAACAAAATACTAGCAAACAGGGCTTCCCTGGTGGCGCAGTGGTTGAGAGTCCGCCTGCCGATGCAGGGGACGCGGGTTTGTGCCCCGGTCTGGGAGGATCCCACGTGCCGCGGAGCGGCTGGGCCCGTGAGCCATGGCAGCTGAGCCTGCGCGTCCGGAGCCTGTGCTCCGCAACGGGAGAGGCCACAACAGTGAGAGGCCCGCGTATCGCAAAAAAAAAAAAAAAAAAAAAAAAAAAAAAAAAAAATACTAGCAAACAGAATCCAACAACACATTAAAAGGATCATACACCATGATCAAGTGGGATTTATCCCAGGGATGCAAGGATTCTTCAATATACGCAAATCAATCCATGTGATACACCATATTAACAAATTGAAGAATAAAAACCATATGATCACCTCAATAGATGCAGAAAAAGCTTTTGACAAAATTCAACACCCATTTATGATAAAAACTCTCCAGAAAGTGGGCATAGAGGGAACCTACCTCAACATAATAAAGGCCATATATGACAAACCCACAGCAAACATCATTCTCAATGGTGAAAAACTGAAAGCATTTCCTCTAAGATCAGGAACAAGACAAGGATGTCCACTCTCACCACTATTATTCAACATAGTCTTGGAAGTCCTAGCCATGGCAATCAGAGACGAAAAAGAAATAAAAGGAATACAAACTGGAAAAGAAGAAGTAAAACTGTCACTGTTGGCAGATGACATGATACTATACATCCTAAAGATGCCACCAGAACACTACTAGAGCTAATCAATGAATTTGGTAAAGTTGCAGGATACAAAATTAATGCACAGAAATCTCTTGCATTCCTATACACTAATGATGAAAAATCTGAAAGAGAAATTAAGGAAACACTCCCATTTACCATTGCAACAAAAAGAATAAAATACCTAGGAATAAACCTACCTAGGGAGACAAAAGACCTGTATGCACAAAACTATAAGATACTGATGAAAGAAGTGAAAGATGATACCAATAGATGGAGAGATATACAATGTTCTTGGATTGAAAGAATCAATATTGTGAAAATGACTATACTACCCAAAGCAATCTACAGATTCAATGCAATCCCTATCAAATTACCAATGGCATTTTTTACAGAACTAGAACAAAAAATCTTAAAATTTGTATGGAGACACAAAAGACCCCGAATAGCCAAAGCAGTCTTGAAGGAAAAAAGCAGTCCTGGAGGAATCAGACTCCCTGACTTCAGACTATACTACAAAGCTACAGTAATCAAGACAATATGGTACTGGCACAAAAACAGAAATATAGATCAATGGAACAGGATAGAAAGCCCAGAGATAAACCCACGCACCTATGGTCAACTAAGCTATGACAAAGGAGGCAAGGACATACAATGGAGAAAAGACAGTCTCTTCAATAAGTGGTGCTGGGAAAACTGGACAGCTACATGTAAAAGAATGAAATTAGAACACTCCCTAACACCATACACAAAAATAAACTCAAAATGGATTCAAGACCTAAATGTTAAGACCGGACACTATAAAACTCTTAGAGGAAAACATAGGAAGAACACTCTTTGACATAAATCACAGCAAGATCTTTTTTGATCCACATCCTAGAGTAATGGAAATAAAAACAAAAATAAACAAATGGGACCTAATGAAACTTCAAAGCTTTTGCACAGCAAAGGAAACCATAAACAAGACGAAAAGACAACTCTCAGAATGGGAGAAAATATTTGCAAACGAATCAACCAACAAAGGATTAATCTCCAAAACATATAAACAGCTCATGCAGCTCAATATTAAAGAAACAAACAACCCAATCGAAAAATGGGCAGAAGACCTAAATAGACATTTCTCCAAAGAAGACATACAGATGGCCAAGAAGCACATGAAAAGCTGCTCAACATCACTCATTATTAGAGAAATGCAAATCAAAACTACAGTGAGGTGTCACCACACACCAGTTAGAATGGGCATCATCAGAAAATCTACAAACGACAAATGCTGGAGAGGGTGTGGAGAAAAGGGAACCCTCTTGCACTGTTGGTGGGAATGTAAATTGATACAGCCACTATGGAGAACAGTATGGAGGTTCTTTAAAAAACTAAAAATAGAATTACCACATGATCCAGCAATCCCACTACTGGGCATATACCCAGAGAAAACCATAATTCAAAAAGACACATGCATCCTAATGTTTATTGCAGCACTATTAACAATAGCCAGGTCATGGAAGCAACCTAAACGCCCATCGACAGATGAATGGATAAAGAAGTTGCGGTACATATATACAATGGAATATTACTCAGCCATAAACAGGAACGAAATTGAGTCATTTGTTGAGATGTGGATGGATCTAGAGACTGTCATAAAGAGTGAAGTCAGAAAGAGAAAAACAAATATCGTATATTAACGTATGTATGTGGAACCCAGAAAAATGGTATAGATGAACCGGTTTGCAGGGCAGAAGTTGAGACACAGATGTAGAGAACAAACGTATGGACACCAAGGGGGGAAAACCCCGGGGTGGGTGGGGATGGTGGTGTGCTGAATTGGGCGATTGGGATTGACATGTATACACTGATGTGTATAAAACTGATGACTAATAAGAACCTGCTCTATAAAAAATAATAATTAAAAAAAAAAGGAATGAAGTTCTGACACATGCTACATCATAGATGAACCTTGAAAACATTACGCTGAGTGAAAGAAGCCAGACACAAAGACCACATACTATATGATTCCATTTATATGAAATGTCCAGAATATGCAAATCTATAGAAACTGACAGTAGATTCGTGCTGGCTGGGGAACGGGGGAGCTGGGTGGTGAGAGCTAAGGGTACAGGGTTTCTTCTTGGGCTAATGGAAATGTTCTAAAACTGATTGTGGGGGGCTTCCCTGGTGGTGCAGTGGTTGAGAGTCCACCTGCCGATGCAGGGGACACAGGTTCATGCCCCGGTCCGGGAGGATCCCACATGCTGTAGAGCGGCTGGGCCCACGAGCCATGGCCGCTGAGCCTGCGCGTCCGGAGCCTGTGCTCCACGATGGGAGAGGCCACAACAGTGACAGGCCCGCGTACAGAAAAAATAAATAAATAAAACTGATTGTGGTGATGGTCGCACAACTTTGTGAATATATTAAAAACTATTGAATTATACACTCTAAATGGGTATGTGATTTATAGCTCAATAAAGCTGCTTTGAAAACTTAAAAATGGCTGCCTGGAGCTCCCAGCTGATAACGAGGTGGTGAGCTGGGCTCCGTGCACAGAGTACTGGGCCTGCTGTCCTGCCACAGGCACGGGGTGGGGGGCAAGTGGCAGCAGGGGTGCAAGTATTTGTCACCTCAGTCTTGCGGGGACAAAAATTCTCATCTGTCCTGGGAGGTGCTGGGAGTACTGAGGTGGGTATGTGTTTGGAAGAGGCTGGCTGACTGGTGAAAAGGTCCGGATGCTCCCCAGAGGAAGGGGACTCTCACACTCATTTGCAACAGGTTGGAAGGGGACTGATTTTCTAGGTCTTAACCCATCAGAGAAGAAAGGGTGGATGCTGGAGAGCCCCAGGGGGGAGCCCCCGAGCACAGCATGCCCGACCTAGGCTCTGACCGCTGACCCAGAGCAGGGGCTGCCTCAGCCGTGACACAGCTTCAATGCCATTGACGTGCACTGAGCACATGTGGGTGCCCGACTAGGTCTAAGACCTGGGTGAGTTCACAGGCATTCCAGGTGGAGCGCCATGCACCCGCAGCCCCAGCCCACATGCACAACCCACCGTCGGGTCCAAGCCCCTGGATGCCCCTCGTTTTCTTCCTGGGTCCGGAGGCCCAAGGCGAGCCTGGGCACAGCAGCCTGGGCTGGAAGGAACGTCCGCCTGGGTGGGAATGCCCCGTGCTCTGCAGCTGCCCCCGCCCCCAGGCCCTGGCAGAGGCTAAGGCGCAGGCAGGCAGGCGTTACCTTGGGCTCAGACAGGGGCTCACACTCCCTGGTTGGTTTTTTGCTGGAATCGCCAGAGGGGAGGGAAAAGGGAAGTGAGAAGGGACACTTGGGATCCATGGGATTCCTGTCCCCCACCCCAGAGACACTCAGACCCCGAACACCAGCTTCACGGAGCTGTTGCCAGGGCAGTTAGGAGCAGGTCACCTCTCCACCGTGAGACGTGGGGTCCTGTGAGCGAGACTGGCCTTGGTCACCCATCGCAGGGACAAAATCCCACCGTCAAGCATGCATGCTTTGGGGTCAAACAGCCTTTCTGATTGTCAACCACTCCCCCACGCTCGTTAAAGTGCAAGTCCCCCTGAGAAAGGTCAAACTTCCCTGTGGATTAGCTGTCAGCAAAGGAGGCGGGCTGAGTCCAGGGTGGGGCAAAACCAAAGCCAGCGGCTGCTCGGGTCTCCCCAGTGTGCCCAGTGGGGCTGGTCTGAGTCTTTCTGGACACGGCCGCTGCAGGGCTGGGCCCACACAGAGTTGGCTGGGCAGGGCTGCCCTGCGTTCAGCCTCCAGCTCCCCACCCCAGAGGAAGGCAGGTGGACACTCACAAGAGCAGGTTTCCAGGCGCTGACAGCGAGCGCTCCTCCCGCCGGCTGCCCTCAAACGGGTTCCCGAAGGAGCGTTTTCGTATCATGGTCTTCACCAGGATCTGGAGGAAAGAAGAGGAGGCTCAGCCACCTGGGGGAGATTCCAGGCAGCATCCTCCCTCGTGCCACTCCACCAGTCCCGTCTACCTCTTCCTTTCTCCCCACAGCCCACCCCCGCCGCCTGCCAGCTCCCAGGGCTTGTGGCTGATGGCAGGCCTTTGAGAGACACCCACCAGGGATCCAGCAGCCAAAGCCATCACCAAGTCTCACTGGCCTGCTCCTCAAATCTCCACGGCTCCCTGGCTGCCAACAAGATAAGGTCTAAACTCCTCAGTCTGACATTCAAGGCCTGGCATAAGCTAGTCTTGGCCTACTCAACTGCCAGGGGACCCTGTACTCCAGGAGAGCTGGCCTGTACTGTCCATCCAGTACCCCTGGTACCATCTGTCTCACCTGAGCCATCACTGGACATGCCCTCCTGGCCCATCAACCTGTCTCATCTTCAAGGCCAGGCCTTTATTTTTGGTGGAAGCCATCTACAACCAACCCAACAAGTAACCAACTATTGCTTCCCAGGTATAATCCTGGGAGGCGGATGGGAGTCACTGCACTTTTAACTGAAATGTAATTCACACAGCAAAAAATTCTCCAT